>NC_071390.1:167041769-168276045 GCF_022682495.2 Desmodus rotundus | reverse complement strand
AAAAATGGGAAAAGTTGCCTAATGAGTACTGGGTACAATTCTTTCATACACATTCAACCACTGCCTGAGATTTATATTAGCACAGGTCACCTCATGTCTCCTTCACATTCTATTGACTTTGTGTAACAAAGGACCAGATGATTAGCTGAGGCAACTGACCTTTGCATCATTGCTACCGTGGAGTGGGAGAAGAGAGACAGAATCGATGGTATTTGAACATCAATGCAGATAACCACCATCTACTTCATATCCTGTCTTGGGATAAATTCATAGAAGAAGAAGAAAGTAAGAAATCTATAACTGATTTGTCTAACACAAGAAAGAGCTTAAAAACATAATATTAGCTATGCCTAAAGAAGAAAGGGGTCTTGATTTCCTGTGAATAGCAGATTGGATAGGTAAGAACTATACCTTTCATGTTCTCACCTGTCAGATAATGCACACGATATTTTTGCCCACATCAATATGGCATGATGGGAACAGATGAGATACAAGCTGAGCCTGATCCTTTTACTAGATAGAAACAGAGCCAGAATCTAAGTCTTTCCTGCTCTTGCTTCTCACAAAAAGTCCTTGCTCAGAGGACTTTTCTGCTCTGTGACTTGAGACCTCATGACCTTACCCAGAATACACCAGAGAGGTAAAGCACAAGGGGAAAAAACAAACCAGAAAGAATCACCCATGTGATCAGCAATATTGGGCCCAGGCTTGTCCCCAGGCAGAAGAGAAAATTGGTCACACAAAATCCTGATCTAAATGGGTATTTAAAAAACACACGAAGATAAAATCTTCTTAGGACAATGAAAGGGAGATAAAAAACTATCACTTGCATGGGGCCAAGCTCTCTCCACAGAGCATGTAAAGTCTGAGCAAGGACTTTTGTGAGAAGCAAGAGCAGGAAAGACTTAGTTCTGGCTTGTTTCTATCTAGTAAAAGGATCAGGCTCAGCTTTGTATCTCATCTGTTCCATCATGCCATATTGATGTGGTCAGAAATCGGTTGCATTATCCTAATAGGTGAGACATGAGGTACATTTCTTATACCTATACCAATGCTGGGCTATATTAGCACAGTCACCTCATGTCTCCTCACATTCTATTGACTTTGTGTAACAAAGGACCAGATGATTAGCTGAGGCAACTGACCTTGCATCATTGCTACCTGGAGTGGGAGAAGAGAGACAGAATCGATGGTATTTGAACATCAATGCTGATAACCACCATCTACTTCATATCCTGTCTTGGATAAATTCATAGAAGAAGAAGAAAGTAAGAAATCTATAACTGATTTGTCTAACACAAGAAAGAGCTTAAAATCATAATATTAGCTATGCCTAAAGAAGAAAGGGGTCTTGATTTCCTGTGAATAGCAATTGGATAGGTAAGAACTATACCTTTCATGTTCTCACCTTTCAGATAATGCACACGATTTTTTGCCCACATCAATATGGCATGATGGAACAGATGAGATACAAGCTGAGCCTGATCCTTTTACTAGATAGAAACAAGCCAGAACTAAGTCTTTCCTGCTCTTGCTTCTCACAAAAAGTCCTTGCTCAGACTTTTCTGCTCTGTGACTTGACCTCATGACCTTACCCAGAATACACCAAGAGGTAAAGCACTAGGGAAAAACAAACCAGAAAGAATCACCCATGTGGATCAGCAATATTGGGCCCAGGCTTGTCCCAGGCAGAAGAGAAAATTGGTCACCAAAATCCTGATCTAAATGGGTATTTAAAAAACACACGAAGATAAAATCTTCTTAGGACAATGAAAGGGAGATTAAAAACTATCACTTGCAATGGGGCCAAGCTCTCTCACACAGTGATTTGTACAGCAGTGCCCTTTACAGAGCCGAACACGGGATTCTAAATTTCTTGTACTACTGCAATTACTTTAAAGGGTAAGCAGGGTCTTTAAAAATATGTAAAAAGACAGAAAGAGAAGATAATATTTTTAAAGATCTGAGGCTCAGACAGGTATAAAATGTTAATAAACAATATGTTATGGCTTCTGCAACAAATGAATAGAATGAGTCCCTATTCTTTCTACTCACAATTCCCTAGGTACATCAGATAGAAGATTCTATTAACATCAAAATCAAGTGATTAGGTGCAGACAGTGGAACTTGTCTGGTTGCTACCTGCTGTGAAGGAAGTGATCAGTCAATGAGAAATTCTCAGAGCTCAAGGATTTCAGTACTTCCAGGATTTTGTTTTTTCTTCTAACTGTGAGTCATAGCATATCCTAAGTATTAGTAAGTAAAATGCAAAAAAAAAAAAAAAAGGCTAGAGAGAAGAATTGAAAATGAAGCTGGAAATTTGGGGTTCTGGTCCCACCTGTCACTCACTGGCAATATGGCTTTGATCAAATCACTTCACCATTCCTCAGTTGCTGTATCTGCAAAGGGAATAACACCCTTTCTCCATCCTACCCAAGAGACCATCCACTAACAAACATGCCTGCAACCCTTCTCAATTTTGCAAGGTACTCCTAATGCAACTTACTTCCTCCTTAGACAAACCCTACAGGAAAATTTGGTCATCAGTAAACCCTGACCCTCTCAATTTCCCACCCCATACTACATGGATCTGAAAACTGAGAGGCAGAAAGGTGAAGGGACTTGCCAAATAGTAAAAGGGGATTCACATCTCATATTCAAATTATAAATCTGTTCTCTTTCCTTCATACCACCAAAGCATTTCTAAAATGTGAATGTGTTTTAGCATAATGATCTGAGTCTGAAGGGGATACATTCTGTTTTCCTGTTGGATATGTCAAAGCAGGAACCATTGTCTTAGTAAGGTATGGAAACAGCCCCAGGGTCCACTGATGGATGAATGGGTAAAGAGTGTATAGTGCAACTATGCAATGGAATGCTATACACCCATAAAAAAGATGAGCCATTGCCATTTGTGACAACCTGGATGGATCTTGCAGGTGCCATGCTAAATGAAATAAGTCAGATGGAAAAGGACAAAAACTGAAGGATTTCACTCATTTGTGGAATATAAAACAAAAAAAGAACAACTTAGCAAAATAAAACAAAAACACTCGTAGATGAATGGTGGTTACCAGAGAGGAGGGGGGGTGGGGAATGATGAAATGAGTAAAGGGGGCTAAATATATGGTAACAGAAGGAAAGCAGACGTTCGGTGGTGAACACACATTACAGTGCATAGGTATCGGATTATACTGTTGCACACCTGAACTTGACATAACGTATTCACCAAAGCTACCTCAATAAAAAGTTAACAGTCTTGGTCACAGGCCCATGAGCATCCCTACCGTAGCCAGACAAAATGCCTGCAGAGCCCATCACACCAGGGAAACCAAGTGAGCAAGAAACCCTTGAAGGGATTTGCTCCACACAGGTGGTGAAGCACAGTGAGGGAGAGTTTTAGAAGGAATGTCTTGGGTGACTGTTTTTTACCATCAGCCCTAATGACAAAGAGCACAGTGCCCAGTGGAAATCCATTAGGCCTAAGAGATGGTTTCCACTGGCCCCAAAGGCACACTTCATCTCAAAGAAACAAAATTGCTGAGCCCTGGAGACAGAAGCAATTCCCAGCAATGAGGTCTCCAAAGGCCAGTTTAGGCTGTGTGTTGTTCAAGGTGAGTCCATATGAGTCAGCTGCAACTTGCCAATGAAGTTCACGATGGATTCTACAATGTCACACGTGGAGGTTGAGAAGTAGATATTTCTGGAGAAGGAGGAAATATTACATCAGCCAAGAGTCTGCTAGGCTTGGAAAGATAAGGATCTACCTGATGCTTCCATCAGCCCCCAGAGAGTTAGGCCAGGACCAGGACACAGCTGTGCATGCTACGTGGGTTTGCATTCCAGGAAAGGGACCAGGCAGTACTGCTCACTGGGAAAGTGTGGGAAAGCAGTTCTATCAATGGAGGATGCCCAGGCTTCTTGACATCAAATGGACTAGATGTGGATATCAGCTGTTCAGAAGGATCGTCTACCTCAGGAGTCTTTAGCACCATGAGAATCTGCAGTTTCCCTACCAGAAGGAAGGAGGTCCTGTCCCAGGAAAGACAGACTTGAGCACAAGCCCTCACCCCAGGGAAAATGCTGAGAAAAGGAGCTGGCCCCAAGAGCTCAACATCCAAGCATTCCAGAGGAAGTACCCAGGGTCACTTTCCAAAATTTCAGCTCCTCTCACCACACTGTATCACTGGTCTGGTGCCCCACAGTGTGTCTGAGAGAAAAAAAGCTACTAGGCAAAGAGTACCCTGAATCACTGAGGCAACCTGATCGATCAACATAGTTCATTAATTAAAATAAAAGCTAAATATGAATTATCTTATTTGGAGATGTAATTTATACTGATCTTTTGGGGTTTTTTTTTTTTTTTCTGCTTTCACAAAAGGATTCCAAGGCTGCATTCCATAAGGGCATTTCATTAACCGGTTGAATTTAAGTGACTTAATTGATGTAGTTAAAGCATTAACTTTGCTGTTAAAAAATAAAATGACTCAGGGCAAACACATGGTCATATTGTTATTATTGAACCAGACTGCAAAGCCCCAGCACAGGAGATGCGGCAGAGCCCACAGTTAGACACGGTCCGTGTCCCAGGGGCATGCAGTCCCAGCAAGGTTGTTATATGGTATTCATTGCAATTTGATGAACTTCATTTATCTAGACAGCCACTTATTTAGGATGAATTGGAACCTACTGAATCATCTTAATTCCGAGGCTTCTACTGCACCATGGGTCTGCAGCAGCTATTAAACTTGGGAAGATTCAGCAGCCATGACACAATGAATGTATTATTCCCACAAAATTGTCTGGGTGTGATGAATCATCAGCTTTATGGACAGGTGTTGGGCGATACCCACTATCACCTTTCTCTCCCCTTAGGTTCTTAAGTATGATATCAGGACTGCAGTCACTGTTACTCATCTTCCCAATAAAGAAGTTATCTGTCACAGATGATGCTATTTCCCCAACAGCACAATCATTCAATTCTTACAGAAAAAAATCACACAGCCTGAAACCCTGATACAAGAGGAGGGTTCCCCTAGGCACTGAGTTTTCTGAAGCGATGAGTTAATGAGGAGAGAAGAGTTCTCTCTGTAACAGATCCAGCCACTTTATGGCATTCTATTACTAATTGAGAGCAGGAACTCCCATAAACTATACTTGGAGAGTATGTTTGGGTTATTTACAAGGCCAAGGGAGGAAACACGCAAATCAAGACTTGCATATAGAGTGAATCCATTTGCTGAACAATTGTGCATTCTATTTATAAACTGGAGGGCTTTTTCAATGCAAGTGGTAGGTAACATCTGAAAAAAATCTTGGGGTTGTCACCCTCCAAATTCTTGGCTTCTTTATAAATTCAGTACCAGAGACTCTTACAATGTATAGCCCGAGTCTGTGTTGTGTTTGATAATGAAGCTTAAAGCTTGGCAACTAAAAATCAAACAGTAGGATCTTATTCCAAAAAGTCACAGCAACTGTAATCTTCTCAGAGTCTAAGGACATTGTATAAGCCAGGGTTCTCCAGAGAAATAGACAAACAGAACAAATAGAAGATGATAGAGGATAGATAGATAGATACAAATCAATATAGATATTCATGCATACATGATTTATTTTAAAGAATTACCTCATACAATTATGGAATTATGGAAGCTGGCAAGTCTGCTATCTGTAGGGCAAGCTGGCAGACGAGAGTCTCAGGCAGGATTTTTCATGTTACCATTTTGAAGCAGAATTTCTTCTTTTTTTTCTTACCTCAACTATTTTCGCAAACTACTTTAAATCAGTATTTCCTAGCTTTAATATATCACAGTGTTTCCCTGAATAGGTAGGGCTTTAACATCATATCAATATTAGCTACAAGGAATTATTGTAAAGATTTAGGCTACAAATTAAAAGACAGAAAAATTATTTTATGTGCTACAAAGCACAATACAGAAATGAGTTAGTTCACAACACTCAGACACGTTGATCCTCTGACTGCATGCCTACTGGTTCGATGTCAGAGACAGAAAATTTCTACCTAAAGACATACACGGTGTGTTTTCACTGGCTCAGATTTCTGACATTCAGACATGATGGCTCATTTTTATCCAGAAAGGGGATGGTTAACATGCCTCTACTTCTGCCTATTGTGATTGTTTTTAAGAGCTTACTTCACAGTTTACATGCTGCCAGGCCCCAAAGTTGATTTGTGAAACTTCAGGTGACCTCCCGAGCCCAGGGTTCTTCTTCCCAGAGGAAGGGTGGACAGGAGGACCTGGCAGAGAATCTGTAACATCTCAGGACAAGAATGGAAAAGCGAAGTAGGGATCTTGGGTCTGCAGGGTGTGGGCATGTGTCGGTTGGCTTCACAGAGGATTTTGTATTTTCAACTTGGTCAGCACGAATTTGTTGAACAGCAAAAATAAATTTTTAAAAAATGAAGTCCTACCTAATAAGTCTTTTTTTATGCTCCTGCCAATATCTGTCTGGGTGTCTTATGACCTTGTTTCTGGAATGTATCCTTACACACACACAAATTAACGGGGGATATCAGGTTTTCTCTCTTCTTTACTTCCTCATCAATTTGGAAGAAAGTTTGCATTGCAATCAGGCTTTCACATAAAATTGAGAAAAGATTTTTCTTGTATGTTTTACATATCTGTAGTGAATATAAAATTATGAATATAAAATACATATATATAGTTCCCTGCCATCAAGTGTGAAAGTGACAGGTAGAGTGTATGTATAACTGTCATGGAGCTGAAATTCAGGAAACCTGCTGGAGCTGGACCACAAATAATCTTCGACCTTGAAAAAGAGACTTCACTTCTTTGATCCCCAGTTTCCTTATCTGTAAAATAAAAGCATCAGTATAACAGCATTTCTAATCTGCTTACTTCCAATTCCAGGTTATACTGCAAAGTTTAAACAAATAAATATAGTCTTGTCTCATTATAATAAGCATAGCCAATTTTAAGTAAAGATGAACCCCAATTTTTTTTTTAATTTCGGGACTACACTATAAAGATATGTCAAAACATATCAAATTGCACACCTTAAATATATGTTGCCATCGTATGCTTACCTGATCTTAACAAAGCTCTGATTAGGAAAAAAAAAAAAGAATGCCTCTTTACCTTATTATCTAAAATAATGATATAAACAATATTTTAGAAGAAGAAATAAGAATGACATATTTTCATATAGCTATTCTTTTCAACTACTGCTCAGACAAGTAAAACAAAACTGTACCATTTAACAAGTATTTCTATTGCACAACACTAAGCAGCCTTGCCTACGCAAATGAACGGCTTTAAGACAAAGCCCCTACTAGTTGAATATGGTTGACCTGTTTGATTTTTTTAACTACTTCTTGAATTCAGCCAGTAGTTATGCTTTTTTCTCAAAATAACTAGTTGTTTGATCTTCACCTCCCTTCCCCCTCCCTAGCCGGTATAGGTGCAGGGGTGCAGAGACTTTGCAGGTGAGTGGAAGAAGGTAGGTCTGTTTACCTGCCAAGAAAGACTTGGAATGAGCACACTACTTAGTTGTATTATGGCAAAACAAAACAACTTGTTAAAGGAATTCAAGGGGGGGGTTAAGCAAAAAGCAAAACAAAACAAAATGCCAGCAAAGAAAAGAAAACCCTCACAGGCACAAACCACAGAATGGTGATCACCAGAGGGGAAAGGAGTGGGGAGGATATAGGAGGGGATAGGGGACATTAAAGGGTGTCAGAAGGAGACGTCACTTGGGGTGGTGAACACACAATACAATATACAGATGACGTATTATATATAAAATCGTGCACCCAAAACCTATATAATTTTATTAACTAATATTACCCTGATAAATTCAATTAAAAACAACTATTAAAAAAAGATAAAACAATTCACTCAAGCTGAAACAAAACATAAACGTATCTGAATTTAACTGTATTTTGATAGACTAAATTCAATAAACCAGCTAACAGGGCGTCAGGCAGCCTTAGGGATAATGACAGGAAGGAAAACTGTGGGATGGAAAGAGAACACAGGAGATGGAAACAGAATAGATGGAGGGAGTTGTAGCGTGTAGTTTCAGGATCAAAATCCAGGGGTTTTTTATACTTCATAAGAAAAAAATCTCTGCTAAAATTTCCACGTAAAATGTATGCCAACATACCAACTCCGTGAATACAGAAGCGAAAATGGAGAAACAAAGCACAGTCTTTACTGAACCTTAAGATTAAAGCCCATTTTTTCCCCTTACCTTGAATTTTTCAGAAAATTGTCTCAATGCTTCATTTCTCATTTTTGTGGTAAACAGAACTAAAGCCAAGTGAAAAGTTGGTCTCGTTCTTCGTAACTCCCTTTATCTGCCTGCATAACTCAGGCAAAAAATATCTGAATTACACACATATTTGCAAATAGGTAGGCCGTGTACTGGAGAACTTTGTGAATTAGAAGATAAAAGAATGGGGTGATGTCCAGTCAAAGCACAAAAATATTTTGTGGCATTTTCCCATATCTCTCCTGAATGTCCAGGGATGTTTAAAATAAGGTTTTACTGTCGCTCACTTAGGCACAGTTCCCTCTGTGACAGTGAAATGACATTGTAAATGGCATGTCTGTGTATTGTAACTAGGTCCCAATTTCTTCTTGCTTTCTTCATCCCGCACCAACAGCAGGAGAGGCCAAAGACTGGCCCAGACAGTGCCAAAGCATTGGAGAAACACCTCTCATTATTATCACCAGAGTAAATGAAGAAACTGCGGACCAGATGGGTGTATATTATCTATCCAACTAAAAAAGTGTCTTATTAACAGAGATAAATGGTCTGAAATGGCAGAACATTTTCTTGCAATTTTAAAAAATAATAGAAGCAATATTTCAGAGGATAATTCTGCAATTTTTTTCAAGGTTTCTGCTAAAAACCACATTTGATATTGATAGATACATTCTTAAAGTGTCCATTGACACATTCATAAATATGTGGAGTTGAACAGGAGTTTAAAAAAAACCAACTATAGTCATCTCTCTTGGAAGCTTGAAGACATGATGTAAATGGCTTATAACATCTAGTGGGGCTGAGCATATTTCATTCATTCCTGAATCAGCATCGCCCAAACAAAATAGGGGCAGAGTGATACAGTGGGGAATTTATAGGTTACAAGGATCAGAAAAACTGGAGCCACCCCAATTAATATCCTTGTGACCTTGAATATGTCAAATAACATTTCAGAATTGCAGTTTTCACATTTCTAACATGTAGATAAGATCTAGCTCAGAGGATTGGCATGAGGATTTTTTAAATACCTATAAATACCTTCTGTAGTACATGCAAGGTGTCATCTAAGTATCAACACCTCAGAGCAATGCGTGTACAACGTACGAGCCCTTTTAATCTCCTCGTAGAAAATAACTTTTTGTTTTACACAATGGGAACATTTTGTCTTCTTTCTATGTTATGGGTACACAGCTCCATTTCGGATAGAGAATAAAACAAGGTCCCTGACAAAAGCACCTAATAAATATTATTCCCTTTCTGTAGTCTTTGGCCTGGTTAAATCTATGTTATAGTTAAACCTAAAACTCATTATGAATATAAAAACATCACCTTTGTTTGTATTAAGCCATATCTGTAGGCCAAAAAAAAATAAGGTTATTTATTAGTAGAAAAATACAATTAAGTTCTGAAATATTTTATTTTATTTGGAAAGCCTTCTTTCTCCAGGAACATAACAATGATTTACTGATTTATAAAGTGCTGCGATTTAGAGGCAGTCAGCATGCTTTCCTTACTATTACAATACCTTGTATTTCGACTCTGGTAACACCTCGCTACAACATCAAAACTGCCTTCAGAGAAGCTCTGGACCTTCTTTGCTGTGTCACCTCAGTTGCCCTGTAGCCACCCAGGAGTCTTGGATGGGGTACAGTCTTTCCAGTTAGCATTTGGTTAGTTGGTTTGTTTAGTTGCTAGGAGTACTGAAGGATACAAGTGACTTATTAGCTTGTCAAGCCCAGGACAAATGACAACATTGTATATGACACCCCAGAAATAAAAGAGAAGGTGAAAGTGTCTCCCCAGAACTCACAGCCCAGCTTTGCAGTCTGCTGTGCTGGGCAAGGCAGGGCAGTCCCATTGTGTGTGGAGGTTCGAGTTGGAGCACTAAGTGATGATCACATCAAGTCAAATGACTTTATAAAAAAACAGGATAAAAAGAAAGGCAGGACATGGAAGACAGACACTCTAGCAGGTCTGAAGCAGGCCACTGTTGCTCCAGCTTTTTCTCTGCTCTTCAGGTGAACACTAAAAGAAGTAGTTCACTTCAATTAAGGTGTATCACATGGAAAATATATATCTCAGCACAGTGTGGAAGCTGATACTGATGGTGGCAACATCAGTCCCATCACTCTCAATTCACAGTGAAGGAGAGAGCTCTATGGTAGTGTGTGGACCCGTGGCTGTACTCCTGAGATTAGATATGCATTTTAAGTGACTTCCTCACAATCGGTGTTCTTCTGGGACCAACTCCTACTATTCTCCATCCACATGCACCTCATGGGAGCGGCCATGTTCGTCCATAGCCTCACCCACTTCCCCAGTCCGGACCAATCCCAGCACTTTCCTGAGATATTTTAAATTTCAGAGTACAGACAAGGTGATATAGTCTCCCTCTTGTGGCCAAAGTAAAAGAAAAGTGAATTTGTTTATTTATTCATTTTGTAAATATGCATCCCCAGAAAAAGAACATGTGGTGAAAAGAAATAATAATAATCACAATGAAGATAAGATGCTGAGGGATGAAGCTGTGAAAATGGGAGGGAGGGCCTACAGAAGCCACACCCCTGATTCCAATCGCCCTAAGGCTCCGGTAGATCCATCCCCTTGCCCTTGTTTTATTCAAGTCTGCCATGATTTTGTAAGTTGATTAATGATTCTCTGGCCAATAGTTTGCTAGGGTTAGGTTTCTGGCACTGGCAACCAAACTAACACACTCACCAAAGTGGTATTTACTCAGCTCAATTTTTCTTTCCCTAAGCAAAGTCTGAAACGGCACCCTGATAAAATTCTCACTACTTGCATACATATGTAGAGAAGCCTTACCTTTGCAGAAAACTTCACTTTGACATTTTGACTTAACAAATTATTTCAACTCTCTGGGTTTTAATTTTCTCATCAATTAAATGGCGGGGGGCAAACTAGACAAGGGAGGTGCCCGTGCCACCATCCCCGGGATCCTTTCCCAGGACCTTCTACCTCAGCATTCTCAGCATAGTATACAAAATAAAATTTACTTCCATTCCAGAACCTTAAATAATCTCAAAGTACTACTATAACTTTTCTTAGACTCCACTGTATTAGGCCAGGCGATGATCTGATTCTCGTTTCACAGGTAAGGGAATTGAAGCACACGGAAATGCATGGTCTACAGAAAGCTGTTCAGCTTGCTTTTAACTCCACTGCCCCATTCAGGACTGGGGGCTGGACTGGAAGGTTTAAAGCTAAGTAGGCTTTAAGTATGGTGAGCTTCATCCCTTGGAAGGGGAGCAGCGGGGCAAGTCACTCCATGCCTCTTGTACATTTGCCTTGGAAATTATCCCCTTCTCTTCCCCATCCCTTCCTCTCCCCTTCCTTCTGCCGTCACATCAGTACCAGCTGGCTCTCCCCCACATTAAGGGAAGAATGGGACCCAGCCAATTAGTGCTCTCTGCATTAAGTTGTACCCTGGTGAGTAGGATTCCCAAAGGGGTTGAACTTACGAGTAGGAAGTAACAGAGGTGCTAAGGAAAACTGGCTCAGGGACCACTTTTGAACCCAAGCAGAGATGCAAATTTGGGGTCTAAGCATGCCATTTAGTCAACCATGCAAATGAACACATGCTCACTTGCCCAGGGCCTGAAAGAAACCAGGAGGGGGGCCACAAGGAATTCCAATCTGTTGTGTTTCTCCTTCAATTGACTTTCGGTCATGTTTTCATTGGTATTCGCTTCTGTAGATGCCTATGGCTGAAGGTGAATGTTTGTTTTCTTAACCGGGGCATCAGGAAACAGATGTGAAGCAAAATAAATGAGTTAAGATTGAAGGTTAGCCATGGTAAATTTTTTGAGTAAACTAAGAAGAAAGGTTAAAAAATTGACTATATAAAAATTATATATATATAAAATTTTATACACACACGTCTGAAAAGCTGGTGCAAACATGCAATTCAACCTAGTCAACCCCACATCTAAGGGTTTTTCTCTTTTTTTTTTCTTTTAAAGGTTACCATTTACAATCATTGTTTGTGGGTACAGGGGTTAGGACAACTGTATTTAGTTGCAATTTTTCAAATATAGGCTCTTCATAAAAGCAAGTGTCTCACTCTGACAAGGGTTGTGACCCTCATATGTTTCCTATAGCTCCAGCTGAATTGGAACTATTAGCTTCTATTCACTTCCATCTTCTCAGCAAAGATTCCATTTCCCAATTATTGGAACCATGAGTCAAATAAAAGCAAATGTTGCTAAAAGAAACAACATAAAAAGAGTCTTTCAATACCTAAAGAAAGCTGGGGATTGATTGAAACTAAATAATTGGAAACACATCTCCATCCCTGTCTGCAACTACAAAGGTGATGATGGTGGGTGGCGGGGTGAGAGCAAGAGTGGTAGGAGCTTGGAGCAGGGGCAAGAAGGAAAGAAATTCATTGAAGTAAAGAAAGAGGATTGGTAACTGGTATTTCCTCTGCAACATAACACTGTCAGGCCGGCATCTTGCTCGTCTACCCAGATTGAACACATGGCTATTACAAAGCAGAGCTCTCTTCTAGGATAGATTAGAGCTAATAGGGGAAACCAGCTGCAAGGAGCATCTGTTTGTTTTCATTTCAGTGCAAGAGTCCTCACAGAACTGGAAAACCACGGGTTCCAGAGATCTCAGGGGGGTGTAATTTAAGAGGGAGTTTCTATAACCTTCTAGTTTTAGAGCCTTACACTCAAGCTCCTTGAATCCTTCCAACATAGAACTTGGCATAGCAGCTTCACCTTCTAAAGCATTACTTGTGTGATGAGACCTGGAGAAGCCTGGCTCCGCTTTTACTGAGATATTTCCTATTCATTGCCTTATTCCTTGAGGAAAGCCTGGGTGGGTATATTTGCAGATCCTGGCTTCCGGCTACCCTGAGTGTGCAGTATGCTGGAGTACATATTCCCTCGAGGAATAGATGACCTGCTTCTTCTCGGGCTTCAGAGCCTGAGCAAACGGTTGGAAATGGTAAGTGTGCCAAATAGCTTGGGGTCACACAACCTACTCATGGAATCTTTAAGATTTTTTTTTTGAACAGGGTCTAAGACCTGTTCAAAGAAATTCCTAAATTGAAGAAAGAGAAAGCAGTCAGGATATTTCTTTAATATCAGCAGTTCGTTGAACAATTGAAATTTGATATCTCATGTAATCTTCACAAAATCCCTGCAAGGAAAATTTGATTACTCCATTTTCAATGAGGAAACACAGAACTTGTCAAGAATGTGCAACATTTTTGGCTACAGATTAGGGAGGTGGACTCAGCTGTCTTTTACTCCAAAAGCTCATAAATGACAGAAAATACATCTACTTTCCTTCCCAGTTTTATTGACGTATAATTGATTAATAAAACTGTACGATATTTAAAGTGTACAACATGATTTGCTATACACACACATTGTAGAAGGATTCCTCCCATTGAGTTAATTAACACATCTACCACCTCCAATGTTTACCTTTTGTGTGTGTGAGAGAAAGTCAAGTTCTACTTCTCCAGTAAATCTCAATAGTATAACGCAGTGCTGTCAGCCATAGTCACTGCTACACAGAACTTATTCCTCTTATAACTGAAGGCTGATGCCCTTTTGCCAACCCTTCTCCATTTCCCTCACTTCCCAGCTCCAATGCATTCATTTTTAAAGTTGTTTACTTTATTTTATTTTTAGCGATTTTATTGCAAATTGAAATATATCAAAAGTATAGGAACAAAACATTTAGTGTTACAGACTAGAATATAAAACCCAAATAAAACAAAAGAAAGTAGGAGGAAATTAATAGATTTAAAAGCAGAAGTTATTTATACAGAAAACCACAAGCCAGACAAAGCAAGGTTCTCAGGAGCCCCTCTCCCCCGGGAGGCATCTGTGCATCCAGGCAGTCCAGGCTCAGGGTGCAGCCCACAGCCTGGTTGGCTCCGCGATCTGCAGTGCCGTTTCCAGTATTGCCTGCTCTTGGAAAGCTGTTTCAAACAGCAGATACCTTTGGGATGACGAGTGCATTCCTGTACACTAATGTGTTAGGATTGTCCATGGTTTAGCAGCAGTGCTTCTGAAGCTTTTTTTGAGCCTGATGCATATAAGAAATGACTTACATTGTGGCTCTGCACATATATTCTTATTATGTATCTATAGATATGTGTTTATAACAGAAAAATCTTCCCTAAATAATATTATCTTTTGCATATGCAATGCATTCTGATATGCTCTACTGTATTTTTAGACTGTGAACCCCCTAGCACAGTGGTATCAAGTTCACACTATGAAGTAAGAACAGCTGGGATCATATCTGAGTCCAGAGACTTGCCAGTTGCATAAACTTGTAAAAAATTACTTAACCTAGAATAGTAATTCCTCATAGGAATTGTGAGGTTATATGTCATCTTTACTGGGCTCAAAGATGCTCATATAGCTGGTTAAACATTATTTCTGGGTGTGTCTATGAAAGTACCTCCAGAAGAGTTCAGCATTTGAATCTGTACACTGAGTAAAGAAGAACAAATTTGCTTTCTCTGGAAAAAATCCATTTTTCCTCCTGCCCTTGGACATTGCCATTCCTGGTTCTCTAGTTTTTGGACTCAAAACAGGACTTAAGCCATCACCACCCCACCACTACCCCACCACCACGACAAATTCTCAGGCCTTGACTTAGATTGACTTACTCCACTGGCATTCCTGGTCTCCAGCTTGCAGAAGGCAGGTCCTGGGATTTTCAGCCTCCATAGTTGTGGGAACTAATTCCTATAATTCCTATAATAGATCTCCTGTAGTAGATCTCCTTTTCCAAAGTTCTATCTCTATCATCTCTATCTCATCTCTAACTCTACTTCTGTATCTACCTCTACTTCTATCTGTCTGTCTATCTATCTATCTATCTATCTATCTATCTATCTATCTATCATCTATCTATCTATCTTTATGTCTGTCTCTATGCTATTGTTCCTGTTTATCTGAAGAACCATGACTAATTCCTGATGTTGGGAAGATTAAGTGAGTAAGTATTACATGACAATGACTGGCTCTTAAAAAGTACCCAATAAATGTTAGCTCTTAATCTACTAAGCTCACAGCACAATGTGACACCCAGATGGAGTGCCTTTAAAGTGACTGACACGCAGAGGTGCTCAATCAGTATTTGGCATTTTTGGTAGTATGTACTTATTATACCTACAAAGTATAGGGTGATGTGCTAGGGGCTTTGTGAGTAAAATGAACGAAAGTGGAGACTATTTAAATAGATAAGGAGAAGAAAGAGGAGATCGAACAATATAAAGACTTTTGTGGAGACAGAATTATTTTTTACTACTTTGAGATCAGAATCTTAGACATTTTCTTTTGTAATTTAATATGAAATAATGTGGCACACATTGATCATTCTTTTATTTAGGTCTATTTCTCTCATTAGATTATCAAGTCTTTTAGGGCTGACACTGTGTCTATTAATCCACCACTGTTTTCTTGGCCTACACTCTTGCCTTTTACATGAAAATCACTCAGTGGATTACTACTTACTGAATGGGTAACAAATGAATGGGCATTATTAGTTTATTTGTATCCATATATCAAAATAATTGTTCAGTTTAGTAAAAACTGTAGTCTTGTAGGCTACTGGTTGTCAGTGAACAAACTTCCCTCTCCCTGGACTTCATTCATTACTCTTTAAAATCATGTTAATATCCATGCAATGAGAGAGAGAGAGAGAGAGAAAGAGAGAGAGAAAGAGAGAGAGTAAGAGAGAGAGAGAACATATACTGTGTGCTTTTCCAATACCTAAAAGAAAAGCAAGATTTGGAGAAATTTCACCTTTTTCTATGAATCACATTATTCCAAGCATGTGGCATCTCTCAAGATCTCTAAACACTTTGTGATGAATGGCTTTAAGATGAAGTTAACTAACAAACAAAATATAAACAGACTCATAAATATGGCAAACAGACTGACAACCATCAAAGGGGAGGGGATTTGGGGGCTGGGTGGAAAAGGTGAAGGGATTAGGCAAAAGAAAAAACTGAAAGACAATAGTGTGGTGACTGCCAGAGGGAAAGAGGGGTAGAGGGAGGTAGAAGGAGGTAAAGGGGGGACAAATGGTGATGGAAGGAGGCGTGACTTGGGGTGGTGAACACACAGTACAATATACAGATAGTGTATTATAGAATCGTGCATGTGAAACCTATAAATTATATTGGCAAATGTCACCCCAATAAATTCAAGAAAGCAAGTAAAGAAGGGAGGAAGGAAGGAAGGAAGGAAGGAAGGAAGGAAGGAAGGAAGGAAGGAAGGGAGGAAGGAAGAAAAAAAGAGATGAGGTTGAGATTTTCGGTTGCCCAGGCTAGGAAATTGGTAGCACGTGAATTCCCACCCCATCCCCTGTCCCAGAGAAGGGAGAGAAGCCAAATGAGATGACGTCATCTACAACTTCCATTCTTAGGGTTTTTTTCTTTTGCTTTCCTCTTTTAATCTGGGCAAAAGCACAGACAAAACTGGCAGTAAGAGCAAAAGTACTGAAATCCAAGGGGAAAAGACCTGTGAGATTATGACACATTTGTTCCTGCTGATCTTTCCAGTTTCTTTTCATGCCCAGTTGGCATTATATTCTTAACCACTCTCATTTCCATTTCTGTTTAATAGAAGAGAATTCTGTTTATTATGCTAATGCAAGGGAATGACAAAGTTGGAATTCTCCAGAGCACTGAAGGATCATGATTCAAGGTAGAATGGCCCTGATTCACCTCTTTAAGTGGGAGATGGTAGGATGAACAAGGTCTTGAGATGAATAAGCCAATTATGTGGTATTTTTGAATGCCTACTGCTTACCTAATATTGTACAAGGTAAACCAGAGGAAGAGAAAACAAAAAAGTCCTGTTCGAGGAGCTATGAAGCTCTCCTTCTGCTAGAAGAGGATTGACTACAACATGAAATACGTAAAATCCTAAGGGCAGGACTTGGTCTTCATTTGTCTGTGATTCCCTGTGCCCAGCACTAGGCCTAGCACGAAGTAGGTAAACGCTGGTTATTAACTAATGACTAGGTTAAAGTAGAACAGAATTGGAAAGACCTAGATCTCACATCTGTCATTTTCTGGATCTGTGATTCTGTACAGCTTGCTTGATCTCCATAAGTGCTGCCTTTCAAAACATTCTTCATTTTATCTTAAAAAAATTATAAACATTAAGTGCACCAGAGCTAAAAAAAATATCTAGTACAGAGCCTAACAAAGAGCAGCTGCTTGATAAATTCTTGTTGCCTTCTGATGGTTGTTAAAATCAGGCCTTAGCTCACACGCAGCATGGCTAGCTCCCTGCTCTACACTCTACACCGGAAAGGATCTGGACAAAGATACAGAACGCAATTCTCACATGGATCCAGAAACAGGAGTATGGGTTGTGTCCAACTCAAGAATGTTCCTCAAATATCTCTTTCACTAATGTTTTACTGATTTCAGATTCCACTCTTAACCGTTTCTTGAGTAATACTGATCCCTGATACAGTAATAAAGGAAACCTCATGTACATCCTAGACAAATGAATGAGAAGCCCCGTCTCACCAGCACGAGGGGGACAGGCAGCTGAGGAACACTGAAGGGTTACAAGCCATGAGGCCGGCAACAAAATGTACAGTGTCGAAGGAGAGCGCTTTCGTGACAAACCCGGAATTGCAGGCCTGCTCATGCAGTGTATCAGCTGTGGGCACTAAGGCAAATTATTTAATCTTTCTAAACCAAGGGTGTTAAATTTAGGTGTGATCTGCAAGGTTGTTGTAAGAATTACCTAACAAAATGTAGAATGTGTTTAACACACCTCCTGTCACAGAATAGTCACCCAATCCCTTATTTTAATAATTTTTCTCCTCTAAACTTGGTATTGGAACCCAAACACTGGGTGCAGCCGTTCCCCTGCCTACCCATTATGCCCTCTCAAAATGTCTCTTAAAATACTTTAATTTCACACTGCTTCATTAAACACTAATATTTCTAACCCTGTTACATCAGAAGCCATTTTAGTTTGTGGAGAATTGATCATTGCTGTCACTGGACTCCAGAAACTCGACTCCTGAAACAGTAGTTTCTTTCTTGCGCCAAAGAAACTTCTTCAGGCAGCCCTTACAGATGGCTCAGTGACTTATTCTTTCAAAGCCTCTAGAGGGCAAGATCCCTGTAATTCGCTCCTAAATTTCATCTGACTTGTGATTCCAATTTAGCCAGAATTATGAAATGTCCCTTCAAATTAAGTAAACCACAGCGGCTATCTCCAGGATGACAATATATCCCATTAGGCCTGCTCTCAGCGTTCAATGAAACTCAGACTCATCTGGAAGGGCCCCACAGTTGGCACTACTGCCCTTGATCACTAGCAAGAGGCTATTGATGGAAAGGAGGCATCAGCAATCAATACAGTGTTAACTTCTGAAAAAGCTTCTGTCACTTGCAGAAGATGTAGTTATTTATTGAGATGTTGACAGTTGCCATGAATCAAGATATAAAAAGGAGAAAATTAGGGCACTCAGCCATCATTTGTGAGAAGGTAGGAATATTATGTAAATAGATGTGATTCTGGGTTCTTCAATGGAAATAATTGGTTTTAAAGACCAAGAAGGGAAGCATTTGATATCACTCTGCAGGAAGGGGAGTTCTCAGACTGGTTAGTTAAAGGAGAGTGCCATATGAGTATTACAGACGGGAAGGTGTCTCATAGATCTAGTTTATGCCAGCCTGCTGAGCATTGTTTGTGTCACATAATCTTTACTACGACTCTAAAAAAAGGCATTACTTCAATTTTAAAATGAGTAAATTGAGGTCCAGAAGAGTCAAATAACATATTGAAGGGCACACAGCAAGAGGTGGAGGACCTGGGATGGGAACATAGATCTGTCCAGGTTTATCATCCACACCTCAGGTTGGCTTTGAAAAGACTAAATATAGACACATAAATTGTCAGAACCATATTACCTTGAGGACAAGGACTAGAGAGGGATGATTTTTCAATTCAATTTTAAATTCAACTCAAATCTTTTAGAATCTTTTACTGACTGCTATCACAGACTTTTATGCCTGAGGGTTCTAGAGGCAAATTCTCTTTGTATTTGAATTTTTGCTCTGCTACTTTCCAGCTGTGTAAACTCAGAGAATTGTGTTTAACTCCCAGGTTTCCTCATCTCAAAAATGAATAAAAAATAATTACCTTGAACAGTTTCCATGAAGATTAAACAAGATGGCATATAAAAGCAAAAAGTACATCGTCTGGCACAGTGTACACAATGCATGGTGGTTGTTATTACTCTTTTAATACAAAACCATCTTAGAAATTAACATAATCTCAATGAAGCATTTCACTTGTTCAGTGACGGTGTTAATTTATTGTTAGAGGAGAACAGAGTAAGAGTGAACAAACATTGCTTATTCAGGACAAGGAAAAAGGTTGAATCCAATCATCAGACCTCATCCAGAGTTATGGGGGACATTCTCAGGAAGTGAAAGCTTGAGTCTGGCGCCTTAGACCACTCGGCCATCCTGACAAGCTCAGGGACATTCTCAAAAACAGAAATTGAAGATGGACTGCCCAGTGGTGCTGCTGAGAGCCATACAGCCAACCGATGATGAGGGGAAAGGCTCCCAGCTGCCTGTGTCAAACAGTTTTCTGTTATTATTTATTCAAAATATCACAGGGCAAAATCTTTACCAAAGTATGTCACAGTTAGCATTGGGGAAATCTAGTGGGCAGCAGACATCCAAAACCAACAAGCAACAATTGTATTGTCTCTTTCAGAATCTGATTCTCCTACTTTGCCAAAATCTTTGTTTAGCTACTCACCTAAGGGCTTCATTCCCTTTTCAAAGAAGCAGTTTATCCAGAACAATTTCCTCAATTCTGATCAATGGCTTTGTTGGGAAAAAAATTACCACTAAGCCAAAAAAAAAAAAGGCCTAGTCACCTGAAGCTCCCATAATTCCTACTGTCCCACATCTTCTGGGTACACAATCTAGGTAATTGGAATTTGGTCCTTTGTTATTCGGAGCAAGATACGTCAGGGTCACAGCTGTGGAAACTAGGCAGTAATGAACCTCTAGAACACTTAGAAGTTTCCTTGGCCAATTCTGCACCCATCCTTGTCCTATGTCATGTTAAAGGTGAAATACTCACATGACCCTTTTGGCCATTTATGCCGCATACAATTTTATCATTTAATTTCCTAAGCAGAAAGCAGCTATGAGGATCTCAATCAAGCCAATCTATTTCTCTATGAAGAAATCTCTACCCTCAATCTTCCCTGGGGAAATGCTTTATGAGATACATGCAGGAAATGGATTCACCACCTTCAGTAGATTCCAGCTCATACTAAGATGAGAGGGGTCAACCTGAGCTCTGATGCCAAAGAGTTTCTGTGGAGTGTCCTTGACCACACCCTGGAGTCCTCGAGCTCTCTTACTCCTTCTCCTCAGGTTGAGATCCTCCCTTTAGCCAGAACTTTCTCAACTTCTTCTGGGTTTCTCTGCTTTTCTTCTCCTTCTTTTCCCTCTCCCTCTCTGTCTTTTTTTTATTTTCCCTGCAGGTATCACACGGCTCCACAAATTGCTATTACATTTCTTATTTTCTACCTTGTTATTACTTTGACTTCTTCCTAGCCTTGCCCTGGGCCCTTTTTTATATGCTTCATCCACACCATCATCTTCTCTGCATGCAAACCTCTACTTGGAAGTTCTTCTAAAGCTAATTTTCAGTTTTTTAAAACTCTTCCAGGAAGCAAGGTAAGTTTGGAAGAGAAACCTTGATATTCAAGGCATTCTAGAATATTCACTCTAACTGGGTTCTTATTCCCAAGATGTTTGCTTTTCTTGTTAGCAAAAGGCTTGAGTGAAGAAGAGGAAGATATGATATGATTGCTGATTTGGGTCTTAGGAGACTGATGTTTTCAAGGGAATAGCCTGTTTGTTTACCCATAGAACGCTTGGGGTGGTTACCATTGCTGGTTGCTATGGAAGCTTCAACACCACCATCAGCAGGGATTCACCTCCACCCTATCTTCCCCTGCACCACCCCCTTTGTTCAGACCCTAGTTACCAGGGAACAACAGAAAACCAGAATGTCCTGTATATCTCTTTGCTATTAGATCTGCTTTGCTATAACTAAGCCTCTGTTTGCAGAATTAAAGTCACATACTTGCTAAATACCCCACTCTGTCAAAGCTCAAGACAGATGAATCTTCTCCACATTCACTCAGCCTTTATGTTGATGTTAACAGTGTACCTGACAACATACAGTCCCATAGGAAATGCCAATTGCTGCCTTTCCAGATAGTTTGTACACCCCTGTGACTGATACCACAGCAAGCCTAGTGTGATAGAGGTCAGGATGAACAAATAGTTGGCTGTCACTGGGTACTATGCCTAGTTTCTAGTGTGCCTGAGGATAAACTGAACCGCTGAACCCACAGTCTCATTACCTTCCCCTGAAGGTGGTATCAGTCCATCAGTCCAGACTGGCTTTATTCTTTCTGTTTTTCCTTTCCAGACCCAACAACCTCATCCTTTCAACAAGAGCAAACCCTACTTTCATACTTCAATATCAATAGTACTGACCTCTCATATTTAAAGTTGAGAAACCAAAAGTTTTTTATGGCACATGTGAGTATTTTTGTATTTGACTACTGGAATGTTGGCAATGGCTTGATTTGGCCTAAAGATAGATCAAGTTGGATTACTATTAAAAGGCTCTATGAATCTGATGCTTTGGAGTCTGGATCTTCCTAGAAAGAAAACTTATCTAGAGTCTAACTTCTGATATTTTAGTAGCTGAAGAGAATACAAGTAGAAATGTTTTAAAATAAGTCAACACTTTTGTAGGTCAGAGTGCTGGGAAGCTACACCTTCTTGCCATGTGCTGCCCACTCCTTCCCATCACAAGGAGAGGATGGCAGAAAGGAGGAAAGTCACCATAACTTTATGGTGACCAGTAAAATGTAATGACTAAACCATTTGAAGATAATCACACGATCACAGGCAGCCAGGCTTCTCAGTTTGAAATGACCATGGACTTGTTTAAGCATCTGTTCCCAGGGGACCAATAATCTATGACGGATCATGCAAACCAGAGCTGCACAATGGTTCACCATGGCCTGGTTAACAGTTAGACAAGGTGTTCACTTTTGATTAGGGTTTTCTTTTCCATTGCTATAATTGTATGATAATTAACTCAACTGAATTACATCTAATTTGGGGAAAATATGCACATTTTGATGTTTCAGGAGTAACAGATTCCACATGCCAAGAAAAAGCCTGAAAGCATACTGTGGGTTTCCTGCTCAGCCATAAGGATTAGACCAGTAAGTATATGCCTTGAGTGTTTTTGTCTCTAAAGGAGCTGGTGAATTCCCTAAGCTCTGACTTCTTCCAAAGGCCCTATGAACAAAAGTGCTCTACCCAAACAGCTGTTGATTGATTAGGATTGCCAAGTGGCAAAAGCGTGCATTTAATATTATTTGACTTTGTTGCTGAACTTGAGATGGAGCACATTTGGCTTTCCTAAAAGAAAAAAGCATTCATTACTATAGGCACTACCCCATGATCAGGTGTTTTTACTTAATGGAAGGAAATTCTTTTAGAGCAGATGGCAAGGTATCAGAGTGGGTGTCCAAATTAAGTCATTTATAAATTGGCCATACTGATAATCGTGGAGATCTTTTCCCTCTTCTGACCTCCTATAAACATCTCTATCACACATCACCACTAATATTCATTTACTGTCTATGGTTATGTTAATTTCTTATATCTGTAAAGAGAGGGAAGACACTTTAGAGACTCATCTTTGTTTTCTCCAAATCTTGCAAGTTCAGTGCCAACCCTGGGTCTGTGGCTAGTATCCATGTTGATTCATTCTTCAAGCCACCGTTTTAATATCATCTTTTCTAAAAAGCCACTGTTGACCACCGGTATTGGGTAAATTTCCTCTTCTCTGCACTTCTAGAGCTTCCTGGACATAAACATCAAAAATGAGACTCTTATATTAAAGATATATTCTTGCTTCTCTTGCTTGTCTATAGTCTGTTCTCAATAAAGAGCTTGAATGAATAAATAAGCAAACACATTTACCTTTCTATTTTAGCAAGTAGTAATAATGATTCAAGAATGTTTGATAAACTGATGTAAATCTCAACTTATCTCCTAGCAAAAATTTAGTTTATTCTCCCACCAGGTCCTACCGGTCCTATCACATCACATTAGAAAAGATGCTTTCTCAGGATGTCAGTAATAAGGCTGTCAGAATACAGGGCCTAGGGTAGAAGTGATGGAGAGAGTAGAATTCTGAAATTTCTTAAAGGCCAATATAATCTCGCTTGATGAGGCAGATGGCAAATGAAGTATCACCCTTAACCACTGCCCATGCTACCAATGTCTGTTCTCCCAGGACCTGTGGCTCCTAGACTCACTGGTAGGATTGAGAGACAGTAGAGTGAAAACAGGCATGGTTTTCCTATTCTTTGCCTACTGGAGAATTACCTCCTAGAGAAATCCTTGATTTTTGAGTAGATGATGTTCTGAAATCATTGAAGGTATTCTCTGTTCTCCTGCTTTCCTCCCACACCATGAATTTGTATTTCTCCCATTGAATTTTTTTCTCTCTCTTACATTTCGATCCCAGTGGGGAGGCTCTTTTCTTTCTCCCTGCTCCAAACCCTGGATACAATTTCCTCTCCTATTTCTCCTTAGAATAACTGAAATAGGCTGACATTTTGAAACGACACTTTATGGAAAAATAATCAGATCCAATGCAGGTGATAAAGTTCATTACATAGTTAATCCTATCAAGTATATTTTTCTGATTCTACACATACTACAAAGTCCAGTAAAGAGTATTTACACCCCAAATTTTCCTATTCTTAAGATAATTACATTCTTGAAAGTGTTTAGCACAGCTGTTACGACGGTCCTTTCTTCCCAGACTGGCTATCGGCCACGTTGCCCAAGGACACCGTCTTGCCTCTCCAGCACCGAAATGTAGAACTACTTATTTATTATATCCTTCCAAGGAAAAATGTCAATGCATTTAATGACAACATTTGCTAGTTTAAACCTTGCAGACACCTAAGGCCTTCCCACTCAACTCCTGTTTCCCGGTAGAGGGTCTAGCCTGGTGTAGAGGTAATTTGCATGGAGATATCCTGCCTTGATCCCCTGGGCAACCTGATGTTTTTCTTTCTGGCTTATCATCAATTCTTCACACATCTAGAGAATTCTAAATGACTAACGAAAGGGAACACCATCACTTGTATACCTCGAGAAGTGATATTTCACTAACCCGCTTAGTTGTACATTTACTGGAACATACTTATAATAATCACTAATTTTTTTGATATATTGGGTTTAAAGACACTAGGCAATGGTGGTTGCAATGTCCTCCTGATCATTCTCCTGCACGGACTATAAAGTATTAAATATACAACTGGCCACAATAGCTGTCATTATATTTTCTATATACTTGTTTGATTCTGTCTCCTTAAAACAAGAGCTCTTTGACATCCAAGATTCTATCTTTTAAAATTTTTTCATTGCCCTCATTCAATTCTGTCAGACTCACAGTTAGACCTCAGTAAATGGTTGATTAATTAACAAATGAATGCATAAATTAATTAATCAAGTCTGATACAAAGTAACTTTTGTTTTCTATAGTACGTGCTGTTTCAATTTAGATTAGGACAACATAAGCAAATTCAGGTAAAGCAGAGCGATTGAACCTGCTAAATATAGATGAGACAGTAGCACTGTCTCAGGGCACAGGCACAAGGATGAAAATCTGCATTTAAATGTTGTCCCTGCCTAGTGGCAGAAACTTCATCTTTGGCAATTATATATTCTTGTCTGAAAATGGGGATATTATACTTATTTCATTAAGCTGTTAAATAACATAATACTTGTAAAAACTTTAGCATGAGCCTGTACATAGTCAAGCATTCATAAAATAGAAGCTCCTGCTGTTGGCATCAATATATCATTGTAACAATAGCAGGCCAGAGGCTCTTGATTAAGGAATGCCTGGAAGTCTAAGCAAAACCCTGAGGCATCTGTCTATGGAGAGCTGACCTCCTGACCAGAGATTCAAGTTAACAGTTAAATATTTAATCTTTAGGGATATTGACAAGAGCCAATGAGGTCCTGTAAGCAGAACTTAGGCTTTTGAATGGACTGTGATGTGGGAACTTAACAATGAGGCCAGGGAACAAATATTATCTGACCACATTAAGACCCAATAGGAAGAGAGGCCTGTGACTCCATAGCCAGGTGGAGTCCTCACTCTCATCAAGGAGCACCAAGCCCTCGTTTCCAAGGCAATGAGTTCTTACTAAGCTCTGGGGTACATGTAGGACATATTTGGAGTAATAAGGAAGCCCTCTCTGTCTGAGTTGGTGTGAAGTCAGTTGGGGTGTGGCTAAACTCATGAATGGGGACAGCTGTGGACCAAACTATGAGGATCTGAGGGTTCCAGAGGCAGGTCAACAGAGATCACAACTGATACAAAGCATTCAGTGCCTAAGGGGTAACCATGCTGTTAGTGTGATGGCTTATAGGTGCCACTGGACAAAGGAAAACCCTGTGCAACCAGGCCCCACTCATCTGACAAACACTCTGGACGTCCATCAAATTGAAACCCTGTACAAAGTGAAAGCATGTTTGCGTGACCAGCCACAGTGTATCAACCAAGATGCACGCTCAAGTCCAGGGTGCAGTGAGAAGTCAGAAGTAGAAGGCAGCCTCAAATGCCTATAGCAATATGACACTGAAGGCCCAAGAAAGAAGATTTTGAGAAAAAATACCACAAAAAGATGAGTTCTAGTCATACACCATTTCTCAGGGTTAAGTTGTTCTAAAGAGACTTGTTCCAAAATATGTTTTTCCTAGTATTAAACCATGAGAAAAAAAGAAAAGAAAAAAGGTCCTATGCTCAAGTAACTGAGAAATGCCACAGGCGATAGCCCCTTTTAGAGATTTATAATACATTAACATATTAACGACATGAGAAGTTCTTCTAAAAAGCATGCTTATATTTATTTAATCTAACATTTCCCAATCTTCTAGAGCTACCATTTTCTTTTCATAGGACTTAATATTCTGTGAAATAACTGGGAAATTCTAGCCCAGGGCTGCCAATATTAAAGCAAGTACATGTTTGTAATTTCTTCCTTTGAATAACAGAGATAGCAATAATACCACAGCAAAAGGTCAGGGTTAAATAAGGTAATGTATGTTAAGCATTGAGAAAAGCACCCAGCATGCTATATGGTATTCAGAAACAATGGAAATTAATGAGGAGAGCTATTGAGAATAATGGTAGCTAAGAATAATATCACTATTATAACTAATGTATCTTTGAAATATTAGAACTAATACCCTTTGGATTATTTTAGCTGATATATTTTTGCATCCGTATCTTCTATTCAAGAGTGTTTTTAGCACATACTACTGAGGTCTCACATTATAAGACAGTATAAACCATTCCTTTTTCCCTCCTCATAATTATAATCACTGTCAATTCTCAGTTTACTCAGATTACTCAGAAACTAAAGGGAACAACAACAACAAAAGGTTTTATCTCTTCTTTCCTTCAGATTCTGAATGGGTGGGAATAATCAGATCAAACAGATAAATCTTGAAACAGACACTTAGAAAAGAATAAGAAACAAAAAAGACCCCAAACACACTCCAACATATACATATTGGTGACAAAGAACTCTGTACAGGTCATGAACAAGGTCGAGTCCTAGAGATTCAAATGTTTACTTTTCAATAGCTCCAACCTTCTCCCCATAACTTCAGACCTTTATGTTCAGATGCCTAATCTACATTGTCAGTTGGACATTAAAACCGAATTCTTGACTGAGCCTCCTCCCACAATCCCTCAGTAAATGCAATAAAGAGCAGCCCCAGTCTATCATTGCTCAACCAGAAGTCTTGGTATCATCCTGACTTGTCTCTTTCTCTCACTCAACACTTCCACTTTTTCAGCAAAGCCTGTGACTTCTATCATCACAATATAAGTCCTCTGCTCATGGGAGGGCTGCCAACATCTCTCACCCAGACCACTACACTATCCTCCCATGTGACACACCCCCACTTCCACCCAGTGATCCTTCTAACATATTCATCTTCTAACGCCAGCCCTCCAGAGCTTCCTAGCGCACTCATCGCATAACCCAGATTTTTACCATGACCCCCGAAGGTCTGCCTTCTCTTACAGTCCACCTCACCCCGTCACATCTCTGATTCCTCTGCTCTTTTTTTTTTCTTTCCACTCCTTTGTCTCTGCCCTTCTTGCTCTACCTGGAACATTCAGGAGTGCTCACACTTTATAGAACTGGTATATTATATATATTATATTGTATCATATATATCCCTTAGAGCTTCGCTTTACTCATAGTAAGTTTAATTGCTATGGCATCACTACTATTGGGCGCCTCTATGTTTATTTTTCTCCTTTCTTTTTCTTTTTTTTTACGAGTTATGGGGACTGTTTTATAGAGAGATTTGGGAATATCCCAAATATCCCCTCTTCAGGGCATTTCCTCCAACTATTCCCTCTGTCTAAATATTCCTCCCCCCAGAAAGCTATGTGCTCTTTAGCCTCTCTGCCTTCAAATCTCTACTAAAATTATCTCAACCATAAGCTCCTCCTGATCAGCCTATTTATAATAGCACCTAAGACACACGACGTGGTGAAGATACAAAGAGGCAGAAATCAAAGTCATAGGGGCCCTAACTAGTTGTGACTCACTGTTAGTTGACACTTACTGTAAGTAAGACATGGCTCTGAGAGCTTCATACAAATAGATTATTTAATCCTCACAACCGTTCTGTGAGATAGATAACACTATTAATCCCATTTTTTAGAGAAGAAATTTAAGACACATGGAATGTATTACCAGCTGAAAACTGTGTGAGGAAGCTAGGGTTTAAATCCATGGATTCTAATTCATTGCCAATGTGTTTTTCCACAGTACAGCCTGTGCGTCTTGCTGATCTTTCCATTTATTTCAGTGCATATGGACCTCATCTTTCACTGATTCAGCGATGTTTTGTCGAGCACCCACTATGGGGTATGGTGGAGGTCTGGGAAAAGATATGGTGAGGAATTAATCTGGAGAGGTAGTCAAGGCTCAGCTCACATATGGCCTAGCAGGTGTTGTTCAAGACAACCTTAGGTGCTGTTCTAAGTGTGATGAGAAGCCATAGCAGTGATATGACCACATTTGCATTTTAAATGGAGCACTCTGGTAGCAGAATGAAAAATAAACTGTAGGAAGCAAGAGAGGAAGCTGAAAGGCCAGTATGGAGGCTATTGCCAGGTCCTAGTTCACGGGAACCATGGTAGATGGTGCCTCGGACAAGGGTGCCTGCAGTGACATTGGTGAGGATTGCTCCGATCCACAGTAGATTTTTGAGGAAAACACTAACATCATGTGCTGGTGCATTGGACGTAGGTCACCCACATTCTTTTAAATTGTCCCATTCCATTCCACAATATGAATATTCCATTGTTTATTTTGTCATTCTCATATATAAGGCATCCCTCCCTTTTTTAAAACAATTACCAAGAGTGTTAGAGTATTTGTCTATACTCATAGTTCTTTACACATGTGTGATTGTTTCTATAGGGTGAGAGAGTGAAACTGCTGAGTCACAGAGTACACACAAGTTTAATCTTAACAGATACTGACAAGTAAGTCTCTAAACCTTGTGTACTGATCAGCCAGTGCCAATTGGTATTTCTTTGCTCCACTCTTTAAAATGTGTTGCCAGTGTGATTTCAATGTGACATTGGAAGCAGGCCCTCTCCCTGTTCTCCCAGTCTGTTCTCAGGTTGTACTGGGATTCACACTGACTTACACACCAGTGTTAACATGTGTTTGCTTATTCCATCACTGGCCACCCCTGTCTAGTAGCAACTCGCACTTGCTACTGTCCTCTCTGGGCAAAGTTGAGAAATCACAGAGAGAAGGGTGGGTGTGGTGACTTTCAAAGCAAATCGTAACTGCTGCATTTATCTACCTTTGTAAATACCTGAATACACTGGGAGCCTTCACAAGTTCAGCTACTTCCTTGTCAGGAAAGTGTCTTTTCATAGCCTTGGTACAAGGTCAGTCAGTGCCTTCAGGGGATGTTAAGAACAGGTTGCCCTGTAATTAACTGATTTGTTACAATACAGTGGCAAGGCACGTGTTTCCTCTAACCTTGAATATCACTCAGTACAAAGGTGATCGTTAACCTGTAAGTTGAGGGCTTTCAAGGCAAAGAGATAACCGTGCCCAATCACCTTTCTTACCAGGCCTCCACTATCGAGCACATTCACTCACAGATCGCCTATCACAACAGATGTGTAGGCTTTTTGATAAACAGGGGTTTGGATACTTTCTAAACTTTCTCCCATTAACCCTTTCGACCCCACATGCCTGGGAGCCAAGCAGGCAGGGATATATTATTCTAAGTTTACTTAGGTCACCCGGAGGAATGCACAGGTTAACTGTATTGGCCAAGGTCATAGAACAAGTTGTAAAGAGAGCCAAGCACAGAATTCAGATCTCTGGAAATTTTTCCAGTCTACTGTGGGAAATGTTAAAACCAAGTATATTTCTCTAACTCTGCATTGTTTTTTTTCTATTATCTCAGGAGCATTCCACCTAATTCTTCTCCAGTGTGTTTTCTCATCATGGTATATACAGAAAATGACACTACTTATATGGGTCATGAGGGGAAAGGGACAATGATGTCTATGGTCCCAGGTGACCAGCTCCGAGGCCTAGCCATCTCATCCTGCCAGGCTATCCTGAAGAGTGGAAGCATCAGAATCTCTGCCAACTGTAATCTACTTGGGTAAAACCAATAAGGAAGCATTCAACACTCATAAAGTTCAACTGCATGCAAAGACCAAACTCCCTCTGCCTCAGAATGTATGGAAGAACCTGAAGAAGTGAGATTTCATCTATGTCAAGAGTCCTCTAGGTCTGGGATTGCTAGTGACTGGAATCGTAGGAGACCAGGAGTATGGGAGAGGAAGCTGGGATTTAGGGCAACATCCCAAAGAAAATAGAACAAGCTGAAGGACCATGAAAATGTCAATGGGACAAAGAGAAGGCACCTAATTTAAAAGAAATTTCTTAGAAACTGGAGACTAGCTACATGGAGTGTTAAAGGAAAAGTCAAGAATGCCTTCAAGATAATTAGCCCTTTAAAATTTTTCCTAATGTTTCTTTCTCTATACTTCAACACATCATCTCAAATCTTACATAGTTATCTCTGTAATACAAAAAATTGACCACATTTTCTGTAAAAGCTTTGTTTCTTATTCAGCATAAGAAAAAGTCCACATTCATTACATGGACATATAAAATTCTTCAAAACCAGGCTCTGAGAACAAGCCATCAGAGTTCTCTCTCTCCTCTGCATATCTCAAAATCAGACATTCCAGCCACACAAAAGGATGATCCATCTCTTCTCAAGCTGATCTCTTTTATAACTGATGGATGGAATGCATTTGTTTACCTTTGTTCTCTGCCTTACTCAAGATCCTACTTGAATGTCACTTCCTTTGTAAACTTTGTCCCAAATTTATCTTCCTCCCTTTCCTTCCATAGAACTTGTACTGCTGGCATATTAACTAATAATCTACATAAGTTTTGTTTCTTCCATTGTACAATAGAATCCTCTCCATTCCAAGGTCAATACTAAGATTCAACCTAGACTCTAGCATAGTACCTGGAACACAATAGATACTCAACAGGTGTTTGCTGAAAGAGTTGAATAAATAGATCTTCCATGTTTAATCATGTTTGAGAACTAAGAAAATGATGAGCCATTCCATTCTGTAACTTTCTGCTAGAAGCTGGCCTCAGTGGTGCAATGGGTGGGGTAAACATCGTATATGATTCTGAACCTCAGTTGTGACCTTAGATTTTAGGTGAGTTACTTAGTATCTTGGAGCCTTATTTCCCATACCTACAGAATGAATATAATGATTCCCACCTTACAAGGTGGATGTGAGGATTCACTGTTATAATAATTCTTGTCAAAGAGCAAATAGCAGGATGTTTAGTAAACACTCTTCCTTTCTGCTTTTCTTCAGTGAAACTCCTTAAAACACTAATAAAAATGCTTCTTTTACTAGATCAGTTTTTATTCACATTGTAATCTACTCTTTTAAAAATCTCACACATTTTCATTTGTAGTTATTTATCCATCTGAACATAGCATATTAGGGTACATATGTATAGTTGTATTTTATGTATATAAACCAAGTTTTTAAATGACATACCCAAGAAATATATTATCACTGCTAAATACCCATACAGATAAAATACAGTAGCAACCTGAGAGATAATATAACATGGAGGTTAAGAGCTTGGGCTAGGCGTAAGGAACAAACTTGAATTTGAATTCTGACAATATCCTTTGCAAGAAAATTTAAGTTATGATGCTTCAGTTTCTTCAACTGTATTATGGACATAATAAGTGTATATAAATCAAAAAGTTATTGTGAGGACTGAAAGGAGAAACTGAATGCAAAGCACTTGGCATAGAGCCTAGCACACAGTATACTCAATAGCTGTTAATTTTATGGTTTCAATCATTATTATTATTTCTCTGGCTTTCACCCAAACCTACTCTTGCAGACTTCCAGGCCTCTGTTAATCTCACCCACCTATTCTGAGCTTCCCCAGAGGGTTTCCCCGATATGCCTGTGAACATGACATCTCACCCTTCACTGCACGTGGAGCAGAGGAAGGGGAAGCAGGGGTTCTTGGTATAGAAGTGGTGTGACTACAGTAGATCCATTCAGGAAGCTGTGTGGCTTTTCTTTACTCATACCACTGGGGGCAAAAATGCAATCATCTCCCCATCCGACCCTTCACCACCCTTGTATCCTCTGAGCACTTTCACCATGGACACAGCTATCTTTAGGCACTGCCACCTCACATTCCCTGACATCCGAGTCCTGGGTATTTCCAGGGTACAACAGTTCTTGATGTGCCAAAGCAACCCTGAGTTCTGTGCCAAAGTGGAAAGAGCTCTTTGCCACCATCTGTTATATTATACTTGTGACATAAGCACGAAAATGATTTTGTATTTTGGCCCAATGTTTTATAGGGTTTTAGTATGTGTCTATTAGGGGCTAAAGTTGTACTTTGGGGTACTGACTTACTGCAAACATTCTTCTATCATAATCACTCTTAGTCCCTTTCATATGCCAGAGTCAGATTACTAGACACAGTGAATTTTTTTGCTTTCTCCTCCTTTAGAAGAGAAAGTCACTCTAGTGAGAAGTTCTCAAACTTTCCCACCCAACTTCTGTGCACAGTGATCCTGAACCCTTGTGTCTATGGGAACAGAGCCCAGAATGGCCTGACATGAGAGCAAGATTTATTTGATGTCTATCTTAGAAAAAACATCATATGATTTTGGCATTCTTTTCATTGTATTATGTTAAAAAAAAAAAGTAATGGCATTCTTCCTCCAAATCCTTTACTCCATTTCACAGCTTTGGGTACCCTCCGGAATACCACACCAACTGCAAGACTCATATGTTACATCAGGATCGCAGATCAGACTCGGAACAAGTCAGTTATCTCTCAGGAGACTCCTCCTTTGTTAGTACCTGGTGGGCAATAGATTTCTGGTGTGTCCTTTCTACCCATTTGTCAAACATGTCCTGAAACCCCAGCAACAAACACAACTTAAGGTTAAACTCAACACCTGTGACCTCCAACAGATTTAAGCACTGCCTCAGAAACGTCATCAAGAACCTCACTTTTTATCCTACTATGGGCCTGTGCATTTGCTAGTTAAATGTGAGGTTCTACTGGCTGAGCAGACAAAAGCAGAAGGTTTGCTGTGCATGATTAGTGATAGATGCCACATTTCTTCAAGTATGGGCATTCACAAGGGAAGCTGTTGATATATCTGTCTTAAAGAGAATGACTTATATGGATGTATAAACTTTTTACAAATAACTTTTGGGTTATCAAAAGACAGTCAGGGCCTTCCAGAAAATAAAACCCTTTTGATTCATTCCTGCCATGTACTTTAGCATATGAAAGTAATGGATCTTTATAAATTATTGCATTCAATATTCATACCAATTAAACATTTCTCTAATGATTCAGTCAATGGCCCATACAGTTATAGCGATTCTGATCTCTTTCATAGATGCAAGTCAACCATATGTAGTGACATGGGCTGTGCCAGGAGTACCAAACAGCCTTTGGAAATGACTGTGATTGCGTGGTGGCTTATAAAAATACCTGTTCATTATAAATATGAGTCAAGTCAGCCAATATTAGTTGAATGGCACGAAGCTAATTTCTGAAATGCAGTGAGATCGAGAGCTAAATACAGTGGCTAAAGACTTAATGGAAATGTAATAAGGTTGGGTCATGTCACTACAATCTCCAAATTTGTGTGTTTTTCCATGAAACAAGTGGAGCTCACTGCAGTCCTCTGAGACACAGAGGTTTATAACCCTCATGTTGGTTCTGCTTAAGAAGGCCAACCCTGACACATGCTACACTATAGATGGATCTTGAGACATTATGCCAAGCCAAAGAAGCCCTTCACAGAAAGCCACATATTATATATTCTATTTATATGAAATCTCCAAAATAGGCAAGCCTGTAGACAGAAACTAGATTAGTGGTTGTCAGGGGCCAGAGGACAGGGAATGGGGATTGACACTAACAGGTAGGGGATTTCTCTTTGGAGTGATAAAGATGTTCCAAAACTAGATAGCAGTGAGTATTGTACAACTCTGCAAATTGTGAAGATACTAAAACCACTGAATTGTAAGATTTGTAGAGGTGAATTTTTAGGTAGGGGAATTATATCTCAATAAAGCTGTTGTAAAAGAAAAAATACAGGTTATGGTATTAAGGAGAGACTACAAATGAGATAGGATGAACAAAAAAAAAAAAAAAAAAAGGGCTTGATCACAGTCAAGATCTTCCAAAGAGCTATACTTGATCCATCATGCCTGGACAAGCTTCCAGAATAGAGTCCAGAATCATTCTTGGACATCACAGTTTTCATTCCCAAGATCTGAAGTGTGACAGTCTTCAGGTCACTGAGATGTTTGCATTCCCTTTCTTTGTTTCTTCCCCTCCTCCCCTATTTGATTTTCTAGCAATTTTGAGCCAGGTGGAGAGGAGTCCGCTCTGCTTGTGCTGTTCATTATGGAAATTGATTTGACCCTCATTTGCATCTATTTGCACCGTCATCAAGCTGATTTAGAAACCAGGGGTGGTTGCAACCTCCTCTGAAGCTGGCAGATTTGCTCTAAAAACAGAACCCTGGAACTTTCCAACCAGCTCTGAAGAGCTTGTTCTCTTGCCCTTTTGATTTCTGCACAACATGGGCAGAGTTTCAGAGAAATACAACTCGTGGTAAAGAAAAGAAAGGAAACCTTTGTTGCCTTCTGCTATAAATAGCCTCCATTCCCTTGCTTTCCCTCCATGCTGCTAGTCAACCCTGCCATCCTGAGTTGCGTGTTAGGAGTAAATATGTAGGTCTTTGGAGGGAGTGGCCCCAGGCAAGCTTGCAGGCTGGCACCTGGCAGCAGAGGAGATAAACTTGAAACAGCACAATATGGCCTGAGCCCCACAATTATCCCTGCTACATTGACCCATTGGTTCCTCACCAGCCTCAGGAAGGAACAACGTGCAAGGAGACAAACTGGGCCAATGTGCCAAGAGTCCTGATAAAGACCTAGGAGAATGCAGACTTCACCTGACTTAGGCATTCTTGCTTCTCCTCTTTCATTTCGCTGTCTTCTATAGCCCTGGGCTGATTCCTCACATTCCATCCAACTCCTCCTCACACCTGCTCCACTTTGTCCCTGTGTCCATCAACAACCACCATCCTCACCTTCCTTAGGCAACCTGTGCCCTCTTTTAGGGTCAGAATAGAAAGAGCTTTATTACTGTTTATGCTTGCAAATATTTAATTCTCTCTGTAAAAAAAAAAAGGTTTATATGTAAAGGAAGTAAGAGGGTATAGAAATTAACCATACTCTCACTGCTGAGAAAAACTCACCACACTTCAAATTCAAAGAGACTTTCTTTTTTTCAAAAATGAAACCTATATGAGACATTTATTTTTCACTTAGAAATCCATCTTGTACATCTTTCCATTTCAATAAATATAGATCTACACTACCATTTTTAGATGTCTCTATAAATGTATTCATGATTTGCACACTTAGTCTGTTTCTTCTTGATATATATATCAAGATATTCACAGTTTATTTTTCTTATCCCCAAATTTATCTCTGAGTCCCTTATTCTATCCTCAAGTTAACCAAGTTTCTTCACTTGTACCTGACATCTGGGCCCCCTGCTTCCCCAAACTCTCTGTTCATCAGAACTTACGCACCCTAAGCATTATTCTTTAGGACCCTCTTCTAGTTTATAGAAAACTGAGGAATATGAGCTAATGGATTAATTGGTGTAGTGTCTTTTTCTTGGTTTTAACAGATCATTAGAGAAGTGAACTTTAGAAATAGCCTGAAATGGCATTTCCTAAAGTGTGAGTCATAAGAAACTAGGGTGGAGCATCAAATTAGAGGGAATATTAAAAAATTCAAGGGTAGCCCTCTTCCAGAGAGTTCAATGTGATTAGCCTGGAGAGGGGGTCTGAAGACCTGTCATTTAATAAGATGCCATGTGATCAGTCATATTTTAGAAACTCCAATTGCATCCAACACTTTTATCTTTCATCTGAGGTTTTAGAAAACCAAATAGATTAGTTTGTCATGTCTACATGGACAATTAGGGGTAGGACTTTAGGTACTGCCTATGTTTCCTTATCTCCAAGCCTGTCATTTTTTTCACTGTACCAGACATCTTATTTCAAAGAAAAACATTATTAGAACAAAAAACATTCAAACGGAATAGTGTAACAGGAAGGGTTTTTGCTTGGTGCATGATGACAGTTCTGGAACTGGAAGTGGGTTAAAGTTAGATTGACCAAGAGGCAAAAAAAAAAAAAGGGGGGTCTTTGTCATTGCCACTCCATTTCAATAGCATGTGAATGACTGTTTACAGTGTGTGTGTGTGTGTACATATGGCCATACACTGGTCTTAGCAAAAGTCTTTAAAGTCAAACATGATTATAAGGCCAAGAGAATAAAAATAAAGGTTGGGAAGACCTATTTCTATCATTATCTGCCAATGAGAAAAAAATACTAGTGCTAATGTGGAAAGACTGCTTCTCATCAAAAGCAAAGTTGTCCTTTTATTTGAACCTTTCTTTGTCCAGGCAAAACTATTTCAGCAAAATGTGTGTCTTTCTGTGGGAACATGTGTAGCACAGAGAACACATAGAAAAAGGACTTTGTAAAGCAATATTCTGTAGGGAGCAGCTTACCTGGTCTGGTAGCCAACTCATTTGTGGTGTTCGTATAGAATGTGAACCTGGCAGGATTCTGTATTTTGAGGCCACATAAAGATAGTAAAGGTGACCATTTAAAATGTCCTAACCTCATGGTGTACCTTCCATTTTCCAGGAAGACACAACTTCTGGTGCCACCCTCTCTTGTCTGCAAGGAGAAATAGGCATATCAACTCTCATGGTTCCTGTTATGGATTGAATTGTGTCCTCCCCTAAAAATTCGTATGTTGAAGTCTCAACCCTCGATGCCTTAAAGTATGACCTTACTTGGACATAGGGTTGTTGCATATTTAATTACATAAGTTAAATGAGGTCACCCTGGAGTAGGAAGATCCTTTAATGCCATATGCCCTGTGTCCTTATTATAAAAAAGGGAAACTGAGACAAACACACAGAGACAAACACACACAGGAAAAGTTACATGTGAAGACTGGAGTTATGTGGCCACAAGCCAATGAACCACGAGAAGATAGAAGAAATGCCTAGAAAGATCCCATCCTAGAATCTCCAGAGGGCACATGGCACTGCTCACACCTTGATCTTAAACTTCTGGCCCCGAGAACTATGAGACAATAAGTTTCCATTGTTTGAAATTACTCAGTTGCTGGTACTTTGTTATGGCAGCTCTAGCATATAAGTACAGTGCCCTCCAGAACACAGTCCCCAACCAGATGATACCTTTTAAGTCACGAGCAATCCAGCAATGGGGTAATAACCATGCTACTCATTGACCTACAAAAGCTTACTGGACTTTGAGATCCTACTGCCAAAGCATAAACAACTGAAATAATGTACTAATTCTGATTCTCTTGAAATAGAAGTTGATTCTTTCCCTCGGCCATTTCTTCCCCTTGGCCGTTTCATGTTCTTTACATGGCTGCACCAGCAGGCAGAGAAGGGTCACTGTACCTGCAGGAATGATTGATCCTGAGTCATATGATTGTTGTTCTCAAAGGGTACAAAGAGGAGCTCCATGTGTGGAGCATAGGCTGCCCCTTGGGTCACTTCTTAGTACCTCCTGACCCACTAGTATGAATAAATGGAAAACTGAATCAACCTCCTCCCCACATTCTCCCCAAAACATAACATCCATCCCTAAGGATGCAGAACTATGAGAATAAAGTTTCAGGCCATCACACATCCAACCACAGTACTGCCAGAAGATATGAGAAACCTGAAATGTGTAGTAGAAGATGACAGTGTGGATTGCCAAATGAAGCCCATGACCAGCTACTAAAGCAGGACTGAAGCAGCTAAATGCTTTGATTATTTACACCTCCTCTTTTTCTACTACTTGTATGTGATGGTCATTGGCTAGTATTTTAAGTTTCTGGTAGAAGAATGAAGCAATCAACATGACCTCCCACAATGATACAGCAGCAACTTTGGGTGTCTCTTGTGTTTGGGCCACTGAAAACTAAAACCTACTTTTCCATTGGCTGTGACTAGGAATCTTCTCTCTCCTCTTGAGCTGAGACCATTCAATTCTACTCAATTCAATTCATTTTAATGCAAACATGAAAATAATAGATAGCTAGATGGATGATAGATAGATAATAGATAGATAGAACACTTCTATGTGTGCTTGGCATTTGGGAGATTCAAGGATGAAAATCTACATTCATAGCCCTTTTCCATTCTCAATTTCACTTCCTCTCACTCATCATTTACATTTATTCCTCTCCCACATCTCTCTCTTTTATACTATGACCTCACTGGGTCTCATATAGTTTTGTGCGCCACCTATGCATAGGCATCAGGAGGGAAAAAAGCTTTTCTAACATTAATTTCAAGAAAACATCCCTACATCCCTACCTCCCTTTGCACACATTCCAGGAAAGGCAGCCTTTAATTGGTGCACAAATACCTAATAAATTCATCTCCACTATTGTTCTCTAAGGTGCAGTAGGAATGGTAAGAATTAACTTGATTACTTCTCCCTGGGGCACAAGTTTACATTTGAGTATAATGCTATAAGACATTGGAATCTATTATTAATACAACTCTAAACCACTATAACATTTCCATATAACTTTTTGTGTAGACATGTGTCTTCATTTCCCTTTGGTAAATACCAAGGAGTGGCTGGATGGGTTGTATGATAAGTATATGTTTAACTTCATAAGAAACTACTGAACTGTTTTATATAGGACTGCAGCATTTTGAACTTGCACCACCAATATATTAGAGTTTCGGCTTCTTTACATCATTACTGATATTTGTTATTGTTGTTAAAAAAATTAGCTGTTTTTCCTGACCAGGTGGCTCAGTTGAAGTGTCATTCTGTGTACCAAAAGCTTGTGGGTTCAATTCCTAGTGAGGGCATACACCTAGACTCAGAGTTCAATCCCCAGTTGGGGTGTGTATGGGAGGCAATCCATGGATGTTTCTCTCACACAAATGTCTCTCTCTCTCTCTCTTTCCTTTTCTCTCTCTCTCTCTCAAATTAATAAAACATATCCTTGGGTGACGATTTTTTTAATGAGCTGTTTTAATAATGATGTAGTGGCATTTCTTCATGCTTCTAATCTGCATTTCCCTATAGCTGATGCTGTTGAATATCTTTTCATGTTTTATTTAGTCATCCATGTTATCTTCTCTAGTCAACTGTCATACAAATGTTTTGCCTATTTTTTTTAAATTGGGTTGTGTGCTTTCTTATTATTGAGTTTTGAGAGTTCTTTATATATTGTGGCTATTAGCACTTTTTAATTCATTGCTTTAAAAAAAATGTAACCCAAAAGAATCACATCTTCCTTCTTTCTTCACCTTTTAAGGATCATTTATTCACAACTATTATACTTCTCTAAAATTTAATCTTAATATTTGATTATGGGTCACTTAGAAAGTTGTATGAAAACTCCCTCCCTCCCTCCCTGGGAAACTATGACAAGGAAACTATGGAGTGAGGCAAGAAGGAACTCCTGTATCTGGCTTCATTTGAACGCCAATTTAAATATATGATATAAACCTGTACAAGACACAGTGTAAGGGGCTAAAGCTCACAAATGATGACATGTCAGTCATTAGGCCTTGGACAGCCACACCATAGAAATAATAATAGGTTACAGAAGATAGCATTAAAAAAAAAACAATAAAAGTATGTTCCACAGGCAAAAACAAACAAACAAAAAAAAAACCCCTACTCTCAATGGGTTGCTGAATAGCTGCTGAGAAGACTGGCAGTAAAACACTCCAGAAGTTAAATACAATAGAGAGGCAATATAAAACCAAAAGGGGGCTTCTATTTATGCACTTCCTAATTATAAAATGGATAAAAAATGGGGCTTCTCTAGTTTATGACACAGCATGGGCATCCAGGCTGAGTTCAGATTCTTCCAAGCTGCTGTAGTCAATTTTTCTTAGAATCAGTCTTTAAGTCCTTCATTTAAAGAAAAGGTAACTTGAGCCCTGGCTGGTGTAGCTCAGTGGATTGAGCATGGACCTGTGATGGTCACTGGTTCAATTCCCAGTCAGGGCACATGCCTGGGTTGCAGGCCAGGCCCCCAGGAGGGGACGCATGAGAGGCAACCACACTGATGTTTCTCTACTCTCTTTCTTTTTTTTTAATTTATTTTTTATTTTTTTTTTAATTTTTATTGTTATTCATTTACAGTTGTATGCCTTTTCTCCCCATCCCTCCACCCCACCCCAGGTGAACCCACCTCCCTCCCCCACCTCCACCCTCCCCCTTGGTTTTGTCCATGTGTCCTTTATAGTAGTTCCTGTAATCCCCTCTCCCCACTGTCCCCGCCCCCCCTCCCCCCACCCTGGCTATTGTTAGATTGTTTCTCTCCTCTCTTTCTATCCCCATTCCCTTTTCTCTAAAAATAAATAAATAAAATCTTTAAAAAAAGAAAAAGTAACTTGAAAGGTAGGGTAGAATCTTAATGTGGCAAGACAATGTTTACTCCCAGACTCTTCTTTCAAAGTTAACAACTACTCAGCTGCTTTCCCTACTGAGCCCCGTATTTCAACATCTCACAGTGGAGCTTCCACCTGGCTTTGTAAATGCAGGAAAAGAATTCAAGTGTATATTAAGCACTCTACTGCTCTAATCCACTCACTCTTTGCCATGAATATTGGACCTACTTTATGAAAGTGAGAGTTTCCCCTCTCTTGTATTACCAAGTATGAAAATATGCATTTTGCTGGCATAGTTTTCCCATTAACTCTTAGTCACTAAATTAGATGTTAAAAAGATGTTAAAAAATTAGATGTTAAAAATATTGTCATATTTATTCCAAAGGGATAGTAATACTACATCATATTCCATATTCCATGTGAAAGGCCTAGATGTACCTAACTTACCTTTTTAGATATCTCTCCATCCTGTTCATTTTTCTCTATTTCAGTGGCCATAGCCATAGTTCAGGCCACTACTATGCCTCACCTGGAGACTATGACTAATACCATCCCAAAGGATTCTGCCGACATTCTTGCCTCACCCAATCCATCCTCCACATTACAGCCAGAGTGACATTTCTAGAATGCAAAATGAATGAATCATATCACTGCTCTACTTAACACTCATCAAAAGCTTCCCAGTGCCATTAAAATAAAGTCCACGCCCTACAGAATGCCCTTTGTAAGTTGGCATCCTGTCTTCCTTTCTGGCCTAATCCTTCACCCCCTTGTATCTCCCACTTCATGTTCAAATTAGGAAACATGTACTTTTCTAGTTCTTGAACATAGTTTTACTCCTATTTACTGAACTCATAGTGACCACTTGTTTTTCACTCTCAATATCATTCATCACAGCTTTTCTGTCCTTCGATCAACAATACCAAGAGCCCACTCTGTGAGTTTACATTGTATCCTGCATGTTATTATTCCACCTAGCATACTTTATCACAAGTGATAATTTAGCTGCCTGATTCTCATGAAACTATAAACTTTCAAAGAAGTGAACTTTTTGATCCTGGTGACCATTTTATTCCCAGCACCTAATGGATAGGCACAACAACTTGCCTCTCCATTAGCTAAATGAAAAAAATGGATGGATGGATGGATGGATGGATGGATGGATGGATGGATGGATGGAGATAAGCCTGGTAGGGAGCTTGGTAAAGAAAGTGAATAGGGAACAGTATCCCCTCTATAACAATGAGATGATAAAAATACCAACTTCATATCATTGCTGTGAAGGTTTAATCTGATATGTATTCTATGTAAAGCCTTTAGAATAGTGCCTGACATGTTATAAGCACTCGTCCAAAAATGTCAGCCATTATGAATGGCAATAATGATATGTTCTCAAGAAACATGACAAATAAATGAATGGATGAAACATTAAAAATCTAAAAAAAAGAGCCCTGGCTGGTGTAGCTCAGTGGATTGAGTGTGGGGCTGCAAATAAAAAGGTCACCAGTTTGATTCCCAGTCAAGGCACATGCCCGGGTTGCAGACCAGGTTCCCAGTGTGGGGCACGCAAGAGGCAACCACGCATTGATGTTTCTCTCCCTCTCTTTCTCTTTCCCTTCCCCTCTCTCTAAAAATAAATAAATAAAATCTCTTAAAAATGTAAAATAACGAAAAAAGGTAACTCAGTAAAATCTAGATAAGCTCTTGTTGACATCTCCATCATGCCTTTGAGACTTCCTGAAAACGCACAGCACTTGTGGTCCTAATTCATCCACATTCAGCAGTATTTGGTAATAAAATACAATGGAGCACGTTTTGCCCTAAGATCCAAGTTCAACCCTTATTACTGGCGTTGTTTCTGCCAAATTCCTAATCTCTTAAACTCTGGACCCTGCTTCTGTTTTGTGATATATGGATCTTCTTGCTATTCCCTATCTTAGGGCACCTTCTAATTCTCGGTCTCTTGCCTACTTAACTGGCGGTACCTGATTAATTGGGTTTTTGCTCCCGACCCTTCATTGCTTGGTTTGTATCCAGGATGGGTCAGTGGCTTTAAGGACATGCCTCTGGGCAGTGCACTGTGCCAAGACACACAGTGGAAGAATGCCATAGTTGTGGGTCTACATTAGCACGATCCTCTCCTGAATCTACTTTCAACTAATTCATACTTTGTCTCCTACCAATTTTTAACCTTCTCCTTTTTTTTGTTACTTCTTTCCAAGTTGCCTTTTCAGCTTGGTGTTGTTCTCTTTAGGGTTTTGATTAGCCTTCTCCTAATGTGAAATTTCCTTGGAAAATATTTGATTTGATCCTGGGACCCACCACACCAATGATGATACTTCTGTGCTGCCCTAACTGGGTAGTAACGTGTAAAATATTTAATTCAGTGTAAGGCAGAGGCAATGAGGGATCAAAATGAATGTTGGCAACAGGATTGGAGGAATATCTTGGAAGGTCTCATACTGTGTTAATCAGTAATTCTTTAGTAGATCTAAGGGTGCAGAATGTGGACATGGGAAAGCAGGTACTTACCCAGCAGTATGAAAGCAAGCCAAAATTTAATGACTACAGCTATATCTCAGCAAAGATTTTATCTAGAATGTTGTATTCCAACAGAAGCCTATTTTTCCTTATCTTTACAGGGCATTTCCCATTAGACTGATCCCTAAATTTAAGGACAAAGACCCAGGATTTCCCACAAAGACTGTGTTTACACTTATATTTGGCTTTAGTTGCCCTACATGGAAACTACTAGGGGCAAAATCACACCCAAGATTACTATATTTTATAAGGAAAAGCGTTGCTCAAGAAACCTCAAACTTGTGACTCTTTAACCTTATCAGCCCTTTTACAGAGAAGAAATGAACTAAGAAAGTCATATGTTCTTCAGGAAAAACATCTTCAAAGTTTACTTCAACCATGTTTTACAACCATGGTAGATACTAGGGAGCCACCTAAAAAAGAATAGGACGATTGTCCAATAAAAAGGTCAACTCCACTGCAAGGACAAAGTCTTTGCTGTCTGGTGTGTGCCACAGATCAGCCATTTGTGTGCAGTTTCCATTCTTTCTTCTCCCAAGATGGAGAATTTATTGTAGTTACCATGGTTCTTTACCACTGTTGTCTACTAGATGAAGGGAACGGATAACTTATCTTTTAGCAAATAATCACTAGGCCAAAAAATCCATATATGGATCTGATAGTGAGGTGTGGACATCACTCAGAGATGATGTCCTTCCAGCTAGATTCTAAAATGAGGATATTTGGCGATATTTGAAGAGGGATAAACAGACTTTATTACAATGTATATATGTGAAGAAGAATGTGCATGATGCCCACTAGTTTAAGGGGTGGATTGTGTCAGGGCCTATTGATTGGTTAATATGATACCTCCACCTTTCTTTTTCTTGCCCTGTCCACCATAGAGGCAAGGCAAAAAACCAAAAAACAACAACAACAAAAATCCCTGAATATAGGCTTCCTCAGCTTCTCTTCTAACCAAGGTGAACCACATGTCACATTTCTAAACAAAAAGATGTGAAGGTCAGAGGTGATGTGTACATGCTTTTGCTTTACTGAAGGAATGAGCAGATATCACTGGTACTTTACCTAACCTCATTTTTCCTAGCCTTAGAGTAGACATGAGACTTGGTAACGTGGCACCCCTCTGATAACCCTGAAAAAAACCCAGGAGTTAAAGAGGTACAAGCAATGACACTATTAACTATGGAATGCATGTCAGCAGTAGTCAACATTCTGATTCTTATATAGAAAACAGGTATTAATAATAGTTTATACCACTGCTGACTGGCTTGGATGTCGTTTGCAGTTGAAAACATCCTTACTAGCAGAGTCCTTTGCAATGTAATTGAAGTCTCTATCATTACTCTGGTGAAAACAATGTTGAATTTTGCACTTTACATTTTTATCCTTTCTTAGGTCAACATCTCTGTTTCCTCACCGTCCACATGGGGTATCTGCTTTCTGCTATGAAATCTATCAGTGTACAACTTTGTAATAACCCAAACCGGGCAAGCAACACAAGAGCCAGATGGAATTATGATATGTGCATCTTTCCAGAATCAAATTTTATAACAACAAATTTAGAACTCCCCCAAAATTATCAGAAGAAAACTAAAGGTAATCGAATCGATTTGAATCAGCAATGAAAATTTTCTAGCGCTTCAACTAGCACTTTCAAGCACCGTGGCCATGGTAGATATTATTAATGAACACAGCACACTTTCTCACAAATACTACTTAATACCTGAGAACCCTTCATGATGAAAAGTTCTAGGCAAACTCTACTAAGTAGTCAGAGCTGGCACAAATTGGGAAAGTTACCTGGATTTATTAACAGTTGCATACATGCAAATTGTAGGTTTGGTTCCTGATACAAACGCAGATCCATGCTCATCAGGATTTGATATCTTTTAGGGGGGAGTAGAGAGGAAGTGCAGGGGACCAACTGAGTACTTCAACTTTGCTTTTTATCTTCTTATTTCCCTTAAATCCTAACTGACCTTGTCATCTTCATGACGACCTAGTCAAGAAGACACACAGAATCTCATTGAATTTACTCAAATGTCATTGTACTTTATTATGACATTGTACTCATCACCATAGCTAGTAAACAGTCCATGCACTTTGAATTGACAGTTCATTTCTTTTATCTCTGTCCCTTTATCTTTACATCTGAACATTTGAAACTTGGTCAAAACAATTCATGCTGTGTATAAAAAAGATTCCTTCACTACTCCATTACAAAAGATTATTAATATGCCCTTTTGGACAAAACAAACTATAGCTTTAAATAGAAGAAATTTGTTTCAGGATATGCCTTTCAGAAGACTGTTTCTCTCCTCTGCAGGAAAATAAACCCTTGCTTGAGTGACCTTCCATTTCCTTCTTCACATCTACTTGGCAACTTAACCTAAAGGACAGATAAAAAGGAAGAGGGCTGTTGGAAGTTAATGCTTAACACTTTCCTGCCAAGTGAGTGGAATGTATTTATTTGATCTGGGCTATAGTGAAAGAGTACTAAAAGATGCCAAAATAAAGAGAGATGTTATCAAGAGACACTGACAATTTCTATTTGGTGCCCTGAAAGGAAACAATTACATATGAGAAGAGCAAATGAGGAAGTGCAAAGAAAATACAATATAGTTTGTGAGGAACAAAATAAAACAGAAAATTAAGTTTAGTAAAATTTTAGACGTAAGTATATGCACATGAGAAAGTAATTTAAGAAAAATAGGCGTGTGCTAAAAGCAACACCAGCATTACAAGGTGTGTGAAAAATATAAAAAGGTTGACACGAAATCAGTCACAGTCAGTGAGAAAGAATGGGCATGAAAATTGTAGCACTCGTGATAAAATAGCATGATCTTGAAAAAGGACTGTGAGTCCTTTCATTGTAGGTGACACCGAGTCCTCCCCAGAGGAGAGAACAGAAGCACCTGTGAAGCAAAGACAGGAAAGAAATGAAGTAGGAAGTTTTAACTTTGTAGTTATTCATTCATTTATTCAAATATTTAGTAAGTTTCTACCAAGCACTGTTCTAGGTGATGAGTGTACGCCAGTTAACAAAACCCTCAAAACCTTTGCCCTGTGGAGCTTACATTTCTAGTGAAGGAAAGAGAAGTAGTACAGTAATAAGGAAACAGAGATAATGTCATTCTATATTGTATAATTATGTAAAATTAAGCCTGAGTATTTGACAACTTCTCAGACACCATAGACCTGTTGTCTAATGAAATCAGTGCAAGAGGTAAATTACATATTTGCATATACATACAGCCTTGCCTGTTTCCTGAGTCAGCATCCCTTCCCATAGGAAACTGTGGCTTGGCAAAAGGCAGAGGTTTAATTTCCTGATCAGGAGATATAAGTTGAAGTAGTTATTGCGTGTTGCTTTTCTTGACATTGGCTTTAGGCCAAGGAGGGTTAAGCCCACAAAGAGAAGTAGTAAAAATCTCAACGAAATTAGTAACATTAGTCAAGGCCAAAGCTTTCACAGAAAACATCCTTTTTAAAGGTAAAAAAAAAATTAAGTATAACACTGGGTTAAGGAGCGATGTTTTCAGGCAAGGGCTGCTGTTCTAGGCCATCCATCCATCCATCCTCCATGTATTCTAGTAGAAGTGAGGAGCTTATGCAAAGACATAGGCTAGTTTATCCTCACTAGGAAAAAGGAGCCCTGATATGAGTTGGCTTGCAAATCATATTCAAATCCCACAGAGTTTATTCTGTAGGCTGGTTCCTGGGGGGAAAGGGAGGGGGAAACTATGACATAAACCATATGTGTCTTCAACCCAGCCTACTTCTCTTCCTGTTTATTGCCAATCTTTGCATTTCTTGTTTAACACATAGGCATGGGTTCCCAGTTTCCCAAAGTTCCTAGCTGTCTCTGTCGGTGATAGACAAAGTCAAGCCAAAATCCTATAAAGAGAAATTTGCCTCCCATTAGAGATCTGACATATGTTTGTCATGAATGATGTGGAGAGATTTCATAAAGAATTAAAAGAAGCTCTGGGAAATTTATATTAAATACAATCAGTCTTACATAGATATACATCTTGGAATTCCACTCCTTGACACTTCCTTCTTAAGACAAAAATTAAATAATGACTCTGTAAAAACATTATAGGTCTCCTTTTACTAAAAAAAAAAAAAATAACAAAATTACAGGACACTTTTGAAGCTCAACTTTTGTTTAGCCCACCTTGAATTCCTTCAACACACTTTCAGGTCTGCCTTACAGCAGGAGAGAGATTCTGTAAACTAGAGATTTATAACATATGACAACTTAACCCAGATCCTTATGAAACCAGAAGTGAGTCAGCAACATTATAGCTGCTTGAAATTCAGGGCATTTCAGAGTGACAGGGAGAAATATTCAAAAATTTCACAGAGAATGTTTTACTCTCAGAAAAATTGCTGAGACTTCTTCACAGGCAAAGCAGTGCCTGCGTTTTTATTTTCCATTGTTAGGTGGCAAACGATCCAAGGCTCTGTGAGCCAGGATCAGACAGCTGACAACAGGAAGGGCCACATCATTACCGTCATCTGGAGGTCTAGTTGCTTCCACACAACCTTTCCTAAAAAGTGGCCAACCTTCAATGACTCCCACCCTGTTCAAGAAGATAATCTCTACACCTTAATGCAAGCTACAAAGCCTGGCTCCCGCCAGGGTTCCTACTTCTTTCCCCTATACCTATTGTCTCAATGGGTCAGGCTCTACTTCTAATTATCATTGAGTTGATCCTTCATAAGTTTACATTTGTTTACATTATGATGTAAAACAGATAATTATCATACACAGAAATGATAAAAATAATCTCCATATATGGAGTATCCACTCAGTGTTAAACATGAGTCTTGAGCTTACATATGTTTTGCTAATTGTCACAAAGCCCCTGCAAAGCAGGCAACATCTATCTAAGAGCTCAGGAAGCTGAATTTTGAGAGGATGTGTAATTCGTGTAAGGTAACACTGCTAATACATGGTAGATATGGAAATTCAGTATAGATCTGTGTGATGTCCAAGAACATTATCTTCCTCTGCTTCTTTCCCTGATTAACTCATCTGTGACTTTCAAACCGCCTCCACCCCGTGGGTAGAACAGAGGCTCCGCTTGCCTTTGGAAAGCAAGTGAGTACTCCTAGACTCATCGTCTTTATTCCAGAGACCTCACTAGCTTGCTTGTCTCTCCCCTCTTAGCCTGTGAGCAACAAGCTGGCACTGTTTCTCCTCTGCAGCCACATTACTTTGCATGGCCTAGAGGCTCATAAAATGTTTCTCACCCATGGCCTTCAGGAAATGAATGGATGATTTCAAAGATGCCACCAGGTGCCAGTGAAGTCCCAGGGACCAGGTGAAGCCCAAGAGGTAGATATCTCAAGCCTTTGCTGGTCATTGCCATCTGAGGCTGCTCTTTCCTACTCTAATAATTTGCTGCAAACAGTGCATGGAATACCTAAGGTGACTTAAAACTTACAGCTTTGTTTTCTGAGCCCTCCACTGCCCTCTCTGAAATCAATTTACCTCCCTGAATGATCCGGACAACAAAAAGTCAGAATTAGCTCCCTCCAAGGAGGTTTAAAAGTGATCGGGAAAGGTGGCTGCTGAGGGGCCAGTAGGGAGGAAGGCATGATAAACACTATTAGGAGGCTTTAGTGAATTGTAACTGGGAGAAATGTGACTGGATTCATCAGGCCATGGTTAGGGGACTAGGAGCAAATTTTACTGGCTGACCTTAACCAGAGAATTGATTTTTCTTTTCTCACAGATCCTATAGCAAGAGTGAAACAGAGAAAGGACTGGAGGCCAGCAGGGATGGAGAGAAGAGATGGCAGAACAAAAGGGACCTTTCCCTCGTTCTACAAGAAGAATGAGTTCTCTGGAGAGCAGAGCCCTGTCATAAGGAGAACCCACCAGAATCTACAGAAAACAAAACTCATGAATCCCCTGGGTTCTGCAAAGCTGGGAACTTGAGGGTCGAGTCATAGAGCAGGTCACAGAATCAGGGTCATACTTGAGGACATTGATTTCCTGCTTCACTTTCAAGAGTGCTGAATGAGGCCTATGAAATCCCTGTCTATCATTTCGTATCTCTACTTCTATCTTCCTCTCTACATTCAGCAAGAAATCACTGTTCCACGCAAGGAGTCTACATGCTCTAGCTAGTACATATTTTCAGTCATTTACATGACTCACCCTCCTGCTGTCCTCAGAGGACTGGTGGGAGTCAGAGGCAGCACTGTCTACTGGAGAGCAGAAGCCTTCCCCAAGTACGCCATTTATTACAGAAAGAAAAGCTCCTCCTGGCAGAGATGGTTATCGCAGAAGTTGCACAGTCATTTGCAATTAAAATAAAAAGATAACCATGATTTTTAAAAAATGTCACCTCTAGTGCTTTCTGAACTGTGACCGTGATTCTGGATAATAGTAGCTATGGATGGGTGGAACTGTGAGCATCAAAAGAGGGGCTAAATCTCAGACCTTGCAGTGCTCAAACAAAGAAAATAATCACCTAGCTGATGGTGGTGGTTATTATTAGCCACTAGTAATATGACTCCCACTTTATTTTTTTTGAAGATTTTATTTATTTATTTTTAGAGAAAAGGGAAGGGAAGGAGAAAGAGAGTTAGAGAAACATGAGTGAAATCGAATGGTTCCCTCTTACACACCCTCCACTGGGGACCTGGCCCACAACCCAGATACGTGCCCAGAACTGGAATTGGAACTGTGACCTTTCAGCTCACAAACCAGTGCTCAGTCCACTGAGCCACATGGCCAGGACCATGGTTCCAATTTTCAAGATGAAGAAGTTGGAGCTCAGAGGAGTGACAAGCTTGCTGAGAGTCACACAGCTAGGAAGTGACTGATGGAGCCAGGGTCTGGTGGAGAGTCTATCAAGGCTTTTTGACAAAACAGAAATACATGCAGAATCAGAGGAGCAAAGAGGGTTCACATGGCTGCCTCTTTCCCTTAACTCAGAGGAGAATGCTAATAAATGCTTTCCAATAGGTTAGGTACCAGGAGGGTCCAACATGGTTTTATCTGAGGAGAAATCAGCAGTGGTTTCCTGGGCTAGTTTCACAAAAGCCGCCCTGTCATTGTCTCAGAAAAAAAGTTGCTCATTCTGCATTTCCTGGGAAGTTGCGGTGACTCCTTGGAACTCAATTGCATTCTGACAACTTATTCATCTTCTAGCTTATTTCCCATCACTGACCCTGATCTTATTAGAAAAACCTTGGAGAATATCAGTAATAGCACCTTTTCTTTCTTTTTTTTTTTTTGACAAGTTACTCCAGAATGGATTTAATATCTTAAAATTGTCATTGATTGAAACTAGTAATTCTAAATGAGCAGTTTAAAACTAATATCCCTTTTTTCTCTTATTCTTTTTCCCTTTACCTATTTGATACCAAATGTTCAACAGGCTATAAAAACGTCCATGAGAGAGGAAACTAGAGAGAAAATGTGCAGTAGCACAGAACCTCTCCAGGGCCTTGAGTTATTCTCCACTAGATCTCCTACTTAGAGCTCAGCACATAGTAGGTGCTTAATAAGTATTTTTAGAAATCAGGGAAAGTTATTCTTAAGTGGAGCTGATGACTCAGGAAATTAGAGGCTCAGATCTCAAAACATGGTGGTGGTTTTTCAGTGGGGGCTTTTGTGAGCAAGGCACGGCCAGGTGTAGGTAGAATGAGTGACTGCTACTCTGAGATTTGAGAGAAAATGAAGTTTTGTCTACTTCAAAAATTTATTTCTCCCAGCAACATTTTACCAACTGATATTCCCATCTTTGACTCTGTTTTCAGGACCCCCCCAAAAAAAATAGTCACTGATTTGGATAAGAACTATTAGCCCAGATAAGTTTATTTTAAATTAGCTAATTGAGACCCCAGGCTCCTAAAGGACAAAGATATAGGGGGTAGGTGAGTTCCTGTTACCAGAGATAAGTGCTCGACCCAATGGGTGGCATGATTAGATGCAGTTTAAGCAGGGGGAGTGAAATGGAGCATGCCTTGGGGAGGGCCACTCAAACCTAACCCTCCCACTTAACCGGCCCTGCCCCCCGTGCCACATCAGTAACACAGGCTTGCTCCAAGAAAGCCACACTTGCATGGCCCAGGAGAGAAACACAGCATGTAAAGAAAACATGGGTTTACCCCAGCTGGTGTGGCTCAGTTGGTTGGAGAGTCATCCTGTAACCAAAAGGTTGTGGGTTCAATTCCCAGTCGGGGCATATACCTAGGATGTGGGTTCAATCCTTGTGCGTACAATCCTTGGTCTGGTCCAGGCACATGTGGGAGGAAAACAGTTGAGGTCTCTTTCTCATATTGATGTTTCCTCTCTCTCCCTTCTTTTCTCTCTAAAAGTAATGAAAAAATGTCCTTGGGTGCAGGCTTAAAAAAATAATAATGGGTTCGGAGTGTGGAAAACCTGAATTTTTCCAGTTTCATCCCTTTTTAGCTACGGGGTCAGCAACTCCCTTTGCGTTTCCTAGTCTATAGAGTGGGTAGAGTTGTCCCTCCATTCTGTGTGGCCATGAGGCATAGCTGAGATCACAGAAACACCTACTACACAGTCTGTATCAAAGAGGCATTTCATAAGTGAGCTTTCAGCATTATCAATAATTCTTTTCAAAGAAATATGTATCCTTCTTAATAAAGCAAATTGAAGAGGAGCCAAGGAAAGAGAAAGCTGAAACAGGAGAGGGGGAGGGAAGGCCTGGAGTATTTATCAGGAATCTACTCTGTGCCAAACATTTACTCAATGACTCTACACGCAAACGCTCCTGGGAGAGAATAAAATCCCTAATACAAATGTCGCCTTCTCTAACTTTTCTCCCTTCACTTTACCATATTCCTGAGACCTTAATCCTTCAGGCTCTCCAAAAGACAGAAACACTGATGAAAAAGGCAAAACGGAAATGGGAGGAAGAAGGAAGTTCTGCATAAAACGAAAGCTTAATTGCTTGAGTGTCAAACCATGCCCTTGAACTGGAAACTTTGAGCAAGTTCCTGGGGGAGAGGAAGTCCCACGCTGCAAATAAGAGATTCCTTCAGACTAAAGGCCCCAGATCAGATGGAACCTTGGTGTGCAGCGCTCCCAAAACTTCCATCGGACACTCCAGAGACAGTGACTAAAGAGGAAGGTGGACAGTCACCAGCAGAGCTTAACACAGTGAGGCAATATTATCTGCTCATCTTGGAATATTCCAGAAGACAAGAGGTCCCATTTCTCCTGTGATTTTTCATCACCTCTTCAGAAATATTCAAATGAGCGGAGACAACTGCTTCACTTGGCATTTGGATCCATCTATGCGCTACTCCAGCCCTTGAGTGCTTAGTCATTTCTTAGCTGGTGTCACTGCCACTTTGTTCTCGCATTTGACACTGACTCCAGTAACCTTGTAGCATCTGCCCTCCCAATTCCCTGAAAACCCTGAGCAACCTGCTTCCATGAATGCCCCTTTGAATGTCCTTTTTCTCTTTTTTTTCCTTTTGACAAGGAAAAGAGCTATCAGGTTTCTTGAACATTCTTGAATAGCTAATTCCTGGAGTCCTTGTCCTCACTTCTTCCCCTCTGTACCTCACTGGCATTTGCTTCAAGATCTGCTGCTTTTCAAACAACGACCTGGCACTGAGCGGAGGTTTCCAAATGTTAACTCCTTGGCACCGGTCCTGTACGTGCTGAAAGAATCCTTCCCTGATTTTCATTTCCATGCCTATCAGGGTCAGCTCTGCTTTTCGCCTTTTTGCCGACAAGGTGGTTTGGAGGCCATGGCCCACAGAACAGAGTAGAGAAGTCCTCCTCTTCCCTTCAGGCTATCTCTAGCCATTCTTGCCTGGGAACTTAGAAACTCACAGCCTCCCTGACTCTTACGTAAACCCCTGTGGACAGAGTCAGACAGTGGACTCTTACCTACACACCAGCTTTCCCTACTTCCTTCAGGGAGGTCCACTCAGGTCCCAGCACCTTGCCTGAGCTATTCTCGTGACCTTGCTCCTAGGATAGCTTTTCCAAAGTTCCAATGATGGAAGAGATGGAAGAAACTTTTCCATCCAGGTGCCACTCTCAATATGATTATTTTAGCAGACCACCAGGGGGCTATCTTCAAGGCTTACTCTGGGGTGAAGGAGTGGTCTCACCTGCCTGACATCCATTGGTTCTCACATTCTCTATCTGATTTTTATAAACTGAAGGCAAATGGGGCAAGAGGAAAGCAAACAGAGAAAGACATGAGAGGAAGAGAGAATTGATTAATTCACTCACTCATTCATTCATTCCTTCCAAAAGCTTTCCTTGAGCACTGCTATAGGGATCTGAGAAAGGTGTGGGGATTCAAAGACATAAATGACAGTCTTTGTCCTCCAGAAGCTCATGCATCTAGAGAAGAAAGAGAAATTATTCCAATAATGTAGAAGCAGAGTCTATTACTTAAGAGAAATATTTAACCAGTGCTGAGAGAAGATTAGAGAAGTTTAATAAAAGCTTCTTAGAAGAACCAGTGTCTGAGTTAAATCTTGATGGAAATGACAAAAGTTTTATGGAGGGCCTTCTGTGTCAGGCACAGTGACAAATGCAACATAAATGTGAACAAAATAGACTCTGTCCCTGATATCATAGAGCTTAAATTCCAGCTCAGAATCTAGAGAAGTGTGGTTGAGAGACAGAAGCAGGAGCTTAGAGTCTAGTCATAAGGACAAATACTGTAAACAATTATTGAGTGTTCCTATGTGGCAGATACCATGCTAAATGCATCCTATTTAGTCTTTAGAAAAACATTTTGTAGCAGGTACTGGTATTTCCATTTTAATGGAGATATAACTGAAATTTAGAGAACATAAGTAACCTGCTTAAACATTACAGAGCTTATAAGTACTAGGTCTGGGATTTTATCTTAACTGTGTCTTTCCCCAAAGCATAGGTTCAAGTGAAAAGACCAGGGCCTTTCTGATAAGAGGAGAGGGAGGGCATTCCATGCAGAGGGAATAACTTTTACAAAGTTTCAGAAATATGGTAGAGCAGGCTATGTTCCGAGGATGAAGTAAGAGTAGAGCTATATAGGACAGGGTAGCAACAGGGCTGAGAGCACAGTGAAAAATAATGTTGGGGGGGAAGGGTAGGGACCATTCTTAGATGAACGCATATTCAATGCTAACAACTTTGCCTTTATTTCCAGAGAGCCATGTGAAATCACCTTGGGCTCTAAGTGAGAGCAGGTAGGATAAAATGAGGGTTTTAGAAGCAATATTTTGACCATTAAATCAAAGATATAGTAGAATTCACTGTAATTAGAATAATGAGAATGAACACGGATCAGTTTGAGCGTTTTGAAAGAAGTAGAATAAATATGACTTAGTAATCTTAGATTTGGTGAATTAGATGTGGTGGTAAAAAGGAAGGAAGATTTAGGATAATTCCAAAGTTTTGGCCAGGGCAGTTTCAGTTGATGACAATCTCTGAAGAGTGATTTTAGGGAGTAAGTAGGACTTTAGGGAGTTAGAGTACGTGTTCAGTTTTGAACATACTGTTTTTAAATTTCCAGGGGAAACTCAAGTGACAATGTCCAGAAGCAGGCCTATGAGTCAGAAGCATGGGAGGGTGACTTGGGCTGGAGAAACTGATTTGGAAGTCATCCTCCATGGTGCTTGGGAAATCGATGTTATTGTGGTTAATGACACATCTCAAGGAGGGCATGCATAAAGAAGAGATGGTTAAAGCAAACAGCATGAAAGAAACAATGAAAGGAAAAGAAACGAATGAAGGAGACTATGTAGCTGCAGCTAGAGTATAAAGAATAAGGTAAGAAGTCAATGAACTGAGTATATTTTTCTGGTTCCATAGCACGTTAGAATTGGAAGCTATCTTCCCCCTTCACTTAAGCGATGTGAATGAATAGTGGTGCCTGGGGAGGTAAGGCACATTGGCAAAGTATTACATTGGCCAAAAGGTTCGTTTGGTTTTTCTGTACGATGATTCTAGTGGCGCTTAGTAGTCTTTAACTTCATTCAACACAAATTTGTCAGCTGTCACATCAGCATGCACTTTGAAAAACTTATCAAAATTGGCAAAAATGCAACTGAAACACAAAAAGAGATTTGTGCAGTGTTGTGGAGAAGGTGCTGTGACTGATTGAATATGTCAACAGTGGTTTGCAAAGTTTCATACTGGCGATTTATCGCTGGACGATGCTCCACAGTCACGTAGACTGGTTGAAGTTGACAGCGATCAAATCGAGACATTGAGAATAATCAACATTACACCACATGGGAGAGAGCTGACATACTCAAAATATCCAAATCAATAAAGTTATTAGTGAAAATGAAAAAAAAATGTGTCTTTTATGGTGAAAACTAAACAAACTTTTTGGTCAACCCAATACCTACAAGTGGCCCATATTAAAGTCAGAACTAGAACTCAGAACTTCTAATTCCAACCTAGGTCAGAGGTTTTGTGAGGTTATTGTGCTTGCTTGTTTGTTTTTGTTTCTTTAGCTTTACAGTCTGCAATAGTGTATGGGAACTCTGTGTGTGTGTGTGTGTGTGTGTATATAAAATTGAAAAAATGTATCTTCTGACCTCAGTTTTCACCATAAATTTCCATTTTTTTTGAAAGACATTTTAATTGCCCATCTGAGCCACTAAGAAGGGAAGGGAGGATGCTCATACCCCTTGCAAAAAATGGGCCTTATTTTTCTGTTTTATATTGAAGAAAATGGGGCCAGGAGATGTAAAGAAGGGAAATGCCTAGGGTCACGCGGGTAGGGTAGACAGTCACTTCATGGTCAGGTTGTCTTCGTTATTTCTCACTTTGTCAACCTGGGGTTTCATGGCTGACTCTGTGTGCACACTACTCAGAAGGGACAGTTTTAGGGGAGTGATCATTAATAAAATGGGCAGCAGGTATTGATTTAAAATATTTGTTCTCTGTACTGGGGGACTCAGATGAATTCAAAGTTGAGCCACAGCTTTGGGAAAAGCAGTGTTATCTTTCAAGAAATTCCAATAATTGAGAGCTAGCTCCAGAGTTATTAAAGAAGTCAGTGCTTTCTACTCTCAAAGTCTATCACTGTGCAGGGGACTCAGCCTCTTCTGTGGGAAATGAGTTAATCTAGTCAAAATATGACATGCTATTTTTATTCTTTACCCAGATTAGCCAAAGCCTAAGAATGCATTTCAAAGTACTGCTGATGGAAGCTCCACCTGAAACCTGTTCTCCCAGATAAGTATCTTCCTCCCATTCATCGTTTCAAGAAAAGAAATCTCACTGAACAGCAGCATTTTCATCTGCTTTGGTTTCAGCTAGAGATAAATTGTTCTGGCTGCAAACTAATTAATATCAGTCACCTGGAAAGCAGAAATTGGGAGACAACAGTCCTCTCTTTCTTGATAAATAGATTTCTGGGTAAGAAATGCACATGATATGACAATTCATTTGGCTAAAGGAATAGCAAAAATGAGCCTTTTTGGACAGATATTTGGAACACGTGAGCAAATCTCCCCTACCTTCATCCATTTGAGCTCAGGTAAGACTTTTGTCCTAAGAATCAAGCTTCCCTAAATCCTTAGGATCCGCAGAAATTCTCTTCCTCCAGAGAAGTTCCCCTAAAACTATAACCAGATTGTTAAAGTAATGGCCAGCTTCTGCGTAAGACAGCTCTATGACCCAGTCATCAGCAGCCCCCTTGCCTGGCCCAGGTTCCTAATTGGGTAAAAAACCAAAATGGTTGTTCTGGGTGATGCGTAATCCAAGGGATCCAAAATCAAAACCATGTAGCTGGGAAAGAAAAGCAAAAGATGTTTAGAAGCAACAAGCAGCAGAGAGCTTCCCCCAGCCTAGCCTGTTGAGAAAGAAACTGTCAGGCTTTCAGGACAGACAGCCCATGTTTGCATGGACCAGGTGGAGTGAGCTTGTGAAAACTACTCACAAAGGAAGAAATCACATTTCTGCCAGTAAAACTGTGTGTCAGGGGTAGTTCTTTTCATGACCCATGAGGGGAGAAATGCCACCACATGAGTGTTCTTACACCCAGTTTCTCAGAGAAGGCTTGAGGAATCACTTTCCCAACTCATGAATCATAACTTTCCACTCACTTGTGATCTTGAGAAGAATGATATTCCAGAGACAATTCAGAGCCAGGGCATTTGGGGATTAGTTTCGCCAAAAATAAAAATCCTGTCAATTTTCATCCATCCATCCATCCAGTCAGCCAGCCAGCATCCTCGCACACTCAAAGGGCAAAACAAAGGTAAATTAATAAATCAGAATACATTATCATTTTTACAATAGATGAATGTGCAGAAGGCACAAAAATGAAGGTGTCAGTTCTAGAAATCTGGGGCAGAAAGTGAGGGGAGAGGTCAGGAGAGTTTTTGTAGAGAAAGTAACACTTGAACTAAGTCAGTGGAAAATGGCAGACATTAGGGAAATCATCTTGAATGCTCCCAATTCCAAAAGAGATCCAGGGAAAATAAGAGTTTTACCATTTTAGCTTCTCCCACTGCCTAGTCCCACATATCAAGGATCAGTTCAGGCTATGAAGATCCCACAGAGCCTTCTCTGTCCATTGTCCTTTCTGAACAGTGCATTTGTTCCCACAGATCTTGGGACATTTCTTAAGTTATACATTCATCACATTGTGTGCATATACTAGACTGCAAATTGCTTGAGGACAGGGTCTCTCATTAATTCATTTTTGCCACTTTGTAACTAAAACAGTGTCTGTGACACAGCAGATATTTTTCTAAAGTTTGTCTAACACTATGAGGTCTGTCCAGATAAAGCCCAGCCATTGTTAATATAACAAGAATGGTTTGCACAACGTTGATGTAACCTGGCAGCAAAGGGCAATGGACTAGAATGCACATGTGCGAACAATGACAACTTCACTGCACTAGTCAGTGGGAGCAGTGGGCACCATTGAGTGAGCATGTGTACTGTGTGGCTGTCACATTCAAAATGACCAAATGAGTAGAGCAACGAATCTGCATCAAACTTTGCATTAAGCTTGAACATTCCTCCATGGAAACTAGTTGGTTAATTCAGAAGTTCTCAGCTATGGACAAATGGTGATTGGCAGCTTCGTCACAACAACACACCCATTCATGCACCACATCTCATGGAGTTTTTTGGAGAAACATCACATCACCCAAGTGACTTAGCCTCCCTTCAGCCCAGATTTGGTGCCCTGTGACTTCTGGCTTTTCCCAAAACTAAAAGTACCCTTGAAAGGGAAGAGATTTCAGACCATCAGTGAGATTCAGGAAAATATGATGGAGCAGCTGATGGTGACTGGGAGAACTGTGTGAGGTCCCAGGGTGCCTAATTTGAAGGGACTGAGGTGTCATCGTCCTATGTATGGTGTTTCTTGTATCTTGTCTCTTCTTCAATAAATGTCTCTATTTTCATATTGCGTGGCTGGATACCCCCTGGACAGACTACATATATATATATCTCTATATATATGCCTCCAAATTGGATTAGGAGTTTCTTTAAAGGTAGGAACTGCATAATATTTCCCCTCTAGGTCTAGCAAGTTTAAAGAACGTATAAATGAGTAAGAAAGAAAGTTCTGAGGTTATGAGAATATGAGTATTACATCTTCTGGGAGCCGACTCAAACTTCAGCATGACAGTGAAGTTGACCGCACATTCACTCTATGTCCTTCTGTCACCCAGTGTCATTGTCCTTCCTGCTTTCTTCCAGACAGTGAGGACATGGGTAACCAGATTTCTCTCACTTCTGCCCTAACATGACTAGTTTACCTCTTGAAATTACCTGAGTACCAGTGGGTCAGAGCTGGGAATGGCTATAGTTTCTTCCCTTTCTCCGGGGTATTTTCAGCTTAACTATAAATACATATAAATCACTATGGGAGAGACGTTTTGGAGAAAGGACTCTGCCCTGGACCTCTCAGCTCACACTAATTTGTAGTAAGATTGAGTCTGCCTCCCTTTTGGGCCCCACCTGACTTCTCCATCAATATCCATGTTGTCCTTATGGACTCAGTTTGTTCTCATGAGTTTGTCCTAGTGCGTGTGTTGCTGGCTTGCGTTCTGACAGTGTGAGGTGCCTGGCCACTTGTGGTGTCACTGAAACAACAATGCTGGCCTACATGCTAGACACTGTCCGCGTGTGACCTGAAGCCCCAGGTGGCCCTGAGAATCCCTGTTTGTGTCCTCAAGTCTCTCATCCTGACATTAATTCTGCAATTCTTTGAGTTTTATTTATCCTCTCTCAAATAGCGTTCATGAAGACGACAGATATGGTATTTCGCTTTATTTCATTCTTAGGTTTCCTTTGGAAGTGGGCAGGGGGACCTGAGAGGAATACAGGAATTTCTGCCATCTTGTGTAACTTGTTGCTCGTGATGGTCTGTTAAGTTGCCAAGAGGTGCACAGCCCATCCAAGCCTCTCGGAAAACCCATTCGATCCCAGCCCTTGGCCTTGTCTATGTAGAGGGTTGGAAAGTTCAGAGCAACAGAAAGTTCTGGATATAAAGTGTCATCTATATAGTTGTTGGGTGATACAGGAGATAGGGAGAAGAAGGGACATATCAGACTGGGGAGAAGTGTCTTCCGCCATCCAGACATGCTTCAGAACCACCTCCCCCTTGAACGCGAACATTCACTGACTGTACGCAGTGGTCCAAATACAGGAAACCCACCACCTCAAGGAGAGCCACGCCCTCCAGACAGGCTCACACACCAGGTTCCAGCCAGATTTTCCGAGTAAAATACCGCATTTCCTCTATTCAGCTCGACCTCCCTTCAACAATGCCTTTCTTACTTGGCCGGTGAAATGAATCAAAGAGATGATTTTCTGGGCAAATTGGGAGGAAAACCCTGATGCAGAGTGCTCCTCTTCTGACTGCAGCCTGACTTCCACTTACTGAATCTCGCAGGGGGTTCAAAGGAGAGCTCAGCAAAAGAAGAAGAAGAAAAAGCCCACAAAGTTTTTCAAAGTGCCTACTGCCGAGTTATCGAGCCACAGATCTAAATGTCAGCGCTGTGGGCCTGATTTGCACATTTCAAAGCGATTTGGTAATTCTTTTTTTCATTTTTATCTGCACGCATGAAGTGCTTTGGAATACTGAAACAATTTAGAATCATATATAGTTTGCAACAGTTCAATTAACTTAAGTGCTGAAACATGCTCCCCAGCTGGTAACTAGTTTAATCGGTTACTATTACAAGAAATAATTTCTTCAGTGCTGGGACTCCCCAATGTCCTCTCCGGAGAGGGCACAGCCATCCTCTGGTCTGTGGGAATGAGAAGGTTAGAAGTGTAGTGAAAATCTCTGATTTCACAAAGAAGAAAACTAAAAGAATTCAGTCTTTTGTAAGAGAAAAATAACTTCCTAGGCATGGGTTTCCATTTTATGCTGTGATTTTATGGCCTACTGTTCCCTTGCAATATCTTTATAGCCACTCGATAAGCAAGATGAGGGTGGGTCAAAGGTGGAACACTTTTAAAGATATTGGGTAAATGCACTTAACCATGAGCTAAAGTGATAAATCGCAAACTAAAATGCATGTCAGGATCGCTGTGAAGAATGATTAGCTGGGACAGTTTAAGCAGCTGCTAAGGCAACTTACAAACACCTGGAAAGGAGTTCCTTCTGGCTTACACCAAGGCTGAATTGTTCTAATTGCATTTGCATTAAAAGGCACCACTGGCAAATTGCAAGGATACATACAGTAAGAAAACATTATGTAAATTTGTAAGAGACACAAAATAATATTGCGCCTTACTTTTGGTGGTATGGATATGTAGTAAAAAGAAAAATATAATGGATGGGAATAACACATGTCAGCCACAAAAGACCAGTCACAACTGAGGAAGGAAGGAGAAAAAAGAGATGGCTATGTGATTTGTGGTAGGGGCGATCTCAGGCATACAGGGTAAGTGTTAAGATCTCATAAATCTAGGAAGTGTATATACGGGGTTCTATTCTATTATTGTAGCACTCATGTGTTTATTTTAAGTGTTTTCTGATTACAATTTGTAAACATATTTAAAGCAGTCTGTGACAATGCCCGTTTTGCAGACCTTGTTAAACCTGTTATTTCTGGGGCATTTTTCTCTCACTGTGTGGCCCACAAGCCCTAGGCTATTTATTTCAGGTTCATAGAATTCCAAAGACCAAAGTCCATGACCAACTTCCCCTCTTTCCCACTTCACAATTTTAACTGACCTCGTTAAGCTTGCCCACTGCAGTGGGAATAGAGCCCAGATATTTCCCTCTCAGGAACTGCGCCCTCTTTTTTCTACTATTGATGCCAGATCCAACAAGGACACTACCCCAACAGGCCAGCCGTGCACTGGGCTGTGAGTGTCTAGTGCTGTTTGTCAGATGTATTCACCAGCCTTTCTGCAGTCAGGTCTTAGGATGACCACAGACACGGAGCGCTAGACACTCACTCCTAGGCCCCACTTATGGGTTTTAATCAACTCCTCTGAGCAAACACCAGGTTGGTAAGAGCCAATTGCTGTCTAGCTGACACAGAAGTACACACACGCATGCACACACACACACACTCCCACCTGCTCTGTAAGGTACGTTCTCTGCTTCACATCTCTGCTGCCCTCGCTGTATAATCACCTCTTTTGTTTTTATAATCCTGTAGCGTGAGTGGGCATGAAAGGCAAATAAGAAACTTTGGAAAATCTTCGCCCAAACTGTGCTTTTGTACCTGAAGTTCAAATGTGTTTGGTTAACCTTCTATTTATCCCTTCCCTGTCCTACAGCTGATCTTTCCAGAGTTAGTCCTTGCCACAGTGTGCCATAGAAGAAGGTGCCTCCATGAGATCCTGGCGCCATGTGACAAAGAGACCCTTGGGAGCATTTTATGAATGTTCCATTCATCAGGTACATGCACTGGCACTCCCTTTGTGTGCCACCATATCTGTCATTAAAATGCAAAACATTAGCCCCAACATTCAGGTCCTGCCACCCTCAGACACCAACTCCAATCATTGGGTGGTGAACTCCGATTTTTGCTTTTCCTCCTCCTGTTTTCCTGTTGGACCCTCTGAAATGCAATTGTAGACCCTAGGACAGGCAGCTCAAGGAACAGGTACCAGAATGTTTCTTTTGTGTAACCAGGTAACGGGAGGAAAATTAAGGTTCTCGATTAGGCCATGCATTGCACTTGATCGTGAAGTTACCTGACATGAAAGGAACACGGCCATACCACAGACTGTGTGACCAGCTTACTAACTTCTGCTTCTCTAAGAAGTAGAACAATTAATAATTATTCTGTGAGAGCACACACATATTCCTGCCAACGAACAGCAAAACACTCACGGAGGGCACTACCTCCAAGCACTACGAAACATTAGTCATTCGGTTGAAGAGTACAGCCATCAAGGTGAAAACCTGTTAAATGGTTAAACGAGAATAAACACAGCCTCGTTTTCTTGCAAGTCTTTCAGGCGCACTGAGAAGCTCCAATTGGAGAAAAATAGACCTGGTTGGAACAAAACGAGAAAGCCACGACATGAACGAGGACAGGACTTGGTTTCCGGTAACACCGAAGTCAAACAAAGGAAAGTGCCTGTGAACCCCCTGAAATGACTTCCTGGAGGGGCCTGCGTGGTAACTGCAGCACTAAAGCCACTTTTTTCATCAATTAGCATTGTTAAAGGGAAGCTTGACTATAGCTCCGAACAGCAGCAAAAATAAATTCCCTCCAATTATGTAGTCTAATAAGCTATTTAGGATTTTACCACTTAACATTCTTTCCTTCCCATTTAATTTCGGTTTTCACTTGGATGTCATCTTGTTGAAAATCCATCACAGAAAACTATGTGGGGAAAAAAAAAAGATAATGTTGCTAAGTGCCCCTGATGTTCCAAAACGAGCAGAAGCACAATATTTTTTCTAAATCACCCCAGGGCTTTTCCTAATAATTCAGCTTCTTCCTACTAGAAATTAATATATGAAAATGGTCAATATACAAATTCAAATATCACACTAGCTACTTGCCTTCTGTAAGTGCTATATGCATAAATTTGAAACAATGTAATATTTTAAGGTTCTTGATTATAATAATGCCTTGGTGTGCATATGTGCTTGCATAATTATGCTCATTTAATTTAATCATGAAAATATTATAGTATCATTTGGTTTTCTCCTCTAAAAGTTCCCTCACTTTCTTCAATTAATTAATTCCACTTTGCCCCTTCTCTAAGTCAGTTGATGTTCAGTAATGGTTTTTGAGCTAAAAGGGATGATAGGGTGACATTTCTACAGACTAAGAACAAAAAAGAGACACAGGGGAAGGTGATGGCCTCTTGTCCTACATCCCTGTCATGGAAAATGTTAGGCTTTTCAGTAGAACCTTGTCCTAGAAATACCAGCACTTTCTGATCATTTCCGCCTGCCAGTTTCCAGAGCCCCTGAAAATGTGCCCAGGGCAGTCACCTGATTACGACAGAAGCCCTGGAAACCAGCTCATGTGACCCACATGTTCCCATGCTCGCGTGCAGTGGAGCTTTCGGGACCTTGCAGAATTACTGGAATCACACGGAATATATTTAGGTGAGCAGGAAGGTGGAGGACATTTAACTTAACTAAGCACTAGGAGAACTGATAATGCCACCGTGAGAATAGAACAGGCCATTCCGGATGAAAGGCTAGAAACTCGACACAAAGGTCCTTGCATGTTATCTACCCCCCACCAAGAAAATCCTACTATCTTTATCCCAGAAAAGCTGTTCCCCTTCTTCAACATGTTAACAGAGACCAATGAAAAGAAATCAGCTGCTTTGTGCCCATCAATAGAATCTATAGAGCATCTTTTCCCCCAGGGATTAATTCAGATTTTGATTAAATCTTTCTGAGATTTAAATCACAATGTTACAAACCTCCAAGGAACTCCTCTATAAGTTGTGACCTTCTTTATTACTCTCTGCTGTTTAATAAAGTGTGGAGATTGATTTATAATGGTGTATAAGGTGTTTGGAAACAAGAAACAGCAACAAGAACTGCAAAATATAAGATTAATGTAAAGTTAAATATCACAAATACTATGCTTTGGTTCAGATATTCTACGATTATTACTAAGTCATGTGTAGCTACTAACACCAGTGTCAAATGAGTATACCAATGCTGTTAGGGCTGTAAATTCTATCCAATGATTAGCTAAAGAATGGTACAGAGAATAGAAAATTGGCTACACTGGAAAAGAATTTTGAACCAGTATCATATTGAACAGGTTAGACAGACTTAGTTTGGAGGACTTTTGAATTGAAACAAAGTCCTTTTAAATAAACTCATCATATCCAGTGCTCATTTATTCTTGCCAGCCTAATTTTGGTTTAAATAATTATTTTGCCATCAGTATCATCAAGGATGGAAGTGATTTAATGTTTGAAGAACATCAAATGAATCTTTTATCTAATTGGGATGTCCCTGGACCAGAGCAGCAGCTGCTAATGCTACATCTTAAAAATCCCTCTTTACTCTCACAAGGCTTCTAAGGCTCAAAAGTTAACCCTTTAAAAAGAAAAAGATTTGCATTATCCTGACATCCTTGCTGGTTCTAGCCAAAAGATTAGAGAAATGCCCTACACAATTTAAGGGTCAGTGGAGGCAAGCCCAGACCTGAGGCTTATCCACTGAATCTCGGAGTGCTTAGTACCATGGTTTTAGGTGAATTATTTAGGTAAGATAATGGCATTTTTTTAAATTTCTATTTTAATAAAATAAATGGAAAATATTAAATGGTATAAAACAGAAATAAGCCCTCGCTGGTGAAGCTCAGTGGATTGAGCATGGGCTGCGAACCAAAGGGTCACAGGTTCAATTCCCAGTCAGGACGCATGCCTGGTTATGGGCCAGGTCCCCAGTGGAGGCCACATAAGAGGCAACCACACATTGATATTTCTCTCTCTCTCTTTCTCCCTCCCTTCCCCTCTCTCTAAAAATAAATAAATAAAATCTTATAAAAAAAGAAATAGAACCACAAGAAATGCTTCTTGTGTTATTTTGCAAATTTTAATATATGATGGATAGTTCTATCACATTTCTAATAATTAAAAGCGTGTTTTTTCTCTAGGAGACGTGGGCAGGGACTGGGATATATTTAGCCACCCTTTCTCAATACCTTGCCTCTGTTGGGTCTTGCTGTACAGGTTGCTGGGAGTGGGGATGACCACAGGAAATCTGGGGATGCCAGAATGTGACCAGTGCATTCTCTGTCATCTCTGTCCTTAGGACCACTCACCACCTACATGGCACTGGGGACATCCTGACAGCACACTGTGTCAGCAGCTATCAGCATGCCCTGGATTTAATCTGATGATGACTTACATTTTATAGGGACTGCCTTCTATTACAAGTCTTCAAAAATTATTCATTCCATCCACAGTACAATGAGTTCCTAAGCTGAATGTATAGCGGGTTACTCACTAGAGGTGATGGCTTGTACTTAACAACACATACTTTCCACGGGCGCATAGAAAATCAGAGCTTGTCTATGGGATAAAGTCTCAGGTCATTTCTCACTACAAAAATCACCACTTCTTCCTTCGCCATTTGCAAAGAGACAACATAAAGTACAGAAGGCACGCGTTACCCTGAAGCTGAAATCCACCCATGAATATGGAAAAGCAGGGAAAAAGGGAGGGAGATCCAGGGGGAAAGAGAATGATAATGAGTGAACGATGTGTACTGACCTGAGAAACACGCCAGGAGTTTGGTTACGATAAATAAGAAAAGCAGAAGTAGATTTGAAACATTCGTTTCCCTTTATTAGCTCAGTGAGGCTGATGTGTACTGCACATTTTAAAAAAAATCACAGGAATTTTCATACAATGAATAAAACCACAACAATACATGTAGAATTGGCAGGTGGGGGGGGGGGAAGCCCGGTAAGGGCTCAACTAATCGCTCACTTTCCCTCTTCAGCATAGTTCAACCAACAGTATTACACTTTCACCTACAAATCTTAAAGTAGCTCCATCAAATCAGCAGTTCACATTATTGAAAATGTCTGTCACATAGGTACAAATTTAGAATCATCACATTATATTACATGGCTATTCTAGGTCATCTATAGATCAGGTCTTAGACTACAGTGATTGAAGTTCTCGTTACAGCCATCAGAAAAGGACACATAATCATTACCTACTGTAAGCTCACATCTAAAGGCATGAAAAGGTTTCCTTTTTTCCACTGAACCAACCATCATACCCCGGTGCTGCGGAGCTCCCTCTCTGCCGCTTCGAATGGTGACAGCCCAGCCGTTGCTCTCTCGGAGTCGTTTAGCAAAAATTGATTTTGTTGCACTGGAAGAATTATTCTGCTACATTTCTTTTTAAAAAAACCCACATTTCTAAAGCACCAGTTCGGTTACCAAAATTGTAGATGTGGTACTTACCACAGCGTGAAGGCAATGGCCCGCGGTCATCTAAAAACCCTAGAGATCTATGCTGAAATTTGCTTCCCGTCATGATGGGGTGCATGTGTTCATTTGAAATATTCTCTCCAAAAAATTTAAAAAATAAAAATAAACGGGATACAGTTTACATTTTGATGGGCTACCCACAGTGTCTGCATAAGGTATAAAAGCTCTATTCGGATGGATTAGTGATTCTCTCTTTGCACTAATTTTAGATGCAATTTGAAGTCCATGGGGGGAAAAAACGATCTTTATGGTAACAATATTTGTCAGGCCAGAGGGGGAATAAATTAATTCTCAACATGAAATCTGTAGTGCTATATTTTGATAAGTAAGAAAAGAAACCAAGTATTTTTACTCATGTCAACAATCCAGGGCAAAAAGGAGAAGATATTCAAAATTGGATCACAAAAATTTAAAGGCAAAATAGAGAACACATCTGGTCCTTGAACACATAATATGATTTACTAAATATTGATTTCTTAAAAATAATTTATTGCTCTTAATAGTCTTTTTTTATCATTATTATTCTACAACAGAAGATACTCAAAATTCAGAAAGAAAGACTGTAAACTTTAGTTTGGCGCTCACACAGAGTTAAAATACCTGCATTTAACCTACAGAACAACAAGAATTAGGCGGATTAAAGATGTGTTACTCTTGTAACGCAGAACCTGTGAACAAGTTTGTTTCATAGTATTTTTATTGCTTTCTATCTACTTAGAAAGAAGAAGCCCAAAAATCAAGCAAGCATCTGACAGGACGGACAGTGGACTCACTCAGAACACAATATGCTGGTGATAAATGAATGCAGCCATCAAAACTAGCTGCATCGGCCTGGGGGTGAGATCCGCCGGATAAGACCGTGTTGGGCGAGAGAAAGGAAAAGAACGATTACAAAGTAGGACTATCATGTCTTCCAGAAAAGTCACGTCAGCCAAACCGTGATCGGATCTCAATTTAGACACGTGAATACACACTCCAAACGTTTTTCCGTTCCAGGGGCTCCACACTCAGATGAAATCCTGATGCTCAAAATGGAGGTTTTTCGGAAGTTTTTTATTGAATTTAGCAGAAGCAATGTCATCAAGAACAAGATCATGGTCACGCCAGAGGCCATGCTAGTGCAAGCAGAAACATTGCTTCTGCGAAAGCTGAGTTACCCAAATGAAACACGGAAACTCCACCCTGACGACTGCCATGCACCCTAGGTAGAAAATTTCCACTGGCTTTATTATTTTCATCATCTCATAATTTATAATAAATAGGCTATCTGCAACTGATAAATATGTCTCTTTAGTAAACAAAGGAATGAGATATCAGTATTTATACAGGATGCATAACTGTAAAAAATACAGATAAATACCGTCATCATACTCTGCCAAGGGAAAGAGATACTGGCTTCAAAGATAGTCTTCAGACACACATTAATTATTGTAAAAATCATACTGTAATTATTACCTCAGCATTTTGTATCAAATTAAAATCACAAAAATTAAAACGAAACAGCATTTTAAAAAGATTTTTGACCTCTAGTTTCAAAACTACTATTGATAGAGAAAATAAAAACATTTCTTAATGGTTACCCATTGAGACTTTACATAAAATCATGATATCGTCTAGAAAAATTTTAGATGAGAAAATTTCATTCCCCTAACAAATCCAGTGTATAAAACTTCAAAGAAAAACAAGCAACAAGAAAATGTGGAAAAATATCGCGGAAGTGGTTAATACCTTTAGGGGGCTAGGATATTTCTTGACAAGATGCTTAGATCAAAGCTCACCTAAGAAGGGATGGATGTGCGTAAAGCATCATTTTGTTGCTGCACTCAACGGACACACACACTTTTTTTTGTACAATCAAATATATATAAGCAGTAAGTTCAGCTTCTAAATAGGTTAGTGTACAATAATTGTTTTACCTCATAATTACATTTGAATATTCTTGATTAAGAAAAATTTAGCAGTTTTGAAAAGAAGGCTGCATTTACAGTGCATAGCTGTAACAAAAAAAGAACATTCTTTTATAGTATGTACACAAAATAAAAATACTCCATTTAACATCTGTAAATACTTAACTACATTGGAGAATGTAGCAATTACACTATCTGAACACATCCCAGAGAGTTCTACCCAACTCTCATTCATAATGTAACACCGTGCTCGCTCCTCAGAAAGAACCATTGACCAAGCCTCACGCTTGACCATGGACAAGGCTGTTGAAATTTGCAGTGGAAGATCAACATTTTGGACATTTACATGGGTGCCAGGATAAAGGACGAACGACAGCAACTTCAAAATGTTAGGAAAGTATAGCATTCCGGTGCCCGCAGTATCCTCTCCCACCCAGATTCCATGGCAAAAGGAAAAAAGAAAAAAGAGAGAGAGATAGAGAAAGGATATTAGTTCTACGGAACCTGTGGTTTCTTCGGGATTGTCATATAATCATTACATTACGAGAGAACGCTCGCTTCAAGTTGATTTTGTACTTTCTAAAAAAAACAAGAGTACGGAGGCTGATGCCCCGACATCAGCGGCTGTCATTTTAGGATGGTTTGTGGTTGGTTGGTTAGTTTTCTTTCCTTTTGAATTTATTCATTTTTTTTCCTTTTGAATAGAATATGAACATTTTGAAGTCCTAGGTTTTACGTGTGTCTTCTTGGAACTGCTGCCATTTGAAGTGGTTTGCCCCGGCACACTCTGGTGAGGAGCCCCCAGTCCCCGCCTGTACGTTCATACTTCCCCCAAACCAGGCACGCATGTGCGCGCACACACAAACACACATACACGCGCACACACACACCATCCCCGAGAGACTCCAGGGAAAGCAAAGCTGACACTCATGAATAAACATGTGCTTACTGGATATCCATTCTGCCTCTTGTCTCTTCAGCAGCTGTGTTCATGTAAACCATTGTTGTTGTTGTTGTTGTTGTTGTATTGTTGTTTTGTTTTGTTTGTACAGAGTGTAAAGTAGGAGAGATTCCTAAGTATGACTTGCAATAGTCTGTTAGGGGAGGACGCGCTGTCCCGTGAGGTATTCACCGTCCCTCTGTCATCCTCAGCCAGGGAACATGTTACCTGCGCAAGCTTCTCTGAGCTTCTTTCAGTAAACTATCGAAATCCAGAGAGTCATACTTGCTCTTGGTGGAAGCAGGGTCAAAGTCATCTGAGCTGGAATCTGAAAGAAACCCAGGCCTGGTTAGATGCACACTTGCTGATGGTCATTAACTCAATCTTCTCATTCACGACGACCCAGTTTCCAATTTAACAGCAACGTATTGAATCAATATACTTTCAAAAACATGTTCAACTTCTGTTGGCACATACATGTATAGCGATAGATAGATGTGTATATACATACATATTTATAGATGTGTATGTATATATGTATATACACATATACGTGTGTGTGTGTGTGTGTGTGTGTGTAAGGAGTGGTGAGCATTCAATTCCTCAGCTATTGATGCATTTCAGACTTAAACACACCTGGAAGGTAATCAGAACAGACTTTAAAAATCTCTATTCAATAGCAACTTATCTAGTTGATACTCTTTAAAAATAAGCCCCTACTTGTCTTACCCAAGGTTCCTCAAAAACTTAGAAGGAGGGACAAGAGTAGAAGCTGGAACTAATTTTCCCATTCAGTGGGACTGATTTCATTGAGCACAAAATCCAGTTGAGTGGGAAAGAGAGAATCAGAAGTGCACCCACTCCCCACCTTGCTGCTCTCCTTTGAGGCAGGAGAGAGATATGATCCAGGCATCTACTCCAAACCTCCGGGTACCCCAGCAATAGTGGCACAAACTCCCCCAAATTAGAAGGTTTAGGGAAATGCCTTGTGTCCAGAGAGGGTAAATTCAGTCTCTTTTCTAATTCATAGGAGACAGAAAACATGCAGATGTGCATGAAGCCATGGTCTTTCTTGGATCCTTAAACTAGCCCAAGTCAGCTCTTGTGCAAAGTCTCACATGCTACTTCAAAGAGTGAACCCTCAACAAAATCGATGTGTTTCAGCAATGCGGGATGTAAAGTAAAAATCTGTTAACTGTTTCTGATTTTCTCCATCGACATCTCTGAAAAAGTCAGATATTTTTGCCAGTCTTGCAAGTGAGAAAGAATATCTTGGAAATATAACAGAAAACTTCTTACAAAGACATTCATTCTTTGAGAGCACTTGTTTTGAAGGGGAAAAAATGTTTTCTGGAAAACATTAACAATCCTACCAAAATATGAACACTCCCATTTTCAGATGAAGTTCCGAAAATGAGATGCTCGAAATGACAGAACAGTGTAAAACTAGATAATGTGGGGGCGTGGTCATTGACCTCACAAGATGTTTTGCTGTAAAGTTTGTACTCCCTCAAGCTCTGCAGCCCCAGGCTGACCTTTTTTTAACCCCTTGCTACAATCTACTTTAACCATCTTAGTTTTCAAAACAAAGAATTCATGGCACTTTTTTTTTCTCTCTTTCATCCCCACCATTCTTTGTCTTTACTGAATTTTTGTCACGCAACTTTTTCCAGGTATGAACAACAACAAAACAATAAGGATTAAAGTCAGCCCCAGACATAAAAGCAAGGAAAAAATGGCCAGTCTTTCCTTATTAACATCCTAAATGGTTCATTCTTAAATTATAACAGCTCTCTGCCCTTCTCTTTGTAGCCTAACGAATAGTTTGGTTTTTATCACTAGAACCTCACTGTCAGCTGTTGTTCAAACCAAAATCTTTTTTGTAGAAAAAAAAAGAGGAAGAAGGAGGAGGAGGAGGAGAAGAAAAAGAGAGAAAGTCTTGCCCACTGCCGGAGATTAGCCTAAAATCAGAGCTGCCCTGCCTTGTAGAGAGTCGGCAGGACTTGGAGGTGGGCACAGACCCGTCAGAAACACACGTGCATGTCTTTCCTCGGAGGAAATTTTGAAAATTATTAAAATATTTTAACTTGGGATTATTCTGCATGTGACCCAAAACTTCAGTGTTTCTGTATTTTTATTAGCAAATACTAAAAATATTTTAAAATGGTAGTTTTCAAGAGTTTTTTTTCACTGTGAAATATGAAAACTGGAATTTACATATATACCCACTACTACATCATACAGTATCCTACTATATCATACAGTAGGCACCCCAAAATCTTTTTTGGTTACATGTACTTCTCAAGACAATAACATCTATTCTACCCCCTTTTTCTACACTAAAGGAAAGATACTGTGACTCAAGTAAAATATAATAAAAAGTTTGATAGGAATAATCTAAAAGCCACTTTAATTTCTTTTTTAAATAAATTGTTACAAATGACACTGTATAAATAGAAACAAATCACATTACAACTGTATTCCTGGCACATAGCAACCTGTTGGCACAAAGTAGATACTAAAGTTAATATTTCTTAAATGAATATATTCATCTCAACCACCAGCATATTACTAAAATTGTGGTTGAAAATATTTTTGTTGGGATCTGGGAATGATTTACCAATAAGTGGTAAGGTTTTATGAAAAGTTATGTATGTAGCCCTGGCTGTGTGGCTCCATGGACTGAGTGCTGGCCTTCAAATGAAAGGGTTGCCAGTTCGATTCCCTGTTGGGGCATATGCCTGGGTTGTGGGCCAAGTTCCAAGGAGGGGGCGTGTGAGAGGCAACCACACATTGGTGTTTCTCTTCCTCTCTTTCTCCCTCCCTTCCTCTCTCTCTGAAAACAAATAAATAAAATCTTTAAAAAGTAAGAGAAGTTATGTATATATTCAAGATGATGATAATGTATTATATTTCTTTGAGTCAATAAAAACTTGTGAAGAATATTGTCTTTATTTCATTTTTTTCTTATATGTTTTAAGTTCTACACCATAATTAATTTGATTAAAGTTATTTTATTATTTATACTGACCTTCTCTGGTCAGATAGTCCTAATTTAATTTTTATCCTCCCTCTTTAACATTTTTCACTGAGATCTTGCATAATGATCCATTTTTTTTATAAGACAGTAAATAGAAAGACACACAGATTACAGATTCATAGAAACCAGACTTAAATCCTGGCATCACCATAGTAACCTTGATTGTCTCTTTAAATTCTGAGTCTCTCAAAACTGGCTCATAAATCATAATTAGAATCATTATGTTTTGCAGTAATAATATTGTAGTGGCCAAAAGTGTCCTCAATAGCATTGAAATAGGATGTGCAAGCTAATTTACTTTGGGGGGACAAAAAAACCCAGAAAAAAATTGGTGAAACCTATCTAAGCTGATTGGTCACTTTACTTTTGGCGAAATGTATCTGTATCACACAATTTTCACTTTACTCTTGACACATGTGACAGCTCATAGGCCCTGTAATTGTCCAGTATATACTTCTGTTCCCCATATTCAGTGGCCGTGCCCTGATGCATTCAAGTTGAACTCTTCAGGAGACAAAGACAGGATGCATAGGAATGCTCTTCACTTCGAAAGCTGGACACTGATGTTATTGCATCCATTTTAAAATAACCCGAAACCTCTAACTTCTCATTAATATCATGTTTAATTATAATAACAGCTACTCTTTATTGAGCAACTGTTTTATGCCAGACACAGTTAGCAGCTTCACAAACATTAACTTAATCTTCATGACAGCATTATAAGGTATTTCACCAAAGAAGAAGCAGAACCAGAGGGAGTTTAATTGTTTGCTTAAGGTCAGAAGCTAAGTCCAGTTTCAAACCCAGGTCTGCAGGATTCCAAAAGTCTGTAGGCTGCTCAACTACACACTTACGCTCAGATCGACCACGCTTCATGCAATTGCAGGGCTTGAGGGGATTGGAAAAACCCATGCTACTACAATGTACATCAAACGCACTTTTCAGAAAATACAGAGCTAGCTTAGCAACGGCAAAGTTTCATTGCTGCTGGCGAGGCAGTGAGATAACGAGAGGGGAAGCATTCCTCTTCGAAATATTTCAGGGAGGCTCTAGTTCAATTTGGAAATACCATTCAATCCTCCCTCTCCTAGTGATGAATCATGATCTAAAGGCCCCTCTAGGTAGCTTATTTTAAACTCTAGATGTTTTGAGAGACTGGAAACACCCTGGCCTTCATCACTGAAGAAAATAAGTCAAATCAACTCAAGACTTCAATCTGTCTTGACTGTTTTTATCAGCCAACATTTGAACAAATAAATGACTTGCCACTGTTTATATTTTCATCCCTGGACCTCTATCTCTCTAACAGTAAGCTAACTCTCCCCTGCTTCATCCGATCTATTTAGCTCTTGAAGTGAATTATAGCATATTCCCCCTGAACAATGCACACTACCTATATCAATTACTCTAGGGAGACATCGCTCTGGTGGGAGAAAAAAAAATCCCTGTATTTGGTATTCATTTCTTTCTTTATACCAAGCCAAAGCAAGTGCAGACAGAAATATGCTAATTTTTACATAATAGAATAAAAAGCATAGGAATAGATTTATATGTTAATTTTATGATTAGTATAATTGATTTTAAATAATTATGTCATATGCATAAGACATTTGCCACTTTCCTTCCTCCATCAAAAAATGAAAAATCTTACACACATTAGATGGCAAATCACATGCAAAGGAACCAAATTAAAATTAGAAAGGAAATTAAGATGTCCATTGTGGTATTATTTATATTGAAAAATTAAAAATTGAATAAATGTTTAGCTATAATTAGAATGATTAAATATGACATTATTCACTGAACAAAATACTATGTAGCCATTAAAATGTGTTGATAAATTATTTTTAAACCTGTGACTAAGTGGAAAGTGAACTTATATAGTATTAATTCAGATAAGTAGAATTTAAAGTGTCTATTTGTATGTAAGACCTTCACTATAATAAATTAGACATTCTGAGACAAAATACTGGAAAGCAAATCACACACTAGGGGATAGTGCTCATCTCTAGGTGATAGGCTGATAAGAGATTTTCCTATTTTTCTTAATATTTAAAAAATATTTTCTGTATTTTTTACCCCTTGAGTCTGTACAACTTTTGTAACAGGAAAAAAAATTCAATACTTACATATGCTTCAGTTTCCTTCTCTGTAAAATGGGGATATCAGTAATATCTACCTCCTATAATTGTTCTGGTAATTAAATGAGGAAACACTCACAAAGCCCCTGGCATAGTGTCTCGCACATAGAACTACTCAAATAATAACAGATTTTCTTATTCACTTTAAAGAAAGTATGGTGTGATTTAGCATATAAAATTTTATTTTCTCCTCTTAAGGTGTAATTTGTAGAAAAAAATTACCATTTCTAAGGCTTTGTGATATACTCAGGAAAAAGAACATGACTTTTGCATATTCTGACCCATAAAATGGTGATGGCAGTGCTGGGCAACAGGACTCGGGGTTGGAAACAGAAAGCAACAGCAGATGAGACGCAGACGCAGACACACACACACACACAACATAAACACATGCAGACACACACTGTCCCCCACACATGCCCCCAGCACAGACACACACAAAACACGACGTACCACATGCATACCCATAAACAGTGCAGAATTTCAGTATCAGGGAAGAGACTGCAGCGAATTTACTCCTGCCCTTTGCCACCATAACCCACACCCCTTGCTTCAGAAACTGTCTCGTGCATTAAAAATTAAATAATAAGATAAATTCTGTATTCAAATATTCCCTCTAGTAAAATAATGGTTCAACCCAATGTGCCTACAGTTTGCATTTACTTCCATTTTGAGCTCTGCATTATGGATTCCTCATTCCACGTACAATAAAATCCATACCTAGGTCTGCATAGTTAGACTTGAAAAATTGCTTGCGTCCACAAAAGTACAGCTCGAAGTCAGTTTCATTCGACCTGCGCAAAGTGTATCCATTTTCAAGAGCAGCAAAAGCATCACAGGTGTAACGGTAGGTAATGAAACCATAGCTGTCTCTGCAATGCACAAAGAGAAGTTCAAAGCTAGCGAGGAGGCATTAGCATATACGACTAGAAACCTTTCTACTTCAGGAGACTTCACTGGTGCCAATGTCTGAACCACTGTATCCATTTATCAGTGTGATTGTCCTGTCAAGCAGCTAAATACTTATTTCTGGGACAGAAAATCTCAACTAGAAAGATTAATAAATAGGGATGAAAGAAAATAAATAAGGTTCTGAACTCAACATGTCATCTGTCAAAGCATCCCCATCCCAGTAATCTTATGGCCATAATTTTTTACATATGTCAGCTTCTAAACAAGAAATAATCTTGAAGATTCTCACCCATCATCCCGCAGATTTACTGTGCACTCCTCAATTTCACCAAAAACTTCAAAACGGTCCCTCAGTTCTGTCCGTGTTGTGTCAGGTCTGATTTTGCCAACATAAATCACACGGCGTTCTTCCTGGGGGTCGGGGGGGTAAAGAGAGACTTGCTAGTTCTGGAGATAGGAAATAAGTTGAACCTCTAGAAACATTCATAAAGGTACAATCGTGCATAAGAAGAACCCACAAAGCATGCCAGTCAAAGCAAAACATACAGTAAAACTGAATGAAAGGCTACACTTAACCGAGTTTTAGTTTTCATTTCATCGATTTCATTTCATTTCTCACTCTCTTCCCTTACATGCTCTCTCTTTGGCACCTTGTTTACTTTTACATTTTTTGTCATCTCTGTACTTCAGTCACATGAGCTTTTACATGTTAGAAAAGAAATTGTGCAATGTGATCATCTTATCATGGAATAACTGACCAAAAATACCTATTAAATATTTTATTATTAACCCTCAAAATTGGTGAGAGGCTGACCTGGCTTGGAAAACTGTTTAATTTCTCATTAACTCAGAATTCTAATGAGGAGATGTGTAACTTTTCCAGTTTAATTAAGAAATAACGGACATAAATCACTGTACAAGTTTAAGGTACATAGCATGATGATTTGAGGCACAACTTTTGACATAGCTCAAAAGAGTGATTCTTGAACTCTAGTATAAGTAAATATTTCCTGAGATGCTTATTAAAAATGCAAATTATTAGGATTCATCTCTGATGTACTAAAATATATTTGGAAGGTAGGGTTCAAAGATCTTCATTTTTAACAAGCACATCCAAGTGATTGTGATGCAGGTGGTCCAAAGACAAATAATTTGAAAAATACAGTCTTAAAATATAGACTATTTTAAGCCATGGGTCTCCAAAGACTAAGGGCTATAAAAAGCATTATAAATTTCATTTTGTCAATGAATCTTATTTTAGAAACAGACTGGAAGGGTGTGGCCTAATTTTCACCAGTGGTGTCAATATCATCATAATCAGCAATTTACAACCTTCAGAATACGAGGAGAATATTTTGTAGCCTGAGGATGTATTTCTTAAAAAAAATGTAAGAAGCAATCTTATAAATCGTGTTCTAAAAAGATAGGACAAAGGTGATGATGTCTCTCAAAAGTGAGAGAAGGCAAGAACGGAAGGAGTTAATATAAAGAAAGTGCTTACCAACTAGGCTACATGTCTATCAAAGACTAACAAGAATGGAATGAACTTCAGGATGCTGAGATTTAAGTTAGATGGAAGCAAAGACCAGGAAGCACAGGACTGGGGTATAGATTTCGCTTGCCTAAGAGCTTTCTCTGGGTGTACTGAGAGTATCCTATCTTGGAGGATGTGAAAAGTAATTTCGGCCTAAGGCAAAGAGATGTGTTATTTACTGAATGTCTTTCCTTTTCATGTGCCAAGTATTTAGCAAAGTACCTGGCAAAGACTGGGCACTCAATAAGCACTTGTGAAATATAACTGAACAATTCACAGACTCTACAATAGATACTATCCTAGGTGATTGAGTCACTCATGTTTCATCCTCTTTTACCTGTACGCAGCCCTCCTATTTCTATTTTCATCAGGGAAGTTCCTCTGAGCTTCAAACTCAAATAACCACCTATTTGACATCTCAGGTTAGGCGTTCCCCTTGGCATCTTAAACTAGACCAACATTCCCCAAACAAAACGCCCCAGTTCCGCCCTCTCCCCAGTGGGTCTTTCTCCAGTGTTCTCCTACCATTGAGATTAATAGCATCTGGCCAGGTATTCAGGATGAAAACCTGGGTGCCTCCCCTGACATCTCATCACCCATTGTTCCCTGGTGATTTGTGCCTCCTAGATCTCTCGCTGGTCCAGCTCCTTTATTCTATCTCCCCCAAACCAACCTGCCAGCACCTCCTTCCAGACTGGTATAACTTGGGCCCTGTGTCTGTGCTTCTCCTCCTCGACTCTATTCTTTCTCTCAGGCAAGAGTAGTCTTTGTTAAGGTAACAGGAATCTGACCGCGCCATTTACTGTGTAACTTATTCCGATGGCTTCTCCTAACTTTTAAGGCAAGCCCTAAATCAGTAACAGGACCTACTGGGCCTGCCATGGTCTGGACCTGTCATCATCATGGGCTTTATCGCCACACGTCTCATTCTTTCCTTTACTCTGTTTCCCAGCCGCACTGAGCTTCTGTCAGTCCTTAGTGTATACAGTGTTCCTTCCTTTCCCAGGGCCTTTGAGCAAGCTGTTCCCCTGCTACTTGGAACATCCTTCCTCCACTGCCTCTCCCTCCCCTCCACCAATATACACAGACTGTCTAGAATTTCGTTAAACTCAACAATCATTTCCTTTCAGAGACTTGAAATCAGGTCAGGATTCTTATTAGTTGCTCTTAAAGAACACTCTATTTATCCTTTGTAGTTCTATGCCCAATTGTAATTAAATAATTAATAGTTCATTCATTGTTTAATGTCCATCCCCCCTACAATGAAGGGAATTTCATGAAAGCAGAGACCATATCTGTCCTATTGGCTACCATGTTCTAAGGGTACCTGAAATAAAGTCTCAATAAATATTTGTTGAAAAATCAATCAATCACTAATCAATTAATTATTTTTAACATTTACTTCATACTGTTCATTACACCAACGATGCCTAAGTATATCCTAAGATAAGGGAGAAAGAAAGCCAGGTTTAGTGCTTTATCATAGGAAAAAACTTGCCTAGGTAGCTCCGCTGAGAGAATTAACAAAGGTTTCGTAATTTGTTTTTACAGGTTTAAGTGCAAGAATTGTGGAGTAGCTACGAGTTTGCAGGACCCTCACTTTTGAAAATCACCCCTGAGAACCAGAGATGGGGTTTCACTGCAACTGTTGGTAAAACACAATTCCCCTGACATCGGCTACTGAGCCTAAATCACTGACCAGATGACGCACAGCAAACAGAGCAGCTGCCTGATTCACTTCCATGTAGATTGTACGTCTCAATTCAAGGCTGTAGTTGTGTTGCTCCAGAGCACCCAGCACATTCAGCAGGTCAATAAATATAAATGGATGGTAAGGTTCATCCTGGGGCAGTGCTGTACACTTGGGCAACGGAATCAGAACATCATATTCCATTCTGTTCACGCAGCGGACTCTAGCCAAACAGCCGAATGTGATGGGACCGCTATCTAAACTTCCTGGTGCCTGCTTGCATGGATGTTATGGATTTTCCTTTCTTAATGAGCCTTTTTAGGAAGGTTACTGCTATATAGAGGGAAAGGAGGGGGCAATGCAGAAGAGAGAGAAAGAAATTGAACCATCACAAGGAAATTGTTCAACTGCCATTACGGGAATACACACAGCCTATGTATTCAAGTAACTTTGAAGTTAAAGCTAAAATCTACCATATGCACGTCCATATGCAGACATATTGGGACAGTCTCTGAATTGCTTCTTTATACGAAGCTGAATGCAACAATGATCCCACAAAAGAGATAAACCAGAGGACCTTTTACATCAGATACTGATAGACTCTGCAGTAAAAAAGAAGACACAGCCTTGATGAGAGGAACAGAAATCCAAAGGGCTGTGCACGGTCCCCTAGACCACCTGTTTGTCTATCACCTCCTTTTACAAAACACAGGACTGGGGCCATGTCTTGGTACCTTACGAAGGCTAGAGATGGAAGACATGTTAAAATTATCATTTGAGAAAATGATTAGCGTCCTCGGTTTTCCTGGTGCTGAAAATGCAACTAAAAGGCATCTGAAGGTCTAAAAAAGCAAAGACAAAAAATCTTTCCAAGATTGGCCAAAATGGCTAACAGAGAACTGATTATTTTGAACATGTTGCAGTTTTATTAAACAGATGAATAGATTCTATATCTTTAAAAAACCTTAACATTTGCAGCCAATTTTTCAAGACATTAATTTCTAAACAGGAGATGAAAGGAAAAGAAATCAAAATGCTTAATAACATTTCCAACTTCTTAAAGGCTTGGAGGAACTCTAAACCTTTGGCAAAAGCTTTTGAAAAATTATTTTCAGACCAGTTTTCACTATTGAGGAGGATGGAGCATTTATCAAATATCTTTTAGCTTCAATTTTCACAAAAGCTAGTTTGCTGACGGGGTAGATAATAAAATTGGAGATTTATGTTGCATTAACAGGTATGGTAAATCCTCATTATATCAAAATACAGGGGATAAATAAAGAAAAAAAAACCCTGACTGAATTAACTGACTTTGCACTATCAAAATATTTATCAGAAAGTGTATAGAGCCTCCCAAGTTAGCTGAAGATAACAGCATGTTTCTCATCAAATAATAATCCTGGTGAAAGGGGTTTGACTAAAATAAAACATAAAATTAATAAGGAAATTATCATTTATTGTCTAAAATATATCAAGTGCTGTGGTTAATACTGTTTATGCTTTATCTCACCAAAATGCTCTGCAATGATAGGTAACAACAAGGAATAATAGCCTAAGGGAATCTGGATTCTTAGAACTTTTTGTCAACATTCCCAAATTAGAATAATTTTTAAAAGCCTCCTCCTATGCTAAGGAAACTGTATGTCAACTATAGCAATAAAAGATTTGTGCACAATGTCAGCTAAGCTACAACCTAACTTCTTCAGAAATTCCAAGTATACTGCAAATACTACAGATGAGATGAATGAATAAATCCCATGCAGTTTCCAGAGTGAATGGCCTAGTTAGGTTCTCTGTCGAAAGAATAAACTGGTGGGGGGGGGTGGTGGGCAGTGATCATAAAAAGATGTGAATGGGCAGAAAGAAATGCTGAAACCCTGACAAAATCCAAAAACAAAAGGGTATTTTTCTCTTGCTTTTAATATTGATTACACTCATTTAATCCAGTAGTCATTCAATACGTTCCTACTACTGGGGGTCACTCTTAGAGAGTAACCAAAACTACAGCATTCAGTTTTCCAGAGTTACCCCCATCCCAGAGTGCTCAGACACGTTCCTCCTCAGTGTCTAAGGTTGGATGAATGTGAATAAATCCACGCCAGTCTACTTAATAGGCAATATGCAAGTAAGAGCTAAGATGCAAGTAAACCCAGTGATAAGGCAGAAAACACGAAAACTATAGACTGAGTGTATATGTAACTACTTCTGATAAAACTGCCAGTTCCTAAACAGTGAGCTCAGAGCTCAACCTAAGATATATTCACCCCCACAAAATAGCTCTGGGAAAGGGCTTAAATAGAAAACCACTTAATTTTCTCCAAAAAGAATAACTATGAGAAATTACACAATTTTTTGTTCATTCGGAAGAAGCTGATCATTATCAGTGATGACGCACAGTACCTGGCTCACAGGCCGCATACTAACCAATGGGGGTGGTGTGGGCGGGGGGCAGCGGGGAAGAGAAGTGAAATGCCACCGCCATTGCCCAAGCACATCTGGTTTTGGTTTTGAGCCCTGAGCCATATCATAATGTCTAGATTTTACCTTTTAAGTAACATCCCAATATCATGTTGTCTGGCAGGAAACTGTACAGATTGCAAATGGAGTTGGACTTAGAAGTCCACAAGAAATTAGAGCTGTAACAGTTTGGACATTAAGTACCAAACCCTGGCTTGCCTGGTCCAATAGCACCTGAATTATTTCAAGCCTATGAGACTGAGAAAGGCAGAGGGTGAATTGGTTTTTGAAAAGAGTTCAGATGGAAATTGGAGGAAAAGTAGCAACTGAAACAATAGCAATATTCAACCACGATGAATGATTCTGGGTAATTACTAATCACTACTCTTCTCTGAACTCTTCTATTTGATGCACTCAAGTTGATTTGGACCGGGACTTTTAGAGGCATCGGCTATGAAAACTTTAGAGACCTTCTAAACCATCTCCTTATGGAGCTCACAGCAACAGCAATACAGACCACAAAACTACTTTCATTTTGTAAAATATCAATTATTATATAATTTTAATATTACTTTTATTTCCTTATGGAACCTCTGCTTTGTTGGTCTCCTAATTATATAACTGATCTGAATTAATGCAAAATCCAGCACTGCACCCAAAGTATTCCAAATACAATTTGCCATTTACTCATTACTTTAAGGGTGTCTCAAAAATCTGAATGGAAATCATCTACCCGACCAACCTGGGAAGACTCTTCTAGTTCCTTTCTCTGTTTCATGAATGACTTTCCAAGCTAATCTAGTCAAATGAATCAAAAATCATTGCATGTATCTCTGTGTCCAAGTTCATAAAAATAAACTTTGCAAAATGCATTTTGGCATAAGAAAGCAGATCATTTTGAGGAAGGAAATCAATCAGAAAATCTTCCTGTGGGTAAACTCATTAAATAGTTCCACTAAGCCTCCAAGACAGACTTCAAAATCTATATCGTGACTTACAGGACTCTTCAAAGATCTGGCTTTCCTGAAGCCCTCCAGACTTATTTCATGCAGCTCCCATACCTCCATATTCCAGTTAAATGACTAGCAGTTTCTGAATCTACCTTGCTTTTTTTCCCAGAGACTTATGAGCTATCGCTCTGCCTAGAATAGCAATGTCCAAGAAAAATATAATGCAGTTTATGTAGCTTAAAAATGTATAGGAGCTACATTTTAAAAGTAAAAAAGAACCAGAAAATTAATTTTAATGATATATTTTAATTAGCTCAATACATCTAAAATATCATTTCAACCTATCATTGATATAAAATATATTAATAAAATGTTGCACACTCTTTTTTTGTACAGTCTTCAAAACCCAATTACACTTGTAGCACATCTGAATTTGGAACTGGTTGAATTAGCCACTTGGCTAATGGCTACCATGTTGGACAGCAGAGGTTTAGAAAACCTTTGCCTTCCACCCCTTTTGGTTTCAGATCAACCTCACTCTCTTCGGGAATGACTTCCCTCATTCCCAGATCTGAGTGCCTACCACAAAGCCGTAGATGTGTCTTCTGCAATAGCACTTAACACACTCTATTGCCCGTTTAGCTTTACTTCCCAGTAGACTTGATGCTCCCTGGCTATAGGCAACCAGATCTCACTTACTTTTATATCACAAGCACCTAGCAAATGTCTGGCCCATAAAGAGGCATGAGTTTTCAATTATGTTAAGGAGAAATAGCGTATAATTGTTGAAGTGGGCACTGGTTTAACAATCAGTTCCACATCTTTATATTAAGCTCTTACTACTTATAGGTCACTGTGTTAGTAAACAATCTCTAGGTCGTAGTTCTTTTTTTTTCAATCGCTTTTCAAAAACTGAAAAGCTTAATGTCAGAATTCTCACAAATGCCTAGATATTTTATAATTTAATATAAGCCAAGTTGACATTTGGACTATATAAGCCATCTTTCAAAAAGAACTGATACAAGACTGCCCTAATCAAAAAATTAACTGAGGAATGGTCAACATTTGAGACCCAAGGAGAAGGCAGGGTGGTATCTGCTTCCATATAGATTGATGGGCTTGAGGGTACTTTTGGGTTAGGTGTCAGCTAGCGATCTATTTGGAAAGGGACAAACTAGCAAAAAGGCACCTCCCTCCCCGTCTTGACTCTAGTTAAGTATCTGCCCCTAAATTATCTTTGGAAGGAATAAAATAAGCATGCTGTTTTCTATATTTATTGACACAGCTTTGGTTATAGTTCCATTGTATTTTGCCAAAATGAACAAATATATTATGAAATAATCTCTCTCTTTAATGGCATACTTCTGGGAAGAAACATGGAAGATTTTATAAAATGTGAATTTGCAAACACTGAAATAACTATTTTTCTTACATGCTTATGCAACATGATTCTCTTTTGTAAAGATTAACTGTAATGTGCCATATTAAAAGTCTTTATAAACTACATGGCACTATATAAATGTGAGTTATTATAATTATTGAATAGGCTATTAATTAAAAATAGTAAAATTAGAAATATTGAATTTTTAATTTTCATTAGTCTTCTTAAGTGTTAACTAATGACACTCTGTCAGAGCTTAATATCACAGCTCATTTGAAAGTTGAGAAAAAAATGAGGAAAAAGGTTGTAATTTGCAAAAGGCCCATGATTTAGTCTTAGGTACATTCAAAGTTAAGTGACGACGAACACCCTAGACCGTTAGCCCAAGTATTCGATTACTTCTCCCTTCTTTCTTCTTCAGTGTCTATGATTGACAGACGTCTCAGGTAACCTTTTTCCTCCAGCTGATCACTATTGGGCAGTGCTTGATTTTGACTTTATTAATCAGCTCTTTGCTGTAGGTTTTTCAAGATTTTGTTGATAGTAGTACGTTTTCTTAAAGGAACCATATACATCTAACTTTTAAAATCCCTTTCCCTAAGTCTTGGTATGCTTATATTCAAGATATGTCAAAAGCTGATCTCCACGGAAATGAGTCCGAGAAGCTAGCATAATCAGGCATTGGCTGCAATGAACAAAAGCAGTACCATTTCTAACCGATTAACCATGGCTCCTTGGAGCACCCTGTTGGGAAACACCCTGAGACTCTGGGGGGGCTCGGGCGGGGGGTGTGCCATAATCGATTAGGAATGTCTGCCATGGACAAGTACTAGATGCCAACAACCAGAGTGTCTCATATTTGCCTTCCAAGGTCTATGTTGACAAGCAGTGGGTGGGAGCCAGGTAAAGTCTACCGGTTAGTAAGCAGCTGCTGAAAAAGTACTGACTTACAAAGAAAAAAATTAGTTTTAACCTAATCTGACTCCTTCCGCCAAAGGGTCAGTACTGTCTATATGTCAAGTGAATGTAACACCCTGCTGTCAGTGGTGCCGAAATACATAATGGGCTATTGACAAGTAGGCCCTAGGAGATGTGCTGCATCAACTGCCTGGCTAGGTGTTGACCCGGCATAAGTAAGAAATGACGGCTTCCTTAGCAAATCTTCCTCTCCCGACTCCTTTACATCTAATCTGGACCCAGTCTCTTCATGGGCTAGCCAATCCGCACACCTGCCGAAAAGATGGAACAGTAAGACCTGCTCATTTTCCATGCTGAGAAAAAAGCAGCTGAGAACAGTAAGAAGAACTTATCCTTTGACCAGATGGAACCAGTATCTGACTGAGTAATTCTCCACTCCTTCCATTTTGAAAAACAATAATGAGCTTCAAGATGAATGAGAAATATACTGATTTCACATTTAGTTTTCTAATAATCCATGTGAAGACAGATTGGGGGCACACTGATGTTTTAATGTCAAAAGGGTGAATATTGCATATTCTAACAAAGCCTTAGATTTAGTTTATTTTCTAATCTAGAAAAGAAAGAAAGAAACAAAGAAAGAAAGAAAAACAAAAGAGAAACCCTCCTTTGAAATGAAAGTTAGCTCCAAGCTGCTTACAATTGCCTTCTGCCTCTGCCTCTCCCTTTGTTTGGCCCTTTCAGATTCCCGCTTCTCATACTCTCTGCGGTATTCTTCCCTCTTCAGCCTTTCGTGCTGATATTCCTCGTAGCTGTCATACCTGAGAAATATAACTTCATCATTAAGTCAACCACCTCCAATGACATGAGCAAAATAAATAATAAACTGGGGAGGGGCAGGGTTTTAGATAACATCTTGTCATGTAAAGGTCAGGATGAAAGGAGCCGAGGGAAAACGACATGCATCATTACCTGGGCCTACGGCTGTAGGGTGATCTTGAACGTGATCTTGAGCACAGGGGAGAATTTCGGTGTGCACGGTGTCTGCAGTGACTTGACTCATAGTAGTAGCAAGATCTAGAGCAGAGGAGAAAAACAAAAAGTCATTTGCAACTGCCACTTAACCCCCGTGGATTGGCACAACTGAACACCCCTGGAACACTGTATTACACAAACTGGCTTTTTCTTCCTGGAAACTAGTGAGATTTTCCCAGTGACAGTTTCTGATCATCTAGTCAGCTTAGAGGTCTGGGAGGGATGTGTTCTCTCCAGCGTCTCTTATTGATGTTAACGCCAAGCGCCAGTCTGGTACACTGTCAGCTTTATCTTGCATGGATCTCAACTATCCTGGCACAGGGCAGCTCTCCAGGTAATGGAAAAAGTTAGATGAGCAAGTTTCTTACAAATTGCTCTCTCTCTGATCTGACTGGCTCAAGGCACTCTGCTCAAGGCTGACAGATTTAAGAAAAGATGAGGAGCGATGTATGTGTGACAACAATCTCATTAGTTCTGTGGCACCCAGAATGCAGTTGTGAGGGGCTAGGCTGCCTGTGGGTTTGAATGTTTTTAGGGTTTTTTTTGGTTTTCTTTCTTTCTTTTCTTTTTTTCTTTTTCTTTTTCTTTTCTTTTTTTTTTTTTTTTTTTGACTTCCTGGAAATGCCTTATGCTCTGGGTGGGTTGTGACAAGGTTTACCTTGATGAGGATCTACTGCCTGGGGACCTTGATCTTGACCTGGAATATGGTGATCGGGAACACGACCTGTGTCGAGAAAAGGACCTTGAACGAGAGCGCATCCTTTGGGGTCTTTGAGAAAATAAGGATTTGGGTGGTGACACAGAATCTCTACACGGAGAGTTAAAAGAAGAGCAGGAAGGGGACACATCAAACAATGAATAGGACTGCGTGCCGTCCCAAGGGTAGTTCAGTTTATCACTTTCATCTTCGCTGTCATCAAACAGGCCATCCATGGCTAATCCTGAATTGATAAACATAGGTAGTTTGGAGAATTGTTCGTTACTGAAATCACTGTCCCTCAGTTCACTGGTCTTGTCTGCTTCGTCGTCAAAAACAGCTTGACTGGGATGACCGAAGTGCTTGTTCAGCTCGGCTCGGATTTCCTGGTCTTGGAGCTGTTTCCTGGTGCTACAGGGAGAGACCTGCTTGCTCACCTCTGGAGTCTCTCTCATGTAGCACTTGTCTGAATCTGTGGAGGAACAAATCGGCCCCTGCCAACTGGAGGGAGCATCTTTATATTCTAGTTGTCTAGAGTCTTGGAGCTCCTGTGATAGATTAATGAGTATTTCCGTTTTGGAATTGATTGACTGACAATAGTCATGGTCACCAAACAGCCGTAGACTGGGCCGTTTGGCCTTCCTTTCCTCGTGTCCGCCAGGGAGCACTGAGGTCTTGCTGAGCTGTGCATACAGCTCAGACTGCTCAGGCCCTTTCTTGGTGGAGTTGTTGCCTTGGGTACCAGGACACTCGCTGTACCGGGGCTTCTTTGATGGCGGAGGTACCACAGTCTTGCAAGAGGACTTCAGCTTTGGAGAAGCCCTGAAAGGGTTGTCTTGGTTGGCTTTATGAGGAGGAGTTGTGGGTGGAGTTAGGCCTAAGGCAAAAAAAAAAAAAAAAAAAAAAGAGATAGGAAGAGAAAGAGAGAAGAAACAACATTCTTAAATGCCAGGATACGTTTTTCTAACATTTCCAAGATTTCAGACAATGGTTAAAACTGAGTGAAAAGGAAGGAAACTAAATTCATGACAACACCTGATAAAGTGACTCTCTGCCCCTAAGCCTCTGTCACCAACAGAAGATCGATCAGCCATGCCAGGCAGCTGCGCGTGATATTTTGTATTTTGAACACCAATGCTAACAGACCTACCTCCGAGAAAACATTAAGGCGTCCCTCCCGGCCTCCACGACACCAGGCATCACCAAAGGTCAGATTTTCAAGGGCACCGTATCATCTGCGTTATGGAAAATGAACGCGGTGGGGCTCAGGGGCATCACAAAATGGCTTTGGTAGCTTTTGTCTGCAAAGAACGCTGCTGAGGATGCAAGTGGTCCAGGGTTTTTTTTTTTTCCAATCAGGAAAATCTACCCATGGAGCCAAAGATTTAGGCAACTTCAAAATATATATATATATATGTAGGATGATGGCAAACGCAGGGATGACATAGGAGCTGTTGTTGTGAGTTCGGTAAAATACGACATTCGAATGCAGGGAACTAGACAACTCTACAACGTGATGGCTACGATTCTGTCACCACAGTTCATTAACTTAGTAAACCGTGGCTAATGTAGGTATAATACATTCTTGTAAGCATAACTAATACATTCTGTCTAAAATATGGTTCTGCGACAGAAACCAAAGTGAACAGTAACAGGAATTATTGCAGTGACGGGACCATTTCATTAGAGCACAATGTTAGCAGGTTATGAGGCCCAAGGATTGAAAGGAATCCAAGCTTCAGCAATTAATTTAAATGTTAAAAAAATAAAGGAAAAAAGGGGAAAACCCATCATCCATAGTTGCCTTCTGTGGTTTTCTACAGAAGGGCAGAAAATTCCATCAGAAGTCACTGTGGGGCAATCTGTGAAGGTGCCTCCATGAAATGTCAGCCCTGAATAGGTGCTGCTCATCCCTTCGGACCGAGGAAAAGCAACTGTGACATGGCTTCTGAGTCCAAGAAGCTTTGAAGAAGGGAAGGCTGGAGTTCAAATGACTTTATGCTTACAAGTGAACATTTTAGTTTACAGTACACTTTCTATTTAGGAGGATAGGTGAATGCTATTCAGCAAAAAAGAACTTCAAGTCTGCTAACAAGCCTGGGGTTAGACTTAAGGCAACTAACTGCACGTTTCAGGGAAAGGCAGAGAAATCCTACCTTGTTAGAAATATATATATATATATTTGTAGAGAGAAAACCAAGTAGGTCACAGAGAGCCACATGAAATTTTGGTATGAACAGGAAGACACTGCTTCTCTCTCCTACTTTACAATAAAGAGGTGGAAAAAATTGGTATTTGTCCCTAAAATGAAATATTTTGTGCCACTCTGGCCACTTTTATTATGCATAACTAACCCTCCCTGAATGAGGAAAGAAAAGAAACAAAGATGCGAAGTGGTTTGCCTTTGGAAATCCATCCCAGAAAAGTTCATAAAGATGGAGACATGCAAATACAAAGAGAAAAGAAACATCGAGTCTCAAAAAAGCCTCTCTTTAGTAGCAGCTTAGTGTATGCCTACCCTTCTTTGTTAATAGAAAATAAGGAGGTGACATAGTATTAGATGAATCCTCTGTGTCATTGAGGCAGACTCTCCCTCTTTCCCTCCTTCATGGACAAATATGTTGCTCACTCAACATGTGGTCAATCTCTTCTTCTCTCTTTTTTCTTTATTTTTTCTTGTTTTATTACCTTCTTCACTGCTAATATATACATACTGATTTCTACCGCTACCTTCTATTACCATTACAATAAATTTAAACTAATGCCCAGCAAAGAAATGACAAGTTCTCAAATATTTCTCATAAGAAGCTAAGATAGCAAATAAATGATGATGAATAATCTCTTTGATGAGGATGTAACAGTCAAATATTCCAAATGACAGAGCCCTTAAGTTGGGGGAAATAACATTAACATTCTAAAAACCTAGCTCCATAAATCTTTTCATGACACCCCAAAATTAGGTAATTTTTACTTTTCCAATAAGTTACTGCCAGGCTCAATCACTTGATACTTATTAGATATAGTTATATGGTTTCATTTGCTCACTAGATTCCACATATGAGTGAGATCATGGGGTATTTGTCTTTCTCTGACTGGTTTATTTCACTTAGCATAATGTTCTCCAGGTCCACCCATGGTGTCACAAAGGGTAAAGTTTTCTCCTTGTTTATAGCTGAGTAATATTCTATCGTGTAAATGTCCATAGAGCAAAAATGAAAAAGAACTCATGGACATGGACAACAGGGTGGTGATTGCTGTGGGGGGAGGGTGTATAAGGGGAGGAAATGATAACGGAAGAAATACAATAAAGTTTGAATTTTAAAAAATTAGATATAGCTTATATGGTCTTGCTTGTCTTTTTTGAATGTGAATTATATCTTGTCTCTTCAAGTAGATTATAAACTCTTAGTGGGATGTTGTTTGGTCTTATTTTTACAAAAATTTGTACTCATTTTTGTTTTTCTTTTTCTAGATCCTCCTTCATTAGTTGATATCACATTTCAGTGGCCCAAGGATCCCTTGGGAAGCTGGTTAAACATTTTTTAATTATTTATTTATGTATCTATCTATTTATTTATTTTCAGAGAGGGGGAGTGAGGGAGAAAGAGAGGGAGAGAAACAAAACATCAATCTGTTGCCTCTCATACAAGCCCTGACTGGAGACAGAACCTACGACCCAGGCATGTGCCCCAACCAGGAATCGAACCTGCAACCTTTCACTTTGAGGGACGACACTCCAACCAACTGAGCCACACCAATCAGGGCTGGTTAAACACCTTCAATGAGATGATTCACAGGGCTCATAGGAAGAGCCACTGTCCTACAGATCTCATGCGGCACATTGCTTTCTACTCAGGTATATGTATTTTGACAGGCATTCTAGACTTATGAAAAGAAACCCTAAACTTCAGAAACACCAAATTAGGCCACTATTAAAGAGAGACTAGTTCTATAAATAACTTAGCTATCTAGGGATTTTAAATATAGAAATTCTTTTTAGTATTGAACATGTGAAACCCTTGTCCTAGTACCGAAGCTCATTATCGCTTAAATAACTGATTCTCAAGTTGCTCTTGGGACTGGCTACACCCCGACTGTAGTTTCTTTGAGTTAAAAACAGAGCCTTTCACCTCCTTCACATAGTGGTCAGCCTGCGGCAACTGAACAGACAGTCACTGCACTCCTACTATGTGCCGGATGCCACCTACACCAGAGGCTGCTGTTTCAGGGATTCAGCCCCAGGGAATTCACAGTTCTTTTTAAATTAAGAGACAAGCCTTTAACATTTGAACTAAGTGTATTTTCTTACACGTATGCTAAAGATGTACAGAAGCTCTCAGAGATAACCAAATACACCCTGGGAGTGAAATTATCAAGGCAATAAATTTCTGTCGGCGCTACTTGTTAAAACAAATCAAGAATTCTTGCTTAGTGGATGGAAGTTACTTTAAGATTACTGAGTAGGTGGGTCTGAGGAAATAATTCAGACAATTCCCTAAACTTTTTTACTGTTTACTGAAACATCTTCAATCAGACAGTACCTTCAAGCAAGACTGAGAAATCTCGAGAATTGCAAGACCTCGAACCACCAGTGCCTAATTGAAAATCTATTTCCAGAGATAGTCGAGACCCCAAGAAAAACAGCAATGTTAAGAAGCATTTTTTCTTTTAACAGTGTCAAACTTTTAAGAGCAGCTGATGGGACAGGGACCCCTTGCTGCACCCAAACTAATTGGATTTCTCTAACCCCATCTCTCCCACCCAGATTTTGTCCCCCTGTGGTATGAGGACAGTCAATACCAATTCCTTAATGCTGCTACCTTTGCTCATCCTCCCACTAATTGCCAGGCCCTCAATTCCATCCCACAAGCCTGAACCAACAGTGCTAATGCCGCCCATCACCTCCGGATTATTTCCTGTGTGTTGATTTTCTGGGGAATGTGTACATTTTGCTGTTGACAGTACAAGGTATATTCCGTGCTCTCTCTTGAACTTAGCAGGTTTTGACAGATTTATGGGAGGACAGATGGCCATTACAGGCTGAAGGCTGACAAGAGGCAGTTCAGAGCATTGTTAACACACTTGCACAAACTCTCAGCAGTGCAGCTCTGTGCAGAATGTAATTCAGACTATAGCTTTTTTATTGCTGCCTATTTTCTTTTGTCAAAAGAGCCTGCTGTGCAGAGCAACAAATGGCTGCTATTACCCAGAATGTAATGGGTGTCAGACAAATCACGTAACACAAACAATCAAGAGTATGTAGGTCATATTTCAACAGAGCACAACCTTAGCAATATTTATGATTACTGCATTGAAATGTGCTCTATAATAAACAAGTACCTCTACATCACTCACACTTATGCACTTCTGCACAGCAAATCTGGGAGAAGTGGTACACACTCTACAGTCATCTTTTTAAACAGCCCTTTTATTTTTTAAAAAAAAATCAGAGACAAGTTTTGTTTGGTTTTGTTTTTCATTATGTGTGTGCTATAAAACGATTTTCTTGGAGGAGTTCTCTTTTGGGTTTCTTTGTTTAATTGAATGGCTCTGGTAAATGGTGAGTCCTCTGCTCTGTCTTCTGTGCTCCACTATCCACCCAATGACTTCAGGAGGATCTTTGCTTTAATAGTTTATAACATTTTACAGAACCTCCTGCTAAATCTGTGACTTGCTTTGGAGTTTACTTGACAGTGAGATTTTTCTTCTGTCACATGCCAGTTCAGATGTTGCTTAAGGAAAAACAACGAGAAGATGAGTTTATAATATGCTTAAAAACTCACCAGCAAAGGAAGGCTGAGCCAAGAGAAGGGTGTGACTTGTCCTACTCAGATTTTTGGCCTCAGGAACTTGGAGGAGGCGTCAAGAGGGCATAGGAAGGGTTGATACTAAGCATGAGCCGCTATACCAGTTACTAGAATATTTCATGGGTCCAAGCTCCTTCAGTGCCCTCAGCCCACCCCCAGCTTCCCAAGGACTCAAAGCAGCTCCACACCAGCAACAAAAGTGTTAATAGTTGTCACGGAGGGGCCTCCCACACCCGTCTGTGGCTGAGAGAGCCTCTGCCTCTATTACTTTTTAAGTATTTCTATGTCACCCTTGATTATAAGGAACAAACTGGTCTTGCAGAAAAGCTTCAGAACATTCCTGTGACATGTGACTAATTCCCAACTCTCGCTTGGGGAAGATGAAGATCTTATCAATCGACCCTCGTGCACTCTTGCACGGAGCTCGGGCTGGAGAGAGGAGCGGGCTGAGGGCAAGCAGGAACTGGCTTTCCAGGTACCTTTCCAGGAGGCTACCACCAAAGCCTCCCAAGCTCACATGGGAGAGGAAATTGCTTTGTTATTCTTGGCTTGAAACAAAAAAAATACTGAGTAGTACCATTTCCAGAGAAGAAAACTGAGGAACAAAGGAAACATCTTTCTCCACGTTGGGTCAAGAAGAATGAGCCTACAGATGGAAAAACGAAAGATACGTTTGAAGTATGGAAGGAACCCCTGGCAGTGAGAGGTGCCAGACACTGCAGCACGCAGCGAAGAGCGGAGCGTTTGCTGGGTCTCTCCTCCTCGGGTTCCTCAGGCACAGGAACAGGTTATACGACCTGTCAAAATCGTTTTCCAGTTCTCTGCTGCTGGGGTTTTCCTTTTAAAACTACTGACGACAGCTCATATTTTGCTTTGTTCTATTTCCCTGAAGAGAAGGCACATGCAAAAGAAGTGTATACCAAAAGGGTAGAGCAAATGTATTCTGTCTGTCAATATTCCATCGAGCACAATGAACTTTTAAATGGGAAGTCCAAGAAAGAAAATATAAAACTCCACATAAAGAAGATTGAAAAGTTCCAAATTGATTGGTTAATGAGTGTTTTTTTTTCTTTAAATACAAGTTCATTGATGTACACTTGGAATGACTGCCCATTTAAATCAAGGGAAAACATTAAGTGAAAAATAAAGGACACAAATCACATGTCCACTATCATCACAGCCATGATGGGGAGGGGACTATGTCAGTGCTACGCTGCTGAGCCCTAGGGTCACGGTGACGAGATTGTTGATTATTCTGCTTTTCTCATTTCCCTGAAATTAGTTATACTGCTTTTTATCACTTTTAGAGTACTAACAATAAAAACAATTTACATATCCATATCCATATAGATATGCATATACATACCCATGAAATTTTGGGGTCAGTCACTGGTCCCTAACCAAATGTCTTCATGTCTTATGGTTAAAACCATCATCTTGTTCAGCTGACATTGCTTTGCCATTCCCATTTGAGAAACAAAAAGTCTAGCGCTCTGAAAATCTCCATATGCAATAGATGTGAACGCCTTCTGCCAAAAGAGCATTCTCCTTTCTCTCATCTTGCTTTACTAACAGCTATTTTGAAATCAAATTAGTTTTTACACCTGTAAAAGAGAAGTGTTTTTTTACCAGCCAGAATGAGCTAGTTTGGGACAATCACAAAGTCAGAGCAGCTGGCAATACCTAATAAAGCAAACTTCCTATCTCATCCCTCCTGTCTCCCAAAGACGCTGCAGATGGGACAGAGGGATTATTCAGGAGGTCTTAGAATTTTGTTGACTCTTTATATTTCCACTTAAATGTTTGGAAAATTTCACAGACATGTGTGAGAGTAAAGAAAAACAAGACCCCAGAAAGGCTTGGGCAACAGCTTGATACAATTCTTCTGCCACAACCAAACAGATTAAGTGTGTAGATCAAGGATCAACAAATCAACAGCATGAACACTGTTTCTACCCCGTCCACCCCGCCCCCACCTGCTGCACTTGTGGCGGACATCACTAATTGATCTTGACATTCCTACTGAGCACAGACTTGGCCATAAGAATTCTTCTCAACACAATGCTCCTGGCAGCCAATACCCGTCAACGACACTCCTCAAGTGAAATGAAACCTATTTAACACAACAGATGTCTACTACTATCTTTAAAATTCAGGCTTCAGGAAAGAAACAAAATGTCTAGCCAGACAGACCTGCTCTGAACCCAGGGTTCACCACAGAGCTAAAATCAACACACAACATTTTCCTCAACAATTGAATGGGCAGGGAGTCAAAAAGATGATATATGTGAAGTGCTGTTAGGGAGTGCCTAACCTCCAGAATTTGTAGTCGTGGTAGATGTAGCTGTTGTTGAGAGAATATCAAAGAGGAGATTTTTCTGCCCTTATTTGGTAAATCCTACACCCACACCCAAAACAGTGTATGTTCAATTTCATGGAAAATTCAGGGCACTTTGCCACAAAAAAACCCCAAAACATAATTTCACATATGAGAGTGCCAAAGAGGACATAACATTAACTTAACTAAAGCGAACAGGTAAAGATAATCAAAAGCTGAAAAGATGAACAACAAGGTACAATGACCTTGGTAGATAAAGTTAACACAGAGTTAGTAGTTAAATAGCTAATATTTATTAAACACATATGTGCTGGTACTGGACTAAGACTTTTTCATGTTTTACCTCATCTAACCCTCATGGAGACTCAATAAAATGTAGATATGGTTATTACCTTCATCTGATGCATAAGGACCCTGAGTCTCTTACAGAAGTTTATTCAGTTGACCAAAAGCCCGACGGCTAGGTAAAGGTAGATCAAAATTTGAATTTAGCTTAGTCCAGTATCCCAGCCAAGGTTCCTCACAACCTCACTAAGCTATGTTGTCTGTTTTTTTAAAATTCGTAATACATTACTTTTATTTGGAGTGTTGCCACATGTAAAGTGTATTGGTTCAAGTTAAACCACATGAAATTGCCATTTTTGTGAGTCAAAAATGGTTGAATACTGATGATTTTATGTTTCAACCTATAATTTAGTCCTTTGAGTCAAACAGTAATTTCATTTGGGAATTGTAAGTAGGGTTTTAAAATTGAGGAATCTGAGACCTAGATAAGATTAAGGATATTGAAAGAGTCCTAGAAACAAAGAGATGAAGGACGGAAAGTATTTGTGTTATCTTGCATAGTTCTCTACTGATATCACTGTCCAGGCCAAATTCCTTCTTACCTAAACTTCTCTTTGATCTCCTGCTTTCTTGCTTCTGCTCCAGCAATATCTTCTCCCCTTTCCACCCGTACAATTTAAAATCTGATACACATGTTTTTCTCCCGTAAGGCTCCCCAGCTTACCCTGTGGAGAACCCAATTTCTTCCAAACTCTTTTCCATGGATCATCTCACTCACTCACTGCATAATGGTATTTGTCTTAATGCTTTCTCAGTCCTGAACTGTCTTCATATATTTTTTTCAATCTTCTGCAATCATTGTGTAGAACTTGAAGCCTTGTTACAGGGTTCCCTTTGATAACTTCCTTCCTCCCTTTGGTGATTCTCTGAGGCATAATTAGTGTCTACTATGCAACAAATTTTACTCAAGATTTCCAGAGGAAATGGAGATCATAAACATCACACATTTCAAACCCTTGTAATGTTCCTACGAAAAAAGCAAAATAAAACTCTCCTCCACCCTTGTCCTTCTCCAGGCACCGCCCTCCAGTCAAGTTCCAAACTTCTCCCAGCTTTCTGGAGCATCCTCCAAGTTCCTCCTCTTCCCCTGCTTTCCGATAGCTTCAAATTTCTTCTCTTCTCCCATGCAATTGGGCCCTGCCTCGGCTTCTCTAATTTGCATCTTCACACTTACTACCACCATGCTCAACAAACTCCAAACCAGACTCTGTGCCACCTTTCTTATTAGGTAACTAAATGTTATAAACAATAAAAAATATTTTCCCTTCATACTTCTTATGCAGTGTGTTCTTTTCTCCCAACAGCCATAAGCTCACATCTTAAACATGGTATCATTTACTTAGCAGCTACTATGGGCCAATTACTATGCTCCATGGATTAACCTCTATGTCTGATACTTGCTGCACTCTATCCAGCAAGACCTAGCATTTTGCAAGAGCGGGTAATATGAAAACTATGTTGTTAAATTGTTTTCCATTGTACCAAATAATCTTTTAAAGCACCAAGAAAAAAAAGAATTTAAACTAGCAAGTGAATTCTGGTTCTCTGACAGAAATAAATCCACTGTACATATTTTTAAAGATCAAAAGTATTTTTAAAAGTATTTTCTATAAATCTCTATCTGCCTTTCAATAGTGTAGACCACTATCTATCAAAATTATAACCAAATTATTTAAAACTATGTATTATCAATAAGAGAAATATTAAAACTTCTGGCAAATATATATCAAAGTAAGTTTTTTTAATAACAACATAATCTCATAATAAAAGACATGCGATTTAAATGATGTGTTCATACACATAAATTAACAAAATATTTTTAAAATGAAGACACCCAATGCTAGAGAGGATGAAATAAAGCAAGTATATCCGTACAGTGCTAATAGGACTAAAAAGGGAAACACCCCTTTTGGAAAGCAGTGTGGCAATATATATCACAAAGCCCCCAAGATATTCATGTCCTTATATTCAGTATGAGTAACTACTGGAAATTTATTTTGAGAAAAATAATAAACAATTTTATGAATGAAGATTTCCACTGCAGTGCTATTTCAAATTGGTAACAACCTAAGTGTATAACAGTAGGAGTATGAACAAGTAAATTTAGAAACACCTACTCAAACTAAGGTTATACAATATTTTTAAAGCCTAATAATAAAGGGCTGTGATAATACAAAATTCCTTTTTAAAATGTTAATGGAAAAATCAGGATGCAAAATTTTATATATATGTACAAAATGATCACAGATATATTAAAATATCCATAGAAAACAGTGGTATAAATATATTTGCATCTTAGAAGTCTGAATAACTTTTCCACCAGTCTATATTACTGACATTTTCATAGTGAACTTCATTATTTATAATCAGAGAACAATAAAAAGTGTTTCTTTAAAACAAGCATAGTTTTACTATATCCCATGGAAGCTTTCTCAGTCCTCTCTAAACTGACTAATACAACAAGTGACTGATACAAGTAACTGACAAATACAACATTCTGAACATTCCTAATATATACATTCCTTTCAGGGAACTTGTTCCTATAAGTCACAGTAGGGCATTTTTCCAAACCAGTCAATGTCCATTATAACTGGAGACTAAAATTATGGAAGAGAATAAAGCATTATCTCAATTAATAAAAATATCAGTAAGAAAAATGTTGTTTCAATAAAAGGACCCAGTAAAGACTAAAAGAAGGGCTGTCAAGTTAGTTGCAGATGAGTGCTAATGGAAAACGCGGAGGAAACATGGGGATTATGATATAATTTCCACAAAAATCATAAAGCTCTAGAATGATCCTATAGTCAGACTACCACACAAATGTCTTTAAAACTTTTCTTTCAAAGAGTAAGAAACAAAAAGTGGGACCATCGATAACGTATTGTCAGTGAGGTTTGTGCCAAAAAAGATGAATGAATCCCAGTTAGCACACTTAAGCTCAAAGTAAAGATCTGTCTTTTATCAAAAATGTTATATTTTAATGTATATTTATGTTTTAAGCAAAAGTAAAATGACAAAACAGTGTATACTTTAATCAACTTTTTAGATAAACCCAGCAAATACTCATTCTCATTGGTCAGATGTGAAGGTCTCTACTGCAAATAACATAGACACCCACGAGTAACTTATGATCATATGTGTACATGATAATTTACTTAAATTATGTATATGTTTATAAGCAAATATATGTGTGTGTACCTATATATGCATGTAAAGATACATGGGTATATATGTGTGTATATGAGTCTGCATACACACATATAGAACATATATAAATACCATGAAATTTACTGCTCCACTGCTTTACCAAATCATGCAATCATGCAATAGACCTTTCATAAAGAAGGTAATTTATCAAACTCAAAGTGTGAAATTAAACTTAGTGACAATGACCATGGTGCGTGCAGGCACCATGGTTCTGGTTGAAAGCATCGTGTTTAACTCACTGTTCCTTCACCCTTATCAGCAATGGCCAGAGCCAAGGAACTTCTTGTTCAAACATCCTAAGATTCACTTTCTGGTGGGGTTCAAGGACCTAAACTTAAAGCACTTGTGCAAAGACACCATTTACAACCAACTCAGAAGCCGGCTTTGGAACTCTGCTTTAATAAGCTTCTCAGAGGTCAGTCCAAGTTTTTAGTGCTCCTTCCTCTTCCGTATGTGAAGTCAAGACCGGCTAAATGAGTTCAGAAGTCCAAATGGTGAAGAAAATAGCTCTTCTTTAAAATATATATAAGAACGTTTTGTATTGGTGAATGGGCATATTTTCATTTTTCTCCTTGGCTGAAAAGATATTAAAATGGTAACATATAGAGGAGAGCATTACACTGTTAGGTCCGCCGGACAGTGAGAAAACATTCCAAGTGAAGCATCAGGAAGAGTAAATCCGGCTTCCAACCAGTGCTCCTGGCTCTCTAGCTCTTGATCTTGGGCAAGTTACTTAACATCTCTGAACCATATTTCCTCATCTTAAAAATGAGAGAACTATCACCGTCCTTAGGAGGTTTTGTGAAATTAGCAAAATCACGCACATGTGGCACATTTATTGAGTGAGAGATCAATAAACGTTTCTCCACCTCCTCAAGTTTTGGTGTCTTAATCTAAAATAGGGTTATTTGAGGATGAACAACAGTAATACATACAGGGTGGGGCCGAAGTAGGTTTATAGTTGTTTATATGGAAAATAATATAATAATTAATAAGTAATACAAGAATAAACTCTGTTTCACAACTGTAAACCTACTATTGCCCCACCTTGTACATCAGAGACTCTGCCTCAAGTCTGATCTGTAATAAATGTCTTCTCATTAAAAAAAAATAAACAACTAGAAATACAGATAGATAACTTTGTATCCAATGTTGGTTGTTCTCTATTAATTTCATTAATCACATAAGGGAAACAGTCTACTATTTAATATATCTCACACGCACACATACACACAATTCTCAGTGAAATATAAGGCTCACCTGCAGTTCCAGAGAGTTCCACACTTAAGGTTCGTTCAATAGTCTTGTTCTCAAATGGGGAACCCTTGGGGTCACTGGAAGATATGGCACATTTATAAAAACAAACTGAAATGGAGTTGCTGTAGCCAAATGTATTAGAACCCCCTTCCCTTTCTGAAAATGGTTACGTTTCTTAATACTTACTTTGGTGACTCTGGGGTCAGAGGAAGAGATAAAGTTGTTGGTTTGGCTAAAGGGAAAAAAAGGAAACTAATTATGAAATATTGAGTGTTTTTTTAGATTTGTTTTCTTTCTACAACAGTCAGGTTGGAAACTGGAAAACGGAAAACAAAAGTAAGGAAATCTCTAAATATTGGCTCAAAGTCAGACAACAGTCCATTATGCTAAAAAAAAAAAAAAAATCCAAACAACATTTGCATCAGGAAACTATCGTTCAAAAAACATACAAAAATAAAAAATGTTTTAAATGTAGCCTCCCTGTTAAGGATACAAAATTTGCATCATACCATCAGAGAGAAATAATGTTTTCTACTTTAATTTGGAATACAGTACATGGTTTGTTTAGACAAGAAAAGAGCAGAGTAACTACAAGACAACAGAACGTTATGAATATTCAGTTGATTTTTCTCCTAAACTGTATAATTTTATATCTAGCCTGAGACTAGGCTATCTCTACAAGGCCAAAGCTCACACAATAACCATCCCACTCACTAAAAATTAATTGTGAGATATGGCAAGTCGTGTGCATTGACCCAGGCAGTTGGGAAAGGGTCCAGATCCCCAAACTGAATAGACAAGTAAAGTAAGGCTTTATGTTCATCAGCTGAGAGACCCGTGGATTTTCAAAGAGAGCTCACCTACTTCCTTTTATGCTTCCTAAATTTTACCTCCTACAGAAGGCATTTCCCAATTATGAAGGGTGAAGTAAGAATCTTCTTCCTCCTCCAAAATTTTTATTGTTTCTCTTCAGCAGTCTTGTATTTTCATCAGAAGGTGGGATGAAAATGCCCTTGGGATACATATCTACATATTATGTATATGTGCTTATCTATAAAGGTGTATTTATACATATGTCGATTTTTTTTCTTAGTAAAATAACTGCTTTCAAAAAGTCAAGAGATAGTCATTTATGCAATGAAAATCATGGAATTGAAATCAAAAAGGTCTTTAAAATAAAATTCCTTATTTTATGGGTGAAAACCCTGAGAAAAATCTTTGGAGATGCTAAATAATATTGCCAGAGCCATAAAACTAGTTACTGGCAGAGTTGGCCCAGAACGTTTCCTTTCTCTTTACTATCAAAAGGAACTGCCACCAATAGATGCTAAAGTAAATGAATCAACTCCAGTAATTAAGGTCTTTTGAAATGTAAAAATATTATTTATTTCCAAATTTGGCTGAAATTAGGTACTTTACTTGGATAAATAGTATTTTCATATTTAATTTGTAGATTTAGATTTAGCTTTTAAACAATGGAATGGTTTATCATCTCTCCACTGTGCGTTCAGAAATTCGGAGCTCATGTGGTCTTCTACAAATTAGAAACATTGATTGGCTTTTACATATACACAGATAAATGAACTGGTTTTACATTAATTTTTTACTATGTCTGTTATAATGACCCTTTCAAAAAGACCATAGTTATGAAAAATTTTACCAACTTTTATAGTGCTCAACTAATAATTAAGTGAATGTATACAGGTTCTATAGAAAATGTCACCAGATATGAACCATGTACTATTTCACAATATAAATGTACGTTGAATGTCAGTCACTAGAATTCCAGTTTTCAAGGTGTTCAGTAGGCTATCTGAAGTGCTTAAAAGGAAGACTCCCAAAATTCTGATATTTGGGTACAGGTAAGGCCAAGGGCAATGGAAAAAGAGGGGTGGGCAATAGCCATATTTAATGGGACCAAAGGCAAATGGGAAATGAGGGCCGTAGGAAGGGCATAGCCCAAACCACATACAGATTCTAATCCTCCAACCTGCCCAGGCTCACAAAAGCTACCACTACAGGAACATTGATTTGGGTCACTCAGAGTTTAATCCACACTGTTAAAATGCCTAGCAGTCCATACACTCTATGATCCTTGAAGGTAGGAAGTCATCTTTTTTTTGTAGATCATGATATTTTTGAGGAATGAATACATTAGCAAATGAATGAATAAGTGAGTAAGTGGGACAACGAGCTGTGCCAAAAACCAGACCATTATCCACAGAACTTAGAAGAACCTGACCCCACAATGTTACAAAAAGCACACAGGCAGTTCAGTGAGAAAAAAAATTACATTAAGAAAGCTAACCTGAGTAGATCCTCTGAGTTACCATCTCCAATAGTTGACATGAGTTTTATTTTCAAATTTTGAATAATAATTTAAATAATCCCTGAAGCTGAGCATTAATTTCCTGTTGGCTGTTAACAGCCAGACATGCTTATTTTCTTTTAGGCCTTTAATAACTACAAGAATATATATATTTGTCAAAAGGGTTTATTGTGGGATAAGTTTTTATGCCGCACCACAGACATACGACATATACCTTTAAAAAAAAACATGTCTCGTCTTCTAAAGAGTATTCCTTCCAATTGAATTCCTCACTGCCATCATTTGTAGCAGTTTACATTAACATTTAGTGGTAAGCAAATTTAAAAATTAAAAAAAAAAGAACCTCAGAATCCAAAAGGACCAATTAAAGTTTTTTTTTAAAAAACCTTTTAAAAGACTGCTGGGCTGGGTTCAACGACTACAAGACTTCATGGAGCTCGCGACTTCACATCCAGCTCCAGAAGATGAATGCATGACTAGCAGGAGGTGGAGAGTGAGCCCAGTGGGCTTCCCTTCACCTGAGACCTTCAACAGCCAGGAGTCCCACCTCCACCTCGCCATCCGCCTTCCTCACTCCCCCACCCCCACCCCCAGCATGAATGGTTCTGCTCTGGGAAAAACTTTTCCAGAGAGTGAATGAGGAGGGGCCCATCAGGGCTAAACGAGCTGAGAGAATTTGGCTCATTTCGATAAATGCGTTTCTATTTCCCTGAACTGACAGAAAGGAACAGGTAACCTAACTGGGAGCCAATTTAAAACGTGAAAGGAAAGCTCCTGTAAATTCTGGGCTTTTGGTGAGGTGGGGATGAGAGGGGGAGGTTCACAACACTGGGAAAGAAAACATTTTTGAAAAGCAGCAGCAACAGCATACCTTGGCAAAATAATCATGGCTCAAAACAGGGATGAGGGGCTACCGCTCTGCAGCTGGACGGGGACGTTGGGAAAACAAAAGGAAACAAAAGGTGGGTGTTTACAAATGCTCTATTAGAATACGCCTGCTTCCCTTACAGGGGCAGAGGTCAGTGCACTTGGAAACTGGAATATTTTAAAGCAACAGTAACTTTCAATAAGTTCTTTTTAGGCCTCTGAAACTAGACTATTTTGAGAGAAGGAGCCAAAATGAAAGAAAATTATCTCTCTGCCAAAAGAGGTTTTCCCCAAATCACCCTGATCTGCCTCAGAAGTGTCAGCCTTCTAGTAACGTATAGGGATGATACAATATCAACTTAGATGTTTCATTTAATCTAGGCAGTGTTTTTTAAGATAGACCACAAATTAAAAACGTTCTAGGAATTCCTGAATTCTTATTTACAAAATAAAATCTATGAGCCTAACATGTACTCTTTTAAAAAGGAGGGGAAATGCACTTAATCACAAGACGCTGCATATTTGTTATTTACAGTTCCTTAACGTATATATACAGCAAATTAACAACGCCTTATGTGTTCCATTATTGAAAGGGGAAAAAAATGAAAGCTCGGTAATGAGTTGCCTAGCCCGGCTTGCTGAGAACTTCAGTTATCTCAGCATTTAGGAGTTCATGTAAATGCTCTCTGAGGTTACAGTGCTCCCCACTTTGTCACCCCCCCATCCGGCTAATATTTCAGGTGCCATTTGGTGATTGTGAATTGGGCTGCATATCAGCTAAATAGAATATCTTCAACCTGTGTCCAAGGAAGGATTTTTTCCCCCATCTGTAATGAAGGGCTGAATTCTCTTTCCAGAGAGACACCATGGGAATGGAAGCCCGAAGTTTGAGCATGGTCAGCCCGGTGTCTGCTGCCTTTGCCTTCAGCGCCCTCACCCACAGGGTGTACCTCGGTCCCCAGCCTACCTTGTAAATGCTGGGACTGCGGTTGTGTGTGGGACTTCTTTTTGGAGGTGCATTTGTCTCTGCTGCTGTTCCTGGTCTCTGTGGGTTTGGTGTGAGGAGGGTCATCGTTTGTGGTCAGATACTTGAGAAGCTCCGAGCAGGGACGTCTTTGTGGCTTTTGCTGTTGACAAATGCTCTTCGCTTTATTGCTCCATGAATTCTCAGTCTTAAAAACAAGGCATAAAGAAAGCTAAAATTAGTGAACTGAACCTTAGCAGAATGGATATAGGTTTTCTGAAGAGATGAGATTTTCAATGAAGTGTTCAGTCTAAGTGTACTAGATCTATGAGCTGTGAATAATTGTTTGCAGAACAAGGGAAGAAAATTACATTTAAAATTCCTAAATGACATTTATGCAGCTTTTTATTTCATTTCTCCTACATTTCAATGTTCTTACTCAGCAACATGTAACTAACAAGACCCTATAGCGCCTTTACTGTGAATAAAAAAAAAAATAAGCTGGTTTAAACCTTAATTTGCTACTGATTGCTAGAGCCCAGTATTCACAATTCTCTTAAGTACCCCTTAACGCTCCCTTTTCACTCGCAGTGAATGGCAAGACAAACATTGTTTAATACAGCCGCTAACCGAATTATGTCATTGCCAGCATTCCATCCAATTAATGGCAGAGATAGATCTTTTGCGGTGATTCTGGAGCAATCTTTCTCAGGTTAGACAGCTGGCAAAATGGCAATCCTGCATCTTAAAGTCACTTATAGATAATACCAGCCTATCAGCCAATTAAAGTGCAGCCCACATTGCTGCACGTATTAACAAAGTGGGCAAGGAGTAACAGACGGCGGACCTTCCATCGCGATTGTCCAAAGACAAATGAACTCTTCCTAGTTTAAATGAGCGAGCATGCTGCTTTTGAAAACTCATTTCAAAATCGGTTTTACCACTCTGAAGCAGCTGCGGGATCCCAGCGGAATGAACACATATAAATAAAACTACGATTTGTTTTATAGCTTCAAGCAAAAAACCCTTCGTTACTTTCCCTCCTGTATTAGGAAGTTTACTTTTGTACCTTAACGACAGCAGGGTTTGTTCTGATCCTGTGATTATGGTTCGCATGGTTCTGGGCACTGAGACCACTGCATTCATTGTAACTTAGCTGAGTGTTGGCTGGTGCCAGTAAGAGCTTCTTGAGCTAGAAAAATATCAGAGAAGGGGAAAGGCAAGAAAATTAGGAGTCTTCTAAGAATTTGAATAAATTATTAAGATTTTAACCCTAAAATTAATTAATTATAACTATAAAAAGTAATTCTATCACTCTTTAATTATATCACACCTTAGCACAAAAGCACTAACAAAAATGTATTTTTAATAAGTAAGAAAAAGTTTGGCATCACACCACCAACTGTGAAAGGATTTCCCTTTCCTACAGTTGAGACTTAGTATTACTACCTAAATTTTTCTTTTACATAAAAGAAGGCAAAAGGATCTTCCTGAAAGGATTTCCAAATCACTACTGGGTGAGAAAAACTGCTTTGCTCAACGAGGACTTGGGGAGTGGGAATGGAATACAGGGACGTTTTCCCCTCAATAACCCAAATTAATCAAGCGGCAATAAAGGGAAGAGTCTGTGATATTTGAGTCATGTCACACAGTCAAGTACACCACTTCGCTAACTCAAAGAACATTTGGATAAACGAGTGGCTGTCACTGAAGAAGATGTGTAAGCAGACAGAGTCCAGAGGTGTGAATTCTGGTCCAGGCAAAGCATGGACTGTCTCGACCTCTGCTTCTTTGTTTGAGTGGAGGGCCTTCCAGGACCTCCCTGCTTGGACTGGTAGTGTGATTCTAGGTCACCAACGCCTCCCAGCCGAACCAATTGTGTGAATGAAAATCATCTGGTATCCATGTTAAAAAAACAGTCCTAGACAGCAAGCCAACAATACTGAAAAGTGGAGAAATTGGGGAATGAATAACAATCGCTTATGAGATATTTTCTCCCGGACTAGAATTCTCAGAAGATAAGAAATTCAGATAGGATCTCCATCTGTTTACATGGAGTGCTTTTAACATTTAAAAATTTAGAAATGAGAAGAAACGACCTCTAAATGGCATGTCAAAGTTTGGAGGATGGCATTCTATAATTTACATAGTGTGTTCTTACATCAGATTTATAGCAAATGACAAATGGGTACCACAGATGATAAGGTAAACCTATGTCTCAAAACTAATCACATTCTGGTCAAGCACTGCATTGAAAAGAAAATTCACCCTTCATTCCCAACACATTCACTCTTCACTGCGTACCATAAATTTTCGTAACTTTGGCTGCAAATGCGCTATTGTTTTTCAATCCTCATTAGAATTATGGATGCAAAACCTTAAAATATCACAAACCCCTTGATATACCTTCTATTTCTAGAATTTTATGCATAAGAATAAAACTACAAATATGTCAATTATAATACAATTTATGATAGTAAGAACTGGGGGAAAAAAACTAAGTATCCAAACCATAGGGATTGCTTAATAAATTAGGACGTCTTCAAATAATAAAATACTATACAACCATCAAAAATAATCAGCACATTTAAAATTCATGAACTTGTTGTGATATATCTTAACAGAAGAAGAGATTTCAATCATTTGCATATTACAAGTTATTAGAAATTACAGGTGAATTTTTTAGTCTATTTTTGGGAGTTGTCCACATTTTCTAGATTTCTACCATGAACATAAATAGTACTGAGAAATAAACACACTCATAGGCACAATAGTTCAACAATGCAGTAAGATCACATGAAGACTGTATTATCAATAGTATCAAACACAGAATCACAGAATAGGCAACTCCGAGGCTGCTTGGGGATGCTTTCGGCACGTCTCAATTAAAAATCCAGACCTTCCTGTTGCTACACCATACCCATGCAGCGGGTAGCCAGAGGCAACTCCAATTCCTGTTAAACAGTAGGAAGGGTTCTTACTAGAGACGGCTCTTCGGCCTCCTGAGGCGGAGGGGTGCCGTCAGGCATGGAGGAAGGACTAGCCTCATTCTCAGTGGTCACATCTCCATCTGTCAGCGCATCAAATGAGGGCAATCCGTCTTCATCCACAGGGAGGCTGTCCAGTGTCTCTGTGAGGACCGCTAGCAAGTTCGCCTCATTTTCTTCATCTATCTTCTGCAAAAACAGAAAAACAGAAGATGTGAGTCGACGTTGGGAGATGGGTAACACTATTAATAGCATAGATTGGACATGTTTAGCCAAATGAGTAAACGATACATGAAATTTGAATGTCCGTGCCAGGACACAAAGATCGTGTCTTCCTCAAACTCTGAATTCAGTTTTGGTCTGAAACACACAATTAATTAATTCTTCTACTGTACCAATTTCTGATTGTCCAGCTGTCCAATTTAGCAATTTATTATGTCAGTGCTTAAGACGGCTGAATGTAATTCTGTCTTGTTCACAGTCATTTTCCACATGTTTGTGTCTTGTTTCCCTAACTAAGAGATGATTTAGAGAGTCGCAGGACTTGAGAGAATTTTAACCATCATCCATTTCATCTCCACATATACATTACAATCTCTACATCATACCTGCCGAAATGCGCAGAACGCTATAAACACCACCAGAAACCAAAACAATACACTTTCACAATTTCAATTATAATGTCATCACTGATCACTTTACATTTTACATATTTTCTTTTCCTAACGTCTTTCCCAACTTTAGTTGTAAATCTATCACTGCATCCTGGACATTTCTACCGGAGACTAGCTCCCTCATCTCCAAAACCCAAACTTAGGACCATTCATGACAAAATTACTATTTCTTTTGACTTCTCACATTTGGGAAACAATTCTTCAGCCCTAAGCTCTGGAACTACCTTGAGTCCTCTCTCTCTGTTCTGTCACTAAGTACAGTCTTACTTTGTAACATCTCTTAAATGTATTCATTTCTTGAGGCCAGGGGTACAATTCTCGTGCAAACTTACTTCTAATGGGGGCTCCTCCAAACAGACTATAACTCCTCTTCCCACATTCATTCCCACCAATACACCCTTGGAAAGGCAATGTTCACTTATTCGTTGCACAAATATTTTTGAACGCCTCATCTATGTCAAGACCATGTTAGGTGTTGAAGGTACAAAGAGAAACAAGACGAAACTCAAACCTTCCACTCCAGTGGAAGGGAAGAAACTGTAAACAGTGTATTATAAAAAATAATACTGATTTCAGTATTTTCAAGATCTCCCAAACTGGACCTTATGCACCATTTTTATGGGGCAATGCACTGTATTCATGCACTTAGGCAGCCAATGCTGGGCACAGAGTATGGGTCTAGTCATTGATTACTTCCTGAATAATTCATCGGTCTGCATTTACGGCATAGAATATATGTTGTGTATATCACTTTTTTCCCTTCTTTTAGCATTTCACATTGTTTGTCCAATTTGAACTTTTAAAAAAATTTCATTATGCTATGACATTAACAATAGCTAGATTATCTCAAATAGGTTCTATTATAAAATGCAACAAAGCTGCTAACATCTAATGAAGCCAGTCGGGCCCAAACTTCCTTTCTCTCTAGCCCTGAACTCCAGTTACTTGACCTGACAAAATTACAAGAGTCACAGAATAAGATAGCTAATCAGAAAATCAAAATGTATTACTAGAGAAATTAGGCAGGCCTTTATCATGTATACATTCTATTTTCACATTAAAAAAATTGTTTTTCCTTATTACTGACCAGCATCCAGAATTCTTTTGGTTTTGGATTCAAGAGGCTAATAAGAGTGATTTGCTATTCACAGAAGTCTTACTGGGCATTTTTTTACATTTGCACACGGCTTCTCCCTCATGCCGCTGCACTGGACTCGACGTTCGGAGCGGAGTGACAACTCTATGAGTTTTACGACTCTCATGCTCGAGGTGAAGCCTAGTCAGAAGGGATAAAATGTTCACCTCAAAATGGTAGCGCTTCCTTCCAAAAACTGAACAATTCCTTAAAATCCAGATTGCTTAATTCAATAATAAAACCACACTGAGCACCTCTCTTTCTCCCTCAGTTCTTCTGGACAATGTAATTTTAATAATAAAGATACTGAAATGATACTCCCTTATTTTCTAGCCAGAATTGTAATTTGGTATCCAAAGATTCCAGTCCTCTTTTTATTTTAATTTAGATTTCACTGCATACCAAAATACCAAACCAGGTTATTAAACTGTTCTGAATAAAAGTTATAATTAAATGAAGTATATAATATTTTAAATATCCCCAAGTCATGAAATTTACATTAATGTAAATATCTCCGTATTATCTAATTAAGACAATTTTGAAAATATCTCAGACACACACATAAATATGCACACTTTCAGTCAATTGGACATTTTTTCCTAAGTACCCCAATTTTTATAACAGCTTATTTCAAGTTCAAAAAATGTTCGAGAAAAAATAGTCAAGAATATATACTGGTAAATGAGCAATTTTGTTTACCCTAATTTAAACGTTGTATCCGGCTTTTCTGCAATATTACAAGTCTCTATTTGCTTTCAATCACGTAATACAATAGCGCCTTAGTTTTATCCCTGGTGTAAACAAACTGCAATAATTCCAGTCAAGTCAAAATGACAAAGAACACTTAGATTAACTAGTTTCTTCCAATTTCATTAATAAGCCTGGGTGAATGTACACCAAATACAATGGCAGAAATATTGGAGCTTGATAATGTTATAATTAATTTACAAGATCTGATTAAACCACCAACTATTTTAATTCTCCTCTCTACTGGAACCACGAGGAGGAGGAGAGTGTTGTGGGATGGAAGATTAGAATTGCGTGCGTGTTGGGGGATGTCGGTAGAGCAGCTGGTGTTCAACTGGTGTGGATCAGTAGGGCTTTCATCACTGTTTACAGTCAGTGTCCATCCATCAGAAGTAGTTTAAACCTTCTCATTGTCATCCCTGTATATGGATGACTTTGAGAGTTGCTCCAAGGCCAATTATTTTAGGACAGTTGTTCTTGAACCAAAGAAGAAGATAATGTTATTATTTCAAATTCTGTTTTCTTTTAAATTCTGTTTTCGTAAAAGACTGGGGCGGGGCGGGGGGGGGGGGGAAGTCTGATCTATGTCAAGCACACTTTTCTGTGGCAGCCCAATAGATATTCCCACATGTAAACTTGAGTGGACATGGCTCCTAACCATGGCAATTTTGATTAGTTTACATGAGTTTCAATAATCAAACACAACCGAGAAGGCAATGGATGTGACAAAAAGAACTCTGTTAAACAATTAATGTCACTTTCCATTATTGCTTTGGTCCCAATTTACAGAGCCAATAAATCAACATTGTTGCAGATGAAGCCCACTGGCCTAGGAACATATGTCTGTTCACAAGTGACAGGTCATGGAAACACATTAGTCAGTAAAACGACATTGCAAGATAACCTTTCAAAGACCCAGCTCCACTACTGCTTTCCAAATACTGAACATGACTCTTCTAACAAAAATGTACTTACTGGCCTCAAACAAGTTTTTAAACAGAAAAGCAGCGAGGCGAGAAGGAGCGAGCAGGTCAACAGTTGGGAAGGATATGCAGCTACACACACTGAGCTGTCTCGCAGCTGGCAGCAGAGGGGTGGAGTAAGGCACAAACCAGCCAACAAGCATCTCCGCCATTGGGCTCCGGGACATCCAGCAGCATATCCCATAGTGGGGGCCAACCTTGGGCTCTCCTTACACAATGCTAGTCTGCTGTTGTTCTTCCCGCCTAAAGAAAGGTCCATGTGACCATAACTGTTCATTCACTAAGAGCTCTCCAAGAATAAAGAAAGCACATCAACAAAAACTGACTCAAGGTGTAAAGAATTTCCAGAGACGGAGGATATGCATACATGAACATGCACAACCCAAATTTAGAACGTGCAGTAACTCCAAAGCAATGTCATATCCTTAGTAAATGAGAGTTCAGACCAGTCAACAAAATCCAAAGGTTCATGACCGCTCTTCGGGACTGCTGGGTCCCTATGTGGCCTGTACAAAGTGTGCTATAATCCAAGAGGCACTATTAATGGAAGGTACATTCTGCCCCTTCGGGTGCCCAGAGTCACCTCAAAATTGAAATTTTGGATACAGTAGAAATTACCCAGGCTCTCTTCCTTTGTGAGCAATTGGCAAAAGGATCTTCCAACTGGTTACACACCCTGCGGCAGACAGTGCATTCGACTCATCCAACTGCGCACAGAGAGTGAATAAATCCACTAAATTAAGGAGGAGGTGAGGGACTTTGAAATGCTAACCAGCACCTAAGGGAGAAACCCAGAGTGAAAACGACATGTGGTATCCCCAAGATTTCTAAATGCAGGCCATTATGTAAGGACCATGCCCTGCTCATAATAGTAATTTTTTCCACCTCTTGTAGAATTGCAATTACACTCTGTGTCCCTAGATTCTCACACTCGCTTGATCTCTGTTTGATAAAAATAGTTTAATAGCCATTTAATCACAGCTTCATTATCTTAGCTCTCTTAATGCGAATTAGGCCAGGAGAATTCTTGCTTCCTCATTATTCAAATCATCAATAAGAAGGAAACAGTGGGGTCTTCTTATCACTCATTAATCAGTTTCAGTATCTTAGGTACTGTTTACTCAGGGATCAATCTGTGTGAGAGGTCACTTAACCTCTCTGTACCTCTATTTTTTTCTATATAAAATTTCAGGTTATTATCTGCCTAATTCCTATTACACAGTTTTTCTGCACTCATGATTAATAGGGAGATAAAAAGAGTGGATAAAGGTCTAAGAATTCTTGAAGAAGGTGCTCAATAAATATTTCCAGTGTACATGCCCATCCTCTTGATTACCAATATTTGAATTTCATTCTTTGAGCACAATCTAATGCCAACTTGGAGCACTGGGCCAGCTTCCCCCCAAATACCCAGCATGCCTTGGGCTTCCTCCTTGCCCCATCCAGCTGATTTGGAAGCAGCTAATGAAGACAAAATTAACTCCTACTTTAAGTGAGGCTTAATTAAGAAGGGAAATCTGCTACAGTAACATCTGGTAATGTATTCTGATGCCAAATACAAGTGACATTTTTGGATTATCCACTGTTTAGGATTATTTGTTGCACTAGACCCCACCAGGAGTTGAAATAAATAAATGAGAAAGCAACTTTTATGATAGATTCAGGGGTTCAAATAAGGAATACAATTGATTATAGGAGTGCCTTTCCTGAATGTCCATACATAAAATTCTGTACTCAGTTTCATGCATAAAAAGCCAAAAAAAATTGCATGTATAAATTTTGGTTTTGATGTACAAAGTGTGATTCAAGATTTGCAAGAAGCTGAATTCATAATAAAGGAAGAAATTTTTCTGAAATGAAATAAAAAAAATAAAAATTTAGACTAGACCACTGAAATAGAATTTGAGGTTTTTTAGCTTAAAGAAAAAAAAATTTTAAGCAGGACAGATACCATGTCACTGATTGTTTATTGCCCAAGTCCATTCAGTGGTCTGAGCCTTTGCTGAAAAGGTTGTTAAATATTTTGAATACCTACTTTGAAACAACTCTCTTCCTCCTTTTTCCTCTTTTTTCTTTCTCTCCTTGAATGCTCTATAATCCACTGTGGTTTCTCTTACTTCTCTTATACCCAGGCATGTTCTCCCACGTGCGTCTGCCCACCTCTCATACCCCAACACAAAATGGGCAGACTCCCCACAGGACACTGATATTAAGTTGCTATTTGTACCCATTCGTTAGGAAAGGTTCCTAAAATAACCCATGAGCTTTTTCTTTAGCATATGGAGTAAAGGGTTTTGAATAGAGGGTAGACACCTGAAGTTAGGAAAAAAATGACTCAAGAAATCTGAAGCACGTATATGCAACAGAAACATAATCAAGATAATAAAGCTCACCTCACATTCTATCATACATGTCTTATAAAAATACCTTTGTATCTACTTATTTCTAACAAATGCCCCAAAAGTTAGCTTATTCCCTTATTTTACTCCCAGGAGAGTTAAGTTAAGCACTTTATGTGACAAGTATTTGCCCTGGGGGATACCAAAGTCATTGGAATTTTATGGTTTTACAGATTTAGTGTCTAGTAGAAAGAATACAGAACTTAATTTCATTATCTGGGTAACTCCCCATGGACCTATAGGCTACTCACAATATCATATATGTGAATGTATCTATACACAACATACTGTGTCCTGACACACATACGTTTGCACCTCAAGTGCACTTATTTAGAATCTATGCAAATATATTTCAAAGTTTTAAGTGTAGTCTCACATATCCAACTGTAGTTGACTGCCTAAGTGTGTAATAAGCACATGGGGTCTTCCTTCAATTCATCTGCTCTGAGGAGACCAGTGATGACACACTCAACATAACTCCCACAAAAATACAGAAAAGAATCAAGTGGAAATAAATACAAGCACAACTGAGGAATTCTCTCCATAGATATATTTAGACCTAGGGAAGCCCATGTAATTCCTGTTAATATTTATGCTCCTTTTTAAGTATGCAGAAATGTATGCTCACATCTGTACTTAGGCTCCATTCTAAATTATCAGCTTATGTTGCACACTCATGAGAAAAAAGCATGTACTGAACATGTAAGGTTCAGTACTCTGAAGTTATATGAGCTAAAGGTATAAAACCAAAGGTTCAAGAGAAAGAGCTGAGAAAATCAGGGTTAATGCACTCACAATGAGCCATTTCAGGGAGAAAAAAAAGAGAGAGAGAGAGAGATGTCTCATGTCTGTTTCCCAAAATGCTCCCTCAAGTGTGAACTAAGAGAGAAACCAGGCATTATGTAAAGAACCCCAGACCAGAAGTCCGAATTGCTCCTAGTTCCTTCCAGGTGCACCAGTAGCCAGCTGCATGGCCTCAAATGAAATAGCTCAACTCTTGCTGCACTGTGCGGACCAGAATGATATTCCTATAGGTTTCTACCTAGATTTCCTGATTTCACCCTTATCATTTGCTACCCCATCTGAACATAGAACACTCTATGATTCTGATAAAACCTATGCCATACCTTGGCCTTCTTTTGACCAAACTTGGCTTCCCACATGTCTAAAGTAAAAGCAAAATCCTAAGAGTGATCTACTAGCCTAGGATCACCATATAAAATATCATCCAAGCCAGAACACTTTCGAGAGTGGGGGCGGGGGGTACTACAGATAATCCACCACTCAGGGGTTAATCCAGGCTATCACAGGCTAACTGAGATGTATGGTTGGTTATCCTATACTAAGACCCACATCATCTCACCCTGTCAACACCCTCATTTATCCATCTGAATCCTTTCCAATCACTCTGACCTCTTCACGAGCCCACAAAAATGTCAGGCATTCTCCTGACAAAAATGTCAGGCATTCTCCTGCATTCTCCTACCCCAAGGTCTTTGCACCTGCTGTTTCCCCTTACTAGAAGGTTCTTCTACTAGATGGCCACATGGCTTGCCCCTCTATCCCCTCATTTGCTCAAATGTCATGGTCTCAGTGAGACCTTCCCAACTATCCCAGGCACATTCTATCTGCTGTCTTGGGTTATTTTTCCCTTTGACACTCATTTCTGTTACTCAATGTACATTTGTTCATGATCGATCTAAAATAGAAGTCCTGTAACACTTGCCTGACCACTAAAAGGCACTTGGAATACAGTAGATGCTTAATAAAATAAAGAAGGATAACAACTAAAGTCTAATCAGTCCTAAGAATCTAATGTGACTTTTTGTTTTCCTTTTGTTGTTGTTGTTGCCGTTTGCCCTGTACATCCCACCTCTTTCCACCTCCAGAAGATTTATTTCCCTAATAATATTAATCTTAGGCTATGATTTAAAATTAGCTTGCATTCATTATCATACAGCAGCTGATAGGTCAGGCAAGCAGCCAATACATTCTTAGTAGGAAAGAAGTAAACATGAACAGCAACAACTGCAGAGGAGCTAATTCTGAAATTAGTCCCAGAGCACTGAATCTGTAAGTCAATGAAATGTCCACCTTTTATAAAGGGAGGGGTTGGGATGCATCTTGCAAATGTAGAGATTTACTCACACCAACTCTGGTGTTTGGGAGGGCACTAGAATGCATCATCAAGCACTTAATTTGCAAATATCTCAAAAGAGCCAAGACGATTTATGAAGAGAAAATCATGCCAGACTAACTTACTATCTCTGTCCATGCATCAGGCTCCCTAATCAAGAGAAAACAATTGGTGTAATTTATCTGGACTCGGGTGAGCTTCTTCTTTCCATACTGCATCACACACTCATCTGCAAGCTGCACAAATACGTCTTAGCCAGAAGTTTTTTCAGACTGTGTTCCATGGGACCCGAAACAGCCATCTAGTTACAATAAGGGTTGACTATAAATATTGTAGAATATAATATATATTCTCCACTTACATAACTGAACTCATACACCAACAAAACGAGTTTGTTTTTAGAAAGCAATGTACACACTCAAATGTGTCATCTTATAAACACATTACAGGCCACCACTGCATTGAGAAGGGGAAACAGTTTAAAACCTAGAGCCACTTACAAATACTCATTTTTTTTTAAGATTTTATTTATTTATTTTTAGAGAGGGTAAGGGAAGGAGAAAGAGAGGGAGAAAAACATCAGTGTGTGGATTCCTCTTACACGCCCCCTACTGGGGACCTGGCTTGCAACCCAGGCATGTGCCCTGACTGGGAATCGAACCAGCAACCCTTTGGTTCACAGGCCCATACTCAAATCACTGAGCTACACCAGCCAGGGCACAAATACTCATTTCTATGAAGCAGAATTTTTCAATCCTTTTTAGTAGAAACAAAGTACAAAGATAACGATTAGCACCTTAAACCCCCACTTCACTTTTTTCTATTTGTTTAAATAGTGTCATAACTGTTACAAGAGATAAATGTTATTTTAATTCACAAAATAGTCAATAGCAGCTGACCTCTACTGAATGTTTCTTATGCGCTGCTGACTTAATTTCTTTCCATGTACTATTTCATTTAAACCACCCATTCACCCTATTATTAGCTCCAAACTCATGTGGCTAGCAAGAGGTAGGCAGAGTTGGATATCAAACCAAATTTGTCTGATTAAAATCTTGTTCTCACCCCCTTTATATTTTGGAATTTCATGAAAGAAACTATTAAAACAAAAATGGGTATACACACCAGCTACTGTAATCTATATTCTTATCAGTTAATTATCATCAGATAAAAACCAAGGTGGGGCCATTCAATTCCATCCCAGGAAACAGAATTGGTCTTCATGTAGAAAGAGGAAGTTGCTTTTAGATTGCTTTTCACTGTTTATCGCTGACCCAATGCTACTGTGTAGCCTAGTTTTAGTCCTACTGCTAGGGATTTGTTCTTCTATCCCTAGAATATTTGTCCCTTTCCCCTTCATTTGTTTAGATTATACCCCTCCCTCAAAGCCTACTTTAAGTGTGCCCTTTATAATGGGATGTTTTTAAACTCATACTGTATCGTCAATCTCTCAAAGCCTTTGTAAGAACAACCAGAATCCCTGGACAGAAATACAAATCTCTGGCCCCCCTGCAGAACACAAAATCAAAATCTCCAGATCAGAGTTTTACAACTTCAGCAATATTGACATTTTGGGCTACAAAATTCCTTGCAGTGGGGGGTTGTCCTGTGCATTTGGAGATGTTTTATAGCATCCCTGGCTTCTATCCATTAAATGCCAGTAGTGCCTCCCCAATTATGATGACAAAAAATGTCTACACGTATTGCCAAATAATTACCAGAAAGCAAAACTGCCCCCAGTGGAGAATTGATTGCTAGAGGAATTGTCCAGGACTCTGAAGTTTTGATAAGCAGCCAAATGATTCTAATAATCATGTAGGTTTGGGCATGTTGCTGTTTTGTGGCTATTGAATAGTGTATAAATCACATTGGAATTTATAATTTCCTGTATGCTAGATTTTTTCCCTCTAATACATGCAATTCTAACAACTTTTAATAGTTATTAATAACATTTTTATTTATTCTATGTGAATTCTTATTCCCTATATTTTCCATGAATGTGTTTAGATGTTTCACGGTCTATGCTTCCTTGTTGATTACAGCTCATTGTTCATCAACTTTGTAAATTTCTTTTTGATTAGTCATATGATATTTCATTCTTTCTATTGTCAATCGTTCTCTTCTTTCTTCAACATTTTCTGGCCATCATCATTATCATAAAGTTCATTTTGGTTTTACCGTCTATTTTATTACACAGACCATGTTTAAGGATTCTCAAGAATTTTCTTCTATATGCTTTCACAGAATTCTTAAAACATCTCTAGACTTCTTCAGATTTTTTCACAACTCAGAAAGGGCATAAAAGCTGTATAAGATGTTTATGTTGTTATGAAAGTGGCAGTGAGGCACAGTATAGACTGTGAAATTAGAATGCCTGAGTTTGGATACTGAGTTCATCACCTACAAGGCGTGTGACCGCCAGCAATGTACCTAACCTATCTGTGTCTCCAATTTCATGTCTGAGAAGTGTGTTATAATAATAAGACTTACCCTGTAAGGTTATTTCAAAATTCAACTGAACTAATACATACAAATAGTGTAGATTGGTGCTTGGTGTGTAGTGAGGACTATGTTTGCTGTTACTAATATCATCATGATTATATCATTTATTGTCCTCATGCACTAGATTTTGTTAAAAATCAGTGAAATAAAATATGGATTTGTTGTAAATAACTCCATAATGGAGGAAAAAGTTGAAGTAGACTTCAAGATGGGGATAAGATATGAATAAATGAAAGGAAAATGGAAAGACATGCTTTCCCTTTTAAAGGAAGCCTATACAATATAGAGATTTTAAGGATGGTATGAAAATTTATTAAATACACGAATGCTCAGAAATCCTTCCAATTTGTATAAAGGTCATCGCCTACCTGTTACTTGTTAGGGTTGATGTGTTAGAACTAGAGGCATGGTTTGACATAACCACTAGCTGCTTGCTTGCATACTTAGGGCATGGAGCAATCACCTGAAATCCATACTGAGATGAACTATGACATCAACACTTGACACACCCTTCACTCCTACACACACTTGCAGACCTGTACCATATTGATTGCACATTTACAGATATAGATATATTATTACTTACACATATTGATTGAGTGCTTACTACATGCCATAATTTGTTTTCTAGGGAGTTAATTTTAGTTTGGAGGAGAAAGGATAGCAGAAAATAAACAAATGAGCCCCTTCCTATAAATGTACATGCGTATATACCATATTTTGTCATGTATAATGTGCACCCACATTTCTGTGTGCATGATATATGGGATTATTATACACATGGTACGTAATTATTATACCCATGTATAATGTGCATCCTTATTTTTCCCTTAAAATTTGGGCAAAAAAGTGCATATTATACATGGAAAAATATGGTAGATATATATATAGAGAGAAATGGACAGAATGTATAATATGTTGATATATAGAGATAAAATATAGAGTTTATAGAGCACATATGCATATATACACATAAAGAGAATATATATATGCAAAGAGACTATATAGTTTCAATAGATAGATAGAGGATATATTTAGAATACATATATATATACACATACCTATGTGAAAGAGAATAGTGTGTGTGTGTGTGCACATATATACCCAGGGAAGGAGAGAGGGCATTTGAGAATATTTAATGAACATGGGCATTAATCAATGAGCACTATAGCATCAAGACTTCAGAAAGGAGACATACTGTAAATGACTCATAAAGTTTATGGTTGCAAATTAGAAGATATTAATGCTGGACATAAGCAATATTTTTTAGAATGACTCTATAAGAAATATCTTATAAGAATTTCCCATTTCAATCAATAAATTCTCTGCAAGATAGTAAATTTTCTGCCCCAAAGAAGTGCTTAGCAGGCACCATCACCGAAGCAAATGCTATTTGTTGATAAAGACTGAGCACCACGAGATACATACACCCCCTGTACAGCTGCAGATCCCTGGCACCCAGATCTGATCTACATGGTGTGGTCAGGTTGGAGATGCAAGACACAGAGGATGTCAAATGATCCGACTCCTGCAATATTCTGGCAATAGCACTAAAATGACAGAAAACTGTCTCAAGATGGTTATAAGCTATTCAGAGGCAAGGCTGTCCTCTCTATGAGGCTATCTAGGGTGAAGGAAATCAAAGTGTGCTTCCTGATAATCCTCTTTGCTGCTCCTGGCCCTTTCCCCAAGAGAATCGGAGCCATTTAGAGCCTGGGATTGGGCCTTAGCCTCCTTGAGCAAATTTCATTTTCCACTAAGTGCTCTGCACAGAGTAGTGGGTTGTCAGTACTTGCCAAATAAGTACAATATAAGAAGTTTTTCTCCCCATGACTTTGTATCTAAGTATTCCACGTGAGTTAGGTTTCCAAAGTATCTGAGTAAGTCTGCAACCTCCTAGGGTTTAAACACTAAGATTCTTTTAATGCCAAACTGAGTGTACCCCTTGTGTAGACTCTTTCAATGCTTTATACTGCAGCATCACTTATAACTATCAGTGGTTTATAGGCACATGTGGTGAGCATGCACAGTCGGGTACCATTTGATATTTGGTTAGCCAAAGTGGCTACTAACACTGGCACAGGAATTTTTTTAAGTGACGGATAACTGCATCTAAAAAGCACATGTGCCTGTAACAACATGGGGAATGACTAAAGAAATACAAAGCAAAGTGAATAAAAACTCAAGACTCACAGAATGACAAGAGGAGAAAACAAATCACTTAGTGATAGGATCCCATAACGACAGGATGCGGTACCAGAAATACCCAAAGTAAGAGCGAGAGGAGAGTCAGCTCATCCCACTCCATGACTTTAGAGATGAGAAGACTGATGGCCAAAGAGTTAAACTTTCTTCACGTCAATAACTAACTGATCAAAACATGTATTTGTTTGGATTCTATGGGCTCCTTAGTTTTTCTACGACAGCACATCGCTTCCCAGGAGAAAATAGCAAAGAAGTAAAAAATAGCAAAGATGCTTTCTCATATGCTTCCCATTTTTCTTCTTGAGGCTTGAACGTTGCTTGAAATACTGTGAATGGGAAGTTGCCAGTGCAGACCTGAATAGAAACATTGGACATAAGTTTCCTGGGAATATGAATCATGATTTGTATGTCAAACTGAATGTCAAAAAATGTTAACAAGTATCTAATGAGTACCTACTGTATACCAGACATTCTTGACACTGGGGGTATAGCAATAAACAAAATAGTTAAAAACCCCTGCCCTCGATGAGCTTATTCTACCAGCAGAAGACAGATGATTAACAAATTAAATTCCTATAAACAAAATAAACTACTCTGAGGAATAAATAAATGTATAAAGCAATAAGATCCCTGCTTTTATTTAAGGAAAGCTTAATTTAAAAAAATCACACTTATTTATGAAAGCAGGGCATGGTTATTTTTCCTAGAGAACGTTTCATACTGGGATAACTTAGAAACACTTAAGTCTCTGAAAGTGTTGAAAACATAATTGTTCGTACAAAGACTTGACAAAAATAAAAATTTCCTGCTGATGGCCTTTCGCACAAAGTGAAAGATGCCCGTGAAGCTGTAAATCTCAACTTTGGCCATATATTTGAATCATGTGAGCATTTAAAAAATATTTATGCTTGCCCCCCACTCACCCCAGAGCAGTTAAATCAGTATTTTGGGAGGTGGGCATTGCTATTTTTAAAAGTTACCATGGTGGGAATCTAATGAGAACCAGGATTGAGAATTATTCCTTTAAAAGATCTAATAGAGACTTTGAGGGAAGAGGAAATACCATATTTTGCCACGTATAACGCACACTTTTTTGCCCAAATTTCTTAAGGAAAAATAAGGATGCATATTATACATAGGCAGTACTGGTACATAAAATTTGTTTTACCTTGTATCTGTTCTTGCGTTTTGTAATTATTTGTTGCATAAAATTTCTTGTACCATATATGTGTTCAAAAATAAATGCTAAAATTCCTTTATAATGCAAAAAAACAAGTATCTAAATATAAATACATAAACAAACACATAAATAAATAAATAAATAAATAAATAAATAAATCGAATTAAAACATTAAAACAAAAGGTTTTTTTTCTGAGAGTTCAGGCCAAAAACAGGGGTGTGCCTTATGCACAGCAAAGTACGCTATTTGCTGTACTCTGCCGCATGGGCTGATGCAGAGAAGACTTTGTCACCAGTGCAGACCAGAGTCCCACAGCAAGGTGCCCAGAACCCCTTGATTTTTCCACAGGTGGCGAATGCTTCACCTTCATCGAGTGTGTATCAAGTCTGGTTCCTTTGGTAAGGGGCTATCTTTTTCGGGTCCCAGTTCTCACCTCAATTACCCACTTGGACTATGGGCTAGGAGCTTTGACCTTTGAACCCCTTGGCAAGTTCTTGCCAGTGCTAGACCCTTCTTTGGTACCCATTAGTCCATCAAATTTAGATGTCTTTGGTGTATGGTCAGGACACCCATCAGACAAGACCCTATTACTATGACTGCTGCCATCGGATTGGGTCCCTTTCTAAACAAAACAAAACAAAATAAAAAAACCCCACCATCACAGGTTACATTAGGGTGGTCTCTGACCATAGACTGAGCACGCTATGAAAAGCTTAAGCCTGGAAGTAAAAGTCACCCACTCACACAGTGATATGCTACATCCATGAAAATGATGAAATGAGATGTGTATCATTGAAATGAAACATAGCCATTAACTATACCCAAGAAATTTAGGAAACTGGACTTGTTCACCTCATGATCTATGCATGTATACCGGAAAACATCTGAAAGAATAAGACCGAAACATTAGAAGTGGCGAAATTTCAGATGACTTTAATTTGCCTTTTTTCTAACTTTCCCATAATGAGCAGTTTGTACTTATTATATAAAAATATAAACATAAAAATCATATGTAGGGTGTGATTCAAGGACAAGGGGAAAAGTTAAGTGTAGTTCAATGATTGGTCAAGGTCAGTGCAGGTCCACTCGACTTTGGGGCCCTGGCACAGGATCTGCCTTCCTTGGGCCTTCACACTCTCATCTGTAACAGGCAGCAGCGGAATCTGCCATCCCTATCCCTTAAGGTTACTGGAAGTAAAAATAGCAAAATACCTATGTGCTTTGAGGAAGAGTAAGAAGCATTATATAACAATGTAGTGCTAAAGATATATGCATCCCAGATAACAATCATTCAAAAAATATTTACTAAATTTGTACTAAAATAGTTGAATACTTAAATTTATTTCTTCCTCATACCTCACAATTCAAGCAGAGTATAATAACATTTTTTTAAAAGATTTTATTTATTTTTTCTTAGAGAGAAAAGTGGGAGAAAGAGAGGTATAACATCGATATGGGAAAGAAACATCAGTTGGTTGCCTTTCATATGCCCCCAACCAGGGACCTGGCCTGCAACCCAGGCATGTGCCCTGACTGGGAATCAAACTGGAGACCTTTTGTTCACAGGCTGGAGCTCAGTCCACTGAGCCACACCAGTCAGGGCTATGACAACCTTTATAAGAACAATGACACAACGTGTCTGAGACTCTACAGCAAAGCCATGAACGGAGACAAGAAACTATCCGTGCCATTCATGCCCTCTCTCCAGAGTCCTTGTTGCCCTGGTGACATCTTTGGTTATAGACAAACTTTTTAGGTGTGTTTGCTGTGATAGTGTCAACCAGCTGTAATCTGGTCAGGACTGAAACACCTGATGCTGTCAGCTAAGGGTGGCCGTGGAGTAGACCTTTTCACCTCCAGGCACAATATGAAATCACCGGTCTTTAGCAATTGGTAGAAAAATAGTTCTGTGTCATTACAGTGCTCAACTTGTCCCTGGAAGAGCATCTGGGTGCTCAATATTCCTGAAACATTAACCCAAGCTCTCTTATTTTCCTTCTGCTCTTATTGACATCATGCCCAGTGTGAATCTTTCCAAAGTAGCAGATTAAAAATCTTACAGGATTTGACCTTAGAAGAATGGAGTTCAAGTTCTAATTCTGTATACTAGGGGAAGGCATTTGGACCCTGTGACTTCACTTCTATCAACTGTAAAATGGAGATGTTCGTGTCACAACACAGTGATAAGAATTAACTTAAGTAGTAGCCATAAAGGGCACCATAAAATACCATGTAAGTATTTCCTACTATTTCTCTAATGATATCATAGTTTAAAAATCACTTTAAAAATGTTATTGTCAATAAAAGAAAAAAACTAAAGAAGAAATCCTAAGAAACCCTATGTAATTAGGACTTAATCTATTACCTAAGATGAGCCATTTCACAATCTTTACCCTGATTAAATAGCTTTTCCACTCAAGTAGTCATTTGGGTTTAGTAATTGGTAATACCTTACAGATATGGCTTTCAATTTGGAGTAGCTGAACTAGGGCAAAATATCAATTGGCACTAGGTCATAGGAAACATAAACAGGGAATATGTAAGAAAAAAAGTTTGAAGATGATAAGTGAGAAATTAATTCATTTTACTTAAAAATAAGACTAGATCAAATAGATTCTTTAGTAAACACAGAAGACACTTTACCTAAATCCTTTATAATACACTTTTGAAAAAGAGGTAAGTCCTTGGTACATATTTAAACTGTTTGAAGTCTATGACCCTGTTTTATTTGGTTTTATTCATTCATTCCTTCTTTATTTTTTTATTCATTTGAACATTTAGAAAATCTTTTTTGGATGACAGGTGTCTCAGTCACACAGCAGTGTTTCCAACGGACCCAACCCCTGCCCTCGCGACGTCTGCAGCCTAGCTACCCCGCGGTCACTGTGGTATAATTACCGTATTTTGCCCAAATCTTTGAGGGAAAAATAAGGATGAGCATTACACATGGGCAGTACAAATTCTGTATCTACATACATGTTTTTAAGTCTTTTATTTATGCTTATATGTTAAAAGCATAACTCTAGAAAGCAATAGTGATATCCATATGCAAAATAATACCCTGGAATACAATAATCAGATTTGTTTCTAAATAGAAATAAATAAATAATTGAATTAAAAAATTAAAACAAAAGATTTTTTTTCCTGAAAGTCTGGGCCAAAAATGTGGTTGTGCATTATACATGGCAAAATAAGTGAAGGAAAAAAAATAGACTTAAAAAATGAAAATTTGGGGGGAAAAAGTGAAAATCAGGAAAGGGAATTAGAAGAATAGAATAATCCATAATTTAATCATTACTTTTAGTTGGAAATGAAATACCCTTTTCATATTATACTCTTAATTTGAGCTGTGGGTGTCAGAAAATAGTTACCCTCTTTGAAATATGAAGTAAAGTTTTAATCACCTCACACAACTCTTCAATTGCTCCCTATTCGTAAACATTGCCAGGATCTTCTTCGGGAGCTACAGCAATAATAAAGCATTAGGGGAGAAATAGTTTTCTTCGAGTTTCAATGACAGTATTATTGCCATAAAGTCTAAATAAAATCAAACCACAATCTACTATGGAACCAGAAAGTAAACTCCTGTTTTGACAGAAACTGTCAATTTCTATAAAGTATAAACACGACAAGAAGATACAGCCTCTTTCTAGCAGATAATGCAATGGCTACATGCTTTTTAATGATTGAATCTTTAATCTTGAAAAAGTAAAGTTGCTCTAAAATGGAACTTATTTCAAGATAAAGGCCAAGTGAAAAAAAATCTAGGTTGAAAAATAAAAAGGAATAATAATCTTTGAGTTCTTGCTTCTTGCTAGGAGTGATTTTTAGCACTTTTCAGTGCTATTTCCTTTATCTTAATAATGCTTTGAAATAGCTATTATATCACCATTTCACAGATAAAAAGACTGAGGCTCACAGAGGTTAAGAAACTGACCGGAGGTCACATAACATGTCATAGTAGAAATCCGAACCCAGGTCCTCCCCTCTCTTCAGTGCCCCTAACTTTTCCAAAGTATTTTCCCAGTGGCAGAATTCAAACCTCATATCTCCATTGGTGTTCATTTAAATGTAATTGTTAATTGTATTTGCAAGATCTCTTTGGGGCATAAACACAGCTCACTAAATATTCTTCTAAGAAAAAAATAAAAGTCACGTGTTTTGTTGCTTCTAATGAGTTGCTGCAGTTCAGACGTTTCCATTACATCCTGACAATTAAGTTGCTAATAAGCTGAGGAACCACTAATTGACTTATCCATCTCACAAATTCAAGATCTAGCTAGTACCCTAGAACACAATTTCCATCGTGGGACCAAAAATTATTCAAATTTTGCAAACCACTCAGTGATTAGATTTGCTTTGGGTAACCTGCATAGTGTTCTTGCACTTGAGATGAAGTTCTGATTGGGAACACACACCTACACATGCTCACACCCATGTTGGTAACATGTTGCCATACAACACACAGCCCTATCAGAACCAGTGATAATTTATTGTTATGCTGGGGCCAGTGCAGTGGTGGTGGACCCAATATAAAACATGCATGGTAATGGAAAACACAGAATCTCAGGAAATGTAGTCAATTTCACAGAATATCAAAAGGTCACTCTACTCAATGTATGCTTGAGACTGAGCACAACATTGAAAAAAGCACACGAAAGCAAACAATCTTATCAGTTGTCCAGGATTCAACAATTACTGACTACAGAAGGTAATTTACTGATTACCGAATAAATGCTTTTCCTTTGCTGAGCCTTGTATTTGGCTCACTAAGTTCTTATACAGAAGTTAACACGGTGAAAGCATTAATAATATGTCAACATTACCATGTTAATGGCTCTGTCCAAGCTTCAGCAAGAGTGAACTTTCATGGTTCCGTGTTCCCTTCCACTAGTAACACTAAAGTTTTCAGAAATTGTGCTATCTGCTCAAACGTTTGCTGTATGGTTTTTCTTACAGGGACCATTTTAAAAACAAACATATTAAATATATTAAATCTGGTGATTCTCAAAGAATAATGTGCATACAGATCACTTGAGGATGTTGGTAATATATAGATTCTGATTCAGGGAGTCTGGAATGGGGTCTGAGATTCTGAATCTCACAATGTCCCAGATGATGCTAAGCTGCTGGTCCATGGAGTAGGAAGACTCCTGTTCTCCACTTTTTCATCAAACTCAGCACATTTTCTCTGGTACTTGCCCCCATCATGCAAGACAGAAAAATTCTGTTTAATTACAACCAATCTCCACTAGAAAGGCATGCCATATGGTTTGAATAAAGACTTCGATTTTTACATCACTTCACTCATTTTAGCTCAGGTTGCAAACTTGAGGTCTTCGGGCCAGAACTAGTCAAGACATATGTTTTGTTTGGATAACATGGTGTTTGCCTAGAAAAGGTTTTAAACATTATTAGAGTAGTTAATGATATTTACTAAATCGAAGATTTCATCTGAATGTCTGTTTATCCAAAACAAATCGGAAGATGAGAAGATTCGTGGAGCAGCTGATCATTCTACACAGAAGCCAGCCTCCCCAGTCGACTTTCTCCTCCACTCCGTATAGCCTTGCTGGACATTGACTTCCTGTGGCCATCCTCACTGTATTTCCCGTTGGCTTGGAGTCACTCTCTGCTCTGATCTTCCTTTTTTCTTTCTTTTTCCCCCCATTCTTTCTACCTCCTCATTATGGTATCTCCAATTTAAAATTCTTTTCCCATATTTTTTCCTCATAAAAATTCTAAGTATAGCTTAAGATCCTGTTTGATTTTTTCTGCCCCATTAAATATTACTTAAGCATACCAGCTTAACTCTTTTAACATGCCTTTGCACTTCACACCATGTTTTATGCTATTGTATAAAACCTAGTTTTTTATCGTTTCCAAAGCACGTTTTTATCAGCCTTTATCTATGTAGTAAAATAGACATGTGCAAGATGCATGCGGCAGATGCATGCGTGTGTCCGTGTGTGCATTCATACATCGATTACCTTGCCTTTCAACCGGACTGTCAGTCACTGGCGCCTGTACGATGTGCTGAGGTGTTTGTGGGTTAACGGGATGATTCACGTGAAGTCAATACAAGCAAAATGATTTGCTGATTTTCTTCTGAAGCTGTGATAGTTCACCTTTCACAGGTTTTTCATTTTGTATGAGAGATTTGTAAAGAATATATTTCTTTTCTATTTAGCATTTAGCACTTAGAATATTGGTTTTCTTTATTAGAGGTTTTTGGTTACAGAAAGCAAAGACACAGTCAAAACTTTCAACTATTTAAAACTTCCTAGCTTGACTAAAAGTTAAGTACAGAAAGAAGGGATCATTTTTAGTGAAAGGCATTCTCTAAAACATCTCTTAGATTGGGGAAAGTGAAAAGTATATAGAAAAGAAGGATGGTATGCAAAATTCAGCATAAAAGCAATATTGACTTTAGCGTTACACTTTATATGCTCTATTACAATGGGCCAAAGAATTATTATTTATTAAACAGGTGAAAAAATATTTTCTAAGCTATAGCTACTATGTTGCCTTAGAAGAAAATTAAATACATTGTTATGGGAAGCGTAGTCGATAATCTCAAATCTGGGAGCCAGACATGTTTCCCTGTATGAACCCGATGCGTGTTTCACCACCGTGCATTTTCAGGGATGATAATGAGGAGGGATTTCTGCAGAACATTCTTACACTATACCTGGGATAATCCCTGCTCCTACTGAACCCTCATCAAGAACATTAAGGTAATAACACCTGCCTCACAGCTCTCATACAGAAGGAGATATATATCTATATATGCATACTTATATAGATATATACTCACTTAGATATATATCTCACTTTGTAAAGTATATGATTGTCTAACCACAATGCTGTACACCTGAAACTAACACAAAATAATGTTGAATGTAAACTGTAATGGAAAACTGAAATAAAGTAAGTAAAATCAAAATAAATGAACTTGATAAATGCTGAAAACATTTGAAAAATTATTTGATAAATCAATCATTTAATATTTTGGAGTCCTTTCCATGTATGAAGCATCATCCTACAGTAGGGATGAGCCACCTGATGCGGCCATACAACAAAGCAGCTAAAGGTACAGGGTCCGGACTCAGACTGTGTGGGCATGAACGCTAGCTCTGCCCTGGACTAGGCCTGGGGACCTAGGCCAAGCTGCTGAACTTTTCTGGTACTCAATCGCCTGTCTACAGTGAAGGTAGTTATAAAATATCTTCCTCACGGTTGCTGTAAAGATTAAATTGATTAAACATATACAGTGCTAAGAATACTGTCTGGCACGTGCAGGCCTTCAATAGAATTACTGTTACATGTCATTTTTCTTACCCTCAATGAGTTTGTAATCTAGGCAAGGAAGTGAAATGGGAACAATAAAAATATAATTCCATGTATATGTTTGACAAGTACCAGCTAAGTCATTCAGATACTGAAAGTTAGGTCTGAAGAGAAAGAATCATTTTCATTCTTCATGTTGCAGAAATGCAGGCAAGGGATTTCTTATCAAGTCGTAAAATGTTTTGCATAGTTACATCATTTTGGTAATGATCATCCCTTTGACAACTATTACAAAACAGACCTCTCTTAACGTTTGGTTCATCCTGAACCAAAATAAAGTATGCTATTTAGACGTCTGTTGCCACAGTGATAATATAAAACCAAAACCACTTATATCCACGAACCCTACCCCAAATTGCTCACACAATGTGTATTAGAGCTTACCGCCTTTCCAGAATGTGCCCCTGGGTGTGTTAAGACATCTAGGTTTTGCCTGTGCCCTGGGGAATGAAGGCACATCGTAATCACATCTAGGCTTCACACAAAACTGGATTATGAGCCAATTCAACTACCATAAACATGTAGAAATTTCTGATAGTCTTCCAACTTGTCTGGCCTAATGGAGAGGCCATACAGTCAAATAATTCCACAGGCTTAGCAAAGAAACATAGGTTGAGAGAAGAAATTTAAAAGTCTATAAACGAATATACCCTTGTCCCAGAAAGATGAGTATTACATTTTGTTTTATTTTTTAAAACAATCTAATTATCTTTTATTCAAATGAAGAGTAGAATTATATTTTATTTACATATTTTGCTCTTATAAACCTGGTAATTTCAGAGGCATATGTACAAGTTAGGAATGATCTAAAATTAAAATGGAAAGCCACAATTAGAAAAATGTATGGGTTTTGATATTAAGTATATAATAGAAGCCTATCAGCACCATTTAAAAGCTTCACATGTTGGGACTTACCAACAACAAAAAATGACAATACATATTTTTGCTACCACTTACGTCCTTTAGTTCATTATCAAAATGTCAGTATCAAAGGTGTGTTTTCATACTGATAATATGCACTATACTAAAGTGTTTGGCTCAATGATAGGATTCACCTTAAATAAACATTAAACTGTGTATATTCCTAAGAGGCTCATGACATTTATTTTTATATTCTGAGTATATAATACAGCAGATTCTGAATAAATCCCAGATGGATGAATTAATGAATATAAATAAAAAAAGGAGAAGGAAGGGAAAAATAAGGCCTTATTTCAAAATAAAATAGGATCCGATATTTCATCTGCTTTTTTACACAATGTTCCCACCCATGCCACTCTCCCCTTTTCATTGTCTTATTTGGACCTAAAATTTAGCACTCAAGAGAAGTGACACTTAATATTATTATCTTTTAAAAGGCCCATCTTTACTTCCAAAGAGATGCTGACCAGAAATATAGTGGGCATTCAAAAACATGTCAAACACACGAGAGTGGCTGAGTTAACTGGAAGCTTCTTTAGGACACATAAGTACCGGCTAATGCTTGATGGTTCTCCAAGAACCAACATTGTGCCTTTGCCTAAGGTACTCCAAAAATAATTTCATTTAATTCCTATTCATTCGACACAGATGTAAGAAGAACTTACTATATTTCAGACACTGAGGTAGGTAATGGGCTGTATTAGTGAAAATCACAGTTCAGACCCTCAAATAGCTTCACATCCAGTGAGGGAGCCAGAAAAAACTAGGAACAAATTGAGAAATCACAGGGAACAGTACAGCAGGCAGTAGAGGCACCTAAATGCCTTAGGACACCAGACGATGGTAATCTAGGGCAAGTGATATAGAAGGGGGGGTCTGGATGACACTAAAGAATTAGGCAAGCAAAGACAGATAAAGAGATGTGCTACATAAAAATCTATCAACAATTGAATCTAAAAAACAAACTAAGCAAACAAGAAGAACAGAGACAGAATCCCTTCACCCCATTTTGATGGTTGCCAGATGGGAGGGTCCTGTGGGGGAATGGGTAAAGAGGTGAAGGGATTAAGAAGTACAAATAGGTGGTTACAGAATAGCCATGGGGATGTAAAGTACAGTGTAGGAAATGGAGTAGCCGAAGAACTTATATGCATGACCCATGGCCATGAACAATGGTGTGGGGATTGCCTGAGGGAATAGGGGTTGTTCAGTGGAAGGGGGAGAAAGGGGAAAATCAGGACAACTGTAATAGCATGATCAATGAAATATATAAAAAATAAACAAAACAATATAACTTACACATATAAAAACCCAGGGTCATATAGCAGATGTTCAATAAATAGTCATTGAATAAGTGAATGATGATACGCATCTTATGTTATAGGAACCTACTATTTAACTACCACCAATTATCTCACCCTGAACCAAAATAAAGTATGGTATTTAGATGTCTGTTGCCACAGTTGTAATATAAAACGAAAACCACTTATATCCCCTAACCTTACCCCACATTGCTCACACAATATATATTAGAGCTTACTGCCTTTCCAGAATGTGCCCTTGCAACCATAAAGAAAATCAGACAGCACTTGTTGAAAATACCAAATGCTGAACTTTTGCAACCAGCATTCTGAGCAAGGATGCTCTGTGTCAATATTTTCTGTAGCGCAGGCCACTGCTTCCTGGTTTCCACTTACCCAGGACTCATTCGTCATCACAAACATCATTGACTAAAACGTGGTTCACTTTAACACACAAAATGCCTTTGCTTGTTGGCTACACCAGCCACATCAGGGAGGGGCAGGCGTGCTCAGAGCTGCAGGGCACTCTGAGAAGTCACACTGTGGTTGCTTGTCTTCTCTCCAAAGGTTACATTTCGTGACAGAGATTAAACGTCTCGCCTGTTCTAGCATTGCTTTTGAAAATTATGCATTAATGATAGCCACTCAAGCAAGTAGCTTAGTCATTTCCCTTTGGCCTCTGTCTAGAGCTTCCCAATTTGGTCATTTCTTCAACAAATATTTCTTAGGTGCATACCATGTGCTAGGAACCATGCAAAGTGCTGGGTGCAGTAGTGGATAAAAAAAGCACAGCCCCTCCCTTGTGGAATTTACCTTGGATTAAAGGAAGCCAGTAAACAGAAGTCCCTCTTTCCCCTCATCACAGAGGGGCTGGCACCAAGCCCAGGGGCAGACTGTTGGACACTCCCTCCCCGGAATTTGAATCTTGCCCAGAATTCTCTTGCAGTTTTGTTACCAAGGACACTGTTGGTTTTACAGAGCTATCCAGGAAGTCTGAGGTACTGAATGTTCCTACAAATTGCCATTTATTGACTACCAATTATGTACAAGCATTGAACTATGCACTTCCCTTACATTATTTCTACATATATTACTTGGAAATTTTTTAAAAATGAAAAGGCTAATGTTTCTTGGCAGAGACACATGAACAATTCCTCAGGATAGCAAATATATGCTATTGCAGAACGTAATTTAACACATCCTTCCACATTCCCAGAGCCAGCACACCCCTGGGCTCACAGAAGATGCTCATCGCGATGCTCCATCCACGTTTCTGGAATTGTTGGATCACAACAAAGGTAATGAGTGCATACTGCCGAGCACCAATGAGACGCACGCACGATGAGATGGAGGGCTTGCATTTGACAAATAGCATCAGAGGCAAGGCTTCATAAAATGCATTCAGTGTGTGTATATATATGTGTGCATGTGCATGCAAATATATATACATATATATTTATATTTAAAAGGCAGAAGTAATTGAAACAGCAGCACCATGGATTTCATGGAATTGCAGGCGACAGCCACTGGGTGGTAGAATTCCTACTGTTCACTGGGGAGCAAGAACCCCATCCCTTTCCTTACTGTCAAGCACTCTACACTCACACGGTCCTCCAGCCACCTTTAGGACCCTAGAGATTTCATGTGCTGTTTCTTGACTACCCAGTGTGTTTGTCAGAGCACCACAGTTTCCTTTATGTCTGTAACAGCCCCACGGTTCCCTTTTATACAATTATGCCTTCTCCACCGATACACAGTGGGAGTCAGAAAGCAAAAGCCCCACGCTCTGCTCGCCGCACAGAGGCTGGCACAGAACCCAGGGGAAGCCTATTAAAATTTGAACTGTGATCGGAATTCTCTGGCGGTTTTGTCGCAAGACTTCTAAGCCCACTTCAGCACCCTCTCATCAATTCCATGAGCCACTGATAGCTTCCTGCTATTCATCTTGAAGAAGGTAGAGCTGATTCTAATTTTTTTTTGTATTCTGTTGTTTACAACCAGAGAACTCTAAATTATAAATCCCAATGATTGTAGCTAAATTCTGACTGTTTTCCATAGAATAGACTCCTTCTTCCAAAAGTAAAGGCTTTCTTACTAGTACAGTGACTATCTTTATAAATACACTTATAGATGAAAGGCAAATATCATCACCTTTAGTTATTTATAGACTTTTTGTTCATTTTGTCAAAAAACATTTCTCACATACACACTATAGTCCAGCCGCAGAGCGAGCACTTTCAATGCATTATCTCATTTCATCCTAAAAACCACCCACTAGAACATACACCCCAGGGGGGCAGTATTGTTTATTCTCTTGTTCACTAGTGCACCCCCAGTGTCGAGCAGATTTTTCACATGTAATAAGTGATCAGTAATGTTTGTTGAATGAAAGAATAACCCTATCAAGCAGGCACTATTACACCAAAAAAGAAACAGACTTGGACAGGTTAAGTAAACTTTCCATGGTCCCATCACAAGGAAGTGGTGGAACTAGAATTTAAAACCCAGTCCTGGCTGACTCCAGGACCCCACCTCCAAACTGCCCTGCTACGCCTGCTGCCTGCAGACTCTTGGGGTACAAAGGAGAAAAAGAGTTGCCCATGTCCAGGAACTTGGTGAAACCCCTCTGATTCCTGGCTTCCTCATTGTGAAGTACAGAGGTAGCCTTCATTTGGCTTTGTAAGTTATTGATAATCCGTTTGTACATATGAAAAATGCCATATGCCAGAGATAATATGTTAAAATTGGGAGAAAATATAGAGTCAAATCTCACCTTTGCCATCACTAGCTAATGGACTGGCAAACCTCTTAATTCTGAGAATGTATCCCACACTGCAAAACATTTGCCTTCTGGTCCTTTTAAGAAGGCAGAAAAAATTAACAAAATGTGTGGAAATGTCTTTCTATAGTTTGAAATATAAATATAAATTAAAATATATAAATATAAATTATATAAATTTGAAGTATAAATTTGTGTTTATATTTTATGACATAAATTATAAATATAAATTAAGATAACATATAAATTTAGATTAATATAATATAAATGTAGTGTTATAAACATAAATTAAGGTATTATTAGAAAAACTTTTAGTAGCAGCCACTCTGGTACATTACTCACTCCATGGACCTCCTAGGAAATGAAGTTATACTAGGAGACTTCTCAAGCATCATTTCATAAACCCTTCTTCCTTGGGTTGCCTTTGTGAATTAGGGAGGAGTGATACTGCTTAAAATGCCAGTCTCAAAGTCAGACCAAGGCATGGCCAACTCAGAGATGATGACAACACAGTCACCACAGAGACACTGATGAGCCATTGGAGATGTGATCTTTGGGTGTCCAATTAGTTCTCACCAGCCTACATGCTGAAAGTTTCAGGGAGAGGTACATTTACTATCTTCTAGCAAAGGAAAGAGAAAAGATGTGTTCAAAGAAGTAGGAAGAAAATTAGGAAACTGCAAAGAGACACATTAACAAAAACTAACATATTTAAAATAAAATACCAAAGGAGCAAAGAGTTTTACTACATCCTGGTCAATAAAGAATACTTAAATAGCACAGAAAATTCCAGCAAAATGGGGACCTACCTAATAAAGGGCTTTATGTCAGACAATTAAGAATTCTGCGATGATAGTGCCTCCTCATAATCCATCAAAAAAAGGAGTGGAGAATAACAGAAAAATTAGAAAAGGTCGAGGAATCCTGAACAAAGAGGAAATAAGGCCCAGAATACAAACAGTGCTGCTTGGAAGGCACTGGGTAACACTGGCTTGCACTCTGCCTGATAATCTTCACCTACGGACCATTCTTAGCCTTTCTGGGATGAACGGACTCCTGGGAAAAACAATAATGCCAGGTAATACCAGTTGCATTCTTAGGTATTTATCTTTATCCAATCAGCAGTAAAGCTGTTACCATAATACCCTGATCAATAATTTGCTACCCAAACTGGAACACTATGACCTTTAAATACAACATATTTCAAATGAAGGGCAAGTACACACAACAGTCCATTCTCAGTGTGCTGCAGGAGGAGTGGTTGTGAGTGCTCCTGATGTTTAGGCAGCAATAAAACACTGTTTTGTAAACGTAACCAGAAATGCAAAATGGGCACCACTTTATCTTAAACATCAATGCACAAAAACCTGTATTATTCGAAACAAAGAACGAACAAGCTGAGATGGAAGCACGGGCTAACCAAAGATTTCGATACAGTCACCAGACCCAGCCTGGCAGCTACTCAACAGATCTTGTTACTCAGGTAATTTTCCCAGTCCCCTAGAAATATTTCCAGGATAGTTTAGTAGATCACAAGTTAAATGCCATTAATTCATTTATTCATTAGACAGTACTGAATATTTTGTGCACAGAATTTTGAACTAGGAACTGAAGAACTCCTAGGAGAACACAGGAACCAAAAGAAATAAAAATCATCATCCCTACTTATAAATTAGCTCAGGGAGTAACATGTAGTCTTACCACATGTGTTTACTGGGCTACTTTTATGTGCAAGGCATTGTATATATGAAAGAGATTTTTTTAAAAAAGGAACAGTTTCTTTCCTTAACCCAAAACATTAAGAAAAAAGGGTACACAGCCACAAATGCAAAATGAGTCAGTGCCTACTAAGGGAGGAAAATGTACACTTTGTAAGAAATTGTTTATTTGGGGAGATATATCTATTTTCTTTTTTAAAATTTATTAATTTTCTCCATTGCTTTTAGAGAGAGGGGAAGGGAGAAAGAGAGATGGGGAGAGAGAGAAATATTGGTTGCTTGTCTTCTACGTGCCTCAACCAGGGATCCAACCCGCAATCTGTGCCCAGACCGGGAGTCAAACCTGCAACCTTTCATTCCACGGAACAATGCTCCAACCAACTGAGCCACACCGGCCAGCACAAATATATTTATTTTCAATTGTACTTTATAAGGATTATATATTTGACACTAAATTTGTCTTTCAGGAGACTTATCTTACAGACATAGTCTACCAAATCTCTAGTTTAGGAAGACATGCCCAGGAGTTCAATTAAGGAATTTAAAGCCAAGTGTAGTATGTATTATCAACAATTGTCTTCCTTCTCAACCAAATGCCAACAAAAACCTTGGTCAATAAGTCAACAAGTATCAAGAACATACACACTGGGGCAAAGACTATCACAAACAGTCCCTGGCCTTAGAATTTTCACGTATACTTTCCAGGGCAGTCCTCTGCAAACACAAACCTCCGCAGACCAGCCTGCGGCAGGCTGGATTCGTGCTGATCTCCCCATGAAATAACATGAAACCTACTCCAGCAAGGTCTGCTGGCTGTTTAGGTAGATGCGGAATTAATCAGGAAACACTTCCTGAATTTGAGAGGTTCTTGTGATTTTAAAATTCAGGAGGATTGAAAACAAGATGACAGAAATAATTCTAAGCATTCGGAAAATTTGAAAAAGGCTGGGAGTAGGAGGTGATGAGAAGCTCAGAGCCTGGCGATAGAGGTATGAAGTAATGACAGGCAGTGCAAGGGCGTGGTTCCACACGTACGTTGTGGCGTTAGGCAATCTTAGTGCCTCTGGTTACTTTCGGTAACTAGGCCCTGGGCGAGCGACTCATTTAAGCCTCACTTTCTGAACTATAAAATGAAGTAATACCTCCAACCCATTATGGTGATTATGAGGATCAGATGAGATCATTTTTTAATTAAATTTATTGGGGTGACTTTAGTTACTAAAATTATGTAGGTTTTGAGTGTACAATTCTATAACACATCATCTGTATATTACATTGTGCTCTTTTTTAAGTCATTAAATTAAACTTTTAAAAAATATTTTTACATTAAAACACTGTTTCAAAGTGTTTAGCCCTGGTATCAGGCACATAAAAATACCCAAAGTTACTATTATTATTGGCAAGAAGAAATCTGGCAAATTATTGACCTCAAAGCAAAAGAAAAATCTTAAATATTTCAGACAAAGGGGACCCCGGACAGCCCTCCTCCACCACGTCTGCGGCTTTAAGACACTCTCCTCATAACAACTTCCCTAAGTGCTCCCCAGTTCAATTATTATTGTAATTTGCTCACAGACCTTCAGAAGCAGCCACCCATGTGCTTTGAAATCTACACACATTCCCTTCTCCATCATCTCCCTTGGATCCTTCCCTGAGCCACATCCTCCCCCATTCTCTTATTTTCCTTAACTGACCCCAAATTCTCAGTTCACCAGGGCTTGAAATCACAGCCATTTTTACTCCCTTTTCTCTCACTGCAGCATCGAACCTATCACTTTTTGTGATCAAGATCTTTATAGATTTTTTCTGCACAGTCTCCCACACCCATCTCTTCCTTTCATTGTCAGCATCGTCCCCTACTTCAAGCCCTGTTACCCCAAGCTTGAAAGCCACAAGAGCGGGCTCCTGCCTGCACTCTGTCTAGGATAACCCTTCCGCCACAATAACCCTATAAACCCTCTTCTCCCTGCTCGTCCTGGCTTAACGCTGATACCTTTCAGGCAGGTCGCTAGGCGTGCCTGGGCCTCAGTCTCCCTATGGGTAAACTAACTCTCTCCAATTATTCACAGCTGACCCTTGAACAACAAGGGTTTGAACTGCATGGGTCACTTATACACAATGTTTTTTCAATAAATACTGTACACGTATTTTCTCTACCTGATAAATTTCTTGACATTTTCTTCTCTCTAGCTTAGTTTATTATAAGAACAGAGTATAAAATACATATAACATACAAAATATGTGTTAATTAGTAAGGTTTCCAGTCAACAGTAGGCTATTAGTATAATTGTGAAGTTTTCGGGGGGTCAAAACACTCAAATTATTGACTTAAGGGGGTCCACATTGTTCAAGGGCCAACTCTGGTACAATTTTAATATTTTATTCACTTGTATCTAATAGTTTTTCTTCTGATCAGTTAGATTAGTCTTTATTTCCCAATTATCCCTTCAGCTCTCCTCACCGCTAACTTGGTTCGTACCATTGTCTCTGTCCAATCCGGTTTGTTATGCCAACACTTAGCATAAACCCTGGCACATAGGAGGTGATGAATAAGTATGTGTTAAGTAAATAATGAGATGAAAGCTGATGTTAAAAATACTTCCCTCTCCTCTCTTCCAGTGGAAATTGCTCTCCATCTGGAAGATCTGGTTCAGAGGCTGCCTCCACAGCCTGGCTTCTCCCACAGGTCTTATGGATCTCTTCTCACCTCCGAAACTCTCAGAGTAGTCTGCTAATATCATGCCCATGATCACATGTTTCCTTAGGGGACAATTAGTTTTTAATGGAAACTAAAGGCAGGAGCTAGGTCACTGACTCTTCTACTGTACATGGTGCCCAAAATGGGGCTTTATTGAGTGACCACCCACATTTCACCCATCATGTCTCATAGATGAGCCTTGTCTTCTCATAAAGTGATGCGTCCCCAAAGGAAGATAATCCCCAAGGTCCATATACTTCTTCTATGTGCACCATTGTTTCTGGTCAAGTTCTAGGCTCATAGACCTGGAAAACAATGATTGTTTCATAACTGAGCAGGGCATTTGCAGTGTAAGACACCTTTGGGAGTAGCCAGAACACTCACAGGGGGCAGCAGGAAGCATTAAAGAGGCCACTATCACCTAAGTTCAAGTTAGTGAGGGCTAAAAAGAAATGATCGGGGAAGAGGGTCAACATTCACCTAAGAATAAAAAGGAAGTCCTAAGGGACAGACCAAATGTGGAGAACAAAGGACAGAGAGACATAGGCAGTGACCCTAAAGGGTGCAGTTTGGGGAAAAAAAGGCAAACTGGTTTCTGATCCCTGAGAGCACACAAACAAGAAGTTGGGCAACCTGTTGTGCACTGCGTTGCATAGACAACCTGTGCTAAAGATTAACAGCCAGTCTTAAAGGGGACGAAGGATCAGGAGCCAGCTTGCAGACCAATAAACACCTCATGGGCAGCAGGTAGCAACTGCAGAGCAACGAATGCCCGTAGCCCACCCATTCTCTGCAGAATAGGCACCATGTTATCATTTAACAGTCCAGAGAGCATCTCAACAAAACAGCAATATCCACAAAGATGGCTACGCAACTGGCCAGTTGCTCTGAGGCTGCCTGGTAGGAAACAGCAATTCCATCCTCCTGACATTGAAAAGAAGCAGTGGGAACCAGGAAATGTGAGTTCTGGTTAAATACTAACCCCTACATTCCTAATCTATGGGAGGACAGGAACCATGCATAACCAATGGAAGTGATCGGTACTGAGCAGGGGCCCAGTATGTGTGTGTGAGAAGGCTGGTAGTTGAGGCAGATTCACTCCGTGAGACAGAAGACCTAGCCATGGTGTCTGGGCCAGAGTAGGATCTCTATAAATGCCCTCAGCCTCCTGACTGCCACTCTGCAGGCACGCGTATCTAATTTGGGCAATTCGGTGCTGAGGCTCCTTGACTGAGGTCCTGCTTTAAATACCTTTCTGCCCCTTAGCACATCTGGCGTAACACCTCAAATGTAATATAAGTTCAATAAATATCGGGCCATTGATTGCTTGACAGGTAGCATCTGTGGGTAAAATCCATCCCATTCTAAACTGGCAAATTCAGTCTTCTGAGTTTCAGCCAACTGGTCAGCTAAACTTTGCTGATCAACAGCATTGTTTCTGACCGGACAGAGTAGATGACAATACATTAAGTGCTGTAATCCACACCTGCAGGTATAGGAATTAAACTGAAATAGCTCACACCTAAGCCTCCACACACACACAAAGGAAGTTGTGAACAATGAAGGGCTGATAAAGTTGTTGTGTGTACTATATAGAGACAGACAGACAAGAATTGACAGAACAATAGTCTCACAAAGAGTTGTTAATATGTAAGAAAGAAAGATACCAGGAATAGCCAGCCGAGTGTTTTAAAACTGCATTTTCTTTGCTTTCTGCTTTTAAATTACACACTGCAAAGTCACTGAGGAGAAAGCTCTAAGAAAACTTTCATTTGCTATGGTGCAGCTCGCCGGTCTTTCTTTGCCTAAAAAAAATAAATAAACCCCCTAGAAATGTTTCTTTCTTCTTACAGACATTAATAATGATAGCTTGAACTGTAAAGATTTGGTTTTACTGAAGGTAATGGAGTAATGTTTATTTCCATTAGACTGGGCCTATAAAATCCTCTTTTTATAACCATGAGCCTACAATTTCAAAACAGCAAAGCTTGACATTTTGGTCTCTGACAGGCAACACTTAATATTGGGATGTTTTAAAAATCTATATGAAAAAAGCTCTTAATACGAGATAGGCCAAACATTTTCCCTGCAAATGGTTTGTTTTAGCTATCTCTCTTCCTCCTGGACGGAGGAGGGAAATCAGACAGCTTATTGGCTTAGTTCGTTAGGCCAGGTTAAAGGATGCAATGCCGAAAGGCTCTTAGAGAAGCTTACCCCTGAGCTAAAAATAGCGGGCACTAGAGAATTATCTTCAATACGACCAAATTTGTTCTGTACTGTGAATGCAGATAACTGGAGTATGTTTCCATTTTTGGTCATTTCGGGGCCTTTTTTTTAAGTTGGGCTGGCTGTAGCTGACTATTTAATTCATTTCTGACTCAATTTGTCACATTTGCTCTCAGAGATACTGCCCTGGGTGCTTGACGGAAGAATTCTTATTTCCTTCTGCTGCTTTTGTTACAATCTAATGAGGTGTGAGACTGCTGAGCACAATGTAGACAGGCCTTTTTAGAAGGCAGATTCATTAGAGGATGCTATTAAGAGCCTACTATGTACATCCTTTTTCTTGATCTTTCCGTCTTCCCTCCAAGAGTTGAGAAACACAGTGACTACATTGCATAAATAAATAAACATATGTTTAACTTCTGATGTGATAGAGCCTCATGAGTATGTAATCTACCAACAGTGATCCGTTGTCCTTTCTTGTCACCCTTGCATCAGGCATTTTTACTGTTGGTGTCTTCCTGGCACTTTATTTCTAACTTTACCACTGAATTCATCCCATTATCTTCTAATTAGTTGTGGAAGTCTGTCTTTTCCACAAGACCACCAACTCCTCTGCCTTAAGAATTATGTACATAATACATCTTCATGGTATAAGTACCTGAGTTGGTGCTCTTCAAATAATTGATAAGTGGGTCAGTTTAAGAATGAATAAAAACCCAGAAATAAAGAAAAAGAATTAATAAAGTGAGCTCCTGCATTAGAGCATCCTGTGTAACAGCATACTGAACGTCACACATGAGCAAGCTTATAGCCCTGGACTGAGCAGACCGCTCCCTTCTCGCAAAGTCACCTCGTCAAGGCCTTTGCTAAAGCAGCAAAGATGGCCATGCATTCAACTGCTCTACAAAAACCAGGAAGAAAGCCACGTTAATGGGATCCCTTCTCTTTGCTGTTTTTGTACCCTGGTTTCTAGAGTCACAGCCTATCATATAAGGGAAGGTCCAAAACATTGACAACTTATGAAAATCCCAGAGGTCATGAGAACTCAGCCATCTTTCATCATTCCGCCATTTCTGCCCGTGCTGTGCTTTTCCAAGATATCAGGTACCTACCAGACAATGATGGCACAGTACACTGGTTCAGTCATGCAGTCACCTTGCACAAGAGGTCGATTCTTTTTATGATTTTTGACAAGGAAACTTCAATGACAACAACAAAGTATTTGCAAACATGTGAAGTCGGCATGCCCTCAGAGAGTCAAAACAGGTTAGGAACTATGGTCACAGAGCTGGGAACAGCGCCCGGGAAACCTGTGGCATGCATTTCACGAGTTCCCAGGTAACGGCTGGTTCCTTGTACAGAGGCAGAGTTACTCTGTGGCTCTGAAATCTCAGGAAAGACCTATTCTTTAGCTCTTCATTGAGTGTGATAAACGTTCCCTCTGCTGTAGGAGGTAATGCTCAGTGGTTCTTATGGAAGCATGGTGGTGCTCTCACATGCCACGGCACATTGGCTGAACGCAGCCACGTGTCTCAGAACTGCCGTCAAAAAGACCCAGGTATCTTAATCTGGGCAGCAAGTCTCCTCCGTGACTTAGAAGGTGAGTTCACAGCCACTCTGGCAGGCATACAACATACTGCTGTCACTGTTGGCTCTGTTTACAAACCATCTCTTAGAGAACATGCTCTCAGATCTTTGATATGTCTTATTTTTAGCATGGTTGATCTGAATGGCTGGAAAGGTCATTCTCTCTCCCCTCCCACCACCTTCTCTGGTAGAAATGCTATAAATCCATCCATTAACAGATACAAGAGAGAGTTAAAACGTGAATTGATTTGCACTGGCTAATGAGGAGGTAATGAGGAATCAGCTAAAAGAATATCCTTTCCCTTATAAAATAACTTTTGAGGGACACAGCCAGAAAACTACCACCTAGACAGCTATAACTACAATGCAAAGGCCTTCATAAAGGGAAAAGATGCTCTTTTGCTCATGTGACAATAAACACTTTGTGCCCAAGAGGGCCACAAATAGTATCCTAAATTTAGGGACTTCATAGTTTATCCTTTGTCTGGTGAAGGCTCCAACTGAACACAGACCAAGACAATCAGCCTTTAGAACTGCTCCTTGTGAGAATCAAGTTTATGGAAATGGTGTCTGTGGAAAATTTCCTCTGGACTCTCACCACTGAAGATTTATTTCCCCTGGCACTCAACGGAAGACAGATTTAATTTCTGATAACCCCCAATGGCACACCTTTCTCTCTCCCTGCCTCTGCACTTAATTTGCATCAGTATTCTCCTTTCCACTCTTGGCTCCTTCGAGGTCCATGAGATGGCAAGGCAGTCAGCCTAGCTCACGGCCTGGAGTCGGCTTTTATGCTACCGGATGAAAGGTCGGGTGGAAAGACCCACCACTGGCACAATTAATCTGGTCACTTAGGGACCACCCACTGGTTCGAGAATAGCTTACAGGTGAGTGATGGACAGGGTCATCGCTGGCTGACTACATCAGGGGCTATTATGACAGCCATAAAAAGAAGGAGAAAAATTGAAGAAAGGAAGAATTGCTCCTGAAAGGGACATGAAGAGAGACACAAATGCCTTCATACAAAAGATAAGCGTGAGAAAGGACCAGGGGATCCGGGCTGCTCACTGCAGTCAGTGTGGACAGCATTCTTTGAAACTGCTGAAGTTTGAATATCAGTAAGGGGTCATCACCTACCACGGCTCAGCATCCATATAGAAAAACCCAAGCTGTCCATTCTCTCCCTTCAGGTGAAAGGTGACAGAACTGCGTGCAAGAGTTGGGATAAAGAAGACACAGTTATAGCATTCCTTCAGTTTCTAGGCAGAAATTAGATTTAAGGAACTCAGTCCTGTACATTATCTGAAATCCTTTATCCAAAACCAAGCAGCACATTATAGTGATTATTTTGCAGTTGCTAAGGTTGGTGATTTATTAATAAGAATTGCCAAGAGAAAAGAATGGGGGGGAAAGGAGAAATGACTTATAGTACCCATATTACAATTACGTGTGCTCCAAATGAATATATGCATATGAGTTGTGCATTGGTGAGGAGTTGCTTAATTTGGAGACAAAATAGGAAAGCAACAAAGGTGGAAAGTAACTTCATCCTGAAGTAATGTGGGAAGTTACTTTTAAGGAGAACTCTGCCAAGATGTATGTCTCTTGACCAATGAATGATCAGTATTTACTATTGACAAAAAAACCCAACAGTCTTTTTATCAGAGGGGATTTTAAGGGTTGTACATATTTAGGGAGGAAGTAACGTAGCAGATCATCCAACGAAGTTCCATATTTCATGGAGCATTTTCTTATTTACGGCTGCTATTTGGGAAAGACTTACGGGATGATATCAAGACTCCATGAACATCTCTGAGCTCTGAGTATGTGCATGCGTGTTTGTGTACATGCCTCATCGATCTCTCACCATCCGACCTTAATCCCCAAAGGTACTTGTGCAGATGAATCAGGAAGTTGATGTGTTTAAGCACCTAATTTTTTTTATTAAGGCATTTAATGAAAAGATTTTAACATCATTTACATATTTCCCCCATCTGAAAAATTGTAAAAAGTGATTTCTGTAGCTTTGTGTGGTATTGCGAAATGACTGTTGAGAGCTGTTGAGAAATGCAGGCCCGAGGAACACAGGGCTGTTTGCTCTGGAGCGAAATGGCCCCAGACAGTCTTATTCTGAGCGTTTGCCTGCCTGGGGTAGTTTTCAGTCTTGTCTCTTTCAGCCAGGGCCCACTTCCTGCTATGATCTCCTTGCCTCTACCAGCCCCTTAGCTTTCTAAATGATTTCTTCTTATCTCTCACGTGCTTGGGAAACAGACAACTAGATTGGTTTAAACTGTAAGTAAGGCAAAAGGGAGCAATCGTGAGTGAGGGCTGGAGGAGCTTATCTGGGAATAAAGTGCGGTGAGTTTGAGTGTCTGATTTTTCTTCATCTGGTGTGGCTTCACTGAGATGACTTCACAAATGGCACCTTTGTTGGCTCTATTTCAGACAATTAATAATGCTAAGCTAATAATGGCCAGAGAAATGAGGTCTACTAACATGAACTACAAAAATTACCCATGTGATGAAGTAAAAACGTGCCCTCTCTATGGGACATACGTCTTTTCTTTCTGCTCTAAAACAGCTGGAAATAAAAATAAACCAGCAACTAAAGGGAAAACGTGGGGTCCGTGTTTCGTTTTTCTGTGTCACAGATGCAGCGGGGAAGTGACACAGGACTGTCAGAGGATATCGTGCCTTTTGCTGACTCCGAAAAACGACACGTTTGCCATCCAAAGACACGTTAAACCCGGTATGGATCACGCTACATGGATCGCCAGCCCCAGTTATCTGCCAAGGCCAGGCGACTGTCAGCTATCTCCAATGCACCTAAACTCAGGAAATTCTCTGCTTCTCTGTGGACAGAATGGCTATTTCAAATTTTTAAGTTGGAACAAATATTGCAAAGCAGCCCAGAGTAGATTTGTCCCAGGAGAAATTGACACAAATTCCTTTAGGACAGGAGCAGCCACCTCAGCTACATTGCTGGGATTGGCGGATGATAGGATTAAAGGAGCTAGAAGGTGGTGTTGTGACCTAATGTAACTCTCAAAGCTGTTGCACGCAGAGCCCTGGAATTGGGGACCAGCAGGGGAAAGAAGGCACATATCCCGGACAGCATTGCAACATCGCTGCTGCGTTCAAATGCTCCGGCGCGTGCCCAGACTCCTCTCCAGGGGGAATGGAAGGTGAGCCTGCCTGTTGGGCAGCACTGCCTGGAAGAAAAAGCCGGGCTGATATATGTGCAGCTCAGAGGAGGGCAGGGTGTCTCCGTAAAGCATGTGCTGGCAAGACACAAGAGGATCCTGACATGAGAACATTTCTGGACAGACTCTGAGCTGGCAGGGATCCCTGGACACCCAGGACAACTATGTCTGGAATACAGAGGCTCCAACTTCTCATCTGAACAAATGGCATGGCACCCAGGGAAACTAATGTCCTTAGGCCAAGAGCCCATGGAAAACCAAGGGCATTCCTATAATAGAGGAGCATTTTCCCTGTGTAAGCACCATTCAAAAGCAGAAATAAACTTCTCAGAAAGGACTGGGGAGAAGAAACTAACACTGGAGCAATACTGGAAAGCCAAAGCGATCTATGTGAATAAAGCTCCGTGGAGGTGTAATGAGAGAAAGGGAGAGGCAGCATGCTTCTGTGAAGGGAAAAGGACTGTTCCTGTGTAGGACGGTCCCATGAGACAAGAAGAAGGCTCCAAGAGACAGAAAAGCCACATGTTCAAGGATGTGGCATATAGGCAAAAAAGTGCGCCAGCCCTTCCAGCTGGACTGAAATGTCATTATTAGAAAGAAAGGTCAACAGGCCTAAAATGGTACAAAACCCGTTTTTCCCAAAGGGCTCCCCACCTACGTCACCAGGGGTGCCACATTCTAATCATACCAGCCCTGCAGGCTGGTTGCAGAAGTTTCTGCCAACAGCCTCCCTCTCCTCCCTGAGGTTGCCTTCCTTTTGTCTCCCCTCAGCAAGTGCAAGGAGCAAACGGCTGTTTTCTTCAATCCCTGTGTGTGAGACACCATACTTCCCAGGTGAATTTCCTTAATTTCCATGTCAAACGTTCTGTCCCACGGCCCAGCGTCTTTTGGGCCCCACGCCTGTGCTCTCGGTTTGGAATAGAAGGTCGCGAGAGCCTGGAGAAATGCTCTCCAGCAAATTCCACTTCAAGGTGAATGCGCTGCTGAAGATGATAAGTGTGCCAGTCCCGAGAAGGGCAGAATTTATCTGTTAGTGATGACTAGGGTAACAGGCAGGTGCAGAAGTCCCTGTTTCACTGCCTCGGCCCGAGCACTTAGCTCCCTGGGTTCTAAAGGCCTGTCTTCATCAGACACTGTGTGCTTCATGGAGCCGCAGGCTGTGTCCCCTTCTAACCACTGTGTCCCCAGATGCTGGCAAGATGATGAGCACTCTGATGGCTGACAATCGTTTCTTTCTTTCTTTCTTTCTTTTTTTTTTTTTGATGAACAGGTAAATAAACCAGTATCGGCTTTTTAAGTCCATAATATGAAGATCTGTGAAACTCTGCAGAAATTGGGGACCTAGGGCTTTGGCCCGGAAACCGTAGCTCATGGGAGAAAATGGGACCACCCCTACGACAAGTGATATGGGATGGAAAGACAGTGTTAGTGAGTACCCGGCAGTGTTTGTATTCGACCGCACTGTCCCGAGGTTTCAGCGTGCCACTGAACCGGATCAGGCAACACGATCGCAGCTGCAGATGGCAGCCCGTTCTGTCTTCCGGCCATTAGAAGGGACATGGGCAGGATTTGGACACCCTAAGAATTTCTCAAAAGTGAAAAAGTACTTGGCATCCATGTCTACTCACGCTCCTGGCCCAGAAATATCAGCCGCTGCGGGAACTCTCTCTGTGTTGCTCCCTAGCTACTGGTGAGTACCTTTCATTTTCCCTCCTCTGTCCTTTTCTGTCAGTTGCACATTTGGTTCAGTAATTTCTTTTCTGCAGCTTTCTAAATTTTCATCATGGGAAAGTTTGACCAAAACATTCAGTTCTCACTTCATAGTGTTCTGGCAATGAATTAAGAATTAACTGCAAATGCACCGAGAAGGCTTTCCAGAGAGTAGTTAGAGAATTTCATGACAATTAGCACAGATTTGCACTGAAGAATAAAAAGAAGAAAAAAAAACCACTGAAAAATTGTTTTAAAAGAGAACAAAAAAAGCTCCTCACACATACACAACCCGAAAAAAGGCTTCCAGCACTGGCTGAAAGTGATACCATTGGATGACAGAAGAAACACACCAGATTAGCCAATTAGCATTCACCCAAGAAAAGCGAATGCTTTGGAGGGAGGGGGAAGAAAGGAACTCATCAACAGTAATATCAACTTTACAATAGCCCTGGTGGTTTATCTACCCAAAGCAAGTGCTCCCTCCCCACGTTTTTGTGACCCTCTCGACAATTCTGGGGATAAAAAATGTTAGTTCAACATTATCGCAAGCCAGAATATGGCTCTATTTATGTGACAAGTTGACAACATACAATTTCATGCTTGTTGAACTGATCGGTGTTATATATTCACTGTGAATATTATGAAGCTTCACCATTATAAATATGAAACAGTATACACTTATTCAAAATAACTCCAGCAGTGGCAATTTATAGCTTGGTTGTTTGTGTTCTTAGGAGGTCCAAATGCCACCTTAAGAAGCTGCAGCATGTAGAAACAGATGTGCAGTGTGACTGCGACCAAAATGGGCTGACGATGACCTATGTGAAAGCAAGCTATTACATTTTGGTCTGCGCGGCAGCTGACACCAGTTTGTATTTAGATATGTGACTGTTGGGAACACTGTGTCCTTAAAGCTCTGTTCAAACGCGGGCCAAGGCATTTGTCTCTTGGACTAATTATTTTACCACCCTTCTATGGCAAGTATCACTATTCTTTTTTTCTTTTTTTAAGAAGAAAGAGTGTGAATGCGTATGCACACACACAGGCACACACTCCCACTGTGCTGTGTAAAGTTACAGCAAGCACTTCAAACCTTGGGCACGCCAGGTGAATGTTGGCCCAAGCTCTAGAATGCCTGCCTAACAGGATTTTACCACTTTTTCGATCAGGTGCCTGGGAGTGAGACGAGGCCACAGGCCATCAAATCATAAGCTGTCCCCGCAACACTTCTGGCTCAGGGTTTTTTCCTCCTTGTCTCTCCCCACCCCCCCCCCTTTCTTTCTCTTAGCGAGCTTCAACCAATTTGCAAGTGTTTGCTTCCACAAGGACACATTTGGAAGAGTGAAGAACAACACAATTTACCCAAATGTGGAATGAAATGAAGGAACCAGGCACCTTGCTCAAGCTAGATATCAGAATTTGCATAAGTAGTTTTACAACAACAGAGGTGCTATTCGGAACAAAATAAATTGCTTGTATTGTGTGCAAGGGTCCAAACCCTGACCAAGAGTGTGATTGCTTCCCGGCGCCTCTGTTTCTTAAGTATAGCTAGAGAGTCCTGCAGAGAAGCTCGGGGTAGTGGCCCTCTGCAGGTAGACCTAAAAATGGAATGGTTTCTTTATTTATTATTTAATTTAATTATTTATGTGCAGGTAGACCTATTGTTTACACAGGAATCTTCATCTTTATTTGGTTATTCAGATAAATAAATCCAAAACATGTGAAATATAAATGAGGTTATTCCAGGATTTTCTAGTAATTCTTTTGTCTCCTTTTTGTTTTTTGTTTGCTTAATATCAGCTGACACCCCTCACTCTCATTTGGAGATCCAGCAAAGGACTCAGTAACGAGAATCCTGGATCTCTTTTGAAACATTTTGATTACAGTGTTTACAAACTTCCCCATTCTAACAAAGTTTGCTATTCAAAATCTGCATTTCTTTCTAGTTTTCCTGTTGGACTAAAGTCACGGTGTTGTCGGTCTGTCTGGTAAATCCAACCCACAAGATAACATAATCACTTACATTCATTTCTCCAGGGACCTTGGCGGTTCTTATCTCCTTGCTTTTATGATCTCTTATGAACAGCCAGGAATAGCAATCTGCAGCCTGTTTGTAAAGCCATCTTAGTCCAAACCTCGCCTTCTCCTCTTTTATCACACGGCGATATTCCGTAGCTAAATTCCACTCGCCGCAGCAAAATTTGCTCTGAGCTGCATTTTAGAATAAAGTATTCTCTGCGTGCATGGAACATATCAAATGTGCCATAAAGAGCAATTATCGTTTCAATAAACTAATTATTAATAGAAGATGGTGTGTGTGTGCATTGCTTAGATTTATGGATATGCTGCCCACTGTACATGAGAGCCTAAGTCTACTGAGTTCATGGTCATCGGCGTCTCAGACAAGCCTCTCTGCAGTTCACATGGCCCTGGTTCCTCTATGTGCTTTGCTCAACTTTATTTTACCACTATATCACCTAGAACATTAAACACAATGCTTGAGTTCTGTGTTAAATCACAATTGTTTCCTAGTAAGTGTTCCAAGCTACCCATTTTTATTAACAGTTATTTATTAAATCCTTAATAACATAGATAAAATAGTTAGTTAATTTGTGTGTTGAGCCATGGATGTTAATTTGTAAACATAATAACATACTGCAATCATTTGCATAATAGCATTTTAATCTTTTTAGTAAAAGCTGTAATTCCCTACAAAGTACACTGCAGTAGAAACTAAGTGACTATTGGTAATAATACAAAAGGCCTTAAAATTCTGATCCTATTATAGTGTTGGAACATACCCAAACTGCTTCCATAATCTCTGAAATGTTACTGTTCTCTGATTTAGGTGTCTGTGTCAAGAATAAAAATGAAGTATAACTGCTAGCAGTAGACTATTTCCTAAATGTAATTTAGTATTCACTAAGCACCAGCACTTTGCAAATAGCTCTGAGGCTTTCCTTCAAAGTTCAGAGCTCTAGCTATGCCCATTGAGTGAAGAACACCAAGGAACTCCCTCTTGACTCTGCTGTGCTAAAGACAGCATTCTGATAAATCATGCTGATTTGGCACGGGGAAGGGCATCGGCCACCAAGGATTTGGCGACTGGGTCTGCTACTTGCTCCCTGCCCTACCAGCTTGCTTGGACTTCCTTGAACTGACTGCCATTGAGCAGAAGTTTGGGAGAGAATGAAAAAGTAGGAGAAACACTTAGGGAAGTTACTTCTGGGGAAAAAAACACAGCTCTTTTGGGGGTTGATCTCTAGAGCCAATTAACATCAATCACAAGACCGTCCCAGAAAGAAAAAGAAGGTAGTTGTTTAAAAGTCAAGCCAAGTCATTTTACACAAGATCTGGTAATTCATTAATCTATCCTGCCGCAAACCTTGAATGAATAACTTGTAGTAGTAATGGAGATGGGCAGGTCTACAAAGTATTAGTGTTTGGAATCTGAAAGTATGCAATTGTTACATTATTTTGGAACAGAAAAGGCACAAAGGTATCGCCTATCATTGTTTAAGGACAAATGGTGTAATGGATAAGAAGTCATTTGTCTTCGTAAAATGTTGCCCTTGCCAAGAATGTGAATGTGTATTTCATTGTGTATCTCTCTCCCCTTTCCCTTGCTCTCATTCTAGCTGCTTGTAATTCAGCATCTTTGGCAGGCTACAGTAAAACAGAGCATCCAGCTTTGCTTTCAAACTGTAGACCTGAGTGAGCACTGTCTTGGAAGTAACCTGAGAGGTTAAAGGAAAAGGGGGGAAAATGGTCCTTACAAAATGGTTTTACACCATAGGCAATTCATTTTATAAAATCCACAATAAAAGTTTTCACTGCTAAATGAATAGGCACATAATTATAGGGACAAATTAACCTCATTAAAAATGTAAAGTCTTGGGTAGGGAGCAGAGAAGGAAAGATTTGGCTTAACAAGGCAGTCTTTAATGTTCATCTTTTTATCTGCTCTGTGTGTTGATCTCATTCAGAGGTGAGCCATCTGCTGGGCTGAGTCTCCACGACATTGCACACAGATACGGGACAGAGGCAAAAAGACACAGCATATGTATAAGGTTACTACACAAGCACACACAGGTGCTATACAAATAGACATCGTGTCCCATGCAGCATCCTGACTCCTGATTATTGTAATGTAGGCTAATATCTTTGAAGTAAATCAAGAGGCAATGAGCCACTCTTTTCCTGAATCCTCTCCAAGTTTTTCTCCTCGTGAATGTGGGTCTCCATGTTTCTGGCTTCGAAGACATCCAGCTGGAGTGATTTTTATTTAGAAGACCTATTGGAGAGTCCAGGAGGTGGCAAAAGCCTAAGATCGGCTCCTAAAATGGCTCGCCTACTTGTTGGAGTGCCCAGAGTATCTGACACCAAGTAGTTGGTCTTTGCCCAGAAAAACACAAAATAGCATGTCCTACAATCACTGTGCCTAATTAAACATATAGCTTCTCACTTTCCAAGTTGCAAAAGTCTAAGACCTGGACCGACTTCCTTACAAAACAGCAGCCAACCTCATCTCTTGTAACCACGCCGACATTCACAAAAGCAACCGCCAAGGAAGTTAGTCACGGTGAAAGATGGTCATGGAACCAGCATCCTGCACCCTGCCATTTACCCACAGGGGTTGATGCCAATAGACACACTGCTGTGGGTCAGGACTCCCAAGCCCTACTTTTCCAGTGGTCAGCATAATAGTAGGGAGGAAATAGGGCGATAAACCAGATGTTCCCAAGATAAGACAGATGTTATCAAGCCAAGACATCTAAAGCAGTCGTTCATGGAGGTGGGATGAACACACACACACACACACACACACACACACAAAACTGTTCAGACTCCCTGCGAGATAAGCCGACACTAGAACGTGCAGCTAAAGCAGCGCTCAGGCTGGGTCAGATTGTTGCTTCCTGATTTGTGACTCTCCAGGATGAACATCTAGCTGATTTATATCCAGAATTTGGAATTTTGTGGTAGACTACAAATGCAAAGATAAGTACAACATAAATTTTTAAAATACTCCATAAGTCTCCATGAGTTTCAACATTCTTCAATGTTCTTATGTTATAGCCAATTATTTCCCCACTTAAATGGCTATTATTCTCTTACTTGAAGTCTATGTTCTCCGTAAGTGTCATTACCAAGTGTGGCAAAAATCTGGTTGCGGGCCATAAATTTAATTTAAATGACAAACATTTATTGATTGCAAATGGGAAATTCCAGAAATCTTGAAAAAGCGATTATTGTAAATTAACTCAGTCTCTCCACACAACAAAGGAGAGTTTATTCTCCCGATGATTAAATCAAGGTGAGATGGTACGCACATTTTTTTCCCTCTGTTTGTTTTGTTAAAATTCCAAGAGGTTTGCCATTCATAGAAAAGTCTGCCTGACCACGCATGCAGTCAGAAGCAGGAATTCATTACCATGGAAGGCTGCAGAATTTTTTCCAAGGAGACAAGTGAGAAAAAGCAGACACCACGTAAATTCTTCGTGGATTGGGCTAACTATGTTCTGCCCTGAGGCAGCAGGGAGATGGAGAGCCCCTTTGTAAAACAACTCACAAGTCTGAGAAAGTACCTCAGCTCCTGGAGGTGGGCAGAAGCTTAACCAGGGAAGCAGCCATGCCGCTCCGATTCTCTCCAGAACGTTTGTGAGTTAACATTCTTTTCACCTCCCTCCTCAACCTAACCCATATTCATTGGGGCTGATGGAATTTTCCTTCAAGGTGTTTCAAGTCTTTGTTCCCTGGACAGCATCCCTTCAGCTGTCACCTTGTGCCTTCCCTGCACCTGTATCGCATTGGGTTGGAACTGTGTCTGGGCCTGCTGTCCAATTTCCCCTCCTTTCCGCTTGTCCACAGTTCTCACAGCCATCAGAGTTATCACTCTTAATTACTATCTCCATTACATTGTTCTGCTGCATTAAAAAGAATCTGTGAAGACACCCTAATTCCTACCTACCATGTAAGCTGGGTTCTCCTAGCCAGCTTATATTTCGTACCCACCCTCAATCCAAATGTACTACCACTCCTATGTTCCCATTAATGTTTATTTTCGTTTGAGTAAACCAAGCTCCTTGCCTCCTTACGCCTTCTATGAAAACACTTCACTCTCATTCTCTTATCAACCTTAGTGACATTATCCTCGCCAGTTCCCCCCTCAGCTAGGACACGCACACACTCACACACACAGACATGCATGCGTGCCCACAGTCTTGCCGTGGTTGCCCATTGTTAATATATAATATACAAATAGCCCTAGGTGTACAGACATGCACATTGCTTTCAGTCGGCTAAAAGATATGAACACATGCATGTACACGCATGTATGCACGTGTGCCCAGTCTCACACTGTTTGCTAATTGTGCTGCATTTCTTCACCTGGCCTCCCACACTTCTGTCGTTAGGAAACAGACCTTCTGTGCTTTGTAGGTAATCTTCCCATTATCTCATGCACTCTATACCATAGTAAACACGTGGCTGTCAACTCATTCATTATGCTGCAAATATTTACTGAGCACTTCACTTTCTGCTGTTTTCTAAGAAAATGTCTAGGAAAACGTCCCTGAATGAGGTTTCCAGCTTGCAAAATGCTCACAGCCCAGGGACTAGCCAAGATTGCTTTGTAACTTTTTGGTAAGTACAGAGTATATGCCCATTTTAGAAAAAAAAAATAGAGTAGAACTGAAAGTCTAAAGAAGTGTATGATCTGTATTTCCATCAAATGATCAGGTATCCTTGAAAGCCTTTCCCCTCCACTCCCTTGGTGGCTTATAGAGAAGACCTCACAGACAACTAACAGGTCACTGCCCCCCACTTTCTATCCTATAGAAGTTCACAGTAACTGACCTTACGGAGAGTTCCAGTAATTATATAACATGAGCACGGGCTACAGCTGTGAGCTCCCATTGGCAATTCCCCTCCCATTGGCAAAGGCAGGGTCCAGAATATTCTATGAGTGATGAGCTAGAGATAACTACATTCTCATTTGCCGTGTTCTAAAGAACCCCAAGTAGCTGCATTCTTAAGTAATAGACGAATGAATGAAAGATGCTCATTAAAGTAGATGTTAGAATAAAGCAGGGACAAGGTGGCCCATAGTGACCCAGAAGGGGCAACGTGCTATTTAACCCTATGCCACCTATCTCCACACAGTGCCGTGCTGAAAAATAGTCCTTTATTCTCCTCCTTCAAACAAAGCACAAAGGCAACACAGGGAAGGAAGTTATGTTGCAATATTCTGAAACATAAATCTCGCTCCCAGCCAGTCCAGGGACAGTATCCTGTTTTCCTGGCACATGGACCAGATTCACTGGAGGCTGCATCGATAGGCCTTGTGTCCCGTTTTTCTAAGTGGCTTCTGAATCATACCTGGTTACCTGCATTTACACATCCAAACACAGGTTGTGCAAGCAGAAATCGCTGTTTGTGTGTCCAGTTACTCAACCAGCGTGTACCACTGCCTGCTGGCACACCTTGCTCCCCCTCAGGAATTCACTCTTTCCCAAATTGTGACATTCAGCCCCATCCTTTTCCTTTTCTTCTAAAATCACACAAAAATTAAACTTAGATTCCAAAAATTTGGAAGAGGCCAAAAGAAGAAATTCCTATTTACTCCCAGTGTTTTAACACCCTGCTGTACTCTCTGTGGCTGTAAATAGGCCTTTCTTTCTGCTTTTATTTTGAGCTTAGAAATCCTGTGTCCCTTTTTCCAAGGGTGTCTTCAGTGAGTCGGGAAAAGGGGTTTACCTCTTGTGCCTCATTTTCCTCTGAGACTCTGAGGTAGCTAATGCTTGTCATTGGCAGATCAGAGGTGGCAGAGACCGTGACTGGTTTGGGCTTGCTCAAGTACGAGGCCTTCACAAATGTGATGAGGCAGGGTTTTGGGAACTGGAAGGAAGTAAGCACAGGTTGAAGTCCGCTGTGGGAGGTTTAAAGGCACAGGCTCTGGGAAATGGCTGCATGGAACACGCAGCTTTGGAAGAAGCAGCACAAAGCTGCGGCCATTCATGGGTTATTTTGCTGCCTATGGACCTTCCTCACAGGGGAAGACACAATTTTAGAATTCCACCTAAGCTCAACATATGCTTTTTTCCCCCCTGTTAGAGAAAAAGATGTCTGAGTTTAGCACTAGAGGGCAAAGAGTAGAGGCATCTTGCTATATGCAAATGGTGGGGAAGCCACAGCTGTTCGTCACAGGGCCTCACCCTTTGCACAGACAGAGAAGAATGGCTCCTGTGACTTCAGATCAAACTGTGAGGGGGACTTAACTAAACAGTCACTTTCACTGTCTGTCACTAACAGAACTTCTGACGTGTCAATCTCAAGGTCCTGGGTGTCTTGATTATGGCTTCTGATTCTTCTTACCCTATATCTTTAACTATATTCTCTCAGAAATCTGACCAATTCACCTTCCGTGTTTTATGAAGGGGATTTCAAAGGCCTTTTTTTTTTTTTTAATGCAGGGTTTCTTGACGTTAGCTTCGTTGTCACGTGTGGCCAAATATTTCTGCGCTGTGGCGGCTGTTCTGTGCATTGTAGGATATTTAGCAGCATCCCTGGTCTCCACCCCGTAAATGCCAGTAGCACTCCCTGCCCCTGGTCCCAACAATGAAACATGTCTTTAGACATTGATAAATGTCCCCTCAGGAGCAAAACTGTACTTAGTTGAGAACCCCTGGTTTAAAATGACCTAATGATAGATAAAAGTAAACGAACCTTCTGTCGTGGAGCATTGAAAACAGGTGTGTCAGTGGTACACAGTTATATAGAGAAACACACAGCGCATCTTTGTGTAGATTAAGCATCTATGGACAGCTAACCAGTTACCGAACCAAGTCACCCAAAGCTGTCAGTGAGGAGCGCCTCGTGCAGGTGCTCCAACACGAAACATGCGGACACAAGGTCATGGAGAAAGTGGTCTTTCTCTAAAGCGGCCCACCAGGCAGGACTGACTACCTCACCATCTCTAACTGCCACCCCCCCCCCGCCCCGCCACTGCCCTTTGTTTATTCCCTGACCATCATCCAAAACGCATGGCATTCACCCAACATGGAACAGCTGATTGGTAGATAAGAGGTCTATAGAGATGGACGTTTCCAAAAGTACTGTTTATTTAATGCAGCATGACTTAAAATGGGCCTGTAACCTGACAAGTGTACTGAATGAGGAATGTTCACTTTACCAGTTCTAACCAGCCACGTCCTCACATGAACTTTCTGAGACCCAGCTGAGAAGCCTGGGAAAGTGTCAATACCCACAAACCTTCCGCATTTCCTCCACGTCCCTCTTCTCCCCAGCCCCACCTCCACCACCTTGAGGCCTCTTCTAACACCCACGGAATGCTCCAAACATATTATAAAGTCATGGCCATTGGCGGAACCCACAGCTGCCCCAGCTGACCAGCTATCCCTGCTCATGTCAACCAACACTGGAAGGAAAGATTCTGTTCTATTTTTAAATATATTGAGCAAAGTAGCAGCTTGATATGTCTTTGTCAAGGATGGCTGTCACCCAAACTCACTGTTACTCTATTTTTAATCAATGATATCGGCATTGAAGTCAAATAAATTTGGGGTTCAACCCCTGGGTCTCTATTTGTCAACTGTGGCATTGGGGGAAGCCACTTCACCTCTGGGAGACCCGGTGTCTGCGTGTGTGAAATGGGAATAGTGGCATCAGCACCCGAACGATAGGCTGTTTTGAGGGGTGAGGGACGTGACACGCACAGGGTCCAGAATGTCAGCCACGCCGTTAGCACTATTGCTGCGTTTCACACGACTCTGTGTCATCCACTCATTGCTCAGCCGGCACTTGTAGGTGCTGGTGGCTGCGAACACGCAGTAAATATTGTAAAACTGGCTGTCTTAATGACTCATTAAACATTTATCCAGTGTCTTTTATGTGCTGGATGCTGGAAAAACTCAATAAATATTGTAAAATTGGCTTTCTTAATGACTCGAGATTTCAACCAAATAACACAGAAGTATAAGAAATGTCTCGGTTGGTGGGTAAAAAAATACATTTAAAGTGCTCTGTATGGAGTCTGGCAAATAGTAGGTAGAAGCTGGTAGATGACAATGGTGGAGCTGGTGGTAGGGATACCTAAAAGTGGTTGGTTTGGCAACTTTTATTCAGTTCACTTGCCAGAGTCCTCAATGTCTGTCCCTACAAGAAACCATTTATTTTTGAGTAACTGAGTACTGATTACATGAGAAAGAACTTTCTTTCCTCAAAGTAACACTAAAGGGTAAGCTTCTAATAAGGCATAAGAGTATAGAACCTGGGAGGTAATTTTCACAACTGAAAGGTAAATAAATTTTGACTAATTTATAAGTAAATATTAGAAGTGTTGGGTTTGAAGTTCCAAGATATATAGAAATCAGAGGTATAGATTAAAAAATATAATAATAAATTGCTCACCCACTTTGCAAAACAAATCAAGGTAGACAGACATCTAACCACTTGGTTAATAAGAAATGCCTTCTTGTATGTTAATTTATATCAGGCACCATTTTCTGTAGGAATTAGGGATAAACAGGTTTAGACATTTGCTCTTCTTTGTCACTAATTCTTTCACAATCCCTTAGTATTTCAACATAGTTTAATGCACTCTGTTGCGAGTCCTTAGCCCCTTCTTTCTAAAAAAAAGAAAAAAAATCGTGTGTTTTCCAAACCCTGTTTTTCACAAAATATGAAGTGCCAAGTGCCTATTTGTGATACAAAGTCTTCTGAGGAAACCAAAGTAAGAAGCCACGATGCTTTCAGGCCCATAATCATGTAGTCTGGCCCCAGCCAAGTTCAATGAGGAATTTGTTTTCACCAAGGGGTGTCCTTACCTCAAATATGTTTGAAGGCTCATTGTTGTACTGATTGGATATTATTTCTGATTGGTCACTGCACCACTTGAGTCCACCCAGAAAGCTGTCTGTATCCAAGTCGTTCACGTCTAGTTCAGAAAGGTCAAGTTCAGGAAGATCTGGGCAAAGAGGCTGGTCTTCACCAACCAGAGCAGCACACTGCAGGAGGCAGGAGGGAAAAAAAAAAAAAACAACTTTCATTAACTTCAGGAATTTATTAAACTGCAACAGCATGTGATACGAATTAAGCCTGGTTAATTCAACGACACCACCAAAGCAGGTTTCCAGGGTTTCAGTCACTAGAAAAAACATCCTAAATTCTTTCACGCACTTTGCTCCCGAAGGATACTTTGCCTGATTCAAAATTCTACCTATGAATCCATGCTTCCATGAAGTTGTCTTTGATTCTTCCTGTTAGAATCAACTAGATTTGTCTGTGCCTCTTTTTTTTTTAGGATATTATTTATTTATTTCTAGAGAGAGGGGAAGGAAAGGAGAAAGAGAGGGAGAGAAACATAAATGTGTGGTCACCTCTTGCGCACCCCTCACTGGGGACCTGGCCCACAACCCAGGTATGTGCCCTGCCTGGGAATCGAACTGGCAACACTTTGGTTTGCAGGCTGGCACTCAATCCACTGAGCCACACCAGCCAGGCATGTTTGTGCCTCTTTGATAGTCAGCACTTAGCAAGTTTCAAATTGTTTTCTGGTTAACTATATGACAAATTTCACCCTACCCTTAGAGTATAATCCCATTGAGGGAGGGATACAAATTTGATTTTACCTTGGAATTGACATCACACATAACAGACACAAAATAAACAACTGCTAAATGAAAAATAGAACATAAGAACTCTCCTAGGAAAACTTTCTCCATGTACGCTCCTTTTAACCATCATAATCCATATAATTCATTTAGCAACTAATGATGCAAAGTCCTCTAACTTGTTCATGGTTCTCTTGAATTGTGATTTAAATCTTTTAGTCTCACTTGACTTTTCATGAACTTATGAACTGCATCTCAAATAGGTCAAAATCAAGCGCCTTGTGATGAAAGACAAAATCATCTTTTTTTCTAAATTTTTATATCTTTCATTCTGTCTAGCATGCAAATCGTGTGTGTATGTGTGTGTGTATGTGAGACTGGGATCATCAGACCTCTGGAAAGAAAAATCACGGTAGCACATTTTTATCATTTATGAATTCCTAAACTAGAAGTGAATTGAAAGGGACTTTTCTTTGGCATTTTAAAAATGATTTTGATATATGGATAGGTTTGTAATATGCTGTGCTGTGGCAGGGCTGCTTATCACCAAGGCTATCCTAGACTGGCATTGTCTTTCACCTCCTTGCCTGGAATAGGTGGTCTTTTAACTGTCCCATACTGTGGCTTTTGGAGGAAAGTGGACACCCTTACCAAAGAAGTGGTCTTCTAATCTCGAACTGGCTATCTGGCTGCTGATTCCTCACTGCATCCTGTGAAGAACGCCAGAGAAACTTCCTACGGCAGGGATCTCGTGATGCCAGAGACATGGGACTTTATCCACCCACACGCCAAAGTGTCTACATCAGCAGGCGCCCACTCTGAAGTGGAACCCTCATGGCCCTGCCTTCAGGGGTCAGGAGAGATGCTGTGGAATTGTTCACATCCAGGCAGCAGTTGAGCATAAAGCTGAAGATCCTGCTTGACATTTAGATTTTGAAGAAAACAACTTTTATGCAGATATTGTTCTCAAGCACCCCTGTCATCCCTGGCAGGTGACATTACACGGGTCATACACAGCAGCATGATCTGAGTCCCATGCTGGGACGTGGCTACTGGGTGATGTAGTCAATAGTGAGGAAGGGGAGTTTGGAGGGGCCTGAACATGCTGCATTCTTCCCCAAAACCACAAGGCCCCAGTGAGATCCCAAAGCGCAGGCACAGAGGCCATGCAAAGAAAGGGCCAACTTCCCCATCAAAACTTTCCTTATCACTTTATTGGTCTTTCCTTTCTTATTATCTGAGTTAGGCCAAAGTCACAGATGAGTATCCTTGACTAGGCTCATAAGCAAGCAGAGGCTGGGCTGAAGAGCTTTCATACTGGCGCCATGTCCGTGGTTTGTTTTGGGTGTAACACTTCCCAGTCTGCAAACTTGCCCACACTGCGCATCCTCCAAGCACAGACACACCGTGTTAACTCTTCCACAACGCGACCAGGTGGGAGACAAGGGGATAACTTTTGCAGTGGTGCAAAAACCACTTGGATTTCATTGAGGGAGAGTCCTTATAAAAAATAAACACAGAAACAACAAAAACAGCAATAAAAATATCAAAGTTAGGAAACGTCAGATCTCCATATCTGGCTTAGGTTCCTGCTGTGTACAGCGTAACTGAGAAACCTGCTTTGAAATGCTGAACGTCCCAGCAACTAACTACTGGGCGACTTCTTGCTGCCTCTCTCTCTCTGACTGCCCTCTCTAGGCAAGGCTCGTTCAAAACCCTTTCACCTTTCATATGTATTGAGTAACTTTTGAAAACCATCAAAAAGATCTGATGGACTGTTTTTTGTAGTTTACTGCGCTGTTATTCACCTGTGTCTTCCCTTCCCCTTCCTCTCTCTCCCTTTCTCATTCTCACTTTTAAGTTATGGTTGAAAAATGAGCATGGGCTCTTGCCAATGTTGACATGCTGATAAAATCAGGGCTTCTGCACGCGGCATTCTCCTGATCATCTAAGACGCATTAGTGCTAGCAAGTGTTCCTATTATTCACTTATATTTGGCCTTTGGATGATGCCAGACTCACCAGTCCAAGCCCTGTGGCTGTCCTCGTCTGCCGTGCTGACAGTCACCACTTCCCCATACATCTGTAACAGGTGTGCTTTCTCACAGTTACAGACCCACGGTCTCCTGGCTCTGTGCTACTCTGCCAGCTATGGCACTACCGTCGCCTTAATTTTATAATAAGATTTCAGAGGATAAAGTGGTTACTAAACACAAAAGGCTAATTATTGTACGTTATTTCACCCCAACAGACTTTTCTCTTAGTGAAGGAGCAGACAATAAATTAGCTTAACTGCACTGATGATAATGAATCATTATAATTAAGTATAATTCTCCATTAACCTTTTGGAGGTTTTTGTGCCATTAATGGTAAATTTTAAAGAGAGAGAAGAAAGAGTGGACTTGGCCACATTAATTATATTAATGAAAAAAAAAAGAATCATACTTCTTTAAAAAAAATTAGTCAAGACAGGGAAGGGGCTAGGGCGGGGGGGCAGTTAAGAATGACAGTCTTAGTGGAGTGTGTGTCCTGTCTCCTCTTTAACAATCTTAGTAACCGTATTGTACGCCGCCTTCATTAAACTGAAACACCGGGGACTGAGTAGCTGGAGTGATACAGGCCTTTATTAACCCACGCGCTGTCCTGTCATTATGTGCAAAAGGGCATAATACGTTTTAGGATGACAGCAAACATTAATGATTCAAAAAATGAAAGCTGCCTACGCTACCTGCTGCTCGTAATATTTTAGACTGGCGGAGGTGATTCCCAGAGCTGCCGCCGCCGAGGCGAGGCTTCCAGCAGCTTGCTGTCCACCGCGCAACAGAAGAGCAGCGGGCCAGCCTCAGCCAACCGACAACTCAATCCCCAGCTGGACAATTAGCCTGAGACCTCACCTCCTTAGGACAAAAATAAAAGGGCCACTGTCCCAAATGGTTCTGACGCTTACTTAAAATGACTCCAGGAATTCCCATGATTAAAGTAAATCTGCTGTATTTCCATATGATCTAGTTTCTCAACCAACTCCTAGCAGCATCAGGAATAATACTTGAGGGGAAAATGGAACTACATCTGCTGAGACCCACAGTGCCAGCCAGACAATCAGCCACAGGACATGCCAGCTACCCGAAGAAAATTGGGACTTTGAAGCCACTTATAACCCTGACTCAAAATAGCTACAGGACATATGAATTATCCATTTTGATCCCACCTTCCCAAGAAATCACAACGCAAGAACCATGGCAATCCACGAACACGATCTGCCGAGGCAAGGAGGGCACACCGAGCCCCATTTGCAAACCCAGCAAAGAGTTAAGAATCCAGGGCATGCCTGGCTAGATAGGAAAAATGCACTTGCAGGCGGCCTGGGCCAAATTATTTTCACTTTAGATGTGTATCGCTGCACCACATGGACATCTTATTTAATCAAATCACGTGTGACACTCGACCCTCCCCCTTACCCTACGTGCCCCCAGCCACCCAGAGGAAGCACTCGCAGTCCTCTGCCTGGTTCATTGTTAGCAGCTCCGATCCTCCATGCACTCCAATCGGGTTCCATCTCACCAGAGTCCAGAGAAAGTTTCACTTGTTTCCCAACTTGCCCGAACTTTCCGAGAACACTGCACTGTGCGGAATGCAAACACGCCAGGCCCTCGTCCCCCCGCTTGTCACTCTAGACTCCAGAGATTACGCGGAAACGGCTTGCTTTCTTTCCCCTGGTATGAATTGTAGCCAGCAGAGACTGTGGAATTGATGTATTGCCGTCTATTTTTACACAAGCAGCGAGCAGCTCCACACACAGTCCTGCATAAACTCTATTCTCTCTCCGGCTTCAGGCAGCTCTCCGTGGTACAGCGAGATTTAACCATTGGCTTCCCTGTCGCCGACGCGACTGGAAAACCTGGCACCTTACTTTTTTTTTTTTCTTTTTCTATTTGCTGGCCAAGTCTTTCAACCACATGGAGGAGTTTTAAAGGAATCAGCTTCATTGTTTTGTGAGAAAAAGCAATCTAAAAGAGCCCAGCAGGATTATTTAGGATTTTTGAGTTCTCTGGCTGATGAACACAGAGACACGGGGGAAAAAAAAATCTAGACTAGAGTCGAAACTGACTCTATTTGAGAACATCCATTTTAATATTTTTATCTTCATCTTATTATAAATAGAAATGGCATTTTTCCAACCAGGCCACTAAATACCACTGGAAAGACTTCAGCTTCTGATTCATATCAATATCTTAGGGCATAAATATTGTATATGAGTAGAAACAGAGCCAAAGGCACATGGAAAGAGTTTCCAACTGCAACAGATACCGGTGACAGCAGCTAAGCTTTGATTTGCTCGTGGCATCTCAGAGCCACCTTAAAATAGCAAACTTATTGGAGTTAAGATAAGATTAAGATTCCTTTCCAAAAGCTCCTGCCCGGGCTACTTTTCTACCTCCTCTCCTCGCCCAAGCCCTTCCCCCCTGACAGGAATAATTGCATCGCGAGGAAAGCTCCAGTCCTGGCTGCAATGCCGAGCCCAGCCCCAGCTCACCTCGATGTCACTCCATACAGAGTCCTGGTTGCACATGTCCCACGCCATCCAGCTCCTGAATGACGCCAGTCAAGCTTTTTCAACTCCAATCCACAGTGACACTGAGCACACACTCATGCAGGCAACCAGCCCCTTACTGAGAGTGAACTGAAGGCACCTGTCTTACTACAGTCCCCAGTCACATGACAAAGCTATTAAAAAGTAGGCTGGGCTGTCACTCACCCAGCCTCCCTTCTCCTGTGCAGCTTGCTGCTCAAACTCGTGACGTCACTCAAAGGCAGCCCTCTGCCTCAGTGAAGCAACGCTTTAAAAAAAAAAAAAAAAAACGGAAAGAAGAAAGAAAGAAAAAAAAGGAAACACTTGGACTTTGGGAGGCTCTGAGCATCATGCTGCGATTAAAGCCAGCTTTGAATGCCACAGACTCTAAACGGAGCCCTGGCCACATAATAACTAAAATCCCCTGCAATCTTTTTTTAATTTATTTTCCTTCCAAAACAAGCAAGTGGCAAAGCTCCCTGTTTCGAGATAGAGTAACTATATTCTTAGCTAAAATGTGTACTCCCTAAGGACTAGAATTCTAAGACCTCCAAGTGGACTCTAGCTCCGTTTGGGACTAAAGCGAGGGCTCATCACATGATGCATTTTTTATGAGACATTTTCTAACTGGAGAAGTGTCTGAAAGCAAAGAATGGGGCATGCTTTTTTTTTTTTTTTTTGGTTTGTTTAATCAACAAAACAGCCTGTATTTGTTAAGATACAAACAAACTCCTCCACCCAGAAACTGGCTCTCCCAGTGCTAGGAGGGAATACCAGCTCCTAAAGTGTCACTGCAGTTTTGCTTTGCTCCATGTAAGGAGTACAGGCGACAAAATACCACCCTTTCGGGCCCCTTCTAAGTATTTCCACTTCTGTCCTAGGCGCCCAGAAAACAAGAGTTAGTAATGCAGCCCCTACTGCTGTGTCCAGATCAGCCCAGTTTCCGGGCTGCTTTTTCTTTCATACGTGTAGCCTTTCCTCTTGAACTGCCTAAGGGTGCCTTTTTGAACAAACACTGGCTTCCAACCCCAGTGCCCTGGGTTGTGCAGTTTGTGTTCGAGATCAAGAATGTCCGTGGAGTGAGGGGAAAATACTGACACGCTATTAGCAGAAATATTCATTTCTTGAGCTTTTTAATTTTTTTTTCAGCTTCTACCCTGAGACAACAAGGGCTAATGCAGGTGCAACTGTTTCACGATGATACTACATTTTGAATACACAACAAACTCAAGGTACCAGACACCACTGAGAAACGCTTTTCATGACACTACAGTGGTCTGATTTAACACTCCCAAATTCCAGGGAAAGGTACAGCTATTTGTGAACGTAGAAGTTTTTATAAAATCTTAAACCCAATATCCTTTTAAAATCAGCTCAATTATTTTACTTGATAATAACTTATCTGAAAAAATTCCCCAGGTGTCTAAAAATTGTTAAAGCACTATCGACTCAAATTCCTATTCTTTTAAGGTTAATTTAATGTGTCCTCTATTGTTCATCTCCTTGTGAATTAGAAAAAAAATGATAATTTGCTCTAATACATATTTGAAATAGAAAGTTGCTTAAATATTAAAGTGGAAGAAAGAAAAACCAAAAGAATCCCCCCCAAAACTTTTTCTTCCAGACCACACATGTTATAAGAGATCTGTGTACTCCGGTATCTGCAACAAGTTGCTAGTAAATTCCTGAATAATGTGATGAAATTGACAGTGTGTCATTATTGGACATAAAAAGATGGCCTAAAGCTCTGACATTTGAAGTTAGCTGAATACCTTTTACTGGCACATTTTCCTTCTCACAAAAAGTGGGAAATTGCTGTAGTTTTAATTTTCTAAATCAAGAAAGCACAGGAAAATACAACCTCGGGAAGGCTTTCATGCCTGCAGTTAGTGGCATTACTCTGCACTCCCCACAAAGAAACACTCATTTTCTTCAAAATTATATTCTGAATGAATGTAAAACTACAGTAAATTATTAAAATTCAGGGAAAAGGTCACTTGCTCTACCCTCAACACAGTCAACTGTGAAGTCATATTGGTCACTTGACCTAGAAGAGCTGATGTTTATTAATTATTATCAAGAGGTCCCTGTGTTGTGATATTCTCGGGTAGTTTTCATTGTGTTCATCGAATGCTAGGCTTCCATTACATGAAGGTTTGTTTTTTTAATCCTGTTCACACTTTAGAGAAGTTCTCTGCACTGGAGCAATTTGTATTATTGTTTTTGATATTTTAATCTGCTCATAGTTTGTTGTTGGGATTTTCTTATTTGTATTTTTACCACCTAACTCCACTTTTTTATTAACTAAATCAGCACATCCAATGAAACCAGAGGTGTTTTTATATTTTTTTCCCTTCACCATCACAAAGAGGGTCAGTAGGAGTGAAAACATTGATGTGCCTTATAAACTACATACTGTATTTTTCCCTCAATTTTCTCCTACTGCACAAACCAAAGTATAAATAGATTCTTGGGACAAATTCGAGAATCCTCCCCTATTTTTTAAAGTCTAAAAATTACAACTCTAAGGACAGAGATATGGTAAAGGTCTTATAATTTGCTTAATTAGCTCTTCAGATTAAAATTTCTCTTCTGTCCAGTTTTTTTTTCCCCCCTTTCCTCGGGAGAACATAAATTGTTAGTTGCTCCCCAACCTTGGTCTTTTCTGGCTTCCCAGGCAGCCTCTGTATTTCATTGTGTTTCTGCCTTGACTGTTCTCTTCCTTCTTCCCTGCAGCCCTCCTTTCATCCCTTCGTCAAGTCTGCCTCCAAGATTTCCAAACATTTAGTTTCAATCAACAAAGATCTATTGAAGCCTTACTGTGTCCACAGCAACGTATTGCAAGGACAGCCAAGAAGGCATATGACATGAGCACAAGGGAGCTCACAATTTTAGGGGGAATGACAGCCCTTACAAATGGAGCATAGTTTGATATGAAAACAAAAAATGATCTTTCACTCAATGTCCAGATTCCTCTTCTTAAAACGCACCCTTTTTTAGGTACAAGGTCCTTTCACTAACCACAATTCACACTCACATCGACCCCATTTTGTCTCAACAATAGAAAGAGCTGTTTATTAACATCTGTTGAGTGCCCATAATGCTCCATAACTATAAAGAACCTAGAATTCATCCTGGTGGAATTTCTTCCTTCAGTGGTTCAGTTAACTTTTCCCAAGGCTCTTACACTGGTAACCACAGGAGAATCTATCCTTAGAGTTAATGACAAAGGGGAAAATAAACCTTGAAGAGAGTAATTTAATTTTATAACAAAAATATCTGACCAAGTGTATAACATTTGTATTTTCTTCTCCACTCCTGCCCAAAATAATAGGTTTGCCTACGCTCTATATTTCAGACAACTGCCCACTTCTAAAACATAAACACAATCCAACTCAAATAACTAGGATTCAAATACATAAGTAGACAATAGCAAAGACAACTGGTTTTGATGTCATTATTGGGCACAGGTGAGAAAACAGAAGAGCTATTAGTATGGATATCTTTGTCCATGTTTAATAAGATTTCAATAAATGATAAGAATGAGTTTAAGATAAAACTTTTCAAGGAAGAGAAGCAAAGAAGAAACATATACAGCAGAGCTTCTATGAGCTAGACATCAAAATTAGTCCCCAAAATACCACATCTCAATTTAGTTCTCGAAACTCTCCAATCAAGATTATCCGTGTACCCATTTTACAAATGAGAAAATTAAGAGGAACAATGTTGATAGCAGCTCAAAAGAGCATACAGATTCCTAAAAGCCCTTCTGGGAAGAACTAAAGTTTCAAACATAAAAATAATATTCATTCCCAATCCAAAGCACAGCAAAGACCCTGAAGCAACTTTATGTAACTGGAAACCAACATTCCGGGGAATACCCCCTGTCTCGAGCATTCTCCCAGAAAGGAAAGGGGTCTTCCCAGAATTGCTAGTATTTCTAAAGTTAACATTACTAACAGGCATTCAATTGCTTGCTTTCAATACCAAGAGGAGTTAACTGATACCAAAGACCCACATCATTCTCCGAGCACAGGGCCTGCGTCTCTGGGACACGTTTGAGCTGAGACTACACAAGGTGCAAAAGTTCGTGACAAGGTAGGACGTTACCGAAAACCTCTAGACTAGGCGCATTCTAAAATCAAATCTTACTTTACACAAAAGCACCTTTGGGGGAGCAAAAATAGAGCCTTGGACAGCGTTCATGCCTCCCAGCATCCATCTACCTATTTATCTTTCATAAACTAGAGGCGATAGACAACCTCAGTAACAATCTCTCATCTCCAATCGAACCTCCTGCAGACCAGCTCTATGCCAATGAGTCTGCCTGTGTTTTAATGTGAATCTCAAAATCTGCTTTTGGCATTTTTCACATTAAAACAAAAATAATGTGAAAATTAATCCGAGTTGTACTCAATTGGACTAATCTAAACATAAAGCAAGCAGTCTGCTTACCAGGCCCACAGATAAGAGATTTTAAACAAGCGTGGTTAAAATCTGATTTTGTCTGATGTTTAACTCCTGCATTTGTGCTTCTACAGACATTTTCATTTACCTTAATTATTTCAGGTTATTTCATCTATAATGCAGTGAGTTATTGATTGTTTAGACAAGAAACATTCAATAGGATTATTTAGCAATGTTTCTTTACAAAAACTGAAAATAAAGCACATCACATTTTATTAATTTTGGTACTATTTAAAAATTTAAAGTGCCACTGAACCTCTAAAGCACAGTTCATTTACGAAGAAAGATACTTTATCCTCCAACTGAACTTAGTGAGGTCCACCCAGGAAAAAACTGAGGTACACAAGTATTAAATTTAAAATAGTATCTGTTAGTCAAATAGTTCCCCCTGGTACTTATTTCTAGAGCTTAGGTCTTAATGAGTTTCAGTTATCTCAATTTTAGGGGGAAAAATTATATTTTTCAACTAGTCTCAAAATGGAAGACTTAAATAAGTAAAGTTTTTTTTTGTTTTGTTTGTTTGTTTGTTTCAATTTTTGTTTTCTAATCCCACCAAACAAGCCTTGGAAAGGTTTTGGTCATTTTGCTTTTCTTTCTGTTGTAGATTTTTCCAGTGCTTTGATATTTGAATTTCACTCTAGCAGGGCCGAAATATATCCTAAAGACATAATGTGGAAAGAAAATAAACTCACATTTTAAGAAGCAATTAGCTTAAGGTTTAGGCTAAATCTTGTGATGACATATAAAATCTTACTTTGTGTTTGCTAGCCCAAATGGACATGGGATTTTGAAGAAAAACCCTTTACCCAGAAGACCACTTTTAAGGCTACCTCGACACTTACAGCTCAACCAAAAATAAATGTTAAATGCTGCTGCCGCAATTATAAATGGGTGTACATTTTTCTAGAAGACAAGCAGATAATATGTATGAAACATGTCTAAAATGGGCATGCCTGTGAACCCAGAAAGTCTAATTCTAAAAATTTGCCTTCAAGAAATAACAAAGGGCTATGTGCAGAGATTTGGGGCGTGAGCGTTGCCTGTGTTACATTATGTACATTACTGAAAACCAGGGAGCAGTGCAGATGTCCACTCCTAGTGACCTTGTCAGGTAAATTATAGAGCAGTGTATTTATTCATACACATACACACATTGAGTATGTCCAATGATATTATGAAATCTGCTGTAAAACTATATAGTAGCATAATGGGAAAATCTTCAAAATATATTAACATTTCAAGTAGTTTGAAAAAAGTATAATAACAAATTTACATATAAAAATATACACTCAGGAAGAAGAGGAAAGAGGATAAGGAGACTAACAGGGTGTTAATAGTGGCTGATGACATTATAAGTGATATTTAATTTTCTTTGTGTGTGTTTATGTGCCCTTCTGTAATTCTTAAATTTCCTGTGATAAACTTATACACCTCATGTATTTAACAGGAAGCCATTTCTCTCTATCGCAGTGAGTCCATCAGCTACTCCACTCAGGACGCAAGGCTCCTGAGCAACCCTGGAAGAAGTGCCTACCCGGCACTTAGAACCCCTCTGAGCCCTGACTTATGGGGAGAGGAGAGGTATCAAACTCTCTGAGCTTGCCTCTGAGATGGGCCTATGCCACTGACCCCCACAGGCCACTACCATCTAAACTTGGGTTCTCAACTTGAAATTTTATCAATTAAGTTAAATAAACTTTCCACTCAAAAATGTAAGCATCCTTGGTAGAGTTAGGGGGCATTTCAGTTATTTACACAAAAGCATCTATCTGTTAGTTGGATTTTTTTCCTTCCCTTCTGGAATCTAATAAAGTTCACAAGCACATGCCAAAGGGGGTAGAAAATAGTACGAGCTTTATGAATGTCATGGTTAAACATTTAAGAAAATTTCCCAAGAAGGGATTTTATCGACTGGGGAAAAGGAAGGGCAGCCCGGAAAGGCTTAGGGAAGAGCTGTGGGAGATGTAGGTCCTGCCGGAGACGACTGAAATTCACTGGATAAGGAAAATGCAGTCCAAGTTTCAAGCCAGTGACTTGCGAGTGAACTTCTGGAACACAGTCTGTTCCTAAATGTGGAGCAACCTATATATATGCTGTCACATTGCAGCCCAGTTCTCAGGCAGAACGCTCATTCTGGGCCCTCCAAATATCACATGAAAGGTGACCCACCCTCTCTCCTGTGGAAAGCTGGCTACAGCCACAGGAAGACGAGCTTTACTATTAGCCTCTTTGAGTTCCTGTTCCAGCAGTTTCATGGGTGTTTCCTGCAAATCACTCTTCCTATGCTTGGGTGATCATTATTTTGACCATTAAGACTTTTTGTGAGAAGACGGGTAATGAGGCTGGAACCGAGGCCAAGCTCACGGGATATAAAGTGTTTACAGAGGCTCAACCTTATCTGATAAGTAGAATAATTTTGTGGATCTTGATTCAGCACAAAATGGAAGAAAAAGAATAGTAGGAAGGGTATGTGTCCTCATTCAGGTGTGTCACTGGCCCACAATTCCACTCTGGGCGATTCACTTAATGATTCTGAGGCTGTTTCCTTATCTGTCAAAGGAGATGGCCAGATTCAACTATATCTAAGATTTCTGACAACTTTCAAACGCAGCGCTGTGTCAGCCCTGACAGAGACAGGCCACTTGGGAAGACCTTTTGGGGAAGGCTGAATCCAAAGGTTTCATTATACAAAAGGCACTGGAAATCAGGGAGGAGGTTCGAGAAAGGTAATGGGTGCTCAGCACTGCCAAAAGGACCGACCTTTATCGGTTTCCATGAAATACGCATACTTACCTGCCTCACCATACCAGAACAAGATCACAAGAGAACTCGCAAAATATGATACTTTCAATGACGCAGGCTAGTGTGAGAAGACCAACTTCTACAGACCTGGGTTTCTTACGAATCCCAAGTAGCTGCCCTAGAGAAACAGTAAGCTTTCATCTTGTTTATCACTCATGTGAGTAAGTGGTACAGGTCATGTGTAGGACTAATCCCTTCTTGCACAATAAGGGTAAAAAGCACCCAACTAATATGGGAGTGACTATTTACTTATGCCTGCATGTGGATGAAATTTAGCACACTAACATGTGATTTGGTTTTACAACAGGTAAGGAATATTACCCAGAGAGAGAAGATTTAGGAAAAAAGGGTGGATCCTAAATTCAGGGTTCTGTAAATAGGAATAAGGTCTATAGCATCTAGGGAAATAAGAGCTTAAACAGTTTTGCCTCCTACCACATCTGCCCCCCTTAAATAAAAAGCTCATTATATTTGGTAAAATGAGACATTACCTCTTTTTGAATTTGAGAGGAATCATCTAAGTTATTACAATAGGACGTGGAGGGAGGAAAGAAGGTCATATGCCTAAAATACATTATCAAGGCATTAACAGCAACTGCATTAAACCAAGGTCGTATCATGGAATAGGTAGTTGACATATCACTAGGAGTTCCAGGGTCTTCCTACTCAGCTCTTTTCCTTGTACATACAACCCTATCTAGCAGGAGGTGGATCTGTGCTTCAGAGCTATCTAACACCACCCAGCTTCGAGACTTTCCTTTAGGGCTGAATGAAGAGCCACAAGCACCTACTTTTCCTAACAATTTGGAGAGGGAGGCCCGATGTAAGCAAAGGAACACCAAGGAAATTATAGACTTCCATAAGGACAAGGCCTTGATACCCCACCAGCTACCCTCCTCCAATGCTGGATGCTCCAGCAGTAGCCACTACCATGATATATTTAAGCTCACTTTTTCCTGCAACCAGGGAAACAAAAAACTAACATAATAAAAACTTGATTTCTATGCCTATGAAATAATCTCCAAAGGACAGTTTATAAGAGTTTCTCTTTTAAACAGGCCCCAAGTTGTGTTACTCTTTGAAGATCCCAAGTCCTACATTGGCCCAAGCAGACAATCAGAAAGGATTCTTTTCTTACTACTTTTTAAAACAAAAATCTCCGTCAACTCCTGAGGTGTAACTTTCTACCGTCTATCTTAGTAGATCTGTTTCCACGTAGGACACCTAAAAATAGGCCACACCTCACCTTCTGCGCAGCCATACAAAGCTGCTAAGCGGGGCTCCAACTCAGCTCTCTCTTGTGGGTATTTTCAGAAGATGCCCTCTTTGTCTTTTCTATGACGTTATCCTATATTGAATATTGCATAAAAACACAGCCCAAGAGTGGTTTGCTAGGATGTATCTTGCATTGTAACCACTAAGTTACCATATTTGAGATTTGTTATTTTGTTTTAAACTGAATCAAAATGAAACTATGGCTAATAATGCTCTGGCAGGGAAATCAATTTAAATAATTAATGTTCAATAAACCTATTAATTCCGCTTATAATATTATGGTTGTGGAGAGTTTATACTTTAAAATCACAGTCAAATACATCAATGAAAATGAATAAACATCTACTATACATCAACATGTAGATAAATCCCACAAATAATGTGAAGCAAAGGAAGTCAGACACACCAACAAAAGTCCACACCTTATTATTCTATTCTTTATATAAACAAGTACAGAAACAGGTATACCTAATGTATGCACCTGGAAGTCAGGACGGAGGTTGGCTCTGGTGGTGGTTGAGAGCTGGGGGCATGGTAGGGGAAAGGGGTCTCAGAAAGTTAGTTTTGGTTTATTTCTTGCTTTTTGGTGCTTGTTACATGGGTTATGATCAGTTAGTGAAAATTCATAGAGCTAAGCCCTTATAATAGATGCACTTTTCAGTATTCATATTATACTTAAATCAAAATTCCAAAGTACATAGAAAAGAGAAAGGAGTTTTCCTTATATTATAAAATTTTAAAGTCTGCTACCTTGCTGTTAAAAAATTCTTAATGTTCAGCTTATCTTCTTAAAGAAACCATGAAACCACAGGGACAAAGAGTGGTGGAGCAGGAATCAAAGGGCCCACAGTCCAGGTTGGTTGGCTTGACCTTGGACGTGGCCACTTCAGTGTTCTAGATCTATTTTCTCTTCTGTCAAAGATGGGATAGGCTTAGGAGTTCTCCAAATGTACTTATATGAATGAAAGGAAGGAAACTTCCCACTCTAAAACTTTAGTACTTTGCCCTTTGTTGAAAATTCACTATCAATGGGTATAATTGACTTGGTTTGGAAATGTAGTCCCCTTCCATGACATGTGGCCTTTGGGGTCAGTCACTGCACAGCTGCCACTGAGACCCATCTGTGTGATCCAAAGCAAGTCACCTAAGCCATCCGGACCTCAAATCCTTCTCTATGAAAATGGCAATGTAAATACCTACTTTCCCTGATTGACATTAGGGTTAAATGAGATATACCTGAGCCCAGTATTGGCATATATTAAGCACTCAATAACGATACATGCTATTCACATGCAAATACTTAAAACTCAATTTAACTCCCAGCAACAGTAGAGTAAATGCATAAGTCTGCTCTCTGCCTGGCTTCCTCATGTCAGAAGAACACAAAGTATGTAATAAATAATTTGATTTTTCTGAAATAAGGCAAAGGAAATAAATGTTGTGAAATTAAAATAAAAATATAAATAAATAAAAAGTAAAAACAGATGTAGGCACAGTGAGGAGCCAACTTCCTTCTGAAGTCCTGCATTAAGCTGACGCTGAGGGGCGCACACAGGGTCCTCACCTGAGCTGCCGGCTGCTGAGTGTCTGGGTTTCTCACATGTCCGGAGGAAAGGTAAACCCACCCTGTGCTAGTCCCGACCTGGCTCTCCCTCCAAAGTGACCAGAAGCACCAAGTGCAGAACACAGTTTTGGGTTCCACGGTGCTGGCCACAGAAGTTATCTGAGCCAAAAGCCTTTCAATTGTTTCCCTGTTAAGAAACAGGACATCCACATGGTGCATGAGAACGGACGAGAGATCATGAGTTTGCAAATGCAAGAAGAACCACCAAGTGTCAGATCGTGCTTTAAAACGAGATGTTTATGGGGGAAGAGTGAAAAACAAAGCCACAGGCGCAAAGCAGTCAGTATGAAGCCGGTTTTGCCACCAGTGGCCTAGCAACTAAATTGCCTTAGTATCCATGCTCTTCTCCCAGATTTGTGATTAATCATACCATCACATTTTAAACCGATAAAATGGCATAAAGGATATGTTACAGTTTGTCTTAGCTATTTAAGGAATTTTTTTGCAAGTGATTTTCCTGTGTAATGAAACGCTGACAAGTTGGTTGGCATGTAAGTCGAAAACTGTGCTGTCCAATAGGGCAGCTGCTGCCCACCTGTGACTGCTGAGCACTTGAAACTCGTCTAGTCAAGACTGGCGTGTGCTATAAATGGAAAACGTACACGGGCCTTCAAAGCCTTGGCGTGAAAAACCACATTAAAATATCGCAGGAGTAATTCGTATTCATTACATGTTGGTATACTATTTGGGACACACTGGGAAAAATAAATATATTGTTAAAATTAAATTTACCTTTTCTAAATGTGGTGACTAGAAAATTTAAGTTCCATGGGTCATCTGTATAATCATCCAATTTGACAGTTCTGGTTTAAAGTTTTGCACTTACCCGCAACTAAGTGGTATCATGCACGCAAATTAAAAAATGAATTATAGAATCGGGAAATTTCAGGGCAAAAAGCAAGGGTCTTAGAACAGGGCCTGAGCAATGCACAACTCCAGGGGGCGCCCCTTTCATCCCAGTCCATGAACAGGGATCCTTGGAAGCTTTACCGTATTCAGCTTGTGCAGCCCTGTATTAAAAAGCTGTGTGACCCACCCTCCCTCTACAGTCAGGAATCCCTTCTAGAACATCCCTGATGCAACCCCATACATCTTTTCAACACCTTCCACACGTTTTCCAAACATATACATAGTAATGAGATGCAAATTTATAAAGTGAGGTTTACCCAGCCCTCCAGATTAAGAGGGTAGAAAATAGAGCTGATCCCGTTATAAAACCCTAATGGAATGTAAAAGAAGGCCAGAGCAACCCAGAGTATGCAGAGTCTCAGATACGTACGGGGGCGCAATGTCCTCAGCAGGGCTGTTTTCTTCCTGGAGACCAGAGGCATTTCTCAGAGGGTAACATTCACTTTAATTACAAAACGCACCCGCCTCTCTCTTCCAAGGGAGAAAAGCCTGTTGTTGCATCTATAATGTAGCTTTAGTTTTTGATGCCAAAAATGATTCAGTAAACACAGTTATGTTATGGTTTACTATTTCTTGTTCAGCACTCAAATTAATCTCAAGGCAGTGCTGGCATTAATTCAATTTGATGCCTGTACTTAGGATTTCGCATAGGTGCCTTCATCCAATCCTTCTTCACGACTAATAAAATCTTAATTCATGGTAATATATTTATTTCTAGTTCAGTTCATGTTAAGGAGTGCAGTGCTTTACAGAAAACTAATTAATATCAATCATATATTACAACACTTTTAATGGTTCCGAGGCAAATCTTACACTGGGGGAAAGGTTAGGTGAACCAGGGGGTCTTAGCCCATTCCATTTACTCTACTTTTAGGATTTGAGAAAAAGATACCAAACATCACTACAAATACTAATTTAATTGCCAGTGTGCATCATGGAATGGCTGGGAATTGAAAACCCTGGCTCTGATCCCTAGTAGGACATTGATCTGATGCGGCCCAAGAATATAATTTACACTCTCAGAGACTCTGTTTTCCACCTATTTCGTCTAACCACATCATTTGCAAGTTGGTAAAGATATTCAAATTCAGATGCACGGCACTATTAAAATAATGAGAAACTTTGCTAATAGCAAGCTTTCTGCAATTGTTGGCAACAATTTAATTTTTTTGTTTCATTTTGGGTTTTAGTGTTTTTATTTTTAATTTTAAATGATAGTTGACATAATATCGTATTAGGTTCAGGTGCACAGATTAGACACATATATCTACTAAAGTGATCACCACAGTAAGTGTGGCAACCATCTGTCACCATACATAGTTCCTGCGATAGCGACTACATTTCCTGTGCTGTCTATTATTGTATATCCTCGTGACTTATTTTAAACTGGCAGTTTGCACATCTTAATCCCCTTCACCTTTTTTGCCCATCTATTTTTATGTAATGTTTGCGTAATGCTGATAGCATCATATTTCCTGGGACTGGACATATAGTCAGTGTGATAGTTCAAGCCTGAGTCCCTTAACTATGACATAAATAGTGCCCCCTAGAGTTGTGCAATGTAGTGGCCCCCAAATTTCCTCAAAGAACTCTGTTTCAAAGGCCTAATTCTCCACGAGGCACAAAGAACTGGAGCAGTGGGTTACACAACTCTTTGAAAATATAATAATAATAATAATAAAATAATAATAATAATGTGTTAGGTCCCTTGAAATGCATGGTCATAATATCCAGTTTGGACAAATTAGGCATTAGGCATTTCATTCACTCTGCAACAATTTCTCCACACTGACAATGCTATCAAGGAAAAAAAAAAAGATAGGCACATACTATTTTTAGAAAACCTTCAAATCTGCAATGTATTTTTTAAAATCCTGATCATTAGCAATAAAACAAAAGCCAGAACACCAGCAGCATACTGGCTTCTAGGTGCAGAGATAATGCCTCTTAATACTCACTTTCGAAACCAGATCCATGGATGAGAACCTCCGAGACGCGGCTCATTCATTTTAATGCAGTGTAAAATACTTGTGTGCAAGTTGAGGGAACACTCACGATGGGGGCCTCCACGGGCTACTTTTTAATTCACAAGGGCATGGTGACGTGGGAGGGCACCTGGAAGTCACTACTCAATGAACTCCACAATAGGACTCAAATCTGAAACCCAATCTTAGCCAGATGCAGACGTAAGAGCAAATACATACAGTATCATGTGCTTTCCAACAGCCCTGTGTCTCGAGGGAGCTTTCTGACATCAGCAGTTGAGACAGGTGGTTCCCTTTCCAACTGCGGAAAATAAAACCCTACTGCAGAGGGAGTAAGTAAATATAACTGTACTGTAATTTTTCCTTGGTGCATTCTCCCTGTGATTTCTGTCCTGTGATGATACTTTATCCAATGAACCCTTTCAGAGAATCCTTCCAGGCTAATAACCAACTAAACATTTGCAAACTGGCTGAAGCTGCATAAAAGACACTGGTAGCACACTCTGTTAGCTGCCCCACTTGGGAGAACTGGGGTTTTCCTCCTCTCATTTACTCAGAATAGATTGTCAAGTGGCTGCCCAAATCTCTGCTGGAATATGTCATCCTTTGTCCTCTGTTACTAATACAACCCAACAAAATGACAGACAGGAGTCAGACCACGTTAAAATCACATGCATAGAGCAGGTCAATACCAATCCTATCCAGTTTGAGTCTGAGAACTAAAATCAGCTGAGATGTACTAAGCCCTTTGTGGTCACAACTATTTGCTTTTGCATTTAAGAATTCCTAGCAGAAGGGCACCCCATAACGTGTGTATAAAATTACTTAACTCAACTTCCATTTCCTTTTCTGAACATAGATACTTTTACACTCTGACAGCCACTGGCTCTTAAAGCATTCTCCTTTTTGTTGTATCTCCTTAGAAACACAAATCTCGTTCCCTGGCAGCGGTGGCTCTCAGGGCTGCACCGCATGCCCAAACTAGTCCTCCCTCGCAGCTTTAATTCACAGTAAGTGGCATGAAAGGAGGTCAACCCTTCTCCGAAAAACACTCCGAGTTCGTTTTGACTTCAGAATCTATTTTGGAAAGCCACACTCCCTGCTACATGAAGAGCTGCTTCCCATTTTGAAAATCTGGCTGTCACTCCGGACGACTTTATGGAATGGTCTGCGAAGGGGCACATGCAGGGTGACAAGCACAGAGTCACCTCCTGGTCGCAATTCGCTTCGAGAATTCAGGAAACTCCGTGAGACAAGGAGTTGCTAAACGCCATCCGCTCTTCACCCCCCAAAAACAACTCTTTCATTTGAAAGCCACCCATGGTATGCATACATGTGAGAGCTTTTCTTTCTTGAGATGTTCATTGAATGCTTAACTCAATAATGCCATCTTAATCCTGACAGTTTCCATGGTAACCCACCACTGTAATAAACAAGTCTGAAGAATGGGAAACGAAGCACGATATTCCTGTTTTTTCCTATGCTCCTTCAACTTTCAAAGAACAGGGTCTTCTCTACATCTCTAAAGTTTGTAGTTTATAGCTCTTTGAGCTAGAGTAAAAGTAATAGCCTTAAAGAGATGACATCCAACGTGTGGTGGATAAGCACTATGTGACAAGCCCTGTGCTGAGTACTGATGTAGATGATTCCACCTAAATCTTACACTGACAGGAAGAGCAAGTACTATTAGGTTGATTCTGGGGATAAGCTTGCTGAAGCTTAGAGAGGTTGAGTAACTTTTCTGAAGACAAAAATCCGATATATGGGAAGCCTGGGCCTTGACGTCAGTGTTGTCTGACTCCAGACCTTTTTCTCTTAATGACTAGGCTGAGCAGGAAAAGAAATGGCATTTTTGTTTGTTTCTAACAGTCACATAACTTTGACATTTAAGAGTCTCTCCACAAATCAGAAGGGAACTACAGCTTTATGTTCGTAAGGGAAGTAAAGCACCACACACACCCAGCTGAAACCGCCAGGGAGGTTAGGGCGAGGCAGGACTCCACTGGCACTCAGCCAGCACGTGACCCCACTCTGGCCAAAGGGAGCCGAACAACAGTGTCTATAAATGTGATCTGGCATCTCATTGAAAAGAATGCATCTTTCTTTGCGAATCAACCTCTACAGTTAACTTGGGGCGTCTGATTCAGATCACTGAGAGCACCTCTAAAGGAGAAGGAGCCCTTATTACATTGTCTCCCTTTTCCCTAAGTGAAGACTCTCTGAAGACAGCAATTGCAAATAATGGCCATATGAGAACACATCTTAAGACCACATGGCAAACCATATTACAAGAAGGGTTTCCATGCCATACATGTGTTTCCATGCAAGTCTATACCATGAAGTCCATTCGGTGTGATTATCTTACTGTAGAATAAAACTCAGCAATAGATTTCAACTTCGTTAACACCGATAATTGAATCAACTTCAAATACATATATTTTAGCTTTTTCTTGGAAGTGCAGTCAAATATAAAAATGTTCATGAGTTAGAGTCATTCAAAACTCATTGTAGTACCAGCTTCAGAAAGGGGGGCTAAATTGTATGGTTTTCTAATCTACTCTGATTTAGGAAATATAAATAAAACAAATACATTGAATGCATTTTAAAAAGTGTGTAGGCTTGGAGAACACTACGGCTCTTGTTTGGAAACAGGTATAACTAAGGTCCAAAATACCTAGGTCGCTTGACAAACTGGAGGGCCTCCATATAATGGGGCAGGTTCCAAAGTAAATGACCTAGAATAAAAAGTCAGAATAGGCTGCCTCTTTTGATATCCTCATACCTTCGAGAACCTAGAGGAACGCAGGCAAACTGGGAAGGTCTGTGGCCATGTGAGGAAGTAGGCATGGTTAACTCTGATATCCCCATGACCCCCATCACCACCACACCTTAAAAATGTCAAAGCCACACACTATAACTGAATAGGAATGGAAGTTGCATGCTTTTAAATATGTGATATTGAAGTCTGGTCCGAGGGTAGTGATTTTTTAAAAAGAAACTTACTTTCTCAAAGAGCATTAAACCAAGTCCACTTTCATGATCCCTTTCTAGGCATGCAAATTATGCTACCAGGAACAAACACTTCAGAGCAGAGTCAGAACTCAGATGAATGCAGAATACGCTGGCTGTGGAGCTTGTGCACCCAGCAAAGTGGACCAGGAACGCGAACATGAATGTGAAGTCACTTCAGTACAGTCCACCTCAATACCACAATATCCCAGGACTGCCACTTCATTTCTCTGAGTCTTCATTTTTCCATCTAGGGAACAAGGACAATACCTACCCCACAGGCTTATCACGGGGACTCAACAGGATGAGCTGCAGACACATAGGAGAGGGGCCGGCAGAGTGCCTGGTGTACACTGGGCACTACTCAAATGCCTACTGCCTTCCTTGGTCAAGTCTCTCAGTTACAACTATTCCTCTGTCCTTACAACCTTTCCTCTCCCTCTCTTCCTAGAGTGTTTAAGAAAATACATACAATAAGATTTCTGTGCCTCTTATCCCATGGAATGGACACTGAGATTGAAGAAGACACAGACATGCATGGGAACCGCAGCCTGTGTCCCTCTCTGTGGGTGCCTTGCCCACATACTGAGGGGGAAGGATGACTGACATCTCTGCTTGGAGCATAAAGTGGCATTCAATGCAATGTGTAAGAGAGATATTTTATTTATTTATTTATTTATTTATTTATTTATTCATTACTGGATTTATTGGGGTGACATTGGTTAATGAAATTATACAGGTTTCAGGGGTACAGTTCTATAATGCATCATCTGCATATTGTATTGTGTGTTCACCATCCAAAATCAAGTCTCCTTCTGTCACCATTTACCCCGCCTTTACCTTCTTCTGCCTCCCCTACCCCCTTATCCCTCTTGTAGTCACCATACCGTTGTCCATCTTTGACGGTTTTATTTATTTATTTACTTTGCTCAATCCCGTCACCTTTGCTCACCCAGCCCCCCAGCCCTCCTCCCCTCTGACAGCTGTCAGTCTGTTCTCTGTATCAAAGGGTCTGTTTCTATTTTAATTGTTTATTTTGTTCATCAGATTCCACTATAAGTGAAATCATATTAAAGATCAAAGGTTTGTGTGGAAATAAATTTTGAAAACTTTAAAATGAAACAAAATTGATATTTGGATTTATGGCCAATGCTTAGATATTGCAAGTTTGGGCAGATTATGAGGAAAACCAATGTGCAAATTACCACCAAATGCCTCTTCTTTAAAGGAACTAGTGACAGACCATGTCTATATTTGTCTTCAGGTTTTTAAAGGCAAAATTATCAAGGGTTAAATATTAAAAAATTCAAAACTTTGAAAACTCAAATATAGGTGAAGGGCAGCAATTTTGGTCCCAGAAAAAAAAGAAGAAGAAAAAAACTAAAGATTACTTTATGCACCAAATGCACCAAAGCTTTCTCTAAATATTAGCATCATAAAATTACTCTAGAAATGCCCAGAGTTTAAAATAAGTAAAACAACCTGGGAGCATTAGGGACAAGAAATGTATTCCCAGAGTCCATATATCATTTTTTAAAGATCGTATTTATTTATTTTTAGACAGAGGGGAAAGGATGGAGAAAGAGGAGGAGAGAAACATCAATGTGTGGTTGCTCCTCAGGTGCCCCCTACTGGGGACCTGGCCCACAACCCAGGCGTGTGCCCTGACTGGGAATCGAACCAATGACCCTTTGGTTTGCAGGCCTGCACTCAATCCACTGAGCTACACCAGCCAGGGCCTATATATCTTTTTTTAAAAAATGTAATCAGTAGTTACCACCACTTGAAAGGGGAACAGGGAAGAGCAAAGAAAACAGCATACTGCTTGGAAAATCATCCACAAAGAATCCATCTCTTAATTCATGTCTACGGTCGTTATTTATAGCCTCAGACAGTAACTTTAGACTTGTCAGAGGGTGTGAAATGGGCTTCCCTCCCTACATGAGCTCTCTGTGAATAATAATCATTCACCGTCTTCCTACCTTGGAAAGGTAGGGAAAGTCTATTCTAAAAAGTAAAATGAAAACTAAAAACCCTGCCAAAAGGCTGCACGCAGGGTCGGAGAACAACTTTAGCCCCGTGAGGCCCTGACAGCAGGACAGACACACAGCACAGATCTCACCACCTCTCGCCGTGTGTGGGAATCATGTACCTACCTGCAAATGTGCAGAACTTAAAAGGGGAATCAGCCAGCCGTTTCGAGCCAGCCAATCACTAAGAAGTCACTATGCTCCCCAAGATGGCCCAGCACATGCCGAGTGCTTAACTAGTGTAAGGTTTTATACCTTTCTGTCCTGAACGGGCGTATTGTCTAAGAGTGAGCAGAAGGTCAGGCTCACAATCAATCTACATACCCACATGTGAACACAATAATAGCAAGTGTTCAGGGAGAAGAAGTGGGGATCAGTTAGGGGCTAGAAAATAGATCTAATTAACCTTGTAAAGTCTAGAATAAGCATGCCAGCCAGGCTCTGTACAGACTTTTAGAAGCCCCTGCCCCCTCTGTAATTCAAAATAGAAATTAGACTTATTACTAAATGATGCATGTGTAGAGAAGCCCACTAGAAGTCTAATCATTGTCATAATAGTGGCTTCCGTGATTACTTTAAAGGCAGTCTTTTCAAAGGAAAACTTTTGGTGCCCCTGCGTGGGTGTCTTGCTTTGCTGGGTGCCCCACTCACTAGTTTAATGTAGCATTGGGTAATCCTGTGGAGGTGCCAACATACAAATAAAGGAAAACAGAGATGTGTTTTGCCAGGACCTTCCCATCTATTCATAAACCCTACAATAAAAGTCCTGGGACCCAGAATAAAGACGTGTAAGAGGCATACTTGGCTGGAAAAGAGCATGTGGGTTTCTCTAGCTTTGGGGTGCCTGCTGGGGTCCAAGAAGGCATAAAGACAGAAGGAGAAAGGATAATGAGGGAGATGCAGCCTTCTCTTTGAAACGAGACCGAAGTGGGGGCAGAACCAGGCCCCGACACTTCCTAACTCTTTGAAATGGGTCAAGATATGTGGGCTTCTGCCCCCATGAGATGACACCACTGTCTTCCTGGAGAACATAAGGATCAGATACTTAGCTTGGCTCCTGGTAGATATTTGCTAAATGCTAGTGCTCCTCCATAGTAAGGGCACTAGAAAATAAAAAGTTGTAGTGACAAATGATGAATCATACAAGGTCCAGTGTTAGCTGCTAAGGGAAATACAAAGAAATATAAAAGGTGGTGAGAAATGAACCTTGGCTCTCAGCCAGGTGGTGAAATGCAGCTGCTCATGTGATCTTATTGAAAAACTGTCTTTAACCCACAAAATTCCAGTAAGTCACTACGAGCCAAGAAATACTAAATCAAAAAGAGCTAAAAATGGATAAGCGGTTTTTTAAATATAAAATCGAAAGTGGGATGTTGGTCGTGTACCCACTACTGTTCTAAGTGCCTTATATGTATTATCTGGATACTATGGGAACTATGGGTATCACCTCCCACTTCTTTCCCAGATGGAGAAGCAGACACAGAAGGTTACTTAACCAAAGCTACCCATCTAACACGTGGTAATGTTGACACTTGAACCTGGGCAGCCTGGTTCTAGAGCACATGCCTTAACCCTTCCTCTAAACCTACTGCCTCTACCACCTGCCCCCATTTTAAGTCTTCACTAATTAAAGTTGTGTGAAACACTAAAGCTACACAATTGGAGAAGACCTGGCTCCTGGTCTCAGAGAACCCTCAGACTGATGAGGAGAATAGGATCTCTGAGCCTGGAGCCACAAGGGAATCAGCAGGACATCATGGGTGAGACACGAAGAACAGAGAAACCCAGGTCACCTGCAAGAGAGAGGGGAAGGAGACGCGGGCGTTCTCAGAAGAGAACGCTCCTCCCACCTCCACACGTTAGAAACCATTCTGTATGTGCCTAGCACAGCGTGGGGCACACGCAGTAAAAATGAGTGCCTTTGTCATCTTTGGACTAATAAGATAATGATATTTGCCGCTGTCACAACTAGGAATGACATATAATCTGTCCTCCAAGGAGTTTACAGTCTTGTGGGGACAGAGACGTGGACGTGGTTCCAACATGCGTTCACGTTGTGACTTGTGGAGACGATCTGAAATCTTGAGGTGACAGACGTGATAGACAGAGTCCTGATACAATCACACGACAGGTGGGGAGAGCTGCCTGACGGTCTTCCTAATAGGCCCCAGTCCGACCAAACCTGCTCTTAACTGTTGATAAACTGAGATACGTGACCGTGCACTTCCCCAAGAAACACGTGTTAAACTACAATCAGTTAACAACTTTCCCATTGGACAACAAATAGTGTCCAGCATGGACTAGAAACAATATGATTTGTGAATATAAATCCCAACAATAAATATGTACTAAAATGTATATTGGTGGCTTTTAAAAGACAGTTCAGGAGATGCATGTCCCCAGCTATAAGCAATTACAAACTGAATTATCAGAAAATGGAAAGAAACTAAAAAGGAGTCATTAGTATTAGATTGAAAAGATACCCAGTATGAGAAACTAGTATTTTATGCAGGAAAATGTCTTAGAAAAGGTTTTAAGGCAGAAGGGTGTGGGGAGTGAGAGAGAAAGAGTTACAGAGGAAGGAGTGCCATTTTCCAAAGTAGGGTCCCCATTGTGTTTGGCTTGCTTGGCCAGGCTGAGGGGCAGCATGGTACAGAGCAGAGCTTCACACCCTGAACTCTGACACTGACCTTGGGTCTTACCCGTATGGCCTGAGTAAAGGTATGAAGGAGCTCTATGTTTAGTTTGCTTATCTGTAAAATAGGGCTTATTGTGCGTACTTCTTAAGGTCTTATGAGGATCCTCTAAAGATCATAAAATATAACGCATCTAATTGTTTATGTGCAGATGTGGCTAAGCCATGGTGGCCAGTGGTTTGTTCAACCACTAGTATGTGCTCCTGTGAAGGTCTTTTGTCGATGTAATTAAAATCTACAATCAGTTGATTTTAAGTAAGGCAAATGTCTCTTCATAACGTAGATGGGCCTCATCCAATCAGTTGAAGGCTGTAAGACCAAACACTGAGGTTGCCCTAAGAAGAAAGAACTCTGCCTCAAGACCGAAACTAGAAGTCTTGTCTGAGTTTCTAGCCTGCTACCCTGATATGGATACAGATAAAGATATAGGTATAGAAATAAGTATAGATATAGATATATAAGTATAGGTGTAGAAATAGGTATAGATATAAACATACAGATATAGAAATAAGTATATATAGATATGTTGTTCCTCTGCTTCCCTGGAGAACCCTAACTAATACAACATTTTCAGTGCATTGAATGCTCACTATGTGCTGCCCATACTCCAGGCATTTTAAGAACTTTAATTCTTCAATTCATTCATATTAGCATATTCTCTCTCTCTCTCTCCACCCCCAAGTAATAAACAAACATATAGAATGTAGACCCTTCTTCAGCAGTAGATCAACTGATGAAATGTCTACAAATTACTAATGTAATTTTTAACATGATTTCAAAAGCAAATTTAGGACTCTTAGAAAAGAGGAAATGCAAATCAAAGAAGAATATAATCTAAAATGGTGACTGAACAACTTAATATAATAAATGTGTCAAAAGCAAATGAGTGCTAGAATTCCATAGCTATGTAAAGGAAGTAGAAATTTTTTTCCTATTACTTTGCATCAACCCAAATTACTTTACTTTTGAGCTGAGAGAACATCATGAATGAGGCACATATTCATTCACCCATCTCTACACTTGCCCATTCACAAAACATGCACGGAGTGTTGCTGCATGCCCCAGGCTGGGCTGGCCCTAGGACTGTGAAGATAAATAAAGAAGACAATAGTCCTCCCTCTTCCCTTTGAAGCACTACAGGCTAGGAAGTGTGCAGAGGAATAAACAAGTATAATTATATCAGTAGAATATACTGGAGTGAAGTAATGCAGAAGGTGCTGGGGAGGCTCAGAGAATGGACATCTAATCCCTTCTGGAAGGAATTCCTTCATTCATGTGTTGACTTCTTAAGTGAAACTTTAGTAAGGTGAACTCTGTGCCAAGCACCATGCTATGTCCTGGGAATGAATACTTATTATTGTTTTGTCCTATCCTTATACATGGAAAATAACCAAAGAGAAGTAGTGTTAACACGCATGAAAGATAGATCTTCAAAATTACATTTAAAAACAAACTTTCTCCATTTTTGTGACTAAGTCCTACACACTATGTTAACTGCAGATCAATACCTGGGATGTCAGTCAATACCAGTGTTTCCAAGCCACTAATGCTAGCTTTACAAAGCGTTGTTTCTCAAGATCTCACTGCTCGAAGTGTGAGCACAGCCGCAGAAGATGCTAATATAAATATCTTGCGTTATTGATAAATAGCATGACTTTGTCATTTATTAATAGCAACTATATATTGCAACAATTTCTAAATGAAGCCTTATAAATAACTGAACTTTTAATTACTCGAGAAAACTATAACATCCATCAACACTCAACACTCATGATGCCTGCTAAGTATCACCATGGTCCTAGAAAGTTACACTGTCACTCAAAAAGGCTACAGCAATGAAAGAGTAAAGATTTTGTATCCTAAAAGAAAAGGTCTAATTCTACCCAGGAAAGACAAATCTAGACCTTCAAGGAAGTGAAAATTGGGAGAGGGGTTGGGGAGTGGTGTGCCCTGGGGAGAAAGCAATAGGGAAAAGGAAGAGTCCCTAATCAAATCAGAGATGAGATTACTCAGTAGAGATTCCTTTGGTCTAAAGGAAAATGGGCTGGTTGGTTTCTTTTGTTCTTTTCATTAATTCCACTTTTTTTTTTTGATGTTTAAAATGTGTATCCTATCTATGTCCAAACATGGGATTATTGATTACATACAAAGTTAGACATTTGAAACAAGATGATAAAAACAAAAACCTGATCAAATCAAGTTAAAAGGAACAAGGAAATAAATGCTAGTATATATTTGAAATGCACAATGTTTTGGAACTGAGTTTTGAATTGAGCTTTTAGAATTTGTGTTCCCTAGCTGTTTAGACAAAAAATCAAAATGAGTTGAGTTGCATACACGTTCACTATACAACCCAAGGGAGCGAGAAGTCTCTGACCTCTTTACTCCGTTGTAACCCCACCCACTTCCAGGACCCAGCCCAAGTTACCCGTTCCTTCTGTATTTTCCTTCCAAGCATTAATCAATTTTCTAAATTTTGTATCTTTCACTTATTTTCTGTTTCCTGGTTCATGAGACCAGGAGTCTCAGGTTTTTGTTTGCTATTTTATCTCACGTTCCTGAGAGTACCGCCTGGTACACATAATAAAACATATATATATATGTTTATTATATATATATTTTCCTGAAGTCCAGAGTAATTTTATCCTCAATACTGAGTTCCGGAATGAATTTATCATGTAGTAACCTCAATACACTACATGAGGCTCTGAGGCTATGTTGAAGTGGGGAGATAATGAACATGACAAGCATAACATAAAAGGTACATGCAAATGTGTAGTGACAAGGGAACAGAATTTGGAGCCAGAAGATCTGAGCTCAACTACCAAGGCCATCTCCTCATGCCGTGTGCCTCCCATCAGATAACACGGCATAATTGTGAAGCCCATGGACTCTGGAGTTTAGCAACCTGGTTTTCAGTCGTGGCTCTGAAAGCTCATAAGCTGTGTGACCTTTGACAATTTACTTAGCTTCTCTGTGCCTTAGTTTCTTCATCTGTAGAATGTGGATAATGATAGTATAGTCAAGGGATTACAAGGATAATTAAGTGAATTAATATATGTAAATCAATCAGAACATTGCCTCGCACATAGAAAAGCTGAGTACTGGCAGTTAATTTGAACTGGTGACCCTCATTTATAAAACATGGATAGTAACTACCTGTGGTGTAATCATAAGGATCAAGTGATCTTAATACATGTTAATGTGCTTACATTTTAATAGATGACTTGTTGTTTAATTTCAGGACAGTGTGTGTTCATTATAAGTTTTTCAGAAAGATGGAGAGAATAAAAATCCTTTCTATCTCAGTAAACAGTGACAACTACTATTAGCATTTTCTTATATAAATTTCCAGATTTCTTCTTATGCTATATCAACATGAAGACATGTGTTTGTGAAAATATAATTTTAACAGAGTTAGACACATATAATACACTGCTCAGAAATCTGCTTTTAAAAAACTTATCCTGGGTGTTTTTTCACCAAATAAAGATCTACATCCTTCTATGTAACAGCTGCCCAGCATTTTATTGCATGAAAGTGCCGTGATTTATTTAGCCAATACTGCATTCACAGCCAGGTTGTTTCCAGTGTGCGAAAGTGCTTCGTAAACTACACAGTAATATACAAATGTTAGCTCTCATCACCATTACTTTAAAATAAATATCTAGACATTACCATTAACCTCCTCAGAGGTCTTTCACTTTTTCTTTAACCCTTTAGAAACAGTGTGTCAATCTAACTGTATGCTCACCATCATTCAAAATTCACGGCATTTAGGGATCCCGTGTGTGAACAGGAAAAAGTACGCAAACTCCTAAATCATATGGAGGGGAGTGGTGGGATTATTCCCAAGAGTCCATCCATCTCAGCACAAAGACTGTGTACTTTCTCCAGGCATGTGCCACCTCACTCACACTCCTTTGCTCATAGGCTGGCGTCACTCATTGTTGCTGCCTTTTCAGAATGCACGCATGGCTTCAGAATCTTCATTGACAACGAACTCCCAATGACCGTTATCAAATAATTGGAACAGGCAGGAGAGATGAAATGTATTTGTTAACCCCATGTTGAAGACCTAAATAATTAAAAAGGTATTTACCTACAAATATGTACTGAGTAGCCACCATGTGAGGTATGCGTGTCAGAAGTGGCAGATTTTGCAACTATATTAATTTACATCATTGCCCCACATATATTCTGGGTTCCTGGAGACTTGAAAACACGCCTTTGTCCTTCTCTGTAGCCTCACCTTTGCCTAATAGAATGCCACATAAGAGTAGCAGATAGTTAATATTGTTCCCTTGTGGAGAGCAGTTGAAATAACTGAAGACCTTGATCTCACTATTTTACAATCTCATTGATTAATAACTGAAATTAAAAGTGCCAATGGAGTCTCTGAAGATAAAACCTGCTATGTTATTTGTGATAGGGTGGAGGGGGATAGGCATCCAGTTGCACGAAAACAAGTAATTTAGAATTGCTAGTATTTTTTTACAATAAATTTCCTCTATTAATTAATGTTATGACTTAGAGAAAGTATATGTGGCAGAACGCAGAGGGCTCTGCGGACACCAGTTTTGCAAGAGGAGGTGGCTTGTTCATTGAGATATATGGCAGATTTACTTCCTCCTGGCATAGGGCCCAGCATGAGCTGAATGGGTGCAGCTTATAAAACTCTGGCCTTTCACCTCTTCAAGGCTACAATTAACTACCCTATGAGCTTCATTCATTCGACACATATTCACCGGATGGCCAGTAGGTACTCCACAATGCAGTAAGCATTAGATTTGGGGAAGTCCAACATGACAAAAAAGTAATCATTCAAATTCAAATAGATTATACATAAACATTTTAGGCCTCTTAACAATGGATCATCACGGCAATTATTTTCCATGACTATCAAAGGTAGGGCTTATGTATTTTTATCCCCTAGTGTTAAAATCACTCTAACTAGGAAGATCTTTTTATCCCAACAAGAAAATTAGCAAATCCATTCCATCATCTCCTGCCTGTTCCAACTATTTTATAATGGCTGCCAGGAATTCATTGTTAAAAAGGATTCAACCATGCCTGAACTCTCAAGAAAATTCTGCAATTGACAAGTGATGTCTGCCATGAATGAAGAGGTGGCCGACAGTTCTGTGCGTCAAATAGTTGCCATTCCTCTATCTTGTATGTCATCCTGACTCTGCTCCTTTGTCTTCTGCTGGTCTCCGAATAACTCTTTTTTACTGGTGCTTTGCCAGTTATTTGAGGACCCATTTATTTTACAAACCATGACCCAACATGGTTAACACTGAGCACTGCGCCCAATCACCCCTCGCCATCTAACACTGGATTTCACCCTTCTCCAGTTTCTTCATTTTGAATTTGTCTTAGTTTTTAAAATAAAGTCATAATGCTCCTTGAGGGCAGCAACCTTTTATCTTCATTCTTTTCAGCCTCTGCCACGCACTGCTAGCTACAACAAATGTGCTCAGCAAACACTTTTCATATGATTGCATGGAGAAAGGACCTGTCTCGGGCACTAAAAACCTGGCTTCCTGCACAAGTTCTCCACCTGGTATGTGCAGGACTTCGTATAAATTCATGGAACTATCTTGGGCCTCAGTTTCCCCACCTCTAAAACAGAGATGTGGCCATAGAAAATGTCTAATATCCCAAATCAATCTAGCATTCAATGCTTCTATATATCTTAGAAGGTAGTGTTTCAAAGAGGACTTCTGCAGCTTGAAATATCTCTTTTCATCTAATAAAACAAGTTTCTTTTTTCTTTGATAAAGACATGAACTGTGGATCTTCTTGAGAGGCAGCTCAGCTTTCACTCCCTTGCTATTCTAAGTTCCCAGTAAATGAATGCTGATTCTCTCCTCTTGCTTCAGCCCTTAACAAAAGCCCACTCTCTTACTAATAGAAAATAGGATTTGAGTGATGGCCCTTACACTAATTGGTCAGGAGCCCTTGATAAAATATTGTTATTGACAGAATGTTCCCCCTGTTCATGTGCTGATAAAGTAGCTTAGCAGACACAGAAAGAGTAAATGGAGGACAAAGAAAATCTACCTTAAACTTGGGTGGAAGAATAGAGTCAGCGTTGTGGGGTTCTTGCTAATAGGAGACCTTGCTGAAAGAATATAGCCGAAGCCACCATATTCAACAAGACAATGGGAACAGGAGAGTAAGAATCAGCAGTGGTGGGTGAGAGGTTAAGAAATGAGAGAAGATTCGCCCTGGCCAATGTGGCTCAGTTGGTTGGAGCATCGTTCTGTAAACTGAAAGGTCAGGGATTCGATTCCAGGTCAGGGCATGCGCTTGGGTTGTGGGTTCAGTTCCTGGTTGAGGTGCATGAGAGACACAACAAATCAATTTTTCTCTCCCTTTCTCTCCCTCCTTTCCCCTCTCTAAAATCAATAAGCATGTCCTCAGGTGAGGATAAGAGAGAGAAAGAGAGAGAGAAAGAAGATCCAAAAGCTTGACTTGCTCTGTTTGACCCTTGAGGTCTACATAGGATCAAATGTAAGTGAAATAATTTAGAGACTGTAATTTTTAACTCAGCCAGAATAGTATACATAAAGAAATCCCATCACAATCTGTCAAAAACTATCTATTGATTTTAAAAGATAAAACATAAAATGTTCAAAGGACCATCATAACTATAATGGTATGGGTTAAGATCAAGTGCAGAGAAGCTTCTACGGAAGGGACTGTGTTCTGCCGTGGCCAGTGATGAACTAACTCAGTGACCTCCCAGATCTTTTTCCTAGAAATGAGCCTCTGTCTGCTGTGACTTGATCTATCTAAATGTTAAAAAGACAAAATAGAACCAAGGATAGCGGCTATATTAGTCCTCATAACGGCAGTTTGCTTATACTGTGGTCCAGTCCTCAATGTGCCTTCCCTTAACACTAACTACTAAAGTGCAGAAAACACTACCTGACCAGCAGCGGAGCAGTGCACTGAGGGGAAGGGACCACGGGTGGGCTAGCTGTGTCTCTGACCCCAGGGCAATTTGATTCAGGCAGAAATCCCCGGATTCTTTCACTTTAAGTAGTACTTGGACAAACCAAAGCTTTATTCTCCCTGAAACCCTAGACTTAGCTATGAAGAACCCTGAAAATGTAGCTGACCCTTGAACAACATGGTGGTTAAGGGCACCGACCTCCCCATGCAGTTGAAAACTTCTGCCTTCTCCAAAATATAGTTGTCCTTCAGTGGCCATGGGGGACTGCTCCCAGGACCCCCTGCAGAACCCCAATCCGCAGATGTTCGAGTCCCCTACAGAAAATGGCATGCATCAATGCACACAGTCAGGCTGCTGCATCTGCAGGCTCCTACCCACTCATCACAAACAGTACAGGTGTTTATTAAAAAAAAAAATCGGTGTAAAGTGGACCTGCACAGCCTGGGCTGTTAAGGGTCAACTGTATCCATTTTGTCTTTTCTTCTACCCACCCAACTTTTCTCCTCTCATGTCCCCAGTCCCAACCGCCCCCCCCAACTTCAGAAAAGGGAAATTGGGGCAAGTTTTCCTGGAAGTCTTTTATGTGTTCTCCTGCAACCTACAAAGTCATCACTCAGCTTCTAGAATCTTCCTTCCTGCCAGCCTTGCCTGAACTGACCAGAGCCAGGCCAGACTCAAGTTCTTTCCATTCTTCGAAACAGATGCAGCAACAGGGAGCCTGTCCCAGCCAGAACTCAAACTCTGCTGAGGATATACCCAACACGTGACCAGCCTGGGCTCACCCACCAAGTAACCAGCAGTAAGGAATAGCCCAGAGAGCTAGGGATTCTACTAAAAAAAGGATAATTGAGGGCCCTCACACCACCCACCCACCTCCCTCCTACCTACCCTGTCTCACAGGGAAAGAAGTCGAACACACTACTTTGAGGACCGGGCAAAGCAACAATTCCTTCCTCCCACTCATCACATTCTTCTGAGGAATGGGGCTGACTTTGATTCTTCAGATTACATTCACAATTAAACTCTTCAAGACTTTGTACTCTGGGAAAATGGTAAACAACCCAACTCTTGTCCTCAGATAACCAAGCATGTGTGTGTGTGCGTTGGTGGGGGTGGAGAGTGTAAGGGATTGAACTGAATGACAAGGGACTCCAACTCCTGAGAAAGTCTTCACAAATAGAAGTGCATGTGAGTGGAACACCTTGTAATTTAAAACTACGTTTCTTTCAGTGGTGTCTCCAGTTCTCAGCCTGAGCCAGGCCAGGCGTGGGATTTGATTTGGCCGCCCTTCCGTTAACAAATGCGCTGCACTCCACGGCAGCCTTGGGCGGGGGGGGGGGGGGGGGGGGGGGGGGGGGGGGGCGGGCAGCTCCCTGTGTAAAGCCCCCGGGCACGTGGAACACCGTGTTGTTCGACATTTCACTGGCAGCAATAGGACTGTCTGAAAATGTTCAGACCCCATCGAGCACAGTGGCAGGGGAGGGGTTAATAAGTGCATGTTGCACATGGCTTTCGGGAATCTGTTGTGAAAGGCATGTGGAGCCCTGCAGAATGCAAGTGCAATTTTACCCATGCATATTTCCTGGGTTACTTGGGAGGAAGTGTTATTGGAACTCAGCTTTCAATAGGAAGTTCACTCTAAAAAGAAAAATAATAATTCTGTAGTTTTTAAGGAAAATGTGGCATTCACCTAAATAGCATGCCTCTGCTCATCCCCCAATATTACAATACGGTAGCAGAAATGTTAGAGAATGCTTTCTACATGTTTGCGCCTTCCTCATTACTCACCAACAGGGAATAATATCTCATTCATTCCACAGATACTTACTGAATATCCCCAATGTTGAGAAAATGTTCCTATCGTGTTAAAAGGTGGGCAAAGCCAGAAAGGATACCTGGATAATCAGAACTGGATTTTGACCTTGTGGAATTTGCCGTCTGATAGGGAAATCAATACACAAACACCAAAGATACTTCAGTGCAAGGAAGAAATGTTAGGCAGGTTAGAAACTGGCCTCTAATGGACAGGATGTTTGGCACTTGAAGAGAAATTGATTCCAGCTGGGGCAAAGTATATTGCTCAGCTTTGATGTCCAACAGAAGGAAGGGAGTCCTCAACACCCCATCACCTCGAGAAAGGAGCATCTCTAAGACAACTTCGTTTTTTTGCCAAGATATGCAGGTACACGTCTATGTGTGGTCTGAATTTCTATAGCAGTCTAGGGGTTTTCCCTCCTTTCTTGCCCCAGGAACAGCAGGGAGGAGACATGTTCACACAATAGCTAAGCTTCATTTTTTTTTTTAACTCTGTCATGTTTTAAGAGGATTAGCTTTATTAGTTCAGTTAGTTCACTTTCCTTTGATTTCTCAATGGGAAAAACAAACCGAGAGTAAAAAGCAGGAGTTGACTTCAACAGTCCACAGTCAGGCACTAACTCCGGGTTTGAGGTGAGGGCTCCGGCTGGCATTTTAGCTCGCTTGTGTTTGTTTGGTTTACTCCTGACAGAGGCGATGGAATGCTTCAGTGAAAACACCCAAGTCATTTTCTATCTATGAATGAACAGAAGGCATCCCGTGGCTCAGGAGGAATAAATATTCAGCCCCACTGGAGGCCTGCTGGCTCACCCACGCCTCAGCATTGCAGTACCCACTCTGGCTTCACATGTAATTTACTGAAGTTGGTGCCATTTCATGGCGGGGTGATTTATCACTGACACCTCTTTGACACTTCAACCGGGGGCCGCTGCAGTGGGGCAAGGTTCAAGGAAGTTGGCCGATACTGAGGCAGACATTTTATCAACTAACTATTGCGTTTTCTAATTCTGGACTTTTCCCTCGGGGCCTTTGGTTTGTATTTGCTGGCTGCTGTTAACTCCGCTGGGGCTGTACAACCCCAGGTTATTGTTTCTGAAAGTAATCGAGCTTCCCCCCAACAACTGAGTCTCACCAAAGTTTCAAGTGTGAGAGAAGTATTTCTGAAGACATGAGGTACATGGATTTAAGGTGAGAGCGTTCCCTGTACACAGGTCAGCGGGGACAACAGAGGAACGTGGCTGTGCACTTGACTCCCCACTGGAAAACAGTCCTATTTCAGTATCTGTGTCTGCCATATGTCTTCACTTGTATGACCACTCATTCATTCATTCATTCATTCAACAAATGAGTACCTACATGAGAAAGATTATTGTGGGAGGACTGGATGCTAGGCATGCAAACAAAAAAAGTAAGTAAGAGATGGACGCTCCTCTCAAAGAATTCATAGTCCCATAGGGAAAATGCATGTCAACAAACACTTCTGAGGTGAAAAATGAAAATAAAAGAAATGGTTGCTAGAAAAAGAAGTGCATCAAAGGGCTGTCAGGATAAAAAGGAAGGAAAGGGGTATTACCTGAAATGCTTTTATTTAGAAATAGATTCCAAAAATGTAACTATTTTACTGCAGTAAAATTTTAACTTTACCTCCTGAGAAGGGAAAGAGAAAGAGGCATCATGTCTACTCCCCAAATTTCCCCTGAGTTAAAGTATTCCTGAAGAAGTTCACTTTCTAAATGATTTGCACACATCCTTTTCTATAATTCTAGTCCCACTCTCAACAACTTCTTCATATTTTCATTCTTTTTGCTCTTGTGGAAAGCAAAGAGTTTTATTTGAGAGGAGCACAAACGCGAGAACAAGGAGGAATCCTGAAACCTCCTTCCAGGGCTGGCCTGCCCTCTCATTCTTTACTGAGGAGGAACACAGCATTTCTGAGTCTGGGAAGCAAGGGTCATTCCGTTTCCATGCTGGCTCTGTCCTGGCCTCTCCTGGGCATGGGTAGAAATGATACCAAACTACGCTGAATCACTTACAGTGATTTTATGATGAAGATAATCACAGGAGATTGATTTTACCTTCAACTTCATTGTATAATAGTGTAAAACAGCTTGGACCCCAGAGGGACTCGTGTTAACCTTCTCAGCCTCCCACTCTCTGTAGACAGATGCTTTTGCCCTACCCTCCTTTGAGATTCCCTGGTCCACATTTTCAGGGACTGTCAGTGCTGTGTGGAGGAAGTGTTGCTCAATTAATGTCCATAGGGGATGTCCGAGTTTCTAAAGCAAAAAGTAAAGAAGAGCATTTCATTCCAATTTTTTTATAGACAGGACTCCAATCACAAGGCTCTGGGACAGTTTACCTTTTCCACATACACACATCTACTCAGCACCATGCCTGGGGCAGGACCAGCTTCCCTGCACAGGTGCTCCTTGAACCCCCCTCATCCACATCACCAAAGAGTGCAAGCGATGTGGCCACCTGTCACAACCCTTCGGTGACACACATTGTTTTCACATCAGACTTTCCTGTTCGATACTCCTCCAAAGCCCGGACAGAAGGGGGATGACCCCCTATCCTCCATCTTCCCCTCTCTTTTACAGAAATCTGATGGGTGTGTGGTCATAAGATCAGAACACATCGGTGTCAAGCGAAAACACATTATGTTTTGAAAAGTATGAACTACTTGAACAATTAAATAGTGTAAAAGACAAACCTCCAAGCGTCCTCAGCAGAGATGCGCAAGCACAATATCCTCCTACCACGCAAACTGGGGAACTACATGTGGACCTGAATGCATTTTGCCTTTAATTATCTTTTCTAAAATTCCTCTCAACTCTTGTGATCTGTCACCAACCCACTGTCAACTAGAAGAAACAGCAATTATTTTGGTCGTTGAAAGAGTCATTTTTACCAATGCACTATCATTATCAATCAATGTAAGGTTGCCTACAAATCGCTGCACTAAATACAAAAACAAATAGGAGAATAAATCTGTAGGTGAATAAATTTTCTGCACACCAATCCCCGCAGGCCATGTGTTTATAAGTCAACAGCTTAAAATGAAAACATCTGATGAAGGTAATACACCTGTTAAAAGAGCATAAAATTCCAAACCCAATGGTAAAATATAAAGATTATAAAGCCTCTTAAAGGAGCCATCAAAGCAAACCATTAAATGAATACATCTGCTCCATGCCAGAGTCTAGTATATAAGTGCCACTCAAAATAAAAGAGATTTAGGACAAACATTTCATAAAAGGATGTGAAAAGCAGTGAAGGGAACGTATTTTGAGGATGATGAGAGAAAATGGAATGGATTCCGTTAAAGGAAGAATTGACCTAAACTCAGTCCAGGACTCAAATAAAAAGTTTTATGATTCTAGTTTTCACTGACAGAGGCGAGACATGAGAGGGTATAGGAACATCGTTTTTATGCCCGACTTTATATTTTGGTTTTAGGCAGGTTAGAAAAAAAAAGAAAGAAAAAAATCAGTTTAGTGCTTAATAGTTACCTGTCATGAAATGTGATACTTATGAAAAATACAAAACAAAAAAATAAAAGAAAATCTCCAGTCAAGGCAATTCCTATACAGCTTTGAGCCTAAAATGTTACCAAAGAAGTGTGATAAGAGAATAGTATTAATTGTGTGTGAGTGTATATCCACCTGACCTTCCTGAATATGATTTTAGTAAATGGTATTTTCTGGTTTTCCTGTCTCTCTAAATTCTCTTTCTCAGTGCTCCATACCTTCGTTGTTGGTGCTCCTTGTAATTCTATTCCTGGCACCCTCGGCTTGTTCTTCTCACCCTTCCTCGGTTGATGTCTCTGCCTCTAAGGGTTTTAACTACCAACACTGCAATAACGATTTCCATACCTATGTCTCCAGCCCAGACTGCACCCCCTAAGCCTCTGAGTCAGCTGGCTGCTGACTGCTGACCACCAGTGTCCTGCCAGTCCCGGGAAACCCACAGTATACAAAATGGACTATGATATCCTCCCCAGCCCCAGCTGCTTCTATCTGAGTTTTTTGTATCTGTTGGAAAGTAGCAAGATCCACCCAAGTCAAAAACATGGAGTTATCACTTAATTCTTCTTCACTTTTATCTGTTCCTTCTTTTTCATCCCACTCGCAATGTGTTCCTTTAGTCCAGACCCTCATCAACATTACCCCAGTGACCTTTCTAGAACACAGCTCTGGCCACACTCCATGAGAGTACAGCATGACTGTACCTCCACACTGACCTAGAGGGAGCTCTTTCACACAGCAGTGAAGCTCTGAGCTGGCCCCTGCCCACCCCTTCTGATTGCTGATCACCCCCTGTTTTCTCTAGACTTTGCTCAAACTCTACCTGGCTTATCCTCTGGGTCTTCTTTCCTTGCCTTACACTCCTTCATCTCCTAAGAATCAGCTAAAATGTCAGCTCTTCCAGGAGGTCTTGCTGACCCCTTGAGGCTAAGTTTGGTCCTTCTGCTCAGAGCTTGGTATACTTGTCTACCACTGTACCTAGCACAATGTAACCACTGGTTTATATGCCAGTTTCCCCCAGTAGGCAATGAGCTCATTGACCACAGGGGCTCTCTGTTGCTCATCTCTATATCCACTGTTCACGTAACAATGATGATTAATACATGCTCTCTGCCACAAAGACACATATACACATGTATCCTCTGCATAGATATTTTATTATATTACATGCCAGTAAAATAAGAACTACATATACATTTACATACCAATAAAATAAGAACTTTATACATTTACTTCATTAAATGCTTCAAGAAAATTTGTGTAGTTTCTTTATTGGTTGTTGTTGGGGTCTTAGGGTTTTGTTTGTTTGTTTGGTTTTGGTTTTACTGTCAGGGAAGCAGGTAACTGGAGCTGTTTCATCTTTTCTTGAAATTAATCAAATGTGATCATGAACTTTGCCAAACTCTCTAATAACAAGAATAAGTACTAATCTTTGCTGAGCACTTACTGGGTTGAAAATACTATGCTAGGTGCTTTAGATGCCTGCATTACTTTATCATTGCAGTTTGCCCTAGGTAGCAGGGTCTAGTATTACTATTCTCCCCATCTACACAAAGGGAAAAAGTATTTTCCCTAAAGCCTTGAGAATAACTCATCCAAAGCCATACAAATCGGAAGAAATGCAATCATGATGCAACCCAGGCTTTTCAATTGCCCTCAGTCAAAATTCAACTCACCATGATTAACTTTCTATGCCAAAATTCAACTCACCATTTGACACCATGGCACAGAACAGTGCTATGACTGAAAACATTCATAAGCATAACAACCAATATGGAAATGGACCCCAACCAAGCAGGATATGTCCTAGAGGTCCCTGCTATAAATATATTTTCGGTTCCTGGCTTATGAGGCAGCCAAGGGGGTCTAAAAGCAGGAGCCTTGTTACACAGAGAGGGGGCACTGAGGCACTCAAAGGGCTCTAACAACAGCTATTGATGCAGTCGTGTTTCAGTATTTTGACCTTCGATACTGTAATATAATACCGATTGAATATCATAATAATGGTATCGGTAGACAGTGTCTGCTCTGTTCTCATGGTTTGGTGTTGCGCTCTCCCCCCAGTCACTGTCCTTGCGTGCAGCTGTCATTGAGCAGAGTATCCTTAGAGGGAAATTCCACAATTTCCAGTTGAAGAACAGAAGCAGCAAAATTATTCTGGGCTTCCAGACTTTTTTCTCCTGTATCTCCAGACTCTAAAAGAGTATTTGGCACAAAAATAGGCACTCAATAGCCTTGGCCAAGTAGCTTAGTTGGTTAGAGCATTTTTTGATATCTCAAGGTTGTAGGTTCGATCTCCAATCAGAATACATACAAGAAGCAGCCAATGAATGCATAAATAAGTGGAACAACAAACTGATGTCTCTCTCTCTCTCTCAAATCAATAAATTTTTTTTAAAATTTAAAAAATAGGCACTCAATAGTATTGCTAAATAAAACAATGACTAGCTTACCAAAACTGGATGAAGTGTTTGGTCAACTGGGGAGGAACACATAGCCCCGTCGATAAAGGGTGCTAAAACATTGCTATAGACAGAAGGGGACAGGGAGTACTAAGTGCGTTAGAGGAGAATTTTGATAAGTCGTTCAAGATGAAGAAATGAAACCCTAGAGTTGTGCTCACATCATAATAGACATTCCTTAAATCATCCTCTATGGTTGTAGGCCCCCTTAGCCACAGGCCTTTTCCGTGGTTGAGTGGCGTATGTAAGTCTGGGCCCAGAGCTAAATTGCTTGGGCAAAAGGGTGAGGACTATGCTGCCTCCAAGGGTCCTCCCACTCACTCCATCATTTTGCTTGACGTGATCCTGTTCCCTCTATAGTGACATAGTGTGAACACTGTTGAATGTCAGTGACAAAGGCCATAGCAGACCCCTAACTGAGAGGAGGGAGTGTTGAACTCATGGCAGAGTGGGTCCAGAATGGCTTCACATCCATGGGAAAATGCTGTAGCATCCCCAACATTGAAATCACCCTGGAATTGTCAGCATTTCAAGTCCATGTTCAAAGATTTCTGCTTCTTACTGCTGAGCATACAGACAATAATAATAACAAGAATAATAACAGGCATTAACACCCGCCACCTTCCACTGAGCACTGACTGAGCCCTAGGCTAAGCCTTTCTAAGCCACCTCTCATCAAATCTTTTTAACAACCCTATGAGGAAGGTACCATTTTTATTACATTTTACAGCGGAATGTTAACAGGGCCTGAACTCACCAAGTAAATGTTTAAAACATGGCTGTTTGCAGACCCCATTGTCTGTCACTGCAGGGCACCCCACTGGATGGATTAATATTTCAGGACCCGGGACATCTTTTAGATGATGAGTCCTGAATTTGGGTCTAAACACTCTTAAGGTCCCTTACTTTTAAGTTCCCTAATAAGGTTTGAAATTCTTTTTCACTGAAATACAAAGATCATTTACACTACTTCACAAGCTTTGAGGAGGACAAAATCCTTCTCTACCACATGAGTGGCTGTGAACTTGATTTTTGGTGTGGCAACCCCCATGCAGCTGACGACCATTGTGCCATTCTGTGCACACTCAAGACAGCACATAAATAATAAATCATAGCATTTCTGAGGTTTGCTCTGCACCATCCTAGATGCCAATCACATGGGAGGGAGTAGCGCCTCCTCACTGCTGACATTTAGGTACACGCTGATGGACTATTGCTCTAGCTAGGACTTCAACACACTGCTCTAATATTGTAAAGATCAACCTTAGCAACACAACAACAAAGCCATAGAGTTTTATCAGTACAAGGTGTAAGAAAAGGAAGGTTTTGAAATATGAACAACCATCATTATCAATTTTTTTTTACAGCAAAAGAGCCTATACTATGCAAGCTTTGGGAACAAAAATAAACTATCGCTAAGAGGCCATGTAAGTGGAAACCAATGGACTTTTTTTCTTTTTCCTCCTCCTCCCTACCCCACTCTCAAGGGTTTGAACTCACATAGGAAAGTGATCCTGGAAAGAATGGGTTAATGCAAGCCACACAGTGCTCTCACTGATGCCTTAAATAATTGTCACATGGCCCCCATAATCTGCCCCATGCTGTCAGCACTGGGTTAGTCATAATACTATCAGATAAGAGCTGTTCAAAGTGACACACTAACCGACACGAGAGCCACATGACTCTCTGGCTCGGCTACTGCCCTTCAGCTGAACTTCGGCTGAGAGCGAAAGACTCCCAGAGGCTGTCCTGCACATGCCACCACCTGCAGTGTCCGGTGGCATTTTCCGTCGTTAGAGCCGCTGTTGCCTCACAATCCCGTGAGGGGCAGCTGGGGCTCAGTTACAGGGAGCCTCAGGCTCACCCCCACCTCTGGGCCAGGCAAAGGGCCTCCGCTGCCTGCCGGGGCAGCCACTGCCTTTCTGAGCAGGCGCTGGGACTCCCTGTCCCTTCCACAGTTGATTAGTTTTGCAAATGTGTGTGTCCCACATTATGCCAAGTGCCACAGCAGGGAAACTTGGACCCCCAAAGGGAGTTTGTGCTGGGAGAGGGTAAAGAAGGAATGTGACTCTTGCCTAAGAGTATGCAAAGGTAAGGGCAGGAAAGGGAGGAGTAAACAGAAAAAAAAAAGAAGGAAAATGGTTATCTCTGCATGGAAGGTTACTAGGGACTGGCTCTGCTTCAGGTGTGCTTTTCTGTTGCCCCCTCTCCTCTTGTTTGCCTCCAGTATGGTTTAGATTTTTAATTGGAACAATATAGTCATTTTTTTCAAGAAGGAGAATAAAGGAAGCAAAGAATAGTGAAAAAGAAGAAGAAAGGAAGGTGACCCATTCACTCACTGATTCATTCACAAAGCAGGGAGCAGAAAGGCAGGGAGAAGGTGGTCATCTGACATTGGCTTTGAGAGCATTTATTGGCTGTGTGCCTCTGGGAACTTACCTAACATCTCTTGAAGCTTTATTCTCCTCAGCAGTTAAATGGAGTAATAATACCTAACTTACAAGTTCGCTGTGAGAATAAAAAGAGGTGATCTTTGCTAAGGGGCTTACACACAGGAGATGCTGGGTAAATAGTAGCTACTGGGAAGCCACACAAACTGTGATGTCTTTGCAGTCAGAGATACCCAGGCCCAAATCCTGACTCTACCACTTACTAGTGTGTGACCTCCGGCAAGTTATTTCACCATGCTAAGCCTCAAGTCTCCTTATGTGTGAAATGGGAATAATAATACCCAACTGTCCGGTTGTTGAAGGGGATTATGGAGGCAATGTTGAATGCTTTGCACACAATCAGGAAGGTAGTAGGTATTGGGTAGATAGTAACAGTGGTGGAGGAGGGCAGGAGATAGAAAGAAGGCAAACCCATTCATTGACTCGGCAGATGGAAAGTGCAAAAGGTACAAGTAAAAGTAATACTTATGCAAAAAGATAGGGAATAAATAACTGATAAACAAAGGTAAAGATCAATAAAGACTGAAAGGTTTCTAAAAGGATGTAATTATATGAGAAGACAGAGAGCATCAGAGAATGTTCAGAGTGGGAATAATAATATATTTTTTAGTTGGAAATGAACTAATCCATCTTCCTTCTGCCTCCAAGGAGATAATATGTTAATCTTCCCATTTGACAGACTGAAGCTCAGAGATCTATAACAAGTTGTCCAGGATTACACCGCTAATAAGCAGCATTAGAAGGCCTAACTTGGGGTAGTGGCCCTGCTATTTTTTATAAGAAAGATAGGCGGGTAAGAAAAAGCACAGCAAAACTTCAATAAAAGTAGAGAAACATTAGCAAATAACTAAAAGGCAGTAAATAGCAATGGACAAAAATTCTTGTCTACACTGGGAGAATTAGGACAAAACTCCAACTTTTAAAAAATAAATACAAACAGTATTTTGACAAAATAAAAATCTTAAAAATTGGAAACAAAAATTGTACTTTGTGGAAAGACATCATATTGAAGATAAATCAAGGAAGCTAGAATTTCATGGGGAACCCTACGTAGGAAGAACTCCATTGGGAAAAAGGAAAGCTAGACCTTCCCTGTGAACGTACCCAAGTATGATTAGTCACTCAGGCTACGCCATGTGCTAAGATTCCCTGACAAAGGCCCGCAGCAACTTGCTCTGAAGAAGGGAAAGCCACCCTGGGGTCTAGGAATACAAGTCCTGCTGTTTGGGGCTGTTAACATAAGACGGGTTGAAGGCTTATGAAACTTAAGCAACAGAAACTAATATAAAAATGGATGAGAGAAGAAAACAGAAAACGGGAGAAAAAGAAGAAGCACAATATTAAGGAAAATAGCTGACTGGCCCAGCACAGTCTGAGGCAATAGGAAGCACTTTGTTTCGGCAGCTTTCTGGCTCTCCCCTCAAGTTCATGGGAGCTGGTGTTGCGTATGCCATGGGTATAAATCATTCCTGCCCATTTAATACTAATAATCATGATGACTTACTTTTATACAGAGTGCTTTGGTTTCGGGGGCATTTTCACATGTATTACTTAATCAGCCATGTGACACTGAGTACAGGCAGCTGCTGGCCACTAATCCGCCAGGGGTGGGCAAAGCAAGTCTTTCTTTAGCTATGTAAAGATGGGACTTGGGGCACCCCTGCCTTCCAAGAAAGGTGTCTTTTATCCTGTGTGGTCTAACAAAGATATCTCCCAGTATCCCTTGCCATGCAGAACTCTCCCTTGAGGAGAGGTGAACAAATTGTTGTACGGGACAAGAAGACGCCTGAGAAGAAAAATTGGAAGGCCCCATTTGATGTCCAGTGTTATTGGAATCTATTAGAATGGGGACTCTCAGCTAAGATCCCAGAGAGGATGCATAAGAAGGATAGAGAGCCTAGCTGGGTGACATGGGGAAAGACGGGTACAGCTGAGACTGGAAATCCACCCAGAGCATGCTATGCTGTCTTAGTATAGTGTTATGAGAGCACTAATTTAGCATGGGTTGTAATGAAAGAAAGTGGCAAGCTGGAGCCCAAGCCAGGAGATGTCACTGGGTCTGTGTAGTGATCCACAGCTACAAGGTCCCTGCAGAGCAGCGGACCAGCCTCCACTGTGCTATGCAGAGTCACCGTCCAGCAGTGGCACCACGTGGCAGCAACAGAGGTTATGGTGCTACTAGAACGACCATGGCATCCGCTTGTCCCACTAGCCTGATGGTTAAAAAAAAACAGACTTAATGCTCTAAACTAAATAAACCCCAAGTTATCGGGAACAATTAAAATAGTGATCTGCGAGATGATAGAGAGACATCAGGAAGGCAATTTCACCTTCTTGCAACTACGGCATCTGAGACACTCAGGTGATTAATAATAATAACTGTGTGGCCTATGCTGGTGAAGCTGATCATATTGGTTATGATTACAACGGATATTGATTGAGCAATGACTCTGGGCCAGGCACTATCACATAGGCAGAGAAGTTATTATCAGTTTCAATTTATAGGTAAAGAAACTGAGGCTCATTTAGGTTAAGTGGCCTGCCTAAGACTGCAGATTCAGAAAGTGCGTGAGCAGGTTCCCTTTCCAGTGAGGATGATCTTAGGTAAATAAGAAACAATTTCTCCCCTCTGGGACAAAGGTGGAATATCCCACCAGACGCTGTGGAATTGTCTCTGCACGTGAGGCTACATCATTTTCACAAAGGTTCCCTGTCTTTTTTAATCCCCTACATGCACTTGGGCAGAAACCAAGCTCGAGGTACTGCTCACATGCTTGTGGTTTGGCTCCCAGCTAGAGATCACATTCTCTGCTCTGCGGACAGAGCCAAGGAGCCTTCTTGCAAAATACTACTTGTGTCCTGGTACCACCTCCTGAAAGAGCTGTCTAAAATACCCACATGCCCGGCAGGTGGGTTCGGCAGGATCAAGCACTGGCAACCAGCATATCCAGCAAGAAATGATTATGCCCACTCTTTCCCCCATAACATTTTATAAGAGTTATACACTTGGTTATTGATAAGTACAGCACATATTCAGGAAATATCACAAATATTAATTGGAAAATTAAAGAGACACAACATCTGGTAACAATATCCAGTAGTATCTAATATACCTACTTTGGCCATTTTTTTCTGCTTACACAGTCAGCAGAGAAACAGTGGATGATCATGTATTTCTGATTCACAGGTACTCTCCTCACTTATACCATAGTAATTATGTTAGTAGATACCAATTTTTGTTTCAGGGCCACAACTCAAAGAGGTGCCATTTACATACAATTCAATGGCAGTAGTGTGCCCCCGAGGTGTGCAATATGGGGACTTCTGCAGGAGTCTTTCCTGATGCCAAGCACCAAAATGACTTACATGCAGTATCTCATTTTATCATAACGAAAAACCATGCTGTAGATGTTAGTATTTTTGTTTCACAGATTAGGAAACCAATGTGTATCGAGAGTTTTAACAAGGATTCAAACTCCAGACTGTGAGTCCAAAGCTCATGTTATTTAACTATTTCACTATCCAAACTGATGTCCTAGTATAAGAGTTAGACATGAACCTTTAAAAAAGAATTACAAAGCAGCTTCGAATCAAAATGTTAACCCTATCTGTAAGCTGACCTTGAATTATTTTTTTTTCAAAAGAAGGCAAATGGATTCTTTTCTGAATATGTAAAACCATTTTAGTGTTTCTGTTTAATTTAGTGAATAATAAGTATTGACATTGACACATAATTCATACCCACATCCAGAAAAAAATTAATTGATTTCATTTAATTTAAATGATAAGCTAATATCATCACAAATCCTTTCAATACAACTGATTCACCAAAATGAATTCAAGAGCCAATAACAAAAGCTGGCACCTAGTGAGTATCCACTATGTGTTAGATGTAGCTAAGTCATTTCTGTAGCATGTCTCATCCCCCAAACACCCTTATCATTCAGGTACTTTAATCAGTCCAATTTGCACAGATATGTTAGGGAGCTGAAATAGGAACCAGGCAGCCTGCTTCTGGGTCCTGCTCTACTGACTCAAAGGTCTGGAGGACAGTGATCAGTAGGACATGGGAAGCAACAGCAGGAGTCAAGCAGCGTAATCACACAAAAACCAGGAAGATGCAGGTTTCCCAAATAGGGAAAAGCACCAGCTCCTGCATGTACTTGACATCTCAAGCATAGACTTCTTGATAATACCCAAGAACTGGAGGGCACTTTCTGTGCAAAATCACTAAGACCAGAGACCAGAAATGGTACCACAAAGGACAGTTCCCACAGCAACAAACCACAAGCTTAACCCACAAAATGGTGCAAGTGTTTCAGTTACATCTTTTTTGCATGGAAAAGGGAAGACAGGAGATACTATAAGGTGACAATTTCCCCAGGGTCTCTTTGTAACTTCTACTAATGTGTCCCCTTTTTTCTGCCTCTATGGTAGTCTTACAAGTGAAATTCATCTTTTATTTATTCCCCACTAAAATAGGGAACTCATGCAATATATGATAATGCATTCCAAAATGCTGCTGATCCCATTTTGAACCAGGAATTTGGGTCAGAAAGTTCCACTGTTTTGGCCCAAAGTAAAACTTGGCACTAAACCAGAGGTGGAATTGTGGGTCATACCCAAGAGTCCCAATTCTCAGCCCACAACATCCCTACTTTTTTCACTGGAAAAATAAAAAGTTAAGTAGATTCTACTGATTCTCCCCATTGTCTAATAAAATAAGGTAAGTTTCTGCATGTCTTCGACAGGTCTACTTCTTCCAGAAAGGTAAGATGGTACTGTCAACTGTCTCATTATTGAGCATAAATTCACTTATTGGGTATTACTCTCCCACTCTATACCCTGCCAATCATAAAAAGTGAATAGCTCTCTACCAGGGACAGAAGTGATCTCCGTGTCTCTCTCCCTAGGAGGAAGAGCAGAGCTCTTGTGCAGTAATATTTTCTGCCTCATCATCACAGTCCATTCGATTATACAATTTCTCATTATTTGGGATCAGCCCCTTTTCAGTGTCCCAAAGGGAAGTGCTTTGACAAATATTCCATTCATTTCAACAGAATTTTGCTAAGTCAGAATAATATGCATAAGCACAACTGGGCTTGGAGGTAGGTCCAAAAGAAACTATCTGGTGCTGTTGTGGCCCATGGGAGGCTCAGAGTGGCCAAAATGGGTCCTGTGAGATCCAGAGTCAAGGGTCCAGCAAGGTTATAAAAATAAGTGAACTGAGGAAGTAGAAGAGCTGCACAGAGGCAGAAAAGAACAGCAAAATTTCTCTTAAAAGAAGAAAAGAAAAGATGTCTGCTAAATGCATCTCATTCTTACCTTGGGCTTAATTTTATCATCTTTGAGTATCTTGAGTAAAAAAGTTAAAGAGAGTCTATAGCACCATGAAAAGTCCCTCCTTGGAAGGTAGAGGCACCCACTGATACGTCTTCATTTAAAAAGAAAAATTCACATCTTTTCCTGGTCCAGCAACTCTCTAGGTCATTCATTTATTCATTCTGTTATAAAATTATAACACACTTAGCACACGTCATATGTTATGCTAGGTACTCACTGGAGGATGCAATGACAAATAAGACATGCCTTCAAGGAGCTTGCCATAGAGTCAGAGAAACACACTCTAAAAGACCGATTAAAATGTACAATGTTAAGGGCACAGAGAGAAGAAAGTGACTAAGGATGACAAGGAAGGCCTCTTTGAAGATGCTGTGTGTAAAATGCATGAACGATGAAACAAAAATGCCAGTGTAAGAGGCAAAGAAGTAGAGAAGCACACATTGGGGAGTGGTAATATCATGACCCCTTCATTAGATAGGGATCACATAGAAAAAAGGAGGTTTGAGCAAGAGGGTTAGAAACAAGGGCCAGAGAGGTGGCGAGAGACAATGTCTGGGATGTGAACCTTCCTTCCAGATTCTAGGACATCGTTTCCACGTAGGAGAAGTAAGAGCTGTGAGGAGACAGTGTGTCTGCTGCCCAGCAAAGGTCAGCCTTTGGCAGCTAGAAGGCATCCTGTGGCTGCCCCCGTGGGTGACCCCTGGGAGTCAGAGAGAAGCCTCCACAGCTGCTCTTGCTCAGAAGCTCATCAAGGCTATTTTAGGCTGGACGGGGTCCATGGCGATGATTGCCCAGCCAGGGCAGCTTACTCAGTGTTGCTTTTCAGAATTCTATTTTCCTTGTCATTTAGCTCCGTACCATACAATTACTCAAATAAGGGAGGGTCGGGGAAAGGAGGGAGAAGAACATGGCTACATCTTATTTTTAGTCCTCAAATCAATGGTGACAACATCCTCTGCATTTCAATAGGAATTTTGCATATTAAAATCCCTCAAAATAAAGAATAGTAAACATATTAAAATCTGTAATGACATTTCTTCTGTGCTGTTTCAAAATGTTTGTTTTGAAATGGCTCAGCCTAAATTAAAGACTAATTCATTGACAGATGGGCAAAAATGATGTATAAACACAATGAGCACCCTCAGAAATGTGTGCCTCCCCTTATTGCCCTCTAGGTCAAAGAATATTGAAAAAGTGACAATATTTTTTTAAAATTTCTATACACTCTCCTAATCTATTCTAAGCACATTTCAACAATTATCATTGTCACAGGATTCTATGGTGGTAGGACTCTCAGAGATCCTGCTGCCTTTGCTTTACCTGGGAACACTCCCTGGGAAATGAGGTTCTTCCCATTTTAAAACTGGACTTAGGGAAAGGATTAGGGGGCAGCTCACGAATAAATGCCACAAACCTCAGAGTTAGAGCCTCGCTTCCACACTGATAATTGTCTTTCATCAACCAACCATGTTCAGTCACTAATGTTGGGGACTTTACACACAACATTACAATTTAACTCTCACAACCGCTCTAGAAGAAGCTGATATTATTCTAGTTTTACCTATGAAAACACTGAGCTTCAAAGACACATAAGTAGTAAAGGAAAGAACAGAATAAGAATCTTCAAAATCTGATCTTTTTTTAAAAATAGCAACCTCTTAACAACAAGGGGGAAAAAAGCACTCTCATTAATTTAAATTATCTCCTCTCATCTTCCCCCACTTGGAAGTGGTCTCCATCTGCATATAATTCTATGCATTTGAAATTACATCCTTTTACATCCCTAAACCTTGCCTAGAACTCCCAAGTTCTCAAGCTTCCCTTCATGGGTCCAAATTTCTAAATTGTAATCAGTGATTTACCAGAACCTTTAAAAGTTGTGGGGGAGGGGATTTCTCTTCACTCGGGAATCAATTTACCAAACACATGTTAAATGCCTACTTTTGCCACTCCTCCGTTTATCCACAAAGATAAAAGAATACCATTTATGCCTTGAGGATTGCAAGCCACATGTAATAAATAGTTGCAGCAATGTAACAAATTCCATCTTATAACAGAGGACTGTGGGAGGTTCTACATGGACCACGGCAGAGAAAGTGCCAAAACTTCCATTAGCCTCAAGGAAACCTCCAGAAGGAGGTGACATTTCATTTAAGTCTTTTAAAAAATGAGCTGAAATTTCTCAGGTGACCTCAACAGGCAGTTGTCAAAGGAGGGAGGACAGGATAAAGCACATTCTAGATTTCCATTTGAGAATATACTATAGCTCCCACTCTCACGCTGCAAACAAATAAAAGAGAAACACCTAATCTTCACGTAACCTACATGCATATGATAATATCATATGAATAGTAATTGTATGGTCAGTAGTAACAGCAACATGAAACCAGATGACTTTAACAAAGAGGAAATTATTCAACTCAATTAATCCACGTGATATTTTTATTTCATAAGTACGTGTGTGCTGGTGTTGTAGCTTTTGTTTTTGTTTTCCAGTGAGTTCATGGAATTGTCTTGCTTTTGGGGCTATTTAACGAACTAGACACAGGCCTCATGAAGAGAAAGCCTGTAGTATCCATTTTGGATTTGCCTGGGTCCTTCTTGGTTGCTTGCTACGTAAAAGCCCCGGAGTAAAATTATTCCTCTCTGGACTCTAGAACACAACTTAGCTCAGCAAGAAATAGATAATCTGCAAAGGCCCAGATGTAGTGCCTCCAAATTATATTCTAAACTGTAGCTTTAGCTAGAATGTCTCATAAAATCAGTTTGTTAAACAGAGACCTTGGTAAAAACAGAACTCTAAATCATGGAAAATAGACTTTTTTCAACGCCTTATGTCTAAAATGAATGAACTCATCCTCACCACTTTGTAAGAGAAAGTAAAAAATACCATTTACAGATTGGAGTGTGATACCCATCCAATTGGTCAGATAGGCCCCTGATACAAACAAAGAATTTCGGGATTACCTTCTAAAATGGCAGTAATGACCCACCCTTAACCTCATCCCTGCAGGGACTTATAAGCCCACGGTTAGAATATACATTCCACTTCACTTCACACATTCGCATTTCAGAGAGGAGAATGGCTCTGGTGACAGATTTCTATGTCAGAGGGCACCTAGTGCTGCTTTTGGAGCAGGAATTCTGATGCAAGGCCATTCCAGCTTTATGGGGGCCGTGCACAGTCCTGGGGCACAGTGTCACCACTAAGTGGGCTTTCGTATTCATCCATCCTTTCAGGTATTATTTCCCTGGGTACATGCTAGGCGTCGCCACTAAAGAAGCTCGCTGCATGAACCCAAGCTGCACACTGACCAGCACTACAATCACATTACGGAGAGTAACTATAATGTCTTTCCTGTTCCTGCTTACCAGTGTTACTACGAATGATTTCGACTGGAATTGGTGACTAAGAAACTTCCATTGTTTCAGAGAATGGCCAGAGTTCTCTGCCCTTCCTACTGTAAGCTGGGCAAAGATTTTAGCTCTTAAAATCAACAACCCAACAACACCACATACTATAGAGCAGATATAGTTTTTCCAACGCAGAAAACTGGATTTCCAAAAGGCAAAGGGGGAAGAAGAAGAATCATATCACGGATTTTTTTTTACCTTAATAAAATGATTTTCAAATTTCATCTCTTTCCCTTCTGATCCAAGTGCATTCTAAAACAGTACCATCAACAACAGCTCAGTTTCCTTGGCATAAACAAGGCACTTATGAGCAATGAGAGGAATAAGTAATTGAATTCACTGAAGAACAGCTAAAAATGTCCCTCTGGGGAAGGAGTTAATATCAACATTTAGATTTTGATTGTAACTAAATGATTCCCAATTTCTTATCAATTCTCCTTGTTCAGATTCAACGGAGCCAGTAGATTTTGCTGTTAATATTTTCAGAAATTTGTTTTTCTTTTTCTCTAGTAACCAATCCAGATATAGTGCATTAAGATAATCCTAAGTAAGTATAGTATTGAGGACAAGAGCCTCAGTCTTTTGAAATGCCCACATTACTGTTATTTATTCAAAATTCTCTTCCACACTTACTGAATCTGTGTGGCTGTTTTCACAATATCCAATTTAGCTCTCATACACTTAGTATTACTAAATTGGTCCATTTGGGAATCTAAACTTAGGTGCACATAACACTACATGTTGGAATTCATAATTCTTTCGTAATCACCTCCCACTTGGCATCTGTGAACTCACAATGGAAGGTTTCCTCAGTGAAGGTCTGTTCAGAGTCCAATATTTACATAAACAATTTCTGTTTGGAGTGTAGGTTCCTTCATGCACCAATAACCTCTCCATCTATGTAGGTCTCAAATTTCATGTTAAAAAATTTTAGCACTACAGAAATATTTCAAATAATCTTCACCATTATTTTTCCTCATGAAAAGTCATGTAGACAGTCTAATGAGGTATTCTGTGAATTTTTAATGAAATAAATGTAGGTACAATTTGAACTGTAGGTATTACTTGAGGTGAAGGAATAATTTGAGATTTTTTATGTTGTTTTCATCCCTAAACTGAAATATCCTTGGGAGTAGGAACTATTTCTCTATACAGATCATGGTCTAGCAAGTACCCATTGAATTAACATTTTAGTCAACCTGAGATTGTCCCCTTATCAAATAACAAAGTGGCCCTGGTTGGTGTGGTTCAGTGGATTGAGTGCCAGCCTGCAAACCAAAGGGTCACTGATTCAATTCCCAGTCAGGGCACATGCCTAAGTTGCAAGCCAGGTCCCCAGTTGGGGGCACTTGAGAGGCAACCACACATTAATGTTTCTCTTCCTCTCTTTCTCCCTCCCTTCCCCTCTCTCTAAAAAATTAAATAAATAAAATCTTCACAAAATAAATAAAATAAAGAAGTGGTTATGACTTCTCAGTCAAAATAAGACTTTGACTCTATATTCTTCTATTAATTCTTAAATTCTCTGCTTATCAACTCATCAGTGATTGAAAGTAATAATACATAACATTGCTAGTTTAGTGAAGCTAGCACTCCCCACTGTAAATAGGTATTACCTCTCTAGAAAGTAATTCACCAATATAAATTAAAGGTCTTTTGAAAATTCCTACCCTTTGACCCAAATTTACATAGAGGAGTTTATGCTAAAGAAAATAGTTGGAGGGGTGGAAGGAAATTTATGAAGGTTATCATGTGGCATTGCTTTAGCAGCTGGTACGAATGGGAAAACCTCAATGTCTCTCAAGAGGGGTTTGGGGACATCAGTTGGGGATGTCCGTGCAGTGTGAAAATGCAATCAAGCTCCCAGTTCAAGGCAGTAGAACCTAACTTCCCACCTCTTAATGTGGGCTATACCTAATGACTTGTTTCTAAAGAGTACAGTGAGGAATGTGGAGGAGGGAGAAGTCTGACAGGCAGGCCGTAGCCAGGTGGTCAAGGTTAACCCCATCACAGTGCATGTTGATGGCCTGTGCTCTTGACACGCTGTGTGGAGGATGGCGCCTCACCTCTGCAGGCTTCCTCCCCAAATTCCATCACCCCGGCTGATCGTGAGAGAAGCATCAGAAAAATCCCGATGGAGACATATTTTATAAAATCCCTGATGAGTACTCCTGAAAACTGTCAAGATCATCAAAAACGAGGGAAGCCTGAGACAATGTCACAGCCTAGAGGAGCCCAAGGAGACATGACAAGTAAATGTGATGGGGGGTCCTGGATGGGATCCTCGAATGGAAAAAGGACATTAGGGTGGGAAACTAATAAAATCTGATTAAAGTATGGAGTTAGGTAATAGTAACATATCTATATTGGCTCATTAGTTGTGACAATGTGCCATAGTAACATTAGATGTTAAACTAGGTGAAACTGGGTATGAGGTATATGGAGATCCTCTGATCTATCTTTATAATTTTTTCATAAATGTGAAACTATTCTAAAATCAAAGGTTTATTTGAAATAATGCAGTTGTGAGCAATGATGATAAATGAATATATGTACCACTTTCATGTTAGGTTAGAAGTTGCTATATCCCTCCGTAGTAGCCTGAACCTGTCCTATCACAGTGCATCCATCACATACATTTTATTTTTCAGTTGGCTCCCCAGTCTTCTTCCCATGTCATGAGAGCAGAGGCTAATTCTATTCTATGCAAAATTCTCCTACACTATACACTATACACACCAGGTACTTAATGCATACTTGTTAAATACATGAATAGATCACCATGTAGTCAAGTGGGGAAAAAAGTAAATTATGAAACACTACATAAATCATGTTCTATCATGTATTACCTATATGACCCTGGGCAAGTCAGTTCACAGCTCTGAGCCTCAGTGTCTTCATCTTTAAAACAAATGTAATCCTTGCACATACCCCCTAGATTTATTCTTGGGATTCAAGGGTTAATATGCATAAAACACACTGATCTGTGCCCCCCTCACCAGAGTCTGTCTCTCCATCACCAGAGGGAGTGATTAAAAATATATATATTAGAAGCTATACACTTAAAGTCAACAATGATTACCATTTTAAGATGAGAGATTTCAATTACATTAAATTTATTTTTGCTTCTCTCTATGTATAGTTTTAGATGGTGAAAATGAATTACACTTATTAAAATATCAATAAAAAGGAAAATAAACATGCATACACATACAATGCTGATATGCAGCAAAGACATATAGGATATTACCTGTCCTCCAAGTAATTTATAATCTAGCCACAAACACAAGAGACAAAATAGCTGCAGAACAGTTGAAGAACAACTGAGTAAAGCAATGTAAAAAATGTCTTAAAATAATCTCTGATGAGCAGGCAAGTGACCGGAAAAGGCAATCATTACAACAGAATTTGAGAGAAAGAAAAGGGTGAAGCTATGAGTTGGGGACAGAGTGAAGGAAAGGGTGGTCCTAGCAGGAACGACAACGTCAGCAAAAGCAGAGTTAGGGAAGCTCAGGACATACTCCCGAGATAGACACAAAGCCTGCCTTTGTATCTTTATGTCAATCTGGGTCCTTTAATTGTCCCCAAGTCCCCAAGTTGGCTTTTTTTAAGACTCCTGACTAATAAAGCTCTCGCCAAGCCTTCCTAATCTGCTCCCACTGCACAGAAAGAGGAACAACGCACCAAAAGAAGTGTAACCTGATTACTGAGTGTGTATTTCCAATGCTGGTGACGCACATGTCATGACGGTCAGCCTCATGTGACCTGCAGATGTGAGTCACCACGGCTGGAGAGGCAGAACTGGCACAACCCAGAACAGCTGGAGGCGGTAACAGAACGACAGGCCAGACCCTCCTTCCTCCGGGGGCGAATCCACTCCCTCCATATCATAACTTGGTACTGATATCTTTAGGATGCTACGCTTCCAGACAGAGTGGGTGGGGAGAGGTGCGAACGCCTCTCACCTCGCTACTTGACAGTGCATCATGGGGCATATCTATTCTCTCCCATTCCCCCCAAGAAAGAGTACCCATTTTGTCTACCAGTAGAATTTATGGACTTTTAAAAATAGATTTTGCCAAACAATCGTGTGGGTAAATGCTGACTTGCAGTCTGGGAGATATCTCTTGGTCAGGCCCAGCAAGATGAAAGCAGGTTCTATTTTCATCTGCAGAGAGCTGCGGACAGAGGCACAAAGGAGAAGCTCACTTTTCTTCCACATCAAACGGAGCCCCTTGCGAGCCAAAGCGGGGCTGGCTCTAACAATGGCCAAAACACTGGGCTCGGGGGGCAGCGTGGCGTCTGCTTGAAGAATGACATCGTGCCGCTACAAATCCAGGGCAGGAGGGTTTCCCAGTGCCCGGCTCAAGCTCCAAGCACAGAAAATTCTTTCCTACTCTGCTGTGCCAGGAACTTGACAGTAGAATAATATTAGCAGGAGGAGCCGCAAAGATACAGTGCAAGAAGGGAAAGAGGACAGAATAGAACCTGCTCCCAAAGGCTGGGGAATTGGTTCTTTTTCTGATCTTTTTGGTTTTCCCCCTAGGGCAGATTCCGGACTTCAAGCTTCAAGTCTGAGATAGTTTTCAGGTGTATATATTTCTTTCCTCATGGGGAGGCTTAAAAATGTTTTAAATATATGTATGTACATATGTATGTATTTTGCTCTATTACTAAGCGCTACAAAGTATTTTTGAATAGTTACATGGCACCTCTCGTGTAAATATATCCTTATAACAATCAGACTGAACCCACAGAGCCCAATTGTGCACTCTGCCTTTGGAAGGTTAGTGCGAAATTCGATTTGTACTAATCAGCCCCTGGCTACTGAAGCATGTAATATACTTGATATGACAATTCCCTGTCTTACAATATCTACTTTTCCCCTCTGGAGGTTCCCTGATGCCAGCTAACTGGGAACAATCACCTTGAGAGAATTTGGTATAATGAAGGGTCAAGTTCAGAACCCATTAATAATGAAGTCGATGATCCCATGGGTACTAATATGAAAAATGGCAGTTAATCATTATTGTGTGCCTACTATGTGCTAAGTGCTGTACTAAAGGCTTTCTGTAGATGATCTAATTTTACCTTTAAAGTAATCCTGTAAAAGAGATATAATTATTGTCACTGTTTAACAGATGGAACACTGAAGACAGAATTTGATCAGTCTGCCCAAGGTCACACTACCGTTAATTAGTGGATCTGGAATCGGAATCTGGGAAGTGAAAATCTAGACCTGCCCTCTGCTCCAGGGTTTAGATCCCATCCATTTAAACTTCTTCAGGCCTGCCTCAGAAGATCTGCTCATGCCCCGCTCCCCAAAGCTTGCTTACAATCCCTTGGTGCAGGGGGAAAACAAAAACCACTAAGTCAAGGCTTGGCCCATCAAATTTCATAGACATTACAGGAAGAGACTCAGCATCTCTCAGGCCCACCAGAAGGGCTGACGTTCTCAGGTTCCTAGCTCTATCCACTCACTGCACACCAGGTGTGTGGCAGCCTGGTACATCAGCCTGGTAAAGAGGAGATACATAATTGCCAGTGTGGGAGGCAGTGAGGGGGCACAAGGAACTCCATATTTGTGTCTTTTCTGTCTCAGAAATGCAGCAGGAACTGCGGAGCCATGTGGGGCCAGGAGGGCCCAGTTCTTCTTTGGTTATGACAAACCTTTGTGAAGAACCTTCTTTTATTGTCACTCAGCCTAAATTTCCATTTGGAAAAGCCCTCTCGTGCTTCCTGAGTTCTTATCAGCCAAGAACACTGCCACACTCCCCTCTGTTTGAAAACCCTCTGCTGTGGAACAATGGCTGTTCTTTCCCTCTTCAATTCAGTCATCTATTGGACCAATGTTTGCTGAGCTCCACTCTGTCCCAGGTACTACCTGTCAGGATAAGTAGTTAATAAAACATCTAAAACTATGGTCTCTTCCTTTAAAAATGTATATTAATGCTTTGTACATAATACAGTTGTTCACATGGGAAGGGAGGCAGGGGGAGGAAGGATGCAGGAGGACCAAAGATAGTTACTAAAAAGCAAGTCCTATGTGACAGATGCTACTACAGATGCTTTACACGCATCTCTTTTAATCCTTTCTACAGTTTTGAGAAGCACGTACTATATCCACATTTTATAGCTAACGGAGGTTCAGATAGGCTCCTTTCCCAAGACAGTGGAGGCTTCAGAGTCTCTGTGTGAGCCCTATGGGGCTGAAACCCAGGTGGAAGCAGGAGCTCCGCAGGGCTTGTCTTGAAGTTGCTTTGCAGAGTGAGTGCACTGCCCTTCCTCACAGGCACCGTCGTCATACTCAGGAGAGCCCCTCTTTATGCCTGCAGTCCCTGGGTGATTATCATGAACTCCTCTTTTCACTTTTAAGTGTTCTGTTTTGATGATGAATTATATAGTTATCCTATTTAGATTTCAACTTTGGTTTTGTTTGTCCATTTTTTGCAAATCTCTTTTTATTTTATTTTATTTTTGATACTTATTTGAGTTGGTTTGGAGAAGACTGGTAGACATTGTTGAAGCTAAAGCTTCTGATTCCCATGTCAGCCCTTGGGAGGACCAAAGGACAAAGGAATGGTGACTAACATGAGCGGTATTCTTCCCCAAATCACCAGACCCCAAATCCAGCACACTTTCCCCTGGCACACTCACTTCCTTCAGAATCACAGGTGGATATGAACTTAAAACCTTTCTCCCAGATCACATTACTCTCTATTGGCCTAAACTAGTTCTTCCCTTCATATTTCAGGTCATAAGGCAAACAGATAGCTGACTGGCACAGCCCTGGTTCCATGAAAATCATTTCTGATTTGCCTGCCCGTTATTAGAAAATCAAAATAAAGATCAATCAACAGACCACTCAGAAGCTCAAGGTGCCCTTGTACAGATAGGGACCAAGCACAGCTTCCTTTATTCCACAAAAAGTCAACACAATTTCCAATTTTTCAATCACGTTTGGAATGAGAGGCACAAAAGACACAAAGAAAACACCATGACACTTGCGACTGCCGGCACTCTCTGTGCTGGGCTGCTCCATTATGGAAGTCCCAAAGCACCAGGCAAAGCACTAAATTACGCACAGGTAGTGGCCGGATATAGGCTGCCAGCCGGTTTTCAGCAACATCCCCCATATGGCTAGAAACACTTGTGCCAGTTAATTAGCACTGGCATTAATCGAGAGAAGGAACATTGACCAGGACATTGAGGTTATCCTTAGACTATTTAAATATGTCATGTGATCACTCATTCCATCTGTTATCATCATACTTCACACTTAATTCAGTAAATAAACTTCCTACCATTTTAAGTAAATGGAATCCATTCCCCACCCCATCCCCACCCCACCCCCACCCCCACCTCTTTAGATTTGGCAAATCTCAGGATGTTTTGTTTGTTTGTTTTTCCCTAGAATCTTATTGTGAAGTGTCACAGATACAGATTTAAGGACAAGAGCCTCCCTTCCCCCATTAATGAAACCCTGGAAGGTTCCCACAGAAATAGGGGAGTAAAAACAACCACAAGCCATCACTCACTCAAATGCATAGTTTTCACTTTTCAGCTACCCTAAATATCTGCCTTGTTTTCTTTCCATGCTCACAATTCTGAGAGCACATAGAAAATAGAGTCCATTATTCAAATGAATTTCACCATGCACTAAAAATGTGAGTCAGAACCCCATTTTAAAAGCACGCTCCTCTGAAATGGATAATGGCTAGCAAGGTATAAAACACTTAGATACTTAGAAAAGCAGGTAGGAAATAGTTCAACCCCCAAACGCTTCATTGGCAAATTGACTCCTCATAGGTATAAACCCAAAGTAGATTTCCAATCCACTTCTTAGAAAGGTATATGTCCCATACATCTTTAAGAATACTGACATACATCTTCTCTGAGAAACTTATCTTAGAAAAAGTCTATTTTCTTGCCCTAAGAAAAGTTATATATTGAATATATCATCAATCTCTAGCATTTCTTTCTCCACCTCTTCTATAGACTTCTTCTTCTCCAATACTACCTCCAAAGCCGACTCTCATTAAGTTGATGAAAATGTCCATCATTTGCTCCATGCACAGAATGGCACAAAGCTATCTAAGGTAGCAGGCATTTGTCACATGAGAGTAAAAAACAAAACAAACAAAACCTGATCGTAATGGAGCCCGCTCTCAGAGCTGCAAGACCTCTTGGAATAACAGATAAAAATCATTGGACATGACTCAAGAAGACTAGGGTTCAAATCTTGCTTCCTCCAGAATGGTGATCTTGGGAAAATTACTTGATATCTCCTGGCTAAAGATGACAGTAAGATCCTTATGCTCGTTGCATGACAGAGTGGGCGTGGGGATCCAGTGTGATAATGGACATTGTCGTTGTCACCTTACTGTGGACTCTGCATGAGAGTAATAATCAGGGTTAGTTCCCATCTCTGCCACTTCATATAAAAGACATTACCTAATCAGCAATTCAGTCTTAACGAAAAGTACAACTTATTCTTTCAGGTAGCTTAGAGTGATAAAGCAGACACTGGTCTAATTTTACCCCAAGCACAGGGAAAATCCAAAAGTCATTTCAGAAGCCAATTAATCAGAGAGAGATAATTAAATTTTACACATTGGACTAAGTTTTAACTAGGACACTAGAGCTACCTTGAGGATTACACAGTGTTTCCTGCTTTAGAGAAAATATTTTTTTTTACAGTTACACAATTGTTTAGTTCAACAAATACTTACTGATGACCTGCTATATGCCAGATCTTGCACACTGTGAATACTAATAAGAATGAGACCCCTTCTCTGACCCCAAAAGCCCTGTGGTCCAGAAGGCAGACTCAATCACACAGATTTGATGTAATATCTGATGTGGGGATGATGACATAAAGGTACACAGAGAATCAGGGGTGGCTTCTTATAGGGGATGCCAGGTCTGATCCAAAACAAGTAGGAGTTAGATGAGTGACTAGAAGCAGGAAGGGTGTGCCAGGCAGGGGGAAGAGCATAAGCAAAACCCACACAGAACCCTTCCAAGGAGATGCACGCGATGCATTGTTACTAGAAAACAAACATAAAAGAGCGAGGTCATAAAATGAGGCTAGGGAGTCTTATGAACAGATAACCCAGGAATGGGAGGAATGGGGCCGTGCATCACCAAAGGAGTCTTCACCATCGATAGATCACACGGTGTTCCTTATAATAAAGGTCAAAACATATAAACAAAATGCATTCCACCCTGTAAATCCCAGGTTTTTGATTGAGTCTGAAGAAAACATCTCTAACCCAAATAAAGAACTGCAGGATATGTTCAATGATGGAGCGATAGACTCAGGGAAGCTGAGAAGCTGACTCCCTCTGCTGAAAGTCACCCCAAAACTACCTCAGAGTTTAGGACAAAAACCCCGAGTTTAATGATCCCACTCTAACCTCCTTGATTTATTGATTTGAGTAATTGTAATGTCTCAATCTAGAACCCATTCAGGAAAAATAAATGCTTTCCCTCTGCCCTATCAGAAAACCCATTACCTTCATCTCCAAGACAACGCTTCAGGAGTCTAACATTCATATTCATTCATCAGTGATATGTGTAAATATTTGAACAGTTATTAACAAAAGCTCAGGCTGAAATATAGTTTCTCATCTGGAGAGTGTCTGTAGCTTGAACAATTCTGTTTACAACTCATGGTCATTTCCTTCCACTCCCCCATCCCAGTTTACCACGAGAGACCCACTGGCCCATGGCCATTCTACTTGTTCTGTTACTTGTCCAGAAGGAGGCTGTTGTACAAACCCAAGTCTTCAGTGAAGCTTTAAACATCACAGAGCATTTTATTCTTCTCAGAATCTACCATTAGGAAAAAATCCTGATTTACAGGGGTCACTAGAAGAGAGTCCAAACAAAAAAACTGTGCATTTAAATAATCAGTATTAGAAAACAGGTCACAATGTTGATTTTATTTTTCATTATTTTGCTTGTTATTCTTCTGCCTCTCCTCTCTTGCCTCCCTCCTCCAATCCATTCTCCATCCTTCTTCTCAAATCTACACCTTAGGGTGCCCCTCCCCTGGGCTCCTTGCATGCCAGCTTCCTGTCAGACTCAGCCAATGCAAAGCATCATCAGGAAACCAGAAAGTAGGGGGAGAGAGGGTTCACTTCCTCCCTGCTTCTGGGCTGCTGTCCTAGAAGTATCTGCCTGTCTACAGCTTCACCCCTGAATGGGCAGCCTCCCGTCCCTCACCACCACGACTTCAGTTCTTTCCAGGCTCAGCTAGCACTGTGTCCTCTTCTTGTCCTCTGGCCCTGGGCTATCCAAGTTTTATGGACTCCACAACTTGCATAATTAAATTTGGAAATTTTATTTAAAGATACATGACCTTTTTTATTCTGTGTCTATGAGTTTTATTTACTTCTGGTCCCTCCCAGGGCCTTGGAAGGAGTCTGTCTGTACGATGTAAGAAACCCCAAAGCCTAAGCTTGACTAGCTTCATGATAAGTCACTTCTCTCTGAAGACTTCCAGTTTTGGTTAGTGTCCTGGTGTCCTACCCTGCCCATTTGTTCTCTTTACATGGTCGCACCTCTGTGAGTAACCCCTTCAATAAAGTCCCTTCACCAAAACAATCTGCGTAGATTCCGTGCCCTGCAGAAATCCTTGCTGATAATCTGATTCCAACATATTATGTGAAGATCAGATAGACAATCTTGCTTTCTTCCTTATTGCCTACCTACTGGGAGACATTAAAGTTTGCTGTGACTTAGTCTGACTTCTGAATCTCAGTTTTCTTCCCAACAGCAGTAAGGAAATGAAACTAGGCAGAACTAGAAGAAAATACTTTACTCTCTTATGAGCTTTTTCCAAGCAGGTCACAAGCTAAATGGATCGGGTATACACTCATTAAAAGCATAAAGGAAATATGATGGTACTTTTCCGAAGGCATGTTTGGTCAACTAGGAGCTGTAGCAGCTGTAATTGCAATGCGGCTCTCTAGCATTTCTAAACAACTCCCTGCTGCTCCTTTTGAATAAGCCTCTTAGTAGACACCCAAAACAAAGTATTATGCTATCACAGGGACAGAGAGAACTTTGTTATGGAACCATGTTGGTTTGGCTCTACCCATGCAGAGTACACAGTTCTGCAGGTATTAGATGCAGGTGTTTGAATGACCATCCCCTTGCCTTTACTATGCATTGAAGATTACACAATCATTAAGTTATAGAGTAATAGCCCCAGCAATGAAGCCAGGATTTCATTTCCCTGAACGTTCAAAGCTTGCTCCAATTAAGCCTGCGATTCTGTGTTGTATGACCTGTCATTTCAATTTTCAGGACCATGTCATTACTAATATCCACAGATGGGATACTCAGTAACAGAAGAAATAGTGGCACTTGATAATGGATTCAAGAGGCCTGACAACCTCACTTTCCAAAGTTGGAAACTCTAAGAGCTCTGTGCCAAGAAGAAAATACAAGGCCACATTGTCACATGTGGAAATATACAATGGTATTCCAGGCACTGCGTATGGTAAAAGGCCTTCCAATTAGAACAGCACCTTCATTGTTATTAAGGTTTTCATAAGACCACACTGTCCAGTAAGAAATATTCAGTTAAATTTCTTTTGAAATCTGTTGTTTTTTTTCCCACCATATCATCACTTATCTACCTAACTCCCTAGGTTTAGGAATTTTTTTAACTGTTCATAGCAACTTCACAGACAGGAGTTTAAATGTCATGTGGATGCTGGTTACCTTTCTCAACCAAGCTGAAGTTCACATTATCAAATGTTTACTTTGTTTTTATTTCTAGGATTGAAAGGAAGGGCATTGGAAAATGAGCTCTCTATAGCCAGTTCATCACACTAAATTAAATGAGGTACGGAACATCAGCATGCTTACTTTTTCTGCTTTGGCTGTTTAGTAATGCAAATTGGGGGAATAGCCAGTTTTCGTAGAAATTGCACATTTACTAATAGTCTGGCCCTTGGCATATATTAGTAATCCAATACACATGTTTTTAAGCAGTGGTTATTTTGAAGGCTTTTTGGTCAATTTTGTAACATTTTTAATTCAAATGTAATATATTTTTCATATTTAAAAGAATTTTAGAGATTTCTTCCACACTGTTTTGCAACTAAGTTCTAGAAAGAGTTCACATATAATGTTAAATTTGAAGAAGTTTAAATGAAAGTTTAAAATATTCTTAATATTACATAATATAATTTTAGTATAATTCTAGTAGATGCCATTATGAAATACAATGTTTATTGATTAACAGTGCAAAATAATATAGAGAATAAAAATATAAACATAAAACACATATATTTGTCTTTGCAAAGTTGTGAAGAAATAGATTGTTTCATATTAAGAGGCAATATTATAGGGGTTTTCTTTGTAATAATTATAACTTGTTAGAAATCTGAGTCAGTTTCTGTATTTCCTAACCCTTTTTTTTCAATTTTTAAATTATTTTATTGTTGTTCAATTACAGTTGTCTGCATTTTCTCCCCACCTCTCTACCCCACCCCAGCCAAACCCACTTCCTTCCTCTGCTTGGTTTTGTCCATGCGTCCTTTATAGTACTTCCTGAGAATGCTTCAGGTTAGTATTCTAAGAGAACATATTCTCAATAACTGAAGATCTGAGGAAATTATCTGATACTTAACACCACAGTCCAAATATTATATTCACAGCCAGGAAGTAGCGGCACATAAGCTCTCAGTTTTGCTGCTGTCTTGCTGTCCACACTAACATCTCTGAATATCAGTGTTTGCTAGAAGAGATAGCAGAGTGTAGCTAATAAGAAAAGGCAGGGGTAAAAAGGCAGAAACATTCCATGTTTTTGAAACAGTATATTTCTTTTGAGAAAATGTTATACTTCAATTGAGAGATAACCAATATGTTTATCTACATTCAATTTAATTTCAAATCAAGGTTCAAGTATTAAATACCAGTGTGGTTATTTGCAGCTTTCTCTCAAAATGGGAAAAAAAATACCCATGGCAGTGATTTCTTTATTGATGCTTTTAAAATCTGTTCAAAACACCCCATGCTTGTGTTACTGTTAATAACTGTTAATTCTTCACCCTAGAAACCTCTGAAAATACACACGGCATCTGCCCAGAATATATAACAACACTGATTTATGCCTTGAAAGTAGAGTTACAATGAATAGCAAACAAAATCATTACAATGGCATAAAAATATCAAAATAAATGACTCCCGAGCACCTAACCACACTGTAGGTTATTAGTTATTAATATTGTTATTCATGGCATGCCTAACCACTGATGTAAAGGAGCAATTTTCTTTATTACGTGGCATTCCTCTAAAATCAGTTAGACGACAAGGGCAGAAATCAAGGGAACTTAGAGTGAATGTCCAGAAAGGCAGCGTCGGACGTGCCTGAATAGGAGTCTGACCACTGAGAAACAGGCAGGAGGAAAGCAACGGCTTGGGGAGGGCCAGGATCGCTTAGGAACATTTTTGAGTGCTAACGGCCCATATGTACTGAGCACTTCCCCAGTGCTAGCCTTTGGGATGAGCACCGTAGGTACATCTTCCCTATGTATGCGTAGGATCCTATGGGGTACAAAGGATCGCTTCACTTTACGAGTGGGCAGCATCAGGGCACAGAGTCCTGACACCAATAGCTAACGAAATGCCAGTAAAACCAGTGCTGGGACAGGCCCCTAGGTCTCCCTCACTTCCAGGCACTCTCTCCACATCAGAGGCCAGGAAACTCTGTATGCAGCCAAATCCTAAACATCTTCAGCTTAGTGGGTGTCACGTTTTCTGTGGCAACTACTCAACCCTGCCGTTGAGAACAAAAGGGGCCAAATGTGTCAGTGAATGAGGGTGGCTGTGTTCCACTCTAACTTTACTTAAGGACACTGAAATTTGAATTCATATGATTTTTAGGTGTCACGAAACATTATTCTTCCTGTAGTGTCTGTCTCAACCATTTAAAAATGTGAAGACCTTTCTTAGCACACAGGCTAAAAACAAAATCACAGATTTACTCAGGGGTCTGTCATTTGCAAAACCGGCTGTGGATCAGTGTTTTTCTAACTTTAACATGCACGCATGTTGCCTGGGGATCTGGTTAAAATGGCAATTTTGACTCAGGTGGCCTGGGGTAGGGGAGTCTGGAAATTCTAATTTCTAACAAACTCCCACGGGATGTTGATGTTGTCCGCCCATGGACCACACTCTGAGGAGCAAAGCTGCTATCCTAAACCATCTCTAAAGATGCTAATTTTCCTACCTCCAAGATTTCAGTTAATGCCCTCACTTAAGCACACAGTTGTCCATGCTGAAAACCTTAGGGCCCCTCCCCCATCCATACTGTTCCAGCTCTGAATTCTCTCCACGGGCTTTGCCTTCTCTCCATTTCCAATGCCACTGTCCAATGCCATCCTCCAAGCAGGTCTCTCACCTTTGTTCCCTCCTCTTGGAAGGCTTTCCTCTATTTGGTGATCTGATACATCTTTCTCTCTTAAATAAAATCCAAACATTTCCCTCCCTGACACACAGTCACGTCAGGGATGCCCAATGTGTACAGAATAAAATCCAAATGCCTAACCAACCTTGTGGATTTTGTCTTGTACACCACTTCCTAATTGTAGTAATGGTAATAAGAGCCCCAAACTTTTATTAAGCTCCTATTGTATATAACACACAATTGTATTTCTTTAAACTTTGCTCCAGATTACCATGTAAGTTAAGTTCTATCACTTCCATCTTACAGATAAAGAGATGAAGACATTGAGAGTTTAGGTTGCCCAAAGCTGCAGAGCCCCAAAACAGTAGGATAAGGATTTGAACCCAGGCACCCTGACTCCAGGGCCCACAGCCTAACCAAAGTTATTTCATGAGCTCGTCATTCTGAATCACCTGACTCCCTAAGGTGGGCCATGCCATTTTCTGCCCCCAAGCCTCAACAGGTGCTCATCCTCTGCCTACAGCCTCCTTCACTCTCATCATCACTTGCCTTCTCCTCCTGTCTAACCATTCCACTCACACATCTCCACTTCTCTCTCCTCTCCCCAAAGTATAAAGATGTCCATGCAGTTACTATTTTTCTGGGTCTGTTTCCCCTTCTAACATTGGCCTCCTTTAAGATAGCATCTTTATTTTATATTTTTCTGGTGCTGTCATCAGGTAATAATATGTTTGGTAGGTGGTAGATATTCAATAAATACTTGATGGATGAACAAGAGGATTGAGCGATAAAGAAACGGATAGAAATTTAATTTAATAAACTATCCTCAGCCTAATTTCCATATCTGTCTAAAGAAGAGATGGAATCAGATAAGTTCTAAATTGTGCTCACCAAAATCTATTGTATATTTATTCATTCATTCATTCACTCCCATATTTTTAAAATGTCTACAACATGTCAGGCACTACTCTAGGTCCTGAGCATCTCATTGCAAAGAAAGTAAAACCCCTTCCCTGTGCCCTTTGCAATCCGATGGGAGAGACAGAACAATCATGAGGCAGTGATACATGCCATAGAGGATGAAGAGTCAACTAAAGGAACATACTTTTATATAGATACCTTTATATACATAACAAATAGTGAGCTACTTATAGGTGATACTTAAAACTTTATTAGTAGAATCAGTGCCTTCCGGTCTTTGAAGAATATGAGGTACCAATATGGCGAGAATCTGGAGCATTGACCAAAGGAGAGAGGGATACCTGAGTTCAGGTCGATTCACCATCCATCTGATGCCTGAAATTTATAGCAGTTTTGCAATTGATATAATTAGTTGCTAGCACCCTATTCCTGGGTATGCATTTAAATAAGGATGCTGTAAGTAAGGAAAGAAGAAAGATATAAAACAACAACGTCCCATAGTTTCAGAAACAGTTATCTTTGGGAGAGATGGAAAGTAATGCTTATTTAATTGAATCTGAAAAGCAAAAATGATTTAACTTCCTTTAGTTCATGTTTGAATTAAATTTCAAGGACTGGATTATTTTAGCAGTAATTATCTGTTTTGCTTACTTTTCATTTTATTTACTGCTCATTTTTACTGTATATAGAGTAATAGTTACAATAGAAATATAAGCATACCTATAGAAAAATTATAACCTGAAATCCTTATAAAATTACCCAAAAATCCCAGTAAGATAAACTTGTAAATTGACATGTTGAGATTAAAAACAAATAACTTGACTTCAAACCAACCACAAATTCACAACAAAAACAAATATGAACCTAGGGGCCTAAACAGAGTTTTCAAATTCAAAACTCAGAATTTTCTTTACCTTTTAAATATTCTGCTTCATTTTAAGTGAATTTCTATGCGCCAACTGTAATCTATTCTGACAATTCATTTAACTTTAATGGTATCAATTGTGCTCAAGCGCAGGGGCAGTTTTCAAACAAACGGCCTTATGAAGATATCAATACGCACCTCTGTTTCTGCATGTGACTCCCAGTGCCCATGTTCCATTATAGGAAACACTGCTAATGGAAAATAGCTGGTAGACATAAAGTATAGCTAATGGGAAATAGCCAACAGTGAACAGAGTTTTTATTCTTCTAATGTCTCTAGTAAAATTACTTCTAGATGGTGCTTAAAGGTATTTATGAAACAAAATTGTCTTTAGCATTGACTCAGACATAGGGTAAAAACAAATTCATACACCCTTACTACCAGAAAGGGCTAAAAAGAAGAATTGGTGGGCATATAACCAAACAGAATCCTAGTTGCCTTAACTTCTTAAAGAGTATGTTTACTAATAGGACTTACCCCAAAGAGTTCATTCACATTGACAAAAGGAGCAGAATTTGGAACATGTCCTGTAACTTCAGTGTGCACATAAATGACGTTAGCAAGTGCCCTTGATTTGTTTACAAATAAAAAAACTAAAAGATGAAGCCTCCATCTCTCCATATTCAGTTCTGTTCCAGGCACAAGGATCTCAGCGTAGGGAGGAGTCTCCCCTTTATTGTCTCCTGGGAGAGTGAATGCAAATGTGACTACATCAGTGGAGGGAAGGCAGTGCCCACCATATGGCCCTTTTCCACGGAGTCAACGTGAGGACGAACTCTTTGCTGACAGAGAACTAAGCAGGGCACAAAGTGAACACCTGGTCAGATAAAAATCCATCAGGATATTTGAATTGGCTGCCCAGGCTCCAAATTATGTGCGGGCATCAAGTCCAAGGTAAAATGAAATGTGCCCCTCTTGCATATTTCTGCAATTATTATGGTGCTAGAATGTGCGTGACATACCCCAGAAAGAAAAAAAGCTCTGCCACCCAGCTGGTATGGCTTTGAACTCCAGAGAAGGTGATGATGAGATATGGTGGACAGAGTAAGATTCATAATTGAGGGTCCTCCCTGTTTCTTCAGTGGGGACAGACCAGCACAGTGTGGCTTTGGGGGAAATCACTGCCCCTGCCTTCATCTCAGGCATTTGGAACGATGTCAGCAGTGAGCACAGTGACTCTTGCTGCCCTGTGAGGTCTCAGACACTCCCACGAAGGTGGAAAAAGTAGGGTATGTGCCACAGGTCAGTCCTTGTTCTCCTTCGCTCTCCAATCAGCACTCCTCTGTCCTTCTCATTCACAGACCAGAACCTCTATGTCAGATGGACAGTGATGGCAGCAGCAGATGTGGAGTCATTAGATGCACAAGGAAAGGTTGCTCATGGGTAAGGGCACCCGGCCACAGTAAGCCCCGCAAGCTCCTCCGCAGAGTGCCCAACAGCAGAGGGGAGACCTTGAGTCTGTGAAAAGGTAACTCAGCCTATAAGCTTGGTCAGCTGGGGCAAGGGCTCAAAAGGGCTATTGCAAGGCCTGACTAATGAGCTAATAAATTATAGTCACTTCGCACGCAACATGGTATGATTTTTCCTGCTGAGTTGAATCAGGTAGCAATCTAGGCTAACCTTTAAAATCTGATTTGAAATCTTCCAATAAGGTGGCCTGATAGATGCAGCCTCTATTTTTGACATGAAGGCCTAAATTCTCATCCTTTTGTGTCAAAAATGTCTCTAGAGCAGTAGTGCTTCTGTCCCCCAGGGGGCATTTGGCAATATGGGGACATTGAGCTGTGACTCCATGGAGGGGCAGGGATGATGCTGGCATCTAATACGCAGGGGTCAGGGATGCTGCCAAACATCCTACAAGACAACTCCCTTCCTCCCTAAATAATATATGGCCTAAAATATCAATAGTACTAAGGTAGTATCAAGAAATCCTTCTTCATAGCATAAAAAGGAAGAAAATTACAGCTACTTTGGCCAATAAGAGTGAGCTGGCGTACTCTGGCTCCTAATCTGAGAGGCAGGAGTGAGTGAAACCTACAAGTCTACTTGAGTTCCAAGGGGTAGGCCTTGGTCAAGTAAATCCCGCATGGCGCCCTACTGAGCATAAAGCACTTGTCCTATAAAAGTGACTACAAGGTAAAAAGGAGTAAAATCATCATTATTTCTGGCAGAGAACCTCATCACCTTGAATTGTGTGACGTGTCCTGCAGGTGTGTAAGATATAACGAGCATGCTCAATTAGGTCCATTACCTCCACCCAGGTGAGAGTCCGTCACACTGTGAACAGCGCCTGAGGCTCCAAGCTCCCCTTAATCTGCCCAAATTGATAACAAAATTAAGTGTCACTGAAGTAAGTCTTTCCAAGTTATCTAAGAACCTGAAGGACTAGTGGGCTTATGCACACAGGGCAAAACAATGGTAGTTAGATTAAGTCCTCTAATCAGGGAGTGTTCTCATTCAGTTAGAGTTATCCAGGAAAGCGTCTACGCATAGTCGCATTAATTGTATCTCTATGTTTTCATTTAGCTAAGTCCACGTGTGAGTGGAAAAAGCAAAAAGATGGCTGAAAAGACGTGTGTGTAGTTTTTCTAGACAGTGCTCTAAAAATAATCACTGGCAGCTGATAATAATGTCAGGGAAGGAGTGGGTACACCATTTTACTATTTTCCTCTCGTAACAGCACTATGTCTTCATAAAAGATCTGCCACCACAGCAGAAGCTCTGATGACAGAAGAGCAATTTAGATTTAACTTCCCTCTGATCGAAATTTGACCAAACTTGAAAGAAGGTCAGAGTCGCCTACCTGGAGGCCCGGGGCACAGCAGTCCCACCTGTGGCGGGTTTCAAGGTTGCGGCTGAAGTACATGGCATGACTTATCCTTACGCTTCCATTAGAAATCACAGGGTACCAGGAATTTCTCTGGGTGCTCAATGGCAGCTTCAGAACCTATTGGGGAAACTGGCCACCTCCCCCGATGGCCCCCACATTACCTTCCTATGAAAGCTTAGAACACTTGTGGCTGATTTCAACATGAATCCAACACATGACAACCAGGACACATTATCTCCCGCCTCCCATGTCACCTGTGACTGCCTTATAACCACTTGGTGCAGGAACTGGCTTTTTTCACTGTGACGCTTTGGGCAGGCATTAAGAGTCCCCCTTCTCTGCCCGGCACAAGGCCCCCGCGCTTGTCATGCAGTGACGAGATGCTCATTGCACAGGACTCTTCCCAAATCTTCCTTCTCCCTACACACTGACACCAGCCCGAAAGGTGTCCAAGTGAATACTTCCACTAATAGGCTGTTTTGAGGGCTTTGCACAAAGAAGTGGGTGCGAGGATCATGACCAATAAAGATAATGAGCGTTTGCACTGTTAGGTGCCATTTCTAACTAAATCAAACCGTCTGGCCAGCGAGAACAGGTCTGGGGAAAATCAAACAGAAGATCTGCTGAGGAGGCCATATGGGCCCATCTTCACAAACCCTTCTCTCCTTTTTTTAAGACACCAATAAGAGAGCAGAAGTAGCAAGAGGGCAATTTCTCTTTTACATAAAGTACAGTGGGCTAGAAAAGTCTGAATATCCATTTGGCAACAGTTGTCAAATTCTGTTGTATATTGTGGGTGAAAGCAAAGCACTGTGGAGGACACTGGACCTAGATTAGCCACCTGAACATAGCATGTCTGGGTCATGCAGTCCCCTGGCTCAACACCTTTGTTTTATTCATTTTTTTCATTCTGGAATGTAAGGCTCTCTTTAATTAGAGTATGGTTGACATACAATATTATATTAGATTCAGTTGTACCACATAGCGATTTGACATTTATATATCTTACAATGTGATCACCACCCCTAGAGGTCTAGTAACTATCTGTCTTCATACAAAATTATATGATACTATTGACTGTGTTCCCTATGCTGTGCATTACATCCCTGTGACTTATTTACGTTGTAACTAAGTCAGTACTTCTTAATCCCCTCCACCTTTTTGCCCATCCCTCCCATCACCCAACCCTCCAGTAATGAGCAGTCTGTTCTCTGTATCTATCGGTCTATTTTCTTTGTTCATGTGTTCAGTTTTTTAGATTCCACATAAAAGTGAAATGATACAGTACTTGTCTTTCTCTGAATGATTTCACTTAGCATAAGGCCCTCTAGGTCCATCCATGTTATTGTATGGCAAGATTTCATTCTTTTCTATGGTCAAGTAATATTACATTGTATATCTAATTACCAAATGTTCTTTATCTATTCATCTTTGTATGGACACCTAGGTTGCTTCTGTACCTTGGCTATTGTAAATACAGCTGCAATGAACACAGGGGCACATACGTCTTTTTGAATTAGTGTTTGCATTTTCTCCAGATAAATGTCCAGAACTGAAATTGCTGAATTGTATGGTAATTCTGTTTTTAACTTTTTGTGGAACCTCCACACTATTTCCCACAGTGGCTGCACCAATTTACAATTCCACCAACAGTGCACAAGGGTTCCCTTGTATCCACCTCCTCGTCAACACTTGTTTGTTGTCTTTTTGATGAGAGCCATTCTGACACGACACCACCTTCATTTTAGAGAAAAGAAACCTCACACAGAGAGGGAGAATGCCTTCCTCAAACAATGCTCTAGTAAGAGCACCAGGTTCAAAGCAACTGATTGTTCAAAGCCATCAGGGTGTCCCAACTCCCAAATCCATACAGGGTGTTGCAGCTTCGGGTCGGCTCTTCTTAGCCAGAAACATATTTGTCTGACTCTGAGCGATTCCAAACACCAGTCAGTACAAGACTTCTGTTTGCCCAGAACTTACTTCGTGAACTCAGTCCACTGGAAGGATAGGGCCTGCTTGGCATCTGCATGTATAGATTATAACCTTGACTGAAGCTCAAGTGGAGGAGGTGATAAGCACAACTGCCATTAGTCTGGGTCTTTTTCGTCGCCCATGTCGGTCGTCTCCTACTCCTACCTGAGCCCACGGGAAAGCTGCACATCGAGAAACACTAAAAGGAGGGAGGCCTCTTAAGCTTCAGGGTCTTGAGCTCCTAGCTGCAAACTTCCTTTCATTCAAAAGAACACTCCACCTTTTTTCTCAGCACAACACTTAGCATGCCCAAGAGGGGGGCAAAGTGTTTCGCACCAGGAATAAGCTGCAAGGTATATTTGAAAATTGAGATTTTTGAATTGCAATTGGCACCTCTCCAGTGCCTTTCAGATGGGGGCCATCTAACTGCAAAGTCCCATTTTGTGATGCAAACTTGGTGGGGACCCACCGAAAAACCACAATCAATCAGTTTCTAAAACACAGGCTGGAGAAACTGGGACCTAGCGTTAAACTTTGAAGATCCTTTATGATGGTTCGTCAAAGGAAAATAACAAGAGACATTCATTTTTCAAATTATTCTCCCTCACTGGCCTCTCTCACTGCTATTACCACGAGCACTATCATTCTTTCCCCACTGCAGGAAACTTTTGTGAGCAAAATACCATTGAAAATCTTTACTTTCAAATCCATTCACTCCTGGCAAGAAACAACCCTGGATGAACTTTCAGAGTGCCCAGCTGAGTAAATGAGTGACCTTTGGCTGATCTAATTTACTTGTCTCTTTTTATCCACATATGATTTATATTACATGCGTATTTTAGTAATGCCTTTGTCTTCCAGCACCTGTAAGCCCTTTATAATCATTAGTTAAGCCTCACAGTTCATTTGAGATAAGACGTATCTTCCCTTGGTAGAAGTGGGAAATTCTGGAAGAATGGAGGATCCTCATGGAGGCAGAATCTTGACTCAGGCCCTAGAGGGACATCATTACATTTCCCAGCACCCTCCAGGGAGCTTAACTGTCCATAAATGTGTGGCCATAATGTTAAGTCCCTACCAACCACATAATTGCATTTATGAACCCTGGCATTCCTGCGTTCACCCCTGGGTACTCATGGAAAGTTGGCCAAAGAGATAGAAAATCAAAGTATTGGAGTGGGGCTAGAGTGAGGCCAGCCAAGGAGGAAATATTACAGTTTTCAATGTCTTAATCTTCTTGAAACAAGTGTCCTTTATAACAGGGTCAAGCAGAGCTATGAAGAAGAAATTAGAGGGAGGCAAGGCTGGAAGCCAGGAGGCCAGTTAGGAGGCCTTTTCTGGGAAAATCCAGAAATCATAGTGGTGAAGGACACAAGTTTTGGTGCCAATCACTTAGGAGTTAGAACACTGGCTTTGTCACCCACTCGCTGGGCAAATGATTCACATCCCTTCTGGAAGACTCAGTTTTCTCATCTGCAAAATGGAATGAACAAAAATCCCCAGAGTGGAGATTCTGTGAGACAACTGTAAATCGCTCAGGACTATATTCAGTACAATAAATATTCAATTGCCATGGCAAAAACTTAAATAGTATTTATGTGTGCCCAGCACTGTTCTATTATGCATTAAATCCTCACTACAACTCAAGAGGTAGGTATTATGTTTTGCTCCAATTTGACAAATGAGGAAACTATGATACAGAGAGGATTAGAAACTTGAGTTATGGAGCCAGGATTCAAATCTATACACTCTCTCTCTCTAGAATCTGTGCTCTTTACCACTCCTCTAATGTTTGCAACTACTACCAATTACCAAGTCCATAGATGAGGAGTGGAGGCAGACTTAAGATACATTCAGAACTGGGTGGCTGGTAAGACAGGGATGACAAGAGAAAGGATGGCCTTGACAGGGTGTCTCACTTGGTTGGAGTGTCAATCCCATACACCAAAAGGTTTTAGTTTCAATCCTCAGTCAGGATGCATACGGGAGGCAACTGATCAATGTTTCTCTCTCACATTAATCTCTCTCTCTCTCTCTCTCTCTCTCTCTCTCTCTCTCTCTCTCTCTCCCCTCCTCTCCCTTCCTCTTTCTCTAATATCAATAAACATATCCTTAGATGAGGATTATTTTTAAAAAGGGAAAGAGAAAGGATGGCCAAGAATGGTTCTGGGTATTTCGACTTCAGTGATAGTCCCTGGTTTCTCACTGTGGTTGAGAATACAGAATTAGAAGCTTGTTTGGGACATGTTGAGCAAGTCCAATGTATTCGTAGACTATTCAGTTATAAATGTTTAATAGACAGGTATATATATGGATCTGGAGCTCAAAAGAGAAGTTAGAGCAGGTGTTATAATTTGGGAGTCATCAGAAAATGCTTTAGGAACTGGAGTCACATGAGTAGATGAGATCATGCACAGTGTAGAGAATAAAAAAGGAAGAAGGCTGGAGAGGATGCCTTTGGGGAAGAAGGGGGAACACCAATATGTAAGGGTAGAACAAAGAAGGACTCTTAAAGGAAAGCAAAAAGGAGAGGCTTGAGAAGAAGAGTGCTTGGTGGAAGCCAAGAGAGAAGAGGGTTACAACAGTCTTTCTCTTGTTTAAAACTATAATTTTTAATTGGATAAAATATTTAATCATCTTGCACTTACGTTTTGAGGATACCACTCCCCAACCAACTACAAGGAATTTAAAAGAGAGTGTAGATTGATTAGTGTCTTGCCAGCTCATTTCCTGGGAAAATAAGGGAACTCATACCAGGAGCTAAGGGGATTGGTTGGCCCATCCTTGTCTCCATCTCTGATGGCCCAGGACCCCATCTATTATTCTTTACCACATGAAGCTCCCCAACGCACTCTAGTTGGAAGTAAACTATGTTCCCTTGTAGTCCTAGTAGACTCCACACATATCTAAACTCCATCATTTTGGGGGGTTCTAATATCGAAATTGCTTGTGTTTCTTTGTCTAACATCATTTCAATCATTTGCTAGAATGAAAATACATTGATGTCAGGGGTCAATTTTCAGTCTGTGAAAACCACTAGTGCTTGGTGCTAATTCTGGAATCCAGGGGTGCTAAATAAAGGTTTGTGGGCCATAAATGAGTTTTAATCTTTAGTGAACACATACCAGGTACATTCAAGTCAGCCTCCCCCTTATTCTCTCTTCATCCTTTACACACTGTACCTCTTGGTGCAGAGTCCAGTACTGAGTTTCCACATCTATAAAATCAGCAAAATAGAGCTAGTGGGAATTAAATGAGATTGTAAATGAAATAGGCTTAAAACATAGCAAGCATCCAACAATCATGAGTCAGCTTAGCCGGATGGCTGGCTGAGCCAGCTCTGTGGAGGGTCTCAGCCATTCCTGGCCTTGTCTGGCCTTCCCCTGGGCTCCTTGCAGACCCAGGGGTCCTGGTTCCCAACCAATCCTTCTGTCCTGCAGGATTTACAGCCTGGCTGTGACAACTAATTTGGGGACTGTAATGCCTCCTGTCATCTTCCATAAATTTGACATAAATAAATCACAAAATACCCTTTTTATATCGCTTTTTATCTTGCCACGGTTCTTGTTTCTTTTGGAAACAGTTTTTATGGCAAATGCAGAGTGTAAATCCAGCCGGCAATAAAGCATGCCAAACTAGCGTGTAGAACAGGCACCTGAGAGGAAATTACCCACCGTTTGCAGCGCTCCACGCAATTATCAGCAGGATGTCTGGAGTGGGCCTGTTCAGCGCACCTCCCTCCACTGCTCCCACACAATTTGCATAGCCCCAATGTAAACAGCATGGTTCAGCAGTGGGAAGTGGCACCCACTGGTCCAGATCTTCATGCTGGCCTCCTGTTGTGGCCATGTGGAGTCTCGACTTCGCATGACATCTCCCCTGACTGTTCCTGAGATCGTTTCTCCTAAGGCAGTGATGTCAAGTAGGACCTTCTGCAATGATGGAAGTGTTCCCTACAGATACACTGACCAATACGGCAGCCCCTAGCCTCACATGGCTACTGGACACCATACCTGTGGGTAGTGAGACAGAGGAACTACAGTTTTCATCTTAAGTGTAATCAGTTTAGTGCAAACAGCCCCATGGGGCTGGTGGCTACCATATGGACAGCAGACTAAAGTTTGTCTTACATACTTTTCATTTCAGACCCTGGTTGCACAAATCTTCAATTTCAAATGCCAGGATTCACATTAAGTACCCACGGAGCTCTGCCTCACACACCCTCTTTGCCTCCCTCCCAACCCTGGCCCAATGGGGTTGTTATTATTACCTCCATCATTTACATGAGGCACCCGAAGTTTAGAAAGTCTGAAGTCTCTCAACTACCATGTGATGGAGGAGAGATCTGAACCTCGGTCTGTCAAAGGTCTGCTGCCCTCGGAGTGGTTTTTAGACACAGGCATTCTGGTTTGATGTTATTATACCTGAGTTGTTAGGGCAACCTGGATAGGAATCTGTTGGCACTGCAGGGCTCGACAGCTAGCTCGGCAAAGCTCTCCATCTAGGAATGGAGGGAGCCAGCTTCTCATGATGCTTCTGCCGCCCGCTGGCCATTGATGTGAGGTCACGCACTTCCGGACGTATGCTCCTTGCGCGTGTGCAGGAAGAAACGTCAGTCCCTGGCTGCCTCACAGGCTTGTTGGAAGCATATGCAAGATCCATTTGAAAATGTGCTAAAGATTAAAAGTGCTACCCAGATGTAAGGTCTTGTTATTAAAGAAATTCTGATGAGTCCTACCTCACCCTATTTATTTCCTACCTAAGTTGCCACAGAATCTATGTGCAATATCATTACCCACATCGATACTTACAAAACACCCCCCAAAGCACTCTGTGCAACAAAATTAAAGGAATGCATCCCGTGGCCTTTTTGTAATACCAAATTAAAGCAATGAGAATCCACAGCAGAAAACCCACCCCACTGTGCACCTATTATTAACATGTTAATTTCTATGTACCAGCTTTTGAAAATGATTCTGGGAACTACTTATTGAATTTTTAATTTGCAGATTATCAACCAAATTGGCTGCAATGGCTCTGAGCAATGGGGCCCACATGTCAGCAGGGCAGGGAAAGGAGACGCCTGCAGACAACAGTGGCTCAAGGTCTGATGGGATGAGTTGTCTTACCCAGGAACCAGGCTCGTTATGGGCTCCTGACAGCTTGAGGTTCAAGGGAAAGAATAATATATTTCCCATATGTGTGTATGGGAAGAGAGAGAGATGCAAGAATTCTGCACCAAAGAGCCTTCTAAAAATCAGTCCCCAATCTGAAAGGCCAAAGCCATTTATCAGATGTATCTCTTGTTATGTAAAGCCCACCTCTTTCTTTCCCTTCTTTTCTTCTTTCTTCCTTCCCTCCATGCCCCTCCTTCACTGGGGATACCATAATGAATAAGGCAGCCCCCACCTCTGCTCTCACGGAGCTCACGGTTCAGCTGAAGGCTACGGACACAGAAACTGTGCGACACAATAGTGTGACAAGGGCTATGTTAGGAAAAGTACATATTCTCCCCAGAGGTGGAGAGGAAAATATCAAAGAAGCCTTCCTAGAAACCAAAAATTAAAGGAGGAGCAGGAGAGAACTAAGTAGATGAAGAGAGAGAAGGTTTCCGGCCACAGGGACAACAGTGAGAAGAATCAGAAGTGCAAAATCCCTTGGCATTGGCCCCAAGGGCAGCAGGTGCCAGCCCTGCCCCCACAGGTGCAGGCAGTGGAGCCCCAGTGGTTGAAACCTCCACCCTGAAATTAAGCAGAAAGGAGAACAGCACCCAAATCCCTTAAGCACCTCTTAGTAGCCATATGTCCTTGAGCAAATGATTCTAAGCCTCATTCTCCACATCTGTAAATGGGAATCATGGTAGTAGTTCTGTGAGAATTAGAAAATATGTTTAGTAGAGCATGTATCACAGCACCCGTTACAGGCTTCGTAAACATCAGGGGTGACTCCTTTGTTGTTAGCATCACTATGATCGTCACTGTCACTGCATCAGCCACTAGGCTCTCATTTCCTCTCAGCTGATCTAGTGACTACCCTTCCCTTAGGCCCCAGTGCTGGTCCCACTGCACCCACCAAGCCCTCCCAGATCATTCCAGAGAGCCCATCTGCACCTGGAATTCCTTTACACTCCCAGTCTTTCCCATTCATCCCCCACTCATACTATCTTATTACAGAGTCATCTTGCTTTTCTATGTACCTTATTTCTGCAATGAGATCACAACAACTTCTTAATAACAAATGCTTTCTTAAACTAAGAACTACTGAGACTTTGCACTTGCCCAGAACTTTGCAGGTTGCGAAGGGCTTGCCCAAAGGGACTGTGTGAGAAATCTGTGAAATAAGCCCTTCAGTCCGTGAGGCGAGTATTAAAATCCTCATTTCACTGTGAGAGCACTGTGCCTCAGAGAAGCTAAGGGACTTATCTGAAGCCACACAGCTGCTTCACGGTCAATCTGAGGCCAGGACTCAAGGCTTACAGTCACAGCACCAAATGCATGGTAGAGTCTGGATAAAATGGCTAACATTTATTGACTGCTTAGTGTGGACGCTGTCCTCAAAATGTTATGCACGAAGTACCTTGACTTCACAATAATCCTAGGAGGCAGGGACTAGCACTATGCGCTTTATTGCACACAAGGAAAGTGAGTTACAGTGATGTCCAACAGCTCACCTGAGGTCTCTAAACTGGTAAGTGATGCAGCTGTGACCCACACTTAGGCCAGCTCTATAGCACATACCCATAACTGCTATGCACACTGCCTCCCTTTGGGGCGGATTGTCCCTTATACTTCTTGGGAACCCTCCAGCATGGGGAGGACACAATGAATATTGGAGGGGGTCCACTAATATCTATTTATAAAGCTTATCATCAGAAGTATACATGGCTTAAGAAGTTGGAAGGCTTTGATTGTTAGTTTTCTTGCAAACTCCCCATAACGACCACGGCTGTTCATGCCTCAACTTTTTCTAATGTCTTTTTACCTGCAGCCCCAGCCCTAGACCTGTAGATATTCTGTTGTTTTATTTCTTCCTGCCCCTGGTCACCCATTGGACCCGCCCATGTTGGGACGCCCAGACATACGCCTGCCTCAGGAGCAGCCATTGAGTGCACATTACATACTCTCGGCATGAGGCAACTTCAGTACTGCTTGTTCAAAATACCCCATTATGTCCTTAATCTTTTCTCCTAAGGTAGATAAGGACTTTGTTTCCTTTCTCTTTTCCAGCAGAGGTGAAGAAACAATATTCCTCAATATTCCGATCAAACTAAAGACAGCAAGACAGTGAGTGAAACAGGTACAGATAACTGGCAGTTTCTGTCAACATTCCATGGGATGGTTTGGTATGTGACTACCCACCTTCTCATTTACCAAAAGCAACATGGACTTACTATCATTTAGAGAGACCTCTTGTTTTACAGCTACCCTTTACCTCTGCATCTAAGGATTCCTGCGTCCACCTGCAGCAGACTGGAGAAAAAGTCTGAGTACCCCAAATTCCAACTCTGCCTAGGAGAAGCCAGTGGATAAGATGGGAAACCAAAGGATACACACAACCCTTTTCCCGCTGCTGGGAAGGGCTGGGATGTTCAGGCTGCTGCCTGTTTGGGTTTTGCTACTGAACCTGAGGCCAGCTGAGCTAACAGTAGGCTATGAAGTTGGATGAAGCTTGCAGCTCTGAGCACAGCCCTGCTGTTTTACAACTTAGCAAAAAAGCTGTTAGCCACATGTCCCCAGGCTAGGCCCTCCAATTTTTCAAGTTATGATATATATGCTTGGCTGCCTGTACTGTACTGTATGTCTAGTAGAAGTGGGTAGGTAACCATGGGGAAGTGCTCCATGAAGGTTTAGCACACTTAACAAGCTTGCTTTTGACCCTGAGAGAATGGTGGATATAATTCATGGAGTTGTATGCTGTGTTCTCTGCCTTGATCAATTTATTCTTGTGTTTGCCAATCCTTACAAAATGTGTCACCCGCAGCTGAGAGACCTCATGTCACTACTTTACATCCTTTCTTCCTATCTCATTGGAAAGAATACCAGGATGGAATCAATTCCAAGAAGTGTCCATGACTATAATTCTGGTTAAAGGTCTAAACATCTCGATAGCCCAGATTTTTTTTCCTTTGAAATTTTTCTCAAATGAGAAAAACGGCACCCACTTCTATTTCCTAGTATCTGTCTTATGACATACGCTGGTCTGATATTCAGCATAGAGCAGCTACATTGGTTGTCAAAATACTAAAACACTTCCATGCTGGCTGCTTGAGTTCACCAGCACTCACCCTACCTACGATGTCGGACCTCACTAGGACCCACTACCTAAGGGTGCAGTGCTTAGCACAGCAGAGCAGGGGGCTCCACAATCCACCCCTGTGTGGCCCTGTGTCCATTCTGGTTGGTCATTGTCCAAGTTTTTGTTCGCATGGTTATGTATTCCAATATCGTCCCTTATACATGAGATAGCACATGCAAGAATACTTAGAGATTCTTGGAAGTAAAGTTCCATATCAATTCAAGAATATATTCTAGTAATAACTCATGTGATCAACACGGTTGAGGCATAAGTGTGTTCAGAATTACCTAATTTCTCATTCACTCAAGGTTAAGCCACCCCTGCAAGGAAACTGCCTGTCACCAAGGCTCCCTCCCCAAACGATATGGAGGTGGCCCCGTGGACTTGTTTTTCAGGAATCAGACTACATTGGTTGAGCTTTCTCCAATCCGTATTTTTTGTAGAAAACAGCACTTTTTCACCAAATACAAGTACGAAATCTATCATCTGGGCCACCGTGTATGCTTAGAAACAGCACACTGTGGCTGCCGAATTGCTTTGATGTAGGTTAAGCAAGACGGGAAAGAGGAAATTCATCCTCCCCAAATGACAGGAATAAAGGCACAGACATTTAAAGAAATAAAGTAAAATTTGAAATGTAAAACGGCAGAGGAGGTGCTTAGGAATAATGAAACTGTAAGAAGTTAAACACAATCAGGTTTAAAGAGATAATGATAAAAATGAAAATCTGAAATCTCTTGCCAGTAGAGTAAACCCAGTCTAGGAAGATGAATTCAATATTTCCTGCAAATAAACAGCAGTTCCTAAAAATAGAATGCCCGGACGCGAAAGGCTGAAAGTTTCAGAGGATCGTAGGTAGTGATGGTCAAAGCGGGATTTTTGTGAGTGACTCTGCGGGGGGACAGAGGAGGGGTTGCAGCCCCTCCAGCAAATGAGATTGTATTTAACGCATTCTTGATGGAATGTACACATGTGCTCACTTTTCAGACGTAATCTGTATGGAAGTGTTTTGTGAAGCACTGAACCACTGTATCTTCTAGTTTATCTCGAAGAATCAAAGACCTGTGAGATGCTTAGTGAAAACTCAAACTGCTGTTTCACACTGTTTCTCTCTTGGATTCACAACACTCATGAATCTGTTAAAGGCGTTGAGAAGTCCTGCAATGATATTACTTGTTTCTTTTCTTTAATCAATAGGATCCAAATTTCCCTGAGCACAGAAACCATTTTTCTGTGTCACTACTTGAGGAAGGTTACAAGAGAAAATCGTAAGGTTATCTGACGTTATGCAAATCATTATGCTATTGGAAGCGTTTTGAAAGACAAATTTTCCGTGCCTATCTTCAGGCGAATGACCCTAAGGGTCCTCAAAGGGACTCTCTCAGGCTTCTACCTGTGATTTCCTATGTGTATGGCTGATACTGGTTGGAGGGTCCTTCAGCTTCTGGTTGACCAAAGATTAACTGCATTATTGTTCAAGTGCAGGGTTCTACCCACTGGCAACTCCCTGCAGGATCAGATAAGCCCTTCCACTGGGGTCTTCCTGGGCTCAGGATGAAGGCTTGCTTGCAAGTTTCCCTAGTTGTTTCACCCCCTCACATCCTACCCTGCATTTTTATCACTGGCAAGTGTTAGCAGGAAGGTCAGTCCTACAGATGAGGAAGGAAGGAAAATTCAGAGCAAGTGCCTTCTTTTAAGGAGAGCAACCCTAGCAAAAAAATGTGACAAATTAGCTACAATATCAGGTTCTCAATTCTTTCCTGATTTCTTCAGGTGCCTGCACTTGGCTCTCCAAAGGCTTTCAAACTTTTTTTCCCTTTCTTTGATTATACTAGTAGAAAGATGGAATTCTAAAGGAAATGCATCATAAAATTTATATTTGGGCAGTCTTATCAGCATTGGACATACATAATCTTTCCTTGCAAAGTTTTTGCCATGAAATTGCACACAAATTTGTTTCTAAAAAAGAGAGACAGAGACAGAGAGAGGAAACCCTCTATGTTTCTGTGGTGTTTGATGTCTATTTATATGTTTCTTAAAGATAAAGCATTTATTCTATGCATGATTTGAATTTTGATGTGTCTCTTCTCTTTGCCTTCAGGGAAGTGAATTCTTATTGCATAGCCAAATTTCACACTCAATTTATTCTGCAGAGTACCTCCCTTCCTCCAGATGGGACTATAAACCAGTAGAAAGAAGTTTTTTAAGTGTTCCTAATTGAATAGATGGGATCTGCTTCTGAAATAAAATCAAAAGCTTGCGGAAAAGCACAGAACACGATTTGTAGAGGACACTCAAAACAAAATGAATTTGCTGGTGCCAGGATAGGTTGGTAACCTTTGAGGTGCTTCGTCACCAAGTCACAGAAAGGGCAACACGTGGTGGGGGCAGGGGAGGAAAGGAGTGGCTCATGGGGAAAAAAACTTTCCCCAGCTTCTTTTGAAAGGCACTGAAGATCAAAGAGAGAGACTTCCAATGGCCTAGCAAGATGAAAAGGGAGAAGGGGAGCTACAAAGCCATAGACAGCGGCCTCAAGTATTGGATGGATTGAGACGTAAGATCAGTTGTATCAGGCCCACTATTTATCAAGGGTCCAATAATAATAGTATGGAAAAAGCCTCTCTGCTTAATAATGTGTGTGTATATGTGTCTCCCACAAAACAGCTGTGACAATACTGTATTCAAGAGCAGGCAACTGCCAGGGCATCCAAAGTAATGTAATAGTAACAGGAATAAAACCACCTCATGAGATTTGTTGAGTGCTTACTATGGACCAAGAAAACTGCGCTAAGGTCTCTGCATTCATTATTTAGTTCTCACAGTGACCTTGGAGTCTGGAAGCCTGTCTCTTGTGGCCACAGTCACATAAAAGGTGCTAAATAAATATTTGTTGAACTAATAAACATTACCTTGATGTGGTTAACATTATTTCTCCTCTTTCTTTATGAGGAAACTGAGTCTCAGTGAGTCTTGAAAAGGTTAGAAAACAATATAGGTAGTGGTAGCAGAGACCGGCTTACACCCAGGACCGCCTGCGCCTGCGTGTTATGTAGGCAGTACTGCCCAGAGTGGAAAAGGAATGTGCGTGCTCTTTACTTGCATCGTTTGCCAGGGGCTCAAGGGCCCCGGGATTTGGAGCCATGGTTACAGGCACAGGGGAGAGAAAAGAGTCTGGTTAGACCCAAAGAGCCACCTAGTCTGCGTTTGGGGTATATTATAACTGTGTGTTTAGTTAACCTCTCTGCCAACTTCAATTTCTTTGTCTGTAAAATAGGGGAATTGAAATCTATCTTATTCAATTGTGAAAATGTGTGACTATGTAGACAAAGTGGCATTTAAGAGTTCAAAACTGGTAAGTATTGTTATTGTTTGTAATAAAAATAGAAATCGCAGGTGCCTAGACTTTATTGGGTGACAGTTCATTGCATGCCCATGGGAAAGTGCGAATCACTTGGGACCTCAGTTTCTCTGTCTGAGCTGAACTATGAAGCGTTTCTGGGATCCTGATCGAAACTACGCCGTTCACGCCTCTCAATGTGACAGTTAATAGTGCAGGTGCTAGAATCAGGCTTCCTAAATTCAAACTCTTGCCCAGTCACGTACTCACTGTGCAATCTGAACCATGTCACTTAACACCAGAAATGTCTACATCCACAGAGGAAAGACCATGAGAGGACACAGGGAGAAGGTGGACACCTGTAAGCCAAGGAGAGAGGCCTCAGAAGAAACCCACCCTGCTGGCACCTTAATCTTGGACTTCCAGCCTCCAGAACTGAGAGGAAATAAATGTCTTTAATTTAAGCTGCCAGGCCTGAGGTATCTTGTTATGGCAGCTCTAGCGAGTGAATGCTGTAGCTATAGGAACTTGCAGGCTTAGGGGAGTTCCTGCTTAACTGTTGTAGAAGAAGAAAGATGAAAGGGAGAAAGAGTTGAGGAGGAGGAAGGGGCCCAAGAGGAAGGGAAAAAGAATAATGTTCCTTAGCATCACTCAGGACTGTGATACAAAATCATCATTGCTGAAAAATCTCCCCATGACCCTCTGCTGACAATGGGCTATGCTCTCTACAGAGCTCAGCCCCCACGTGCTGCCCCGCAGAGTCTCCTTTCTGCCCCCACACTAAACCCACACACACTACTTAACCACCCAGGTGCCCCACTAGCCATTGCACTCACTGAAATGGAGCCCAAAGCAAAATGATACCGCAAATAAAACCACCACTACCCAAAACAGAAGAATAGAATGAAAGTTCAGCTATCTATAAAACTTCTCATTGTTTCAAAAATAAAATAAAATAAGCATAATCTCAGAGAAAGTGCCCACCTTATATATGGCTGCAATATGTGAAAAATTAAAGTATCTGAGAAATGAGTAGTTTTAAGATGAATACAAATATGAAAAAGTAAAGCAATTTTTCACTTCCATTCAACTTCTACTATCATCTCCCCTCCAACTTCGAAGGCTAACATGGGGCCTATTTGCCAATAATAAAGGTAAAAAGTATTTTGAGGCATATCTATATTATAAGTCTCTTGCTACAGCCTCATCACAATTTATATTAGTTGGCTTCTCCTTTCACATACAGTGGTCGCCAAACTAGGTTTAAAAAAACTACTATTACATTGCACAACAAGGCAGAGAATCATATCAAAATGACATTCTTTTCCATTGGTGTTTCCGAAGACACCATTCAGATAGGAGCTGCCATAGTTAGGGCCCCCACCCCCCAGCCTTAAAGCATCCAATTTGCGCCCAAGTGTACTTACAAACCAGCTCTAGATTCCAGTGCTACTTCGAGCCCACGCCAACCTGACAGGGGAGGACCATTGGAAAGGAAATTATGTATTTGATAGTAAAATGCTTGCCAGCTGAGGTCACCTAACCATCCTCCTCCATTCTGTCTGAATTTACTGGCTAGAGACGACTTTAATTCGTTTTATAGCACAACAGTTAGCTTGTGCTCCGTTTATTATAAACATTTGGTCTGCATAGAGGACTCGTTATGTCTTATTAATCCACCCCATAGTCTTTCTACAACTATGATAAACGGGGCGGCGTAAAATGTCATTCTTTATACACTTTAGGTGGTGTGGCAATTAACACACCGAGCCTTTGCAACTTCTCTGAATCTGAGGCTGTTTCCTGACAGGGATCCGGCTTGCCCACACTGTCTGTGGATTTACAACACATAGCATAAATCCAAGCATTTGACAGCCTTACTTCTACCAAATTATAACCCTATTTGATAAACTCAAATCATCAGCAAAACTATAATGGATTAATGAAAACCCATCAGAAAGTACACCATGACATTTCATTTCTGGGGAATTACAGCTAAGATATGTTCTAAAACATTCAGAACAAATGGGGCAGGCTTTTTAGAAGTATATTTTATTTAAAGTGACTGGGGGGGAAAAAAAACCCACCAAGAATTGTACGCTCACCACATCATGTCCAAGAAGCTGAAACGGGAACAAAATAAAATGAAATGTATTTTTGCAGATGAACAAAAGCTTCTTCAATTATAAAAGAGTAAATTGATAATAGAATCCCAGAGACAAAAGCAATATGAACACGTGGCTCACCGCTTACCACATACACAGCGTGGAAACAAGTTACACCTTATTGTACTACTAGAGTGACTGGAGAGAGTAAAAAGAGACAGAAAGTGGAGAAAAAAAATTAAATCTGTACATTTTACTACACTCAGCCCGTGTTACATTCAAAGAATACTTTCGTGTCTAAAAATGGTTTAACCCAATCATGTAGTAAAACTTCTGGTGTATGTGTAGTTATTGAAAATGTTAGCACCATCTTCTTCTTTAACAAGATAAAATTGTCATATTCAGATGCTGACCTTTTACCATGCACTATGAAACATTAATAAAAATTTATTTTTAACACCAATAAGCCCAAAATGCTTTGAAACATCAATTTTAAAGGATACTTTCTCCTGGATCCTTCATTGTAAATGTTATACAGACAAAGGCAGAAACCCAAAATCAATTTTTAATATATTTCTTCCTACCACAGGGCATGAGAAACATTAATGGCTTCTGCATCTACATGGTTACAATTATTAGCTTTGCCTTTCTAATGCAGTGCTCATAAAGTATGCTCAGCTTATGATTTGGGGGAGGCGGGTGCTATTCTTAAGGATTTTCTGGAGGAAAGTTAATAAGCAATAATCCAGGATATTGAGACTCATGCCATTACTTGCTTCCCCCATCGAACTTCCTGATATTTACATGATCACTTACACGGAAGCAACAGAACAACTTAAAACTTAATGATCCCAATTCACAATCCTGCAGGGGGGACAAGAGCTGCGGCAAACCTATCGAGGGATGTTGCCACAGGTCCTTGCTCTACAGGGAGAGAAAATAACCGTAGCGATGGTTTTGTTTCACCTCTATTCAGAAAGACTCAGACGGGCTTTGTACTGCTTCATTCCCTGTGCCTGAAGTCTTTAGCCCTGGTGCTGAGGACAGGTGTAGTGCGCATCTCCTCCTCCATTTGCTCACAGTGCCTGATCTCTCTGGAGAACCACCTCTCTGTGAGCGGTCTCATCGAGACTGTTAATCAGGGTGTGTGGCTGTCTCCTAGCCATTGGGCTAAGCACAGGCATCGGCCTGCACAAAAGACTGCTTTATATTTCCTAGTGTCTACAGAGTCAGGAAGGCTCAGGAATGCCACTTTGTTGAAACCTGGTTCTTTGGGTTTTCTACTGATTCAATAAGCATAGCCTTTCTTCTCTGTTTTCATGAATTTAGCCAGCCTCACTTCCTATGGCTGGAATTCAAGCTACCAACCAGTAGAAAAGGGGAGATAAACAGTTTTATCTTTACTTTCCTCCCAACTCGTATTCAGTGATGTCATTTATCTGCTCACATATCTTCAGAAGCTCCCTTCTCTCTGGTCTAAAATCCTCATTCTTCTGCCAGGCATTCAAGGCCCTTGTCAATGGGACCCACCCTGTCTATCCAAACTTAACTTCCACCTCCCAGTACAAGGAATTCATTGCCTGAGTGAATTCATTTTTGTTGCTTAATACTCTTCTCTGAGCATATACATGTCCTGTGGGTCATTCCACTTAACAAATCTCCGCATCTTTGTCAGCAGTGATTCCTAGCTGAAAACAACAGAACCCACACGTGTGAAACATTTCCATACATACCACCTCTTTTAATCTCCCCAACACTCAGTTGGGCATCCCTAGTGGTCCCCTTTCATAGATCGAACAGTGGCATTTTGGTGAAGATGAATAACTTGCTGAGTGCATTACTCTTGGAAAATACACCGTGAGGGCAGAAGTCAGGAACCAGTGTTCTTTGGATGGACATTTTCTCAAATTGCTGGCCTCATACATATAAAAACATAGATATCTTTGCATGTATGTTCTCTCCCTTTGAACTTACAGGGCAAAGTTCACAGCACACCAACCACAAGACATCCTATTTCCAAGGAAGAGGATGAAGAAATGTTTCAACATACCATTGCAACAGAAATTTCCCCCTCTAAGTCTCTTAGAGCCCTGAAGCCAATTGGGCACCTTGAGGAAATTAGGTGTGGGCTGAAAATGGAGCATTTCTAGAAGAAACAATCAACTTCTATCAAGGAGAGGTGGTCAGCAGGAGGGAGTTTTCTCAGAAAGAGAAAGGAGAGTTCCAAACCTTTCAAAGGTGAAGTCAATAACCAGAAACCAAGGGCCTGAATGCAGGAACACCATGGTTAAGTTCTGCAATTTCTCCAGATATGTATGTGCTTTAAAAAGTGCTACTATTATTCCATTGGTATTTCATTTTGCTTTGTTTTGTATTATTTTGTTTTGCAGTGGCCCTTTTCTTTGAGGTCACACAGAATGGGAAAGTTATGGAGATGCTGGGCTTAGTAGGAAGAGAAAGCTCAGGGCTGGGAAGAGGGCACCCGAATTTCAGCAAAGGAAAGTTGAAGTGGTCATAGGACAGATGTAAGTCCAAGACAGAAGCCAAGAATAAACCACAGAGCAAGAGGTTTAGACTTCTACACATCAAGGAAATAACATATTTTCATCTTATTTCTTCTCAAATACTGAAAGTGTACCCACTCCCTCTCATATGCAAAAGATATTCCTGAGAATTTCCTCAGAATGTGTTCTCTCCCACTAAGGGTTTTTATATTAGTAAGGAGACAGATTTATTGCTATAACAAAGATCCCCCAAGTAACAATGGACTAAACAAAATAAGAGAAGTTCTCATGTTTCACAAGGCGGCTCAGAAAACACGCAGTCCTAGACTGAAACGCTAGGGCCATTTCAGGTACTTAACCATCCTGAACTCACCGCTTCCACCCCGCGACCCAGGGAGCTGCTTCAGCTCCTGCCATCATGACAGCATTCCAGCCAGTGGGAAGAGGAGAAGACAATGCAATAGGCATGCTGCTTCCTTTCACAGACAGCGCCTGGAGGTTGAAAACATCACACTGACTCACACCACCTGGACTCACTGACCGAACTGCCCCGTGGCCACGCCCCACTACAAGAAAGGCAAGGAAATGTAGTCTATAAGTGGGCCAGTGGGAAGCTCAGCCTGGACTGAGAGATGCTATAGTAAAGGAAGGAAGAAATGTGAGATATTGAGGGACAACCAGCTGTGGTTGCCAAAAAATCTAGAAACTAAGACCTGGGATAAAATTCGGGTACAGTCATTGACTAGCTGATTAACCTTAAAGAAATATTTATCCTGGCTAAGTTTTAGTTTTCTCTATAGAGTAAGAAATAAAACACATCTATACAGTAGATGTGTTTATCTATAGAGTAAAAATAAAAACACGCACCATACAGAAGAGTTGTGAAGATTCCCTGGGCTAATACATATAAAGTAGCTGACCCACAGAATTGCCAATTGATAAATGGTAATTATTAATATTTTGTTATTATTTTGCACAGGAGTTAACAAACTGGAGCCTGAGGCAAATCTGGCCCGCCATCTGTTTTTGTAAATAAAGTTTTATCGAAGTCCATGTGTTTACATCTTGTCTGGCTGTTTTCACACAATGGCAGAGTGAATAGTTGAGACAGAGACCGTACGGTCTCTGCATGGCCAAAAGTAGCTGTCCTTTGTTCTTTTTAAGAAACAAGTTTGCCAACCCCTGCTGTATAAGGTGGAAAAAAATCTTTTTTTTTTTTTTTTGCTGAGTCACATATGCTCTGTTTCCTCAGTTGCAAATAAGTCATGTTACCTACTTCACAGCGCTATTGTACAAACTCAAAGAAATAAATTACATAAAGCACCTAGCAGAGAGCCCAGCACATAGTAAACACTCTATAACTTTTAGTCCTATTTTATTTTCCTTGATGTATGGTGACCATTGGTTGTCCAAGAGCTCTGCTAAATGTGTGCAAGACATCATGAAGCAGAATCAAGTCTCTCACTTTGATGTGTTTGTGTATTAAGCTCAGGTGCATGGCCTTTAAAATTCTGGCACAACCACCCAGGGCAGCTATCCTTCATGCTAGTTATGCTAGGGATAGCTGCGCGCGCCCAGCATGATTATCTGAAGCGCGAGGAGGAAAAACAGCATCCACACGCGCATGAAAGAGGCAGTCTTGTCTAAATGTGGTCAAAATATATAAAGTTTTGAATAGGTAGATACAAACATCTGAGCCAAGAATTTCCAGAAATACAGAATGTGGCAGAAAGTGAAACAATGATGAGTCTATACAAATATTTATTAAATTGAAAGAAGGAAGGAAGGGAAGAAGGGAGGGAGAGAAGGAGGGGACTTTAAGGGCTTCCCGGTGTTCTTACAATGAAGAAGATTCTTAACTGGCCTATCTGAGCTCCTTCTTGGCTCATCACACATGACCAGTTCCTCTCATTTTCTGCTTTCCAGCCATACTGCTTTTCTTGAAGTATCTTAAAATTGTTCATATTCCTTCTTCCTTTATCAGAACGTTTTTGCATCCTGTTCTATGTAGCTAAAACAGTATTCTTTTACCTTTTTTGAGAACAAGTTTCTATTAACAAAAATGTTTTAGCACTTACTTAAATACATGAATTTTTAGCCACTTACAATATGCATTTGTAATATTTATATACACATACACAAATTGTATATGTATGTTCTTCTCTAAAAATGCCAAAAATAGAAATGCAAAGGCTAGAGGAAAAGTTATTACAAAGCTAATTTTTTAAATTTTCCCACACCCTCTGGACATGGACACCTGAGTTTCTCTCCCTAGTCTCTGCCCCCACTCATTAAACTTCAGGTCTCATCTCCAAGGTCAGTCCTCAGAGAACCCCTCAAACCATGAGGGTTCTGTCTCCTTTGACCTTATAACTCTTTGTACTTCTCCTTCATGGTACTTGCCACAGTTTAAACTATGTGCTCATTTGTAATTATGCAATTAATGTCTTTCTCCCTCTCTTCCAGCCAACTCCACCCCATCACCAATTCGAATAGCTATTCACATGTCTATTCTAGCTTCTCAAGAGAGTAGAGATAATGCCTGTTTTACCTACCAGGCTATCCTCAACATGTGTACTTTGACACGTTGTAGGTCTTACTAAATATACATAAAACTATTCTATAAAAGAAATGGATTTTTTAAGCCTTAGGAAGGACAACTTCAGAAAATTAGAAATGCTTTGTTGAGAAGGTAGCTGGTAAGACACAGCTGGGTAAATAATCACATATCATTTTTCAGGGGCCTCTTCAATTTTCCAAAAGCCTCTTCTGTCTTTAATCATTTCAGATCCTCCCAACACCTCTTCAAGTAGACGAGGTCAGGGATTTTTATCCCCATTTTACAGATGAGGGAACTGAAACTCAGAGAGTTAGAATGGTTTTCCGGAAGCCATACAGCTGGTTGATGGCAAAAGAACTCAAACTCTCACTTCCCCACCCCCAGTCCACACTACCCACTGTCAGGCAGGATGGGATAGGCAAGCCCCACAGTGGGAAGTTCTTGACACCCTTGGGATGAATTGGAGCTGTCAGAAGAACTCTATATGCAATGCCATTTAAAGCTGCCAAACATTTCAGAGTGGTCGGGAGACAGAAATGGAAATAAGTAAAGCCCTGGGAATTAAAACAGAAAGATTGCAGGGCTATGGTGAAAGTTTGGAGGATGGAAAGTGAGAGATGAGTTAGTAACAGCCTTCAAGTCCACCGATGTTTATGACATGGTGGATAGGTAGCCAGCTGCCCTTGGGCTCCAAAGCCTACCAAACAAATGGGGAAGCATTGTAAATTATACGGGGACACGTTCTCTCTTCACCGCATAGGTGATTAGATGAGCCTAGTGGTTGTGAGCCTGTAGAACTCACTCCCAGTATATCTAGTTGCCTGATGATGAAGGGCGGGTGGCTTACCTAACAGAGTGCCTGTTCCAGGGGACAGGCAGTGGGAAAGGAGAGTCTTGCTGGGTCCTGCTGTACCACACTGTCCGGTGTTCAGAGGTGTCGTCATGCACAAAGTCAAAAAGGCCAGAAAAATTGGAAATGTCCCCATCATTTTTTCTGCTGACCATTCCTAAGCTACAGACACTGATGTTCAGTATATTTAGAAAAAAATATTTTGGCTAAACAAACAGGTAGGAAGCAAAAGTAAGTGCATTTCTAGTAAGTGTGGTGATTTTGACCAATTACTAATCTCAGTAGAAGGTGTTTTCAAGTTTGAGGTTTACTTTTTATAAAAAACTAAATATAAAATCACACATAAATCACAATTCTGAAGAGAAAAATAGAAGGACATTTAAATGTTTCTACATTATCATCAACTTAATCAATAACAACAACAAAGCGATAGAATGGCTCTCATTGGGACAATTTCTCATGAAAGCCATTCATGCCAGAATCATGTTATATATCCACTTCAGCAAACGCTTTAATGGGAAAATGATGGTAGAGAATGGTAAACCAATTTAAATGTTGGTGAAGAAATCAGAATACCTGCTCCTCCTGCCTTAGTTGTCATAGTAAATCCCAAGGAATCACAGAAGTGCCCAGCCATGTGACCTTGGACAGTGACCTTTCATCTCTCTAAACCTCAGTTTCCTTGTCTATAAAATGGGATTGGGCACTGCCCAAGGACATTTCCAGTTCTAAAGCAACATGACTCTGATTTTAAATCTCTGAAGAGTTATTAAAGGTAAGCTATGTATTGAGAGTCTCCTTCATGTCAATCTGAAAATTAGAGCATTTCTAGTAAACATTTGAAAAGTAAAGTGTTCACTGGGATGCACCTCAGTATTAATGAAATGCCTTAAGGCAGAGTAAAAAAGTCTAAAATGTTTATGTAACTTAATAGAGATTTGCTAAGGAAAAAACAGAAAGATTTTACCTTACTTTGTGGTTTACAGCGTTCTTCGTCAATTAAACTTAAATGTAATGACATTTTGACTCCGATTCTCAAATTAAAATGATTTGTATATGACTCCAGGTTACATTCAGTTAAAAGTAATAGTTAATAAGGCTCTATTTGCAAGGGGAACAGAACAGTATTTACCAAGTGAACACAGCTCTTCATGGCTTCTCAACAAGCTCTGAGCAACCAAATCTCCCTGCAGGAGGGAGAGCCAACTCTTCCAGGAGCAGCCTGACTACATTAGGCATTTGATAACCATCATCTCATTTCATTGTTTCAATCCCACAATAACATTTGGTCGTATCATCCACATTTTATATGGGATGAAATCGAGGCTAAGAAAAGTCAAATTTGCCTTGTGTCGCATAGCCCCATATCCAGCAAAAACAAAATTCAAACTCAGGCATGCTAGCTCTCTTTATTACATGCTATCACCTCTCCAGAGTATATTAGTAAACAATGAAGCATTATTGATCCTCCATGTTAAATAAAGGGCATGTTCAGAGAGGGACTCAAAAAGAAATCCACAAAATATGTATCAAACATGGAGAATATTATTGCTTTTTCTTATCTCCAAATTCTTCCATGTACCTTAGCAATTACAGGTTGTTAAAGAGTATCTCATTAGTAATTCTACTACCAAGAAGAACACAAAGCTTATTGTAAAAGTAAACCCCGAGGCATCTAGGGCTACTTTCAACTCCAAAGTCCCATAACACTTCTGTGGCACGTGCTGTGGATATCTGATCATACAAAATTGAATCTTCTTTGTGGTAGCTCATGTGGCAGAAATATCATACCAAAAGCACACAATCACAGAATCACTTGCCGAAAGCACTCTCAAGAATATGAAGTTTGTCCACCTCCCTCCTGTTCAGTCATGCCTGCATTTAACCCACAGACAGCAGACACACGATGCCCTCCAAATTTAGAAGACTGCCGAAAGTGGTTTCATCATACCAGCATTTCTGCCATTACAGATTCTAACCTTTGCTGTTAACACTCATTCCTCACTATCCTGTCCTCCTCAACACTGCAGCCTTCCAGAACCACTTTGGGTTCCCCAAACCCATCATGCTATCTTTGCCTCTGAGCCTTAGACTGCTATGCACTCAGCCCATACTACCCCATGCTCCTCTCCTGCTGGCCCTCAACTTTCTTCCCTTAGATCTCTATGTGATAAGCACCTGTTTCTTGTCTGATTTCCCCACTCAGTTATATACCACATGAGAGTAAAACCTTAGTTTGTTTACCATTGTATCAGTGGCTCCCTGGTTAATACTAGCATATTGTGTGTTATCTATAAATACTTGTGAAACGAATGAAAATGAGTAACTCTGGTGTTCGATATTGTTAGAAATATGTAAATGCAAAAACTATTCTCAGATAAATCTTCAAAAGACAAATTTGTTAGAAATTAAGTGCACTAAAGATTAACAACTTTACAGACTTCCAGTCAAGATGGAGGTGTAGGTAAACATGCTTTGCCTACTTGCACAATGAGAGAAAGAATTACAATTAGACCTCGAAACAAATAACACCTAGAACCATCAGAAAATTGAGCTGTATGGAAGTCTGACAACCAAGGATTCAGAGAAACCACATCCATCCAGATGGATAGGAGAGGTAGAGATGCAGAGATGGGTGCAGAGGGAGAGATGCAGTCTGGTGCAGTGAGGAGTGGCAGTGGAACAGGTGGTCCCACATTCACATGTGGTGGATAAAATGGGCAAGGGTACCTTGGGAGCGAGCAATCTCAACCCCAGGCAAGAGCACACAGCCCAGGGTTTCAGTGCCAGGAAGATAAATCCTCATAACTTCTGGTTGTAAAAACCAGTGGAGGTTGGGGTGGCAGAAGAAACTGCCTGATTTCCAGGAGACCCTGATTAAAGAGCCTGCATGGACTTAGAATGCATGCAGACCTAGTCCCTCTGGAATTCACCACCAGGGCAACAGCTGGAAGGGCACCAGTCACATACGGGGAGTAAGTGAAGTGACTGGAAACAGGGCGAGTGCTAGGCAAACCTCCAGAAGACAGGCAGTGACAATGTCCCCTCTCCGAACCCTCCCCCCACACAGAGCCACATAGTGGTGAAGCAGGTTGCCCCACTCCAGCAATTACCTAAGGCTCCATCCTTTCCTACAATAGGCCATGCTACTAGGACAGGGAATCAAAGCAGCTTCCTGATACACAGAAACAAACACAGGCAGGCTGCCAAATTGAGGAGACAAAGAAATATGGCCCAAATGAAAGAACAGAACAAAACCCCAGAAAAAGAACTAAACAAAATGGAGATAGCCAACTATCAGATGCAGAGTTCAAGACACTGGTGATCAGGATGCTCAAAGAACTCATTAGGTGTGGCAACAACATAAAAAAGACCCCAGAAGAAATGAAGGTTACACTAAGTGAAATAAAGAAAAATCTACAGGGAATCAAAAGTGGAGGGGATGAAGCCAGGATTCAAATCAACAATTTGGAACATAAGGAAGAAATAAGCATTCAACCTGAACAACAAGAAGAAAAAAGAATTCCAAATAAAATGAGGATAGTATAAGGAGCCTCTGGGACATCTCCAAACGTACCCACATCCAAATCATAGGGGTGCCAGAAGGAGAAGAGCAAGAGCAAGAAATTGAAAACTTATTTGAAAAAAGTATTAAAGAAAACTTGACTAATTGGGTGAAGGAAATAGACATACAAGTCCAGGAAGCACAGAGAGCCCTAAACAAGTTGGACCCAAAGAGGACCACACCAAGACACTTCATAATTAAAATGCCAAAGGTTAAAGGTGAAGATAGAATCTTAAAAGCAACAAGAGAAAAGCAGAGAGTTACCTATAAAGGAGTTCCCATAAAACTGTCAGATGATTTCTCAAAAGAAACTTTGCGGGAAAGAAGGGACTGGCAAGAAGCATTCAAAGGGATGAAAAGTAAGGACCTACAACCTAGATTACTCTATCCAGTAAAGCCAGCATTTAGAATGGAAGAGCAGATAAAGTGCTTCCCAGACAAGGCAAAGCTGAAGGAGTTCATCCTCACTAAGCCATTAGTACATGAAATGTTAAAGGAATTTATTTAAGAAAAAGAAGATCAAAACTATGAACTAAAATGGCAACAAATTCACAATTATCAACAACTGAATCTAAAAAAAAAAAAAAAAAACAACTAAGCAAACAACCAGATGGGGAAGAGAATCATAGATATGGAGATCATATGGATGGTTATCAGCTGGGAGTGAGAAGGGGAAGAATGGGGGGAAGGGTGCAGGGATTAAGAAGCATAAATGGTAGGTACAAAATAGATAGGAGGATATTAAGAATAGTATAGGAAATGGAGAACCCAAAGAACTTGCATGCACGACCCATGGGCATGAACTAAGGGGTGGGATTGCTGTAGGGAAGGAGGGGGTGGAAAGGAGGAAAAACTGGGATGACTGTAATAGCATAGTCAATAATATATATTTTAAAAAGGATTAATAACTGTTCTTGCTCTCTTAAGAATTTAGAATGTAGTTATATTTTGTATTAGTAAAAATCACCTCAACAGTATATATGGTTCAACAGTTCTTTGTACAGAACATTATATAGAGTATGTCTATATGATTTTTATTGGCATATGTGTCCTATGTATTTTTGCATAATAGATATTACATATAAAACATGCATTATTTTTCAACATAAATAATTTTCATCCCAAGTTTGTGTGTGTGTGTGTGCATACTAATCCCTTGGCCCCTAGGGAACAGATCTTACATTTGAACATTTCCTGATGCAGACACCGTTCCACAGAAAAGCAAGGTTGGAAAGGTTGCTGGCAAGTATATATTTATCAAAGTGCCTCTAATGTCCCCATCATTACAGGATCTAATACCTTCTAAACTTTCAGATTAATAGCTTTAGAATGTGGGGTGGAGTTTTCTTTTAATAATGCACATTTCAATCCTCGGTTAACAAGAGGTCACATCAATAATTAATGGTTTCTGTAGCCGTTCAACCCTGCATCACTTCCTTGACAGATGCCTTAAATGTATGCTTTGTCTTCATAACTAAGTCAAGTGGGTAAGGGAATAGGAAAGTGTGACATGAGGCATTTGGGCTTTACATTTTTAACTTGTACTCTAAAGTGTTCTTATACATTATATCATTTGACAGGCACAACAACCCTGCAAAGAAGCAGGAGTGAGAAGAAGAGGGACAGATAAGAAAAGGGGAAGACACTACTCCATGTGTCTTACAGAATTGTAGAAACCAAAATGTAGAAAAGTTCTAGAACTTACCTAAGAAACTTCATTAGAATAAGGACATTGTCAACTTTTTTGGGTCATTTTTGTTGCTTATTTTACCCCTTACATTGTAGTTGCTCGATTTAGTGAAATAATGAATGTGTAAATGAATGAATGAGTAAACAAATGCTTACGTTTTCTGCAAAAATAGGACTCAAACTCTGATTTCCTGCCCCTCAGGCTCAAGAATTCCCTAATAAACAACATTTTTTTCAGACTATTCATTTTTGAGATTAAAGATGATTTAAAGAAAGACAACTAGACATATTAAAAACAGACAGTTAATGTTTTATCCCTACCCCAAAAGGCAAAAATCTTGAAGACTCTGTTTTCAATTAGTTTTTTTAAATAACCTGTCCCTACCATTCATGCCCACTTCTAATATAAATATATAAAATGTATATACAAGGTCTGGCAGAAAAATTCCAACCAGTGTTAATACAACAAGAATGGTCTGCACAACATCGATGTAAACTGGCAGCCAAGGAGAGTGGACTAGAATGAGCATGCATGAACAATGACGACTTCACTGTACTAGTCAGTGGGGGCTCTAGATGTCGTTGAGTGAGCATGTGTACTATGTGGCTGTTGCATTCAAAATGTGCAAGTAGAGCAATGACTGCATTGAATTTTGCATTAAGCTTGAACATTCCTCTCCAGAAACTATTTGGATGACTCAGAAGGCCACAGCCATGGACAACTGGTGATTAGCAGCTTCTTCACAACAATGTCCCCACTCATGCATCATGTCTTGTGCAGAGTTTTTTGGCAAAACATCAAATCACCCAGGTGACTCAAACCCCTACAGCCCAGATTTGGTTCCCTGTGACTTCTGGCTTTTCCCAAAACTAAAATAACCTTTGAAAGGGAAGATATTTCATATTGTAGATGAGATTCAGGAAAATACGATGGGACAGCTGATAGTGATTGGGAGAACTGGGTGAGGTCCCGAGGAGGCTACTTTGAAGGGGACTGAGGTGTTATTGTCCTATGTACAATATTTCTTGTATCTTGTATCTTCTTTAATAAATGTCTCTATTTTTCATAGTACGTGGATGGATACTTTCTGGACATACCATATATGTATACCATGGGTAATAATAACAAAAAAAGTATTGAGTCACTTTGTCAATAATTTACCAGGTACCTGGAATGCACAGAATAACAAAACCAACGATAATAAATTAGGTTATATGAACATTGCATTCAGTAGTAGTGTATCCTAGGTTGTAGTAAGCAGAACTAATACACACTAAAATAGATCATTTTCTTACAGTAATTACAAGGATGCTGTATTATCCGTGAGAAACTGCCACAGGCTTTCAAGAAACATAAGAAACAACATCCATCTCCTGTTTCATGTAGTCGGAACTCTGGTGGTCTCTCTGAAGAGTCAGTTCTTACTGAGATACATACTCGGCATTTCCTGACCACTGGAGAATTGAGTTACTGTGTTCAGGTTCAGCTGAGAGGCCAGATCAGCTTTACTGGCATGCAAGGCTTCTCTAAGCATCACTAACTCACAGCAGAGCCACAGAAAGGCAAGAGCGCTGGGGACTTAGGCACAAATTGTAATCAATTCCTTTAATTGGGGAGAATAAAGCACAACCACCTGACAAAGTAAAAATCAAGTAGGAGAGGGAAAGAGGCATTGCCATCTGATACAGAAATTTACATCTGTTGCTAAAGCTGCTCCCAAAATGCTAAAATAAAATAAAAGTATCTAAACATCTCACCCTAGGAGAGTTTGGCAGCTGCAATCAAAGCATCTTTATAAGTAGAAGACTTGTTTAAATTTAGTTTTCACATATCCATTGGAAATGGGGAAGAAAGAGCTCTCTCCAGAATCATTTTGCTGACCAGGAGGGACAGCCCTTCCCAAGCCCAATCCCCAAACATTGGTCACAAGCAACAGAGGCACTCCACTTCCTGGAAATGACAGCTATGCCCCCAGAGACCAAGTAAGAGAGATAGGCAGGCAGATGGCTTGGTTGTTTTGACAAGTAGGGATGTCAGATACAATGGAAGTGCTATGAAATTTGAAACTATGTCTTCTCCACCTTGGTAACCCAAGCACAATGTTGCTCAATAAATATTGCTGAATGAATCAAACAATTGATTAATCTAGAAGTAACACAAATCAACTAGGTGAGAGAAACATCTGACCCTGAGAAAATACTCAGATGCACGTTCTGTTTCTCTGGCCTCAGGTCTGGGGGCTCCTCCACGCTGATCCCATCTAGGGAGTGTGTCCAGGAAAAGCATCAAAGAGTGTGAAAGGAAAAACAGGATGTCGGAGGCAGTGACATACAAGAGCCTACTGTGGGTCAAATCCTGCTCTGGGAGCTGAACCTACACCCTCTGGGCTCTTGCCCCAACAACCCTGCACAGTTAATTTTAAGAGTTCCATTTGACCAATGAGAATACTGAGACTGGGACAGCCTAAATCAGTTGCTCAAAACTTCCCACTCACAAAAGGCAAAGCAGAAATGTGAACACAGGCTTCTGAACCCATCCTCACATTCTCTCCTCAACACCTCAGGTGTTTCAGCAGCTACACTAGGAAATTAACATGGAACAAAGGTCAAAAGCTAAGACATAAAGAAAGAGAAATGAAAAATAAAGAAAACCATAGCAAGCCATCTCAGCCAAGGAATGCTACAACACTGAAGCACAAAATCACGGGTGCCGGGTTTCCTCAAAGCTAACAAGTTTTGTCTCCTGCGAGGCAAGATCCCAGTCCCACAGAACAAAACGTTCTACAGCCTCTGCCTTTTGAAGGAAATGTACCGTGGTGTTCTTTTTATAACATGCATTGAACAATATAATAAATGATTCTTGAGTCAACTACCGCTTGGCGATTATTTTCCCTCCTTTTAGTCCTTGGGAAGGGAAGTTTCAATCATAGTTTCTATGTCTGTCCCATGGAAACCAGAACTCTCTTAGCAGTTCCATGTATGCCATTTTTCTAGGGGGCAGGGATGCTCTTGATAGTGTTACTACGGACCTTACGCTTGTCATCAGATAGTAGAATTACTATTATGTTCTATTCTTACTGTGTGCCAGGCATTATTCTAGGCATGGCATGCATTATTTCATTTAATCCACGTATCAGACCTATAGAATAGGCATTATAGGTCTCCATTTTCTAAACCATCCGGAGACTGGGAGCCCCAGAGGTTACACCACTTGTCTATCAAGTCTACACCCAGAAAACAGAGAATTGGGGTTTGAACTCAGGTTGGTTGGACACCATGGCCCATCTTCTTAACTGCCGTTAAATGGAAGAAGCCTGGCTTTATGACTATTAATCACACCTTTTGACAAGCTGCATGTTCCCACTTTAAAAGAGTGATGGAAAGGCTAGACATAGCCCATTAATTTTATACCCACTTGTATCAAAACCTCTTCAATTCCCTTTGCAGCTTTTCTGCTTCCATTTTAAATTCCCCTCCTTCCCTCCACCACTCTTGCCTTCTGCGTGCACACATCAGAACCAAGTCTGGAGGCTCCTTCCAGCCCATCTTTCAACATTTAAAGAACCAGTGCAAGCACACCCTCTGTTTCAATTAAATAATATTTAATTCACATAGCACTTCCTTTCTGAAAAAGTCAAAGAGCCTTGGGTGCTTTTAATCTGGTTCTCTTGGTACCTAAATTATTGCTTAAATTTAATTATATCCCCTTTTGATGACAAATTAGCCTCATCTCCTAATCCTAGAATGTGAAGGGAATTGGCCGTATTCTGTCTTCCCTTAAAAAACAAGGGCCACTAAAACAAATAAGCAAAACACACAGGGCAAACTCTGTATACATAGCAATAAAAACAATTATGAAAAAGCTATGCTGTATAGAAGCTGCTCAGATATTTAACAATAGAGTACACTACACATCAGCTACCTCACCAAGAGCCTTACACAGGGCTTTGTCCTCCACCACTGAGTCACATCAGACAGCACCTCACTGCAAAATGAATAGGTTCAACCCTTGAAATGTACACAAAAGATAACAAATGGGAGAAAGTCCCCTGGACCAAGAGCGGGAATGAAACACTGATATGGAAAGATCCCCAGGCAGAAAATGTTTGCCCACTTCCTCCATGCACAACATTCCCATTTGCAGTAACATGTTTGAGATTTACTATGCTCTGCCTGTTTTAGATGCCACTGTAATGTGTTCATGGTTTACGTCCAAGATCCAGGTCTTAAGGTCATCATTCCCATGTTATAGATGTTGAAACTGAGTCTTGAAAAGGATAAATAACTTGCTCAAGGACACTAGCTCATCAGGGCTTAAAACAAGGTTTAGACCAAGCACCTAAGTCCAAGCTCTTGACTACAAAGTTAAAAGGCTCTCATGGCTGCTCGTTGCCTATGTGGTCTCTGGGCTATTGAAAAGTCAGCAAGCATGTAGAGGAGGAAAGAAAGGAAATGAATTTTTTCCCTAAATAGGATAGCAAAGGGATAATAATTTCTTGAATGACCAGGATGCCATTCAATACCATTAAGGTAATTTTCTAAGTCACACCCTAGGAGCTTAAAACAATCCATGGAATACTTTTCTCTTCTTAAAGGAACTTTGGAATTAAAATGATTATCTTTGGGGTTTGACCATTTCTCCTGAGAGCAGAAGTTTCCAGGTAGTGTGAATTGGAGGTTCAGTATCCCAGTCTGCTCAGATGCCCAGCCCACAAGCTAATAATGAGTTGAGGATTTGAACCCTGACCATCTCATATCCAGACAAACACTCTGCACTACACTCTGGCCATTCACCCTCTGTCTCAGCTTCCAGGGGTGTCCAACCTGCGGCCCACAGGCCAAATGTGGCTCAGGATGGTTTTGAATGCAGCCTAACATAATATCATAAATTTACTTAAAACATCATGAGATTTTTTTTGGATTATGTGTCACAATGTATTTAATGTGTGGCCCAAGACAATTCTTCTTCCAGTGTGGCCCAGGGATGCCAAAAGGTTAAACACCCTAGAACCCACCCCACCCTGGCTATATCATCCCTGCATGAAAGTAGTCAGCAGTTAAAGGCCCCTGAGAAGATGTAAAGTGTTCTGTAGCTCCAGGAACCCAGAGTTCTTTTGATATTCTCTGCAAGATTCAGAAGAGACTTTAAAGTGCACTCATCAGAAAGTACTATAGAAAAGAGCTGTTTCACTTCCTGGGGTGCAAGTCTTCCAGGGGGTAGGGGAGAGAAGTAATCTTTAGGGAAGTCAGTCTTCCCACTAATGAAATAGGCTTACCTGATAGAAATAAACATTCACCCAGATTGGCAGAGAAGGGGAGAGAGAAAAATACTACCTCTGATAAAGCCTAATAGCCATCATTTTCTAGGGATATAGATTGCAGCAGGCACAACCCTAGACACATTCCTCATAGCCAACCTAAGCCTGACAATGATCTGCAAAGTAGGTGCCAGTAATTTCATTTTTACAGAAGAAAGAAAAGAAAAGGAGAGAACCTAAGCTAACTTTTTCCAAGGTCAAAAAGATACTAGGTAACAATTCCAGGTTTCCACCTCATGTCCGTAGGATTCCAAAATCTACATTACCTCAAGACTGGGAATTCAGCAGCATTCCAAAAGAAAGCATGCTAAAACAGAGTATGTATTAACAATGCACAAAATATAATAATAAAGAAAGTCTATAGGGCAAAAAATGAAGTTGGTAAGGCTTTGCAAGAAGGATAGATGCAGATGTGTCCTGTTAGATATGACAATAACCAGACCCAACCAAGGAATGGATTTGGTCACTGCAACATACATAAAAGATGACCAGTAGAACCAACAATCAACTGAGTAGAAATGAGACCATCACAGCCTTAAAATGTTTACCAACTCCTTCCATGAAGGATGGCTGGCTAAAAAATACTCACCTTTACAATAGTATGTTTGCAATCGATCAGGCCCTATCTAAGCATGAGTACAAATCCTTCTTTTATAATCAGTCTCATTCTTGTGACAAATTCCAGTTAAAGAAAAAAAAACAGTGAGATTGATCATATCAACATTTCTCAAGGCTTAGTAAAGTCTGCAAAGTGGTAGAAAACCCAAACAAGGACTGGGGAGTTCTTGTTGGTCCTCCCCACGTCGTGGGCTGCACAGTAGAAAAAACATGGGGAAGTCGTGTGGATTGACTCCTTGAAAAAGAGAAACATATTCCCTCTTGGACTTTTCCATCTTGCCAAGGTCTTATTCTCCTTGAGTCGTATATCAGTTTACAGTTTCTCTTTAAATACTCTTAAGGACTTGTTCATCATTCAATCATGTTACTCTCCTGCTCCACAGCCCTCAGTGGTCGTCAGTGGTATGACAAGCAGAATTCAAATTCCCTTAGCTTCACACATAAAGCTTTTTGTAATTTTTACCCATGGCTGTCTCCTACCACAATCCAGTGGAACCCAAATGTGTATATCTCTTATCATTTTGATCTCCATTTTTTTTACCTCCTTACTGTATACAAGCCTGGAATTCTCACCCCAACCCTCTGCATTCTATGGTTCTACAGATCTCCCAGCACCTGGCTAAAGAGTCTGTTCTCTGGGACAATGACTTCCCAGGGAAGATGCCAGACCCTACAGGAGCACCACCATGGGTCTACCTGTTTCCTCCCCCATCCTAATTGTCATTTACTTGCTTATTCCTCTGGTAGACAGTGGAGAGGAAATGAGTGTTCTTCAGTTTTATATGTTAATTGATTAGCTGAATGAAACAATAAGCAATGCCTTTTAGCAATATGGAATGCTTTAAAAGGCGAGGTCAATTCTAGTCAGCCTTCCAAAGGGAGTCTGACTTTAGGCCAACCAGAAGATCCTCAAAGGCAAGAAAGAAACTAAGTTTAAAAGTGCTTTTGCAGCTGGGATGGCATTTTCTACGTTTGATGAAGTGGAGGTACTGGAGACTAACAATGATTGAACTCAAACCTCTTACCAGTGCTCTTCATGTATCATATGACCTAACAGCCTGAAAAGATAGCACCATCCCCATTCACTGTGCAAAGCCCAAAGGCACACAGGAAGTGCGGAGTGCTCATGATTCCAGGTCAGGTATGATGACGGGGAAACCTAAGATCTTCCACAGAAGAAAAAAAATCCTTCTCTTCATTGGTCTTACTTATCTCAGCCAAAAAGACTTTCCCAGTGACAACCACAAAGCCTGATTCCCCATGAAGCAAGGTCACTGCTTCCCATTTTCAACGCCACTCAGATCTGATCCAAACCTAAAAGATCAGCCTACAAAGTTTGGCTGGGTTGTAGCCCCCTCTCTGCTCCATTCTCCATCTTCCCTCTGTTCCATGCTGTTTCCCCAGAGAATGCTTCTTAACATGTTCTGTTAAGAAGAACCTAGATGCAAGGAAACGTATAAAAATCTGAACCAATAAAATGTTTCTATAAAGGGCCAAAGAGTAAATACTTCTAGGCCTTGACAACCATAAGATCTCTATTGCAACTACTTACCTCTGTGTCTGTAGCACAAAAGCTGCCACACACAACACATAAACAAGTGAACATAGCTATACTGCTGTAAAACGTTATTTTCCTAAACAGGTGGCCACCCATATTTGGCCCTTGAGCTATAGTTTGCCAACCCTGGTCTAGACCAAGGGCAGTAAGTAAATTTCATCTCATGTGCCAGCTTTGATCTTTTCATGGCAGTTGGCTTTCTGGAGGTAGGTGTTCCCAAAGATTCTCAGGCTACCTATGGCTCAGTGCACAATTAGTGATGTCCTTACAGGTGTCAGAAGGATGACGGTGGCACATGAGCCACATTTGCCATCTTCCATTAAGCTTTAATGACACAAATGAGCTTTTAAAGAGGGCATGAAACACTGTATAGTTTTCCAATAGCCCAAGGCCCACCAAAGCTAAGAGATTGCCACGTCACCACTCTGCCATTACCTCTTTCCCTAGTAAATTTCATCTCCTTCTATTCTAAGTAGGTCATAAATCAGGAGCCTACAATTTGAAAAACAAAAGTCAAAAAGTCTACCTATAGACCAAATCTAAAAGTAAACCACACTTTGAAAAGCTGGATTAGGCAAAAGTCCTTGTTTTATCTAAATTTTATATGTCAGATTACCTAGGATTAAGAAAGCATCCTGCTCTCTCTGTAGCAAACGCCACTGCAGCAGGTGGGAATTGTTCTTTTTTAAACAGACTCACCATTAATAACTGCCAAGAGAGCCCTTTCTACACCCAATGTTGTCGTGGACAATAGAGACAGTTCAAGAATCATACTTCAAGTTAATATTGAACTTGCAAGTAAATACATAAAGCTTCAGTGCCATAAAGCTAATTTAAAAGGGACATTTCTCTTTATGGCTCCCTGGAGTATTATAGACTCAATGATATTCTTCTGCCATAATGTAGGATTCATTAAAGAACTGAAGCAATAATTGTCTACATCAGTACATAAGAGCCAAGTGGATAAATCGTCCAAATGAATTGGTTAATACAACCTCAAGTCCTTGGTATGAAGTTCTCCATCTGACCTCTGGCAGGTGGGCAAGAAACCAAAAGCTTTATTTTACTTGTGAGAACATCAGCAAAGGGAATTCAAAGGGAATTTCCAAAGCATGATAATATTTAAACACATAAGACAATTTCTACTTCACAATTTTATTCCTAAAACTGCCAAATGATAAAGTAAGTAAAAATCAAACACATATAAAATGCATTCGTGAGGTTTGTTAAGATTTATGTAATAATTATATATATTGTTTATTGTGATCAACATTTATCTTTCTCATTAATTAATAATTTTAAATTTAACTAAAATGGATGTATTGTTTGATAGCAAATCTTTTTTCATTTTTTTTTAGCCATAAGGTTTCCACATGATCTCTGTATAATGTCAGGGTACAGACATAAAGTAACAAAGAGAAAGTACAGTAAGAACTATGCAAAATGGCATCTTCTTAATTAATTGATGAGCTGGCCATGGGACAATAGGAAACTTCGAGTAAAACAACTGTTACACTAAACTCAGTACCAATTTTACTGACAATTATTTTGAAGAGTAAGAAAACACGGAGTACATTGGCCAGATATAGATATAATTTTGTCTGTTTAAGATTTCTGTGCATTATCATTCATAAAATATGCATGCCTTTATTGACTTCCTAGGGAGAACAAGAGGTTGCTTCCCTTTAGAATATAAAAAGTCAGGGAGAAGCTTCAGAGTCAATAGCTCTCATACTAAATGCTGTGGTAGCTTGGTGAGTGGCCTATATTTGAATGTTTTGATCTCCCTTAGTTGTTGTTAAGTTTGAGGACTATTTCAACGGTTAAAATTCCAAATGAGATACCGTGACTAAAATCAGAAATGAAGATGTTTGATTTGTTATGTATCATGAACATCGCCATCAACCTACGAATACATATTTATTTATTACAATAAAAAAGCCATCTACGGTAACAGGGACCCCCAGAGACTCTCTTGCCCGAGTTTTACTTGGGCTGGCTACAGACAACAAAGAAAACATACGCAGCACTTCCAGCAAGTGCGTGTCTACGAGAATACCCAGGGCCTCTTTCCGAGTGCCTTTACGAGCCACAGTATTCCCTACCCTCTTCTGTGGAAGTTATCGCTGTATTAGATGTTGTTGAACATATTTGATATGAAAGCATTGTCTGTCTGCTACCAGTATCTAACGAGTCTCTCCCCCAGAGTTGCCAGCAAGGTGCTGATTAATTAACTGAAGTAGTGAAGCTGAATCGTACAACAGCTGTTTAGAGAATTGTCATTAACGTGGTCTCCTTTCCTGTCTATTAGCTTTCTTGCAGCGATCCCACTAAAATGCAAATGTAAAAAATTCAGCATCACAATCTACCTTAACCTCTGTGCCCTCTTTGATGCAAAAAAAAAAAAAAAAGTGCTTTCTGGGCTGTTTGTTTGTTTGTTTGTTTATGGGAAATCAGATGAGAAAGCAGGAATGTAAAGAAGAGAAACCATAAGAAAGTAAAGACAGGATTTTGGAAACTCCCTAGAAGTCACGGTTTGTCTTGTCACTTGTCATTGGCAGCTGACACCAGGACAGTCCTTTGGACTGAATGCCAGAATGGGAACTGAGGATAATCTAAGCTCATCGAGCAGTTCAGCCACCTGATAATCTCTCCCCGGGACCTCCGGCACAGCAGGCAAAGCGGCGCTCGGCCATGGAGAGGCTGCCGAAAGGAGCGAGGGGGCAGGCAGATGTGCTGCTCCGCTGCAATGATGACAGTTGGCGAAGGATTCCAACCTGTGCGCCTCATCTGCCCCGGGAACGAGGATGATTATTCAGAGGAGCAGGATCTATATTAAGTGGCAGATTGGAGGGAGGGTCACGTTGATGAGACACAAGCACGTCATTAAGATGTTCTGCGCTGAGGTGTGGTGACTCAGACCACATAAAAATAGGGGATTTTTTAAAGTTCCTTTCCCCCTTCTGTCCTTCCTTTCTACCTACCTCTTTTCTTTCATTTCCCCTTTTCTTCTATATATATTCATTATACATATATTAGGCCCAGCTGGCAGATTTTGCGAAAGGTAACAGTCTTCCACGCACAGGCCAACAAAACTAATTCAGGGCAGAGGCTGTCACAGCTTCATCCTAGGTATCACCCGATAGCCCCGGTAAGCCCTGCTTATCCCCTCCGACATGAATCTTAGAGACTTGGTACCAGGGAGCTCGGATATTAACCCCGTCTGCCACCGCACTGGTTACCCCCCGCAGTTTCATCTGCAGGGGCGCCCCTGCACACCACACTCACCTTTCTGGCTAAGAGAACAGCTAAGGCATTTCCAAACCATCAAAAAGTAGAAATTAAAGATGTGATTAAATAGCAGGTAATTGGGTCATCGGGGCATATAATAAAGCTAAACACACCCCCGCAAATGCAGCAGGTGCTTTTTTTTTTAATGAAGCAGATAAATGCAGAAATGAATACACTGATACAGACAGAGCATCTGCCTCGTGATAAAATTAAGTCTTGTGACAGAAATAAATCACTGTGGGGGAGAATATAACCCATTATCCAATGGGATTTTTTCTTTTCTTCATATGTGACAGGACTTATTGGATTCCCTGATGCTAGGCAGCTAAGTGCATCCACAATTTGATGATAAATCAGGAAGCCTACAGGATTTGAAATTTAACAACTACTTATTTTTCTGTGATGTAGAGATAAGGGCAAAATTTTGGGGAGTAACTATTAAATTGGGACTCTCCTTCCTTTCTGATAATCTGATTTTCTGGTATTATGTCATATCATCATGCAATGCCAACAACCAGCAGTGAGTAAAATAGATTTTGGACTAAGATGAATAAAGGAACTACTTATCTTTCCCTTTCTTTCCCAATATCAGTTTTATCTAAAGAGTACTAGAGAAAGGTTACTTTTGACATAAAAATATACTGCTCTTATTACACTTTCCTTTTTATCCCCTTCAATACTTTAAAAAATGGCAATAAAAGCCTGTGTTTCTTTTTTAAAACATTTTCACATTTGAACAATAAAAAAGGAAAATCCATATATCATGTTAAACATACACAGGAACTAATAGAGCTCAGGGATTACTTTACCATTTTTGATAAATGTGACTGGAACAAACATACCTTCACATGTTAATGATTTCCTGTTATAATACACTATTAATTAGAGCAAGTGGGGGGTGGATGATTCATCTGTCCAAGATGTACCTTTATTCTTCATGTTGAATTCTTGTGGTACCTTGAGCACTTGGCTAGCCCTCACACCCATCACCCTCTCTCCTACTGAACTATATGGATTACCCTTGTAACAACAGAGAGAAAGAAATCAAATGATTTTTTTTCTCCTGGTAATTTTTTTAAAGTGAGAACATGGTACATCTTCAAAAGAAACCTGATTCATTGTGTGAAAACGTAGTAGCAATCTAGCAACTGACATCTCAGAGAATACTCAGAAACAGTGCATTGTTGAGCCTAGGTATATTTCAAAAGCCCGCACAGAATCAGTTTTCTTGTAAACTAAATCAAGCTCGCTATAAAGCTGCTATCGCTGACTTTTTTTTTTTTTTTTCCTTCTACATCCTGTCTTGTAAAGGGGCAAAGGTGGGGCTGGATGGAGAGGCATTAAACATTGATCACTGGTAATTACGGTAATCTCCTTCAGAAGCATTAACTGCTGGAAACTCACCCTGTCTGCAGAGAGAACTAACTTCATGAGACAACACAAGAAAAGCTGTTAAAGAGCTGTAAACTCCTACAGCTGGTTACCAGCTTTTAATTAGAGTGTGCCACCGAAACAATCTTTAAGTATCTGTAGAGATATAATGAATCTATTAGTTTAAGAAGTAGGAGACATAATCGGCTAAATCATATATCTATCACAAAACAAAGCACAAAAAGAAGGAGGGGCGAGTGCAGTCAGCCAAATGCCAAGACCATTGGTTGTTCATGGTGGTTTAATTGTCCTGTTTCACGCAACTTGATGATAACCACACACAGAAAAGAAAACCTGCAGACAAACACTTCTAGGAGCGTCTAGAAATCTGAAACTTCCTTCTGTGCTTTAGATATTCAGTGTGACCTGATTCACCACTTCCAGAGAGCAGAAGTCACTGATTTCCTTGCCATTTGCTATTGAGACAGTGGAAGGGGTTTTACAAAAATCAAGCAAAACATCCTGGCATAATCCAAGCATCAATTATGGTTCTCAAAAATGCATGCTGCCTTATTTTTTAACAATCATGAGAATATTGACAATATTTTCCTAGCTTTGTCGTCCACAAAAATACAAACAAGAAAAAACTAGATATAATAATGAATTGGCACATTCTCCATAGAAACCTCAAGACAAAGGACGAGCAAAGGGACCTCATTGTGTCCTTCGCTATATGTCACCGTCTCATGGTTTGAATCCAGCCACCTGGCATGACACAAAAACCCACCAACCAACAACCTGCTTTCTATCTTCGTGATATATTCTAGTCAGACATGACAAACACGACTACTGGGGAGAAATGGACCTGCATTACACAGAACTGGGTCCGCCTCATGGGGTCTTGAATCGTGCAAACAGAAATAATTAGAAATGGAAAAACACACTCATCTCAATTTTGTTGGATTTATTTAATCTGATCTTCTGTTGGCTATATGGAGAAATCCATTTTTTGTGATCACACAAGGAATTGTGGTCATATTTGAAAACTCTGGCATGAATAGGAAGAATGAGATGTAGTCAACAGCATCTCATCTTCCGGAAGAGGAAACTGTAAGACCCAGAGAGGTGGATGCATTACTTCACCCACAGAGCTGGTTAGCAAATGGGTCAATCATGAACGCATATACCCTAATTCTTCCACTATGCTGCCACACCTTACATCTTCTTTTTTTGTCATTTTATTTTTCATTATTTTTAAGTTATTTTATTTTTCAATTACAGTTGACATACATTATACTAGTTTCAGATGTACACCCCCATGATGAGTCATTATATAACTTACTAAGTAATCATCCCGATATATGTCATACCCATATGACACCATGTATGGTCATAAACAATATTACTGACTATATTCCCTATGCTGTACTTTACATCGCCATGGCTGTTCTGTAACTACCAATTTGTACTTCTTAATCCCTGCACCTTTTTTCACCCAGCCCAAACCTTGCATCTTCTCACCATCCTGGTGAAGTGTACTGAAGGGGGAAATCACACACAAACATTCAAAGGCTCCTTGAGCATCTGGGAACTGAATTGAAAATATTTTCAACAATACATAAGGCATAAAACAAACGTCCCAGGATGACAGAATAGGATTAGAATAGAAAAATGTGCAGTTGATGATTTGACGTTAGTAAACACATCTGTGAGTACTACCGGGCCCATGAGGATTCATTCAGCTGGCACCTATTTCAGGTGTCAAAGAGCCACAGAGACATGGAGAAGAACAGGTGTGAAGACCCTGAAGTAGCAATGAATTCCAGGAATCAGAAAAGGACCAAAGTGGCTACAACTGAGTAAGCAGGAGACTGAGAAGAGAGGTAGACAGGAGCCAGGTCCTGTAGGATCTTTCAAATCATGGGAAGGAATTTGGCATTTGTTTTCATGGCAACAGGAAGTGAATGGAGAATTTTAAGCAAGGATTTGATAGCATCAGATTGATATATATTTTAAAGATGACTTTGGCTGCGCTGTGAAAAATGGATTATAGGATTGAGATAACAAACATGAAAGTCCTTTTGAAAAAAATGTTAAGGCAAAATCTAAATGGCTGTCATTATATAAACAGCATCACAATCTTCAAAAATAATAAGGCAGTGACATTTGTCAGAGAATGCCCTAAACTTTGGCACTAGTCAAAAGCATGGTTTGTCCATGTTCTGAAACAGTGCGTGGTAGATGTCTGAAACAGAGGCAAGATGAAAATGATGTTGGGCCTCACTGGGGTGACTTGTCACTGGGATTCAAGCCATCTGTGTTGTTAGTGCAGATTGAGAAAACACAAGCTCTAACACAGGCAAGTCGCTGGCGCTCAAAGCTGTGACCGTTCCAAATTCTGTCAAGTAAGTTTTCTAACTTGAATAGAGGGTAAACAATGCTTTGGTACAAAGAAGAGCCTAAAGAGCCTCTTGCTTCTAAAAACATAGCATGGGTGCCCTGGACAGAGTGGCTCAACTGATTGAGCATCATCCCCAAAACCAAAAGGTCACAGGTTCAATTCATGGTCAGGGAACATGCCTTGGTTTTGAGACCAGTCCCAGGTTGGGGTGCATATGAAAGGCAACCAGTGTTTCTCACATTGATGTTTTCTCCCTTTCTTTCTCCCTCCCTTTGCCTCTACCCATGTCCTTAGGTGAGGATTTTAAAAAAATCATATATCATAGGTGAGCTGAGTGACAGAAATGCAGCCTGTACTTTGGGAAGAGGCAACACTCCAAGACTTGGGGATCAAAGGTCAAGATCAGTTGGGATTATTAAAACAATTGGTGATTTCCTGCAGTGAAGAAGTAGTAAAGTCCTATATGGCCACTTAATTCAAACCAATTAATTTCATTCTGCCAATCGCCATCCAGTGATGGTAGCGACAATGCACTATTAACCCCAGGAAGATTTCACACCTAAAGCACTGCTGGTTGATGATAAATTCCCAGGGATGTTCAGATAAGATAGAGAGTGAAAGGGACAATTTATAAATCTCTTTAGGGAAATCACTGATTGTGTTACTCGTCTTCAGCAAAAGGTAAATAATTAAATTAACAGCTCAAAACCACACTAGCCACAAGTTATGTAAAGTTCAAGTTCTTGTATCTGAAAAGGTAAACTACCAGTCTTCATAAAGAGACAGATTTAGGTCTGAATTTTGGTTTGGCCCCTTGCTATTTGGGTGACTTGCCAGCCCATTACTTCTAATCTCTCTGTGCCTCAGTTTCTTCATCTGTCAAATAAGTCATAATGACAGCTGATTGTTGGGAAGATTAAAGTGAGATCATGTTTGTAAGGCACATTTTTCAATGAACAGGAAAAATGATCATCCCATGAGTTTGTCCACACTTATCTTTTTTAAATTTATTTTATTTTATTTTATTTTTATTGAATCTTTCCCTTACTATTTAGTCCCCTAAGATCCCCCTCCCCACTGCAGTCACCACACTGTTGTCCATGTCCATGAGTCATTTTTCCCTTTTTGCTCAATCCCTCTAACCCCTCACCTTCCCCCTCCCTTAGCTGTCATCCTGCTCTCCATCTATGAGTCTGTCTCTATTTTCCTTGTTAGTTCAGTTTGTTCATTAGATTCCACATATGAGTGAAATCATATGGCATTTGTCTTTCTCTGACTGGCTTATCTCACTTAGCATAATGTTCTCCGGGCCCATCCATACTGTAGCAAAGCATAAAATTTTCTTTTTTGTGGCTGACTAGTATTTCATTAAAACAACTAAGGGATTCTTATCTTTTTGAGGGCTCTCTACCAGCATTCATGGCTTAGGAAGACTCCACCTGTGCTACAGACTAAATCTTTGTATTGTCCCAAAATTCAAATATTGAAACCTAATCTCCAGTGTGATGGTATTTGAAGTGGGGGGCCTTGGGAAGGTGATTAGGTCATGAGGAGAGATCCCTTATGAACAGGATTAGTGTCCTTATAAAAGAGACCCCAGGGAGCTTCCTTGTCCCTTCCACCATGTGAAAATATAGGGAGATAACAGCCATCTATGAACCTGGAAGTGGGCCCTCGACAGACACTGAACCTGCTGGCAGCTTAATCTAGGACCACCCAGCCTCCAGAACTGTTTGTTGTTTAAGCCACCCAGTCTACACTATTTTTGTTATATCAGCCTAAACAGACTAAGACAACCTGCTTACAAACAGAAACTAGATCTTCAAGGAAGAAGAATCCTTATGATAGGATACTAAATAAATGTCCTGGGTCTCTAGGTTATTCCTAAAAAAGAGAATTTAAATTCAAAGAGCAGCAACAAAGAGCCTTAAAGCTGGTGACTTAAAGAAAAATGCCCTGGCTGGTGTAGCTCAGTGGATTGAGCATCGGCCAGCAAACCAAAGGGTTGCCAGTTTGATTCCCAGTCAGGGCGCATGCCTGGGTTGCGGGCCAGATCCCTGGCAGTGGGTACATGAGAGGTAATCACACATTGCTGTTTCTCTCCCTCTCTTTCTCCCTCCCTCTGTCTAAAAATAAATAAAATCTTTTAAAAAAGGGAAATTATAAGCACTACACTCCTAAGGGAATCCATATTCATGTTTTTTAATGTGAAATAAAAGAAGAGCTTTTGGGGAAAAAAAGATCACTCTTTTTCCAAACAGGTTTGCAAAGCTCAGAAGGCCAAGTACATAGAAACTTACAATAGGGTACAGGACTCTATTGTACTGGGTATTGTTAATCATGAAGTCAGCTTGGTGCACTGGAGGGAGCTAGAGATGGCAGCCTAGAGAGCCGTGTCCGAAGTCCACCAGTACCACCTGGTAACCTTTGGTAAATCATTCCCCATCCCCTGGAGAGTCTTCTCATTTGTTAAAGGAGCTAATTAGTTACGACAATCTCTACAGATCCTGTCAGATTCAGCCTTTTCATACTTCTATGGCCCTAAGATCACAGAGTCTGAGAGCAGAGTTAAGTGCCACAATATTCACATTATCATTTCTAGACACAACTGCAAGTGTCTGGAATTGGGGCACCACACCTAAGCTGGTGGAAAGGATATAGAGTTGAACTTATGAAAAGAACAAAAAGCAGGAGTGAGGAAATAAATGCAACAGAAGAGAAGAGGGGCAGTAGTCATCACTACCATGTAGCAACTGGCCCTGAAAATGTGTTGATTGATTAAAAAGAAAGATGGCTAGAAATCAACAGAGCTGTGTAGCAAAGAGAGGACATACCTACACAAATCTCAGAAATCGGATGATTTCATTAACTTATGGGGAGAGAAGCTCATATTATGAGTGGGGATTGAATGTATCTTGGGGACACGTAATCCCAGTGAAGCACACAGGAATGACATAATCTGCCAAGGTCACTCAGCTAGTCATAGACCTAGGATCAGAACCAAGATTCCCAACTACTAACCAGTTAGTGTTCCTCCTCCAACTGCAGAGTAAGAGAGATGGCTTTGCATCTTATAGGTTTATCCTTAAACATTAGTTCAGACATCTGTTAATCCATTATTCCTCTGACTAGCAGCATGGTGCAGAAACAATCCCAGAGAGATGTATATCTATGCTACACTTTAGGAGCTGAGGGCAGAGGATGTCTGGGCACCTCTTTAGGCTACATTCTGTACTATCTGTAAATTGCTAGTCCTTTGGTTAGTGCTTACCATTGACAGCCATGATGCCTTCTTCTTGCCTCATTGTAGACTGCCCCTCATGATCCCCACCACCTGAAACTAGAATGCTACTTCTCACCAGGTGACCAATGAACACCTGTGTGACTATATGTGTACCAATTCATGTCATATTACCAGAAAGAAGGGGAAAAAAATGCTGCAGTACCATTAGATATTCAAAAATTGGTACAGTAGCCCCAATACTCATAGCCATCATGCTTCAACCCACATCCATTTGACTATTTATTTAGCTCATTTTCCCTAGATTTAATGTAATCTAATTTTAATTTGCATCAAGTCTAAGATTCACATCATTTCACATTTTGTCATCTGAAATTTTGATGTCTGAAATTGGGAGGCATTTTATATTCAATAGTATGTCATAGTCTAATTGGCAGTGCTTTTTTCTTCCTTTGTAATGTATAAAGAATTGTGTGTCATACAGTTGTGATATCTTCGACTCAATGAAATTCAGTATTCAAGGCAGAAATGGAGAGACATTTCCTCACCAGCTTCCACATGCTATGGAAGAGTGAATTGCCTCTTTCCGCCTCTTCCCTTCCCTTCCCTTCTCTTCTCTTCTCTTCTCCTCTCCTCTCCTCCCCTCTTCTCTCTTCTCTTCTTTCTCCCCTTACTCCTTTGTATCTGTGCTCATGCTTTGTCACTAGCACTCTCCCTCATTCTCTCATCCTCTTATTTTAACTAAGATTCATTGAACGTTTCCTGTGTAACAGGCACAATGCTAAGCCCTGGAGATGACAGGACAAGCCCAACAGAAGTGGTCCCTGACCTTATAAGGCTTGCCATCTAGTAGGGAGACAGATATCGCCTGAATAGCATACACACACAATGTAAAGCTACAAGTAAGGTAAACTACTTGTGAGGAGACATGCATGCTGCTACGAAGGCGTACAGAACAGGGTAATGCTGTAGGTGGGAAGACTTCTTTGAGAAGTGAAGTATGAACTGAGATATCATGTTTGGGAAGTCTATAGGTCTAGGCTGAAGAAAGGGCCTTTTGTGCAGAGGGAATTTCATATCAAAAGGTCTTTTGACAGACTGAAGTAAAGCTCTGAGAAGGCCATGTTGCTGGAGCCCAGAGGACAAGGGATGTTGCACGAAATGAGTCAGGAGTGAGACTAGGGCAGAGGTCTGTCTTTATCTTTAACAGGATTTGAAGGCATTGAAGGGGGAGAGGGGAGAGAGGCACGGTGCTCAGAACAAAAACAGCCTATTAGATGCCATGTGGGGGTCCATTTGAGGGTGTGGGTTAGGAGGCTATTCTAGTCGTCCAGACAGGAACTGATGGAGAAATACAGACTCGGGGCTGCTCTCTTCTCCAGCTCAGCCACGCAGACCTCAGCTCTGCAGTGCAGCCCTTCTGTCACCTATTCTGTGCACAGACCTTGCAGTGATATCCTGGGAGCAATACCCAGAGAATGAGGTCAGAATATTCAATAAAGGTTCCTGCTGCAGACCAGAGAGAACCATGAACACAGCACGACAGGGGAGCTGGGCGATGCACAAGGAGAGGGAGGAAGCAGGGCCCATGTTCTCTGCCAGGTGTCACCGAGCTGGGAAGTTATGTGAACAGTCTGGACCCTCCCCTGGACTTTAAAACACTGAGCCAACCTACTGTCCCTCTGACTTCGTCCTCATAAGATGTACTGAAGATCTCACATCAACTCGGGGAAGATAAAAGTTGATTTGAAGCTTGAAGAAAAAGACCTCTTTATTTAAAGGGAACACAAAGGATCCTTAGGAGACTTTTTTTTATTCTTGGCAGATATTGACTTACAAACAGATCTTATTCCACTGGTTGGAATATATCTATTTCTAGTCCTTGTGCATCCACCCTATGAATTGCGATTTGATGAAGCCATATGAACAATGAATAAAGTCTCAGTGTAAAAATGCTATATGTTCATAGGAAGGGAAGACATAAAACTTCAATCCATGGTTTATTAAAATCCCTAGGTAAGCACAGTTTACAAAGCTAAATGCCAATACCTGTAATTCACCCCTGTGATAACATTAACCAGAGTAACTGCTATATCTAGATGCATTCAAGTTTAGTTGCCTATCAGAAGTACTGAAAATCTAACTCCTAATGGCTTTTTATATAAAACCAGTCTTTGATTGACAGAATCTAATCACTGGAAGGGCAGCAAACAAAAGCTGGGCAAAGCACAGTTCCCTGTTAATTCTTTTTTCCTTGCCACATCTATAGGCATCTGATCACACAGTTGTGCAATTATTTGCTAACTGAAGGTATTATTCTGTTACTGTCTTAGAAAAACAGTAACCCTTCTGGACAAAGATAAAAATATGTGGGTTCTTTTCCCACAGTTTAAATATATCTTAGATCATTTTTACAGCAGCTTTCTTGTCAACTTTCCCTTCATTCATCTTTCCTTCTCAGCAAGGGCGGGTTTACTTAATCCAGGAAGGCCTTCACATAACTTTCTGGCATTAATTATCACGGTGGCACAAACTGCCATGTGAAATATTTGCTGCCATGTGTCCTGCAGCCTATTAAAAAAAAACAAAACACAAAACAGTGAGGGGGTAAAAAAGGAAAGGCAAAACACTTCTGGTAATCATTCACTAGGTTACAAGAATTTGACATAATTAGTGGAGAGCCGGATTGGAAAGCATGGAGCCTCTCCTAGACAGCCGCGCATTAGAAAGCGAATATAAACATTTTGAAACTGAGTTTGCAGTGAAGAAGCAAGAAAGGAAGGTGGTCAAGGTTCTTGCACGGCCTTCATTCTGAGAACAGCGCCTGCTTCCACTCCTGCCAGAGGCGTCTCCAGAGGCATCCCCACTCCTGGAGATGGCGTGGGGATCGTGGACCCTTGTGACTGGTGTGAAAATAATACAGCCCTAAATGAAAACCAATAAGCAGCTCTGAGGAGTCAGTCAGCCCATTAGGATGACAAACAGTGAGAAGCTGCACGTTTCAGTGCTGACAACATATTAACTAGCTTCCTCCTTCTTCTGATAACTATAAACAACTCTCTGTAAACTTCCGTTTTAAGAAGTGGAGTGGGCAAAACACAGACCGGGTCAATATTTTAAGGGAAAGCTCTGGGTTAAACGTGACTAGAGGGAAACTGACAAGATCTCCACTTCAGGACGCAGCACGAGTGTGTTTGGGAAGCAGCCGCAGTCTCCTGCAAACAGGCTGCCCCTCTGATCTGGCTATGGGACATTTCACCGTTCATTATCCCTCCCTCCGTCAGAAACGTTCCTTCAGGAAATTGGCTGGAACTTGTCAGTTGATCCTACTGTTGCCCACAGACCCACATACACCTCCTCCCCCAATCCTGGCTCCTCTCCTCCACACACAGAGAAAAGACAGGGATCAGACCACCAGGCACCCAACATGCCACCTGACCCATAGAGAGCCCTCCAGAAGAGTAGGGTAGTTGGTCAGTTGGGTGAATAAACAAGTCAAAGAAAGACATGGGAAGGCTTTCATAGTTTAAGGGGTTAATTCGCCCTGGTGTCAAAACCTGGCCACTCACCTTATTTGACCTGTGTTCTCGGGCAAGTCTTCAACTTCTTAAACTTCTAGTTTCCTCACTTACAAATTGTGTACAATCTTAGTACATAACTCATAGGACTGTGACTGAAAGATTCATGCACGTGTCAATAAACTTCTATCCCAGTCCCTGGAACACAGTAGACCATTCAATAAATATTAACTTTGAAGGCAGCTGTACGCAGGCTGAAGTATTTAAAGGAGGAAGCGATTCAGAAATATCCTCGAAAGAGGAATTTAACATTGCTGCCACCATTTGTTCGCTCACTCGGTGCCTGTGGGTGGCCATTCCTGTAACAAATATCTATTAGGTGCCTGCTGTGTCCCTGTGTGCCGAAAAATGCACTGGCTGAGACAAGACTCCTGCCCTCTCTCAACTTATATTCTAATGGAGAAGACCGATAAAAAAAAAAACACATCAAAAAATTTGTAACATGTCAAAGTAATGATGCACAATAACTACTCATTCATTCATTTAATGTATATTCATTTATGACTGCTTTCTAAAATTCACTGAGTGTATATAGCATTTTCCTGATCACTGCCTAATAATTTTTGGTAAATATCTACTTAAAATATCAAGAAATGAAGGAATTTCAAACTGTCCACATAGTGTCATCAGAGCAGCCTGCATCCCTGAAATATTTGCCTAAGAGGCACAGACACACAGAAAACTGTCATGACTGACACATTCCAGGTTGGGGCAAGGTCTCCACATACCAAAACTAAGACCTTGGTTTTAGAATAACAGAGAGTCCCCATGAGGGCTAATTTTCACTTGGCATCCTACAGAGATCCGAAGAACTGCTTTGAGGCATCTGTTCAGCTATGATAATGAGGGGTAGTGGGTTTCTCTGGGGAATGTGCTGGGATGTCTGAAGAACTCGTCGCAGAAGCAGGACCTTGCAGTTTCAAGAATAAGTGGAAGCCACCACCATCATCTTGTCTGCTGTGTGTAATACCTGCAGGTGGCCACCCCTTCTTTCTCCTGTGACTGGGAAGTCAACTGAATAATAGGCTTTAAAGTAGGGTCATCTTTCTTAGAAAGGTTAAAACTTTCTATTCCTTCTCTCTGAAGATTTTGGGCAGATGTGTCATATAGGGACTTTACCATCAGCCATTAGGACATTTGCTTTTTATTTTAATGTCCTGATGGAGGCAAGACAGCACCAATTAAGTATGCACTCATGGACTCACACACACACACATGTACTCACACATGTACATGTACTCACGCATGCAAGGAGTGTATAGAACACTTCGTGCCTTTGCTTGGAGAATAAACAAGGTAGTTGGAGTTCCAGAGGAGATGGGCCAAAGTCCCTTAGCTTTCTCATCTGTGGGCTCTGGGCAAAGTCACCTGGGGCCATCCATATGCTGCCCAGAGACAGCTCCCCTGTGTACACCAAGTCCTGGATTTTCCTTCTGGTCAACTTTCTCTGAGCTCCCACAGTCACTATTACCAAATGTAACAGTTCTAGCTCTTTCATGTCTAAGACCTGAATTCAGTCAGCTAAGAGCCTACAGGCAAATGATAGAAAAAGGATGAACTACTACAAGCTGGTGGCAGCAGTTGCTGGTAGAATCCATGGCAATCTGTACCATTTGTGGAAGTGTCGCTTCCTTAAGGACAATTGGTATAGGGTGCAATATATAATTTATCCTGGAAGTTACTGGTTTGTGAAAGTATTGGAAAATGGCCTACTACCCTCTGAACTGCAGTTATGAGTAATAACATGGGTTATAATTTATAGTCGTATTGTTGGTGGGAATGCAGACTGGTGCGGCCACTATGGAAAATGGTATGGAATTGCCTTAAAAAACTAAAAATGGAACTGCCTTAGACACAGCTATTCTACTGCTGGGATTATATCCTAAGAATCTTGAAACTCCAATTCAAAAGAACCTATGCACCCCAATGTTCACAGCAGCACAATTTACAATAGCCAAGTTCTGGAAGCAACCTAAGTGCCCATCAGTAAATGAGTGGATCAAAAAACTATGGTACATTTACACAATGGAATACTATGCAGCAGAAAGAAAGAAGGAGCTCCCACCCTTTGAGACAGCATGGATGGAACTGGAGAGCATTATGCCAAGTGAAATAAACCAGATTGTAAAAGTCAAATACCATATATCTCACCTATAAGTAGAACCTAATCAACAAACAAACAAGCAAGCAAAATATAACCAGAGACTTTGAAATAAAGAACAAACTGACAGTAACCAGAGTGGAGGCGGGGGGCGGGTAGAGTGATAATGAGGGAATGAAGGGGAAGGGTCAAGTCAAGGAACATGTATAAGTGACCTATGAACAAAGCCTAAGGGGGGTAGGATTGAGGGTGGGAGGTGGGGGTGGGTGGGGTAGGGAAAAGTGGTGGTGGGAAAATGGAGACAACTGTACTTGAACAACAATAAAGAAATAATAATTTATATTCAAATTCTGTTTTTTAGTTAAAGAGGCATCTAATGTATAATCCAGCAAAAGGTCTTTTGTGCACATAACCTTAGGCTCCCTAAAATAGAAATCTGGATTTCTGTTATACCTTTCCTAATTCCCAGCCCCTCATAGGAACACTTCCAATATTCACTGGGAAAGCAGTTATCAAATGATTCCATACAAACTAGACCTGTTACCACATGGCCAGTAAGTCTTAGAAAGCAGGAAATATTTTTGTAAATGAAGCATGTCCAGAGTGGTCAAAGCTAAAACTGCCTGTATACATAGAAGCAGCCTTTTAGGAGAAAAGGTACATTGTGAACCAGCCAACTTCCTCAGGCAACCATAGAGCTGGTCGTTTCTAGGTAAGGGTGGTGATAGGAGGAAAGTCTGCTGTTAAGAAGGACAGCTTAGCTTTTATTGGCTGACCTGGACTTATTACGCCTCTGGCCCATTAATCAGATTGGACATAGGCTATCTGCCCTTCAATCTTACCAGCCCCTGCACAGAAAGCATCTGCCTTGAACTTCTGCCTTTGAAGCAGTCTATGACTACTGCCAGTCCATCTAGATTGGGCTCTGTCCAGTGCCCCAGGATCTTGACAGCCTACCTGGTACTGATCTGTGCTTCGGCTCTGAAGCCCTGCTTCATCACCCTTTCTAGATTTGGGTCGCTTGTCTGAGCTCAGGCCTGGCTGACTACTTAGCCTCCAAAGCCCATTATTTTCCCTCAACCGGGTAAAATATCACAAAAGAGAATGTGCCAAAACCTCATGAAATCTTTACTCATTCAGAAAGTGAGATGGAAGGGAAGACTAATGAAGAGATACAATTTTTTTTTAATTGTACATTCAAAATATACAGTGAACCTCATTGAGCTATGGGTGAGTTCGTGTGCAGCCTTCCTCTGGATCCATGCTTTAATGAATGGGGGACAATGTTTCGTGATTAAGCAATCATTTCCATGTAAACAGTTCATTCTTCCCACTTCTTTGTTTTTACAATTGCAATCACACAGTTAATCTTATTAGAAAACCCCTTGAATGGTTGCCCAGTGGTGAGATTCATTCACTTAGGTCTCAATTGTGTTTGAGCACCTACCACAGCAAAACTCTCTGCTCAGCATTGAGGATGCAACAGAGAACAAGATGGAGATGCCTCTTGCCCTGGTGGACTTTACAGTCCAATTTCTCACAGATTCCAAATTAGCAGGGTATTATTTAATTCACTGTATTTTGCCATGCATTGGATCATACAAAAATTTCCCTAAAATGATGCCCAGTTTCAAATCCAAGTTCAATGTGTGTTGAAAAAGCAGTGAATTCATCATGACTACATATTCTTTTTCTTCTGGCCAAATTCCCTTATCCAATTCTAGTAAAAACACAGTTTGTCTCCCTATCCTCTCTCCTTCATCTCTTGGTACTTGTGGTTGCACCATCTACTCAAAGTTCACGAACAGTCACTTTTGCACACTTGCTGCCGTGATAGACTGTAATCTCCCTGAGGTGTAGTTCAGCTTCCTGGAAAGGTCCTCTTCCAGAGCTCTGGAGCATAAAACTGCAAAGACAATGACTTAGGAGACTACAATCCAGGTTCTCAAGGATCCCTCGCTGCCCTCATGGGAATTCCACCCTTACGCTCCCTCACACACAAGCACCATTCCCATTACAGCAAATTCAAGGAGCGATTAATTTTTGGCAAAAGGAAATGCAATAACTGCACATGTCCCATGCCTGGACATTTACTCAGTCAATTCGTACCTAAGAAAGTCACAGTTGTGAAGCACTGCCATGGAGCCAAGAATTAATTACCCCCAAATAAGTTCTTGGGGAGGGACCAAGTTTTCCTCATAAATATTCAAGGCAAATGCCACCACACAAAGGGAAGGAGAAAAGAAAAAGCCCAGAAGCCTAAACAGGAAAGAACATTTTAAAAGAGAGTAGAGAAATAAAAGAAGCCTACAATGGCAGCCACACGCCTTTTTGCTCATATAGTGCTGTAGGATGATGGGTCTGCAGGGAATGGTCCAAGACACCGTTCCAGCATCAAATGTCTCATGCTCCAAACCAAGAGCGAGCTAAATATTTTTTCTCTGAAAAGGGAAGTTCTCTCTTTTGTTTCTGCTGCACTAATAGGCTAACACAAAAAGAAACAAAGCTGAGTTCACAGATACGCATCAAGAGCACCAGTGGAACCTAGAATGGGCATGAGGCTCTCTGGCTCCTCAGATTGTCACCTAAACCCTTCCTTGGTTTCACTTGTGGGTGGAGGTGGATGAAGCAAGATGCTGAAGAAGCATATGGTCACAGGCACAGGTGTGATCAGACCCGTTACTGAGCAAGCAGATCTTTTGATGTTTGTGTTCATTTTCTATAGTTGCTTCATCGTTTACCCAAACTTTAGTGGCTTAAGACAGCACCCATTTATTATCTCATGGTTTCTGTGGGTCAGAAGTTGGGCATTGCTTAGCTCGAGCCCCTGCTGAGGTTCTTTCAAGGCCACAGTCAAGGTGTTGGCAAGGCTGTGCCCTCATCTGGAGCTCAAGGTCTTCTTCCAAACTCAATCAGATAACTGGCAACACTCAGTTCCTAAGGGTTGTAAGATGGGGGTTCTCAGCTCCTAGAGGTTGTTCCTCCCCATAGGTGCTTCATCTCTGGCTGATTTCTTTGTCACAACCATGAGGGAAGTGTTCACCTCTTCAGGAGGAACCCAGTCCCTCTTTCTAAAGCTCTTTACTGGTTAAGTCAGGTCCACCCAGGTTGATCTCTCTAATGATTAACTTAAAATCATCTTATGTGTGACCTATGCATCTTCACCTTTGCCTTATAATGGAACCTAAACACATGTGTGACATCACCTCATATGCATGAGACTTCACCACACACAAGGGGATGGATTAAACAGGCACAGACACCAGGAAGAAGAAACCTTGGGGACCATTGTAAAGAATCACGTACACTAATGTTGCAGTTCTCACCTGACATTTCCAGCTCCCAGTCACTTCTCTAATAGAGAAGGAAATGGGGGAGAAGGATGGGGAAAGGAGGCAGGAACCAATTCTGTGGTCAGAGTTACTGGGCTGAACCATATGAAATCACCCATAATACATATACGGGCATAGATGTAGAGGTAGGGATAGATGACATAGAGAGAAATAAAGATATATACAGATAAAGACAGAGACAGAGGTAGAGACGGAGACAGAGATAGAGTCAGTCTCTTTCCATAAAGTGAACCTTTCAAAATACTCTGTCTCTGGAGTACCCATGAATATTCTTTCTAGTTTGATGCATCCTGAGTTTTTTAAGCTGAGAATTCAGTGGTTTGAGGGGTAAAATAGTCATTATTTACTCTCCATTTTTGTGGGTCCTTGTTGTCATCTTCATCTCCATTTGTGCAGCAACAATGTGGCCCCAAGGAAGGGAGCAGCGAGGGAAAGCTCATGCTAGACCCGGCTTTCATCTCTGAGGAAAGCTTCATTTACGACTGCCCAGAGCATCAGCAGCCCGAGCTCTTCTCAGTTCAGGGGGGCCTCTGTGTGTCTGCACGTGTGTGAGTGGGTGTGTTCCTGTGTACATACACTTGGGAGACCCTGGAAGGAGATGCCTCCAAAGCACTTGTCATTTCTGACAGATGAATGAAGTTGGGTGGAACAGGCAAGGCGTGCAACTCCCACAAAGCTGCACAGAGAAAGCCTTGCCCAACGCAGGAAAACAAAGCAAAACCAAACTATAACGTTCACTTAAGAAGGTGGAAAAACTTCAAGACATGTATGAACTTGGAGTAGACGTGCTGGTTTCAATGCCACAGCTGCTAAAAGAGGGAAGCACGACTACTGCAGACGAGTCCAACGGCACAGGTTTTCAGGTTGATAAACATGTGTAAAGAGGAGATCATGTACATCTGTAGTTGATAACACCCCTGCCAGTGGAGTGGCTCCACAAGCTGAGATGTCTACAATAGGAACAGGAAATTATTAACCCAAACGTTAGAATTCCACCAGATGTTTAAACCAAGGAAACAGTTGTAAGTGGAAAGCATCATTTGAGTGCAATTCTGTTGGAAGCATGAATTAGAATCGGAATCGCCAATACATATGACCATTTCAAGGACTCTTGGTATATGAAAATTGAATATTTGCTGGAAAGCTGGGTCACAGTGGTAGTGTAAAGGGAATTGGAAAGAAACACTTAAACAAATGTTTGAAAAGCCAAATCTAACCCCAGTTTTCTCAGTAACTTCACCTATGACCAAAGGCAAGTTGTTTCTCCTCTCTTTGCTTCATTTTACAAATGTATGTAAAAATGTTTCCTCATTTAACAAATATCTATTGAACGCTAAGCACATGCCAAGAACTGATGTACTCTTGGCATATTTAGGGAGATCAGCACAGCCAGAAGAGGCAACACCAGGGAAAAGATATCAAACATTTGTGCAGAAAAAGGAAGACTCAGATATGACCCCTTGAAAGACTCCTTCCACATCCCAGAAGAACCATCAATATACAGACATTAGCGGAAGCGAGACGTGCACTAATAGAATGTTTAACTTCTTTCAACTTTTGTAACTGTTCAAATGGTGATAAAATATATTTAAGTTCGGAAAATGAATAATACATCCAAAAATACTAGAAGACGAATTATACCAATAAATCTAAATGGTTGATTGACTCGGTGACCTCAAAAGACATTAGAAGCTTTTGCATAGCAGCTGTCCTATGAGCAACCTCTGTGTTGGCTCCAACCTTATATCCTAGCTGAGGAGTCATTTGAGGGATAACCAAAGGGACCCCCTCTGATTGGTCCAGCCATCATAGGTGGAATTCCCACTGTTCTCCCTTCTTTGGGGTAGGGGAAAAGGGGGCTCCAGGAGAAGAAACTGTAGGGACAGGAAGGAACCCAGGTAATGGAAAAGTTAAATGCCTAATAGTGATCAGAGTATAACATAGGTGAATGAAGACCCTGCAGGCGGTAGTGGAGACAGTGACATATTGGAGACCTGGGAGCTACTTCTCCACTTCAGTCACTATTGTCATGTCCTAAGGTACCCAGGATGGTTAAATCTTGTTATATTTTTGTAAAGAAAATCCTAATTTTTAAGTAAAATCTTAAAGCCATAGTAACCAATAAAAAAAAATTTAGCAACATTTGAGTCAAATAAAAAACCTGAGAGCCAGTTGTGACCATAGAACACTAAGATGTTTTCATCTCCCCATATTATGCATGAGATTAGAATAATATAATAATGTAATTGTTGACAACTGAAAGAAAATGAGTGATGGGTGTAAATCTTGTTGGGAAAACTAAAATACCCATGTGAGGAGGGGGGATTAGAGAAAAGTGGGAGGGCTTTGGATTTAAAATATAAAAATAGTGTACACCAAAGAGAATAAAAGAAAGAGGAGACAGATAATCAGAGAAAGAGACAGCAAGCATGAGGGGTGGGGAAAAAGAGAGACAGAGAGAGAGAGAACACATAAACAAGAAAGAAAGAAAGAAATGAAAGCAGAATTGGGCATTTCAGGGAACTAAATGTAATTCCTCTAAATTTTCATTTAGGACAGTCTTGCAAGCAAAATAGCTTTTAGGAATTTATATTGATGACAAAGTCATGATTTTTATAGATTTCAGCAGACTTTATGATGCTCAGCTTTTGAGTTGTGTTAAAGATATGTGGAACCCCAGAAGGAAACTCATTATTCCTAGAATTAAGTACATGGATTAGAAAAGGGAGCTGTGGACGTATTTGAGAGTCTGATGATTTTGAGGCAAATATAATTTTTCCCTTGCAAAAAACTTGGAGTTAAAATGATGAAAGATTCATAAATATGCTTGCACACTTTGGAAGAAAAAAGAAAGGTTCTCAAGTATTTGGGTGCAATCTTATATGTGAACACATGCACCCCACATGTAAAATATATATTTAGAACCCTAATTGGTATGGTTCAGTGGGTTGGGCATTGTCCCATAAACCAAAAGTTCACTGGTTCAATTCCTTATCAGGGCGCATGCCTAGGTTGTGGGGTTTGGTCCCCTGTTGGGGTGCATGTGAGAGGCAAACAATTGACACTTCTGTCTCTCATCAATGTTTCTTTCCCTCTCTTCCTCCTTTCCTTCCCCCATCTCTGAAAAAATTAATAAATGAATAAATTTTTAAAATATATATCTAGCTGGAAGTTCTGAAACTTCCAGAACTCTAAGGGTCAAGTTGTAACATCATAAAAATGATAAACCTGCATGGAACCCATAAATAATTTTCCATTTATGTAGAAAATTAAGAGACCCAGCCCACTCCTGAAGTATGAATATAAATAGATATTTATAGCAATCATGTGCTCCTAGCAAACATTATTTCAATTTTTACAAAATCCATTCAGATTTAGACACAACTGTTTTAATAAAAAACTTGATATGAAACTGTTCTCAGTTCTTCTCGGTTTTTTCTCTCTGAACAGGTACAATTTTCTTTTTTTTCTTTTTCTCCCTCTTTAACAAGCATCAGTAAAAGTGTTCAAAATGTCACAAGTTACTTTTCCAAGTTTCTATCCAGTTTAAGTCATATTTTGAAAACGACAACTCGTCCTTTCTGTACATAGCAATTTTAGAAAGTTTCATAGCTTATCCAATTTATTTCAGAGGGTGGCCAGGTGAGGGTTGGGATGAGGGGTGAGAGTGAAGGGAGGGGGCGATAAATAATGCCTCCTACTGCCCATAAGTGCCAATCAACCTCAAGTCAGTGGCACAGGTCTCCATTTTTCAAATGTCAGTAAGTCTTCTATTAAAAAAATATATGGGGCCAAGTGACTGTTATAGTTCTCATTCCTCATGATCTCATTTTCAAATGTTCCTGATCTTTCATTGCTTTGTTGTGTTTTCTGATGGAGTGACACAACCTCCAGCATGTCCAAGTTCACATCCCGAAATCTCTGATAAAACCATGCTGACACGGTGACATTTGTCACCGTTAAAAATGATATCCCCCATCTGGGAGCCTCAGCTGAAGGTTTTTCTTTTTCCAATCAAAAATAGATTTTAATCAAGAACAGCAATTTGACATTATAAAAAAATTTCAGAGGAGCAAAAAATAAACACATAAAACTTATTAGAACATATAAAATTGTACTCCATCCCTGACTGGTGTGGCTCAGTGGGTTGGGCCTCATCCCGCAGACCGATGGGTCACAGGTTTGATTCCTGGTCAGGGCCCATGCCTGGGTGGTGAGCCAAGTCCCTGGTTGGGGGCATGTGAGAGGCATCCTATTGATGTCTCTCTTGCATGTTAATGTTCCATTCCCTTTCTTTCTCCTTACCTTTCCTTCTCTCTAAAATCAATTTTTAAAAATTATTTTTTAAAAACTTGTATCCCACTACCCAGGCATACATCTAGTTACACTTTCTGGGTGTGTGAGCACGTATTTATTCCTGCACTGTTCAAGCAAACAACCAGATGATACTACTTTGCAAAGTAATGTTTCACCTAAGTATTGCGAATGCTGTTCTATCAATAAATGTTTGTTATTTCAACAAATAATATTGACAAATGTTATTTTGAAAATGGAAAAATAAATTAACATCAACCACATGGCTCTTAATAGCCAAATAATACAATAGCCACTATATTTATTTGTCATAATGTGTATACACAATCCTGTTACTTACTGTTATAAGCAATTCTGTAAGGAACATCTTTCCAACTAACTCTTTGCACACGGCCCTATCGACTGTCTTCAGCTCAATTTCTAGCAGGGGTGGCAATAATAATAGAAATGATAACATTTCTGACAACTGACTTTGTGCCAGGCTCTGACTAAGCACTTCTCATGTGTGATCTTATGCAATCGTGATACTAATCCCAGTTTTACAGGTTAGAAAACCAACATATGATGAGAATAAGTGCAGGCATGCCTCATTTTAATGCTTTTTGCTTTATTGTGCTTCATGATGTCACATTTTTTTCCAAATTGAAGGAAGGACCTCCATCAGCAACAAGATTACAACTCGCTTTATTGTGGTGGTCTGGAAATGACCCCCAAAAACATCTCCAAGGTATGCCTGCAACTTGTCTTAGGAAGTGGTACTCCCAGATCTCCCAAATACGGTTGAATCCCCACCCACACCCTCAAGGTGAAATTTTCAGCTCAAACAATATTCATGGTTCAAAGTACTCTGTTGAGGCTCACCAAATAGCCCTCCAATTAAGCAAAGCCCACTGTCTCCATGTATTTGGAGATAAGTTTTCCTGGCTTGCCCAGCCCCCTCCAGAAACCCCTTACCACCAGCTTTTAAACATTGCCTTTAAGTTCACTATAACGGCTCGGAAAACGGTGCTATAAAAATAAGCAAAAGACCTGGGACTCAAATTGAACATAAAAGTAGTTGTAGATACCGTGTCTTGACAAACAGCCTCTCCAAACCACATAAATTGTCCAAAACCTCTTAAACCTTTGCTCTACATCACCACACAGGACTGCAAAGGGAATACCGCAAAGGAACTCCAGGCTAATTGAAAAATCACTCACTTGAGATGCAGTGAGGATCATGCTCCACTTCTACGGACGTTTATGGAAGCTAGAAACACGTGGAGTCCTGCCTGAACCCGGCAACTGGCTAATCAGCAAACTCAGAGAGATGTCATCTGCTTTTTCCTCCCTTTCATTGCTAGATTTGCATTTAATAATTCATGAGAAGTGAAAAAAAAGTACTGCTCTATAGGGGAGATCCGGTATCCAAATTCCTTCCACCTCTGAGTCCCCACTGCTCCCCTTTCAAAGAAAAACTGCAGCACTGACTATGGGAAGCCAGTCATCACCCAAGCACTGAGTTTCTAAAACCTATTGTTCCAAGATCATTATCATGGTTTTCCATTAGCAGGACTAAGGAAACGCTTTCCTAAATAACCCTGTCAATGGTTTAAAAAATGTATTTTTGGAAGAAAGGCTCGATATGGGACTGGCAGGGGGATTATATTGATCCTCATTTTGGAGGCGCTCTCCCCCTACTACGTTTTGGAGGGACAATTAATATCGACTGCACCTATCATTAATTTTCCACAGTCAGCAGGGGCTTTTAGGTTTTATAAGCATAATATCAATACGGACTGACTTAGAAGCTCTTATTTACTTTCTTTTTTCCTCCTGCATTCAGAGTTCTCTACCCCCACAAGACAATATCTCACCGGTTTACGGCAATCGGCTACTCAAGAAAGTAACTTGGATGTTTGTAGGGAGATGGGTTCTCATTATCTTTTCAGAGGCAACAGGATGTGTGATTTCATCCTGATGCTTTCACAGCCCCCCTGTCCAGGGGGTGGGGGTGGGCACTGCAAGGGGAGACAGGAAACGGAACGGGGCAGAGGCAGTGCCTCTGCATCCCTCTCTCTTCTGCACCTTGGAGCTCAGTGCCTTGCACCCCTTCTCTCGTTAAAGTCCCCAAGGGGCACGTGCATTTTCTCCCCATGGAGCACAGCAACACTTTGGGTGTCATTTTATTCTGTGTTCTCTCTCTGTTCTATCAGACCAGAAATTCTCTATTCTTTCAAGAATCCCTCACCAATAAGTGGCAAAGGATGGAGACCATGCCCTTTGGAGCTTACTCCTTCCGGGTCTAATCTTCAGGGCACTCTTGTGTCAGGATTCCAGACTTTTCTGGCCATGATATCTCAAGCACACAGGGTATGATGTCCCAGGAAACATAAACTAATGGGGCCGTTGACTTTGGTCTTATTTCCTTTGGACACTTGAAGTAGAGGGTCCAGCACAAAAACACCCCTTTTTATTATAAAATCTCCTATTACAAAATCATAAGCATGTAATTCTGTAACATAACAATATCACACTCAAGCACACCATATGACATTTTAGGTGAAATGTTCAAATAAAACTATAAGTTATTACACCCATATTGTTACCCTACCAACCACACTCAAGCAGGCCTTACTTCTGCTGGACCCTGTAGAGATCATATAATCATTGCCCAAGGGAAACTAAGACAGGTCAATAAAATCATCCTCCCACCTTTAGCAAAATGCTTGTTCATTCAACAAACATTTGTTGAGTTCCTATTCTATCCAGGGACTAATTGGATGCTCTGAATGCGTGAAAGCTGGATCACACAGGGATCTGGCCTGGAGGAGATTAAAAATCTCCGAACACCATAACACAAGGTAGAAAGAAATGCCAAGTCACATAAGAAAAGTGAAAATAAAGCATGGGGCGTGATCAGAGCAGGCAGCATCCCTGACAGTAGACAGCGGAGGCTGTTTTGTTACAAACCTTCAAAGCAGGTGGAATCTAAGCTTCTCTTAGGAGTGCATCCCAAAGGGCAGCCAACGCAACCAGCACTTTATAGCTAAAATGCTGTCCTGATATGCCCATTTTGCAAACAGTGAGATCTTATTTACTTATTTCTGCCTTCCCTCCTGGGTAGAGGGAAATCAACACCTGGGGGCCACGGGCCGGTACACCTAGCAAGCAGACTACAATAAGAAGTGATGAATGTCCTTTCTGCATTTTGAAACAGTATTCAGACCTGACTCACTTAGTAAGATGGACACCTTACTAAGTTCAGCGTCAGAGGACTAGCATGTCCAAAGCAATGTTCTACGTGGTAAGCCCTGTCCCAGGTACCTTGTATGAGCCCACTTTACAGATAAGGAAACTGAGGCTGAGAAGTTCAGTCATACGGTGGATGAGTGATGGAACCAGATTCCAAATTCACGCATGTCTGATTCCATAGACGGCGTTCTTCCCATGGCACCAGCGGCCAACACTTCCCTGGCTGGGTTCACAAGGAGCATCTCCCACTTCCGCCCTCACTGTCTACGGGCATCCTCCTGCTTAACCCAATTTCTGACTTTTGCCTTTTCTCAACAGCCTTGTGACATTGCTGCCCACAACCCAGTGTGACTGTCCCCAAATTCTTCTGGGCAGCAATTTAGATCCACTTCATCCTGTCCAGGTCCTTCTTAGAGACTGACTTCACAGGTTCCCTGGAAATAAACAGCACCAAGCATTATGGTGTTTAGTGGCAATTTAAGCAGGCTAGGCAGTGGTCAGGCTCTCCCACTGTCTAAGGGCATCACGTTCTCCCCAAATAAGGGAGTGCCAGCCACATCATGCTACAGCAGAATGCAAGGACAGAGAGGAGCGGCCAGCTAGCTATCTGCTGTGCTCCACAGTCCCATGCTGTTTAATCTAATAGCTAACATAATATCAAGGGACAGTTTAAACAGGCTACTTTCACCTAATCTGCGCATGCTGTATGCAAAACAGTACTGACCCTGGCTTGGTTCCTTAAAGCATGTAGGATTTAATCATCTCCCACTGTTACAGAAGTAATGACAAGTTACTTAGTACTTTTAAGACTGATAAATAAAATCCTTCTGACAAGTGAGCTAAAAATCTACGCTGCTACAAAGTTGCAATATAAAATGTCTCTGTCCCTAAACTCAGAATTTCTTTTCCTAAAGCTGAAAATGATCTCCAGTCCCTTCACACGGATTATTCCTGGACACTCTCAAATATGGCACACCCAGAGCAATGAGTTATGCATTGCCTTTTCTGAAAAGGGGAATTCTTCAGGTGCTAAATAGAATAAATTAATAAAGAAAGAGAGAAAAAACATGAGGAAAAGAGAAATAGAGAGATGCATCTGTGTATTTTATTAACACTGAACTTCAAATAAACATCTGTGGGAGTTTCAATACACTTGACTACACACCATCATCTTTATGCCGTAGCTAAGGCCCTGGATTTGGAAAGTGTAGCAGAGATTTATCTGCAGTGATAAAATCTCCAGTTTCTCTCAATTCACATTCATTTCTCCCATCTTTCTTGAAGGAATACTCTCTCTTCCCTCCCCAAGAATCACCGATTCATTCCCTCTTCCAGGCCCCCCTTCTAACCTGTTATTTAACTGAGTTTGACAGGTCGCTAATACTTATTTAGAGCTGCTGGTCACCACTGTCCAATACCTCACCCCCTCACAAATGGGTATTTGTCACCAGGAAAGAAGGTATGGATATTAACACAGGCGGTGGCCTCAAGTGCCACCCATGGAGGGAGATGGATTAGAGATGTTGTCATAAATAAATAAAATGTTCTGTAAAGGAGGAATTGCTCTCAACTGACTTAAATATAACTCCAGGTTAAGGTGATTTAAAAAAACCATCACATCATTCACGGGAAAAGAAGCAGGAGAAAGCCCGTGTTGCTGTGCTGTAACCATCGTGAGAGAAGTGGGTATGTGCCCATGACTGACTCCTGGATCATAGTCTCTTTCAAGAATCTGATGAGAGTTATAAATCTGCACTTGCCAATGCCTGCCCCGTGGTTTATATCTAACCCAACATCATGTTGTGTTTGGCCTGTACTATCTTAAAAATTTGAATGAGTTCATGATATAAAATTGAGATATTTTACATAAAGTCCAGAAAATTTGCTTCTCTTGAAAAGCTCAAAAGTCAGATAGTACTGGCCCAGCATGACCCTGAGGTAACAATTGGCTGATGCTGGGTAGCAACTTTTCCTTATAATGGGGTATTTGGTATCCAGCTGGCCACACCCCCCCCCACCAGTCCCAATTGCCCTTTACCTGTCACTCATTCGCATGATCTGTGGGCCCACGAGTTCGTGATCCCTGACATAAACGCTCTCTTCCAACAAATGTTTGTAAGCACAAACTTCACTGTAAAGGTTCAGATGTGGATGAACCCTTCGTATAGATGACCCATTATCCAGAGCTTTCTGAGCTTGGCCAAGTCGCATCTCTGATCTTCAGCTTCCTTGTCTATAGGATAAAGGGTGTGCCTGACCATCTTTTAGGTCCCCTTCTCCCACTGAGTTTAAGTAAAAGACAAAAACCTCCTTTTTAAAAAATAAATTCTTGAGATAAGTGTGGAAAGGTAAGAGTCTCACAAAATATTATTTTTATTCTGTAGACCAACAAATAAGCCACTAGCAACAGCACATTCAAAGACTCCATGGGGGAAATTGGCTAATCTTTAGACACGCTTCCACCAAATAATCGCCCGTCCTCCCCTCTCAGCCTCGGAGTGTCCACTTTGCACAACAGGCGATCATCTGTAGTTTCTCTGAGGAGCTGGGTGTTTAGGAAGCCGTGGGAGAAGAAACACAACCAGGGAAAGCTCTCGGTCCACAATACCGCTGCATGTGCTTGAGGAGGGAACCGGCGCTCCAGGCCTAATCCGAGTAAGAAGCTCAGGACGTGTTTGAAATTACTCTGTTGGGCCTCCATCCTGACTTCTTTCCCCCAGATCGTATAAATAGGGCCTAAGTATAAACTCAGTCATTCACGTGATGGCCATTTTCTAATGGGCTACTAACATGGTGGGGACACACAGGGAAAACTGTTATTTTTTTTCCCCTCCTGCTTACAGAGTCTTAGGCTTTTAGTGGCAGAAAGGATTTTTAAAAGGCCCGAATGCAGCCCTCTCTTTTTACAGAGAAGGAAAGATCTTAACCCAAGACACAGGATGAGGCCCACTGCCCTCAGGCCGTTGCGTGTGTTTCTGTGTGTGTGTGCCTCCCTGGTTTCTAGCATGGCGTGGGCTGTGGAGCCAGACTGCCTGGTCCCACTCTCACCAGCTGAGACCCTTATTTCCCTTACCTCTGCTTCTTCACCTATAAAAATGGGGATAATGGTAATACTTATCTCTTAGGATTGCATGAGGATAAAATGCCATGATGTGGGGGTCTCTGTGCACTCATTATGGGACCCTGAGCAAGTTACTTGACCAGCGTGAGATTTAATTACCAGTCAGTAAAATGTTGCTGGAATTACATGAATAATGTGTATGGAAATGATTAGCACTAGGCCTGACATATATAGGTACTAAAGAAAAATAGTTCTAATAATTAACCACTAATATTTCATTAATTTTTACAAACTTTTCAGTTAAAGGTTAAGTGATGTCTTGAAATCTCACCTTTCCCCTGCAAATCAGCACCACTAACAAGGACTAATATTTGCTAAGCGTTTATAATCTACAAGGCGCTGTGTCAAATGCATTGCATGTATTGACTCACTGAATCTTCATAGCAACACCCTGAAATAGGTCATATTATTATTATTATCCCCATTTTACAGATAAGGAGACTGAGGTTTGGGAAAATAATCAAGCACATACAGCTAATAATTGCAAAGGCTGAAATTTAAACCAGGCATCGAACCCAACAGTTGTTCTACTGGATCCTCAAGGAAACAAAATCTATTCTCCTAATAAGCTTTATAGTTGGCCATTTCTGCCACAGGGCTTAGAAATAAACTGGCAGAGATACTAAAAGGATAAAGTTAAACTTAATTTCTCTCATGGAAAAAAAACACTGACAAAGGGTTTCCTCACAAATGTGACAGGTGAGACACATTGGCATGTGGAATATTAACTGCACCAAATCAAATAATCTCCCCTAAATCATCACAGCACCATTTGGAATACTGTCCTTGTCAAAACGAATGAGTTCCATTTGTTGAGCACCTTCCGCCATGCCAAGGGCCACTTAGGAACCTTTGAGAAGTCATTTGATCCTAATGTCACACAGGTGCTGAATGATCGAGTCAGCATTTGCCTGGAGTCCGTCCCATTCTGGGCCCAAACTCTGTGGCCTATGAGTCAGAGCAGAATGCGAAGAAGTTAACAGAGAAGGCCCTGCAACCAGATGCCTGCCTTCCCAAGTCAGGTCCTCATCCCACTGGTTTTGCAGCCTTGGGAAACTAATCCCGGTGCTCTGTCCTTTCTCTCGTCACGTGGGAAAACTAATCCAAACACAATTGCGTGTAGGTCACTTAGAGAAGGGCTACTCAGAGTGTGGTCTGTTAACCACGCCAGTCTGCATCCTGTATGTCACCAGGCCATGGTCAGGTAAATACTGAAATTGACCATATGATAGAGTCATTTTTATATCCATTGACTCAAATTATAGTAAGACAATAGGGCTTGTACTCTCTATGCCATCTTAAACTTATTTTTCTTTTTTTTTTTAAGGGAGGGAGAGAGGAAGAGAAACACCAATATGTGGTTGCCTCTTGAGGGCCCTCTACTGGGGACCCAGCCTGCAACCCAAGCATGCAACCTGACCAGGAATCAAACTGGCAACACTTTGTTTTGCAGGCTGGCATTCAGTGCACTGAGCCACACCAGCCATAGCATCTCTTAATATAATTCTTTACTCCACTGTCCCTCCACTTTCTACAAAGGGACCCCAAAATTCCAGGAGCATCAAGAAGATAAATCCTAAGACATAGGATGCTGATAACTTTATGGACCAAAACATAACTCTTTCCGAGCCCTGGTTGATGATCTATGGGGAGAAACTCTGAGGAAGTTCTGAGGGTTTTGCTGGAGTAGATCAATGGGCTTCTAAGACACCCATTAGCAAAAATGGTGGAAAATAATTCAATCCCTCAACTTTTGCTGGCATAGCATGGCCAATGTTACATTTTCTAGTTATAAAGTCCTTTGCCTTAGTCTTTCCATGATCTTCTCCTTCCTCTTAGAGATAGTATTTAATGTAATTATCAGAAAGGTAGAGCAAAGATAAATCTGGGTAGGAAATCCCGAATCTCCACTTACTGGTTCTGTGATTAGAGGTGCATTACCTACTATCCCAGAGCCTTGATTTCCCCATCTGAATAAACGAAGTGATAATGCCTACCTTGGAGGGAGGGTCAAAGGGGATCCAATAATAAAAACCCCCAACAGACTCAATTCTCCTTCCCCATTCTCATTTGTACAGCAGATAATGCAGTTGTTATTAGGGGTGGCCAGGGAAAGGGAAATAAGGTCTGAGAATCATTTCAATAGCGTCGCTTCACTCAATATTTATTTACAGCCAAGACTCCAAATTTTTTGTTAGACCCCAGGAAAATGATAATATGAAGACAGCACTTCCATAGCATTGTCAGAAACAAAAAGTCACAGTGAGTAAGGCCATTCAACTGAGGGAAAGATCCGAGGGAAACATCCAATATGTATTAAACAATTGCTGGGGAAGCACAGCTGCCCAGGACTCTTTGCATAAAAGTGGCGTTTTGGTCTGGCAAGGGGTTTACAAGAAGAAACCAATATCAGAGAGAAGATCCCCCTTTGCTGCTGAAGTGAAAGGAAGGGACTGTCCTTAAAATGAACACTAATACTCTATTGACCAGGACAACCATCCATTGACTAACTTAAGGGATTTGAAGACAACTGATTTAACTGCTGCTACACAATATCATTTAACAAACACAGTTGCTATGTGGTTGTAAATGTTTTAGAAGTGGGTCAGAACTTTTGGTTTCAATGAGGGTGGCAGGTAACAAAAGATGAAGGAAGTCACCTATGAAAAGGTATCCAATGCATCAGAAAACTCATTCCCCATTCCCATGCCCTAAGACAAAAATACGGTCTCTACCAGAAAGTGCAGTTTACACTGGGAACACCTTTTTTTAAAAAATTTTTATTGTTATTCAATTACAATTGTATGCCTTTTCTCCCTTTCCCTCCCCCCCACCCCAGCTGAACCCACCTCCCTCCCCCACCCCCACCATCCCCCCCGATTTTGTCCATGTGTACTTTATAATAGTTCCTGCGATCCCCTCTTCCCACTGTCCCCACCCCACTCCCCCCTGGACACTGCTAGACTGGGGAACACCTTTATAATGGCTGATACCACCAGTCTGAGAAAGGTTTACATTCAGTGTAAATAAGTTAGATTTCAGAAGTTGAGTTCCACTACCCAAGCTGTTCCTTATTAATTCATACAACTCAAAGACATCTACTAAAAATAATACCTCTGGAACTATATACCATCTTTATGGAGATCATTACTATTTCCCCATAATAGCACAGTTACTGGTCCCATTATTTTTCTTGATCACCTTCCTGCTCCTGACCCTTGCCACCAGCTTATCCACAGTTCTACCCTGAGATCCCATTAGCTTCCCTTTCTCCAAATGACAGTCACTCTATGCATCCCACAAAGCCACAAAACTGTCCTCTTTTCCCCTCTCCTCTCTCTTTCCAATATGAGATGCACAAAGTAGACTAGAATAAAAGGTGAAATGGAGAAGTCTTAAAAACTGCATAAAGATTGGCCTTTGAAGCCTTGCCTCATCCATTCATTAATTCATTTGCTCTCTCACTCATTCATTCAACAAACAGCTTTTGAATGCTTGCCCAGCACCAGGCATGAAGCAAGATGTCCAGGACACAAAGAAGAATATGACCTATCTCTGCAGGAAAGCACACAGATGAACAGATGACTAAGAAGGATGGCTGGGCTCAGTGGGATTAGATAGGAGGGCACCTCACTCACCCAAAAAGAGTCAGAAGAAGAAGCTTCTCTGAGCAAGGTCTAGAAGGATTAGTAGGACTTGTCTGGGAGATGAAAAGGTGGAAGGCACAGGAAAGCTCCAATTAAAAGAGCAGAGACTCATTTAGTTTTGCTCTTGGTCTATCCCCAGCAACAGCCCAGAGCCTGCCGTGCAACAATTATTCCATGCACAGTAAATGAATGAATTATTGTCACAAAGAAATCCCTACAAGAACCTAACCACTCATTGTCCATCAGTCCCTTAGCAAGAGAGATGGTGACCCATTTCCATTCCTTTTACAGCCCTCTTACACAGAAAGTGCTTCATGCTGTGCTCTCTAAGGGGTCCCTAATTCCACTTCTGTCATATGCCACTTCATCTTTGTTTCCAATTGCCTGTCATAAAGAGACAGAAAATAAGGGGAAGAAAAGGCTCCTGAATAATAAAATTTGCATGTGACCTCTTTCAGACCAAGATGCCTAGTAAAATAACTGTGGATGGGGGCGTCCATTCATTTAGCAAGGATTTCTCAACCTCAGTACTATTCTTTGTTTTACAGGTCTGTCCTGTACACTGTTAGTTGCTTAGCAATATCTGTGACCTCTGCCCACTGGATGCCAGTAGAAACCCCCAGGTCAGAATGTTCCCAGGTGAGGCAGTTGAAACCACTCTCAACTGAGAACCACTAAAGATGATAGTCCCCTTGGTAATCCATGCCTGTGAGGTTTCCAATAGACAGATGTGCAACCTCAGAAGACAATCACAGATTCCTAGCATTAAACATGACCTTGGAGTTTGTCCAACCCAACTCAGATTTTGCCTGTGTAGAAAATGAAGCCCAGAGAGGGGAAGTGGCTATCTGAAGTCTAAGCCAGCAATGGTAGCAGAGTAAGTTCCAGGCTTCTTGCCACTTGGACAAGAATATTTCTACCACACAATATTTTTACATGACATTCTTTTTCTAAATTATTTTTAAAAAGAAAAAAGAACTAACATTGATTTAGAATAACAAAGTTACAATAATAGTAAATAATAATAATAATAATAATATCTCACTAAGTAATGCTCACTCACTAAGTAATTATAATACATCAGACACTTTTATAAGAACCTTTTCTGCATCATAATTTTTGACATAACAGTCACAGAAGTCCTGCAAGGTACATATTCCCAGCTCCATTTTTATAAATGAGGGGCAGAGGCTAAAGGCTAAAGGCTAAAATACATTAAAGGCAAAACAAAAGGAAACAAAAAAAGAAAAACCCCCATCTCTTGTCCAGAGCAAGGCAAAAGCAGAGAGAGAAGACTCACATGGGGGCTCCCAGCTTCTAATGCCTCTCACCATTCCTCTGTCATGTGGCCATAGCCGGCCCTGCCACGGACCCATGCGAGCTGGCCACTCTCCTACCACTCTTCCTGACTTGCACTGCCTGCAGCTCATCTGAGCTGGGCCTGCCCCACCCTCTGCCCTTTCTGATCACACTTTCATCTGATGTTTGCATTTTTAGGCCACCTTTGGTGATGACCTTCAGCAGCTGATGCAGTCCATGTAAGGTAACAAGTATTTGCTGAGCTTCTTCTCCTACGGGCCAAGTTCAAGTCTCGGTATATCTAGAGAAGCTCACAGTAGTTTATTTCTTTTTCAGCACTTGTCAAGGTTGGTCATTGTTTGTTGATTTTTCCCAGCTCTCCCGCTGGACGGGAAGCTCTGAGAGGGCGTGGATCACATGTATGTGACCATTCTTGTAGCCTCTGTGCCTAGCACAGATCACATGCGCAACTGTTGCTCATGAAACCAAATTGAACTGATGGAACCCATGCTCTGGGACAGGCACACTTTGTTCTTTAATATTCTTATTTGATCTCACTAAGACCTTCATTTTAACAGTAAAAACTTAGGAGCAGAGATTTTTAAGGGATTTGTTCAAAGTCATCCAGCTGGTATGTAGAGTTGGCCCAGCAACAGCCCAGAAGTAATACAAAAGATGGTTCAAAGTAAACAAATATACAACTCCAAAGAGACTGAAGAGAGCAGTGGTTTAAAACACAGGCTCAGGAGTCAGACTTCCAGGGTGTGCACCCCTGGTCCATTACTTACTGTCTGTGTGATCCAGGGCCAGTAACTTCTTTTTGCCTTGGCTTCCCCATCTGTATAATGGAGGTGATTAGAAAACCTACCTCAAAGAGTTATTGTGAGCAACATAGGAGTCAATATACATAAAGTGCTTTAAACATTGCCTAGCACATAGTAGCTAATATTTATATAGTGCTTACTTTTTTCATAATAAAGGAGAGAGAAGGAATAAACCAATGTACACACACATACATACACAACAATTAGAAAACACTACAAGAGTAAATCAAGAGTGGTACAGAGAAGTGTCACAGGATGAAATAATTTTTATTGGCCCCACAGAAAATAATACCCCACATTTAGGTCCTGGCCATTCCATTCAATGTTGGAAGAATATACCCTCATCTTTAACATAAGCTACGCTTTTTACTAGCATTGAATTCAATTCAGCTTTATATGCTGTTTAAAAAAAAAAAAGAAAGAAGGGAAACACTGTTCCAAAATGCCTTCAAGTAGATGACAGAGAGAAAAAGGCACACACAGACACACAAAAGCTGTGACTCCTGGGCCACGCTGCCACCTGTGAAACTGACTAGGCAGAGTTCTGAGAAAGGGCTTCAGATGGCTGCAAGAGACGGGGCTGTGTGGAGCCCGTTGATGAGACACTTAACTCTGACTCATACTCATTTATGCTACATCTAAGCTGCTTTCAAGTCAAGTTTCCCTCAAAAATACTATTCATATCAAAATGGCAAAGTTCTGGCTCTCATGTCTCAGGATGCTGAGTAATCCATTTTGCCTTCATCTTCCTAAACTGGCGGGTGAGCAGTCTTAGACAGGTTAGCAGTGCCACAGCACCATAAATAAATAATTATGTAGATATCTGCTGGACGTGCCAAAAAATATATTTCTAAACAACTAAGGAAGCTTCATTATTTCTCACAGGGAGCAGCTCCAAAGTCAGTCCTAAGGTCCTTCTCTTTCAAGACACTTAAGATGAAAAGAAAAGAAACTCCAATGTCTATATTCCATTTTTGTTATTCTAATCTCAGAAGTTGGAAGGGATTGGTCTTCAACGAACAAATTACAAAGTGAAACAAAAGAAATGGGGGGGGGGTACCCTACAGAATAAGTGAAACTTAAAAGGCATATCCACTAATAGCAACACGTGGACCTTATTCAGATCTTTATTCAGATCTTTATTCAAACAGTTAAAATAAATGACATTTATAAAATAATTAGAAGTCTTACCACTTACTTTATATTTGATAATAAAATTGTTGTTAATTTCTTTGATGTATAATGGTGTTGGGATTGCCTTTCTTAAAACATAATGAAATATTGACAGGAGAAACAGTGGCTTGGATAGTCTTCAAAGTAATATGAGAGAAGTAGATGGTGGGCAGTATTAAAGAATCGAGAGACCAGATCAGTGATGAATGGTTAATTGTTGAAGTTGATAACAGGTATATAGTTAGTAGATAGTACATAGTGGTTTATGATGCTATTATGCTATTTTCAGGCTTTTTATTAATAAATATGAAATAGATTAACTTTTAAAGGAGCAAAAAATATATATTTTGGTAAGTGATTGAGGATAAAGATAGAATGGCTTTTCCTCCCTCTGATCAAAAAGTGGCGCATACAATCATCAGCTGCTGTCTCAGCAGCATGTTGAAACACATCTGGATGATAACGCAGAGCTGTCTCTAAGACAGTGACGTGGTAAACTCTGAACAGCTGTACAGCACGTGGCATAGTCTGCCTCCCAGCACTGTAGCTTGTAGCCATACCTAATTCTTCCCCCTCCTCCTCCGGGAGGTTGTAATCACCATGAGATTGACCGTCACTAAGTCTGGGTCTTGCCATTACTCTGCCTCTTGAGGAGCCAGACCTAATATCTGGGACATGGTAAATGTGTGAAAAATACTTGTTGAAACTACTGAAGCAATGTTTGTGTCTCTATGGGGCCAATAAATTGAATCTAATAATTTTTTCATCATCTTCATATAGAACAATACGATTTTTAAAAACTTCTGAAAAAATGAGTGATTTTGGCAGGCACATCATCACATAGCTTATGGGTATTACCTAAAGTATTATAATGGTATGAAAGAGCTATGCATTTATGTTCAATATTTATTAAGATGGAAGTAATTGCATTTACACAGATGCAAATAGTTTAGGAAGAGGCTACAATGACTTACATTTGAAATATATTTATTAAGTAAGTATTCATACTATTGGTAAGGTATAAGGTACTATGGCAAAATTGCTTGAAGATACTATTCATAGGCTGAAAAAACTGTAGGCTTAAATGACAGCATCCCAGAGAACAGTTACTTGTTTGCTTCTCATAAATGCCACTACTGTATAGCAAAGAGTTTTAGTATATGGACCCTGGAACAAGACTGCCTGTGTTCGAATATTGGCTTTGCCACTGGCTAGCTGTGTGACCCTGAGCAAGTTACTTACCCTCCCTGTGCTTCCATTTCCTCATATATGAAATGGGGGCAACAATAGTGCCTATCTCCAGAGGTTATCGTGACGATTACATTTAAAGCATTTAGGAGAAAAAATATATATTGTACTATATATCCACAAAAATAGCTAAAATGGAAAATATTGACAATACCAACTTATAGCACAAATGTGGAATGCTAGAATTCTCATATATTGCTAGTAAGAGTATAAACTGGCTCAACAACTTTGGAAAACTATTTGACAGTATTTGTTAAACACATGCCTACTCTATGGCCCTGAGACTCCACTCCTAGGTTTATATCTAGGAGAATAGAGCATATATTTCCACTAAAGTTGTGTATGAAAATGCTTCTATTACTTTTAGTGATATTAGCCCCACATTGGAAACAATGCCAACTGTCTATCAAAGACTAAATACCTTGTGGTAAATCGATAAAATAAACTACTACACAAAAACAAGAATAAAGAATTACTAATATGGTTAACAGCATGGGTAAATCTAACAGCCATTTGGAAGAGCATAACAAGGTAGACAAAAGACCAAATAATGTATGATTCCATTTGCATGAAGTACAAGAACAGACATAACTAATAATGATAGAAGTAATTGCTGGGAGTGGTAACCTCTTGGGTAAGGTATTGACTTGAAAAGGGCACAAGGGAACTTCTTGAGTGTTAGAATTATTTTACACACATATAAAAGATCAATTGAGCTGTACACTTAAGATCAAAGCACTTTATACACTTTATTGTATTTTTAGGCCTAAGATCAGAAGTAAACTGTAATATAAAGTACTTAGAACAATATCAGGTACATAGTAAGTACTCTGGAGTGTGCTATTATTATTTACTCTTATCTTCTAGTTATCTATTCATTTCAAAGAGTCTATAGCATTTCTGAGAGCCTAACTATGTTATGATGGCATGAAAGTTATTACATCGAGTATAGTCCTCATCCTAACAAGTGGACAAGTTATTTGAGGAGCCCTGTTAACCAGTTCCAGTCACTATTCTGCCAGCATCATCATGCTTTAGCAATTAAGCATACAGGCTCCGAGGTCAAAGAAAACTGCCTTTGATTCTTGCCTCTGCCACTTACCAGCCTTGGCCATGTAACTTAGCATCTGGTGTCTTGGTTTATTCTTAATATACAGGTAATGATAGAAGCTGCTTCATAAGATTGCTATAAGATGCTTATAAAAAGTTAGCCACATCATCAGTAAATCAACAAACAAGTGCTAGTGAGGATGTGGAGAAAGGGGAACCCTTTAGCACTGTTGGTGGGAATGCAGACTGGTGCAGCCACTGTGGAAAACAGTATAGAGATACCTCAAAAAATTAAAAATGGATCTGCCTTTTAACCCAACTATGCCACTTCTGGGAACATATCTAAAGGAGCCCAAAGCACTAATTCATAAGAACATAAGCACCCCTATGTTCATTGCAGCATTATTTACAATAGCCAGGATATGGAAGCAGCCCAAGGGTCCATCAGTAGATGAGTGGATAAAACAACTACAGGGCATTTACACAACGGAATACTACCTAGCCATAAAAAAAGAAAAAAGAAAATTTTACCTTTTGTGACAGTATGTATGGATTTGGAGAACATTATGCTAAGTGGAATCAGCCAGTCAGAGAAAGACAAATACCATATGAACTCACTCATATGTGGAATCTAATGAACAAACTGAGCCAACAAGGAAAATGGGGACAGACTCATAGATGGAGAGCAGGATGACAGCCAAGGGAGAGGGGTAAGGAGATGGGGGGATTGAGCAAAAAGGAAAAAGGATTCATAGGCATGGACAACAATTTGGTGATTGCTAGGGGGGAGAGGGGTACAAGGGGACTAAATGGTAATGGAAAAATACAATAAATATTAAATCAAAAAAGTTAGCTACTATTACTATTTTTACATTGATGTAATCTTTGACTTTCAGAGAAAAACAATCAGGGCTAAAACTCTATTTTGGAGGCATTAATTACTAGTGAGTTTGGCTATGTTCCCAGGTTCAACTTCACTGCAATCATCTCAGATGTTTATGCAGACATCACCTAAGAAAAGCTAAATGACCTTTTGAGATCACATGGCACTATGAACTCCAGTTTATTTACAGACAAGCTTGTGGAAACCTGTCAATATGGCCACCAATTATGACTTTATTTTTAAGTATTATCTCTACTACCAGCAGGGAATTCCTAGATGTATGTTTGCACTCATCTCTTGGTTACTGACAGATTCTCCAATGACCTCAAAAAAAGAAAATCAGTGTAGGTTTCTGCACATGTGAGTGTGTATTGCACTCATATGTGAGCTTTCTTCAACCTTGCCAAACCACCAAAGCCTCCCTCCTCTTTGTAGCTATAACATGCTGTGTGTATGTACTTCTATTACTGCATATATTGCAAAATAACACCTTTACCCATTTGCCTGACTGTTCTCCCCACAGATCACAAGCTACTAAAAAGCAAAAGCCACAGCTTGCTCATTCCCTACCCACCAGAACTTAGCATGGTGCCCAGTACAAAGTAGATTCTCAACAATGTTGGGTTGACCTAAATGCCTAGAACGAGCAAGGCTGCTGCTAGCACAAATGGCAGCTTTGTAGAAATCAAAGTTACCCCTTTCTTCCAGCACAAGCAGTCCCACACCAGGACATACAGTTCAGCAAGCTGAGAATGGACTGGATTTCAGCCCTCCTCTTGCCCGCTCCAACCAAGTCCCTTCGTGCAACAAAAAAGCTGCCCAAACATAAGTGGATGACAAAAAGAACATGATGACCTTGTAGAGCAAAACAATACAGAGTGCCTATGGCTTGAGTAAGGTATGACTTATAAAAGGCACAAGGAAACCTTCTGGAGTATTGGAAATATTGTATACCTGTACACAAATACACACAAACACAAGTACAAATACACATCTATACACATACAAATATTACATGCACATCACTCTCAGGATTATCTGCAGTCTTTCCTATAAATCTAATCTCAATGTCTTTGTCACTTCTAAATGAGATCACTGAAACCCAAGGGTGCCCAACTAATGGGAAGGTTGGCCTGGGTGCAACAGAGGTGGCCCAAACCTTCCTTAATAGGAGAATCAGTAGCACCCACACTCCATAACCTGGGTACCAACTGAGCCAATGCAATTAACTCAAGGTCAGGCTAAGAGTCTAGAAATGATATTTGTAATTCAAGGAATATGTACCAGAGCAATTGCCTCTCCTGATCCTGACCTTCCAAGGTTATTTGGACCCAGCCTGCCATTCTAATCCTCTCTCCAGAGAGTCCAGAGAAAGAGCAGTCTAGAGCCAGACACCATCCTAACTGCTCACCCTAAGGGTGACAGTCCTTCTGGAATCCTCAAAGTAAAAGAATCTTTCTATCGGGGCTGCTGGCTTGGGTTGTTCCTTTTGGCTCTTTTTTCTTTTTATCCCTCTAGTTGTGTTTATGAAAGCAAATGGCTACATTTGGCAACAGACCCATCTCCAGTTTAATTTCTATTTAAACCTTGTAAGTGCCCCCAGACACTGCACTGAGATGGGCATTCCAGGATCCAAATAGAGCCAGTGATATATGGCAGAAGCTGGCAAATCCTTCCTCTTAACTCCTCCGGCTTGGTAATTCCCCACAGAACACTGACAGCCTTACCTCACGTTGCCACTGCGATTTAATAGCTAAGAGCCACAGTGAGGTCTTGTCTTACACAATTTAATTACACTCACGAAACAGACAACTGCATTTACTGGCCCACCATTACATATTATCATAAGTAATTTAAACTCAACTTCACTTGTCCAAATATATGGAGAAAATACGTCCTGTCATCCCAAAGCTTTAATGTTCCCTCTATAACTGTGAATCATCGACAGATCCTCAGTAATTTATTCTGCTTTCCAATTGGAAGCATATCTTAAAGGAAGAAAAGTCAGAATGTGCAACACTTCTGATAGTAAACTTGTCCACCTGCAATCCAACATAAATTAAGGAGCCATACTTTAGTGATTCAATTACACCACTGAGTAATTGAAAATATGCAATTACAAGGAGTTGAGGTTCTTATGAGAAATATAATGTCTGCATTCCAGATTCCCTCGTATTTGATTTATAATTGGAATATTGAAATAATCTTCTACATTTGAGAGAATTGCTCCCTTCTGGATAGTTCTAGAATCTGAATACTTTGGGCTACAAAGACCCTTAGAGATTATCGTGCTTAAGCCCTTGTTTTATGTACGAGGAAATGGAGGCTCAAAGATTAATCAGCTTATAAAATGCAAAGGGAGGTCTCAAAAAGTGGCCTTCTGACTCCAATTCAGAAAATTTACCATTGTGGTCAAATTCACAGTCTCTGGAATTGAACAAAATTCAACTTTAAGGATATACAAGCCACTTAATCTTCCTACGCCTTTGTTTCTTTTTCTCAAAGATGGTAACTTCTAGAGCATCTAGAGACTGTTATCTAGTTAAATAAAGATGCCTTTGTTTCTTTCTCTGTTAAATTAAGATGACAACTCCTAAGCAACTAGCAATAAATAGAGAGCAACTCCTAGAGTTGCTGACAGAACGTGTTTACTAAAAGACTCTGCGTAGTGTTAGAACACAGAAGTGTACTCAATAAAAAATGAGCTGCCACCGCCACCACCATCACGTCCAGTGTTAGTCACTGTACCATTCCATACTCTTTTACTTAAGTCCTACTGATACTCTCAATATCTAACCAACAATTTGGCTGCAACATAGTGGGGTTACTATTCTACAATAGCCAGAATATCTTTCCATCTTACCCCACAGACAGTGTATATTGCAGCATACTTCTCCATTTGAAAATCTGGATCCCTGTTCATCTAAAGGACAACATGCTAACCAACCACAAAACATCCAGTGCTTGATTTATTTCCTGGGTCGTATGCTGACTAGGTGTGATTGAATCTAGTACAACATTTCATCATAGTCTTCCTACTCTAGCTATCTCAAGTCAAACACATGCACAGACCTGCCCTGCTAGCTCTCTAACCAACAGCTGTAGACGCTGCATCTTAATATGCAAATATTTCTAAATCACAAATGATTATTCCCATCATTGACCTCCATTCTGTCTCTTGACAAAGGAAGCCATAGGTTCTTTGAAACCCAAAATAAGCACATGTGATCAACTGCTAATTTAGCAATAAACAGAAAATTGACTTCAAATCATCTCTCTGTCACTCTAATTGATTAACAGTCACATGAAAATTGATAACATGATTTTCAGCAACAGAGCATGTGGCACAAGCTCATCGGTTCTATTGGCTTTGGATATTGACTTCCTTCCAAATAAAGCTTTTTAAAAGTACATTAGTGAGTCCACTAATAATCTTAAAAAGTGGTCTAATTACAATAATGAACTCCATACAGTGAGTTAATGCAATACTGGAGCTTACAGATCTGAGCCTCTCACTGATTTAAAAACAAAGTATAAATTCTGTTAAATATATTGTACAATCACCGTTTTGTTCTAGGACTGAATACATACCTATTGTCCTCTTTGCTTCTGCAGCAGTCTATGCTTCTCCAGCAGTCTAGCAATAAATGCTCACATGATATCTACCTGACCTAAACTTTTCCCAAAATCTGTGATTCTCATCTTTACATAAAATTGATTTTAAGCCACTGACCCTCCAGTGTTCACATGGCTCAGATACCATCCTTAAAACATAGGAGGTTGAAAAAACCTAACAAGGGTGGTCTAGGTTGTGAATATTTCTCAATTGAGAAAGTTACTGTGGCAGAATTTAGCTCCGATTCACGTTGGCAGTTGGAAAATTGATATTGGGATTCTAATGAGGTATGCTAGCTAAGTCTCGCTGTGCTGAACATTCTGTTTGCTCCTCCAGGTAGGTCCATGTTTCATCCTTCTCTACTTCCTGTACCCACGAAAACTAACCTTTAAAGACTGTGTTCATGGGCTTCCTTATCTTCTGCCTCTGGCTAGATTGAGATATTGGGAGCCACTAACAACAAATCCAAGGCCAGGAGGAAAATGAGGTGTATTTTTCCTTCAGCTCCCTCCCAGCCAGGCACAGGTTGAAAGGGACTGCATTGCTTCCTCAAAGTCTGCACCCCATCTACCAGCTATCACTACAGCTCTCTGGCTTCCAGAACAGGCTCCCTCACCTGGCATCTTTAGGTCTAGGGATGGTCCTGCCCCTCCACTGTGGCTAGCCTTACTGACTTATCACTTGTTGACTTCATTTAACCCTTTTCACACCCTCGAAAAGTCTCTTCATTAAACTCTTATCCCATTCAAGAGTGCCATCCGCTATGTGCCAGAATCCTGACTGATATATCTACCTTCCAGTAACCCAGTGGTCCTCTCTCCGCTGGAGGTTACAAACACTTTTGAAAACCTAAACTTAAAAAAAAAATTGTAGAGACCTCTCTCTGCCAAAATGCACAGTCATATGCATATGAACTGTCTGATACATTTCAAAGAGCTGAGAGACACCCGAAAACACATTCATGGATCCCAAAGTATGAACCCCTACTATGGCAAGGTGATTTAAAAACAGTTTTTATTTTCAGGGGGGAACTATATGGGTACCATGGTGCTCTTTAAAGAGTCCTACTTTGGTAATCAGATTGTGGCATACAAAGTCATAAGAAAGCACCGCACACCTAAAAAAACCCTCTAAATAAAGAATGAATATAAACATACTACTCTGTGCTACAACTTTAATTTTACTTCTGTCCTTGATTTTCATATCATGTATTTATCACATATACCCTTTGAATGTTTTTCCATTAACCAATGTTTTACCTAGTGGTAAAGGTTTTTACTCATCATTTCAAGTGCCATCTGGACTATTGATAAGTAAATGTCTTTAAAAATCTCTCAAAGAGATTTCTTAAAATTTTACCATCTAGCAGACCCACACTGCATTCCAAAGCCTGATCCCCAAGGAGGCTGATATGTATTCAGCTGTTTCTATATTAACACTGGTGGCTTCATATTATTAAAAATGTATACACCAAGTTTCCCCAAAAGAAACAAGTGCGGATTGTGATGAAAAATAAATTCCACTTCAAATAGTCACCATCTCTGCCTATACGCCTTCCCCATGGTCCAGCATGAGCATTTTTCTATTAAAAAAAAAAAAAGAAAGAAAGCCGAAGTCCCACACTCCAGCGTGCTTGGATCTCTTAAGGTCTCTATCAGTGGCTATGAAAATTTAAAGTGCACTGCATAATCCTTGACTTTAAAAAACACAGGCTACTTGTGTTCCTCAAACTACTGGCAGCTTAAGTTATTCTGTGTGGTTCAGTGGGAAACAAAACAACCAATGCAACAGTCACCAGGCCATATAAATGTCAACCAAAGACCGTGTTGTCGGGGGAAAAAAAGCCCTTAGTTGATGTTTTCTCTCTAATGTCAATCATTTTAATGACCCTGTACTTAAAAGCTATCTTTTTTAATAACTCATTTAAATACCATGATATATCATATATAAACTCAAGTGTCCTGTGAGCATACAAATTAATTTTTTAGCCCTCAAACTCATGTTAAAAAGATTAGCATAAAAGATGCCTTTGGTGGTTATAATTTTAAAGAATACATGGACACATAAACTCCATAGTTTACCTACTTTATTAGTAGTTGAGTGCCTCTATCATCTTACATTATTTTATTAAGAAAGATCTCCTTGACTATTTTGGTAACTATCTTTAACACCAATCAGCAATATTGAGAGAGTGTTTGACTCTAAAATGTTCTTTGTGTCCCTCAGGGTTCCCTAATCTGCTATGAAGCTCTATCTTGTAGCTATCTGGAGCCAGCAAACTGTGATGACTTCCCACACCGATCCTCTCCTACTCAATCAAGTGATAACTTCTGCTTAATCTTAAAATAATGAATATGCCTCTGCATTCAGAAGTCCAAAGGAGAGCTCTCTTCTTGTCTCTAACTCACCTAAGGACTCCACCCCTGAGTCCATTCAACATGGTTGCCAAATTAATCTTCTGAAAAGCACAGTCCTGATGGTACCCCCACTCCAAGCCATCCTGTCCTACTGAAAAAAAGTTTTTGAATGATATAACCTAGAACGCAGAGCCCTCGATAATCTGGCACTGGCTTTACTCTGACTTCTACTTTTCCACTCTGTGTTCCTATGGGTTCCAAATGAATTACATCACATTCCTTAGAAGTACCCTGTGCCTTTATTACCATACCTTTTCACCTCTCTCCTCTCCACCAATACAGAATGCCTTTTCTAGCACAGTTCCAATGTTATTCACCCATGACACATTACATCATCTTTTCTACACCTTCCTTCCTACCTCTCTCCAGCCCAACCCCAGGGATTTATCAGGTAGTACTTTACCTATTTGTAAACTACTAGAACTACTTTGCCTATGTGTAAAATAGAGCTGATAATGATAAGTAATAATGAGGGGCATTAAATATGTAACACACTTAAAGTACAGATATGATTTTTGTGGTGGTTGTTGTGGCTTTTGCTTTTATCTTAAACCAGTTATTACGTGGTAAGAAACTTGAAAACGGAGTGTGATTTTATTTATTTTGTACCTCCTACTGCTCCTACCACTGTATAAATAACTTAGGAAGGAATAGAGACATATGAAAGAAACTTCATGTCCTCAATTCTGGGACAAAGAAAGCCAACTGTTTCAGAATCTGAGTATGTCATCTATGTAGATCAATTTGGCCTGGAAATGCCATATGTGTACAGGGGCTTTCACTTAACAAAGGGTGTTAAATTGGGTCACTGCACTATCACTGACTGAATTCTATGACACATCAACCTAACGCCTAGGCTAAGCTTTTTTGAGCAAGATGGCAGTGAATATAACAAGGACCCCTGCCGCTTTTACCAAAGGAACTGAGTCTGTCTTTGAATAGGGCCTATCTCCTCCTTTTCAGCCCTCTTGAGCACTCACTTACATAGAAAGCAAATGAGATGCCACGTTGTCATCTTGGTCTGCAGTTTCTCACAAAGCCTTTCTCTTTTAATAGACCTTGAGGGTCAGATCCTAATCTGAGTTGTATGGTGATGAGTCTCTTAAAAGAACCACTCTGATACCTGCAAGAACAGCAGGAAAGGTTGGAGGAAATACAACCTCATTAGTCAAAATCATGGCCACTGCACAGAAAACTCAGGTAGAATCAGAGCAGCCATTTTATATTTGTTTTACTAAGGAATACACACCCTAGACCTATCCACCAAGCATTAACAGGTTTTTGTTCTGTCAAAAGGTTGCTTCTTTATCAAGTGCTTGGAGTAGAAAATCTGGGCTGAGGCACATTCAACTGGTCTGAGACATTTTAGGCATCAAGCACACTCAGCTTGCAGAACCTCTGAGCCGAGAGAGCACCCGGTGCATCTCAGCGTGACACGTGGTGACATCGAGTTCCACCAGAGCACAGGGCACCCAGTTAATTGGCAAGACTGGTCACTAGAAAGCATACTTCACTCTCCAGCAGTTAGAAGGCCACTTGGGCAACACTCAAAGAAACATTTTAAGTGGACAAAAGTTGCAAAACTCCTTGCATACAGCTCACAGGACAACTAAGAAAAACTCCTTTTGCACTTCCCAGGAGGTGCTCTTGGAGGGAGAAAGGTAAGCCTTTCCACACAGGCAAATATTTTAAGCCCTACTGAGCACAGAAGTTCTCAGGGGGAACTACCCACAGACTTCAGGGTCACTGCTTCCTAATTTCCCTGGGTGGCACCTGATGACTCAGCAAAAACCTACTTCCTATTTCTTGCATAGAAGGGATCATCCTAGTTCCAGGAATGAGTATTGAAGCAGAGGACCTCAGTACCACTTGGTAAGTATATAAACTGGGGCAAGTTCCTTAATTCACTAAGCCTTAGTTTCTTCTTCTTTACGGTGGACATTATGTTATATGAAAATGGGAATACATATAAAAATAGTTTTATCATTTGGTAGTATAAAGTATTTTTAAATTAATTATTAGTTTAGATACTGAGCAAAAATATACCAGCCCTCTCTGTCAAAATACCTCTTTCTGTTTGGTACCACTAGATATCACACTATGCTTTAATTTCCTAGGGCTGTCATAACAAAGTGCCACCAACTGGATGGCTTAAAACAAGAGAAACTCATTCTCTCCAAGTTATAGAAGCTAGAAGTTCAAAATCAAGGTGTCAGCAGGGCCATGCCCTCTCTTAAGACTCTAGGAGAGAAATTATTCTGTGATGGTTAATTTTATGAAACAGCAGGGCCACGAGGTATCCTGATATTTGGCTAAACATTATTTCTGAGTGTGTCTGTGAGGGTGTTCCTGGATGCTATTAGCATTCCAATCAGTAGACTGAGTAAAGTAGATTGCCCTTCCAAATGTGAATGGGCATCATCTAATCCATTGAGGGCCTGGATACAACAAAAGGACAGAGGAAAAGTAAAGTTGCTCTCTCTGTCTGCTTGAGTGGAGACATCAGTCTTCTCCCGTCCTTGAACTAGAACTTAAACTATTGGGTCTCCTGGTCCTCAGGCCTTTGTACTCATATTGAAACTATACCACAAGCTTTCCTGGATCATCGGCTTGGAGATGGCAAACTGTGAGACTTCTCAGCCTCCATTCTCAAAAAAGCCAGCTCCTTATAATAAATCTCACATGTGTGTGTATACATACATACATATACACACACATATATGTACATGTACATATAGATAATTTATATTTATTATTTATAGACACATTTTATATCTGTATATGTAACATGTAAAGATAGGTCCTATTGTTTCTGTTTCTCTAGGAAATTCTAACACACCGTTCTTGCCTCTCCTAGCTTCTGATGTGTGTCAGTAATCCCTGGCATTCCTTGGCTTGTGAATGCATCGCTCTGATTTCTGCCTCTGTCTTCACATGGTCTTCTTCCTTGTGCATCTGTATCCAAATTTTATTCTTCTTATAAGGACACCAGTAATTGGATAAGGGTCCACCCTGATACAGTATGATCTCATCTTAACTTGATTAAATACACAAAGTCTCTACTTCCATATAAGGTCATATTCATGGATTCTGGCAGTTAAGACTCTATCACATCTTTTGGGGAAACAGTTCAATTTATAACAAGTGCATTAGGCATCCTCTGAACTCATGAACTAAAACGAGTACAACTAGCAACATATGTATTATATCATATAGCCTGGTCAAACAGAAGACCCATATTCTTTAGCATCAATTAACAAATATTTCAATTATTTGTTTTTTGACTGATTTACAGGGCAATAGTTATCATGGTTTAGTTGGTGGTGTCAAGCACTATTCTTGGCACATACTAAGATTTCAATTAGTGTCAAATGAACATATATCATGAATGGATAAACATATGAATGATGGAGAATAGTAAATATACAATAAGAGCACACCCTGGATATTCTAAAATAATTCCAAGTATACATATGTTGGCCTCACAACTTCACTGGCACAGGTCAGAAAAGATGTCCCAATATTGATTTGGAAAACAGGCTCACTAAAATGTAAGAGTCAAAATAAAAGAAAATGAGGTGTTCTATTCCTCAAACTCTTCCTTTCCCCTCAGAAATTTCTTCTCTCTGTGAATAACAGTAGAAAGTTCTTGATCCTTCATTATTAATTCTTGACCTCTGCACTCCCCATTCACTAATTTGTAACCTTGTCCATTTAAATTTTCTCACATCTCTCAAATCAACCTCCTCCTCCCCATCTCCACACCTCATGATGTCTCAGATTGGTTTTGTTAATCCTTCTTCTACCAGACACATTGCTCTAAAATGCAAATGTGATCGGTCACTGTCTACTGGCTTAAATTACCTCAGTCACTGTCTACTGCCCTTGGGATAAAATCCAAGATCCTTAGCATGCCATATGTGGCAGGCACTGTTGGCTACGTGTTCATCAAAACTCATTTCTTCTTCTCCTGGGCACACAGCTCAAGTTCACTGCCCAGCCTTCCTAGCAGTTGGGTATGAACATATGAGTGAGTTTCTAGACAATAGAACAGGAAAGGAAATGACAAGTGCTATGTCCAACACTTGTCCATAAAAATCATTCATGCTATCCCCCAGTCTGCCACTAGAGGCAAATGGTCCACTACAGGGCTCTGGGGCCTAGGTAATGGTAGAGCCAAAGGTAGAAGAAACATGCATTTCTGGATTAATATTGAAAACTACTTGCTATGTGAGTGAGATATTAATTTACATTGTATTAAGTTGTGGAGTTTGATGGTTGTTTATTACAGCATTCAGCTTAGTCCGACCAACACATAATTTGAGGTTCTCAGTTTTCTGAGCCCTACCTACTTTTCCCATCTCATCATTCATTCATTACCCCTTTCCATCCCATACCACCATTCCACCTCAGTGAATTACCATGGTTTTCCAAACTTATTACGTCCCTCTTGACTTTTGGTCCATTAGAGTGATGTTTTTCACTGCCCCATCTCTTTGCCTGATTTATTTTTCTTCATTGTACTTATCACTACTTGAAATATTATGTACATATTTATTTACTCTCTCTTTCCCACTAGAAATTAAGCCCCTTGAAGAGGGCCTTTAATCACTGCACTCTTATATCCCCAGCACCTTGATTAACCTGTTCTAAAGTGGACCCTTGAATATATTTCTTGAACAAATGGATAAATAACAACTAACAATTTCAAGTGTTTGCAATGTGCCCTGCAGTGTGTTAACAGATATATATTTTAATCCTCACAAGAACCTTTCAGAGGGTACTATTCTCTATTCTCATTTTACACATAATAAAACCTGAGGCTTCGAGAGATTAAGCTCTTTGTTAGATTGCACAGCTAGTAAGTAACACTGAGTCAAGATTTGAACCTAGGCAGATGATAAAGAACCCTTGCACTTAACCACTAGATTATAAATCATTAAATGTTTTGCAATGAGTCCTTCTCAGCACCAGGAAAAGTACCCAGGATCTAGCAATCGGCAAGCCTATCCCAGGCCACTTTAAAGGCTCAGACACCATCCAGAAATTCTACTCGTGAACACACACACAGAAGCTATACAATCTCTCATGCTTAATGTCACTCTTAATCTTACAGAGCAGAAAGTTAATAATATCATTCCTTGAAGGTAACATAAACACTTAAAATGTTTTCTTTCCAACTCTTCAGACTTTACACTTCACTTCCTTCCTTTTCTGGTTCACTGTCATTGAACTTAATGGTAAATGGGCAAATATATATCTCCAGACCATACTAAGCACATCTTTTGATGTGCTCAAGTTCCAAAATGAATGCCACTCATGTTACAACCTCTCAGGTGCTTAGAAGTATTAACAATTTCCCTTTTCCTTTGCTATTTTTTTCTCTAGGCTATCTCGTCTATAATACTTCAATCTCTCTTCGTATAGGAAGTCATGCCCTCTAATCCATTTATCATTCTCGTCATCCTTGCTTGCAGTATTTCCTTTTCATCTCTTTTTAAAGCAAAATGGGGTTCTAACAAACACACTCATACACAGATGCACAATCCCCAATCTCAGGCATCTCAGGACGAGTCTTTCCGTCAGAATCCTTTCCTGGCAGCAGATGAAATAATTATTGGCCTCTCTCTTCCGTTCAGCTCTCTAGTCAACTCTCCTTCTCTACCTAGATTTGTTTTTTCTCATTTTTGCCCAATTATCTTCAATGGCCACAATGGTTCTTTGACCTGTTATGATATTTTTTAAGACTCAAGATTTACAAAGAGTGATGAATGTAATAAGCAATGCAACTATAAATGGACCCCTGTATCACCTTGTAAAATCCAGGGTTCAGAGAAGGTTCAAGCCAATCTCTCCAATATTGACAAAGTGCATCTCATCCCAAATGGTACCTGTGAGAACATTGTCTACATCAAACCTGAGTCTAGGTAGTTTATGAAAAAGAGAAAATTTTGTATTACTATTCAATGCTTGTTACATGGACAACACACAGATTTTCACAAGTCTCTTACCTTAGCTTTTCCACCCACAAGAAAATTCTAGTATTGGTATGTTCCCCTTTCCTGAATTCTTGGGGAGAATATATATATACATTTTCCCCAAATATATATATTTGGGATATATATGTATGTGTGTGTATGTGTGTGTGTGTGTATATATATATATATATATATATATATATATATATATTCTCCAAGAATGTCCTGAATTCTTGGAAAGAAGGAGAGAGAGTGAGAGCCTGAGAATGTCCAACGATGAGATGTATTCTGAAAAAGGTAAAAAAAATGTACAGGCATGGGGTAGAGGGATAAGCCAGTAACTTCCTACAGTGGATTTGGGGGAAATTCTGTGGTAGATTGGAAAAGAAATAAATATTGAAGATAATGGTTGTTGTCTGTCTGAAAGACAAGATAAGAACAGAGGAAAGAAGTCATGGGTATTACACGTGTTGGAGAGAAAACAATGAAAACTCAAGTCAAATGTTAATGACCATTTTCCTTTGATTTTGATCCTTGCCAAGACTGTTCCATGAGAGGTTTGGCTTTATAAAAGTTATATGAAAGATAGGTTCCACTTTCCCAAATCCAAAAAGATCTACTTCCAGCTTTGCCTGTTTTTCTGAGACACTTGCTCCCAACTGTAGCTCCTGCCCACCTATATATTTCAGTCTAACATTAGCAAATACACTTAGGAGATTCATTTCCCTGCTGTGAAGGGGACAAGATGGAAGCACTTCAAAACCAAACCAATAGTTGGAGAATTACCCACAAATTTTATTTCTCTGAATTCTCCTATGAAGAATTTGCCTAATCAAGGACTTTGGAGAGTTACATATTTTGATGATTTCTAATGTTTATCCTATAATTTTTCTGAAGATTTTTTTCATGAACTACCCCCTTCTTAGCTCTTTGAGAACACTTGGAATAGATGATATGATTATGCTGATTTATCTGGTACATTTAGTGGTTAGAGTATTCTTTTATTTAGCCTCTTGTATAGCTTTCTGACTCTCTCACCAAAAATCTCTTCAACTTTAGCTCCTCAAAGCTTCTCCTCTCTGTAATTTAGTTAAAGGAGTAGGCCAAGTAATCGCTAAGTAATTCCCTCACATCACAGTTTTCTAGTGGTCTGGCTTCCCTCTTCACACCCAGGGGGCTGTCTGGTCCCTTGTCCTCCTTCAATTTTTAATCCTATTGCTTAGAAGAAATATTTTGGTTGTGGTTGTTTGTGGTGTTGTGGAAACTATCTGGGCAAAATGCAAATTGTCCAAGGCAAGTCTAATCCTTAAATACTCACTGACAACTAACTTACTTCAAAAGCAATTTTATCAGCCTTGCTACCAAACCCAACAAACATTTTATTTAGAACCTAGTCTATTCATAGAACTCTATCATCCATTCAAATATTTTATTCAATGCCAGGTAGTATACTAAGAATGGAGAATATGATGAAAGATATGGTTCCTCCCCTGTCAGAAGGCATTTCAAAGGAAATACTTTTGTATTGAGAAAAATGGAACACATGTTTAAAAAGACCATCTTCTATAATATGTGATACCAATAATAATGGCTGTTATTTACTGTGTATTTACTCTATGTAGGATGTTTCTATGCTAAGACTCTATGTCCATTCTCTCTTTTGATACTCACCACAGCCTTATGAGTTAAGTGCTATTGTTATCCCCGTTTTATAGATAAGAATATGGAGGATTAAGGAAATTAAGGTACTAACCCAAATCACACAGCTCACCAGGGGCTGAGCTAGAATTCGTACGTATAGTGTCTGCATTCTCAATTTCTAAAAATGAGTGTGTCTTGCTGGTAGTAGGCATACAATAGATGCCTGGTTAATTGTTAGTAAGGAGAAGGGCTGGGAAGACAACAGCATGGCTTAAACTACAAGTTTGAGTCAGGGAGCAATGGAAGCAGGACATGGACATGTGGGCCAAGGGAATAACCTTGAACTTCTCTGGGGGGCCAGGTTATAGAGTGAGCACTGAAGCCTGCAGAGTAGGGGAAAGGTAGGGAGGCTTTTGAGCAGGGCAGAAGCTTGATGAGTGTGTCAACTTGGACAACTATCCTCAGTAGTGATGTGCACAGTGAACTGAAAACTAGAGGCCTTGATACATATTAGAAGAAAATAATAATACTCCAGGGGAGAGATAATAATTAATTAAATGAAGAGCATGGACATCACAGAAAAAACAATGGGCAAGACTTGGCTATTGGAGTTTATTGAAGGGTGTAAACAATGATTCTGAGGTTGTAAAACTAACGACTTACATTATTTCCAATAATGGCTAATAATTATAGCCATTATTGAAAATAATGTAAGTCAGGAAAAGGTGTCAGTTTGAGATTGACCAGATAGTTGGGATACAGTAGGTCTTCAGATGTTCTTCCAATGAATAAAACAAAGGATGAATGGATGAATGAATGAATGGATGAATGGGGTCTTTTAGCAAAGCTGAGTTTAGGGGAATGGAAGAGCCTTCCAAGTAGAATCAGATCCCATGTAATTTTCCCTGAAAATAATCTGTCAAAATTTTCTGTGTTCTTTAATTTTTTTAATTCGCCTGTTATAGCCACACATACTAATTGCTCCTCCCTTTCTCCATATTCTCTTTAAAACTCTCTGAGCTATTTTAGATAATGTAGTAAATAAACATTCAATTTATAAAAGTAATTCCAAAGAAACTTTTCTGTCATACAGTCAGATTTTATTTTTTAAGTCCAGCAGAATTTCTCATTCTCTAAATTCTCTGGTAATGAGAATTCCCAAACAATGCTTCTACCCAGTTAATACAAGGTTTTCTAACTCTTCTTCAGACTATAAGACAAATAGAGGACCCTAAGAGTTACCCAAATAATCTAAAGAGTTAGTCTTGTGTCATGCACTGGACATAAAGCATATGTAAAAGAGGCAAAATAGAAGAGGAAATGGAATATTCGTGAAAAAGCGTATACCTAAAAGACAAGGCCCCAGCCCTGATGACCACCACCACACTGCCTAAATAAAACATAAAAGATGAGGGCCAAAGGAAAATAGAAAGTAAGACAGGGCTTATCAATCCTAAATCTCTGAGACCATTAAAAATGGAATTTTAGATGGATCTATCCATCCAAACACTATATTTATAGTGAATAAGAACAAGGTTTCAAAGTCAGACAGATCTGGGTTTCAACCTCAGCCACTTTTGCCATTAACTGAGTGAGAGGTGCAAGATGCTTTGCTTCTCTGTGCCTCCGTTTCCTCATTCATAGTTTAGAAATAAGGCCTCTGGTTATTTGTGAGTATTAAATGAGATAATGTGCTTAGTTCTTGGCATTTGACTGGTGCACAGTAAATTGCTGAATAAACCACAGCCCATTATTCAGAATGTTATCATCCTGTGCTTGGTACCAAGGTGGAAAAAAGAAATCTTTGCCTTGTTCCTTCAACCCCCTATTCCTACCAGCTTCAGCCGACAAACCTCTGAGTGTAACCTGCTTCAATCATCAGAACACCGTGAAGACATGAAGGGAACAAGAGAATGTGTGGAGTAAATTAGAAAAATATTCACCCGTCACTGGTCTAGCAGTACGGCTGCTCTGGATTAAGGAGATTTGGGTCATCAGTTACTCAAAGTAGCGTTGAATTATCTAATGGAGAGAGGATTAGAGGATAGAACCAGCTGTTTGAGGTATTGGAATTATAAGAATCTGAGTGTGATTCTAAGAGGAGATAGCCTGAGGGGGAAAGAAATGCTCATTTTTATATGCACAGTATTATTTGCTACTGAGGATAGGTGGTCTCCGGAAGAAATGAAACACATTCCCTCTTAATATCCTCTTTAAAAACAAACCAACCAACCACTAGCTGGGCACTGAGAACACAGGTTTGTTAGAGGAAGTCGCCCGCTGGAGATAACAGCCTGATACTGAAAAGGGGGGGTTTTGTGGAGGAGTTTATTCCACTTGAATTTTCAAGTATATGTTCTGCATATGTCCATTTAGTATTTTTATTTTTTATATATTTTATTGATTATGCTATTACAGTTGTCCCATTTTCCCCTTCACTCCCCTCTGACCTGCACACCCCCTCCCACCCATATTTCCCCCCTTTAGTTCATGTCCATGGGTCACACATGTAAGTTCTTTGGCTTCTACATTTCCTATACTATTCTTAACCTCCCCACCCCCTGGTCTATTACCATTTATGCTACGTATTCTCTGTACCTTTACCCCTCTCTACCCCTCCCATTCCCCTGTTGATAACCCTCCATGTGATCTCTATTTCTGTGATTCTGTTCCTGTTCTAGTTGTTTGCTTAGTTTGCTTTTGTTTTTGTTTTACATGTGGTTGTTAATAACTGTGAGTTTGTTGTCATTTTACTGTCCATATTTTTTATCTTCTTTTTCTTAGATAAATCCTTTTAACATTTCATATAATAAGGGCTTGGTGATGATGAACTCCTTTAACTTGACCTTATCTGAGAAGCACTTTATCTGTCCTTCCATTCTAAATGAAAGCTTTGCTGGACAGAGCAATCTTGGATGTAGGTCCTTGCCTTTCATGACTTCAAATACTTCTTTCCAGCCCCTTCTTGATTGCAAGGTCTCTTTTGAGAAATCAGCTGACAGTCTTATGAGAACCCCTTTGTGTCCTTTTCTCTTGCTGCTTCTAAGATTCTCTCCTTCTGTTTAAATCTTGAGGAATGTAATTATGATGTGCCTTGGTGTATGCTTTCTTGTGTCCAACTTATTTGGGACTCCCTGAGCTTCCTGGACTTCCTGGAAGAATATTTCCTTTGGCAGACTGGGGACGTTCTCTTTCATTATTTGTTGAAATAAGTTTTCAATTTGTTGCTCTTCCTCTTCTCGTTCTGGTACCCCTATAATTCAGATGTTGGAATGTTTAAAGATGTCCTGGGGGTTCCTAAGCATCTCCTCATTTTTTTGAATTCTTGTTTCTTCATTCTTTTCTGGTTGGATGTTTCTTTCTTCCTTCTGGTCCACACCACTGACTTGAGTTCCAGTTTCCTTCCCACCACTATTGGTTCCCCATACATTTTCCTTTATTTCACTTAGCATAGCCTTCATTTTTTCATCTAATTTGTGACCAAATTCAACCAATTCTGTGAGCACCCTGATTATCAGTGTTTTGAACTGTGCATCTGATAGGTTGGCTATCTCTTTGTTGCTTAGTTGTATTTTTTCTGGAGCTTTGATCTGTTCTTTCATTTGGGCCATTTTTGTGTGTGTGTTGGCATGCCTGTTACATAAAGGGACGGAGCCTTAGGTGTTCACCAGGGTGGGGCAACCCACTGTGTTGCAGTATGTGGGGAAGGGGTCCAAGAGGGAATAATGGTGCTTGCTCTGCTCTCTGACAGATTTCAGTCACTTCCCCCACTACCCACAATCAAACTGGGCCCTTCTGGTGCTAATTCCTGGGTGGGTGGGTTTGTATATGTTCTAGGACCCTTTGGGTCTCTCCAATGAACTCCCCTGTGAAGCTGGGAGTTTCTCCCACTGCTGCCTCAACCCCCAGGTGTTTTCAATCAGTGGTTTGAGGCTTTATTTCCCCTCACTAGAGCCCTGGGTTGCACAGTCTGTCGCCGGGTCCACCAGCTGCTGCCTTGCCTGCCCCGGTCCTCCAGCCGCGGTCTTGCCATGAGTCCTCTCCATTCAGCTGCCCGTCTCTGCCCGTCCTACTGGTCTGGATGAATGTGTCTTCTTTAACTCCTTGGTTGTCAGACTTCCATACAATTTGATTTTCTGTCAGTTCTGGGGTTTTTTTTTTTTGTTTTTAAATTGTTGTTGTCCTTCTTTTGGTTGTGCGAGGAGGCACAGTGTGTCTACCTCTGCCTCCATCTTGGCTGGAAGTGATCCCATTTAGTGTTTTTAAATACTATATTCTTCTCTCTGTCTAATCTTATCTGTACTCCTGAAAAAGTTACACTGTAGTGTGGTGGGCGTTTGAAGAGATCTTCTCAATTGAATAAAAATTTTACATAATTTACATTTTAAATACATATTTAACTCTCATGGTAAAAACATAATCTCACTCAACTGGCAAAAGAGTAACTATTAACATACTTTATTAATGGTATGAAAAATCCTACTTAAATAAAGAATTGTAATCCCTTTAGAACTCAAAGTCAGTACATAACACCTGGCAATTGGGCTTTAAGGTATATCTCCAGAGATATCTAAATCCATCAGTCATGAAAGAGTAATGCTTTTAAGCAGGCAGATGACCCCATGTAGCAATAACTATAGGAGTAACAGTATTAATGTGGTAGTAACAGTAGTAATAGTAATAGCCATATATTACTAAATTGCACCAGGCATTGTTCTAAAGGAGTTATGTGTGTTATCATGTTTAATCCTCACAACCTTATGAATCAAGTTCTATTACTATCCCTTTCACAGATGAGGAAGTTGAGGCACAACAAGCAGATTAAGTATTGTCCCATATCACATGGTTATTAAGTGGCAGAGCTAGAATTTAAGCCAAGAAAAACTTGAGAGCCTGAGACTTATAATATTTCTCTAAACATGCCTCACACTTAGATGGCTAAAAGGAAGGTGAACTTGAATTCTAGCCCACATCTGTGGGATCCCAGAATACAGCCTCTGATTACGAGACCTCAGTTCTTTTTCAGGAGGCCTCCCTTCCCTTTGGGCAAATAATGTCTTGAGGGACCCATCTCATGAGGTCAGAGTATGAGATTAGCCATCTTCATCCAAGAGGTAGCTATAAATTAGGTCTGGGTAGTGACAAAAAATAAAATGAATGCATATCAGGAAAGTGGTACCATAGGCCTTAGTTGAGTAGCTTGCTAATTTCCACACTGTAAATGGGAAATATAGTAAAAAGAAAGGAAGGAGAAGAGGGAAAAAAAGGAAAATTTTTATTGAACAACTACTAAATGCCAAGAGCACTATTATTTCACTGGAGCACTAAATTCAGAAAAAGAGGCAAAAAAGTGATTTTTAAAAATGCAGACAACTGTAATTGAACAACAATAAAATAATTTTTTAAAAAAGAATTATGTAACCATTACAAAAAACATTTGTAATAAATATTTACAAAAATAAAATACAAAAATAAATAAATAAAAGAGACAGAGTTACATCAAATTTACAGAAAGATTAAGACAACTAGATTGACTTAGTAGGAAAAGTAAGCTACTCATTTTGCAGATTAGGGACCTTAGCCCCAACAATAGCATTAAGTTAATATTAAATCCAAGACTGGACCAGTCCACTGGACTTTCCTCAGCCCCAGTCTCCAGGTTTTCCCCCAACTCCACAGGGAGGCATCTTTGCTTTGTCCCTCTGCTTCCCCACTGGTGCCTAGAACCAGATCCCATCTCAGCTGAGACTTTCTATTCCCAGGATTGATTATCAACAAAGTCATCAGTTTCAATCAGGGAATACCCCTTGATACTCTGAACCCAAGGGAGCTGTGGTGGGTACTGAACTTGACTTTCTAATGTACGTAAGAGATTTTGTTTGCTCTCACCCGTTCTTTGGGGAGAAGAAGACAGATGTTATGAACTGCATATTTTTATTCCCATTTTATAGATGAGAAAATGGAGGTTCAAAGAAATGAGTACATTTCCTTAAGTTTTCTTGGCTTGGAGTGGCAAATTGAGGTATCAGATACAGGATAGCTAAGCAAAAATCTCACAGGTGGCAAAGAAATGCATACATTTGTATGTGCATGCCTTTCATCTTGGATCTAAAATAATACTCTCTGGGCTACCAATTCTTCTTTGTAAGGCATGTTCTGCTTGGGCTGGCAGAAAAGCCATTCTCCTTCCAACCCGAAGAGGAGTCACTAATTTGGTTCTTACTTGCACAATTAGGAAAGTTATTATGGCATAAAGAATAAATTGTCCCCCTGTTGTTTAGTTTATTTTTCCTTTGCTTTTCTTAGAATAATAAGGGAATAATGTCTTCTTTGTGCTCATATGCAATGTGCAGAGCTCTGTTTCCCTGACAAGTTATATGGCAATTTTAGCCATTAAATGGAAAAAGAAAAGCCCCCAATTCTTTGTTGATATGTTGTTGCCAATAGAGCCAGCAGAAGGGACCTTATAGAACAGGGACCTAATTTTTCCTAGAATGGCTCTAGAGCCAGCTAGATATGAGTGTAACCAGCTGTGTGACTTTGAACAATTTATTGGACATCCCAAGCCTCAACATTCTGATCCTTCAGCTGAGAAAAATAATACTGCCCACTGCATAGGGTGGTTGGGGGACACATAAAGTATTTAGTTCTTGCACGCATTAGAATGGCTACTATAAAAAAGCAAAATAACAAGTATTGGCCAGAATGGGGGAAAACTGGAACCCTTGTGTTTTGCTGCTGGGAATATAAAATGGTGTCACTGTGAAAAACAGTATGGCAATGTCTCAAAAAATTAAAAATAAAATTACCATATGAAGTTTATACTTCTCCCAAAAGAACTGAATGTAGGACCTCAAAGAGATGTTTTATACCCATGTTCATAGCAGCTTATTCACAACAGCCAAAAGTTGGAAGCAACTCCAGGTTCCATCAGTGGATGAAAGGATAAGCAAACATGGTAAGCACTTGCAACGGAATGCTACTTGGCCTTAAACAGGAAGAAAACCTGACACATGCTACAACATAAATGAATCTTGAGGACATTATACTATGTAAGATAAGCTGGTCACAAAAAGACGACTAGTGTATGATTCTAGTTACACAAAATACCTAGAGGAATTAAATTTAAAAAGACAGAAAGTAGAATGATGGTTGCCCGAGGCTGGAGGAAGCGGGAAATGGGGAACTTTTATTTAATGGCTAGTTTCAGTTTTCCAAGAGGAAGTAGTGCTGGAGACCAGACTGATGGTGGTGACATTTGCACAACAATGTGAATACAGAGGGTCTGGCAGAAGGAAGGCCTGCCTGAGTGTGGTTGGTAAGGTAATAACATGGGGGTAATAATCTATAGTTTTAATTTGAACATTTCACCTAAAATGCCATATGGTGGGCTTGAGTGTGATATTGTTATGTTACAGAATTACATACTTATGATTTTGTAATAAAAGATTTTTGAATAAAAAAGGGGGTGTTATTTGTGTCGGACCCTGTACATAATACACTCAAAATACACTTAAAATGGTTAAGATAGATTTTTTTTTGAAAAACCATAGGAACAGCCAACTTTGGAGAGCGATGACATAACTCAAAATGCTTGAAATGAAAAAAGAAAAAATAGTCAGCATAGTACGGGCCCCCTGTAATCGTTCATTGAATGTTAAACTGTCAGTTAAAGACGGCAGAAAGGTGGTGGAGGTAGTCATATGCCATTGCAGGGGATGTACGTCTCCCCTCCTTAGAAGAGCTTGGCTTCCTGAGAGAAAGACACATGCTTTAAATCTCAGAATGCAAAGCAACACTGAATGGATTGGATTTTTCTGCACAAGAGGAGCGTCTATGGGAGCTGAATACAGGTAGCGAATTGAGCAGGCCCAGCATGATGGCAGCAAGGTATAGTATTTGGGGAATTGCTCCAGCAATTGGAAAAATGTGTTTTAATTAGGTTGGTTGGTTGGTGGTTCCCAAAGCAATGGGGTCTGGGAGCTAGTGGAGAGGGGTGCGCCTGTATGTGCTTGAGTGTGTACATGCAGGACAGAGAAAGATTGAGAGAGAGGAGACTGATCAGTGAGAAGGGAAGCAATCTGCTATAAAGAGCTATTGGGCTCAGAGTGTGTGATTCAAAACACAGAGAACCAACTCCTGCACTTTTGGATCTCAGGATCCTGTGGCGTCTTCCTGTGGCAGCCAGTGAGGAGCCCTGCCCTAGAGGGATGGCCTGGGGCTGGCCCATCACTCCCACACTTCCTCAGCTGACTCTGCTTGTTTTGTGAAGTCTAGGCAGGTCAGTGAGTTGAGCACATCTCATGGTCCAAGGCTAGTAGCAATAATAAACCTCCAAGAACAAAATTGACTGAAAAGAGTAAAATTTTTAACGTGAGACAGTTCTGTACAGTTCTCTAGCATTTCTATCTCGGATCATGTTGGGGGAAGGTTGAACACAATTTTATTGAGAAATCAATTGTAATTGGCACTCTGCATGATCTCTGGCAGAGGACACTGATGACAGGCTCTCCTGAAATCTGCAAGCTAATTGACTTCTGCTGCCTGCACGCACCCTCACACACAAGCTCAACCAAGGGACCCCTCTTCCCACCACCTCCCCAGGAAGACACTGGTTTTACTACCACTCCTCCCGTTTATGAGATAAACAATAAATTGGGGGAAGGAAAGGGATGAGTTCAGGACAACTCGTGAAAAGTATGGTTGTGGAGACACGAATAATAATGCAGGTGAGACTGTGTGCTCAGGACAAGCGGTTTCTAGATGACTAGAGAGAAGGAAACAAATAACTGCGTATAGGGGTTTGGGAGTCGAGTGGTGTTAGAAGTGGGTTTTTTATTTGTGTTTTGCCAATACGACCCCATCAAAAGATCTCTTCCTAAACTCTTGTTTTACGTTTATTTCCACCAAGCCCCACCACTTTAACCAAAGGGAACATGCCAATACTCTGGCTATCCAAGGGAGGAGGGAATGTCTGAACAAAACACACAAGGAGTTACCAGGAGCCAAAAATACAAATGTACTTTTTAATGCAATGCTATCCTGACCTTTTCAAGGGGAGCAGCAGCTGGCCTCACTGCACTCATGGATTACAATAACTTCCTCAGAATTTATCCAATGTATCAATGCAAATCTGCCCAAAGTATCATTTATTTTGGTGGGAACTGTACTGTTGGAAGTTCAAGGCTCACCCAGGTGTACCTCGGAATGCATTGTCCCATGACAAGCCTGAATGCGTTGCTTTCGTATGTTACTCTAAACAGCCACCAGTTTGAAGCTTCATACTAAGCAATTCATCTTTCTGACAAGCACCCTGAGTCTCTCGCGAAGTGTTCTTTGCTGTGGGAGAGAGAAAAGGAACAGCCATAGTCGTTTTTCCTCCTCCAAAGTGCCAGCTGCATTTGACTCAGTCCCTATGCTTATCACTCCCCAGTCCCCCATCCTGGGCACAGCTGTGGCTGTCACACACACTTGACAGGGGTCACTTCCCTAAAAAGTGTAAGGGCACTTTCAAGACAGCCTCCAAGGCACAACAACAGCAAAATGCCGCCAGCTTCCCAACTGCACTTACGCGCTGGATTCAGCACCCTGAAGAGGATTTTCCTCCCATCCTCCCCTACGGGGCTCTCGGTTTTCTTTAACCCCTGTAATAAGGATCCCTGTTTTCAGTGTTATTCCCAGCAGACATCAAAATCTAGGGCAACATGGCCTAAAATGATCATTTCCTTCAAAGTTATAGCAACCCCCAAGTCACCTGTGTCCCCACCTCTCACGAACCTACTCTACAGGGAGGGAATATGGGGTCATCTCCTGGCACCTCCAGCTATTCCACACGCCGTGCACCTTAGACTCTGCCTCAGGCTCCCAGTCCCCAGGGAACTCTCAGCATCTGCCTTCCAAAAGGGCGCATCACACACCTAGTCCTCCCAGACTCTTGAGCTCATGCCAGCAGCATGTGGCTTTAAACTCTGAAGATCCACATCAAGAAAGACTGAACTTCATCTGACTAAAGCCAGAAAGTTAAAAAGCAAACAAACAAAACAGGTTACACTAAACAAACACAAAGGTTGGGAGTATTTGCTGGTTACACAAGCAGACCTTGGAAACCGGCTTGCTTTCATTTTGCAAGCAAATCACTACGGAGCACGGTTTCAGGAAATATATGCTGTTAAAGAATATTACAAGCAGCTTACTGCAGTAATACCTATAATTTTTCATTCATTTTAATATGCCTGTTTTTCACATTTAGAACTTCTAGTAACTCTACCTTATTATGTTCTCTTTGTTGATGTGCTTATATAATCAGATAAACATTTGTCTAATACTAGGTTGTGTTATTTTTAAAAGTACTTTTGTGGAACAACAGAAAAAACCAAAAAGTCACTATAAAAAGTGCACTTTAATATTTAAGCCTTTCTAAGTTTGGGGAAAGGTGTTATTTTTAAAAAAGAAATTTTATGAAAATGCCTTCAGGTTCTCAGCTGACAGCAACGTTCTGGCCACGAGGACATTTCAAATCAAATCGTCCGTTTGGCCAGATAAGAGGGAAGGAGCAGAGTTTCCTAAGGTCTTCCTGGGAAATCTTTACATAAATGTATAAAAAATCATAGCAGGGAATACAAATTAGTAAAAATAACATTTATTGAGCATCCATGATATGCCGGGCACTACACACCAGTGTTTTATATGAATTAACCCATTTAATCTTAACACAAACACTGTGAGGTCGTCTATATCCCCTTTAACCCCATTTTACAGATGAGGACATGAAAGTACCCACCACCACATGCAGTTACAGGGTGCTTAGTCTACATTATTATTATTTAACCCTCCCAAAACTCCTCATGGCACACTTTTCTTTCTTCTAAAAAATAAAGAAAAAGGGAACCAAAGAGTTATAGGGTATGCTAAACACGACCCAGGGATTCAACCCAGAGCCCCCTCCTTCTAGAATCCATACTCTTGCCCACCATGCAAACACAGGAATGATAAACTTTCTCAGAAAACTGACTCATCTTACCTGTTCCAGCCTTACATGGGCGAAGGCAGTTGAGTTGACTGTGCTGAGGAGCAGCCACTTGGCTGGAATCCAGGTTCAGCCTGATGACTTGATCCCGTCCATGCAGGCAACCCGGGGGAGGTTTTGGCGTGCACCCTCAACTGGGCAAGTTTGACCGAAAGCAGTGCTGGGCAAGTGTCTTAGAAACTGCATAAAATTTATGGCTACAAGCATCCCATTTCTACTTCCTTGGGGCTCACACCAACCATCAGAGGAGGAGGAAGATCCTCTATCCCTCCACACCAACAACCGCTTTCAACACAACCAATGCACTTGCTTCTCCTTTAGAGAGGAATAGGAGAAAGACCACATACCAAGCCATGGTACTCCTGCAGGGTGTGATGAAGGAAGAGACTTCAAGCTGCTGGGTCAGCCTGTGTGGCCCTTTGGATCCAGGCTCTGAGGCATCCTGATCTCTGTGGCCCTTCTCTTGGAACTGTTGCTCTATATTGAGGCTCACAAATGACTTCTAGGACAGGCTTAGAGTTGAAATAGAAACCAAGAGAAAGGAGGCCAGTTAGGTCTCCCCAATGTGGGATGTGGGTTGTAGAGTCCTCACCACCTTCTCTTGGCCCAGCCAGATGGCCACAACCTGTCTTTCACAGAGTTTGGGGCAGGGAGCAGAGTCTCCATTATGATTTCAGTGTGATTTATTTCACCTGGCCATCTATATAATCTTCAGGAACCTCACAGGATGAAATGATCATGGCTACAGCAGGTGTGGTCAAGGCTCTGGCACAAAGGACCCTGGACCCTACCAAATACACCATACCACAAAACACTCCTACCATCCATTTATGTTGCCAGCAATAAATGGATCCTAGGATATCATTCCAATATCACTGATAAAAACCTGAGAAACAAGGAAATAAAATGACCTGGCCCTAAGAGAGCAACACTGATGTCTTTCCCTAATGGTATTCGGAATATGCCACAGGTCACAAGGACACTGATGTCATACCTGAAGCAGATTCTCCACTCTTGATGCCTCCTAAAATTCCATAAGACATGACAAATATTCAACTCAATCAAGTGTTTCTAAACAGCCTTTGTTTACCCATAAAATGAACCGAGTTGGCCCCATCCATTGCCAGCCTCCTCGAGGCCAGCTTGGGAAGAATAGAATCTGCAAGTAGAACTTCCCTGGCCCAGATCCCCTCTTCCTCTGTGCTCCTGCAGCACAGAGGAGCAGTCCCCACGGCAGCTCATCTCACAATCCCATAAGCATTCATTTGCATGTCTGCCTTGCCCAGCAAGCCCGGGGCCCCCATGGGCCAGGCAGAAACTCTGTTGTGTGAAGCTCTGCATCCCTGGTGCCACACAGGCCACCGTCAGAGCTTTGCAAACGGTGAGCAAATGTGTGGTGAGGCACCTTCACACCCACTGTTTCAGTTTTCTTCTGTGGCCAGACACGAAGTGCTGGAAACTCAAATCACTGAATTGAGTCCTGGTACCAACTGAAACAGATAGGTGCCTTCCAAATAAATGACTCGTCTATAAAGGTCTTTAAACCATTTCTGAAAAAAATCTGTGTATCTTTCCAGACATGGAAATTCTCACATGTACAAGAAAAAGGCAAAACTACCTTTTAATCCTCATGAACAATGTCAAAAAAAGGAGAAAATATGTCCGTCCTCCTAGAATTCTGGACCTTAATACTAATGGTTCAACCTCTTTCAAGCCCTCAATAATATCATCCTTTGATTTGGATGATATTCTCCTCTTAGCCTCCGTCTTTCTAGACTGGGAATCGTTTTTTCCTTTTTGGCCTTTCTGTGACAGGTCCCCCTTCTTCTGAACCGTTATCGATGTCCTTCCCCCAAGCAGGCTGCTTCATGCTTCCTGAAAGTTCTGTACCTAAAACTGTTGGCCATGCTGTAGCCACGATTCTAACCTGGCAGGTTTAATTGGCAAGGTTGGCAGAAAAGTGAACAGCTAAACAGGCCATGAGTCGACTCCCTCAAGCCTGACGAGAGGGGAATCAAAGTCAGAGAGAGGAGATGAGACCACGGGTCCTACCTTCCTCAAGTCTATCCAGGGCACACTGTGTTTTCTTCCATTTAAACAAAGGACATTCTCCCATTCTGCCAAGGGCTCGGAATACTCTTCTGGTATCTGGCCCAGGGCATGGCCCCACCACTCAGTAGGCAGGGAGTGACTTCTGCCAAGTCACTTAACCACCCAATCTCAAGTTCCTCATCTGTAAAATTGGGATAATATTTCTCAACCGACATCCCGGGTTCCTAGCGATAAATATTAATGTCCGTAGAGGGCTTTGAGATCCCGGGGTGAAGGATGCAGCACAGTGTTATTTTTATGACGTTGCAGCTTCCATAAAGCATCGGATTCAATGAGAAAGAGGAGAGTGGGGGCACTGGGCCGGAACCAGGGATAATGCAGGCAGATGCTGCCAGAGCTTCCCCTACCGCTAATGCATCTCCACAGTCACCTGCAACTGTGCTGCTTTCTGGTCCCGGGGCTTTCATTTCTGCCGGTGACCTCCTTCAATGCTTCCCCATCCCCCTCCCGCCAGCATCGGAATCCCTATTTAGCATCATATTAATATGGAGCTTCATAAGGCTGATATGGATCTGTGTATTACAAACATCAGGGGGCCCACCTGGCAGTCTGCTGGCATCAACATGCTACTCAGCAGGGAATCTGTGTTCAAGACTCGGGAGTGGGCCAGCCTTCCAGAGCTGGCCAGACGCCCGCATCCGAGTTGCCCAAGCAGTACCCCCGCCTTCCTCCCCTCTCAGGAGAGGCTTCCCAGGCCCCCAGGCACCAAAAAGGAGAAAAGACTGCTGTGCACAGACCTCTGTGACCAGAAAAGAAGCTGATTTTATTTTAGGACAAAAGCTTAGCAGAAGCATCCAATAAGGAAAAAGAACTTGAGAAGATAATTCAGTGGTAATAAGAGAGACGGGGAGGACATTGTTACAATGTGATACCATGGCGCTATAACAAGACAGTGACTGTTCACCCTTGACATGTCCAGAAAGACTTTGGAGACTTGGTGGAGGGGTGGGTTCCAGGACCCTGACGCACTGTAGGGCACAGGAGCTATAAGTCCATTGCTCATTTCAATAGCTCCACTGCCTAGGATCAGAGGAGAAGCAGCAAGGAGAGGGGGGAATGGGAGTCACTGCTCCCCTCAGTTTTTTTGATGTGAACTGGGGTGTAAGAGCTGCCTCAGCTTGGCCAGCCAGGACAGTCAGATCTGGTTCGACTTTTCAGGGAGCAGAGGGCAGCAGCCTGGGTTGCCAGAGGATGCCCAGGAGTGAGATTCTGCAGAACACGGGATGAAAAGCCCGCCCAAGATGCCCATACACACACACACTCACACAAGGCAGCTGTCATCTCCCACATGACCCCCCACTGTCCCATGTACTTTTGTAACAACTCCCCTACTTCAAAACACCCCTGAGCCTTCCTTTCCCCCCGGATTTCATCTACATAACGCACTGCTCTTTCTGGATTTTTTTAAGTGCCAACATGTATGTCTTGCTAACAATAAAATGACTGTGCCTCCTGCCTGTTTCCTTTCACAACAGCCCCCATGGGCCTAACATACAGCCCAGGTTAGTGGATGCTGAGGTTCTAAAAATAAGGAAGAATAAAGATCATCATTCTATAACACAAAGGTTTTGGAGACTTTGTCCTAGCAGATAATTAAGAAAGTGGGGCATCAAGCCCTTTAAAGAATGGATTCAGGGACACCTTGTAACCTGTTTAGGGGGAATGTTTATTCCCCACCTATTCTGTTTCCACAGGGGAACACTATTGTCCTCCCTCTACCCCAGGGCAGAAGGAGCTTACATGATTGACAAGTTTGAATGCTTAAGCTAGGTTACACCTTGAGCTAACCTTTCATGTGAATTAACTGCCTGACTCCTTAGGAAGGCACTATAATGTTTGAGCAAATTGCCTTCCCTGGGTTACAGGTGAGGAAACTGAGACTGGAAGAGGTTAGGAAGCCAGTAACAAAAAAAGGACAAAAGCCAACAGCAATCTCACATGTCCATTTGTACTTTGCTTGGCTCATCACACATTTACTGCGAAACCACAGTGTTACAGCCTTCTGCAAGACAATGGAAGCCCAGATAGAAATCACTAACCTCTATCCCTACTCACAAGCTCTGGGAAAAACCTGCCTGTTGGATTCTCACCAACCCTGGAATCAAAAATCTGATTTCCAGTGCAGGTGGGCTTCAGCCTCCAGTTTCCACAGAATCTCAAGCTACTGCTTCACCTCTCTTTGCCTTTGGCCTCCACAGGTGGCCACCAAAGCTTTATGCTGTGCTTCTGAGACTCATTACTGACAGAAAACACAGGGAGGAAGGGCTGAAGCTGAGCCCTGAGCTTGGGGCAAGTATGTCTGGAAAACAAGTGGAGTGAAAATCACCTTCTACAATTGCTCAGTGAGTAAAATAGCTGTTTTTGTTTTGGGTCGTAGTGGTGGTGGTGGCCATTGCTCATTTGCAAAAAAAGGAAAAAGAAAAACAAGAAAAGAAAAAATATTAATATTTAAAAATTTGTTCCAGCCAAAAGAGAGTTTTGAAAGTAGAATGATGACCCTCTAAAAGAAGAGCTGACACAAATCTCTATTAGCATAATGGCAACACAACACTACCAAAGCCCTGTTAATGCAGCCCTCTGTCTGCCTCCAAACACGGGGTAAATGGAGCAAGGATTTTATTCAGGGGTCTGTCCCTCCATCAGCGAGAGGACAGTGTGCATGCAGGGAGCACCCATTAGTGCTAATGGGAGCTACAGATGTAAATCCCCAGGCACTGCGAGGGGAAAAGGTCCCCTGGGAGTTTCCGCCAAGAACCCATCTACTGTGATAGGTACTTGGGAGTCGGAAAGTCCTTCCTCATTAGTACAGCCCCACTCTGGGAATGATTTGTAACCTCACCCTGGGAGTGAGAGACTGAACGAGTCTTTCTTCACTGTGACATCTACAGCCTCCCATGTTTTTTGCCTTTAGATATTGTGCCACTGAAACCTAGTCTAAGACAAATGCCATTTTAATTTGCTTTAGGCGGTGAAGGCCAACACACATTTCAGCGGAGAAAGTTATGCGTTTTAATTGCTTTATGAAGACATAGCATATGCCCTGACACAGTTAAATGATTAACAGATTACTCCAAATGCCTTTGGCATAGAATATCTATACGTTCATTAGCCAGAACAATTTATCTTCTTGATAAAACTAAAATTACTTATACAGCAGGTTTACTTTCCATGATTAATAAATGATAAAAATCTAAATTATCCATCTGAAATGTTTCTTTTTGGCCATTAATCTCACATTTATCAGCTTCTGTGATACATATTAGTAATACAAAAATTCAATTTTTTCCCAGTATTTTAATTTGCTAAGAAAACAAAACACATTTAATACAAAAAAACACATCTTAATTAATAAGAAATTCCATAGTGATTCCTAAATAGGGAGTAAAAAGACAGAGCTAGCTTTAAATATGCTTTATAAAAGTAGATAAACAAAATCTGTGGCATAGACAGGCATCAAAATTCTCCCAAAGCAATCACTTGCTCAAATAGATTTCCAGTAGCAAGACATCAGAATTAATGGACAGCTTGGTATCACTCTGTATGTGCTCCAAAGGACAAAATTAAGATCGAGCTCATAAACAGAACTGGGAACACAGTGATCTAAAATCCACTAAAGGTCAAAATGCAAGCATTGCCCATGTCCAGGGAAGGGAGCTTCCCAGGCACTGGTTTAGCTAGAGGGGATTAGATCCTTCTGTCAGCTTTTTAAAATGTTTAAGACCGTCTGTCCTCCAATTAAACTGATCAAGGGAGTCCAGGATGGTTTGTTAGCGATGCTGCTTTGGAGAACACTCATTAAAAGTCCTGAGGCTGATGACGGACTTCCCGTCTCATTCTCTTCCCTTCTGCTGTCAGCGGCTCATTTCTCTGAATTCCAACTGCCAGAGTGACTGTAGAGGCTGCGCCACACTTCCCCCGCTGCCAGAAAAGGAGGAGAGAGGCATCTGCCACTGTCCCCGAGTCACCTGTTACTTACCTTGGTGATTATCTCCGAGGCACCAGAAAAGAAGCTCCTGGAAGGATGTGTGAGTGTGTGTGCATGGCGTGCATGCTCACCTGTGCTCACAGGTGGGTCTGGAGCCCCCCTGGGTGTGTGATGCACTGCTGGGCACAGAGCACGTGATGTTAGTGAGAAAACCTCTGTCTCAGTCTTCAGGAAGCCACCATTTAAGGATGTGGACAGACCAATAGAGAGGGAATTTTATACAATATGACAGATGTCGAGGAAGGAAAAACCAGGGGTTGTTGTCATAAACATCTGAGTCAGATTTTTTAAATGGGGAAGAAGGAAGCAGGACACACCTCTGGAGGAGGTGATTGAAAAAACCAACAAGTTAACCAAAGGTGGGGAGAATGTTCCAGTCAGAGGCAACAGTATTTTGCCAAAGACCAGAGGTGTGAAAGAACCCTCATTTACTCATCCCTTCACTTTTCACCTGTCATTCACTGAGTACCTACTGTGTGCTGGGCACTACCCTCAGTGGCAGAGACCAAGTGGCGTGTGACAGAACTGGACCTGCCCTCACAGAGTTCACCTTCCAATGGACTTCAGGAAATTGCAAATTAATTCTGCATGGAGCACCATGGGAAAACAAGGGATAAGAGCACAGCTTGGCCATTTAGGGTCTGGACTTTATGCTGGTGCCACCATGTGTGTGCATGTGAGTGCAGAGTGGGAGGCATGCGGTATCAGAAAAGGACCTCACAGACCAGACCTGAATCAAAGCCCATGGAATAGGTATGTAGTAATGTTTACCAGTCACGGCCTGACCAAAGTGCTTATGTGAGCAGCATATTCTGCCCTGAACAGTGACACTGGAACTTCCCCCTACATACCCAACTTTCCCCCATATCATCAATCACTCCAAATCCTCTTCTTCATCACAACACTCATCATACCACCATGGTACCTTATCCTGCATTCCAGCCTCTGATGGTGATGGCTCCACCAGGACCACCTCCCACAACCGGGCTTGGGGAAATGAGCATGAAGTTAGGGTCAGACCTGCATTCCAAACTGGGCAAGCTACTCAGTACTGACAGTAGTGACCACACCTGGTATCTATTCCTGGTACCTGCCATGTATTAATTCATTCAAACTTCACAGTAATGCTACCAAGGTAAGTACTATTATAATTTCCATTTTACAAAGAAAGAAACTAAGGCAAAGAAAGGTTCAGTGTCTTGCACGTGACCACACGACTAGCAAAATGGTAGTGCCTAAAGCCAACCACAGGAAATATTAACCAGTCCTAAATCCTACTTCTCTCAAGTGCCCTGGTTTCCTCAACTTCCAAGTGAATATAGTAATACTGATGTTTGGTAAGGAATGGATGAGTCACCTCAGTGCCCAGTGCAGTACACCCTCAGAAAGTGTTGACTTTCTCTGTGATGATACTACCCAGTTCCAGACCCCAGGTCAAATCTGTGCTTTTCATGAAGACTTTTCCAGACATGGAGTCTGCCTTGACATGTCCCTTCTTTGAAATCCCCAATCCCCTGCAGATTAGCATATCTGCCATTAATGTTGGCTCCATCATACTGTTTTGTATTGTTATTGAATTATCTCAAGCTTTCTTGGTGTTTCCAACAATATTGCATGTTTCTTGGGCTTGCCTTCACCAGTATCTTCCCCAGAAGCAAGGGCATTGCTAAGGGCATGCATGGGTTTTCAAAGTGAGTTGGCAGAATAAAGAATAAATAAATACTATAGACATTCCCTAGTGGAATAAATACATTTGGGAGAAAATCAAGTAATTTATAAATAAATCAAAAAATTATAAATAATTTATAAATTTTAAATATGTATAAAGTAATAAGTTTTTATACATATCCCCATCCATACTGTAGATCCCAAGGAACTTAACTTTCAAGTTATCAGATCTTTTATTTAAATTATCTTGTTTCCTTAAGTATGTATTTTTTTTTCAGTATCCAAAGACAAAAACTCCCAGGTCAACAGAGGGGGAAAAGGGGGCTAATTGCTCAACAAATTTGAATGCGGGTGTTAATTTTTCACTCTCTAAAGCCTGAAATGCCTTCCTACACTGAAGTCAATGACTTTCCCTTAGGAGGAAGCAAACACATTAATAAAATGCATAAATGCTCTCTACTGGCAATAAATTTTAAGAATAATTGACCTCATCAAATCAAAGTTTACAAGTGGCTTTAGATCCCATGCCCTATAAACTTTAAACGAGAGGCAAGGCGGTGTGGCTAAGCAGAAGGCACCATGCCTCTGGAGTCAGGTTTGGCTTTGGGCTGTCGTTTCCCCACTTTCTACCTGTGTGACTTCCCTGAGCATCGGTGTGCCATCAGTGTCAGAATTTTTATAAGGAAGAAACTTGTCACTGTAAAGCACACTATTAGTATACGGTATTACTGTCAAAAAAAGGGCCAGGAACCAATCAAAATGATAAGGATTAGAAATATGAAATACATTAAGTACAAAAGAGGGAAGTCAGCAATCAGCGAGGGGTATAGCTGGGCATCTTCACTGAGTGCCTTTCTGAGGTTTGTTGGCAAAGCGCAGCCCCTGAGACATAGGGAAGGAACGTAGAACCCACAGGGCACATGGAAAGGTTTTCCCTCCAGTGGACATGCTACACAGAACTCCCTAGAAAAACAAAAATCTTTGCGAGTACCTAAGTCATGATGGCAAAGTAGTCAGCAGTTGGTCTGTGCAAGGCCGTAAAGAACCCTCTTTGTTTTATCCACTGGAGTACTTTGTGCATCAGGAAATGGGGTATTAGAGAGAAAAGATCACACACAGACCTCACTCTGTCTTCCGTCCAGACCTCTGGTCTTCAAACAACAAAGCAAAACACAGAGTACTAGGATTCCGGAAACCACAAAATTAGGGAGAAAAGAAAAGGTGGCAGCTCCAATCTGCTTGTTTGTGGGACAGCAGATGCATTTCTTAAAGGATAGCCCCTAACCCTCTGTTAGTCCAGCCCACCGATTAGCAAACTATGGTCCGTGAGCCAAATACAGGGGATCGCCTGTATTTGTATAACCCATCATCAGTTACAAATGCTTTTTATATTTTTAAATGATTGAAACCAATATTAAAAGAATAATATTTTGTGACATGAAAATTACATGAAGTTAAAGTTTTACTGGACCACAGTCATGCTCATTCGCTTCCTTGCTGCCCAGGGTCTCTTTCATGCTACAGTGGCAGAGCTGAGTAGTTGCCACAGAGACTTTATGGCTGGCAAAGCCCAAAATATTTACTCTCTTGTCCTTTATGGAATAATTCTGCCAACCCCTCGTCTAGGCCAATCGTGATTTCTTTCAGTTTATGAAACTGACCTAACTGGCTTAGCTACTCCGTGATCAAACTCCTTCTGAAGTTAAGAATATACTTCTAATGTTTCCGTCTCTGCCAGTTTCTAGAACTCTACAACTCTGTCTTCATTCTTGCCTCTAATTTATTACCATCGCCTCCATTTCTATGTACGCAGATACACACATGTGTGCCCCAAATTCTCATTTCTATTTCCCAAATCTTTACACTTCTGTGTCCTCAGTCTCCCTATAAGATGGTTTCCATAATCCCTGAACTATCAATATTCTGTTTCCTCATCTAATGACAAACTGAAGGAACCAAGTATGGAAAGACATGACTAGAACTTACTATTAATATTGGAATGCTCCTACCAATTATACTTTCTAATATTACATCCTTTCTTGTGTCAATAATGCTTTATTTTTCCTGTTCCAAATTGCCTGTTTCTTTTTTTTTCCTGCCAAACTGGGCCAATTTTATAGGGACATTATAATTTTTATAGGTATATTATAATCTGCACTCATCTCTAAATTACAAATGCATCATTCCTATTGCATTCATGTGAACTGTCATTTTAAAGTAGTCTAACTGTCTAAAAAAAGATACCTAGTGTATCAGAACACTATTCAAGATGTGCCTAAATTGTTTCGAAATAAATCCTGGGAAACAATAAGGTAGAAGGGAAAGGGCATCAGACTCAAGTGTGATTTCACAGAGTGTCTAAACGAATTGTTTGACCTTGGGCAGGTCACAGCCCCTCTCTGGACTTGCTTCTTTCATTGACAATATAAACAAGCTAGTTTACATCATGAGGAGCTTGCCCATTCTCACATTCCCTAATTCTAGGGACATAACTCACCTATTGATTCTAATTAGTTATCTAGCATCATTTAAGAATTTGAGATATTAAATGGCAGTTTGAATCAGAATTATTTAAGTTTTTGTTTTGCTTTGGTGTAGCCTGAAAAGCAGGAAGGGTTAATGTTATTGACCACTAAGGAATAGGGCTCAGAGTGAGGGGAGGTAGCACAATGGTTTTTCATTACAAAGTACTTGTGAAATATTTGATTTTTTAAAAATAAATGTAAGTACACACTTTGATTTTTTAAATTTAAATTAAAGCTTAAAATGTACTTTAGATTACTTCCAATTCATATCTTTCTTAATGGAGCTTGATATACTCTTGAATTTTAGATATGCATATTGATTTTATTTTTTTAATTGAATTTATTGGGGCACATTGGTTAATAAAGTTATATAGGTTTCAGGTGTACAATTTTATAATATATCAACTGTATATTGCATTATGTGTTCACCACCCCAAGTCATCTCTTTCCATCATCATTTTACCCCCTATGCCCTCTTCCATCTCCCCCTTCCCCACCCCCTCTGATAATCACCATGTTGTTGGCTGTGTCTACGAGTTTTCTCTCAATCCCTTCACCTTTTTCACCTAGCCCCACAACTGTCTTCCCCACTGACAGCTGTCTGTCTGTTCTCTATCTCTGGGTCTGTGTCTGTTTTGTTTGTTAGTTTATTTTGTTCATTAGATTCCACCGATGACTGAAATCATATGGTACTTCTTTCTCTGATTGGCTTATTTCACTTAGCATAATGTTCTCCAGGTCCATCCATGTTATCACGAAGGGTAAGATTTTCTTCTTTTTACAGTCAAGCAGTATTCCATTGTGTAAATGTACCACAGCTGTTTTATCCACTCATCTACTGATGGACACTTGCTGCTTCCAAATCTTGGCAATTGTAAATAATGCTGCAATGAACACAGGGGTACAAATATTCTTTCAAATTAGTTTTTCAAGTTTCTTCTTATATATTCCCAGAAGTGCAATCGCTGGGTTGTAAGGTAGTTCCATTTTTAATTTTTCGAGGTATCTCCATACTGCTTTGCACAGTGCCTGCACCAGTCTGTGTTCCCACCAACAGTGCCTGGGGGTTCCCTTTTCTCCACATCCCCTCCAGCACTTCTTGTTTGCTGATTTATTGATGATAGCCATTCTGACGAGTGTGAGATGAAATTTCATTGTGGTTTTAAATTTCATTTCTCCAACCATTAGTGAAGTTGAGCATCTGTTCATAAGTCTGCTGGCCACATGTATGTCCTCTTTGGAGAAATTAGCTGATTTTACACACAGTTTACAAGGGTCCCTGGGAAAACCGAGTAGAGTGAGATGACCCTAATCTCTCTTCCGATGCCAGGTTCTGTACTCAGTCCTGATCTCCATTCTTTTCCATCTAAACAATTCTTAGTTCATGAGCAAGCTCTCCTCCCTGGGAACTAGGCAGGTGGAAAGTTTCAACTTTTAAAGTTCATTTATGTTTGAATCTTCTCAGAACAAAATAAAAAAAATAATGAGATTAAAATAAAAATATTTTATTTCTTCAAAACCTCAAAAAATCATTTAAAACAGATCTTGCATGAAGTTTATCCCTTTAGGCTAAAATAAAGCATTAGAGGTTTTTTTTGTTGTTAAGGGAAACATTCCTTCAAACTGAAAGAAAACAGATCTGCAATGGAAATAGGAAAGCAGGCTTCGCATTTGCAACCATCTAATATAACATTAGGATTCTGCATTTGTGAATTGCTCTAATTTTATGTGCTTATATTATTCAACAAGAATAGCATTTCTTATTTTTGTAGATTTTTTCACTGATTTAATTGGTGATATAATTACTTGCTCTTATAAATCTGAAAATTAGGAATTCAAACACACTCATAAAAAGAGAAAGTTGATTCTTAATGGCTTAGCCACTTTCTCCAGTGTGCTGCCCTCCCGTCAGGGGCAATCTGCAGGCCCTGTGCACCCAGTGATCAAAGATTTCTAAGCTATGCTTCTCAAAAGGCACATACAAACTTCCGTAGGCAACCTCAGGTGGCCTCACATTTTGAAGCATGATATTCTTAAAGGCTCCCAGTATCCTAACAGGCCGAGGGTGACTGAGCCTTGCTCAAGGATGCTAGAGCAACCCAGTGACTCCTCAGAAAGCCCATCAATTCCAGGGAGACGAAACCAGGAAGAAACATCGGCACAGGGCAGCTATACAGAGCATCGCTGGCCAAGTAAAGGGAAAGAGGTGGAAGTTCCTTAAAACACTCAGACTTGCAATGTCCAATTTGCATTTAATTGCAAATTTAAGTCCAGCTGAGCTGCACTTAAAAGAAGTATGAACAATAGCTCCAAAGCTCCAAGCATAACGAGGAGGAGGCCGCAGTGTCTTTTAAAATGTTCCCTGATATCTTCTCTTTGTCAATACGCAAAGGTGACCCAGAAAACTTTTATTTGTCTGAGAAACATTTCCAGAGTATTTTGGTGAATGATGGATTTCATGCATGATAAAAATGGGTGTGTGTGTTTACGTGGGTGGGGCGAAGTGAGTACACTGTTCATAGGAGTCAAGAGGAGAAACATTGAGCACTATCGGGAGCTTATATTCACAAGTATTGTCTTGTTTCTGCTTTTTCTTCTCTTAAACCTTGACTCCTTCCTTAACTCACCCTTATTCCTGTAAATCCAAACTCCCAATAACTGAAACCAGTCTCAGGTGAGAAAAACCAACCTGCCCTGAGCATATAGTATGTGCAGATTCTTTGGAGATTGTAGTGATATGATGACATGATGATGATGAAGATGATGATGATGAAGATGATGATGATATTTTTTATTTAATCCTCATGGCAGCCCTGTGAGGCAGCTACTGTTACTATCATCATTTTACAGATGGAGAACACACAGAGGTTAGCACAAACAGGCTAAGTAAATTGTCAAGTTCTCACAGCTTCTAAGAGGTAGAGCCTGGATTTGGATAATTTAATTTGGACTAGCATTAAACTGGCCTTTCCTCTTCGCAACAGTTGCAAGGACTTGTTAGCCAGCTGTGTGTCTCCATCTCTGGAATGTGAACCTGAAGGAATGAAGGAGGGAGAGAAGGGAAAAGCTGTGATGTCTTTAAACTACCCTTGATGGCTCAGTGGGTGTCCAGCCCACACCCAAAGATACATGGAAACAGCATGTAGCCTGGATGCCCAAACCCTCCTCCTCACCCGTGCATAGGGTTCCATTAAAGCAAATTGTTGCCAGGAGCAAAAGTGGAGTGGCCCCACAAACACTAAGAAGGGAGGGTCCCAGCAAGGATTTCCAGTAACTGGAAATACTGGGAAAGGAATTCAATTTCCTCTTGCAAGGGGCCAGAAACATGGCAGCCTTTAGAACCAGAACAACCTGAGAAGACATTATTCACTAACGCCTGTGTGAGCTTGGGCACCCTACAGAAAACCAAGTTCTCCATCCTTCATTTTCCTAGTCTGTGAATGGGAATGATTGCATAATTGTATCTTAGGTTTGGTGGGGGAATTAATGTAAACTAGCACACACATCAGCAGCTTTTACCTCAGTCACCTTCCTCCCATTTCCCTGATTATCTCCTTCTTTGCATCATCTTTCTCCATGGAACTTATTTCTCCCACTTGATCCTCTTCTTTCCTTTCCCTCCCCCAGCTCCCTATGGTGAAGTCTGCCTTGGTCTTCCACTCCTTCATAGAAGTCTTCAAAATCTTGAATAAAGTCTTCTCCCTGGGGTGACTCCACTGACTGAAATGATTTGCCCAGTGCAGTGGGATACAAATAATTGGATGCTTTGGCCCTTAAGCATCTGCTTACTGAGTGTTTCCTACATCCCTAAATCTGCACAGAGAGATGTTTCGGTGTTTTGAACCATGGTATGAACGAAGTGTAATGAAAAGGAAGCTCTTGCCTTCCCAATGTGGCAGGGGCAGCTTTCCCAGAAAGCAGAAAGAAGGAAGAGCCTGCTGGCACCCCTCACAGGTTGCAGCTTTTGGCATTGGAGATAGCTAAGTGAGCCCTCGCAAGCACTCTCTTCCCTTCAAATCCCCAAAGCCAAGGAGCAGTTTCAGGTGAGAGAAATGCACCATTTCCCTAGAGGAGAAGGCAAGCACCGCCCCCACCCCTGTAGAAACCTTCAGGTTTAGATGAACCCATCTCCACCTCATATATCAGGGAACAGGGCTTGTCATCAAATAATATATCATGTTTTGAAAATACTCTGTACCATGACTGGTGTGTTTCTTAAAAACAAGAAAATTGCCATACTGGCTTGACATTATAGACTAAGCAAAGAAGGGGTGCATTCTGCTTCCTTGTGAAAAGTGTGATTGGTGATGGACCCCCTAAGGCAAGAGGTCAAGGTCACATCCCACTTTTGCTTAGCAACTGCTTGGAACTGATTCCCATAAAATTTTCAAATAATTCTCAGACCTACTTTCATATTAAGAGGTGTCCCACAATGTATTTGGTGGATAACTGAAAGAAATCATCAATTTTGTAATATATTACTATACTAGTTTTGTCCTGATTGTCAAATACCACAGCCAGAGGTGGGGCCAGCTTCTCACCCAAGACAGTGGTTGCTGAAGGCATGAGACCTAAAATGGGTACCACATCACTTTGACTAGTGTCCTTACAGATCTCTATGTTCTTCTCATGTTTTCTACGTCATAGTTCCCAAGAGCCATGTAATATAACTTCAACATTACAGATACAACCAGAGGTACAATATTTGCAGTGGGTTTACTGAGATCAACTTCTCCCCTTGCTCCTTACCCCACACTCTGCTTCTACTGCTCCCACAACCATTAACACTCTCTAAGCTCTTGTAAGAGCCAGGCACTGTGTTCATCCCTTTGCATTCATTATCTGATTTAATCCTATGAGATACCTATTAATTTTATTGTCATTTCACAGATGTGAAAGCCAAAGCATGGAGAGATGAAATAGCCTGCCCAAGATGAGACAGCCAATCAGTGGAAGAGTCAGCCCTCACACCCAGACCCAGAGTAGCAACAAAGCCAGCCCACTCAAATCACAACTTATCTATTAATTGCCTATCCTTACAAAATAGTTCTTTTTTACTAATTCCTGCCTCTTAAAATGAAACTCACATGGAATACATAATAAAAATCACTGGTTACTTTTTTAAAAAAATGTTTTTAAAATTTTTTTCAATTACAGCTTACATTTAGTATTATTTTGTATTAGTTTCAGGTGTACAGCATATTGGTTAGACAATCACTAGTTGATACAAGTTTACAGGGAATGAAATTTCTACTGAGTCATCCACCTTGAAGTGGGGCAAGAAGTAGAGAGAGGCACAGGATGTTTTCCTCTGCTCTGCATTGCCGTAGTTAGCTCCAGTTAGTTTTTCTTTCTGTTTTAGTCTCTCTCTTTCATATTAGAGGCCTTCCAGTAATACCTGGTCATCTGCCCCATTTAAGAGGACAACATCCAAAGCTGACAGGCAGTTTCAGGAGCATGGGAAAGACAAGTGGTGGGCTCTACTGCAGTGTGACACAGACAAGCGTTGACTTTCACAGGAAGCCTTACTATGAAAGTGGTCAGTTTCCCCAGAAAGGAATCCTTCACTCTCCTCTCTGGCAGAGCATAAGGTAAGCTGCCAAGATGCTGGACGAGAAGAGAGAACTGGGGTCTCACTGTTCAGTATGCAGACTTTCATTTGAAACTTCCTTATTTTCATTCTTGTGTGTTACCTGTCTCTCCACGGTTCCTCAAATCCAAATCTAATCTGGCGCAATTTTATTAGGATATGAACTATCTGTTTTCTGCCTTGGACCAGAGGGATGTGGTCTCTTACTTTTCTGTACACCTTCAGCCTGTTCACCCATATTCCACCCTGCCCCTCACCCTCACCTTCTAAGGTACCTGGTACGTCCAATTCCTGAACATTTCCAGAATTTGGCAGGGCAAAATGGCCTGCTTTTTGTTGATTCCTCCCCCTACAAACTTAAATTTCATTCTTATTTTTAATGCTGTGCCAAGTCAGTTTCCATTTGTTTATCCTCTTTTGGTCTTTCATAATGTAGTTGACATTTGTTCACCGATGTCATCTCTTCTTTTATGCTCTCTGTCCTTTGAGGTTTAAACCTTTTTTATATTTTACTGTCTTCTATTGAGTTTCAGGTACCATATTTAATCCAAAGTATATTTTCTACTACTTTCACTTAATAGTATATCAAAAGCATTCTTCCCTACATAAAATATTTAAAGCACTATTTTCCTATATCATAGTATTCCTAACCATTAACCTATAACTGGAAATTTAAGATGAGTCAAACAACATTAAAATAAACATCTTTTCACATGAAGGTATATCTTTGTCTCTGGTAACTTCCTTAACATCTATTTCTAGAATAATAAGTCAAGTTGTTGTTTTTTTAATTTAAGCTATTGACACATATTATCTAGCTATTTCCAGGAAGGTGGTACTAATTTACCACCCCAAAAGGCAGAAGCAGGAGCCATGTGAGGTTCATCCAATCACTACCAACATCACTGCTTCTCAAAATCTTTACCAGTTGTGCCTCGTTATGTTTTAGTTTGTATTTCTCTGCTATGACAACTTTTTTCATACATTCATCGATAACATGTCTCCCTTTAATTGCTCATAAATCAAACTCATTTTTAGGTTACTTCTTTTTTGTCTGAACTCTTAATTTGTTAAAGACATCAAGTCTTTTTGCCCTGATTTGTCAAAAATACTTTCCACTTTACTATTAGTTGTGTTTTGTTTGTTGGTTGGTTGGTTTATTACATTTCTGACAGAGGATTTTTAAATTTTTACATAATGAAAAGTATCATTCTTTTGCTCTATGCTTAGAAAGCCTTGCCATTCCAAGATCAGATAAATATTAATCTATATTTTTTCCTTACATTTATATTTTTTGAATTTTATATTTTACTGTTTTCCTCTGAGATTTAATTAGTAGTATTTTTTTTCCCAGTCAGTAAACCATGTGAGTCAACAATACTTATTGCATAGTTGTCAGTTCCTGTACTAATATGTAACCTTGACCCCATTCCCATCCTAAACTCTCATTTTTGCTAGAGTCTGCTTCTGGTCTATTTCAACCCCATTTGTCTGCTGATTCCTGCTCCATAACAACCTGTTTCAATTATCATAACTTTATAATGCACTATAATATCTACTAGAGAAAAGCCTGCCTTATTGCTCTTCTTTTTAAGTACGCTTTTTAGCTCTTGAACTCTATTTATTCTTCCAGATGAACTTTAGAATCTTGGTTAAGTTTCTAGAAAACAATAGCAGCGACATGATTTTGATTAGAATTACCTTAAATATGTATTTTCACTTGAGAAGAGTTAAAGTTTTGACAGTATTCATCCCTCTTTTTTAGGGAGATAACAGCTTTTTTCCACGTATTCAATCCTTCTTTTATGTCTTCTATTCATTTTTTTTACCATTTTCTGCATAGAGAGCCTGTTATTACTTAATGAGTTTATGCCTAGATAGTTTATAGTTTAATACTATTTTCAAGGATTTTTATCTTCCTATTTTCTAACAGGTTGCCACTACTATACCAGAAAGTTCTTTACTTTTATATATTTATTTTATGTTGTATAAACCAACTCAAATCTCATTTTTTAATAATTGTTCAGTTTTTCTGAATATGTATGCTTTCCTATATAGACAGTTATTTTACTTGATAATATGATCATTTTTGCCTCCTCTTTTCTACACCTTACTTCTGTCCCAAGTATTAGGAGGCTGGCAGGAATGAAGCTGTGAACAGCATTGTCCTGATCTTGGCCTAAATGGAAACACCTTCACAATGAGAATAATAACTGCAGATTTTTACTGAGTGCTTTCGATATGCTAGTCACTTTGCCAAGGGATTTAGTTATACTACTTCTATTAATCTTCGTAATCATTTCAAAAGGAAGTAACTTGTAATCCCATTTCAAAGGTAGTAAAATGAAGGCTTTAAAGCAGAAATATATCCAACTGCATCTGACTAGTCAATGGCAAAGCAGGATTTAACCTCACATTGGTTTGACTCCAGAGCTCATTCTTGTGAGTCCTGTAACTACTACTTATTCTAGAATTTCAAGTAAGTGTGACTTAGTGATAGGAGTTTTTAAAGGCAACTATGAGAGTTTATTGCCTTTTTGAGTTTTGTTGTTGTTAAGAAAGGAGATAGGAGAGAGAAGATTAGATTGATTCCAGGCAGATGAAATTTAGAGATAAAGAATACATTAACAATGCAGGCAAAGTACAACATAAGATGCACCCCTATAGTTCCCCAAGTTCTGTGTGAACACCAAGATCAAGTACCAAAGAAGAGAGAATATTTCAAAGACCTATGCACCTAAGAGTGTATTATTCCCTCACAAATAGCAAAGCTGTATCATGTGAACCCTTGACCATTTCAGTTTCCAAAAATTTGTCAAGAAAATATTTGGGCCTCCTTTGTTCAGATCTCTGATTTGCTGAACCTTTAATTCACCCACAAGGTGGGGTTGAGGTAATGCAGGCTATTTAATTCACATCTTGGCAAGGAGTTATCACAGGAGACGGTGTGCCTCCTCCTCCAGAGTGGAAAAAGGACTCCAGCAATGCTAAAAATAAAGTCTCTTGGAGTGTTACACACAATTATGTATTTCTGCAGCATCTCTCCGGATTACTGACTGCGTAATAGCCCTGTTGGACTCCCACGACTGCATGAAACCGAGGCCTGAAGCATGATATCAGCACGGAGGAGCATGAACATCCTGCGTTTTCCCCAAACATTTTCATGGCTGGGGCTGGAAAGAGAACCTCTTCCTTAGAACCAATGACATAGAACAGTTTAGCTTTAAATGTGACACTTTCCAAAGAAGGGGACAATTGATTGAGGCATTAAATAGTCATTTAACAACCCCATTTTTTTACAAACTTTGGGAAAGTTAATCCTTGCCCAGGAAACAGAGAGACAGCTTGATCTGAGAGAACAAGCACACAAGTTCAGTTCAGACCCCAGTTCTAGTCCTGGTCCTGCTGGGCAAGGCTCTGAACCTGTCAACCCCCGGCTTTTGCACTTGACAGTTGGTAATAATAACACTGCTGCCATTTCCTTCCTGAGGCTTCTATGAGATTGAAAACTGAAATATACTTGACATGTGTAAGGAAAGATCCAACAGTTTCTAGGACGCTCTCCCTAAAGAGCAGTCATATTTATTGCTCACCAGAACTCCTCTGAAAAAGACAAACAGTCATCAGCAGTGATGGAGTTCTGCTGAGAGCCAGCCCGTTTCCATTTCAATTCAAAGCCCAGGAGGCAGCAAACTTGCAATCCAAGCACTCCCCACCACAGCCCCCAGTCTCCACTAATTGACTGTTTCCCCAACACATGGGGAGAGCATTTGAACGGAAGCATCAGGCTATGCTGATCACATTATCCTATCAGGCGGAGATAATCACAATTTAAAGGCTAAAGGAGAAATGACCTATTTTACATGGACTTTCTGAGGGGTGTTGGGGAGAGATGTCATGTGATCCAGGGATGACTGGTAACTCAAGCTTTGGGCCACCACATGGCTCCTTCTCTGCCTCAGTCCCTCAGCCAGTCATTTCTTTATACACTGTACAGTGGCTCTGTGTACTGGGGACTGAGCTTAAATTGAGCTTGAGACAGGGGCCATGGAGTGATTGAGTAGAGAATTAGACAGAAAATTGTGGCTTTTGCGCCCCAAGTGAGAATCGCTGCATTCAACCAGCTGCTACGGTTTGAGCATTTCTCACTTCTTTTGACATTTTTTTCAGGGGAACTTGATGTAAAACATATTTGTCTCTTTAGATACTCAAGGGCTGCCTTTTCTCCTCAACCTTCTTTGAAAATCTGCCCTCCGCCTCTTGCCTCTCAAATGTGCTTTAGCCGTCGTCAGGGTGAATTGCAAGCTACAGAAGTTAATGCTCCAGAAGGAGCTGGAGAAGAAAAAAGCGTAAGTCAGACTCACTCAAGGTTCCTCGGGCCCCAGTCAGAATAACCAGTCATGAAGGCGGCACACGGGAGAACAGGAAGCGGAAGGCAAAAGGCAAAGACACCATGGGGAGAACTTGTTTCTCATATTGGGTTTTTTTTTTTTTGACTTTTACACAAAACTGGTCCTTTCCCAAGAGGTGCTCGAAATTGACTCAAATTTGAAACTGTAAAATCCCTGGATTCATTTATTTGCTATTGTTCATTCACATATAAGCACAATTGGTTGTCCTACAATAGGCACTGGTTATACATGGCAAACTCGATTTCAACACATACGGCTTAAGTCTGTTCTATGCCTGGTGCTATGCTAGGCCCTGAGACAAGCAGAGAAATGAAGATTCAGATGCTAGACTCCAGGGATTGGCATGTAACTCTGACCCACAATGGTAAAAAAACTACCAGAAGAGAAACATCAAGTGCTTTGGCAGCACCCTTAAATGATCTACAGCTTTTAAAAATTAAGCTCTGTGAGCATGGACTGAGTTGAGAATTAGCCAATTGCCTCTGCAAGGCCTCGAGCTCCATTCACTGTCTAATGCCACCCAGACGCAAGACCCTCCTCCCAGCCTCACCTCCCATCACACACCATGGCACAACTAGCCACTCACCATTTTTCAAACATGTGCCCAATATTTACTCTTCTGGTTCTTGATTGCTAAGGCTCCCTCTGACTATAATGCCTTTTCACCCTCCTCACCTGGGAAGCCCTAACTCTCCTCCTAAGATCTGACTCAGTGATGTGTGGGTAAAAACAAAAAATGTGATGTCATGCCAAGGTCTCTCCCTGCCTGGCAAGTCACCGATATGTGAATTTAAGAAGTGTATGAAACAGCTCACCGTCCTTCATCCATGAAGCCATTCTCAATACCCTGAAGTATAAGAATTCCTCTTGGTCCTCTGAACTTTCACCCCACACGCTCAGACTGCTTCTGGAGCACTGAACATGCCATCAGTTGTTTATTTATTAGTTTGTCCTTCCACGTAGAGTGGGTACAACTCACGGGCAAGGTCTGCATCTTTCAAATTTTTATTTTATTTAACGGTTGCATGACTATATGTGTCAACCAGTATTCCAAGTGCATTTCATGTGTTTATTCTCACAACAACCCTATGAGATAGGTACTATTATTATTTCATTTTGCCCTTGAGGGAACTGACACTGGAATTTAAGTAAAATGCAGGGTCATACAGCTGGTAAGCAGTGATCCAGGATATGAATCAATCTTTTCAGTGCTACATTATGCTATTTTTATTTATCATTGTACCCCCAGGGCTTTGCCCAGAGGTCTAGTATTTAGAATGTCGAGCTCAATATGTGGGTGTTAGCTGATTAAATAAATGAGCAGCTGATCACCGGTTAGCCTAGCTAGATCCTCTTCATCTATAGAAGTTAAGAGTAATGAGCAGAGTTGGAGAAGGTTCACAGAAACTTAAAAAGATGGAAATGAAGAATTGCACCTAAGGATTTAGGTTGCTTAGCCTTGAGAAGCAGAAGCCGAGGGCTGCTTTCATAATGATCTTCAAGGCCAGGAAGGCTGATTCCTAAGGACAGTGACTGAGCTGTTTTTCTCCACCTCCAGGATGAACGAAGAAGTGAAACTGGTCTTAAGCTGCAACAGGCGTGGTTTAAATCCACCCCCAGGAAGAATTCCTTAGCCTAAGAATTGTTTGTTAGACCTAGGAATGAGCTATACAGAGAAGCTATATAAGGTCATCCGTCTTTAGCCTTGTGGACTTGCTTCTGCTCCGAGTGAGGACATGTCACCCCAAGGTCCCTTGTAGTCTTATAAACCTATGGTGTTTAAATCTCAGAAATGCATCAATCATGTCACCTTCCTTGGCCAAATGAACGAATGAATGAATGAACCCCACATAATTTAAAAGGCAACAACAAATAATTGCAACCAGCAAGGAAAGGGGTCTGTTCAAACATACCACTGTGCCAGAAGTATAACAAAAAAGAAAAAATGGAGTTTGTTTTTTGATGAACCTAACCTCTTAGAGCTTCTACCTTCAAGCCATTTCTTGCTGGGCCTAACAGTCTGGAATAAAGTTACAACTGGTCAGGCTAAATCCTCAGGTGCTGAACTTTGACCCATCATCATGATTTCTTCATTAGATATATGGCATTCGTGTCTTGCAGCAGATTTCTGTAAACATGAAGTAAACTGAACTTTTACTTAGGATGTGGGTAGTTTGTTTCACATGTTTCAATACCCACTATGTGCAAAGCACATCCAAGTTCAGGTGGAGGAAACAATTCAGAAAGGTGAGGACTTCCCTGAAGTCACACAACTAAGACTAGTAGACCTTCCCCAGTCAGGCCTTCTAGTTCCCAGGCCTACCAGTTCCCATACACCATGGCCTCTGGGGCACAGACCTGCTGGGCACTGGGCCAGCCTTGCTAGAGGCCTCCTTCACCATGTGCAACCTCTGCTGGGAGCTGTGGAGTTGGCCTGCACCACCTTGACAAACCCATTGAGTCCTGCAACCTTAGTTGACCAGCTGAACCCAGACACATGCACAAGAGACTGCTTGCCATGCCCCAAGTAAAGCATATCCACCACCACTGAAATAATAGCGCCTGGAGTCTAACTCAGGGTTTTACTGCTCACAAAATGCACTCTTCCTTGAAAACCTGGCTCGAAGGCCACCTACTCTGTGAAAGCATCCCTGCTCCCTTGCTGTATATGGATGGACATAATCCTAGGGCACTTACAAGCTCTGGATCCAGACTTCCCATGTCCCATGTACTAGTGAAATGATCTCAACCTCTTTGAAACTTTCTCATCTACAAAATGAGGACAGTATCTGTGTCTCCCTAATGTCACAATGGTGAAGATTCTATGAGTTAATATAAATCAAATGTTTAAAACAGCTTTTGGCACAAAGTAAGCTCTTGGTCAGTTAACTCTTCCTGATATTATTACCTTCTCTGGGTTTTCTGAGTCCTCACAGAGTTTTGTTTATCCTCCTGGTATTAAAAAATCTATATTATTCATTTTTCTTATAACTCTCCCCCAAGCCACTGTTTTGTTAGTCATTATCCACCCCATCATGAGACCAGAGACTACCTTCTTCTCTGGTTATCTCTTCTCAGATGGTGGAACCTATAGCTGCCTAGCCACCCTAAAGAGAAACCTGGGGGTCATTTGACTCTTCCCATACCCTTATGCCCTGTGCCTATTGCTCACTGAATCCAGAGGCTGGTGTCTTCTAGATATTTTTGAGTCTACCCTCCCATCCCCATCTTGTTTCCATGGTCCAGCCACCCCTCCCTGAAAGTTGGTGAAACAGCTTCTTAACTAGGTTTCTTGCCTCCAATCTTATTGTACTTTAATTTATCCTCATGCTAAAGCCAGAATGATCTATTCTTCCTTAAATATTTTTGATATCTCTATTTATGACCCATCTATGGCTCTGTGCTACTATTTGAAGCTGTTTGGTCTGACCACATAGTTCCTTTCTCTTCCCACCTCCTTTAACGCATCTCTACCACTTCTACTCACCCTAAAAGGATAGTACCAAAGGGAAACTGGTTACTCAACACATGCTTTAGAATCTCTCTCCTTCTTGCCTCTAACATGTTATGGCCTAAACAATTATTTGTCTGGCTTAACTCCTTGTCTTTGTTTAGTTCTGGTATTACCCCTCCCTGAAACCCCCTAGACATGGGGCATTTGTTTACTAACCTACAATTATAATGACCTGCTGTGCTCTACCCTTCATGACCTCAAGTTCAAGGACAGCATTTTTGATCACTTTCTCATCCACTTAAGTGTGGATGTGCTTTTTACACAGTAGGTATTAAAAAAAAAATTAAATGGCTGATCTCATTAAATAGATAATAGATAGGTAGTAGCTGACATGTACAATGTATGCTATAGTCACTAAACAGTACTTACTGAAGTGTTCTGCTAAGTACTTTTCATAAATTAACTCATTTAATCCTCACAGCAACTTTACAAGGTAGCTAGGATGATTACCTCCATTCCATGAGGGAGAAAACTGAAGCACAGGATGGTTAGAAACTTCACTAATGTTATATAGCTAGAATTTGATTATGCCAAGGTGAGAGTGCAGAAGTCTGGCTCTAGATCTCATTCTTGACCTTTATGCTACAGCTTCTATGCAGACAGGTGTACCATAATAAATAAACAGGCACAGATAATATACTACAGCTTCAACTTTACAGATGAGAAAGCCGAGGCAGAGGAAGTTTATGGAGAAGCAATCCAGGGAATGGAAAGAAAGCTGAGCAGGGAGATCATCCCTGCTGCCTGCCAACCAGCAGTGGAACTCAGGATGATCCTTCGGCCCCCCTCAGCCTCAGTTCTTCAAGTGTAAAGTCAAGGCCAGATCACATCTCAGCTTCCTTTCAGATAAAATTTGTAATTCCCTTCAGGAAAGCAAACATTATCAAGGGTTGAGTGTGTGCCAGGCGCAGTGCTAAGTGCAGAGACACACGGACAAGTTGCATCTCTGTCCTTGAGGAATTCATCTTCCTGTGGGGGGAGCCAGGCACAGACAGACAATATCGATAGACTAGTGCACACTGCAGTTACATCGGTTATTTTAAAGGGAACCGACCCAAGATAAAACATCATCTAGAAATGAGCTGTTTGCCCCTCCATAATGTCTTTCAACTGACAATTGCCCAGAACAATGAAGCATCTTCAAGTTTTCTCCCATCTTACCTCCGAGACCCAAGCATAAGCACCTTCCTTTACAAGTGAAGAAGCAAAGGCACTGCCTTCCGTAAGTTTGCCAGTGGTCAGGTGGTCGCCTGATGGCAGAAGCCACTGCCATTTCCATTTATGAGCTTCTCCCTGAGCTGAGGTAGGTTGTGCAAGACAGAACCATGAACTTTGACACAGCCACTGTTAGTTTTCCAGTACAAATTATATGCTTAAATGGATCTTCAGATTTACAGTTGATTCTAGAGACTATAGCTAGTTCATTTCCAACTCCATGGGTAAGCTGGTTCATTTAAGGATCCAATTAAAATACATTCTGAAGAAGTGAGTAAGCAAGGCATTGTCGCCCAACTCCTAATTTACTTTAGAAAATACTATTATGTCTTTTCTAATGTCTTGAGGACCAAATTTCATCACATCACTGTGAGATGAGGGAGTTAAAATATGTATGATCAAAATATAATTTGAAAGTACACTCTGAGAGGCAGCCTTATATAACAGTATAGGCTTCGGTTGGACTGGGTCCACATCTCTTTTCAGCATCTTGGTAGTTATGTGAACTTGGACACATTCCCTGACATGTCTGAGCCTCGGTTTCCCCATATATATAATAGCGATAGGGCATATCTGTCTGTCAGAGTAATTAAAATGTAGCTTAGTGACTGGTATAGAGTTAAGGGTTAAAAAATAAACTATTAAAGAACATTTTATTAAAGTCTTAATAATTCAGAGATTGATTATTCCATTAGAAGATCAGAATGCTTTTCCCTTCCTCCCTCTTGCTTCCTGCCTGCCCACGTCACAGCTGCTCCTAAGCTATTATTCCATAAGATAAAAAATGAGATAAAATTCAATTTAGATGGCACAGCAACCAAAATGGGAAGAACACAGCCAGTGGAGTCAAACGGGCCAGGATTAGAATATGAATGGCTTTGGACAGGTTATATAACTTCCTTGATTCTTAATTTCTTCATCTATAAAATGAGGAATAATCATATCTCTCTTCTAGGCTTCTTAGAAAGATCAGAGGGGGGTGTACCCCTGGCACTGTGTTTGGTCAATTGTAGTTAGGTAGGAAAACATTAGATCAATAAGAAACATAGTACTTAGCTAAATTAAAGTATGGGCATCTATTACAATTGGTTTTTAAAACTGCACCCAACCCCATCACTTCCATGGATGGCCAGCATAAGTTACTGTCATAGCCAAAGCCTTGCATCCAGTGCCATCAGATTTAAAATTTCCTGCCTTAGGGACATACTGAGTGTCAGCTTGAAATGGGATGATTCTGTGCATGAGGGGACCTAGCACAGCAATACAGGTGACAGAAGAGTGGGGGTAGCAGGTAGGCCTCACAGAGCACTAGAGGGCCAGAGGCATGTGAAGCTGGAGCTAACACCTTGTGACATCATTTCCACCAGTGCCATGCATTACCAAGGGTCAGGGAGACCAAATGAGAGACCAGCTTGCCCCTTTCATAACCACTGCCTCAGCTGGCTACAGGACGAGCTTCGGTCACCACAAGGGAAATGACAGGGGTTGACCAGCTATACAGGATCGCGTCTTTGGAGGCAGAGGCAAGTAGCACAGAGAACATTTTCATTATCTGCCTTTGGGGAAATTGACAAGCTAAAGGTTCATGGGATGCTCATGTTGATAGGACACAGAAACATTTGGATTTCATGTTTCTCATTTAAATATTTTATTCACAGAGCTCTCTGAGTCATCACTTCACATCCTTCCTCCCTTCATCACCCTTAGAAGTAAAGACTACGTATAAGATGCCAGCTTTCTAAAAGAAAGCATGTAACAAAAGACAAAAATCCAAAAGTCACACCCATGTACCATAAAATATCGGAATACTTGTTTAGACCCTCCTGGGTCCCAACGTGACAGCCTCAGAGTAGCGCGCAGAGGTTTAAGTTGCCCCCACCCGGCTTCACGAAGAATGCTCACACGCAAAGTGGGAGGGCTTCAATCTCACGACCGGCTAAAGGGTGTTTTTTTCTGAAGCTCCTTACCTAACACCATCACACTGCTTAGAAGGCAACATACCTGTCCATATCACTACTGCATATGCTGAAATTTCATTAGGAAAGGAGAAATCTTATGAAAAGCTTTCCCCTTTCATAAAAAGGGAGAATTATTTTTCAATATTGATGTTGAAAATCAACCATTCCCAATCACCACTTTTATATAAAACTTTCTGCTGTAGACAAAATGGAAGATCCCAGCTCCAGTTTAGCCAATGCCACCCCTAAGAAATTCTTCATGCACAGAAGTGTTCTTTTTTCCATAAGGCAGCAGCATTTAAAACATGAAAAAAAAAAAAAAAGCTCTGGCATCGCTCTTCAATATTGTTGTCTAATTAAATGGCAATGGAGTGGATGCGTAAAAATATGCATTAGAGGTGTGTAATGTGTAATGTGAAGAAGAGTAATCAAAGCCATTCAACAAGATTTAGGAAGGGATTTCAGTTGGCAGCTTCCAAGACAGGAGCATATAATTTTGCTAATTTGAAATAGGTATTATAACATATAAACATTACTGCTTTGTATATTTTAATGAAAACTGCCTCTACACCAAAATGAATCTTTTAGCGTGAACTCTCTGCGTGCCACAGAGCTTCTACCTATTATGAGTTCAGCATAAATAAGAAAGGCATGCAAGCTGTATTAAAAGAATGGTCAACTCATTAAAATAGGTTAAAACCAAGCCCCTTATTCCAAGCTACCACAACACCATAAAGGAAGTCTGATGACAGGTGTTGTATTAAATTTTTATACTGCAATGAGCTTAGACTCACACAAGCCAAATCTGCATGTTTCCTTTGATATACACCTGCAACTTGTTAATTCAAGGGCCTTTATTAAAGAAGTATAAATTTAGTAACACCTATAGATTCGTAAGACCCTATTAGCTTGCTCAAGAATCCAGAGTAAATTCATCTGGAGTCTTATTTGCATGGTTTAAAAGACACAGAATCTAAGGATGATTTTTCCCAAATGGAGGTGACTTCAGACAATGCAATTCTGCAAAGAGACTGATGTGAATTACCCTGACTTGGGCTAAAAGAGTTGAGAGATTTGGGTCCGTCTGGAGCTGAGGACATCACTTACCGGCCAGCTTGCTTCTCTCTGCAGTCCTTTTTTCCAGTCTTCGTCCAGCCTGGGGGAGGCCTCATCCATTGCTGATGCTGCTTGCACAAACTGGGTTCGCCAGTGGCTGTTACTCTCTTTCGTGGCAAGCCTTTAGCAAAGCGGCAGCGAGGGCAGTTCAGGGGCAGACTGTCATGGAGAAAATGCCATGCCACAGGATGAGGGATCAGGCAGGAAGAAGCCACATGGGAACAAATTTGGGACACATGGGGTTACCCTGACAGCTGCCAACTGGCCAGGTGGGAGGCCATTTCAGCCACTGAGCATCCAAAGATTAGGTAAAACCAAGCTCCAGGGCCAGTGGACAATGGGTCATTTTTATGCTTCTGGTGTAAAGGTCAGAGGAGGGAAGTGAAGGCTGCTCTCTGCCCTAGAAATATGCATTTCTATGTGTGCTCTGTCTTCTCATCCCAACACACACAGACACACACACACACACACAGAATTTGCATCATTCTGCAAGGTTGCACCAGTGGGCTGGAGTATCCTGGAAGAAACAAGCTACTAAACATAGAAGCCACACATTTCATTTGAACACATCTCCCCCAACACCATATGAGTCACTCACAGCCAGTAAACATGAATAATAGCAAGCTCTTTTGGGTGAAATTAGATTCATTCCTGTAGTTGAATCCTGAGCATCTACAGTCCCTGCCCCTACCCCTTCCCCCAGAGGATATTCTGCAATAGGCATCTCAACCTGACTGTGGACCCTCAACCCTTTTCCCACCATTAACCAAAATGATCAGAGGCATCAGTTTGAATGGACTCCACAAAATTTGGTGCTCAACCAAACCAAACCCAACCAAGCTCTGTCCTGCTTCATTATTGTTTCTGTCATAAAATGATGCTCTCTCCTGTGGTTCTGAGTTCATTACCTATAGTTTTAAGATATGCAGGTAGGGCTAATTCGTGGCACCTACATTTTTTTTTTTTTAGTTAGAGCAGTGGTTCTCCAACTTGACTGCACAATAAGATAGAGAAAAACCAACTAGGAAGCTTTGTAAATACACTGTTGCTGAGGCCTCATTCCAGAGATTCTGATTTAATTGGTCTAGGTCAGGGCCCAAGACATGAGTATATGTTTAAAAACCTCTCTAGATAATTTTATTGAGCATCAAGAAGTAGAATCATAAAACTCAGTCTTGTCATATAAGGCTTCTCTAGTCACTCAACTAACACTTGAATCCCCATGATCTTTCCAGTACCCATACAAACAATGATCTTATCACCAATGACAGTAAACTCACTACCTTCCAAGAGAGTCTTGTTCCTTGGTTGACAGCTTTGTTGCAAAATGAACTAACATTCTTCTCCCTGAAACTTCCATGGCTGTACTATTTTTTAATTTCATAGGAATAAGACTAAAGCCTACTCTGTAGGACAACCCTTCAGAGATCCAAAAACACTAGTTGCCCACACTCTCAAACCTCTGCTATAGTGTCTCTTTTCCATGTTATATCTTGCTAGCTCCTTCAGCAAACTATGTAAGATGGGGTCAGGTAATTTCTCCATTCTGGTTGCCATTCTCAGAATATAGTCCACTATCTGTAGTGATAGTGATTATAATATTCCAGGAGCAATTGCAATATCCCCACTATGATCTACCATCGCAGCCTAAAGATCACATGCCTTATTTGAAAACTCCGTCAGATGATAACCACCATGATGATAATCAGAGAAGCCAGCATTTGCTGAGCATGGCCCTAGGTATCCAGCACTGGGTTACGTGCTGCACTAACCTTACCTTGTTTATACTTCGCAAACATTCTATGAAGTCATCCTTATGCTCCTGATTCACAGATGAAGAATCCAAGAGAGACAAAGGCATTTGCCTAGGTGATGGGCCAGGAGTTAGCCCACATCTAACTGTGAGGCCCATGTTCTGCATCCCTACTTCATGCTAGTCAGAGCCCTTTCACGGACGCAGTGTCGGGTCCCACTGCCTGTTTTGACGATCATACCTCACTGATACAGCATCACAATCAATAAGTACACGTAGGTTTGTTCTCATCTTCAGACTATATAGAAACATGTTTTGTAGACTATAAATTGCCAGAAAAAGCTAACTTGACATGATTGCCTTTTTGATAATCATAAGACTCTACCTGTCACCTTACCTCTAGCAAAGCAGATACATACAAAATCTATCCTTTACTTATCTGGCTCCTCTCTTACTGAGAATATTCAAATGCCTCTCCAGAGGTTACCCTGAGAGTAAGACCAAAAGGCTAGAGGAGCAAGGGCCCAGAAAATTTTCCTAGAGACCAGACTCAATGGAAGACTCACCAATCATCTGGTTTGCCCCAACTCCTCTAAATCCTTGTCACAGGAATTAAAAAACAAACAAACAAACAAAAAACTGGGAGCAATTAGTTTTACCATTTGAATCACACCATCTGCAAGGTAGTTGAACCAGTTCCTATGGAAAGCACAAAGTGCTTGGACATAGTCTTTGATGTCAAATAGGCCTTGGTCTGACTAGCTGCTCCATTATTACCTAGCACTACATCCCTGGGACAGTTACCCAACCTCTCTGATCCCTAGTTTCCACACCTATAAAAGAGACATATTGTTGTCTCAGGTATATTATTGTTCATCAAAGTCGATTCCCCTCTATTCTAGGAACATAGCAAGACTGCATTTCTCTAAGCCCCTTGAGATTAGGCATAGCCATGAATTGTTTGGGGCAATGAAATATAAGAAAAATGGCACATATCCCCTTCCAGGGGGAGGCCTTAATCATTGCACTTGACTCTCAGCCCACTCCTGCCCTAACTTTAGTGACTGCAAAGCATGTGTTGTTGATAAGACATGCATTAATATCAAAGCATATTAAATGCTGAGCCCATTTACAGAAAACAGTTGCCTTGTAGAATTATCTGGACCAACAGCAGACATTATGGGAATAAGAAATAAACATCTAGGATTATTTGTTCCATCACTATAACCTAGCCTACCCTGACCAATACACTGTCCTTAATACACAGACTTGGTGTGAGAATAATGAAATAATCTACTACAGCATTTATCATAAGCATTGAGTAAGTCTAAAATATTATTTTAAATAGATTTCATTACCAGCCCAGTTTGTTCAGCCCATGTCCTACATATTCCACTATTCCCTCCTTCTTTTACCATCTGGGTTTTTCCTACTCATGAGTGAGTAGCATTAAGCTTGACAATTTCCATAGAAGATGTAGAGATATGAATTTTAAAAAGAAAGGGTAAAAGTGTTCAATAATGCAGCATCACTCTGTCTCAGAATGCAAACTCAGAATAGCATGACTATAATGCTACTTATCACTTCACAAGGAAATTAATGAAAGCAAAATGAAGCATCAAGTAATCAATGAAGCTCAGGATGAATTCACTACTGATAAAGTGCACATCTCCAAAATGTAAACATAATGAGAATACACATGAATACAGGAGCTTATTAACTCTCATAGCTTTTATTCACTATTCTTAAATCAAGCAATCAAAAAGGAATTAGTTTTGTTTCTGTCTTTGTTAAATGTGTTCATTAAAAGAAGTTTCAACTATGAAAACCAAGTGTAAGAAAAGCATGAATAACATTGGCCAGCAATGACATTTCAAAACACAAATCTGCTCTGAGATGCCACTGGGAGAAGCTATTTTTCCTAGTGGTTTTACAATTCAAGTGGCAGTGACTATGCCTCGTGTTGTGCATTGCACTGTGTTCTCCCAAAGACATATATTGGAGTCTTAGCCCCCCTTACTTCAGAATGTGATCTTATTTGGACATCGGATCTGCACAAAGGTAATCAACCTAAAACAAAGTTGGTAGAGTGGGCCTTAATCCAATATGACTAGTGTCCTTATAAAAAGCTTGGAAAGTGGACAGAAGGACACACACAGGGAGGACACCACATGAAGATGAGGGCACAGGTTAGAGTGACACATCTACAAGCCAAGGAATGGCAGACATTGTCAGCAAATCACTGCTTTTGCCTTGAGATAGGCAGCTTATTAAGGATATGCTGACTAATAAGAAATAGAATGCATTTTAGAATTCATAACATTTTCCTCATGGAAAGTTGCATATAAAAATAAAAAAGGAAAAATCTATACAAAATGTATCACCAGTCAGCCCTCCCTTGACTTTCAGGAAAATTCCTTTAACTTATACAATAAAAACATGTTAATACTTCATTTCAAAAATCAAAAGGCGATGAAAATAAAGATTTTTCCAAGTGAATTAAACCATAAGTAGTATTCTCTGATGCTAAAATATGGCACTCTGTTCTATTAGATGCAGATATTTGGTCTAGGAAAGGAAAGGAGGCCTGGGGTGGAGGAGGCAGGGTTCACTTATGAAAAGAAGAGCAGAGCCAAGGCGTCCCCAGGCCTGGAGGAAAGGTGATGGTCAGGTACCACTGAGAGGGTTTTCAGCACACATTCACTTAACACCTGGGTCAGAAGTTTTAGGAGTTTCTACATTCCCCCTCCCCTTTTATTACACATCCTCACTTCAAATTCATTCTCAACGAAATTTTTCAAGACATTTTCTCACAAACTTTCACTTCTGTTTTTTGCCTTTTTTAAATTGGAAACTAATGGTAAGGTGTTTTCAGAAATTTGCTTCACAAAATAACCATAATAATGGATCAAAGCCACAACGCCAGAGGTGTCTGTATATTAACCCTAACAAAACAAAAACCAAGCAAATGAAAATAGCTGCCATAACTGCGATAGGTTGGACAAGGGTGAACTCTGATGTGACCATCATATTTCAGAAAGGAAAAAAAAACCCAGAGTATTCTTTTCAGTTCACTGTTTCAGTAAAATAATTAATGTTTACTGTTCCCTCTGTAAAAGAGCTAGACTGGACAACAGCGATGCCCACAGGCTATGCCAACAGAACAGGTGGCTGAGAGAATCCTCTCTCATACACCCACACCCTCACACTTTGGCTCCCATGGAGCTGGGCTGTATACTTAGAAAGATTCACTTGTGTTTGTTTCCAATCCTATTCATCTAGTTGTGCCTGTTAATGCAATTACATGATTTAATTAAAGAGTATATCTATAAAATATGAGTTTCAATGGAAAGAGACTTGTTGCCTTCCACAAAACTAGTCAAATGCTTTGGAAAGACCCAATAAAGAAAAATTGCTTTAAAAAATTGCTGTCATAAGGGAGGGAATCATAAAAATCTACCCAGACTCTCTACTAAGGTCACTGTAAAGTCTCAATTCACTTGAAAGAATTGTAACTGAGATGTGTAGAGGTTCCGTTAGGGATATAGCTTGGTTACACACACACAACAAAAAGACGCCAGAGAAAAAGCCCTTGGCTCTGTAGCAAAATAGTGGTGAATAAATGTGCATTTACAGCTTTTAAGCAAAAGCCAAATGTTTTGTGTACATACATGATTTCTGATCCCCCAACTTAACTTATGTGATTAATCAGTCAACAACAATATTCAACTGTATGGAATAAAAAGGCTTCTATGATAAAAAAAAAAAAAGAGAGAAAAGAAAAGAAAATATACGATAAGATATTATAAGAAAAGAAAACGGGAAACCACGGAGGACTTCCTTCCTCTTAACCTACAGGTAATGAACAAAGATAGAAAGCAATAGACTCGAATTTTCAAACCAGGAAACAGAATCCATTTCAATACCTAAGTCTACTTATATCACTTAGGTGAGAAACAGCCTGGCTGTAACTAAACGTTGTGTAAATCTGAGCCACGTAGACTCCAATTAATTACTGCGTGTTATTACCGTGTCTGCCTATAACTATGTAATAATACCAACTGCCTATAATCAGAAGGATTTAGTAGACATGCATTGATGAAAAATCAGATGATTTCATCCACAGTGTCTGAGTTACTTTGATATGTTTGAGCCTGAAGCAAAATAATGTAATAAAAAACAACATATAGATGAGAACCTCAATTTTTCTCTACGTATGAATCTGTCGCTGATTTGAGAAGAATCAAATCTAAGTCCAACCAGGTGAAGACATTCCATACGTCATCCTTCCCAATGCAATATAAAAATAATATTTCCCCTTCCAGTATGTTTATATACCGTTCCTGACTTTGTGATGTCCTGGACATCAGGGATTGCCCAGAGGCACACAGCACTGCCTTAGTGAATGGTAAGCACAGCAGAGAGTAATTAAAGAGCCTTTCTTGAAAGAGTTGACTTTAAAGACCCTCGAAGTCAGAATCCCCCAGGAATAATAACCAATGGACTAATGGAGGGGAAAGTAGATCTTATGAGCAGGATGAATGAGAAATAGGTTAGTTACGTAGTCGAGTAGAAACATCTTCCCTCTTCACACCCTCCCCCCACAAAAAAAAATCCTCCAGCAGACTGTCGTGGAGCTAAAATACCCCTCCTCCCCCTGTGGTATCTTTTGCTTTTAAAAACTCTTCAGTCACTTTCTGAATTTGCAAATACGCCTAGGAAGGGTAGCCTAAAGCTTCATCTCCGAACACTGTCACAAGCGAATTTCCAGTTTGGCTTGGAGAGTAAAACTCTTTTCAACCAGGCAAGGAACATGACGGGCACAAGAAGAACCTCATAAGAGGAGAAGGGCTTGGAGGAAAGGAGGTGATGGATTCCCAAAGTCCCTCAGGCACAAATAAATTTAGAAAATATGAATTCAAAAACTCCTGAAATTGACTTTACTAACCACCAAGCTTTTTGAACAAAGACTATTAGAAACTACCCAATTAGTTTACACATTCGTAACACATTCTACATTCTCATCACTATTACAAAATATAAATGGTGTTGGGGGTGAGTCACATCTCTTCTCTCCGTATTTCCTCCTAATCCTAACATTGTAATGAAGGAAAACCTTGGATACAATTTGAGAATTTCAAAGTCAAAGCAAAGTAGGATGGCAATTTGGTTGGAAGATGGGCTAAAGACTTGTTACTCAAACTGTACTGACCAGCAGAAGCTAGGAGCTCATTAGAAATGTGAAATCTCAGAACTTCATTTGCATTTTAGTGAGGCTGAATCATTAAGTTTAAGAAACAGTGGGCTAGGAAGACTTACCTTAAAAATCTATTTGCACAGCAAGCTTTATTTATTTATTAATATTATTATTATTATCATTATTATTATTTTAATTTAGAGTGTAGATTTACATTACTTAAGAATGACTGGTAAATGTTCCAGGGAAAAATTGAGCCCCCGACCAAGAAACTGCGTGGTGCTACCCCTAAGGAACCTGCTCAGTGACTTCATGTACAACAGTATGCGAGGATTTTTATAAGCATGATCCAGTAGGTGTGAAAGGCAGGACTCCCACCCTTAAATCACTCAACCACCTCGACATACATAACTATTGCACATACTATTCAGAAAAACAGCTGAGGATGAGTGAGCGACACCTCCTATGAACATTTAGATGGCTGATTTTGTATTATACGTCAATATTGAGTACCACAAAATGTCAGAAAATACCAAATGAGAACAGAATCAATAGATAACCTTGGAATTAAATGCGTGATGAATAATCTTTACCAACTACAATAAATTAAACCACGAAAACCAAGTTAAAGTAACATCAAAAATCTGGTTTAAAACCACAAAAAATATAGGTAATTTAGAGGTAAGGCCACTTGCGACAAACGTGGCTGTTCATTTATTTTTTTCTAGGAAAGCATTATGACAGGAATATAAAATAAGAGCTAAATTCATACTTTCTAGCTTCTGTCTGAACAGCCGTAATTTTTCAAGGTTCCACAACAAACTCCAATTTGCTGATGCAGACCATGTATTAACCTAGCAACCACAAAGCTGAGCACACAATTGTTTAACAGTTTCAGGGTGCAGGAAGTAAGGGTAGGGAGACAAATTCTACAATTTATTTAATTCACTTCATTTTAGATTTTGCATGTGCCTGTTAGAGCTATCAAATAAACAATAAATGTATAGAAAAACCAAACATCAGAATTCAAATTCAAATGTTTTTTGGGGTCTTAAACTGACATCAGAGATAAATCCAGTCCTATAACAGAAATCAAGATAAATGTCTTTCTTCATAAATAAACAGATGCAAAGTGGTGTTTTGAGCAATCATTTTATTGCTCATGGATCCCAAAGGCACGAATGAAAAGCCTACTCTGTGCCAAGAATGGTGCTGGGTGCTAGCGTCTGAGAGATGGGGGGAAACACATGCACACCCCACCATCCTCGGAGGGAGACAGCCAGGCAAGCAAAGCATTTCAGCCATGAGGAAGACCTGAGTTGTGGCGAAAGGAGCATGCCCCCACGACCCCAGGGGTCCACCCCATCCCAGCATCCTGCGCTGACACAGCTCACCTTCAGAAGTCCAGATCAGACTGCAGTGTCCTTGAAGAAGAGTGACATGGAACCCCTGCCCCAACTCTTAGGACAAAATCTAGGCTGAAGGTTTTGGGTGTAGTGTTTTAAAATACAATAGATTCTGAAATGTTTCTACAGCAGCACAGACCTCAGCACCAGTAACAATACTTCATGGTACTCTGACCTCTGAATTCTTCTTGTTTTTTACATTCATTCCCAAAGTCAAATATCCATGGATGCCTATAAGACACTGAGGTCTACACAGACCAATAAACTCTCCTCTGCTAGATTCCAGTCAATGATTTGTATAAACAGAAAAGCTGGGCAGAGGGGGAGGCAAGGGTCCTTCTGACTTAATAGCCCCAAGGCTATTTCCCCCAAGTTTCTCTTCAGAGGCAGACCAACCAGAGATCAGCAGAGACTTTAACCACCTTTTGAATGGTGTTTAGCAAAGCTGTCCTCCTTGGGAGAGCTGCCGCCTTCCTTGTAGACAGAAGGGTGGGAGCACAGCAAGCACGGATTATAAAGTGCAGCTTCTTTTGGAAGGTTAGGGGAATGAGTGGGAACTATATTTCTTGATCTTGGGCAGAAAGAGTGCTATTCAAGACTTGTGGGTTTCTAGCTCACTAGAAGAAATCCTCCAATGTTTCAGCTGCAGATCTATCTCTCAGGTGGGGCATGTGGGTGGCTCTTATTCATTGAGGAACAGCATAGGAAGCAGAGTGGAAGACCCCTTCTCCAAGAAGCAGCCCACCTGGAGCGCAAGTACAACACCTGTTGTAGACGCAGCTTCTCATCTAAAGCTGAAGCTGCCACTCTACCTAAAACAACACAGGGAATCAGGACTGTGAACAGATCTGGAAACCAAATTAAACCAAGACCATTTTGCAGGTGGTTGTTAAGACAGCAAATATGTATCCAACCAGGGGCTTGAATCATTTCACAGCTCTAGAATAGTCACCTTTTGTTACAATAGTAGAGTTGGAGGCTAAAGGATGTTGAGTGCGTCCTATGTGCCACGTGCTTCAGTCTTTAAAACAATGATGTGAGATACTCTCATGATTGTTCTTTTACAGATGAGGAAACTGGAGCATGGAAAAGTTGAATAGACTTCTAAAGTTCTCATGCCTTTGCAGGAGTGAGGCCAAGACCGAGAGGGGGATTCCAGAGCCCATTCTGTTAGCCACACTCCCACCTGCCTTCCTTTCTTCATCAGCCTCCACAATGACTGGGATCAGCACCAGATTGAAGGCTCACCCCAGGGACTTTTCCAAGCCACCTCCCAGATGTTGACAACATGGGGATCCACCCAAGACAAATGGAAATGATGGATCCTGAAGGGGTGTGGGAAAGCATGAGAAAAACACATAGAATGGAGAGAGCAGAGCCGCCCAACACAGATCCCTCAGGCTTACAGCTATTGCAAGAAGCCCTAGTCTCTCCTTCTGCTCCAATGGGTACACACAACATTGTTGGTTTTTAACATATACTTAATGCTTTCTTTAAGAGGAAGGTGAAGGAGAAGAAGGAGAAGACTCATATGTTTCTAATGAGCTAGAATTAGAGCTGCCACTCTGAGGCCCTGTGTTATTTTTGGCTGAGTGCCCTGCTCTTCTGGATGCTGATGGTAGGGTGCTCAAGCTTGCTCTAGTAACACGGGCTGGCTGTCCCCAAAGGACCCTGAGGAAAAGGAAGGGAACTATCTCAGTCTTCCGCAGGCAGGGGAGGTTTAACATAAACTCCCATTTAACATTTCCTCCAAAAAGAATCCATTCATTATCTTCATTTCTGACACAGTATTTATGAATTTTCTTTCATCAGGACCCATCAGGGCAGACGTCACAACTTGGTGGCGAAATACAGTATGCCTTTTCTTTTCTTCTTAAGGAGATTAAGGCCAATGAATAAAAGAAATGGGGATGTGGCCCCTATATTTAGCTCTCCTTACAACATCATGTCTCACGGGTATTAAAAATAGACCCAAATCACTTGAAGACATCCTGAAAAATCAAAGGCAGAATAGCTTTCCAAGAGGAAGTTTTAAATATTTTCTGCTTTCTTTCCAGTTGAGATTTTTAAGGAGAAAATACAATCAGATGGGTTCCCCTTCCCTCAGAGGCCCATCACGGTGGCTATTGAAGTTTTCTAACATGCTCTGTCTCCTACTCATCAACCCCTCTGCCTCGGTTCTTTGTGGACTGAAGTGTAAGAGAAATCTGGGCTGGCCCTGAGTGAAGGTGTGAAATAGTCTGTGTAGAGAAATTCTCTTCTGTTAACAACCTTTTGCCCAGCTGGAGTTCTGACACTCCCAAGGTCCCTGGCAGAGAGAAATCAGCTCAGGTTCAATTCACTGAACAAATATGTGTTGTGTGTGATGTGGCAGGCATAGTGCCAGGCAGGGCAAAGTGTGCAGAAGGGAGAAAAGAATGGAACTTCCTTGTTAGAGAAGGTACTAGATAATTCCACAAGTAAGTAAAGCTTCCAGACAACCCAGGCAACAGAATTCAAAGAGAGAGGTGGCATGTGTTGGACGGTATCAAAATGGATGTCATGCTGGAGGCACCATTTGAAACAGACAACAAAGACAAGAATGGGGATGGGGAACTCAAAACACCTGAGCCCCAGTGTGGAAGAAGGTCAGGAATTAGCTTACTGTAATGCCCCCTCTCAAAATATGTGCCTGGTAAACTCAGAGGAAAAAGCCTTTTAGAACTAAAGAAAGGAATTTCCAGTTGGAGAAACCACATAAAATTGAGGAATGCAGGCTCTTTCAAATTCTGCAGCTCACGAGCTGTGCAACTTTGGGCAATTTACTTCCCTTCCCTGAGCTTCAATTTCATCATCTGTAAAATGGGGGTCATACTCCGTTGGGCTGATTAAATCATATCATGAATATATGATGCTTGGCTCAGTACGTGGCATGTGACTTGTGGAATACACTCAATGAGTGAATATAACTCACTCAAGTGGGGGCTCTTTAAATTGGATCATATCTCTAAGATGCCTCTAATCAGAGGCAGCACCCATTCCTCTGGCAGAAATTCCTGACTACCATTAGGGTATGGCAAAGGTAGGATACCATGACCTTTGCTTTGGTAAGTGTCTAATTACCAGACTTCTTTGTGGCTCACACTTCTTTGCAGAGGAAGAAAGAAGACCTCATAGCCACCCCCACTTTCCAATGATCAAAACCAATATGCAACTGTGAAAAAAATACAGGGGTGGGCCAAAGTAGGTTCACAGTTGTGAGTACACAAAACACAGAGTTTATTCTTGTATTATTATCTATGAACTATTGTATTATTTATTTGTATTATGACTGTAAACCAACTTTTGCCCACCCCGGTATATATCTTTTTATGAGACTTTATTTCAATCCATGCCAGTGTAGCCCATCTCACTTTGGAATCCCTCCCAGAGAGGTTAGTGAAAAGTCGTGTATCAGTTTCGGACCTAAGTTAAGGGGAATTTTCTGATGTTGAGGAGGTTAACAGTGAGGGAACAGAAATAGCAGGGGCAAACATCAGTGTTTGTGGAGTAGTAGTGTTTCCTCATGCTTTTGTGTGCATGTGAATCCCGCAGGCACCTTGTTCAAGCACAGACTCTGATTCTATAGGTCTGGAGCAGGGCCGGAAATGCGTAAGCTCCCCAAGCGACACCTATGATATTAGTCCCGGGACTATACTGTGAATATCAAGAGAATGGTGTTTCCTTAGGGCTTACCAAAGAACTGAGTAGGGGAACCCAGCAAGCCCGAAAGGAAAAAAGGGCAACTGGCCTAAAAGAGGACTATCCAAACAAGATGGCAAGAATACCAGCAGATCTGAGGTGCAGCCAAGCCGGAGACGTAAATATAGAGACACCATGTCCAAGGGGAAGTTTTTCGGAAAAGAGGCCCCAGCTCACGAAGCACCGGTGCATTACTCACATTGTGAGTCACTCACAGCCTTTTAGAATTGTTGATGGCAAACATTTTGGAGAGCGCTGCAATAAAGAAATGTGCTCACAGCCATTAACTACGAAGCACTAACTCATTTCAGCAGCCTGACACAAATTATGCTCCACACTTGAAAAATAGCTATTGATCAGTCCCTTCTTTCTCATACCTTCCAATACTCCGGATCAGCACTTCCATTCACTTCCCTCCCACCCCACCCCCACAGATGCCTTCACACACCTCGTTAGATCTTTCCCAAACCAAACAATATCCAGGAGACTCTACTTTCGTCTGGACTTTGCCTTTAAGAAATAAGCCAAGAAAAAGGCAAACCAGAGTTACCTCTTTTTGTTTCTCTACAGATCTGCTTCCTATGAACCTCAGAAGGTCTTTTATTTTCTGTACTTATTATAGACACAAAGGCCACAAATCAACTGATCTATCATTTCCTGTGTTAGAAGATAAGAAACTAAGAGGGCATGAAAAGGACAGAATACAGCATTAGTCTTTAAACAGCTAAATCAGCTTCAGGAGCTGGCTGAATGGCAATACTCTGAGCACCTTCAAGTAGTTGCTTGAGTGCTGACGAGACCAAACGTAGCTCACAATCTTGCAAGCTGGAATGGTGCCTACCTTCCCTGGTTTCCTTCATAGTCTCAAGAGAAAATGACCAAGTATGTAGAATCCCTGTGGGATAGTTATTGCAAAAATGAATGTCCTCAGTTCTCTGCCCCTCCCTGTGTCCACAGCCTTAGCCATGTGACTCTACAGCTTCTCCCATGAGAAATGGAATCCATCTCCCCATCCCTTGGATCTTGGTGGCCTTGGCTTAAGCCAGTAGAATGTGTGGATATAATAGTGTGTGTGACCTGAGCCTAGTGGCCTTGTGCAATGCTTCTGCTCGCTCTCTCTCTCTCTCTCTCTCTCTCTCTTTCATCTGCCTTCACCAAGAAAATAAGCCTAGGCTAGCCTGAGACCAGTTGGAGCAAAGTCAAGGCTATCCTCTGACCTGCCAGCTCCTCGCTGAGCCACCAGGTGGCCCAGACAAAAAATGGGTCCAGCTGAGACGGTCTGAGCCTGGCTTAAACTAGCAGAACCGGCCCTTAGACTCATGAGAAATAATAAATAGTGGTTGCTTCAAGTCACTAAATTTTAGAGTGCTTTGTGATGCAGTATTATTTAACAAACAAAAACAGGCAAACAAAAAAGCTTGATATAGCTTCCTTTGGAAAGGCCATAATAAAAAGTCCAGGTATACAAATAATTCCAACAGGACACTAGCTTTCCTCTGACAAAATTATTAATGAAGATAAATACATTGTAATAACATAATTACATCATTTATAAAACAAAAAAACACCTTAGGGAATTAGATAATAAAAATACATTTCTATATTAGTTTTCATCTTTCAAAGGGTCTAATCTATTCATTAATAGGCTACATTTAACTAGAGCAAATTTTTTAAGTTCCCTAGACTTCAAATTTAATTGGTCATTTGTTCTTTTGTGGATTCACTTCTTCAGGGTCATGGTGAGCAGAGCTGTGGGCCCAGGACTGTGGGTGTTCCAGAGAGGAATAACACATCAGTCCCTGGTCTCAAATCACTTCAATCTAGTGGGATTCATAAAGGCAAATACTTACACTACGTTCTCATGCTCTTGTTGCTGCCTCCACCATTTTAAATCGTACCTATCTTACCAGGTCCTGACAAAGGGTCATTTCTCTTTCCCATGTTCCCTAACTTCAAACTTTCTCAACTCTGAAATCCACATTGTGGGAGGTCAAGAGCAGGTTCAGGTAATCCAGGGCAGTCATAAAATTTAAGGGTAAAAAAATGCTTTATGTCAGAGGGTGTACTTGATTCTATAGGCAACAGGGAGCCATGGAGGGCTACTGAGAAAGGGAGTAACATAATCAAAGCTATCATTTAGGAAACATCATTGAGATGCCTCAGGCCCTCACGGGAAAACCATGGAAGCCCCAGAGGGATAGAGTTTCCAGAGGGATGAGATGGTCAAGTACAGATTCTGCACAGAGATACAGCAGGATGAAAAATCCACTGGGACCACCAAATAGACAGCCTCCGGTGATCTTGGAAAGAAAAATTAACTGGAATACAAAAAGGGAATTGGATGAAGTAGGTAGGTGAGAAACCCACACTGCCAGTTCCCACCCCCAATCTTTCTGGGGAGGAAACAACATGGACTGTTTACAAAGAGGATTTAACTGATAGAGAGCATTTGAGGGAAGATTAGAGTCACCATCTCTGATAAATTTCTTTGGTTGGTTTCTTTTGGTAAATCTAAATGACCTGAGAATCCCTAGTCCTTCTCAGAAGTGCCCTGCAGGCTGTTCTGGGAAGGAAAGAGAAGGTTGAGGTCCCAAGGGACACAGGCTGAATGGGCAGGACGCACACTTCTTGCTCCCATTTCAACAAGCTTAATCCAACAAGCTTCAGCCCCTAAGGAAGCTTCATCTTCCTTAGGGGCTGAAGTTCCATGCTGAATTTCTTTGGGAAAAATAGGGTTCCTTTGATAGATTTAAAAAATAATAACTATTTGCAAACCATTAAACCAGACGATTACCATGATCCGTGCTAGCTCTAAGATTAAAAAAAAAAAAAAAAACTATACTAATTATCTTCCAAAACTCAGAATTAGGAAAAGTCAGGGTGAGAGCATCTAACACCTCTTAAGCATATGATAGGTCAGGCAGCATGCCGTACATCTTCCTTGGGTCTTCTCATTTAATTCACATCACAGCGCTCTGAAGGAGAAATCATTATCCTCATTCTGCAGACAAGGAAATTGAGGTCCAGAAAGATCAAATAACTTGCCCAGGACCTCAGCCCTGACTCCAGAGCCTGGGCTCTTGACCACTATGTCACGGCTGAGTGCATATTCACGCACACCCAGTGGGGCCTGGTGTTCATCTGTGAGTTTTCAAGGGCCTCTAAATTTGATTTTCTAGGAGTACACACAGTGGTTAGAAGATGCTACTAAACTAGGAAGCAGAAAAGATATTTTGAAAGAATGAGATAGGAAAAGGAAGACCAAAATAACTAGAAAGAATTGGAAAAAAGGATTAGTAAATTAGTGGAGCCTAGAAGTATTGGTGAAAACAGAAATCCTAACTTGGGAGCTGTAAAAACTCTCTCTCTCTCTCTCTCTCTCTCTCACACACACACACACACACACACACACACACACACACACACACATCTATAACCATAAATGCCATTTCTGGAAAGAATATCTACATAATAGAAAAGGATTCTTTACCCTAGGTTGAAATAGATTTTAATTTGGAGAATCTAAACTCCTTCGTAAGAATTAATTATTAAAATAAAATTATCTAGTTCATCCCATTTAAAGTTTCACCTCTCCCCAACACCTTATCCCCTCTGCTTTATGTTTCTTCATAACATTTAATACTATTTCATAATATTATACATTTTACTTATTCATTTGCTTATTGCCTATCTCTCCCCATCAGCATGTAAGTCCTTCAGGCATGGAGGCAGAGATGATTGTGATTTCTGTACCTCTACCACCTGCCATATACCTGGCTCCTAAGAGGCACTCAGGCACTCAATAAATATTTGTTGAACAAATGCATATATTACTTTGTCATGATATTTATAGAATAAGCCTTTATATCTATGTATAACCATCCTTCCTTATGATATCTGAAACATCAGAGTCCCCCTCAATTGAAGGTCTATTTAGCATTCATATGGCACTTCATATTTAAATCTCACTGTTCAATTATTGATTCCCACGATTGACATTGAAAATAGATGCTGATTAGTAGCATAGCCCTTACCTCTATTCCTTCCTAAGCCTCCACAACAGATGTGAGCAATGGGGTGGGAGGGAGGTGCAAGTTCAAGGATGCAGGAGAAGGGGGGTGGGGCACAGGGAGCCTCTGTTACTGAAACTCCATTCCCTGGTCTACCTTTGACTCCTTAGAAGTGGTGGCACAGAGCCAGAGATCCTCCCCTCCAGCTGCACATGAGAGCAGAAACCCCACAGAGAAGGACAAGGAAGAAGCCCCAGGAACCAAGAGAAGGGGTGAGGCATGAGGAGAGAAGGGGCTCCTAGCACTCATCTCACAGCAGGGGTCTCCAACTCTGCCATCTGAGCGTTCCATCCTTCTTACAAGTGGCGACCAGACAGCACATCCTTCCACACCACTTCTGTGCTTGCCTGGTGCTTAGCTGTCTAGCACAGCCAGCCTAAGCAACTTGGCCTGGATGCCAGTGCCATCAACTAGCCAGCTGGTCGACCCTACCCATCTGGACCACATGACTTAGCCTTAGGTTTGAAGACCAATGGGCCATATTGTGCATGGAAGTGACCCAATTGTGGCAAAAACAAAACCAGATTTTAACTTAAGAGCTTGATATGACCTACTTCACTTCCAATACACTACCCTGCCATTCATGGTTTCACTTTCCATGGTTTCTCGTTCCACAGTTTCAATTACCTGCAATCAACCATAATCCACAAATATTAAATGGAAAATTCCAGAAATAAACTATTCATAAGTTTTAAATTACGCACTGTTCTGAGTAGCATGATAAAATCTCACACCATCTGCTCCATCCCGCTTGGGACATGAAGCTGTCTGGGTTATCAGATCAGGTGAGAGAGAGAGAGAGAGAGAGAGAGAGAGAGAGAGGGAGTGAAGGAGGGAGGGAGACCATATTCGTGTAACTTTTATTACAGTATACTGCTATAATTGATCGATGTTATTACTGTTGTTATTTATCTCTTACTGTGCATACTTTATAAGTAAACTTCATCATACATATGTATGTATAGGAAAAATATAGTAGTTTGGGGTACTATCCAGAATTTCAGGCTTCCACTCAGAGTCTCAGAACATATCCATCATGGATAAGGGGGAACTATCATATCTCAACCTGTGGCTTTTAGAAAGAGGTCGACCTTAATGGGGAGTCATGAAGACACTGATAGGTTGCCTGAGTGGCAGGTACGAAACAAACACCTGTCTAAATCACTTAATTTAGTGCCCCAGGACTTCAAGTCTCAGCTCCAAACCCACCTACCCCTACCCCAGCTCTGCAACAAAAATCACCATATCTTCAGGAAAATAATCACTAGGAAAGAAGGTCCTTGTGCTGACAGCCAAATAGGCATTTTCAGACAAGGCAAGAAACATAGGTAGGAACAACCAGTTCATTTTCATGTATTTGGTCCAATACGATGGGCCATTTCTGGAAAATTCCTAACATACAAGGTGCAAAAAAGCTTTTCTTCTTGCCATGAAATAGGACTTGACCTTAACAAGCACAATTAAGCCTCTACAGTGTGGCCAGCACTGTGCAAGTTCCACACATAAGTCATCTTACTTAAACTTCTCAACAGCCCTATGAGATATATCTATCTTTATTAAAGAGGGGAAATGGAAAAGGACTCAGAAATGTCTAACAACTTGCTTAAGTTTCCGCAGTCAGAAAGAGGAAGAATCAGGTCTGAAAAGTAGGTCTTGTGACTTTAAAGCCCATCAGTCTGTCGGGTCATTTTACATAAACAACTTAAATATTGATTTACTTCCTACTGACTTGGACTTGTTGACAATTCCTTTCCTCAGGGGTGTAACGGAGAAAGCATTTAAGGTATTTCATCCTCTTCTTTTTTTTTTTTTTTTGCATTACTCTGACATTAAACATCTTGCATTATCTCAGAAAGATTATTACATACATTACTGATTACAGTACTCTCTGATTTCTGGGTATTTACTGAACACCTTTTGGTTGTTAGCAGAGATTCCTCACTGACAGAAGGGGTGGGCAAGCCAGCTCTCTCTTCTCATTGTTCTGCATATTAACTTTATTATTCGAAGCCTTCACTTTATCCTCATGAACACTGTCTAGTCACACATGATGCGAAGGTAGGGTCACTCTGCTGACGCTTCTGATCTTCAGCAGGTCATACGTTACATACACATCTGCTAGTAAATACACTTAAGGAGATATTTTTGACACACATAAATTCAGGCTGCACGATGCTTCATGCAAGAAACTTCTAAACATCTAACTTGCTACCAGACCGTTAATAAAAGTGTTGCAGAAACTGCTTCCAAAGGATGGCAATTAGCTACAATGATTAGATAAAACACAGTTTCACATTAAATTAAATTGATATTTAAATGTAATTGTTTTTAGCTATGTGGTGTCAAGGTACTACAGAAATCCATTATCACTACTATTTAACAGCAATAGTAACAACACAATAACTCACACCAATTTTCTAAGATTGTAATTCGTAGTGTCTCAAAGAAGTAAATTGCATACTTGGCAGGAGCATTAACTCTTTCAAGCCACTTGGGATCATTTAATGACAGTTCTTGAAAGAGTTAATTGCCTTCCAAAATGGTTCCCAGGAGAGTTCATATATGTGCATGCACATGTGTGTGCATGTGTCCATTCATACATGCACTTAGCTGGATTAATTCTGCCCAGACAGGTTTCCGTCGTTGAAAACATGGATGGACCTAGTGGTTCTTGTGCTCAGTAAAGTAAGTCAGTCAGAGAAAAACAAACACCATATGAGTTCACTTACATAAGAATCTAAGGAGCAAAACAAATGAACAAACAAAATTTAAACAGACTCATAGATAGAGAACAGACTGGTGGTTGTAAAAAGGGGAGGGTGTGTGGGGCACTGTGAGAAGGTAAAGGGATTAAGAAGTACAGATTAGAAGCATCACCGATTCAGTTCCCAGTCAGGGCACATGCCTGGGTTGCAGGCCAGGTCCCTGGAGGGGCCCCCAAGAGACAACCACACATTGATGTTTCTCTCCCTCTCTTTCTCCCTCCCTTCTCCTTTCTTTAAAAATAAATTTAAAAAATTTTAAAGAAAAGAAGTACAGATTAGCAGTTACAGAATAGTCATGGGGATGTAAAGTATAGCCTAGGGAATACAGTCAATAATATTGTAATCACTACATATGGTGCCAGGTGGGTACTGAATTCATCAGGGGGAACACTTTGTAAAGTATATGATTGTCAGACCACAATGCTGTACTCTTAAAACCAGTACAAAATAATATTGAAAGTAAACTGGAACTGATAAATAAAAAATCAAAAAAATAAAAAACCCTAACTGAAATGTCAACACATTTTAAAGGTGGCTATTAGCAATTCATATATGAAGTTACTCATGACTTCAGACAAAAAATATACAACAATAAAACCTTTAGAAGACAGTAGTAAGTTTTAGGAATTGTGAAAGATAAGAAGAGCAGAACAATTTCTAAATGGATAGAGTATACCTGTTCTGTGTTTCCTAAATCTGAACTAAAACCTCTAAGGCAGAGATGCCAAACTCCAAAGTTTCCATCATCCCCCAGGGAATATGGGAGAATCAAGCAGAGCCAGTGGAAGGCAACAGGGAACAGCAGGTACTGTGGCCAACTCCGGTGGGCATGCCCTATTCAAAGCAGATGGAGCTTTTTAGTTCCAGGCAATTGTCGCCGTGTAGCAATGTGGACCCAGAATTTCTGTTTTTCCATTTTTTTTAAATCAGCTCAAAATCTGAAGTTTTATTTTTTGAAATTTCACTTTTTAAAATACCATGTACCCAACAAAACATGACTACAGGCTGGATTTGACCCACAAGCTTCAAGTTCGCCCTTCTGCCCTAAATGGCTTCTGACTTTGAGTCCAAGCTGGCAGGTGGGCCACTTGTAGATGTATACCTAGGAGCTCTTTATGTCATTATGTCTTGGAAATGTAGCTACGTACAGGGCTGTCTGCTTGCAAGAGGACAAAAAAAAAAAAAAAAAAAAAAAAAGACTGCGTCAATGCCACGATCATTCATCACCGCTAATGTGGCTGATGATTTCTATTTTTCTCCTGGTTTTTGCTGTAGTGAGCTTGCTCCGGATGCATCACTTGGAGTCACTGGTGACATAATTCCAATAGCAATCTCATCAAAACCAGCCACCCAATCCGTCCACAAATTCAAATGTACTCATTATCAAGTGAAGCAAAAGAACAGCAAGACCCTTCTCTGCCCCTATTACTACTCCTTTCTTAACCAGCAACCACGTCACACCTAGATGTGTCACTGGTGGCCACAGGAAGCTAGGGCAGAAAGAAAAAGCTGTCAAAAAATAACGCATTAGAGAAACAAGGAAATTTTTTCCAATGAGAAGACTGCAAAAAGGACTATTGCGTTTAACAGGAGTGTTAGATATAAAATGTTAGCATCCCCTCTTATTCCAGAAAGCTTCCCTAATTCTCCCACCACTGAATTCCCAGGTCAGTTCATACTTTCTATCTGGAATTACAATCACTTGGGCATGTGTCTGATCTCTAAAATATATTGTTCCTTTTAGAGCCAAAATCATGTCTGGTTTATCTCTCTGCTCCACAAAGCATATTAATAGGTACAATTAATATGTACCTATTAATATGTAGCTATTCTTTATATGTTCAGTAGATGGAGAGGTAGTTAGGGAAGATGAATACATGGGTAGATGGATAAATGGGTGAATGGAAGGAAGAAAACATGAAGGATAGACGAGAAAATTTTCTCTATGTTGGCCCAAAGAATATGACTATAAATGTGACTAGTGAAAATATTTGCTGTTCAAAAACAGTCTTATAAATTGCTCTGTGGCCATCAAGGCAGACAACAAATATTGAATGTTCATTATCCAATAGCCCACTTTCTTGTTGTAAAGAGGACCCTTGATCTTAGGAATCATGGATCCCTCTCCACACCCTAGTCCAATGCTGGTAATTTTATTGCTAAATAGTAATTTGTTTGGGGGGGAGAAAGTCAAGTGAACCAGTTCTGGTCAATGAAACATAAGGAAAAGAGTTTAAGAGAAGAACTTCCTTTCTATGGGGGGAAAAAAAAAATATATATATATATATATATATATAAAACTTTTGCCCCTGTCCTTCCTTTTCTGCTTGCAACACTTAGTGTGAGGATACAATACTCAAGAGCTGTGGCAGCTACCTTGACAACATGTGGCAACAGCATAAAGAAGAAAAACACTGAGAACAATAGAGAAAGATGGAAAGAATGTGAATTCTTACTAACATGGCTGAGCTAATGAACAAAATGCTAAGACTACCTACATCACCTGTTAAGTAAATAATAAATGTACTTGTATCATATTAGTTGAGTTTTCTGAATCTTGCAGCAGACATGATGCCTTCTTGATACAGCCTTTCACCCAAAGACAGATGACAATAAACAATCACAGCCAGGATGAAAATGGAGCAGAAAAATCAGTGGCTGGGTCTGAATTACTTCCCCTATCCCACCCTGCAGCAAGGCCAAGTCTTGGCAAAAAGCAAAATTTGAACTGCAACAGACACATTTCTGTGCTCCGTCTCATCGGGCAGCCACACACACCAAATGAGTTTCACTGGAACAACTTGGGGACTCATTCTTTCGTTCCCATTTGCCTCAAATCACAGTCCTCCGGCATGCCTCCCGGACAACATTTGCGCAGGACTGAATAGGTGGCTCATGTTACAACAATAGAACTTCCTAAACTGGGAAATTTGTGACTTTGCACCTCAGGTTTCACTCATCCCTGATTTGAAATGCACTAAAAGCACATCATTACTGTTTAAGATGCAAACTACTGCCCTGAAAAATATTGCTTTTTACCTGAAGTGAAACAAGTTATAAATTCATGGTTGGTCGAGGATAAGGTATGTCGGTAAATAGAAATTCCTCAGAACCATGTGTAGACCATTCTGCTAATATGATGAGGCTATACTTGCTGGTGGATTAATTACTCTTTTCTTTCAACTTAATTTATTTCATACTTTAAGAAACCAAAAAATCCAGTAGCCACTATGCTTGTGACAAAGAAACACAATAAAAGCAATTTCTCCAGTACAAAAAAACAAAGCGTTCCCGGTAATGCATTCTTGAATCCAGCATACCTTCCCCTAATGAGGTTTCAGCATGCTATAAATAACACTAATGAGACTTTGTCTTGCCCATGTAATATATTTCCTTGATATAGCCTTAGATTCTCCATGTTGCGTGGAAAACTAACAGCCTCAGAAAGAAATGCCATCCAATAGCACATTAAAACCAAAAGCACAATTAAATATAAATGAATTCAGTAATTTAATTGCACAATTGTCGCTTTAAAAAATTCAGAAGAAAAGTAATGATGTCATTTTTTTAAATCTGTAAATAATAAAAGTGCTTGTGGCGATGGAGCAATATTTAAATAAACATTTTTTTTGGTAAAGGGGAGGTAGCAAACACAGTCGTCCATGCTCAAGAAAACACTGTGGCTTGCAAAATATGGAGTATCTCGGTGTCCATCATTCTGCCCATGGGATATGTAGAGATAAACATCTCAGCTCTAGTCTTTTTTGAAAGTGTGTCCCATATTTGCATGGTTCTCTGATTCTGAACATTATCAACCAGGATTCATATTATTCCAAATAAAACAGAATGCAAGGTGAGGGTGTACCTAAGAAGCTCTCAAACAGCTCCCAGTAAAATGAGATCTCTACATAGCTACCAGAAATGCAATCGTTTTCATATACCAATGATGTAGCATTTTCATGGGGACCAAGTATTAGAAAATCATTAATGGCTACTCTTGAGTTCCCTTTGATCCAAAGACTGACCCCACACATCCTCGCTTTGCCTTTCCTCCCTGATAAGATCAGAGACATGAAACTTTTTCTAAAGGAAGATCTAAAGGAAGGCTTGAGGTTTCACTTTACATCGATTTTTATTCAATTCCAATCAAGAACATATGCAAGAAATTTACTTACTCGATTCCAGAATTATGATGAGGACAGTGGGGGAGAGGCCTTTTAATTTTAAGTTAGCCGTTATCTTCCGGTTATTGGAAAAGACACAACAGATGAGAGAAAAGTCCATATGCGGCCACAGAAGCAAGTTTCCTGGTAAAGCACATGGCCACATCCCAATATCCTGAGGAGATCTGCCCCCTTGTTTGCACTGCATTTGTGCTCGATACTTACTCGTATGGTACGCTTGTATATGTGATTTGCACTTACTTTAGCGCAAATAACCCTCCAACAAGATAACTCATTTAATCACTTGCTCATTCTTTCCTTCAGCAGATTTGATTGTCTTCTCTAATCCAGGTGCAGATCTAGGCACTAGAATTACATGGGTAACAAGATGCTTCAGGCTCATGCATGATCAACAAGTAACCAAATAAAGAGATGGTTTCTAAAAGCAGTAAGAATCCTAACAATATAATAAACAATAAAAATGTGAAAGAAAACAACGCAGTAGAAGTTCAAGAGTAGAGGGCTGCTACTTTAGCAATGTAGTTATGAAAGACTTTTCCGTAAGCAGACCTGTGAGCATGATGAGGGACATGTGCCATATGGGAAGGGTACTCCTGGCAGAAGGAACAGCATATGCAAAGGCTCAGAGGAAAGATCAATCTAGGCAAGTCCAAGAAACATGCAGAAACAGGCAAAAAGAGTGTGGGATGGTCCTTATTTTACAAAGGAGGAAAACAAAGGCCAGACAGGATTCTACGAAAACTCCCTAATTTCAAACTCAGCTCTTCAGACCCCTAGTCCTGCCTCACCCCACACCACAGCCCTGCTCTTCTAAGGTTAAAAGATTCCATGACATCCTTTGGCACAGAGTTCCCAGAAGCCTTTGGGGACCTCTCCCTCAGAACTGTGCTGCACCTGCACTGAGCTCTCTTCTGACCTTCCCAAACTTAAAAAAAAAAAAAAAAAAAAATGATGATGCTAGAAACCTGCCCAGTGAAGTTGGTAACTAATCATTACAAAGAAATTGCATTAGATTCTTCTCAAAGGATCAGATCTATATCAAGCAGGGGGATTCCCAGAAGATATTTTGGAACCGTGAAATAATAATATCCCCATCAATAGAGAGATTTGCACTTTTCCAAGAAGACCAAACGGCCTGGATTCAAGTCCAGCCCATGCCTTTCCCATGGCTCCCCCTGCTGCGCGCAGTTTCCTCGCTGGTAAAGCAGATCTCCGGAAGACAGGCGAGTCAGCCGCTGTGAGCACTGAATGAGGGAACTCGTGAGAGGCGCCAGCGAGCACAGGGCCAAGTGCATACTAATGTCGTTGGGTGTGTTGTTGTTTATCAATGTTTCTTCTCCAGGAACAAGTCCACCAAGATGAAAAACACACCAAAATAATAATAATGATAAACTTCACCCCTTTTTTCTTTCTTTTTTCTTTCTCCTCCTTTGGAGGAGAACTATTACAGGTTTAGCATTTGCAGCTTTCCTGTCTTTCCTGCCTCTAAGTGCCTAGTGAGCAGAGAACGTCTTTTTAATTAACTTTCAACTGTGCCCGTGACACGATGCACTTCAAAAGGAGCCCAGTGGCTCCCCCCAAAAGCCCACAGCCCCCACTATAAATATCTGCCACTTGGTATGAGGATAAAATGAGATGATGGATATGTGGACACTGTGGAACTAAAGTCTCTTGCTGGAAGAAGACATAACTGCTGTTCATAACAAACAAGAATAATAAGGAAGATCAGTGTGTGTTGGATGAATTAACCTCATGTCCACGGAAGCTCTGGAAAAACAACCCACAGGTTCGCAGCATTTCTTACGGAGCCATCATGAAGAGTCCCCGCTTGGTGCACCACTGGGGCCTCATTACTGATTCCAGCATCTCCGCGGCTCAATCTCTTTGAAGGCATCTTCTGGAATTCCACACGCCCCTGGAGCCACAGCTGTATTAGGCCAAGCCATCTTTCACCTTGGCGCCCCTCGCTGTAACTCACAAAGCTGGCGATCACTCGGAAACCACCTCTGATGGTATGAGGCAGCACAGCAGACTGGATTTACAACAAAGCCCTGCCTGCAGAAATCTTCCTGTCACCTGCAGGCCACATAAACCATCAGCATCCCAGCCATGGCGCACGGTCAATGAGCTACACAGGCATTTCAAACCCAGCCCTTTGTCGCTATTTATGGGCCAAGTCAGGGACTCCAGCAGCCTTCCGATTTTCCTGGCAGCCTGCCAGAGGAGAAGCTGCCAAGAACAGCTGCGCGACCTACCCTCCTACACATTTTGAACATTTGAAGAAAATTAAAAGAAAAATCCCCAAACGTTAAAAGGTGCTTCTCCCCAATGGGTGCTTCTCCTTGTGGTATTTCTCTGGCCCTGCAAACACTTTCAGTTCAACTACCAGCCGCTGCCTTCTGCTAAAGAGGAAATCGGCAATGGAATATCATTTTTGTCTAATTGCCCTACGCAAAGCTCTCACCAAAGGCAAGCCACAGCGGAATATTATTATTTTTAGAACACTACCCGGTTTTAACATTTTAGCAGCCACATGATCTCCAGCACCACAATGCTCCTAAATGAACCACTTTGCCCCATTCTCAGAAACAGATAAATATAGAGACATATATATATTTTTTAAATAAGCCCTTTACCCTCACACGGGCTGATAAAAATACACTCAAAAGCGGCACCCACATCTATTTATAAGCATAACATACACACACGGGGTATTTAAAGTGTTGACTGGCCCTCCCTGATAGTTTTTTTTTGCTTGCATAGAAAATTAAGTAAAGGTCAACACGATGAAACGCTTTCTAAGTCACTCCTGTTTATTAGGAAGTTCAGGATAATAGGTTCCAACCTGAAGAAAAAAAAAAGTCGATGCAATCTAAAAATAACAAAAGGTGCATAACAAATTTGTCCTCATTTTGTTCTTAATAGAAGGTGTTTCTAGTGCATCCGCGAGAATGACCTATCAAACACATCACCTTGTACAGTCAATTTATTCCTTTATCAGGCAGTCACTGGGGAGGGATTTTGTTCTGCTTTGTCTCAACAGAAAATGCAATGCCAAGCCTGCTTTCCCTGATGGCGTGAGGGAGGCTCCCTTGTCAGGAAGCTATTCTAAGAGACATTTGATCAAAACCAAGAAGATGAGACAGGGACATTTTCCACCCCCGCCCCACCCACTCTCACACGCGGCCCCCATGGCTGGATAACAAAACCTCTCAATCTAAGGCGCTAAGGGTCTGTTCTAAAGTAGGACCTCTGGGGGCTCCCCACGCCACCATTTCACAAAAAGCAGTCAGAATGTTGCCCCCAAATTAACCGTCTTACTAGACCTGAAAGCCCCAAGCTTTGAAGGCAGAGATGTGTCCCACCAAGTTTTCAGTTGCAAAAACTGAAGGGAGGAAAGTGCTGCTCGGTGGCCACTAAGCCAACTGTCGGGAGATCAAAGCAGCGTGCAGGGAGCTCCCCAGGCACCTCGTCACTGGCACCTCAATATCTCACCAAGCTTAACCAAAAGTGAAAGGCCTACCCAACTTGACAGGAATACAGTATGCACACTTGGCCAAAAAAAGCAGTGAGCTGGTTGGAGAATTTTAATTTGGAAAATACAGTGCATGTTTTAATGGGATGGGGGGGGGGAGAAAAGAAGAAATGGATGCTTTCATCCATTGTCACCTGCCTGTGAGGGGTTGAGGAAACGGGAATGACTGTAGGAGCCATCCTGAGCCCCTCCATCCCCTAGAAACATCCCCTCCTCCCTACTCCCCTTAAACACATCCGGAGTCATCTTCTTACGCTTGCAAAAGGGACCCAAAATCCCTTCATTGGACACATACTCCTCTAGTCTTAAACACTTTTCTGGTCTTCACAAGGCCCCTTCTCAGGTTATAAGAATACCTGTGACTCATGTGGCTGTATGAGGCCTGAGAGCAATGGAAGTACTGAAGCAAGGCAGCTGAGGGTAGGAGGAGGAAAACTAATCTCACAGGTATAGAACACCCGCTATGTACCAGGAATGTTACACAGATTACCTCGTTTCATCTTTGCCAGAAAAAAACTCTTAAAGTAGACATTTCACCTCACCGTCTGGTCTCACTCCACCAGGCTGGGCAGCAGGGATGTGGGCAGGGGTGGCTCAGACACAGCAGAGAGTGACTCCACAAACTCGGGCAGAAGCAACAGCACAATATTCCTAACTAAGATTTAATGAGCACTTTTATGCGCTGCTTCCTGACCATTAATTGCAATCCATCATTTAATCCCCAAGCAAACTTTGGAGATCAGCATTGTTCCCATTTTAAAGATGACAAAATCAAGACTCGGAATAAGTTACTTATAGCCATTAAAAGGTAAGGCCAGGATTCACAGCAGGTAATCAGACTCTTCTGCTTTACTCTCCAGCAGTAAGAAGCATGAAATAATTCAGGTTCCCGGCCATTATTCATTCCGTCACGCCACTTAACCTCTCTGGTCTTCCGTTTCCTCATTGGAAGAACAGGGGTAGGTCAGGATTACTGTCAGGATTGAGTTACCTCTCTGGGAGCTCCAGTGCAGCTTCATGGGAAGCCCAAGCACCTGGATTCATGGTCATGTGACAACATTCATTCCCCCTGGGAGAACCTGGCCAAAGGTGACAAAAGAGAACATGGGCTTCTGGCTACTAGAGTGAAGTCTTCTTCCTCCATCCCTGTGTTTCAAGTTAGAGCAGCATCTAACTCCACCCTCAGGAGCCTCTCAGCCTATCATCAGTCTCACGGGTCCCACTCACTAGAGTTTACCTCTTGTCAGTGCCTGCTCTTCCTCCCCCGTATAATCGCTGCCTCAGCACAACTGCCAGGGGCAAAGTAGCAAGCAGGGGAATATCACTAAGGACGAAGACAACACAGAAGACAACACACCGAAAGAGAGAAGCTGAGCAAGCCAGAGTCCCCAGGGGCATGACCCCCACCCCAGGAGCTGTCCCTGCCAGACCTGGGCACCTGTGATCTGATCTCTCCCTTTCTGGACCACCCACAGGCACCCAGGGTCAAGGAATACAGAGAAAACCTGAGCCCCAGACACTGCTATATATTTTAAATATCATCTCTTCTCTGCAGCCCTCCATGGGAGGGGAACATATGGTCCTACATTCATTATACTCCTGAGTTTAGGTTTGAAACATCATATTTTCATTACAAATAAGCTTTGATGACACTGCCTATTGCAATGATTTCAACGCATGGTTAATTTTATCGGAGGCAATGGTGAGAGTGGCATACCAATTTACTGCCAGAGAAGAACAATCTGATTTTAGATCTTAACCCTGAACTTGAGTTCCCTTTGTTCCCGAGAACCTCGCTTTAGCAAGACTCAAGCCTCCAAGTGACTGGGAAGAGCGCGTCACTGATGCTGACTCAATGGGGTGGGAAAGTTGAGGCGGGAAGGAAATGAGCTGGAGACTGTGAATACTCAGGGCAGGGCAGGGGGCCAGAGGGAGGCAGAGACTTGGGCTTCGGTGTGACTATGTGCTTAGAACTTCAACAAGTGTATCAAATCTTCTCAGCTTGGCTGGCAAGAGCCGACCTATTTGTGAGGTTCCTTTCTCCTGCATCTGACTTCGGGCCAAGCCAGGAAACAGCAAGAAAGGCTTCACTCATGGAACCTTTGTTCTGGGCCAGGAATTTCAGAGCAAAACTAAAACATGGAATAATGTCCCTGGTGGAGAGGGCAGAGAGGAAGGCACAATGACTTCTTAGGTCCTCTGTAGGAACCCAAACACATATGTTATACATATAGAGAAATACCTTAATATTTTATATATTATTATATATTTTATATATCAATGTATGTTATAAATATATCTATTTTTCAAACAAATCACTTCATTTTTACTCGACAAACTTTTCTGCAGCCATGTGGCTGCATTTTATTTCCATTCTTTCAGCCATTTGACACGTAATGAGCACTTCCTAGGTCCCACAAGGTACTGGGAGAAGAAAAGGGTGCGGAGAACATGGCCTCTGTCCCTGAGCAGCTCAAGGCTTGTCTGGGACCCAGAGTGGAACGCAACAATTACAGAGATGAGGTAAGTTGTTCAGATGCGCCAAGAATTCTAAAGTGGAAGTGCCTGGCTCCTTATAGAGATGTGGAGATGTCTTCAAGGAGGTGGTTAAATAGAAAATGAATCCTAAAGATCAGGAGTTAGCCAGAGTGATGCCACCAGAGAGGATAGCCCTGACCGCAGTGCAGAGGCTAAACGTAGCTTAGTGCTGCCTTGTGAGGAACTACAGGTACAGGAAGAGCCCAGGATGGCGGGTCGTGCAATAATGTGAATCCGGACATAATTAAGAATCAGCTTCTACCCTCTATCCAGCCCCAGTTCTCAAATGGGGACAGCTAAAAGTCACTGCTCTATGTGTGTGCATGTGTCAGTGTGCTTGTGTGTGCACACTTGCTTGTGTGCACGTGGTATTCACACACACGAAGAAAGGCTAACGCTGGGACCCACATACCAAGTATTCTCTCATCCCAAGTGTTCCAGGAATGGGCCAACAAAACAGATGACAACTACCTAGGGATTCCTGGTATCACTGTTGCTATCCTGAAAGTCTCAGCCAACCAGAACGGTTCCCATCAATAACTAAGGCTGAGGAGATCTCTACTACCATGTGATACCAAACTACAGATGGTACTGTGATGCATTTGGATCTTGAAGCAAGATCCCTGAAACCCAGGTGCCTAGTTGCATGGACTCACCTCAGTCATCTCATCCATAGCCAATGCCCTGCTCCCTTCATTCTACAGAGTTGACTTTCTGGAACCCACTCATTGCCTTATGTAAGGTCTTACTATAGTTGGTTCAGTGTGAACAGCATAGAAACTTGTAGGAATGGTGTGCAATATAAAAAATAATAATAATAACAACCATGGAAACAAAGGCTTATTATTGAGTTGCATATTCCATGCTAAAGAGCTTACACATTATCTTAAGGTCCAATAGGGGACCAGCAAGTGACTATAAGACAGGGATGCAAAGTCGAGGTTGTACACAGTTGCAATTTGTTTGTTCTATGCAAAGGTTTCAAAATCAAGACATTCTGCATAAACCTGGATGTTTGTTTGATTTTCCTTACAAAGCTGGGCTGACTTTCCCATTAGCTGGAGTAGCACTGTGTTTGGGGGATGGTGTATTCTCTCCTAGTCACCGTAGGCCCCACCACACCAAATCAGATTCATGCCTTTGGTAAGCCCAATCCCTAAGGAATCTGGGTTTGCTTTAAAAAAAAAAATATGGAGCTGTGACAGAATCAAATTTGCAAGTTCAAAAAAAAATCATTCAAGCAACAGTGTGTCCAGAATGGGTGATGGGAATGGGGACAGATTGGAGGCAGGGAAGCTGCTGGAGGGACATGCAGAAGCCAAGGAAAGATGTCAGAAACGGCTATGAATACGCCTTCAATAGCCACACTGTAGCTGGATACACTGTCTTACGATGTGAACCCATAGCCCCGTAATCTAAATGCAAATGTCGAGGTGTCATAGCAGCACGGCTGTTTGACAATACCGATGGGAAACACAATAAATACTGAGGCAAACACACCAGTCAGAAGTAAAGTAAATTAATAGTACAGCTTAGCTGGGATCACAAATGAATCACTGCAAAAGCAATTTTGTCCTGTTGTAAAATGAGATAAACACTCACTTGCCAGTTATTTTAGGAATAACACTAATCAGCCCATCTGTCTAATTCAGTGGTACTCATCATACATTTTTAAAGTTATCACTTCCTGAAGAGTCATCCTACTGATGCCAACAGACACCTTACATTGACAGTCATGACCTGCAGTCCAGGTGTCACTTCAGAGCTGCACTGAAACCCTGAGCTACGCATCTTTGCCGGAACTGGCCAGAAGTGGCTTGTTCTCTAGGAAGTCGGAGCGGGGGAGGATGGGGGGGGGCCCTCATTTGCTGGCCAGATGCAGTCCTCAAATGACATTGGAGAGGGAGCTGGAGGTAGAAACGTATTTTCTTAGGAAGGAGATGCAAATGCTAGTACAAAGAACAATTTACTGCGAACTAAATTCCAAATCAGTATCTGAGGGTAGGACAGAATGTCCACCGTGGTTATAAGAGTCATATTCAACCTATGATGGGAGATGCTAGGAAGGGAGACTGCTCTGTTTAAACTGTATTCATGTTTTATACTCAGATATAAATAAGCTGGCTGAGCGTATCACTGTCTCAAATTTATGGTAAACACAGGGGAGCGCGAGAATTTTAGCAAACCTCCCTGGGTCTTGCAATTTCTCAGAGTAAATACTTTACACTCCTTCTCTGAATGATAGAGAACATAGGATGACAGTTAGTCCAGGAAACTCCTGAAATTCACAGCTAGGAACTTAAGGCTTCATAAAAAATATCGTGTTAGATAGCCTGAGGTTAGGATGGCACTGAGAAAAGATCTCAAAATATGTTCTATGACCAACATAACCAGCATGCAGAATAATGATCCCCTGTTAGATAGAGCCCACCAATGGCATTTTACACATCTTAAATTAATCATGATGGGGAATCACATCATTAAATCCCACTTACCATTAACATTCTGGGCTTTGGAGAAATTTGCCGGGTCTTCCCTCCACTACAAAGCCAATAAAATGCCTACTAATTCCTTTTGTGTGTGTGTGTGTATGTGTGTGTGTCACAGGTCACAGTGCCTAGAAGTGCTTTCCCCTCACCTCCTCCCCACAGGCAAAGGTTCACCGTCTTTCTGATTAATTGGCATGGAGCTGGGGACTCGTGGCCCCCAGGTCTTCCAGAGGGGCCACAAACACCCAAAAGCATTGGCCACTATTGTCAAGGAACCTGGTTGGGCGCAGTCTCTTCTCACAGAAACAGTTCTCCAAGCCCAGCAGCCCATCTGCTTCCATGAAACTACCAGGCTTCCTTGGAAAACTGCACTCCCATGCTCCTTCATTCTCCTTCCCTACTTCCCAGCCCCCTTTATGTGCAAGCATCTCTATAGGAGAGACCAGCAATGTACCTAAAATGGCATCAAGGCTACAAAGTTGCTGAAAACTTTTGTAGAACATTTGAAATTCATATGAGAAAAGTTGAGAGAGAGAGAGAGACCTTGTACCCCAAATTTACTAAAGGCGACTTATTTCTGCAGTAGGACAACTAGCTTCTTTGTTCTTTGAAATGAGGTAAAGGGTTGTGTCTCATATATTTGACCTGCCTACCTCCCCAGAAGGCTGGCACAGGGCTCCGCGAATGAATCAGTGAATACCTTTGCTTGCCTCTAGGAGACTGAAACCTAAAAAAGGCACGGATGAGCTCAAGGGTCTAAAAGTGTGATTTTTTTAAACCCTTGGCTATGAAATAAAGGTTGTTCTTTATTCTGCACCACGTCCTTGCCAAGGCAGTGGTCACCTCACAGATAAGGAAAAGCAGTTGAGGAACAGAGAGGGTAAGTGATGTGCCCGGGGCAGTGACTGCTCACTCTAAGTAGGAGACCCAGACTCCAGTGCAGACCTCGCTGTCCCTACAGCCCAGAGTATATGCCGAGCCCACATCACATGACAATGAGAAGCTCTCCCCACTCAGAGAGTGTTGACATAGTAATTTAAATCACTGACTGGGCCTGGCTTGTCACCACACACAGACATAGTCAAAGCCTCACAGTGCAATGGGTGCCTTCCTTAGTCATCCTAGGACCAGCAAGGCTCAGAGATGGTGAGGCAGAAATGAGGTGAGTTTTCCTGGCCCCTCCCCTGCCCTAAAATAACAAGTCAGAGGCTGCCTCACCATGAGGGCAGGAAACCGTCACTTTGCCCCGTGTATATCAAACAACCAGCAGAGGTAGGGAAACGGTGGGGGCACACCAGGGTCTGACAGCAGTGCTGAAGTTCGGTATGACTTCTCGAGAGCTGCATTCCAGGTCCCTTCTCTGTAACTTCCAATTCTGGAGCTTCCTCTGCTCAAGTGAATGAGCCATCACAAATGCTGCCTGACCAGCCAGTTTGTCACATAGAATTACTTGGTCAGAAGAAGTTCCAGAAACCTCGGGACGTCAGGAGGACTTCTCAGCTGCACATGTCACACCCAGAGCCCTGCTCTCCAGGTTCCATTTGTAAAAGGACTAGCTGGTCTCACTGGCCATTTTCTGCCCCAGAACCGAACTGTAGGTCAATAGCTGCCCTAGCTTCTCTTTGTACTGCAGGTGACCTCCTGAAGTCCTGGATCACAGCTGACTAAATGAACTGGATAATTAAAAGAGGGGATGAGCCATGCCCTGAGATTTTGCCTGCCTCATCAAGAACACCATGCCCTTTTTATTAATCTCCTTGGTTTTTTGTTTTTATTTCCCCCCTTTGAAAAATGATTAGCCTTGAGAAACTTCCTAACCATAGCACCACACACAGTTAGCTGTCGTGGCCACAGCATTTGACAAGTTTCAAATGTGCCCGTGCTTAGAAAATCCACCTAATAAAAACTTGGGTGAGGGGGTCAGGAGACTTTTCATATCATAAACCAAATCTGGAGACTTCCTATCACATCACTGTCTTTGCTTAGAAATATTTGCATCAGGCGGGGACAAGTATGGAGATGCAGTGGGTCATACTTTTGGCAGTTAGTTTGTCAATACAACAATTCTCAAAAATCATAAAGGACACACAATAACCCATAAAGGACCAACTGAGTCAACCCCCAAATAGAATGAGACAAAGACTGTTTCCAAGTTCTTTTTCATGCCCATAAGAGTTCTGTAATTACTGTTTAGATCAAACACACATTTTGAGCACTATCCTCGAACTTCCTCACACCCAAGTCATTGTATGTCTGCATCTCATTGTAATGAGTCCTTTAGCATCATCCACACACTTCCACAGAAAAGAGGGACAGGTAATCAAGGGAGTGCAGGCCGCAGTCCCACAGCAGAGCCTCTTCCATGAGGCATGTGCAGACCCACCATCACCCAGAGGCCTTGTGGGTGCTTAAGAACCTAGTTCAAATCCTGGCATAACCACTTACCGGCTCTGAGCCAATTACTTAACTCCATCATGAGTCAGTTTTTCCTTTTTTATAATGGGTAATAATAGGGCATATCTAATATGGGTTGTTAAAATTAAAAGAACTGACATATATATAAAGCCGTTGGAATAGTGTCTCATAAGTACTAAGCACTACATAAATTACATTTATTATTAGCGTTATTAGGTTGCAAGAGTGAATCCTGGATCCAATCCTGAGAAGATGCTTGTCAGTTAAAGGAAGAAGTTGATCTCAGCTCCCAGAGCCAAGCTCACTTGTCAAGCCTGTCACGTTGTAGTTGTGTGTGTGTACGTGCGCCTGTGCGTGGACAATGATAAGAAGGAAATAGGCTAAACCAAAGCCAATAATAGGTGATTTCTACCTTTATATTCAAAATTGTCTTTAGTATCATTATGTTAGATTTACAGCAATCAGAAAAACAAAAATAATTCTTTACCCTATCCTCTCTTAAAACCACTTCAGTCTGGTGAGGTGGGAGCCTGGATGACTCCCTGATGCCCCTAAGAGGACTCCCTCCTCATGTACCATGTGAGAAAAAGATGAGAAGTTTAGGGCAAAATGAACTAGTGTTTCCTTTAACAACCAATGAAGTCTCACACAGCAAATGACCACAGGAAGTGATGAAACACACTTCACCCTCTAAGAGGGTGGGCAACCCCAAATGCTTCACCAGGAAGAGTAGAATACTTCAAGAGGACATCAAGTGACAGAAATGTATTATGTAAGTATGGCAACAATTTGAAAGGTGACTCCACATTTAAGGACTCCTATATATTGTACTGAGTTAAAATGAACTTGTTGGGTATTCCAGTCATTTGAACTGCATGTATGTGTGTGTGATACTGCCCCTAAAGTAATGTCAGTGGGAGTGCCAGGTAGAGGATTTAATATTCCAGATTTAAATTCTACAAACCACTGAGACCCAAGACCACCTAGGAAGTAGGGGAACCTCAGGTAACCCTTTAGTTAGAGCCGAAGGCCTCTATGAACGGTTTGGTAGACAACTATACATGGTATACTATGTTCCATGAGATCACAACAAAACAGCCAAAATCTGCATGCCATCCCCTGGCAAGTGGCTCATCATTGTAAGATCTAGAATGTATATCAAGTTAATTTTAAGATCTCTATGGCTTTATGCCTTAGGGTCAAAGAAAAATAGCATTGTGTATTGGAAAGAATACTAGACTAACAATAATTAAAATAAGAAATTAATAAGAGCTTGCCATGTGCAGGGGACTACATTTTGCATGCATTATTATTTAATGCTAATAATAATTAAAATAATAATTTTAACAACCAATGATGTCGGTTCTATTATTCTCTCCACATATAACTAAGAAACAGAGAGGTTATGCTGTTTGCTCAGCATTGTCCTGTTAGAAAGTGGAGGAACCAAAACTCAAGCCCAGCCAATCTGAGGTTAAAGACTGGGCTTTTGAGTAACAATGTTCATATTTCTCCAGCTCATCATGCTCTCAAAGGCCTTGACATGCATTGCCTCACTGAGCCCTACCACAACACCTGCCTACCCACTTGTACAGCAGGTGAAATTATGATCTGCACTTTAACTGAGGTTCAGAGTGATTAAGTGACTTGTTCAATGAAATGTAATTCATAAGACAGCCAGAGACTATTATGACCACAGACTGTCCACCAAGAAATCCCCCAAATCTTTCTCTTATGATCATCACCTCCAAAATACTTTACTTCTCCAGGTCTGGATTTCCTCATCTGTAAAATAGGTGGATTTAGAATAATTTATTTAGAATAAATTACAATAGATTTATTCTAAATCCACCTCCAGCTCTAACATTTGTTGCTTCTGTAAATGAAAGTCAACTCATGCCACAATCTGCTACCCATCAGCAGCCACTCAGTACCTTCAAGGTACAGCCCTGCCTCCATAGCAGAGGAATGGTCCTACTCATCTCTCCAGGTGCATCTCGCACACACCCACCCCATTCCTCCACCCAGACCCAGAATGCTGAGCCATGTGTCTGAGCTTTGTGCACTTGGCCTAGAATACTCTCCCCCCACCATTCTTCACCCAGCAAAACCTGCTGAGATTTTCCACTCACTTCCTGCAGGAAGTGCTTCTCTTTCACATAGAACTGACCACTTCCGGGTCTCGGGCCCCTCATGCCCCCTCTTCCACTTCTCTGCATTTCTTTATTGATACATCTGCCTACCTTGGCTGCACCTGGGGATCATGTCTGTCTTCAATCCCCAGCACAGCACCAGGCACACAGGGCTTCGGGGAAACATGTCTGCTGAAAGAGCAGAGGAGAAATTTAAAGTCTGGGGAAGTGTTGAAAGTGGTTTTTTAACAGACTCATAGATACAGAGAACAGACTGACAGCTGTCAGCACGGAGCGGGGTTGCAGGCCTGGGTGAAAAAGGTGAATGGATTGAGCAAAAACAACCACCACCACCACACAGCTCAAAGACACAATGTGGTGATTACGAGAGGGAAAGAGGGGTGATGGGGGCGAGTAGAAGAGGGTATGGAGGACTAATGGTGATAGAAGGAGACTTGACTTGGGATGACAAACACAACAATACAATGTACACATGATGTGTTACAGAATTATATGCCTGAAACCTGTACAATTTTATTCACCAATTTCACCACAATAAATTCCAATAAAAATGAAAAATAAAGACAGTGGCTTTAATCTGAGCACCAAAGTAATGTCTTGCGCCAGAAATACAGTCCACTGGTTGCCCTAAAAGCATCAAGAACTGATCTCACTAACTCTGTTACCACTAGACCCTTACAAATGGTGATCAGCCTACGAGAAGTGAAGGAAGCTCTATGAGGAGAGCCGGGCACTGCTCTGAGAGTCCATATTGTACCCAATCCATAAGACGTGGTCCCTGCCCTGCCGGAATCATGCCAGCTGGCAAGACAGGTGTGTCGCATACCTCAGTAACAATATTGCAACAGGACGCAGGTATGAGAGAGAAACATTATACTAGGTACAAAAGAGAGAAGGTTAAGCATTCTTGTGAATATCTCTCCAACTAATTGGATTGGAAAAATGAAAAGAAACTGCATACTTTGATTCTATATGTTTTCCCTCCTACAATTTATATGATTAGTCAAACAAAATAAAACCACATTAGTTAAAACACCACAATTTTCAACATAAACCAGAATGTAAGGTATTCTAAAGATGACCTTGGCTCAATTTTTTTTTAAAGAAGTTTAATAAGCCAATGACTGTTAAAAGCCAGATCAGAAAGGAAGCTGACTTAACACACCTCTGCAGTACAAGCAGAGCTGGGCGGCTGGGTAGGTGAATGACAGATTATGCCCCGAACCAGTCGGGCAAAGCTCTCTTCTGGACGGCATGACACAGTCCTCACACACATCTGACAACAACAAGCCTCCCTTCATGTTAAAATACGGAGGAGGTTAGGTTTGTCACTAATTCACACTGGCCTTCAGAAGGCATCTCGGGTGCACTGCCTCACTGGATCCTTCCAACAACCCCGCGAGGGTATGCTATCATTCTCATCCCCATTTTGAAAAAGAAGAAACCGAAGTAGAGACATGAAATGTTAAGCAGGCACACCATCACTCTTACACACGCTGGAACCGAAATTCATTCTCAGTTCCCTCTGACATGTCCAGGCCCAGTCATCAACATGCCATAGTACCTTCGGGGGCTCTACCACATCAGGAAAAATAAAGCCTATCATCAAAATCGATAGCCAAGCCTCTTTTTGTTTTGAGAAGTAAGTGACAACCGCTGTAAAGCTCATTTTGAAGACCGCATGGAGTCCGGAAGACTCTGCTGAGCCCCCTCCGAGTGGTTTAATCCGGCAGGATTCTCAGGTAAGACAGCCGCTGCTAACAACGCCATCACCGCTCCATCGTTTAGTCAGCGTTTGTACCTCAGTGACTTTCTTCTCTCCATATGTACTTAGGTTACCAAGAGAAATCTGAGAGCCTGCTAATGGGAAATACATCTAATGCAAAATGCTTTTTCCCTGCGCCCTCTGCTCTCCCAAAACTGACCTTAGCATTAGGGTCATGATAAATTTCCCTGTGATTTAAAGTTTGATGCAAAATCTGGTAAGGGAGTTCCCGAGTACTCACATAATGATATTTGCAGTACAGATTTCTCTTTCCCCAGACAAACAACGCCCTTTCAAAGGGCTCCTCTGGTACCTTCTCCACTTGCTCTACCTTGCTTAGGGCAGCCCCTGGTGCCGCCCTGGTGGTGGCGTGGCTCTGTGGTAGCTGATACACACATGTATGTTACTGCTGACATTTAAAAACATCCCTAACAGTTTGTGTGAGTACATGGTAAACAGATGCTACAGGATTTTTCCCCATTATCAGGCATCTCTGAAGGGTGCAGTCATGTGACAGGTTTTTGAGACTTTTTGGTCTAAAAGCAAGAGATATATTTTTAATAGAGTATCGATATTATGGTGCAAAGTGGCATTTGGTGTTTACTTTCCCCCACCCCAGCCTTGAGCCATACAGTTACAGCATGCTGGGTTATTCCAAAGCCCTAGCACCCTCTGTTCTATCTGTTACTCTGGTTTTTTACTCTCAGGAGGGTGGGGTGGGGGAAGAACTCGCAGACTTTTATGAACTCCCTGATTAAAGTACCTGCATCTGAATGCAGATGAAAAGTTCCAACACCTGAGAGCTCCAAACCAATGAATATTTATACTGAAAACCAGCAGATGAATACACTCTAAATCTTCAAATGCAAGTCTAGTCATGGGTTTTATCTTATTTTAGGACTTACTTTTTTATTAAAATGAACTCTTGCATATTTACACTACAGAAATAACAGTTATTTGCAAGCACAATACAGTGGAGACCTTACAAACGCATTGCCTTTGGGGAAGACAACTTTGCTCCTCAGATTCGATTTCTTTTTCAGGACTTCACTGAAGAGGGGTTTCATTGTATATGATTGGCATAATTTGGGACTCGGAAAACATATTCATTTGGGAGAGATTTTTGATTTAGCGGCCAAGATCAGCGTGAGTACCTCCCACTGACGGGGGATTTCATAGATTTAACACCCCTCCCCACTTTCGTTAGAAACTTCTTTCTGGACTGCTACCCTGGGAGGCAGAGATTTGTATAAACCAACACAAAGGAACATGACCTCAGCAACGAGTTTATTTGCCTTCTTTGTGAGGTGGCTTAACACGTTTTGGTTTTATAGTTAATGTCCCCAGTTCACAGTAGTTAGGAACTTCTTCTACCAGGAGGACAACCTGGAGGTGTTTCTTGAAATTGTAGCCACCTCTTCAGAATATGATTGGAATGAACAAGAACAGGCCCTCAGAACCATTCTCTGCGGGGCTGCACACTCAGGCCAAAGTTTGGTGAGGCCAGAACCAGAGGCTCCTAACCTAGCTGACTCAGTCGCACAAGTGAAAGTTAATATTGTCACCAACCAACATCACAGGACAAGGAAATGACTCCCAAACGCACAGATAGAGAAATGTTCCGTCTTAGAATAACTAGGCTGGGGGTGCAAAATAAGCCCATTCCTTCCCTAATCCCCTTGCCACCTCCTGCTGTTCAATAAAGTGCGATAAACCACACATAAAAAGCCAAGTGGGGTTATCGGGATTTAGGGAAGCACGGATTTTGATTGAACCCACCGTGCTTCCTGAGACTTCCACACCCTCACGATACCCAGTGCCATCATGTTCCTAAACTTATTCCTTCTTTTTCATAAAGTCAGCTTAGAGATAAATGTTTACAAATCAACTCAGTCATCATTTCTTCATTTTAATGCTTAAACGCTTCATTTTGATTGCTGCCTTTTTGACATTTCACCAAGGAAATATGTTTGCGTGTTCACAATGGCATTGAATCAGCAATTAGATCTCCATATTCCAGATGTCATGAGAGTTTTCGATGCATCTCCCAATAAAATTTATTTCCGAACTTTGGGGAAAAAAAACAATTCCACTTTGTATAAATTAAGCACATTATCCTTATTTTTCTAATTGCTGCATTGAACATGGTGAGAGCTTCTGATTTTATTAATTCAAGGATTTCACATCATTCTACATAATATTTTTCTTGCAATGAATAAAATTTCAGATTATTTATGGGAATAACTTAGTCATCTTGACTTGCTAATTTTTTTTTTTCTGGTGGAACAGGGGACATGGAGACACATTTGTGCTTCAACAGTGCACCACACTCTCCATCCTCCTGAGCCTTCCATGAGCACTGGCACTTTGGCTAGCTCAGGAAATGTATTGTCAAAGGGGGACAAAGAAAAATGTAATTCTGGTCCCTCTCATGGCTTCCTTAAGACTTTCTTGACCTCCCCCCACCACTTCCCGCAGCCCTCACATGGCGCTGCTTTCCCTTCAGCTCACGGGGCTGGTTGGGCAGCCCTGATTCTGCGACCCCCTCAGCTATCCTTGGTCACTCCAGAGTGATCCACACCAAACCTTTCCTTCTTTATTCCCTGGTAACTGAATATACAGCTCCCTAGCTCTTTGCAACAGAGTCAAAGGGAATCTTTAAAAAATACAATAAACTAAAATGGCTAGACAATGTGCAAGCTTGGCACTACTGTAGCATTTCCATGAAAAGTGCAGAAGTGTCTATGTTTTCTCCAGGACTCTGTTTTTCCTCCAAGAAGAATTTTCCCCAAGCCTCTGTTCACCTGATTTGGAGGGGCCCACCAAATGGTCATCATCATTAATGTAGGAACATGGCTCAGGGAGTAGTTAGCCTTCCCTAAGGCCCCCCTTGTGGGGCACGCCCATCATCCCCATCATCACCAGGGCCTGTCAGACAGCCCAGCTTTCACTCCTTCTGTTACTCCTGACACATCTCTTTTGCAATTTGTCCTCTAATAAGATGAATGAGCTCCTTCTGATGGAAAGACTTTGCCGGGTATGTACCCAGTTCCAAAGGGTAACACTAGAAGAACTTGATTCCCCATTCCCCTCCCATCCATCAAAGGTTCTACAGAGGCTCCTTCTGTCTCATCCTACCTCCTGAAAAATGCGCCTGAGCAAAAACTCATCTGTTAGTAACAGAACTGAAAAATGCCTCATTCCAGCTTAGAAGTGCTATGAGAGCTGCTCCCGCTCCAGCAAATTTATTTTGCCTTTCAAGGGTTTAATTGCACACAACATGGTGCAGTTTTGATTAATCCTTCAGAATTTAATATATACTCTGGGGGTGGGGGCAATATGTTGATGCTTCATACATTGCTATCATGGGAGTAACCGGAATGCATTTAAACACCACAGGAGGTAGGTACACTTCTCAAACTTACCTGGTCCTGCCAAGGGTAAAAAGTGCTCATTAAGGACTCGACCCAGGAGGGAGCCCGCAGAGGAGGTGCGTTTCCTCTCTGACACTATTTCTGGTTTGCTGGGCAGGCACGTTTCCCTTGGGGAGGTCCCAGGTGGGGCACACGCTGGAATCTTCCAGTCCTATGCCCTGATCATTTTAATGAGAGAGCAGTGTCGAAATATTGGCAACTTGCGTCCAGCCAACATATGGAGCCACTGTACAGGAACTTAATTGAACTGTTTTAAGATTATGAAGGATACAGTCAGCCGGGTCAATGAGCATTTACTCTGTGAACTCAGGCTTTGAAGAGGTGATGTAAAGGTAATAACAAGTCCGTTTGCCTTTTTCACAAAGAATCTTTTAAATTCCAGAATCCGTGTTCCTCTAGTGGATTTCTGATGGAGCACAGAAAGATGATGAGCTATGATGTGGTACTAAACATGTGAACAGCATAATAAAATCTCGTGAATTGCGTGCAAGACAAGCCGACTCGCAGTTATCCGACCTCCTTCAGAAAGCCAGATCAGAGGTGAAGAACCGCAAGAACAGTGCTACAGAAACGCTGTACTTGTGAAGTCATTGTACCAACTATTTCCAGGAGGGAGGTCTGCTTCAGCAAAAACAGGGAAACAAAACACAGCGCAAAACGAGGTCTCAGAGAGGGACTCATTCTTGGCTCTGCTTCTTTCCATATAAGGTTATGCATTTTTTTCCAGCCTATTTTCTCACCTACAAACTATGATGTTAGATGTACTTCAGAGGGGTCACGTTATAAGCTGAATTGTGTCCCCACTCCCCCCTCAAAAAAATTCATATGTTGGAGTCCTGACCCCCAGGACCTCAGAATGTGACTGTATTTGGTGATTAAAATCTTTACAGACGTAATTAAGGTAAAATGAGGACAGACAGGGGCCCTGGTGCAACATGACTGATGTCCTTACGAGAGGGGGAGAAGCTGATACGGAACCACACAGAGGACAGAACAGAGGAGACACGGAGAAAAGATGGCCCTCTTCAAGCCCGGGAGAGAGGCCTCGGGATGAAATCAACCCTACCAACACCACAATCTCAGACTTCTAGCCTCTGGAACCATCAGAAAATGAATTTCTGTTGTTTATGCCAGCCAGTCTTTGGTACTTTGTTACGGCAGCCCAAGCAAACTGATGTTTCTGAGTCTCCAACGTGATCAGATACAGTAGGCAGGTGCTCGGCATGGCACGGGCCTACAGGGAATGTTAGCTCCATTCCACTCTCCCCAACCCCATTACACAGATGCACAGGCAGGCACAGATCAGTTCAGATGAGTCGCCTAAAGGTAATCTAATAAGTGAGGAAGGAGGAAGTCACCTTCTAAATTTCAGAATCCCAACTCCCAGTCCACGCCTGGTCTACGGGACCTTGTTGCCTCCCACCAGGAAGTGGAAGCCCAGTGGGTGTGGGGAACCACATCAAACAAAAGACCTAGATGACATTTCTGGCTTCTGGCCAAGGGCAGATTCATATCTCGATGTAACATCAATGTTTTTAAGCCACAAGCAAGGGGTCAGCAGGAGATCATGGTGCACAAGCAAAGAGCTTTTTCAATCCCTTCTCTGAAGTGCTCTCCAAACAATCAAGCCATGTCTAACCCACTCTTTTCCCTCATTGACAGACAAAACCACCTGACAACTCCATGATGAAAACTAACCAGTCCCTTCCTACCACGCCCCCCAAAGCCATCTAACGTGACTATGAAAACCCTTCTCGGTCATAGTCATTGAAATTTGTGCCAAAGAGAAAACCAGGACACCAGAAGGCCAGGGTTGGCACAGAACCCAAGATGTTGAGTATATACTGTATTTTTCAGACTGTAAGACGCACTCCCCCCCCCCCAAAATTTGGGAGGAAAATGGGGCATATCTCATAGTCCAAATGTAGCTTCCCTGGCTCACTGGTGGGGCAGTGGGGGAGTGGGGTTTTCTTTCCTATTTTCCTCCTCTAAAACCTAGGTGCATCTTATGGTCCGGTGTGCCTTATAGTCTGAAAAATACGGTAAGTGCCCACACCCATAGTCCATGTGCTCACCAGATTAAACCAGCTATGAGACATCTAAAAGTTAGAACAACAAACCTACTGCCAGGTTTGCAGTTAAACTCTGGTAGGACAGGGACACCAGGTCATGTGTGCCCCTCTTAATCCCCCCTGAAGGTCAGGTAACTCACCCAGGACATGAGAAATGTGCATAACCACCCCCAGCCCGTTCCAGTTCAGTTTCTCTAGTTAAGTGAGGTCTCTCTCAACCTCCAGTTCTTGGCAGTTTTAAGAACCAGAACCAAAGGGACAACTGGAGGCCATCCAAGTGTAGTGAGATCAGAGGCTGCCTTGAGTACACCAGGGTATAGGGAACAGGGACTTGTTTACTCAACATATAAGTTAAGGTCAACAAGGGAAGGAATGTTTCCTGTTCACAAATCCTTTGGGGCTGTTTGTTTTGGGGCCTCTGGCTGTTCCTAGTGAGATCCCGAAGTATGTGCCTAGGAATAACAAACTTGGTCACATGAAATGCATTCCGTTTGCAAATCGTAAGTCTTACCAGGCCTAACAGGATTCAGTTCCTGCTTCTTCTTGTTAAGAAGCAAAAGAGTAGAATTGTCTCTCCTCTCACAACGGCAAGGGCCTCTGGCCACTAAAATAGTCAGCTCTCCCTTTAATCTGCAGACTCAGTTCAAGTAGAAACACTGGGAGCAATCGTGTCCATGCAAAGACCCTAGTATGTGCATATGAATACATTTCCACCTACCCGAAACTGTCTATTACGGAGAGTATTGATTTTGAGGCTGCTCCTTAAACCTACAAAACACTCTGTGGCCTCTATCCAGCACCTCTTCTAACTCCGGTGTTTGGGGCCATATATTGTGATGTGCCGAGGGAAGCCTGTGTCCATTACCAGTGCCTCCTCGTAAACTCCGCAGAGCCCTCTGGTGCCATTTTTCTTCCTTTAGATCGATGGTGAATGCAAGAACCGGGTTAAGCTATTTCAAAAGAAGCAAGTTACCAAGTCGTTTTTCTCCACCATCAGAAACTTTTAATTTCATATGTTTACTGGTGAATTTTTGCTAAATGGTTATTTTAAAAAATCAACAGACATTAATGACTCTCGGTGTGAAATACAGATTGCTTGGGTAAACATTGCTTTCTTTGTCACAGAGTATCAGTGGAGAAACAGACTTCTGCTATTTACTGAGGCTATACCGTCCCAATGATCCTGTCTAGCAAAAATGGACGAACTCCCAACATGAAGATCATTATCTGCTGTCACCCTGACTTGTTTCCCATTCTCATGGCCCCTGGGGATACCTGAAGACTCTTGACAGGGTGCGGCTGGAGCCTGTGCCCACCACACATGAGGAGGGCACACTTCCTTTTTTCCCACATATTAATAAGCATTTGAACACAAGCATCAGGCGAGCTGCAGACTCAATGATTCACAGGGAAGGGCTCACTTGTGAGCTTAAATGCTGGAACTGAGGGCACCAAAAGGAAAGGCTGTAAAACTCTGGTCCATTACGGCTCAATCATCCACAGGATCAAACCTAAAAGACAGCCTCTCTGGAACAGGGTCATTTGAAAACCCAACTGGAAGCTTCTTCAACAAACAAACAAAAACAGGTTTTCTCCTTCCCAGTGGAGAATGGGGAAGAGCTGGGGTATCTCCAGGAACCAAGCAGAGACAGACCTGTCTTCTGCCCCAACTCCAGAGGTCATGTGGAGAGCGTCACTTGGTAGGGGCCAAAAACTACCCGCGATGCCTGCCTGCCATCTGGCTGTGTGAGACACGAGACCGCAAAGGCACGGGTGAGAGAATGGCTCGCCCTCAGCATGGCACCAAGGCTGAAATCAGGGCGTGCTGGAGGACAGCGCTGGAAATAAGTCCAACAGGCGTGTCCTCTTCAAATGTGAGCGCACTCTCCCAGCTGAGGGTGGGAACAGGTACAGATAAGTGTGAGTCACATTCAGGAAAGCACCCATCAGGAGTCACCCATCTGACCACGGGCCCTGTAATCACATTGCCTTGAGACAGGAACAAGGAATTTCTTTTGTTCACAACAATGCCAAGGATCTGCAATTTCGTGACCTGATCATCGGACGATGCCACGTCGGAAACTTTCTGAAAATAGCATGCTCTTCAAAAGTTCGTATTGCCAGGAGAGGACCGAGATAATACACTGTGCCCTCAACACAGCCACATAGCATTAGTGGCTCTAGAAATTCCTAAGTGAAATGCCAGAACCTGGTTGTAAGGGAAGCTGAATTATATTCCAAAGGCCTAAAAATAGGATTCTGTTGATGAAAAGGGAGACAAAGGAAGGTGAATCTCCTTTTTGTGTGTGTGCTCACACACCTAAGAGAAGCATGACTTGAGATGATTCTTTCAAACCCCCAGTTCCTGATGAATGCACTTATCTTCAAAAACCACCAAGAGACACCAGCCCTTTTATGCTAGTAGGAGCCATGGCCCCCATCCCACCTGCAGCCATCCCAAAGAAAGCAAAGATAGATGGAGTCCCATCCAAAAGCGATGGAGGGTGTTCTTGGTGGCTCAGATGTACCGTTTTTCATCCTCTGAGCCACATTGACTAATTCTCCAGATAACAAAGGGAGTAATAGGACTTGGGAGAACTCCAGGGAAGACTAATCACTAAATACAGGCCTCAACAGCCAGTGGAGGCATTGAAAGATGCTGAGCCAGAATCCTTAGAGGAGGGAGTAAGAGAGAGAAATGGGGAAATGAGGAGCAGGAAAAAATTTCCTCTCCACAAGAACTTCAGTGTAGCTCAGATGAAATGCCTTCTATGGTTCACACAATGGTGGGGCACAGTGTAGAGGCACAGAGAGCAAGCTGATGGCCAACTGGTCTCAGAGTCCACACGTTCTGTCCTGGGCTTGCCTATCCCTTAGGGAATGAATGAATGCATTGCTAGAAGCATATACCTAGCTGTCATAGGCAGAATTGCTGGGCTGATAGAGTTTGACCCCAGATCTGGAGTTTACTAACTGGCTGTGTCGAAGTAAGCATTTCTCAGAGGAACCAGCATGGACTCCACACAAAGTGGTAAGAGGTGGAGAATATGGAATCCAAAAAAATTACTTTATCAAGCAAAAGCAGCAGGCCCTGGGGAAAATGGTGCACGCATTCCCCTTCCAAGGCAAAGACTGTCTTACTACTAGCTAGCTTCTCGAAATGACCACCGAGGCATCAAAAATTCAAATGAGAGGCGAAGGATAGTTGCTTGTTTTTATGGCATATCTTACTTGCTTAGAGGCAAAATCTGTTGCTACATTTGGACTCCTAAGAGAATGGGCTGCATCCTTTGCTTCAGGACCTGAAGATGTGACCATTTGAAACAAAGAAAGAAACGCTCAGTTTGCTTCCATGAAAATAAGACACCGCAGGCTGGCAGGTTCTAAGATCATCTACCAGGGAAAAGGACCGTGCTTCTAATCAAGGCACAAAGTCTGCTACCAAACAGTCTCTCAAACACCATGGCAGCATGCTAAAAACAATCACCCAAATAACCAATCTGTGGCCATTTCTTGAGGTGCTCAAAGAACTCAACATTCATAATATTATTCTATTCTAAGAGAATCAGCACACAGTATTACATTCACTCAACAAATTAAACCATCATAGTCCACATGGGCCAACCACTTAAAATGATGGGGTTGAGGGGTAATTCAAACAGCAAAGACTTATTGAGATCAACATCAAAAAAAAAAAAAAGTATTCCAGACACTGCTCTAGGCACTGGGGATGCAGCAAAGAAGAAAGACAAAATTCCCTGCTCTCGTGGAGCTTTCGTGTTGGAAGCGGTGGAAATAGACACTAATAAATAAGTAGAATATGTGTTATATTGAACAGTGATAAGGACTATGGAGAAAAACAAAGCAGGGAAGAGAGAAAGAAGAATGCGGAGATTGCAATTTAAAGGAGAGGGGGAACAGTGGTCTGGGAAGATTCCACAGAGAACGTGATAGTTGAACAAGACCTAAAGGAGATGAGGGTGTTGGTCATGTGGACATTCAAAGAAGAGCATTCCGGACAGACGAAGTAGGATGTGCAGAGGCCCTGAGGCTGCAGCATAGCTGAGATAGTCAAGGAACAGGAAAGCAGTCACTGTGACTGTAATAAAGGGTCAGTAATAGCAACATAGAGGGGAAAATCGTCAGCATAGGGTGAAACCATGTTTATTAAAACACATATGTATACTATGTACTTTTTAAAATACGATAATACACCAAAAATGTTAACAGTGGCTATTTTGAAGGGAAAGTACTATGTTAAAGATCAAAAGTTATTTTTATTCCCTTCTTTGTAAGTCTTTCAATCAGCCATTCAGCAAGTGTTTATGTAGAACCTGCTATGGAACAGGCCCCGGAGATGTATTAGTGAGCAGACACACAGAGGCCTTTCTCTCCTAAGAGGACATTCTAATAGGAGAAGGGCAGTAATCATAACAGAAAAGAGGCAAAACTATTGCAGGTTGTGACATGTGCTGTAGAGAATCAAACAATAGCTGAGATAGAAAAGCTTTCTAAATGAGGGACTAGTGCGTGCAAAGGCCCTGAGGCAGGTAAGAGGATTATTTGTGGACGTAAGATAAAAGTAGGACAAATGAGAAAATATCACTCAGAATAACCTGAGATGGTGTGAAATATGAATAACATATATATTTACAAAATATATGAGTATTGTATATGTATTTGTGTGTGAGTGTATACATGTATGTACTTGGTTTGTGTGTGTGTGGTCTTACTTGGGTATATGACTCTACCAAGCATTTTGATCACTCATTCATTCAACAAGCATTTATTGATGGTCTAATATATGCAAGCAACTGAGCTAGGAACATGGTTATAAATAACATGGACACGGTCCCTGCTCTCAGGAAAGCTTAAGTCAAATCAGAGGCAAAACCAAGATCTCAGCACTCCCACTTGGCATTACAGAAAATGGGGGAAGAGCCAGTGATGAATTTTAGGAACCTGGCAGTCTTACTCCAAATTCGCTGCAAGCTTCAAGCAAAAATAGGAGCTCAACTGATTTTCTGTAGCCTGCTTTCATTTGAACAATGAGTATATACACTTCCATTTATTCATATTCATATTCACATTCAACCAGTCCCTATGGGCCACATGTTCTATGCTGACACTGTGCTAAGCGGCAAAGGTCTAGAGATGGGAAAAAGCTTCCCCTGAAGTAGCTTACAGCCTATCTGATGAGATAGAGTCAAACAATTACAGCATACAGTGTCCCAAGAAAGCGTCTGCATAATTTCATCATGTAACTAGTACCTTGTATTTTAACAGACAAGGTATACTGGAGTTAATTTTTGATTAGCTTAAAGCTATAAATGTCCACTGCCCTCATCCATGGTAGTGTATGTGATCTATGATGTTAACATCTCAGAGGCGTCTATTATTGTTAGGACACTCGGTGGTCTAAGAGCATTCTGACGGAAGTAGACACAGATCTGTAATTAAGAAACAGGGAAAGGACTGCCTAACAGTTTGAAGTACAGTTTCCCAGGGGAAGTGAGGATGCACTGAGTTTGAGAAGCCAATGGGAGTGCATGGAGCCTTGGCGTTTCCATGTGCAGATTTGTAAGCTGACACTTGCAGCCACTCAAGGACCCTTCTCCCTGTGCTGTTGCTGGCCTTAGGTGTTGGCCAAGGCAAGCCGGCTCCTTGCTTCAGAGAGCTGTGTGGACAGAACTCCCGTGCTGAGGTCAGAGGATGAAACCAATACAAAGAGGGACTGGGAAGGGCACCCACCTTTCCTCCTTCTTGCCCCACGTGCCTGTCCATTCTACCTCCACTGTCTCCCTTTCTATCTGCCCTCCTTCGAAACTTCGTTGTCAATGACCTCGTCCAGACGTGGGAAGAACAGAGCCATCATCCCTATGAAACACATGCACTGACCAAATCAATGTTAGGCCTCCTCTGCTGCTGCCATTTGGCAAAATAGCCCAAGTGTGATTTTTGTGTCTCAGCCAGGGGCATATGTGTTTTCACGTGCAATCTCTGTGAGGGCAATAAACGTGTTTCAGGTTTTGCTTCTACTTTTAGATTTTGGATCCTTGAAAGCCAGAATAATTAATATCTTGCATCATTGCACACTGGTCTACACTTCCAAATATACCTGTTTTACATAAAAGCTAGTGTTTATTGAATATATATTTACACACACATATGTATACACACTTGCATGCACATGCACATATACACACACCAGCCGCAGGCCTAAGCACTTTATAAGTCTTTACACATTTAATCCTCACAATTTGCCTACTATCATCTTCCTTTCATAAAGGAAGGAAGACATGAAGTACTTTGCCCAAAGTCTCTCAGCCACCACCAGCAACCACAACCAGGCACCAAATCCCCCTGCACCAGTGACAGTAGGGACCCCTGTGCCACCCTCCATTGTAGATAATGATGCCTTTACCACCTCTCGTGTCAGATAAGGGCACAAAGACCCAGCAAGACTAAGGGTCTTGCCAAGGTCATCCCCTCAGACCCTTAACCTGTTTAAATCTACTGCTGGGTTTTTTCTGTAAAATCATGGTGTTCTGAAAGCCTTATGACCAGAAAAGAAGACAGCACCTTTGAAAAGCCAAAATCCATCCTTCCCTGCTTTGGTCATTTCATTCATAAGAGAGATGTTTAAAAAATCAACTCACAGGAAAACAATATAATACCTCATTGTACTTAGGTTTGTAACACCCAGCTAGAGACAGGAGGAGAATTCCAGATACATAATGAACAAATAGCAAATTTAATATGTGGGCCTTGTTTATATTTCTGCCATCAGCGTTAACGATGAGCCTATTTATGCTAAACTTCACTACATTATGGGAGTCATTAGTGCCTGTACATGAGTGATAATGTGCTTGAACTTCCATGAGTCCGTGGGACTTTCTCTAAGCTTTACATTCCAATGTTGGGAAATACGAGTCCAGTGAGTATTTCCATGAGTACATGCCCAGAACAACCATTTGGTATTAGACCCCAGAAAGTAGACTTGTGGCCAAACAAGTTTGGGACTATGAATTAAAGATAGTCAAACAGATTTCTTTTGCCTCAAAATCTCTAATACTATGTAAAATGTTAATATATTCTCTTAATCTCCAAGATGGGAGTTACTATGTCAGATTTTTGGCATAAGGACCAAAGAAATTTTCTTCAGGAGAGGACCTCTCTGGTTATCAGTCCATTAAAACACTGGTGTGATAACTGTGTTGAATCAAAGAACTATGGCATACACCAGTGTTAAATCATAAGCAAAGTGTAAACAAAACATCCATTGGTTCATTCCTTAGCATTAGCCATGTGCACGCACAGGTACTCCTGTGGGTTACCTGAGAACACACATTTCTGCAAACTTGAAGTCCTAATGGAAAAGAAGTCAATAAAATTAGAATCGAGACTTCCACAAAGAACCTCAAAACCTGCACGCACTTCCCTCTCTCAATGTCATTTGGAAGTTTCACATAACCTCAAGTGTCCCTACACTAGGGACCATAGGCACCTCCGCCCACTGATCAGGGAAGCACAGCATCATTCGATCCTAAAGGGATGTGCAGATTAAAGATCCAAATTGGATTGACACTTTCCCGAAGATGGACCTTTATTAGCAGACAAGCTGTGTGCTGCCTGAGGGAGGCTAGAAAGATGAAGTCAACACAATGACCAGCATTGGACCTGAACGGCAGCAGGGAATGGGGGTATTTGAAATGGGCCGCTAGGGCATTCCCATGCAACAGTCCTTAGCGCCTTCTAACAGTGACCCCTTCACCAGAGACGACTTCCCTGACCACCTTATCTAAAGAAGCAGTCCAACTGACTCTATGGCCCATTTCCCGGTTGTTTTCTACAGCACTGTGGTCTAATATTGCATTATATTATTTTCCTTTTGATTGCCTGTGTCTGCCCACTAGAATGTAAGTTCCATGAGGTCAGGTACATATCTGCCACATTTGTCACCACAGTCCCCAAGCCTGGAGCGATGCCTGCTGCAAAGTAACCACTCAATCAACACTTGTTGAATATTAAATGAATGGTTTGCTTGTAGGACACTGTGATTCAGGTGACAAGATACCCTTCCAGGAGGGATGATAGTCCTGGGTTTTAATTTCCAGTCCTACCGAAGTAAAGAAAAACAGAGGGCTGAGGTGAAGGAGGCAGAGTTCAGTGTCAAGGTAGACACCACATACGTCTGTGGGCTCATACTATAAGCAGGAGATCAGGGTCTTCACGAAAGGAGGTGTGTCCCAGCTTCCTGCATCAGAGCAGACAGCACCAAGCATTTGTGAGGCCTTCTGGCCACAGGGGTCACATCAAAGCCTCTAAAGACTTGAGAGGACCCCCTCTTGTGCCTTTTCTTGCACCGGGCATATTTTATTGCCTGTCCAGCCCACAACCCCTTCTAGCAAACCTGATTCACTCAAACACCCCAGTAGGTCTGTCTGCCTCCTCACCCAATCTTGGCCAATTGGACAGGAAATTACCACAAGGTCACAGTCTGACAACCCACTGCCTGATCAGTGGCCAATCAACTCAGATTCTCCTGGGAAAATATCTAAGAGCCACAGAAGCCATCATGCATTGGTCAAGAACTGTACGACTGTGAAGTCTTAACAAATCAGGGCGTGGGACCCTATTGACCTATGAATGAGCACAAGGAAACCAATCAAAATAGAGTGGAGCTGGGGAGAAGCAGGAAGGAGATACTGTGTGGCTTCTGTAGTTAAGACACTTGAAAAGCCAGGCCCCACCCTCTTAGAGACAGCTATAGATGACCTCCACCCCTAGCAGATACCTAACTCAGATTCAGCTGAGGCCTGATCACTTGTCATTGCTTGTATCTGAGTTTCCCTCCCACCCTGACACGCACCCCACCTTTACCTCAACTAGGCCTCGTGGTTTCTCCTGCCTCACAGTCAAATACACTCTTGGCTACAATATCTTCTTTGGATCCAAGGTGCATAGGCATTCACATTTGACACCAGCGTCTTCAGGACTAACCACGTAAATTCTGCTTGCCGCCCTTCCCTTGTGGCCCTGCTCTAACTGTACCTTCCTTTTCAAGTCTTCTCAGAGCCACGGTAGAATGAGTGATCACTCCTACTTACAGACTCAGCCGTGATCTCCACCTCCATGTGGCCCCTACTGGAACTCTGCAGCTACTGCGTGTTCTATCAGGTCCTGAGTATGGCAATGAGAGACATGAGGTCCCTGACCTCGAGGAACCCTCAGCAGGATGAAAAGAAACTAGCCCATTGACCTGAACTGCAGCACAAAGTATTCGGAACTAAACAGAGCAACAAGGGGGCTGAGAGTCCTGGGCTCCCCTGGGTGAGTTCAGGGTCAGAGCTGGTGCCTGTTTGTAATGAATTGTAAATTGAAACAGGCTAAGTCGGGGGAAGAGATTAGTTGCTCACCATATCAGAGCTAACAGTATCTGCACAACACAGAAAAAATGTACTTGGAAATGCTTCTGTCATGTAGACATGGGCATGATACATGTTTGTCAAGGCAGATAAAAAATACTTCCTCCTCCTCAGGAATATTCACAAACCTGAGATGACCCATTAATGACATAAGACTAAATGCCTCTCCAAAGGCAATGTAAACACACGTGCTTGATTCATCATTCAAAACCCTCCCATGCTCAGTGTCATTAAAGACGGCATGCAAGCCATGCTGTGTCCACGTGTACCCTGCCCATTAAAATTATTAGCCACACTCATCTTTAAACAGGGAGGAAAAAGCACACTCAAGTGAACGGCAAAAATAAAATGGGCAAAACACAAAATGAATGCTCACAACTGCATGGCGTTAAAGGGTAAAATAATTCTTCTGATCAAGAGTTTTCTATATGAGTACGATTATTATTAGCTCTATCCATCTTGCATAGTAAATCAAGAATAATGAAGATATGCCACCTGTATGTATTTCCATAATTCATTATTTGCTCCTAAAGCCAATATTGCTAAAAGATAAGGCTAAGGTAAAGCAGTATTAATGAGTTGTTGGACTTAGAAGTTTTAAAAAGAATTTGATCTTAGCATGTTTTATGACAATCTACTAATAAAAAATAAGTTGGCAGTGAACAGACAGAACCTGTGTCGGCAGAATTAGGCTGGGGTTAAAGCAAAAAGGCCTATTGGGTTACCATTTTTATTACTAATTTGCTTTGCTCGTTTAGGGAATCAATTTGCTGCCATTAAAGGCTTGGGTTTCCTATATTTTACAATTTACACACATTTCCTGAAGTGAATGAGCTCTGCAGTTGGTAAGAGCTCAGACAAGCTGTCCTCTAATGGTGCGATAGATGCACGTGTTCTTAAAATGCACTTGCAAATAGAATGGAAATGCCATGATGCCCACCGCCCTCCACAAATGGGAAAAAATACTGAGCAGAGTGGAAGCCTTCTTTAGCAGCTGTATATATTTATAGATCCTCCCACAATACGCCAGTTATGACATAATAGAAATTAAGAGGGGGCCTTTCTAGCCTTGACTGTTTTCATGTAAATATAAATCTAATTTTTCCTTAAGTCACAGCAAACCTCAGCGGGGGGAGTTGAACTTCATTGTTTGGAATAGGATGGATGACTATCCTTCCAAAACCCTTCAGGAAGGTGGAGTGCCCTCAACTTTTGGAACAAAAGAATTTTTTGACAAATCATAGTAAATCAATAACTCATAGACAGTATGACAGGTACAGAATATCCTTACTTAAGATGAAAAACAAATTGTGCATTGAGATCTTTAATCAATAAAAAGCTAACAAATCAGCAGTGCAAACAAGATGAGAGAATCCTATTTCATCCTCAGTCACGAACTGGAGATGTACACAGGGCTGAGTTTTGTGGTTAAAAATTGCTCCCAGAATGGCGTGCTTGGGAACTATTGAGTAAGAAGGTCAATGGAGACCAACTTGCTGTGGGATTTGCAATGCAGAGAGGACAATTGGGTGGAACTGAAAAGGGCGCTCTACACAAATGCAAATTTATAAATTATTCCCTACAAATGTTCTTTCAGTATTTTGGTGGCTTTGAAGCCTCTGTTTTACTCATGGGAGTATGAGTGACAGACCTCTTGCTTTAGCTTTTGATTAAATGATGTTCAGACAAAAACCTATCAACATAGACTCAACTCTTCACATTAAAACTAGAGGGCTTGACCCACCCCAATTAACCCGACTCCTTTGAAATTTGACAACCAAGAGGTCCTGTCTTTTCTCCTGCCAGTTAAATCTAAAAGATTGTTGCTGGAGTATAACTCCTGAATTGCAAAATCTCCAATGTACCCTGCACACAGGAGGTATGCCCCTTGCAGCCATCTTCTGAGTACCTGGAGCACTAGACTTATGTAAATTGAGCTCATTTTATAGAAGAGGACTCTAACACTCAAAACTGTCCATGGACATGCCCAAGGTCATACCCACAACAGGTCGGTCTCATTCCAAAGCCCATTCCTTACGCATTTCACTGTGGTTGAGTCCTGCTATCCACAATTTGCCCATCCTAATTTTCCACTGCCTCCTGCCATACCCTTTCCTCTCTATTCTCACATAGTTCTTTACTGTCCCGAATGAGCCTTGTGCTTTGCCACTTGCATGGTTTTTCACACGGAATTCCTCAGTTCTGAGATCACTTACACTTCTTAAAGTCTATCATTCCTCAAGTTCTGCTGTAAGCACTGTCTGTCCTAAATACCTCTCGCCTCAGGTTGTCGCCAACAAGGCATTTCTACAGGTATCTAATGTCAGTTACCCTTTCTGCATTTTTCTACCTTATCTCTCCTCCCTGTTTCAACCTCTATGTTGCCCAAGGGCAGACACTGGTGCTGAATGTCTTAGTTTGTACAGGTTGCCATAAACAAATGCCATAGACTGGGTGGCTTATACACCACAAATTTCTTTGTCACAGTTTTGGAGGCTGGGAAGTCCAAGATCTAGGTGTTGGCTCATTCAGGTCTTGATGAGGGCCCTCTTCCTGGTTTGCCTTTGTACTGTGTCCTCATCTGGTAGAGAGAAAGAGGGCTCTGGACTCTTCTTCTTCTCATAAGGTCACTAATCCCATCCTGGGGATTCCACCCTCATGATCTCATCTCAGCCAAACCACCTCCCAGAGGCCTTACTTTCACATACCCTCACTTTAGAGTTATATCTTCAGTATATGAATTTTAGAGAAAGAAAAACATTCAGTTCATGTCACCCAGCTAATACCTATTGAATGTACATTTTTTGTGCCATGCACTGTCCCAAGCTCTTTATATTGATTAGATGTATTCATTCATTCATTTGCCACAATAACCCCATGTATAGGTACTATTACTGTCTCCATTCTGCAGAAGGGGATGCAAAGGCACAGAGGGGCCAGTACAGAAGCCCATACATTGTGGAGGTATGAATGAACACACGCCTTAGGGTTCCAGAAGGCACAGTCTCAACTTTGACCCCATGGCATCCCCATATACAAGAGCACTTTGCAACGTGTCTCAGCCATAGGCACAAACATATAAATAACTGTAGCGTGGTTGGAATAATCACACTCAACCAAACTTAGAGTTTGTGGTCTCCAGAAGCATCTGGTTCATTTGTTTAAACAAGGCACAGGGAGGGGAAATGCATGGCCTGGTGCCAATGCTGGTCTTTTGTTGAGGAAACCAAAAAAGAAAAGCATTGCTCCTCCACTGAGGGGCTGTTGGACGCTTCAAGGTTTTTCTTTCTTCTTTTTAAACTAAACTACTTCCACTCAAAACATAAAGGTAATTGTAAAAAAGGAGCTTTTTTATTATAACTACAAAAGGCTGGTAAGTGTGTGGTACTTACATATTGAAAAAGCAGCAGCTCTCAAGGAAAACTATTTCCTTGGTTGGTATTAAAATCAATGAAACTCTGGAAATTAGCCTTCCATTCATGCAATCATTTGTGGAACACCCGAAATATGTGAAACACTGTGACTGAGCCCGGGACACCGAGATGTAAACCAGCACTGCAGAGAGAGACAGTAGCATTTTACACAATGCAAGGTGAGCCACTATGCGCAAAATATAAATAAGGAGTTTGGGGAGCACACAGAAGAGATAGAGACTGAGCCGAGGCTTTGAGGTTGTGAATAATCGATAGATGCCTTTGTCCAGTGTTACAACATGAAATGTGACAGAGACTTTGTTGAAATATTTGAATAATTTGCCATTTAATGTTACTATTATTACTATTGATTAATCAAAGCTGTGATGTACTTTCCAATGACTTCGAAAGACAAAAAGACATTAGCTGAGCTGATTAACTCTTTATCAAGCATTCCCAAAGTTAACTGTTGAGATTAAAACACTCCTACCCTAACTCCAGATTTCAGTGAATACACGTCTATTTATATATACAAATAAGTTGGAATTTCTCAAATCTCACCTTGTTTGCCACTCAGCAACCCTTCCATGTGCTAACACTTCTGTTCAAGACAGAAGACATTAATTAAATAATTAGCCTTGAGCTCAGACATGTAAACAAACACAATTCATGAATTTGTTAATTGTTCTTCCCTGCTGTGGACATGAGCTATTGTTAGCAACAGTAATAATAGCACTGACTCTGATTTCAGAGAGACACTTCGGATACAGGAGGTAAAAGGAGCTCAGAGGTGGAGAAGGCACTAAAAAGGATCATGGAGTGTTTGAAGAGACCGATTGTACCATCGTTCTGTCTATTCCGTCACATAGAAGAGAACCTGGCACCGTGGTAAACCAAAACTAACCTACTCAATGCATATTAGAATTCGCACTAAGCACTGACAATGCCATTATTTTTGCCAGGCTCAACACTCAGAAATAAAGTGATTTCCCTAACATTTGAAAAAAATTGGCATGCTTTGAAAAAATATCAAGCATTAGCACCACCCTCCTTTCAGCAACAGGAAGATTTGATCTGAATAAAAATGAAACGAGATGGTGCAGACTGGTGTTCCAATGTTCCTCCAGGATTTTTTATGAGTGAAGTATAAATAGCAATTATCAGCAGGCATGTGTACACTGGGCATGGAAGACATATGCCTGTTGACAACAGGTTTCCAATAGGAAATACCAGGATAACTAGAAAGCAACCCAAATTATTTTTCTGCTGTTTATTAACATGTCAATCACTGCTTAGTCCATAAAAATTTTCATAAATTGCTGTAAACATTTCCCCATGTTCTTCATTTACATGAAAGCCTAATGATATCATTTCCTGTGCCATGTGAACGGGGGCTGATGGTGACTCTGTTGGTGAATGGAAGTGGTGTGATTGGAATTTTATGGGCTGGACTGTAGGGTTTCTGTCACTACAAGCCTGGAAACAAGATCAAATTGAAACCAGACTGGTCCATTGGCCCCAGAGAGGAATGCTAGGCTTGCCAAACAAAAACAAATTTCTCCAAATGACAAGCTGGGAGGAGGGAGAGTAGGGGACATGAAAAACAGGGAAGGGAGAAGGAGTATAGGACAAATGATCTCAGAAAATCCAGATTTTTTCTCACAAAGAAAGATAGAGCATGATGAGACAAAGGAAAGGAGCCCACAAACCCAAACTCAGGAGCTACCCTTCCCATCAAAGCACCTGAAATTGATAATCACTGTTATTTTTAATTTCATTCAAACTTCAAAGCCCAACTTGAATCCCATCTCCTCCTGGAAGTCGTCCAGTGCTACCACCTGTATGATGTTTTTCTCCTCAACATGTGAACTCAGAGCTGCATTCTACCATGGTGATCGAGGCATCTGTCCAGCTCTCCATCCAGACCACGAGCTTCTGGAGGGCAGGAGCTGGGATTCACAAATTCCCCAAAGGACCTGGACCTGACATCCCACCCGCAGCACAGGCTCAAAAAGTTCCTATCAAATAAATTAACCAAGCAAATGACTTTGTTCAAATATTCATAGGGTCTGAACATTTTTATTGTCTGTCAGTCCTTTCAGAAATTGCAAGGTTAGAGGGTGGGAGGCAGGGATGGGTGGGGTGGGGGGTGTGGTAGGGTGAAAATGGAGACAACTATACTTGAACAATAAAAAAAGATAAAAAATTCTGTTTTAATAAGGAAAAAATAAAATTGCTGGTAGAGCTGTAAAAAGTAAGAAAAAAAAACATGATTTCACTAAAAAAAAAAAGAAAGAAAGAAATCTCAAGAAAACGTGGGCAAAGTATAATGGAAAGAGTCTTTTGCAAGTCATGGTTGTGTGGCACTTGAATAAAACTCAAGATACATGACCAGCCAACCTGATTAAAGACTTCCTCTCTGACTTCTAGTATCAAAGTTTTCCACTGACTTCAAGTCAGGTGAAGGGCATGTCCCTTTATAATCAAGATGTCACTAAACAGTCATCAAATCTTGCATGAATGAATGAAGGAAGGAAGGAATAGGCGGACACTTGGGACCTGCGAATTCAAAAATGAGTGAAGCTCTAATCTCTGCTCCCAAGAAGTATGCAATCACCCAGGAAACATAAAGCAAGAAACAAATATGAAAACCAATATTACAAAAGGCACAATAAGCTTAAGTCCCAAAGGAAAAATGAATGATGTCAACTAAAACAAAAGAGAGATATTAACAGGCAAGGGCATTGGGGAAGACTCTTGGAGTCGTTGCTTGAACTAAGCTTTGAGAAATGTGCCAGATACCCACTCATCAAGTGGGACAAGGGTATGCCAGGCGCAGAAAGCAAGCACTGGCATACTGTAGTCAAAGAGTCCAGACTTTGCTCAGTGAAGCTCTAGGTTCTAGTCTGAGGTCAGCCACTTATAAGACGGATGGCCGTGTGTGAGCTGCTCTTTATTTTTTGGACCCTAGTTTATTTAGCTATAAGTGAGTAGGTCACTGCTACCCTCAATGGACTCTTGTATTAAAAGTGATTATGTATTTGGCCCTGACTGGTGTGGCTCAGTGGATTGAGTGCCAGCCTGCGAACCAAAGGGTCACTGATTCGATTTCCAGTCAGGGCCCAATGCTTGGGTTGTGAGCCAGGTCCCCAGTAGGGGGTGCATGAGAGGCAACCACACATGGATGTTTCTCTCCCTCTTTTTCTCCCTCCCTTCCCCTCTAAAAATAAATAAAATCTTTTTTAAAAAAGTGATAATGTATTTGAAATTGCCTGGCCAAATAATTTGAAAAGGCAAAGGCTAAAGAATATAGGGTGCATTGGGGAAAAATCAACTAATGAAGTTTTTGCAAGAGGGACATTCTATGGATCCAACACGCACTGCCAAAAATACAAGGGGAATATGACTACTCAGTACATTTCACTTTCCATGCCCTCGTGAAGCTTGTAGCAAGGTTACAAACACATATACACACAAGGCAAGAGTGACCTCAGTGGAAACTAGGTAGCCGATTGTCTGTGTTTGACCCAGATTGAGGGAGTCCCCAGGACATGGAATTTTCAGTGTTTAAACTAGGCAAGTCCTAGACAAACACCATGAGTTGACTGGTCACCCTGGTGGAGAGCTGCAAGTTACAATTTTCATAAGAGCTCCAAGAAAGTAACCAGCACAAGGATCTATATAATCAGAGGAAGATTTGTACAAAATAAGGACAAGACATTCTAGACCACTACAGTGGTTATTTCTCTCTCTTCCTATTTATTCTCAGAATTCTGAACTTTTTTTAAGACAATTTGCTCACCCTAAAATTCAAATTTAAATAGAGCCCTGAACTTTAAACATGAGACCTGCTTTAGATTCTGTTGGATATAGGCAAACACTGTTTTTCTCATTTTTAAGATGGATAAACTGAGCTCCACAGACAGGTTAAGCAACTTGTTCAAATCAACGACACAGCTGGAAATAAAACCCAGTTTCTCTACCTCCTGGTTCAGTATGTATTTTGGGATATATAACGTAGGCTTCAAACAGTGTTTAAGTTCTGTTTAACCTTAGTGGGGAATATTCCAATTAACATATCCACCCCTGGGGTGTTTCTCCCAGTTGAAATTTTCTTCCTTTTTTGTAAAATAAAGGAGACTCTCCCCACCCCCTACCTTTTTTTTTCTTACTAAAGCTAGCAAGCATTAGAGGCTTCTTTGGTTTTCTGCTCAATTCAACTCAAGAGAAGCTTGAAATGTATTCCACTTTTTGTAACAATTAGGAAAGGACTGTTAAGGGGTGGGGAAGATCAATCACTTGTGAAAAATGCTAGGTGTCCCATTATGGTGTGATAAGTTCAGCTGCATAGCATATGCATTTTTTTGCTCTCTGAATAAATGGCAGAAGTCAGTTCCCCATAAATTCAAAATGTATATTAGAACATGAAATCATATTTTAAGTGGATTTCACATATTGCTTCTCTTCATCATTCTAAATACCAAAGATTAAGCTTGCCACTTGCTCTTGCAGTCTTTTCTCTGCCTTTTTTTTTTTTTTTCATTTTTCCCCTTTTGTTTAATCAGATTGGAATAGTGGTTGGTGGCCTTTGTTACTGAGAACTACCTGAAAGGGAAAGAGAGAAAATGAACTCTGCCTGCTCTCTTCATTCCAAACAACATTTATTTTCATTATGACTGTTTCTGGCCTCTTACAAAATGGCACTGTCTCCCAAATGGCGAGGCTGACCCAAAATACCTTCTCACTAAGCCAACGCACACTTTCCATCCGGCTACTCCTTTGATACAGAACATTCTTTTTCCCCTACTTCATTTAATTGGAACTTCTTCAAGAATCCCACAAAGAGGTGAAGTATGTATGATGGTTGAGAACCCAGATGCTGGAGCCACATTTAAATCCCACCTCTATAACTCTGTCACCTTGACCAAGTCCCTTAGCCATGTCACTGTCCCTTTCTGTGTTCCTGTGTCTGGAAGATGAAACGTAGCAGCTCCTGTGGTCATCATCAATATTGATCCCAGGAAGACCCTCTCTCTAGCAGACTCCCAGACCCAATGGACCCATCACTTTGCAAGTATGACCCAGCTTCCATGTCTTTAATCCTCCGATAAGTTTTCTCCTTGCGGTTGACCAGCAAACCCATCCATCCTCTTCTCACAGCATCAGCCTCTGTGGGCACTCCTTCTGTTTGTGGGTTCCGGCTCCTCTTCCTCGTCTTCTCAACTGTCTCCATTCTCACCTAGAAAATCTCACTTGAGATTTAAATAATATACCAACCACACACTGTTCACAGTGACTGTCCCCTGAACCCTTGACTCACAGTGCTGCCTTCTGCCTTCTACACTTCAATGACTAACAAACATCTCAGGGGTGATACCCTGACCACAGATGTCACCCTGAATGTGCTCCTTCTGGCTCTTTCCTGCCCCAGGAGGCTGCAGGACCATCCGTTCTATGGCTCAGTCCCAAAGTCAAAGAGTCAACTTTGATTCTTTTCTTCACCCTCCCAAATCCATACCCCCAGAGCTCCACCTCCCAAACTTGCTCTAATCTGACCATGTCTGTCCATTTTTATCCCTGCACTTCTAGGTGTATTCTGGATCTCAAAGGCATCCTTCTAACTGATCCCTTGTTTCAATTCTTGCCCCTGTCCCCCACCCCACAATTCTCTCTCTACCCTGCGTCCACAGAAATCAGAAAAAAATAAAATAAAAACCCAGCAATGACCCACCCTGCTCCACTGGTTTTCTCTTACAATTAGAATAAACTCCCCTCTATCCTGGCTTTGCTGATGCCCAGTGTGGTCTAGCCCCTGCCTACCTCTGCACCTTCCTCCCCCCACTCCCCCCTACATTTACTACACTCGCCACTTATTTCTCTTTCGTATATGATCCAAGCCTATTTCTATCTTAGGAGGTCTTTGCAATTGCTGTTGCCTCTGAGCAGAATATCTCCCTCCCCCTACCCCGTTCCTTCAGGTCTCTACTCAAAAGTAACCTCCCCAGAGAAATTTCCCTACTGCTCTACCTGCAACCGCCTCAACATCAGTCACTTTCTAGCTCATTAGCCTGCTTTATTTTTGTCATAGATTTCATTACTATCTGATATATTATTTCTTTGTTACTTGTTTACTACCTGTCTTTCTCCAAATTCCATGAGAGCAGGTACCTCATCAGGTTCACAGTCCTATTCCCAATATTCTTAAAAGATCAAGCATATCTGATACTCTCCACAAATATTTTTAAATGAATGAATAGCAAACTTTTGAAATTGCTTAATTCCCTGAACTCATCCACCTTACACCAGTGAGATGTTTTGCAGGCCTAGATAATTATAATGTAATTACTCTGAAAGAAATGCATTGTAAGTTGTAAGTTAACAAGCAGATGAGTAAGTGTTCTGAGGACACTGACCACTTGTTTATTGTCTGAAGAATGGAATAAACAAGCACAATCTGGTTGAAATTGTTGTGGGACAGCTTGACTTGTAAGAAAAATTGTTTTTGATTTTCAGGGTCACAAATAATTAAGAGAAGCTATAAAAAAGGTGTCAGTACTTGATTCTTTAAGGCATTTGACAAACAATAGCCAATGATTTGCCTCAGATGCTTCAGTAATTTGTTGATTTATTGTCATTATTTGTGGGTTATATAACCTAACACATACATAAGATTTCAACCATTCTAAGATGTACGGTTTCCCACATCTTTCCTCTCTGATATCAGAATGTATCTGACAATTGATAGTGCCTGATAGTTAAATTGGGGACACCTTTTCTTAGTGATACACAAAATAATGGTACTTCAAATATGTCATCTTAGATGCAATAATGTATAGTAATTTGTTATAAGTTACATAAACTGAATGTTGGCTTTAAGCAAGTATATATAAGTCTTATCTTATTAATCCTCATAATAAGCCTACAGGAGAGATAACATTAGACCCATGTTATAACAAAGAGACAGGGAGCTTAAGTAACTTTTCTAAAGTCCTATAGTGTCTAAGGGCTAGAGCCCAGAATTTAATCCAGATCTACCTGGCCCCCAAACCAATTCTCTTCATCATTCTGCTATAACAATTATTAATTATTAGATTAATCCTTTAACTAATGCCCCTCACAAGGGAGTCACAGAGCAGGTATTCAGTCCCTGTGAGCTCCCGTCCTCTCTGCTCCCGTGCATCTGCCTCCGTGTAAGAGCATAAACCGTGCTCTGATTCCGTGGTTTATGTAAAACCTCTCAGAGGGTAAGCTTTGGCAGTCAGAGTCTGAGGTCTGGCTTTTTGAAAAGATCTGAGCCCATATCAAAGACAGCAAGTTAGCTCAGAAATCAGTGGGGCCACGTCATGACTGGGCTGCCAAAGGACCCCTCTGAGATGACCAGGGGAGAACAGCATAGGCAGATTCACTCCCTGCCTCAGTCCTGACTCACAGAAATGCTGACCGGATTAGACTTTGGAAACAGGGAGGTTGAAAGCACTAGAATAAGCTTGGGGCGGCGGGTATAGAGCATAGCAGAAAGGCATTGGTTTTCAGTTCTGACGGTCTCCGGTTCAAACCCCAACTCGACTTAGCATCTCTGGACCTTAGCCCTCTAGTCTGTAAATTAGGAAAAGCACTACTTCCTCTGTAGAGATCCACTAAGGGTTTGTTTCGTTCACAAATATTCATTGAGCACTTTCTATGTGCATGTGGGACACATCACTGAACAAAACAGATAAGTATCCCTGCCCCTACTTGCCTTACATTTTAACAACTAGTGTACGAGGATGTAGAGCATCTAGCATATTACTTGATTATTCATAAATAATAGTCATTTTTAAAGCTATTAAATAGAAGTATTTAATCAGATATTATGATTGAAACTGGTATCCTACTGAAATTCACCCAAGAATTATTCATAAAGCACCAAGCTGATTGATCCCACCTCAGGGTCTCCTCTGCCAACAACTTTCTTCATCAAGATCGTCATCACTTGCCTGTCTCCTATCATGCCGTATTCAGTCCAATGTCACAGTCTACCAGGGGTGTCCAACCTGTGCCCTGTGGGCGACCTGTGGCTCAAGATGGCTATGAATGCAGCCCAACACAAAGCTGTAAATTTACTTTAAACATTATAAGATTTTTTTGTGATTGCATGTCGCAATGTATTTAATGTGTGGCATAAGACAACTCTTATTCTTCCAGTGTGGCCCAGAGACGCCAAAAGGTTGGACACCCGTGGAGAGGAGATGCTGTCTAAACCAGCCTCTTCCTCCCTGCCTGGCCCCATGTCTCTACCACCTCACCTTGGACGTTTGCATCAGAGCCCTTCCCACAGCTAGAAATTCCTAAGCACAGGGACATCTGCTCTTTGCACCTAGAACAGGTCCTGGCACTGAATGTTTGCATGAGTGAGCATCAGTGATATCAGCTGGAATTTATAAACATGCTGAACTCGAGGTTCCAAGTGGGGACCTCCTGAACAAAACCCTCAAAACTTTTGTTACCAGCAGCCAGAGGGATACAAAGCTGGCAGAAGGCTATGTAGAAGCTGGCTCCCAGACCCTGGAAAGACAGATCACTCTGTTTCATTTGGAGACCCAAAGACTCTTAGAATCCAAGTTTTCACTGTGTGTGAAGACAACAAAACCTACAGGAGAATAGGAACAGGATTGAGGTCCGCTTGATCACATAGCTCCCCTGAGAAGGCACGCCTGAAGGTACTAGGAGAAAGGAATTCATATGGTTTCTTTAGCCTCACCAAAAAGCCTTCTGATAATCTTTCAGATCCAGAGCCACCAAAACACCAAATCATCCTGGGGTTGGGAGAGCTGGCCTGACAAGGAAAAAGGATCAATGAATCAACAAGAAATATGTTGAATATGTCCTATGCACCTAACCTGTGTCAGGTGACTCAGCTTAAAGATAAGACAGGGTGCAACAAGAGAGAGCCCCACAGGCTAAGCCAATATTGACCTTCTTTAATATTTTTATAAATGATCTAAACAGAAGTACACACCCAATTCTCCAGCTCTGCTGAGCAAAACAAACTCTTCAGGTTAATAAAATGTTGAGCTGATTGAATAAAAGGGCAGAAAGAGTTCACGATGCTACCTGCTGCTCAGAAAAATAACAAAGGAGTAGCTTCTCAAGTGTAGAAAACTGTCCTGACCCAGCAAAGGCCCCACTAAGGGAGAGTTGGAAAAAAAAAAAAAAGATTATGAAGGACAAGGGTCTCATCTTGTTTGTCACTGCTTTCCCAGAGCTAGGCCAGAGACTAACACATAACAGATGCTAATGTTGTGAAATAGAGAGGGAAAGGCACTGGGCAGGTAAGATATATTTCAAGGCACTGATGGAGGTAGAAGCATTGGATAAGAGGGGTAAGGAGCTAACTAAAACTGTGCTCATCCCCAGCCTGGTTCTTCACTCCTGAGACCTGAGCCGATGATGGTTATTTGCCAAGAACAATAGTCAAAGCCTCTGATCCTCATGACAATGAAAAGGAATTGGAATGGAGAGACAAAGGGGGGTCATTTTTAGCACGGACAAAACGGCCAACTCGAGGAGCCTTTGTCAGGTGAGGATATCTGACAAATCAGGACTCTCCTGCTTCCCTCAGCCTCACAAGGCAGGACCTGAACAGCTAAGAAGTCTCCTTTGTTGCCTGATCTCCAATAAACATGTGACAAGCTTGATATCGCTGGCCTTTCACATACCATAGTGTCATGGGAGCTCAGCAGTGATAGTGTTTGTGGTCTAATTTGTTAACTTCAAGAGACTCCCTAGACTGCAACCTGAAACTTAACAGCGCTAGAGGAGAAAAAGCAAAACCATTTCATCAGGAACGGGGTTTTGAGATTCTCTGGCTCCATCAAACATTCTCCCTCCTAGCGTCCAAAATCAAATGTTCACTGGGAGGCATAGCCACGGAAGATGTGGTAGGAGACAAAGACAGATTAAGTGATGTACATTCCAGTGCCTTCAGAGGGAAAACTCAAAGTGGGGACTGTGCTGAATCTTCTATATGCATAGAAGAAGGCAATAACTGGAAAGGTGGGGGTATAGATCCCTCAAAATAGAAGGGAGGCAGCTGCTAGTGGTAGGATGATGATCAGAAAAGGAGTTTGTCAAAGAGTTAGAGGTACCCTCCAAAGATGTGGTTCCTAAGGACTACTGCCTGGTCCTAAGTAAGGAGGAGCATGATGCAAGATTGCCGAAGTCAGGAAGGAAAGGAGAGCTTTGTTAAATGATCCAGTTCCTCCTTTAGCAAATATCTAAAACACCAAGAGTCCAATGACTTTATTCAAGGGTCCCTCTTCCCCGGACCAGCCACATGCTGTCCCCCCTCTGAGCCTTTGCTCATAATTCTTAATTCCAGCCTGCCCCCACCCCAACCTTGGAATGTCCAACTCGACACAATTCAGTCCCTACTTTCAAGACACAGCCCAGATTCCCTGACAATGGAGCCGGGGTTTCAGAGTAGGGCACATCTGAAATCTGATACCAAGACCAAACCACACAAGATGTGAACCCATGGGAAACCACCTAACTCCCCTGATCCTCAGCTTTGTCACCTGAAAATGGAGCTTACAGGACTTATCCCATTTGTGGGAATGCAGTGAAATATCAGGAGAGGATTATTAGAAAGGGGAATGGCACAGGACAGACAGCAAATTATAAGGCAAGGGGCTTTTGATTTAACTGGGGAATAAAATATGAAGGAGAAGCTAAGGGGAAAAGAAAGTGTGCAGAGGTTCAAATGGTAAATTTGAAGGTCCTGGAAGGGATTGGCAGGGAGCTATCATGTCACCAAGTGCCATTCACTGCATCTGCACTGGGAGACACAGAGGTGAGCAAAAATGATATGACCCATTTTCGCATGAAGCTTCCATTTTAATGAAAAGAAATAGACTTTGGAGCCAGGCCCATTTGGGTGTGAGCTCCAGCTCAGCTATATTCCAGCAATTGGTCTTGGGCAAGTAATTTGACCTCACCAAAGCTATTTGTTTAGCTGTAAAATGAGGCTAATATTAGCTACCTCCCAGAGTACTTGCAAAGATTAAGTGGGATACATAGGTAAAGAGCGTTTCCTATTGGAGAAGGCATGTAGGAAGAAGTCTTTTCTTCTTTCTTTCTTTTTTTAAATTTAATCTTTATTATGTATTTTTCCATTATCATTTAATCTTTTTATACCCCCTTCCCTCCAGCAATCACCATACTGTTGTCCATGACCATGAGTCCTTTTAACTTTTTGGTCAGTCCCTCCACCCCCTAACCCTCCCCCCCACCGCTAGCTGTCAGCCTGCTCTCCATCTATGAGTCTGTCTCTGTTTTCCTTGTTAGTTCAGTTTGTTCATTAGATTCCACATGTGAGTGAAATCATATGGCATTTGTCTTCCTCTCACTGGCTTATTTCATTTAGCATAATGTTCTCCAGGTCCATCCATACTCTTGCAAAGGGCAAAATTTTCTTCTTTTCTATGGCCAAGTAGAATTTCATTGTGTAAATGTCCCGTAGTTGTTTTATCCACTCATCTATTGATGGACACTTAGGCTGCTTCCATATCTTGGCAATTATAAATAATGCTGCAATGAACATAGAGATGCTTGTGTTCTTTGGAATTAGTGTTTTGCATTCCTTTGGATATATCCCCAGAAGTGAGATTGCAGGGTCAAAGGCAGTTCCATTTTTAATTTTTTGAGGTATCTCCACACTGTTTTCCACAGTGGCTGCACCAGTCTGCATTCCCACCAACAGTGTAAAACGGTTCTCCTTTCTCCACATTCTTGCCAGCACTTGTTGTTTGTTGACTTATTGATGATAGCCTTTCTGACAGGTGTGAGATGGTATCTCATTGTGGTTTTAATTTACATTTCTCTGATGATTAGTAACATTGAGCATCTTTTCATATGTCTACTGGCCATCTGTATGTCCTCTTTGGAGAAGTGTCTATTCAGGTTCTTTGCCCAATTTTTAATTGGATTGTTTGGTTTTTTGGTGTTGAGTTTTGTAAGTACTTTATAAATTTTGGATATTATTCACCTTTTATCAGTTGTATCAGCAAATATGTTCTCCCATTCTTTACGTTGTCTTTATATTTTGTTGATGGTTTCCTTTTCTGTGCAAAACCTTTTTAGTTTTTTGTAGTCCCCTTTGTTTATTTTTTCTTTTGTTTCCCTTGCCTGGAGAAATATATCTGATAAAAAATATCTATGAGCAATGTCTGAGATTTTGCTGCCTATGTTTTATTCTAGGATTTTTATTGTTTCAGGTCTAAAATTTAAGTCTTTGATCCATTTTGAATTTATTCTTGTGTGTGGTGTAAGAAGCTGGTCTAGTTTCATTTTTCTTCATGTACCTGTCCAATTTTCCCAATTCCATTTATGGAATAAATTTTCTTTAGCCCATTGTATGTGTTTGTTTCCTCTGTCAACCATTAATTGACTATAAAGGTGTGGGTTTATTTTGGGCTCTCTATTCTGTTCCATTGATCTATGTGTCTGTTTTTATTGCCAGTACCAGGCCATTTTGATTACTATGACCTTGTAATATAGTTTGATATTAAGTAGCATGATGCCTCCAACTTCATTCTTCTTTCTCAGGATCACTGTTTTTATGTGGGGCCTTTTGTAGTTCCATATAAATTTTCAAAATATTTGTTCTAGTTCTGAAAATGCTTCATTGGAATCTTGAGAGGAATTCTGTTGAATCTATAGATTGTTTTGGGTAGTATGGACATTTTAATGTTAATTCTTCCTATCCATGAAAATGGTATGTGCTTCCATTTATTTGTATCTTCTTCAATTTCTTTCTTCAGTGTCTTATAATTTTCTGTGTTTAGGTCTTTTACCTCCTTGGTTAAGTTTATTCATAGGTATTTTATTCTTTTTGAAGCTATTGTAAATGAGATTGTTTTCTTAATTTCCCTTTCTGTTAGTTCGTTATTGACATATAAAAATACAACTGATTTCTGGATATTAATTTTGTCTCCTGCTATTTTACTGAATTCATTCAGTAAATTTATCAGTTCTAGTAGTTTCTTGGTGGAATCTTTGGGGTTCTCTATGTACAGTATCATCTCATCTGCAAATAAACACAGTTTTACTTCTTCCTTTCCAATTTGGATGCCTTTTATTTTTTCTTATTCTCTGATTACTGTGTCTAGGACTTCTGGTACTATGTTGAATAAGAGAGGTGAAAGGAAACAACCCTGTCTTGTTCCTGATCTTATAGGGAATGATTATAGTTTTTGCCCATTGAGTATGATGCTGGCAGTGGGTTTGTCATATATGGCCCTTATTATGTTTAGGTATGTTCCCTCTATTCCCACTCTGCTGAGAGTTTTGATCATAAATAGTTGCTGGATTTTATCAAAAGCTTTTTCTACATCTATTTATATGATCATGAGGTTTTTATCCTTCATTTTGTTTATGTGGTGAATCACATTTATTGATTTGCAAATGTTGTACCAACCTTGCATTCCCAGAATAAATCCCACTTGATCATGGTATATGATCTTTCTGATCCATTGTTGTATTCAGTTTGCTAATATTTTGTTGAAGATTTTAGCATCTATGTTCATCAGGGATATTGGCCTATAATTTTCTTTCTTTGCAGTGTCTTTATCTGGTTTTGGAATTAGGATAATGCTGGCCACATACAATTAGTTTGGGAGCCTTCCCTCCTCCTGAATTTTATGAAATAGTTTGAGAAGAAGAGGTGTTAGTGCTACTCGGAATGTTTGGTCAAATTCACCTGTGAAGCCATATGGTCCAGGACTTTTGTTTGTTGGGATTTTTTTTTTATTACACCTTCAATTTCATCAGGTGTGATCTGTCTATCAAAATTCTCTGATTCTTCCTGATTTATTTTTAGAAGATTGTATGTTTTCAGGAATTCATCTATTTTGTCCAGGTTGTTCAGTTTGTTGGCATATAATCATTCATAATATTTTCTTACAATCTTTTGTATTTCTTTGGTGTCAGTTGTTTTTTCTCTGCTTTCATATCTGATTTTATTTATTTGGGTCCTTTCTCTTTTTTTCTTGATGAGTCTGGTTAAAAGTTTGTCAATCTGGTTTATCTTTTCAAAGAACTAGCTCTTGGATTCATTGATCTTTTGTATCATTTTTTTACACTCTATTTCTTTTTTTCTTTTTTTGCTCTGATCTTTATTATTTCCTTCCTTGTACTCACCTTGGGCTTTGTTTGTTGTTCTTTTTCAATTTCATTTAAGTGTGAAGTTAGATTGTTTATTTGAGCTTTTTCTTTTCTTTTCTTTCTTCTTTCTTCCCTTTTTTTTTTTTAACAGGTAGGCCTGTAATGCTATGAATTTCCTTGTCAGGATTGCTTCCCCTATGTCCCACATATTTTGGGTTGTTGTGTTCTCATTTGCATTTGTTTCAAGGTATCTTTTGATTTCTTCCTGGACCTTGCTACTGACCCATTCATTGTTTAATAACAGTTATTTAGCTTCCATGTCTCTGTATGTTTTTCAGTGTTCTTCTTGTGATTGATTTCTAGTTTCATTGCATTGTGGTCAAAGAAGATGCTCGATATGATTTCAATCTTCTTAAATTTACTGAGACTTGTTTTCTGTCCTAATATGTGGTCTATCCTATAAAATGTTCCATTTGCACTTGAAAATTATGTATATTCTGCTGCTTTGGGGTGAAATGCTGTTAAGATATCAATTAAATCCATTTGATCTAGTGTGTCATTTAAGGCCACTGTCTCCTTGTTGATTTTCTGCCTGAAAGACCTATCCATTGAAGCCAGTGGGGTGTTAAAATCCCCAAATATGAATGTATTTCTGTTGAATTCTCCTTTTATGTGCATCAAGATTTGCTTTACTTATTTAGGTGTTGTTACATTTGGTGCATAGATGTTTACTAGGGTTATATCCTCTTGTTGGATTGTCCCCTTTACCATTATGTAGTGTATTTCTTTGTCTCTTAGTATAGCCTTGGTTTTAAAATCTATTTTGTAGGATATAAGTATTGCCAATATTATTTTGTTGGATAAAAGTCCAGCTATTTTTCTTTTCCATTTGTATGAAATATCTTTTTCCAACCCTTTACTTTTAGTCTGTGTGTATCTTTTGATCTGAGATGGGTCTCTTGGAGGCAGAATATATATGGGTCTTGTTTTCTTATCCATTCAGCTACCCTATGTCTTATAGTCAGAGCATTTAAGCCATTTATATTTAAGGCAATTATTGATAGATATCTATGTAGTGACATTTTATTATTGTTCTGTTTTTCTCCTTCTTCTTAAAGCAAGCCCTTAAACATTTGGTGCAGTACTGCTTTGGTGTTAACATACTCCTTTAGCTTTTTCTTGTCTGGGAAGCTCCTTATTTGTCCTTCAATTTTAAATGACAGCTTCACTAGGTAAAATAGCCTGGGTTGTAGGTCCTTGCTTTTCATCACCTTGAATATTTCACACCACACCCTTCTGGCCTGAAATGTTTCTGTTGAGTAATCCAGTGCTCCTTACCTTTGTAGGTAATTATCTGCTTTTATCTTGTGGCTTTAAGGATTCTCTCCTTGTCTTTAAGCCTTGTCATTTTAATTATGATGTGTCTCAGTGTGGGTCTCTTTGGGTCCAACTTGCTTGAGACTTTCTGAGCTTCCTGGACTTGTGTGACATTTTCCATCACCAGATTAGGAAAGTTTTTGTTCATTATTTCTTCAAATATGTTCTCAATCCCTTGCTCACTCTATTTTTCTTCTGGTATTCCCATGATGCAGATGTTGTTACATTTCATTTTGCTTCCATTTCATCTAGTTCTGGAGAATCCTCTTGTTCTTTCATTTGGGGTCTGTTTCTTTGTCTTCCCATTTTGGCTGCTTCTTTATATTTTCCACCTTAGGTGTTAAATTAATCAAGCATTAAACTAATCAGTTGTTAATCTAATAAAGCTGTAATCAGCAGTCCAACCTAAGTACCACAGGGTGGGGCAGAGAAATTCCAGTGGGCAGGGCTATTGCTTCCCTCAGGTTGATGCCTCTTGGAGACCAGTGCTTTGTCAGAGAAAGATGGCTTCTGCATAATGAGGAATGACTCAGCATAGGGATCCTGGTGGCTGTTTTTCCCCTTCAGTTTTCTCCACAGAGCCACTAGCCCCAGGCTCTCCTCAAGTTTCTCTCGTCCACTCTGCCCTCCCTCTCCCAGAGCCCAGGGTAAGTAGCTGAAAATGAAATTTTGTGCACTGGCCCTTTAAGAGGCTCTCTACATCTCCAGCCATCTCTCCCTGGCAAACAGAAACCCTGCTGCTTTTCACAGCTGGATGTTACCTGGGTTTCTTCCTGGCTCTTGTGCTATAGGCTGGGGAGGCCAGCTTGGAGTTGAGACCCCACACTTATCAGGGTGAACCCTCTACCCACTGAAATATCCCTCCAAACTTCAGCTGCCAGCTGTGTGCACCCAGGCAGCCCTCTCACGTCTCCTCCACATTCCCTACCAGTCATGTTGTACTGAAGTGTTTTCTTCTCTCTGTCTGTGGTTGTAAGGCTTCTCTCCAGCTAGTGTTTGGTTGGTTATTCTGGATGACTTCTCTATAATTTAGTTGTAATTCCAGATTGGTCCTGGGAGAAGGTTAGTGTAGCTTCCACTTTCTCCTCTGCCATCTTGGATCTCTCCTTATTTCCTTCTTATTGGAGTCTTATGCCATGCCAGAAATGTCCGAGGGTTTTGTTTTCTTCTAATGAAATGTCAGATTTATGGAAAACAGACACCAAGTGTGTTTTTTTTTCCATCTCCCTTTCAAAAAAATAATATTTTACAAACTATTGTCAAATGTATATTGTTTTGGATGAGCATTGTGGCCCTCACACAATATTCTTCATTTTGACCTGAAAAATACAGGATCTAATGATTTGAATGCTTTCCCACCCCCATGATCAACAGCAATGCCAATTTGTATATGCTTCCACTAAATTACGTGCCATACTAGATAAAAGATTTGTTTTGAAAAACAGCTACTTCCAAAAATAAGAGAGTTTATCAATTCCAATCATTCTTATCCAAAATTAGTTGTCAAGTTTCAATGGCTGAAATGAATTTAACAACATAAATTCGGTACCGTTGCTGAATGACTAATGCTACCTTGCAGAGTAGTCCTGAATACACAGCCCTGTTGGGGTTCACCAACTCCATTTAAAATATCAGCACTTTTGTGTTATAATAGAGCCTATTAACAACAGTTGACTGACACTAGATGTAGTCAAACTAAGCATCAATTAAAAAAATATGCTGACCTTTCCAAAACTTAAGAGGCAGTTGTCCCACACTCACCAAAGGGAAATTGGAATAATTACTGTGGTGTTATGAAACCAAGTTATTAGACTAAGAGACAGCAATATTTTTTCACTGTCACAGAAAGCCAGCAAATACATTATAATGCCGTAGTAATGTTGATATTCATAAAATCTCATTAGGCCAACTGGAAGTCAAACATTAGCCAATCATGTTCCTGATTCATACTTACAGTTCAAAGTTAAATATGTGCTTTAGCTACTTAGAAACAAAATTGAACTTGGGATCTGCATTGCTCTCATTAAGCAGTACTCTGCTAGGCTGTGTTTAAGATGAACAGCCCATAGGAAGCTCTTCCCAAACCAGTGAGAAGGCCTCCTTCCTACATCAGACTTGGAATGCCATGACTCTTCACTTACATAAACATATTTTCAAGCAGTCTGGATTTCCACTGCCCTGCCCTGTCTTTCCTGGTCATTCCACCTTAGGCTAGTTCATCTACAGCAAAACGAAAATCCAATTGCAACAAAATAATTCTCATTTTCCGTAAGGACCTTTGTATTGTCTCCACAGTACAATAGGTGACTACCTTCCTTGCATGTTTCTTTCTTTCCTGTCTCTGATACTCACTCTTAATTAGAAGGAAAGACAAAGAAACTGACTTAATCAGGTATTATGAGTGAGCTGAGCTCCGTGCGGAGGAAACAGCATTGAGTCGGACAGCAGCAAAGTTGCCCCGGCACTGGGGCAGAAGCAAAGTCTCAGTATCGCTGGTTGTGGGGACAGAGCAGGCATATTTTTTCTCTATGAGAGACCATGTTTTAAAATTCCAGTAATCAGCGCAAACACCGCAGCACCAGCAAAATGTGTGTCCCTTCATGTTGAGACAGGTCACTGCCTCTTCTACATCACTTCCATATTTATAGCCCACAGCTGGGGTTATTCTGCAGGGTCACCAGGCTGGGGAGCAATGCCTAGAGACTGACAGCAACTAGATGGCATATATATCTAGTTGGTATATATATATACATTTAGTTGGTTTACGCCAGGGACATCAGATAGAAAAGGGGCAATTTGATTTTGTTGTACCCTTTCTAGTTAGCCTCCTTGGAGAATCTGCTTTAAAATTACTGAGAGCTCTGCCACATTGCATACAATGCACATCCTTCATAGCTTGTAATCCGTGGGCAAAACATGACTTAGTCTTTGCTTTGTGCCTAGGGAACCTATGGGAGGGTAAATAAATAAGCCTCTGGTAAACACAGTGAAGACCCAGGATTTCTATCAAGGGAAGAGGGTTGGGCAAGCAGGTTGGAATAGGGGCCTGAGGGGACCTGTCTCAATGTGACATTTTGCACTGTAAGTGCGCTGTTTCGACTTAGCATGTTCATTTGCTGTGGGAGAGGAGCCTGCAGAGGGGCAGGTCTGAAGTCCCTCCAAGCTGCTCTGACACAACTACTAGGAGTAACCCCAATTGCCTCTTGATGAGTATCCGATTTGCCTGGCTCCTTTGTAAACCTCTAAAAATATGGAGGCATTTGAAGAAAGAGAAATAATTATAATTATTGAATATTTAAGCAAATAATAATATAATATTGAATATTTAAGCAAAATATTCAAAAGTGTTTTGACAACAAAAATGTCTGATGGCTATATTACCAAATAAACTCTAAGATTAAAAATAACATATTTTTCATTTTAAAAATAACTAAATGTTGGTATTTAGGATCCTGTACTTAAAAATGCATGAAATTTGGTCAAACTAAAATTATGACAACAAGGCATTACATATACACAATAGGATTTGGATCATGAAAATAAAACAAATCTTTGTATAGAAACTTTCAATTCACAAAATATGTTGAAATGATATGAACTCTCTGGGTCTCTGTTGCAACCCCATAAATGAGGTGGGCAGGATACCAAGGTCCCCATGTTACATATCACAGAGAAAACTGGGGCTCACAGGTGAAGTAGCTTGCTCACAATGGCACACACAGTTACATGGATGAGGGCAGGTGAGTGCCCCAAAGATCAGCTTCTAGTTCAGAGCTCCTTCCATCAAGTTACAACTTTGTTTTCTCAAAATATGTTGTGCTACAGATAACCTCTCCAGGTACAGCAGCAATAACAAGCCAGTAACATTGAGCACTCCTATTGCTTAATTTTTTGTTTCTAATTCCCTTCTCCAATAAAAGGAGCCCAGGATCCTTGCAGAAATGGCTAATTCTTGGACTGGGACAAGAAATATACAAAATGACCCTGGAGCATTGTGACAGAAAAGGATCCCTCTTTCTCTCTCTCTCCACCTCCCTCCACACCTCCCCTTCTCCCTGCCCCTCACACACACACAAGTACACACACATACATATATAACAATAGAAGCATGTTGAAGGGAGCCAGGAGCCATCTGAAATTGCTTCCAACTGCCAAAGCTGGAACAAGATAAGTAATGTAAGACTGGGTTATAATTTGAAGTATAAAATATCCATGAGTCCATAATGATGTAAGTAAATGATTTGAATAAATAAGCAAATGAGAGAAAGGAGATGCAATCTCCCATGCAGCAAAATTTCAAATAATTTCTGTACATATGCTGCCCTCAAGCAGGTGTAGTAAAACTTCAACTTTTTAAGTGTGGGTTATACATAATCTCCTCCCCAAGAGTACAGTAAGGAAAATAAAAGGATGACTTTACAGTGGAGAACCCTAACAAATACTATGTCAACCAGATGATAAAGGTCAACATCAACAGTGGTAAGTCATGTTGATACTATGTCCCCTTGATATGATATTATGAAAATGGAACTTTACTTCTGTGGTCTTCCAAAGGCCCATAAGCCTGATCTAATCATGAGAAAAAAATCAGACAAGTCCCCCAGTTGAAGGCCATCCTACAAAATGCCTGACCAGTCGTCCCCCACATTGTCATGGTCATCGCAAACAGAGCAAGTCTGAGAAACCCTCACAGCCAGGAGGAACCTAGGCAGACTTGAAAATCAAATGCAATTATAGGATTGTGGATAGGATCCTAAAACAACAAAAATAGGACATTAGATATGAAATTAAGGAAAGCTCAATAAAGTATGAACTTTAGTTAATAGTGAAGTATCAATATTGGTTCATTAGTTGTAACAAATGCACTTTACTAATGTCCTGTAAAACATTAATAATAGGGGAAACTAAGTGAAGGGTATATAGAAGCTCTGGATTCTCTTTGCAATGGTTTTGTAAATCTAAAACTGTTCTAACACTAAATGTTTATTTTTTTAAAAATGACCTCTGTGCACCAAAGCCATATACACAGCACACAGACCATTTCACATGATCAAAGAATAGGCCTTCGTTCATTGTAAACAAACACACTTAACTATGACTTCTGCACGCTGACCACCGATGGCAGCCCAAAAGCTCCAGCCACCTAGATGTTTTACAGCAAATATTTAAAAATTGTGAGATCCTCCACAATCTGTGGGCCATCCTTCCTGAATACTGAGCAACTAGTAAGACTTGAGGCAACAGCTGCTAAATTTGAAACAAGGAAAGCTTTAGAAGTAAAGAAGTGTGGCAGGTGGTACCACCTGTGCTATCTGACTCCAGCCCCAACAATCATCTACTAAGTGGTGGTAAAGGGGAAAACGCAGTCACTCACAGTTGGGGGAGGCCTCAGCTGGAGTGTCTGTACCCAGTGTGCAAGAGATCCTAAAACCGCAACTTTAAATGCATTGGCTATTGATGGAGAAATCCATGTGGCAGCTAAGTGGACATTAATGTGCTATAAAGTACCTGTTGGGGCCTCACAAACTAAATTATGTTCCCTCCTACCTACACACCAAGAGGGTATAATCTACTGAGGGGAAAAAAGAATTCTTGATTTTTAAATCGAACTACATTGCAATGCCAGGGCAGGGAGGAGACCCGAGTAAGATGCTAGTTGATGAAATGGGATGTTGGGCTGCACTCCTCTGAGCCTGTTCCCTTCACATCTCCCCCTACAGCAAATGGCAGGCAATATCCCATCGGCTCATTGACAGAGTGGGGGCCTCCTGGCTCAGACTGCATCCCTCTGACATCCCATCTGCTTAGTACAGAACAGCCATTTTCAGTCTCAAAGAATCATGGTACTGTCTCAATTTTGCAGGGGACCTGAAAAGCTGGTGTATCCCTCTGATAATTTGACACCTGATCCATCACCATAGCATCCCTGTCAAGGGCTCCTTCAGCCTCTCCTTGGGACAAGGACCACACTACCTTTCAAGGCATGGTCTGAAGTCATCATTGTCCCTGCTTGATCCCGCCATCTGACCTCCTCACTGTTGCTTGTGCCCTCTGCCCTCTGTGCACACTCCTGCCTCAGGGCCTTTGCACTTGCCCATTCCTCTTCCTGGAATGCTCCTCTGCCACATGCTCACATGACTTTCTTCTTCACCTTCTTTATGTCTTTGCCCACGTGTCTCCTCCTCAGTGAAGCTTTCCCTGACTATACACTTAAATTTTTCCATTCCCATCTCCATCCCCAGTACTCTATCCTCCTTAATGCTTCAATTTCTCTACAGCATTTACCACCATCTCACAACTATTTTTTAGTTTTTTTTATTGCCTTACTTCCCCCTCTAGGGTATAATCTCTGTGAAGCCAGGGTTTTTTCCTCATTGCTATACTCCCAGCATCCAGAAATGTGACTGACATGTGTCACTAAATTCATATAAATTTATGAATGAATGAATTCTTAGCTCCCAAGCAAAACTTTCTATTTCATGAACTAGTCATATTTATAAAAGGCTTATGCACCACCTCTATAAAAAGGTTAATTCATGATATGTACAGGGCATTCCACATTTATGGTATTATAAACTTTGTAACAGTATGTCTTTTGAAGACTGACTTTGGTGTAGAAAATACCACATATTACATATTAAAGGTGATGATCACAACACAGGTTTCTTTTGTTTCTTACTTAGGTACTAAATGGGAAATTCAGAAATACATGCGAAATTCATTTCTCATTCATCTCTGTCCTCCTCTCTCCCACACAGAGCCAAGGTCACTGCTTTCATCATATGTCCACACAAAATGTGTACACAGATGGCCATAGCAGCATAGGAATCAAAAAGCAAAACTAAATGCAAATATCCACTAACTAGTAAGTGGTAACACAAAATGTGGTGTGTCCATCCAATGGAAATCCATTCAGCGATAAAAAGACAAAATCTACTGACACGTAATGCAACTTGGATGAAACTACAAAATAGTATGCTACATGAAGGAAGCAAAACTCACATCGTCTGTGATTCCCTTGTATAAAAAATACAGAAATGACAAATCTATAGAGGCCAAAAGTACATTAGTGGTCACCTGGGGCTAAGGGTGGGACTGGAGATTGACTGCAAATTGACATGAGGAATCTTTCTGGGGTGATGAAAACATTATAAATTTGGATAATGGTAATAGTACACAACTATGTATTTACAAAAAATCGCTGACTTGTACACTTAAAACAGGTGACTTTATTTTATTGAACATTGAGCATACTTCAACAAAGATGTTAGAGAACATTTTTTAAAAAGTGTTCAGGAACTAGCCAGGCACTATCTTATCATTGTATTCCCAGTCAATACAGAGGAGAGAGGCCTGGGAGAAGAGCCTCCAACATGGGTCTTCTGCTAGAGCAGAAACTACCCCTAGTCTTGTCAAAGGGAGAAAAAGGCTGACACCGAACCCCAAGGCCTCCAAGACGTAGCACCTACGTATCACAGCAGAGCACTACAAAAGAAGTTAAAGAGTAATCCCCACCCTCTGGGCATTTTTCACCTGGAAGAAATGAGATGTTCAGATAAACTCCCGATTTTAGAATATTTTAATGCCTGAGACCTCTCAAAAAGAGAGCAATATATCAAGCATTCATTTGTTCATTTTTTGAAACATTTATTGAGCATCTACTTTGCACTACCACTAGCTAGGTGTTGGGGACATACAGATGCACCAGGTACAGTGATGCCCAGAATAGCTCTGATACTGTCACTCGCAGCTCAGTGAGATCCAAAGGAGAGTCCCTAGTCCTTCCTTCCTACAGCTGAGATTTCTGGGAGGACAGTGGAGGAGGCTCAGAAATGCGCACACATCCATCCCCCTCCAGGATGCCAAGGGATGGATTATAGGCCCGGATGTGTTCCTGGGCAGACTGGGAAAGAAGTGAGTGCTGGGAGTGTTTTATTTGTCATGCCCTCCCTCCCTTGAAGCCCAATGGCTGGGTTTCGGCTTCACTGTTAGTCTCTTTCTTTCTGGCAGACAGATCATCCATTGAAATCAATAGGTTAGGAAATCAATAAAATGCAAACAGGGCACTTCACCCTCGCTGGTGTTAGACTCTCCTCCTTCCTCCCACCACAGTGCTTCCTTTGCATCAACCCCCTTGGTGACTTGAAAGCCTCTTCAGTTTTTGCCATCTTACCACTCTCCTCAGCTGTGCTGTGAAGTCTCTTTGTCATTTATCCAAGGAAAGTGACTATTCCAAAACCCAGGGATCTTGTGTCCTGGATTCTTTCAGCCACGACTTATGGCCCAGGTATTTTAGGGCCTTCAAGCTTCCCCATCAGCTCAACAGAAGACTGGATGTGGAAATAAATGCTGTGGACAGAAAGGGGGTTCTAGGGAAAGTAACCTCACAGGGTGATCTGATCATAAACTCATAATCGGGCAGGTCATGGTTACTAAAACTCTGATCTTTGCCTTAAGCAAGCCCTGCCCACTGCTTCTGTGCATCAAGGTTAACACACCTTTGAAATGCCCCCTCTCAGGCCCCTCCTTCTAAAGCACACAAGAGGTATGCTAATTCCCACCTTGCTTTCTCCCACCTCCATGTAATCTTCTTTATGTCCCTCCTTAATTTCAAATGCATTAAAGAAACTACAAAACCGCTATTCTCTGGAGTATTTGAGATCTTACTCCCTGACATATGTCATCAGTTTGGCTCAAATAAAAGTTCTCTACAGGTTTAGACATTTCTTACATTAACTATGTGAACAGGTTGTATTGTCTACCCAGAGTTGTCACACATGGTCTATGAGGGTAGCACGGCGTCCATCCCTGGAGGCATGCAGACAGAGGGCTTGGTGATAGGTCAGAGAGAGCGAGTCATCATTCCAACATTGTTCAGGGGTTGGTCTAAATGACCTGCTAAGCCCTTCTATTTCTGAGATTCTGTTATTCAGAATGCGGGTGATAGAGCCGTACAATATTACAATAGCAAAACAGCAGTGGTCAGGACTGGAGAGGACAAATAGACCTTCTCCCCACAGAAATTTTCAGAAACATCTGGAGAGAAGCAGATTGTCAAAGACCAGACGAACTGAAGTCAAGGAAGTGGAGGCGGAGGGCCTGAACAGCAACGGGACTACATCTGCACACGGCAGCTGGAGAAGTCTGCAACGCTAGGGCGCATTTGGGGGAAAATTCCACAGAGTGATGTTTGAAAGTTTGAGGTTAGAACTAGGTTCCAGTTTCACCTGTGCCATTCAGTATGAGAGCTCAGCAAGTTAAATAACCTCTTTCCAAATCTTCATCTGTAAAATGGGAATAATAACTCAGAGTTTGTCCAAAGATTAAATTTAACATTTAAAAAGCAGTACATTATGATCATGATTATTAATTGTTATTCCACTGAAATGTCCTATTTTCTCGATGGTCAGCATGAAAAGGAACTATTAGATGCCCCACAAACTGTACTAGAGAAGTACAGCCCCAGGTAAAATGGCAGGCTGGCCAGACCATAGATCTGACTCAGAGGGACCTCTTAGGCGTCTTGTGAAGACCTCTGGCTGAGCAGACTCCTCGGTTGGTCCCTTGCTACTCCAGGGAGAGCACTTTAAAGAAAGCTCCAAACCATCGGCCAACCGCAAGAAAACAGCAGGGAGTGAACTGGGTCAGGCCTCAGAGGGCCATGCAGACTTGTCACTTTGATTTCTCTTTCTTTGGGGAACCATGCTTCTTGGACTGATACTCATTTTAAGTTTAGAATACATGTGTGTGCCTTGCAATTTGGAATTATGCAAAAAGAAAAAAAATCCTTCTGTCAAAGAAATGTAGCCAAGCCACCCTGACTGAGATGGTCGTGACATGGGCCACATTTGCATACACACCTGAGTCAACATATAATTTACCATAATTGTAGAAGTCAAGGGCTACTTGAATGGGACAGATTGCCAAACCATGTGCCTGACTCAGCCCTAGAAATGATAATAAAACCATCAAATTAATCCTTTGCAGCTTCTTTGCCTTCAGTACTGTTTTCCAGCCTAGTCTGACTATGACAATCAGCTGGGATGCTTATTAAATGCAGGTTCCCAGGCCTCGCTTCTGGAAAGTCTCAGTTAATAGGCCAGGTAGGAGAAGACACCTGTATTTTAGCATCCAGGTGATTCATGGGAGCAAGAAAGTTTGGAGAATACTTGGCTAGTGCCAAATCATTTATTGGTGGCTTGGTTTCTTAAGAACTACTGCTGAGAGCCAGGTCTAAGCTAGGAACCTTCCTATAGTAATGCACATGAGACACACCTCTCATCCCTCCCAATTTCTATGTGATACAGGGATGGTTATCCCCATTTTGAAGACAGACACCAAAGCTCAGTGAGGTAAGTGACTTGCCCAGTAAGTGCCAGAGCTGGGGTTCCAACCCATGACTCATGACTGCCACTCGGGGCCTTTTTCCATGATCTCATGGTTGCCTCAGTAATCTAAATCACTCGTCTATCAACACTCCAAGACTGATGATCCAGGCGGCCATATGGGACTAGTCATGGGATTTTCCAAGACTAATTCTGACATGTCTTTCATAGCAGCAAAGAGCAGCTGCCTTGCAAATGGGATGTCACTGGCTGGAAATGGCACCCTGCCCAATGCGTGGCCTCTTTAGACATCCTGTGAAAAGGCCCTAAGAATGCTCTTGCCAAGTGTTTATTTTTCCCTGGTAATACTACATACAAATGGTGTCTCCCTGGAATCTGGTCACTCGGGGCCTAGAGGATAACTTTATAAAGGTAACCACGGCCTCTACGCTGTTCCCTACAGAGCTCTTACTATGTATATCATTAGTTCCCACGCTTCACTGTCGGGTAAAAATGCCATTAGAGAACACATCACTTACCCAATGGACTGAAATGGGTCCCAAGGAGCTATTCCAATCTACAAGGTAATTATGGGGGAAACCCTATATTATTTACTGAAGAAAATGGAACATCGCCCAGGGAGGCATGAAGGTCCATCCCTGCTCTCCATGATAAAGAGATGGTCCCATTTTGTGATAACAACCATTGAGCTCGCTCTGATTTCTGGGACTTTTCTAAAAAGTTTTTTTGTTGCTTGTCTTTTATTTTACATGGAGCTGATGGCTAACCATAAATTATATGTAAAAAATTCATCATAATCCCATTCATAGGTTGGTTTAGCAGAAGAGAGCACAAAATCCTCCAAAATCTCATTTATTTCATATCTGCAGTAATGACCACTTACACAGGCAGCATATGGCATCCTCTCTCTCCAGGGCCTTTAGAAGCTGAGAAGCCTCGGGCATGGAATCAACCGACCCATCCTCACATGCAAGCACTCAAGATTACGGCCAGAAATACAATGAATAACAAGGACTTAACCTTTGCTCGAGTCATCTCAAGTTTTGAGGGTTGCTGAGCTGGGACTTTGCCTCCTCCCTGAAAAGCCGCTCTTCAGAGCCTTAGACTAGAGTATGGCTGTGTTCCCTGGACTCACCTCGGTTCGTGGCATTCTGAGAGCATGACATTTATGTGTGTTGCATGAGAAGGTTCCTTCTTCCAGTTCTACCATCTGATAACTCAGTCACTACTGTTCCCTGCTTAGTCCCCATACCTAGAACAGTGATGATACAGAGGACGACTACCGTTTCAGCTGGGGATTTGGTTTTCTCCTTCTTGTGGCATGCCTCACCCGCTGTATTACGTGGTCTATTCGTGTGTTTGCATCATCACTCATTTTCCTGCCACACAACAGAAAAGTGCAGTGGGCGGAGGGGGTGGGGACATACACAAGAATCGTCCTTGAATGCAGAGTGGAGGGAAGGGGAGCAATAAGATGCTGTTCTCAGGCAGAAGAGGATCGTGACAATTACAACAGGGAGGGATCGTGAAGATCCAGAAAACAGCTATAAAACAAAGATGGAATCTATTTAGTCACTTAAAACTGTATTTCCTGGACATGTGGCATGTGCAAAGCCCTGTGCTAGACACAGCCCCACGGGGCATGGGAAAGGGATGTCACTTGTTAGCCAAGGACCCACTGCACTCACCTTCATCAAAGAAGCATAATCCCAGATTAAGAACAATAATAATATTGCCAACAAAGAGAACCACATGGAAAAGACAGAACTGGGGACAAAGAAACAGAGCCGAGGAAGAAAGGTCAAAGGTGAGGAGTGCAAGCAATATACCTCAAACCCCTGGTGGGTCAGATTTGCTCTATTTTTTACCCTTCCTGCCCAGAAGCCAGTTAAAAGTCCTCATGATTTTTGGAAATAGGTCTTAAAACACAACCTCTATGCCTCTCTGCTGCTTCAACACCAAACAGGAAGCTCCTTGAGGAGCTTGGGTGGCGTCTTCCAGCCATCGAAGTACTTGTGGCCTCCCTAGTGCCTAATACATACCAGGCATTCTGAGAGGTGACAGGTATTCAAGTGACAAAACACAGTTTCTCTGACTTCAAGGAGTTTACGATCTGAAAAGGGGACCAACAGGAAAACAGGTCACTTTAATTACATCAGGGATATCCTAGGATAGAAGTATGTAATGAGTGAACTGCCACTTAATGTCATAACGCAGATTCTATTTCCAGGAAATTACCTGCCATGTGAAGATCACCTTGTAAGGGAATTGGTTTCTCTGTATGTCACATACAGGTTATCTTTAGTAGTGTACTCCTGCAAACAGCATGAGGGAAAGCAGTGAGCTGGAACCACCTTAGTGGGACCTGTTCTTGTGTCTTTAATGACCTAAATAAGATTTTGGTTTAAAGATGGCCTTCAAGAATATTGCCTAAATGAGACACAACTGTTCTCCATGAACTAACATCACCCATTCATTCATTTTTCATTTTAATTTACATTTACTTGGCACCTACTCTTTGTAACTCGCAGAGATGTAAGAAAAATCTAACCCATGCCTTCCAGAGCCATACAATCTAGTGACAGAAACAGCAAGCAAAGAAGCACTTTGGATAGCGGGGGAGACAGGCTATTATAATATCTGGGTGTCTATACTTTAAAACAATGCCTGTAATGAGGAAAAGCCACAGGTTCTACACGGCACATTGCTGCTGGTGCTTTTTAGTAGCATTGCTCAAATAACATCATAAACATAAGTGAGGCTCTGCAGCAGGAAAAAAGGAAACAGCAACCGTACCAAGTCCTGTCTCAGAAGAGCTAACAGTTTTCAGATCTTTATTATTATTCTTTTTCATCAGACTTTGTGCAACATCACAGCATGCTCTACGATCTTACTTGAAGCAGTTAACTGTGGGAGAAAGAAGTTGAACATTTCTTGGAAAAGACTGTCCATTTCTACCTGCTAATGCGCAGCCTAAAATGACCATTTATATGCACAATCATTTACCTGATACATAATACTTAACTCGAAAATTATCACTAAGAGGTATCGCCAGGGCCAGCATTTGAGCACAGGGTTCCGGTGCAAATGCTAAAGCATTTCTACAGATAATGAAGCACTCAACAAAGCGCCCTTTGTTAGACAATAAAAATAAATGATTTCAAAAGCCATCAACTGGTGATGAACAAAATACATTTTATAGTAAAGCAGTTGGAGATGTGGGGGTAAGCTCATATTTCACTACAATGGGTTTGTTTTGTCTTTTGCTTGTTTGTTCATTCTTAATCACAACCTACTGAGTATTCCCCCCCTATACCTTATCTTCATTTTTTTATTAATAATAAAAATAGCCACTGATGTTTATGGAATCCTTCTTTGTGCCAGGACTGGGCTAAGCAGTTTGCAATCATCCTCTTGTTGCCTCTTTGTGTCTCTTCAGAGGCAAGTTCTATTAGGATGTCCTGTTCTATAGAGGAATCTGGGCAGAGCACCCACAAAATTGCACCTTTTTAGAGATTTTGTAGCTTTCAATGTGTTTTGACATAGCTGCTCTGATTTGTGTGGCCTGGTTGCAACTCTGAGAGCTGAGGACCTAGTATATTATCTCCTTTTCACACACAGGGATACCACAACATACAGAAATAAAGTGACTTGTCCAAGGTGATATATTTGCCAAGTGGTTATAATAGACTAAAAAAATAAAAAAATGGCCTCAAGGTTTCCCTTCCTGGCAACCACTCCTCTTTACAATGTAACTTCACAGTTCTTCCCATCAAGAGAAAGAATCTTCTGACTTGAATCTGTACTGGCCTTGGGACTTGCTTGAACCAATCCAATGTATCAGAAGCAGCAATGTGCAACTTCTGAAGCCCAAGAGGTCTTGTACTCTTCCACGCTCTCTCTCTTACAACCCTGCTTCTGCCAAGAGGACAAACCCGGGTAGCCTGATGGATGATGATGAGATGTGGCCCAGCCCCCTGCATCTTCCCGGGCGACAGCCTGCCAAGCCGAAGATGCTAAGCTGCCTGGCTAACCACCAGCTCACTGCAAATGTGTGCCTGTGTCCAGATAAGAAACACACAAATTGCAGAACCACTGAATCATGAGGAAAACAATGGTTATTATTTTAACTACTAAATCTTGGGGTGGTTTGTTATATAGCAAGAGCTGACCAATACAATGGCATTGCTGAAAGCAGAGTTCAAATTCAAACAGTCTCACCTGGTATGATTTTTATTTGTTACAGAAAAACTAGATTACTTTGTAACTAAAAAATAAATGTTGGGGTGGGGGGGTTAAAGTAATACTACCAGACAAAAACATGGAACTCTTTGATTTAAGTAATGAGTAGGGGTGAATTATTCCTGTGTGTTTCATTACCAGACCCCACCTACCATTCTGTCAAGGAGGATGTCTCCCTAGGATTTACCATCACTATTGGTTTACTTCTCCAGCTGATGGACCCTTCTTCCAGCAGTGAATGACTCCATCCACTGTGACCACCTGCCCAATTTGAGCTCTGAAAATATAATGAGCATGGAAAACTTTTAATGTCATTTACATGTATAACATTATATTTTTAATTAACACTGCATTAGCCCAATATCTCCAAACCTTACTCATTTCTGTATTATTTTCACACTCTTTGCTACCCTGCAAACTACCTAGATTGTTATTTACTGAATATTTTTCTTTAAGTGAAATTCAAATTCACTCACATTTTCCACTTTGCCTAATCCTAAGAAATAATAACCATGAGATCACTTGTTTTATAAACTAATTATATGTTTTTGTACATAACTGTTAAAATAAAAATGCATGCATTCATCTGCATGCCACCTAATCATCCCGCCTGCTACACTCTGAGAAACATCACATTACTCATATTTGATTAACTTCGGCTCTTCACCTCCGAGTATCAGCTATAGGATGAGATCTTGTACTCTTCCGTGCTCTCTCTCTTAGAAGCCTGCTTACAAGGCTGATAGAGGCCAAAGGGAACCCTGATGGGGATGACAATTCTATTGGTCACTTAGTTGAAGAACACCCTGTCACCTAAAGAACCAGCCATGAACAGCCATAGGCACAAAAAAGCAGACACTATTTCATTGGTCCCAGCTGAGTTTTTTACTGTTTTCAGCACTCAAGATCTGAATGGGCAACCTGAGGTAGGGACATGGTAAATATCAGAAGGCCCTCAAATGGCACTGAGGCCAAAATTGTTCCCTCTCAGCCATGTAGACTAGAAGATGGATGTGCAAAGCTGTTAGACTGTTCCCAAGGCCCTACACTATCGGCAAATACTTTTGATCCTCAATATAAGCCTTTAAGTAGAAGCATTTAAAGCCATCCTTCCCATGTCATTTACAAAATCAAGACAAAAAATGACCCCTCTGGGACAAAGATATTTGCCTGTGATCATGCTAGTTGCAAACTAGTGAGGATCCAGGCTCTGAACCAAGTAGTCTGGCTCCAAAGTCTAAGCTCTTGGCTCACGTGCCTTCCAAATAGTGAGGGATCAGCTCATGGAAAGGGAGTGTCTATGATCTGAGATACACCAGGGGGCAGAAATAGAACCAAAGTTAGTTTCTTGAAGGTCTTAAATAAGAGCTTTTGAATATCAATCAACAAATGGTCCCTGGACACCTGGCATGCTTCCGACACCCTGCTAAGTACTCAAAGGTGGTGAGAGCTAAATGTTTATATTCAGGACAGACTTGCAGCAAGGCTGGGACAGTGTCCCCGTGGTATAAAATAATCCAATCGTGTGCACTGGTTTCCCTTCCTTAGTCTGCACTTCCGTTCTCTCCCTTCAGTGACCTTGTTACCTATAGCTGGGGCATCTGACCTCAAAAAGGATCTGCTTGTGTAGAAAGGAAAATGCAAGATGTGACTTGGTGCCTTGCCTGGCAGATCTACTTTTTTAAATGAAATGTTACAGGAGTCTAGTTTCTGGGGAATGACCAGTTTGTAAGTTGAAGAAAAGATATAAAAGTCCATGAACACAAAGCCTGATGCGAAAACTACTTGCTTACCAAAATAAAAAACCAACCAAACAAACAAAAATCTTACTTTGCTACGTTCCTAAAAAAGGAAAAGAAATAAAGCATGTTCCTTGACACATTATTATGTCCAGCTTTTTTCTTTTTCTTCTTCTTTTTTTTCAATTTAAAACATATGAACTACTTACTTATAGAATTTTTCATTTAATACTTTTGGACCACGGTTGACCACGGGTAACTAATACCACAGAAAGCAAAAATGCAGACGTGGTGGGGGTAGGGGGTGACTACTGTAGTTGCCATTTTCTTCTCTTTTTTTCTTTTGTGTGGTGAGAACACACAATCTATCCTACGGTCACTGTGCTCTATGTTAGGTTGTCAGACCTTATTCGTCTCGCATGACCGGTATTTTGTACCTTTTGATCAACATCCCCCCATGTCTCCCCGCCCCCAGCCCCTAGCAGCCACCACTCTACTCTCTGCTTCTATGAATTTGACCATTTTACACCCCACATGTAAGTAAGATCATGCAGTATTTGTGTCTGGCTTATTTCGTAATATCCTCCAGGTTCAATCTTGTTGTTGGAGATGAAAGGATTTCCTCCCTTTTTAAGGCTGAATTACATTCCACTGCATATGTATACCACATTTTCTTTATCCATTCATTTATCAACACACATTTAAATTGTTTACATATCTTGGCTATTGTGAATAATGCTGCTATAAACATATAGCTTAGTAGCAAAACACCAAAAACAAAAAAAGATTAAAAAATGGGCAAAGGCCCTGGCTAGAATGGCTCAGTGGATTAAGTGCAGGCCTGCAAACCAAAGGGTCGCCAGTTCGATTCCCACTCAGGGCACATGCCTGGGTTGTGGGCCAGGTCCCCAGTGGGGGGGCGCATGAGAGGCAACCACACATTAATGTTTCTCTCCCTCTCTTTCTCCTTCCCTTCTCCTCTCTCTAAACATAAATAAATAAAATCTTTTTAAAAAGTGGGCAAAGGACCTACACAGACATCTCTCAAATGAAGACAAACGGCTAACAGCTATGTGAAAAGGAGCTCGACATCACTAATCATCAGAGCAATGCCACTCAAACCCCACAATCAGATATCACTGTGTACATGTTAGAATGGCTGTCATAATGTCGGCGAGGATGTGGAGAAAAGGCAACCCTTATGCACTTTTGATGGAAAAGTAAATTGGTGCAACCACCATGGAAAACAGCATGGAGGGTTCCTCAAAAATTAAAAATAAACTACCTTTTGAACCACCAATCCCACTTCTGAGTGAATATGCAAAGGAAATGAAATCAGGATCTTGAAGAGATAGCTTTACTCCCATGCCTGCTTTTTGAATGAAGGGCAAGTGAGAGCAAATCCTTATTATATGACCGACAGTGTGCCAGGCACTTTATATGAAGTAACGCCTGCATGAGTGTGGTTGGTGGAGTAATAATATGGGTGTAATAATTTATAATTTGAATTTGAATATTTCACCTAAAATGTCATATGGTGTACTTGAGTGTGATATTGTTATGTTACATAATTACATGCTTATGATTTTTAATAAGAGATTTTGTAATAAAAAAGGGGTCTTATTTGTGCCAAACCCTGTATATTAATTATTAGCCCTCATTGCAAATCTAGGAGGTAGGTAATCTTAGCACCCCCCACTCTACAGATGAGGAAACTGAGACCAGTGAGGATAATAAGGTTCCATGTGCAGGAAGTGGCAGAACTGGGACCTGAGCCTAACTCCCTGGCGCTAGTCTGTGCCCTTCACCACCAGGCCATGCTGACTTGTTTCCCTGACTTATCAACTGTCTAGCTCTATTGACCAAACTGACTAGTATTTTAGCATCATGTAACTCGCTCAAGAACACCCTCCAGCAGTTCTCCTTGGTTAGAAGTGTTATTGTGCCCAGTTTCTTAGTTGCACTTCTGTCCTCTGCCATCATTAGATGAAGTGCAGTGTCTGAAAGCCTAGCTGAGCTACCTGGAATTGGTAACACAAACTCCAGGAAGCCAATGACCATGATAAGAGCGACTAACAATTACTGAACCTAAAAATGTGTTTGGCACTGTTTTAAGCATTTCACCCAGAGTCAGGTAATTCTATTATCCCCAACTTAAAAATTAAGAAACTGACTTCTTAAGAAGAATGTGTAAATTTACTAAAGTAAAAGAATATTCTATTTTCTGGTGAAACAACAGATGCTCCAGTGGTGAACAGTGAACTATATTTTCTTTCCTACCTCCCTTGCATCTTTAAGAATTCTGCAACTAGCATTGAAGAGGAGTTTAAGAAATTAATCAACTGGTCCACACTGGGTACTTCATCCAAACCTGAGATTGTGGGAGGTATCATTGTTTTAAAACAATCAATCCCATCCAGTTGCCAAGAGAAAAAATGGTACCTCTACGGGACCTCACTTAGTGCCTTGCACATAGTAGGTGCTCCAGAAATGCCTTGCACATAGTAGGTACTCAATAAATGCCTGCTAGCCTGGGGCAGATAAAAGTGACAAGTTGTTCTAGGTGCTGGTGGTGATTCCTCTCCTCACTCACCACCTCCTCTTCTGTCCTTTGGGACCCACGTGAAATTCCACTCGACTTGAGAAACACAGAAGGAGGTGCAGAAGCCCAGTCTGACTCAGAGATATTCGAGCAAAAATTATTTTATAGGGTCAGGAGATCACTTTGCTCAGAAGAGAAATGATGAGGAAGAAGGAGAGGGTGCTGAGAAGGGGCAGAAAGAGAATGGAGAAGAATAAAGAAAAGGAAACAAAAGTGGGAGAAGGAGAATTAGAGACAGGAGGGCTGTGGACCTCTCCTAGCCTGGTCACAGTGATACTGGGCGCTTCTTGAATGGCACTGGTTGCTGAGAAGAGGATTTTGTTCACAGTCTAACAGGTGTGAGGGCTTAATTATTATTTTAACAGTGTGTTCAAGAAAAGTACAGACACTGATCTATACAATTACTCTGCTCAAATACAGACATTTGCCTCTGTTTTCACACATATAAAATGAAATCATCAGATGTACCAAATGTTGACATTTTCCCTCATGAAATACCAGATATTTTCTGAAACTTGGGTAATTATGTCCTTAACCACCTTATAAAAAAAAAACTTTCAGTCTGTTGCCATATAATTCCAAAATCATTAAAATTCTTGTCATATAACTTAAGAGGTAGATGATTTTCTCATCTTAAAACTTAAGACTAAGTCTTTACAAAGTAAAACTTGGAATTCTCCCTAAAAGTCCCAGAATCCCCAGAAATGCTCGTCTATGAGACTGCAGTTTTCTGCATGTACACAATCAACACGCAGCCCCGTTCCCCCTCCCAGGTACTGCCATTGGCCTTGCATTTCTCCCCTCGCCAGTCTAAGAGGAAAGTTAGAGCAGCCGCCAACTTTCAGTTTACAGATTAGGCGCTTTGTATGGGTGATTTATTGCGTTTCTCACTTTCTTTCTTTCTTTTTTTTTTAGTTGAGAATATTGCTTTCTTTCAGGGCTTCAGAATGTTTGCCTTTTTCCTCTCCTTTGCAGCAAAAGCATTATATTGATGAGGAATCGTCCCTAGGCCAGATTCTATTTGCAGATACTTAGAGGGGAAGGAAAACAATTTCTTAAACTAATCTTTGGTTACTCATGTACAGCAAGTTCAATTTGAATATCCATGAAGTTGTGGCATGTAGATGCTTCTGCCGAACATGTCAATTATCAGACTGTGCACAGATTGGAGACTTCAGCCCTGTGTGAGGCAGAGAGAGAATGGGGAAAGAGGAGGAATGTAGAGAGAGCAAAGGAGAGCAAGAGAGAGATAAGGGAAACACCCAAACACAGACAAAGAGGCAGAGACAGAGGCCTACGCCTTGCCAAATGCCTCAGAGATGCAAAGAGGATACCAAAAAGGAAGCACTTTGAGAGCAGAGGCTGACTTAGTCCAAGGACTCCTTGCTGGCACAGAGGAGGCCCTCACTTTGCGTGTGTGTAGTTTAATGGGTTTAATCATGGGTGGTTCTAACTCTCTTTCATGGCCTACTAGGCCCCATCCATAGCCGACTGCCTTGAGCTGCCCACCAAAGGGTTTTACCTGACAGCACTGCTCCCTTCCACCATTTCCCAGCATCCTCTTCCCAAGCACACCTGCTCTGTATCCTGCTTCTGCAAGACCCTGCCACTTCCTGCTAGGTTACAGGGGTGAGAATTCATTGATCCAATAAACACATCTTTATTAACATGGTTCTTAGGTAAGGAGGTTCCCTCCCAGGTGGCACCATGTTATAACCCAATCAAAATGCCCAGAGTTACAGTAAGAACTCTGAACCCCAGGCCTGTAGTTGGGTCCTTTGCTGCAGGCCAACCTTTGGAAAAATCACAGCACATGGGTGGCTCAACTCTGCTCATTATACAACTGGCCTGGAAGTACTCTATTGAAAACAATAAAAATAAGAATCTCTGTTGTTTCCTGAACTCCTACTAACACTCAGATTCTAATGCTCTCCAAGCACTATAAACTAGGTTTGCTTACCCCACTTTACAAAGGGGAAACTTAGCCTTAAAGAGATGAAGTGGCCCTAGCTGGTGTGGCTCAGTGGATTGAGCACCAGACTGTGAACAAAAGTTGTTGCTGGTTCGATTCCCAGTCAGGGTACATGCCTGGATTGTGGGCCAGGTCCCCAATTCAGGGCGCGTGAGAGGCAACCACACATTGCTGTTTCTCTCCCTGTCCCTCTCTTTCTCCTTCCCTTTCCCTCACTCTCTAAAAATAAATAAATAAAATCTTTAGGAATAAAAGAGATGAAGTGACTTCCCCGCTATCACGCAGGTTGTGCCAGACACAGGATCAGCTGCAGGCCTCCGTCACCTGAGCTCTTTCTGCTCTCCCATCCCAATCCTCTGGAAATAAAGGAGAACTAGCACCAGCAGTCAGGCCATTCCTTCCTCAAGCTCAGCCCTCTTCCCACCGCTGGGGGAAAAGTGATCAAAGCTGCCATACTCTCAACAGGAAGATCCGCCTGCCCTTCAGCAGAAAGAGAGCTGCCCAGTGAAGAGAGGAGGAGGGTCCTATGTGAGCCCAAACACTGCCCCCATTTGTACAACAGGGCGGCTGGGTGATTGCCCAGCTTCCATGCAGTGAACGCGACCCAGAGCTGCTGGGGGAAGAAGAGAGCAGCCCATCTATTTGCGCTCACAGCAAACAGGCCGTGTTCCCCAGTTCTCAACACAAACTATGACATTAACCAAGCATGACAAAGTCACACAATCCCACATCTGTGAATGAAGAAATGAGCCACGTTGAGGGCTCACACAACCCATCTAAACGGGATCCGTCTCTGCCTGAACATGAACAAGGGAAGGGAAATAGCATCCACAAGGCAGCAGGTCCTGGGCCAGACATTTTCCCTTATCTCTGAACTGCCTGCAGAAAAAAGCACTAATTAGAGTCCTGTTGTACAGAAAAGTAAACTGAGGCTCAGGGATGTGATCTGCAAGAGATGACACGGCCAGCGCATGCCAGATTTTGGATTCATGCCCAGGTCTGTCTCGCTCCCAGGCTGGTGCTTTTTCCATTAGCCGATAACGTCTCACTTTTGCATGCTTTCTGAACTCCATTTGTTGTGATTTTCAGCTGCTCGCATGGATTGCACACTTCGAAATCCACCCAAAGCAGATCCTACATCTTTAGCAATCCATGTAAATGCTAGGGCAAATTCCAACCATCTTTTTAACAAGAGAACTCTCCAGCCTGAGTAATGGGGCTTAAAAAAGAAAAGGAAAAGGAGAAAGCAGAGAGGAATTCTACCCCGCAGAGGAGGTCTGTCTGATGCAGGTGGGTGGGGTGGCCTAAGTTGGCCCAGATACAATCACAGCGCATCAAGAGAACAATGAAGCCATAACTCCAGCTTCTGAAGAATGCCATTCATCCATTCAACCATTATTTCTGAGTGCCTCTTTTGACCACAGCACCGTGGGAAAGACAAAGGAGCAAAAGGCTTGGGCCCAGCCCATAGGGAATACACAACACTCCATTGAGAATTCTCGGATTGAGAGGGAAATGTGCAACTATACTGAGAAACATTCCATTCTCCAGACACACCTAGAGAGACACCACTGACATGAACTTTAATCCCCTGTCTCTCAGCTTATACATTTGGTCCATGGCTCCCCTAGCACTTCTTCCTTGCTTTCCTGGTCTTTCATACTCCTGGAGTCCTGTTTCCTTACCTTCCTGGTGGAGTATGCTGTGCAGTGGACATAACATGGCCCTGGAGACAATGTCTCCAAGCCTAGCTCTTCCATCATCTAGCTATATGACCTTGGACCAGTCTTCATACTTCCCTTAGTCTCCACTTGCCACCAGAAAAATAAATGTGACTGTCCCTACTCAAGGGTTACAGGATTGGCCCTCGCCAGGTACTCAGTCAGTTAGAACATTATCCCAATATGCCAAGGTTGTAGGTTTGATCCCCAGTCAGGGCACATGCAGGGAGCAACTAATAAATGCGTAAATGGGTGGAACAGCAAATCAATGTATCTCTCTTTCTCTCCCTCTCTCTCTCTTCTTCTCCCCATCTCTCTTTAAAATCAATAAATAAAAAACATTTTAAGGGTTACGGGATTAATTGCTATAATAATATGTGAAAATCATTTGGAAATAGCACACTACTAGAAAAAGGTACAATTACCACCAATGCTGAGATATAATAGATTATTATGTTAGGGGTTAATATTTAGCTAACAGAAAACCCTGTCAATTAGCCATTATTCCTTTTGTGTTCCCTTGGGCAAAGGCTGGCTAAGCAAAAGGGAAAAGCGAGACAAAGAACACTACGTTGTGAATTCTTCCCCAAAAGGACAGCATTGTAAGTCTGCCGTGAATAAAGAGTGTAAATTATATTCAGCATGATATAAGTAATGACATATCAATTAACTGTGTCAACAAGGTCTAAAAATATGCAAATTACTGTACTTCAATTAGAAAAATCTACATCCTTAGAGAATATTGTAAATCAGGAAATTTGGGAGACATTAAGAGTAATCAGTGAGGGAAAGCATGTACTTTTTGCTGTATCCTATTTTTATACATACATAATGAAATAATTATAGCTACAGTGTATTTATGCCTCTGAAAAATATTAAAATCTTAAGATCTTTACAATAATAAGTTAAATCTGTATTATGTTTTCAGACAACATTAATTATAAGAAAAAGAAATCTATTATCATTCAATATAAGTAAGTTGAAACTAATTTGGACATGTAAATTAGAAATGCTGTTTTTCCTCAGCACCAGAACATTAGAAAAAAGAAAGCAAGAAGAGATATCTAGATCAATTGCTGAGTTTATAAATGCAAAGCTGTAGCATATTTAAGCTTAATGCAAATTTAAAAGTGTTCAATAAATAACTTTATTCAAAAATATCAAACTGTTTGTTTGGTTTCTATTTTGAGAGGCCTTCCTGGTTTTCATTGTTGCAAATGCATTAATCTCTCTGCTTGGGATGTACTTGCCCTTACCTGGCCTTTACCTGAGTTGGGGCAAGGCTGGGAATGAATAGGCAAGCCCAATGACTGACATAGTTGCCACAGTATTGGAGCAGTAATATCTTTGCTTTTAAATTTACCTTGCCTCGATTTCAGAGATGCCAGAAGAACACACGAGAGAGGGACATGGACTCAGCTCAGCAGCAGCTCGGCTCCCCCAGCCTTGCTGGGAAGTGCATCATAGCAGTGAGCATCCTACAGTGAGACTGTGCTGTTCTATACTTACTCATTGCAAGCTCTGTGAGGCTTCATCAGGACCTGAAAATTCTATTTCCAGAATAATGCTTTCTTGAGAATTTTCCACACCTTGTCTCCTTTCCACACATGGGGATGCCACTCATGGTTCAATATCATCTTTTATAAATTCTATCCCAATTCCAGGCCGAGTAAATCCCTGCCTGAGTTTCATGAAGCCCAAGGAATTTTGATTCTTGGTGAATCCACCAAGACTAGGTGCTCTGAGAGGACAGGCACTGTGCTTCTTCTCTGTTTGTGCTCCAGGAAGGCACAGCGCCTCCTACAAAGCGCAGACACAATCAGAGTACTCCAACAGACAAAAAGAAGAGAGAAGAAAGACCGTAGACTGGGCAGCTATCTACTATAGAGAATGTATTGCTTAGTGCTAAGTATGAAACGTGTAAAGAAAGCAGCCAGCACTGATTCAACTCCTTCCTTGGTTAATGCAATTAAATAACCAGAATGAGAGCTTGTTTAATGAAAATGTGGAAGGCGGACTCTACCTTCATGTTTCTTAGCACTGCCTTTCTATACAGTAACCCTGCTGCTCCCCCCAACTCCCACGAGATTTCCACTCTCCTCAAGGTTTCTTTACCTGCCTTAATCCAAGTCTGTGACTCTAGAAAACATTGGATAAAACTGCTTACAGTAAGTGGCAAGGTTTACTATAACACTCCTTCCAGAAGTTTTGTCCTGGAACACGGAAGAAAATGTCATGCCAAAACAACGCAGATCTCATAGGAATTTCAAACACTGGTGGGCCAGAAATGTGTCTTAGGGAGTAAGGCGCATTTTTGGTCTGCTGTAACACACGCATGCACACACACACACACACACACACCAGGAAGCTACACAGTTTGCCTGTTTGAATGCCAGCTCTGATGGGTGCAGATATTTCTTATAATGGGGCTATATGAAATGCTTCTCAAAAATTGGCTTAATTTGGTAGTGCTACTGGAACAAGAGAAGGGAGGCCATTTCAGGTGGGGGGAGGGCACCAATCTGCAGTCAGCCTTGCAAATAAATACCAACCCACCAAAACCTCTTCTCACAAACTTTCCGCACTGGGGTGGAGAACGTAGCTGAGGTTTAAAAACTAGCCTCCTTCCTAGTTTGCCCAACATAAATCCTGGCTTATGATAGATAAACAGGCAAGGTATCTGACAGTCATCCTGGACAGTCACACACACACACACACATATACATAGGTATGGATATAAATGCAGGTATCTCACCTAATCTGCTAGATGAGTAGACTACATATGTCATAGGTAAGCAATTAATAGCATGTCCTCTTAGGCCTAGGTTAGATAGACCTGGGTTCAAATCCCAGCTATGCTAGCTAATGTGATTTTAATCAAGTTATTTAAACTTTCTGAGGCTTCGTTTCCTCATGTAAAAAACTGAAAGATTATAATTTTACTCATAGAGATGTTGTGCAGATTAAAATGAGGTAATGCTAATAAAAAGCTTAATATGGGTCATGACACGAAGTAACTAAGTCTAAATGGTTGCAATTTTTAATTATCTTCATAATGATCATTGTTATGTCTGCCATAAGTTTTCACTGCAAAAAAAAAATGAGTTTGGGAATGATGGTATTTCACAAGCTAGTACATACCCCAATTATTGTGGGTATATGCTATCGACTACTTGAGTCTAGTGGCTCACAGTAATTCATCTGCCTTCTTTATTTAAAAATTTAAAATAGAACCAGAGGCATGGAAACAAGGGACCAAAGGGGTGAGGGGAGGGGAACAAGGGAGGAAAGAAGGGGAAGGGCCTAGGTAAAGAATGTGTATGAATGACCCACGCCCATGGACAACAGGGTGGGGATCTACTGTGGGAGTGGGGGGCAGGGGCAGGGGAGAGCAACGGAGGGGGGGAATTGGGACAACTGCAATAGAACAACAATAAAAAATAAATTAAATAATTTAAATTTAAATTAATAAATTTTATAAATGTTATGTTATTAAAATTTTTTAATTTATAAATTTAATAATTTTAATAAATAAATAAATTAATTAATTAAAGAAAGAAAGAAAATTATCTTTAGAGGAAGAAAAAGAATTTAGGGAGGTAAATATTTGGGCCACGTTTGCTTAATCAAATGAATTTCCAGAAAAACAAGAATGTCAAATAGCAAGCAAGATTTACAATAGCAATCTTAAAACATAAATTCAATACTGTTTTTTATGCGAACCATCATGATATTGTCATGCTTTTTTCTCTATATTATCAATTAATCCATGTTTTTCTCCCCATTTTCTTCTTTTTCCCATTCCCTTCACTGCTTATGCATCACTGTCCACAGTCTTCTGTCTTATTTACTCTAGGACTTGTGGCAAAAGCACCAGGTTCCCATATGGCTAAGGTTCTGCTGATCGATCATGTTCATTCAGCACAAAACTATAGCCCAAACCCCAGGGCAACAAGGGCCACAGAGAAAGAAGTTCCAACCAACAGCTTATCCCAAAGTTGGGGAGTCAGGACGAGATGGCACCAAATCTTGCCGTCTGATCCAAATGAGACCATGGAACTTCTCTCTCATCCGTCTCATCTGCCTCTCACTCCCCATCCTTGGGCATAGAGAGAGAATTTGCACCTGTGACTTCTGACCAAGGGAAGCTGACTTTCCTGAACGCCATGGTCCACATCCCACCAGTTGTGTAGGATGGATCTCAGATTGAGATGCGGATAAAATCTACAACATTGACTTAGTCATTAGCCTGTGAAAAAATAAAGGGAGAGCTAGAGAAGAAAACCAGTCACCCCTCTGCCACTCCCCTCCCCCCCAAAAAGAGAAACCAGAGAAATGCATGGTGTAAACACAGCCCACCTTACTGCAGGGCCCCTGCTCTATATCCAAAGGCTTTGCAATTATTTGCCTATTACTTATCTTTAAACATCAGCTAAAGAGATCCAGCATTTTGTAAAGGTAATTATACCGTAATGCAGATGGTAGTAATAACAATTACCCAGGATAAGCCCTTGCAATGATCTTTGCAAAGCAAAGCAAAGCAAAAGCAGTACTGACTCATGAAGGACCTCCAGTGGAGAAGGCTGCGAGGTGGTAGCCAGACTGTCCCCTGGGAAAGTGACAGGCAGGTGTTATCACTCTCACTCCTAAAGGCAGGCCTAGGTGGAGGGTAGGGACATCTAAAGTTAAAAAAATAAAAAAATCCCTTGGCATAAAGGCAATTCCTGATAGTCCTTATCTGATGTGAACTCTACCCACCACCTCATGTGCTAGAAAAAAAGATTCTTTTCCTCCTTCCTCATGCATCCCAGCCTTGGCCTCGGTTACCCTAGCTGAAACTGCCTGCCACATGCACTTCTGTGCAGAAGGATTTATCCTACAACATGATAGTTGTTGAAACAGGGAGATCTAATTGCTTAGAAATCATTAATGGCTATAAATAGATGACTTCTGGGAGTCAATGAACTATAAGCCAAAGAGACAGTGAGTTTGAATGTCACGCTTGTGCTGTGGATATTTTTATGGCTTGTCAGTAGTTCCAAAAAGAACTCGCCCAGCGAAAGGTGCCTAGTCAACCTGTACGGATTGAAATGGCTAGTTGGAAATAGATCATTCTTGTTTTAAACCTTGACCACCCTTCAACAAATCAGGATGTGCATTTACAATACTAAGGGAAGTCGGTATCAGCCATCCAAGAGAGGGAAAAAAAAAAAAAGAGGACACTATCTGATTTTTGCTCTTTTTCGGGGCATAAAATAACAACCTGTCATCTACCTTTTGCAGGTCATTTTTATCACATTGCAGGCCAAAATGAAATTTGACCTCCATTTTCCAGCTACGCCAGGAATGATAAATTTAAAGCACACAGAGCAAATGATAGAAGGCCCAGGGAAAGTCAGATTAGCGTGGGATTATTCGTTCCTGAGTTCCCACAAGGGAAAGGAGCTTTTCTCTCCTTAGCACTTTCATCGTCTTCCTTCCATTGACTTGTAGTTTGGTGCCCACACCTTGACCACTTCGTCTAGGAATTCCACCCAGGCTTTCCACAATCCTACACCACTACGCCCTTTTGCTCCTAAGACTTAAAGAAGAAGGGAAATCATTTTTATGAGTCATCTCATTTTGTGACCGATCAGGGTGCTCATTTTTCAACAGAGCAGTAAATAAATACCATAAATGCCTCTTTCCAAAATCCTAGCCATGAAACAGAAAGGTTCTATCTCACAAAGGAGAAACTGCCAAGGACCCCACTAATCCTGCCTGGCTCTGCCACAGGGAACGCAAAGTAATCGAGCTGCCAGTTACCAGTTTCTTACAAACCTGATGAATTAGCTAACATCCCCTTTTGCTCTGGAGTTCGGTTTTGTGAAGGAAGCTTGCCTTTACTTGCAGCCCACCTGCAAGAAAACATTGCTACGCAACAAACATTCTGACTTAAACCCACACATCAGAAAGCAACAAGTCGTCTGTGACCTTTTTGCAACCTCAAATATCACTTTCAAAATCCTCAGTACCAGTGAAATCCCTACTGGCCTCAAGTTCCTATCACCCTCATCCCTTCCTGTTTCTCCCTCCTCCACGCTTACCAAAACAAAGCAACTTTCCACGGCAGCTCACTCCAGGGCTATCTAAGCATGGAATCGAATCAGTCCTGACCAGAGTAGATGGTTGTGATTCAACACTGTCTGCTGAAATCTGCATAAATCGGAATCTGTAAATACCCAAACTATTTGTTTGATCTGTTTCAGTCATAATTACACATTCCTGCATTAATTTGTTCACTTAAGACCTCTGTTGCATCCTGACTCTCCTCTATTCAAAGTTACCCAATTCATTCACTTGAATGAATTGGAAACCCCTTACCTTGGTTTACAGGGTCCCTATTCCAAGATCGTCTCCTGCTCCCTCCCTTGCTCACCTAGTCTCCAGCTCTGGCTTCTCACTGTTCCTCAAACATGCCAAGCACAAGCACACGCCCACCTTCCGTTTCCTTCTGTCTGAGACACCCTTCCTCCAGGTGTCCACAATTTACTCTTTTCATTCAGGTCCCCCATTCCAAGAGTCCTTTGCTAACTATCCTTTATTAATTAGAAACCCTCTTGCAACCTCTTTTTAGTTTGCAGTCCTCCAGCCTACAGCACAGCACAGCATGGACTTGGGAGCTGAAAGTTTATTTGCAAGGTGACTCTAGGCAGCTGGAGTAAAGGAGTCGGGGAGGGAGACAGGGCATGAGAGGCAATGAGGGCCAACGATGGAGCTGGTGACCACTGTGGGCCTTTGGAGCTCAATCTTGCCAGAGGAAAGGCTGCTCACTCCCAGGGTGAGCTAGCCAGCTCCCCGGCTTTGGAGAAAGTGCTGGAGGTAGGAAGTTGTCATAAGCAAAGGACCTTTTCCTCTGCTGAAGCTGAAGTCAGAGGTGGGCTGAAGGGACATGGGACAGGGCAATGGCCGCATCTGCCACCTCTCCTTCACTTGACTTGGATTTCTTTTCCTGCAGGTCCCATCCCCTGACCTAATGGATATTGATTTGTTGATTTGTTTTCTGTCTATCCCTCTTCCCTCCCCACAAACACACACAACAAACACACACAAGCCAGCTCAATGAGAACAGAGAGCTAACAGGTCAGTTCTCTGCTACATCCCCAACAGCTAAGAAAGTGCTTAGAAGATTTTATTACACAAGTTAATGTATTAATGTTTTTTGAACATGAATCTGTGTAGTAAACATCAACCATGCTATACCTGGAGTGAGTGCTAGGGCATCAGAAGTGTCAGAAGCTCAAGTCTACATGTCCAGGCACTGTTTTCCGGCTGCTTCATTAATGTCTGCCTGGGGCCTCGGTGTGAGTCAAACAACACTTGGCAGGGAGAGACTATGTCATGTATCTTTCGCTGTCATTGTGGTTCCATGGCACCAAACACAGTGCCAGGCACAGGCAATGGGCATCAAATCAAGAGATGCTCAAGAATTAAGCCGCATGCCTATTGTCTTTGCCCTGGAATATTTCATGGCCCAGTGATGAAAACAGCCACAGAAAGTAATAATGTAACATCAAGTTCAACAGTGAGGTCTATACGGAAAGCTATGAGAGGTAGGAGAAGGAAGAGCAAGTGATCTGGAGGAATCGTAGAAAGTGCCACAGAGACAGGGATATTTTAATTGGGACTTGATGAATGGGTAAGAGTTGGCCACTCGAAGGCAATAAATGCATTCCTGGCAAAGGGCATGGCTCCTGTGATGTTCAGATAGCTGTGACATGACACAGTTCGGGAGCACGAAGCGCCCCGGCAGTGGCTGAACTCTGTCACATAGCCTTCATCAGCCAGAAATAAATCCCCTTAAAATATCAAAAGGGAAACACTCTGATACCAAGTGTGAGTGAAAATGTACAGCACAGGCATTCTCTTACCCTGCTGGTGGAATGTCAATTAGTACAACCTTTTTGGAGGACAATTAATTGCTACGCATTAAAGTTGAAAACAGAATTCCCCCACAGTTGAGCCATTTTATCTCTAGGTACGTGCCCAGGAGGAATGCCCTCACAAGCAAAAGGAAACATCCACAAGGGTGTCATAAACAGCATTACTGATAATTATGAAAAGCTGGGGGGGTGGAAATCTATGCCTTTGTCAATAGGGGACTAGGTATCTATCAATAAGTAATAAATAAATCATGGAATTCATTTATAGGGAAGTTAGAATGAAAGAATTAGATCTACATTATCAACATGAGAAATCTGCTACATTGAGAAAAGAAAGCAAGTCCCAGAAGATGCATGCGTCATGTTACTGTTATATAAACTCTAAAACTCACAGAACTCTAGACACTGGGGTACACTCTTACATAAATAGTAAAAGTATACAAACAGGTATAGCTTCCTACAGAGTAGTGGTCACCTCTGAGGGGCGCGAACGGCTAATGGAATCGGAAAGGGGATAAATGGAACTTCAATGTATCTGAAAATGTGTTATTTCTTAAGCAAAAAAAAAGAAACTGATACAAACATGAGAACTGTGAGCATTTGTTAAATGTGGATGGTGGACACCTGGGTGTTCCTTAGGCATTTATATTAGTCCCTGAGTTTGTTTTTATTTTACTGTTTAAAAAGGCCTCATATTTTTTAAGAAATTTCACTTGAAAGTCTTATTTTATACAGTTTTAATTTATTGGCTTCATTTTTATTAAGTTGACTCTGTTTTCTATATTAAAGCAAAAGCCATAGACTATTTACCCCATTCGTTAATTCAACCACTTATTCAATCAACAAGCACTTAAGTTTCCATTGTATAATAAGCTATCATTCTAAATAACTAGTGGGGATACTTCTGAGCTTAAAGGACAAAATCTCCAATTTAATGAGTGCCTAATCTGTCAAGAGACAAAGGATATATATATATACATATATATATATATATATTGCAATAGCTCCCACACACTTAAGTATATAGAAATTATATACCACAAAACTGCATTATCATAATGCAACTTTTTTTATTAGTACATCACTAGTATCAGTGTAAAATAAAATTAGAGCCATAGATACGATACTGGCTCTTTCATATCTAGGCAGTTGTCATCTAAAAACATGACAGCAGAAAAGACCCTTACACACTCAGGTTATGACTTTCTTGAGGACAAGGAGCCAAAAGTTACTCTGCCAACCCTCATCCCCATCAACACAAACATTCTGGAAAGGAGAAAATGAAGACAAATGGTGGGTCTTCCACCTGAGTGCTGTTCATGAGCAGAGTCAGCCGTCTTTAAAGTCACGTTGATTATTGCAGCAACTCCCCGGCCGGGACTGAGAAGCGACTCCAGCCAGGCCCCTGGTCTTTTGCTCAAATGTCCAGAGTCAAGAAGGAGAAAGCACCCACTCCATCCTGCTTCTCTTCTGATCTTGTACAACCCAGCACTTACTTCCTTTTTAACTTTTCAATTTATGTAAGTGAATTACAAATGTTATCCTCACGAAACAGAAATGAAAGTCTGTGTGTAAATATTATGCAAGTCTCTCTTCAATGCATTTATCTACCTTCATGAACACATATACATATTTTTAATATAAATGGCTTACAGTGAAAGTAAAATTCTGTTTTTTGCACTTAATAATCTTGCCAATCTTTCAATGTCATTGCCTATAGTTCTAATTATAGCATTCTTTGGGGCAGGTGAAGAATATTCTACAGTATATTTCTACATATACTTGTAACATCATTTTTAAGCATTCCCATACTGGTGGACATAAAGGGTATTTCTAATTTCATTGCAATGTTAAACAATGTTGCAATGAATCTCCTTGTGAAGCTCAATTCCACGTAGCCAGGCATTGTTTTCTAGCTGCTTCCAATATCTCTGCCACAGGCCCCAGTATTATTCAAACCAGAGTCAGGAGGGAATGACGATGTCTTGTATTTCTGTCGGTGTTGCTGTGGTTGCACTGAACCCAACACAGAGGCAGACACATGCCAAGTCCTCAAGAGATGCCCATGAACTGACTACGTTTGTGACCTTGGTCCTCCCACTGTCATTAGTCCTTTGACGGTGACAAAGTTGGGAAATTTGAAAGCTGAAAACTGGCATCTGATGTAAAGAAGACACTTTAATAAATGTGAAATGACCCCAACACCTTCAATAAAACAAAGCATTGTGCCAAAAAATTGGAAAACTGTCCATGGGAATCAACTCTCTTTTTCCCGGTCCTTTATGGAGACAGAGAGGATACAGCCTTCAGTCCCCTCTAAACAAGAGGCCACCAGCTTCCTCTCTCAGGTGGGTCCAGGCAAGGTCATTACCTAGTCACACAGACTCTTCTCATCTCCACGGCCCTATTTCAGAAAAGAGTCATTGACAGCATGGATTCGGCTTTAAAGAACTCACTATGCACACGACCTTCTGAGAGGCCAAGTCATCGATAAAGCAGGAGGCAGCCGAGGAGGGTCTGTCTCCTCACCAGGAAGAGGTTCTCCCTCCAGAAAGGTTTGTGGCCCCGGAAAGGATGTACAGGACAGATTGGGAATCCATAACCATAGACTCAGGTATGAGAAATGAACCATTATCAATTTAACAGGGTGTGGCTTTTAAAACATGGCCTATGTCCGCTCACAGGGAGACTTCGTGGCAGGAAGTGATGGATCGCCAACCAGGAGGAGCCCAGAAATCCCTCCTGTGGCTGATTTTTACTAAGAATGGACAATACTTGAGATCCATCCTTTCAGGACAGAAATAATTAACTATTCAAAGAAAGTGAAGGAAGAAAAAACTAAAGAGAAATAGACGAGAAAGAAAAAGAAAGAGAAAATGGAACAAGAATAAAGAAGTATTTATGAGTTTGGCTTTAAAATACAAAAGCATAAAACATCTTTGAATATAAAACTCCATCCTTTTGCCTGCAGACTCACAGAGGGCAGGGCAACGATGAAAGCCCATCCTGAACGTCTGGTGGATAATGTGAGGATCAGGGAGATAAAGCTGACAAGTTGCTCAGAGCTCTTTGAAAGAAAAGGAATGTGCCAAAGAACTGATTTAGAGTGGTTTAAATTCTGGATTACCTGAATGCGGTGAACTTGATTCTATGCCTATGGGTGCTCTGAAGTGTTCATTGGAAAATGTATTGTTCCTTGTTACTTTGAAATTAAGTTGTGAGAGTAAAGCATAACCTCTAAAAATAGGTGTTTAAGGGATTTGCTTATTGCAGATTTAGAACTGAAACCATCACTGAGTCAACTCCTGCAGAGACTCTGCCTGAAAATGAGATAAGTCAAAGTTGTAGAAAACTAAATTTCAAAGGAAAACTAGACTGCCTATTAGGAAACTTGCAGAGTTAGCCAAGTACTCATCAACAAGTACTTAATGAGGTCCTACCAGGAAAACAGCATGATGTTAATAAAACTCACATTGGGCCAGCAAAGAGTTAAAGGACCTGAAAGGCCAAAAGGAGCTTTTCTGCTCAGAAGGCATGGTTTGATTGCAGCAGAAACATTTGCATATGGAGTGCTGTAATTTGCTCCTTTAATAAGTGTCCACAGGCTGATCCACTGGAATATAAGGCCTTTGAGGGCAAGTACCTTGCCTGTACTCATCATCACTGCATCTCCAACCTGGTAAATAGTAGCTGCTTAATAACTATGTGTTGAATAAATTAAATGTAAATGAGAGGAAGAAAGGAAAGAATGATGGAAAGACAGAAAGAAGGAAGGAAAGAGAAGCTCATGGTAAAGAAGACAAAGAAGCCTATCTTTTTCAGTGAACGGTCTTCCTAGGATAACTTTCCAGAGAAATGTTCCTTCCAATCTCCACATACCCCTCAGCATCCTGAAAGATAGAAGCAGAGGATGAAAGTTGGCTGGAGAGCTGTGACAATCAAGGCGTGAGCATCCAACTCATCACCCTTCTTGGGCAATGTTGTGATGCTGTGTTTACAACTCCTCTCAAGCACCTACCACCACTCTGTACCTTCTTAGTTGTTCATGTGTCTCTTTACCTGATCTAGCCCATTGAGAAATGGCACCTGACCGTGACATTCCCACGGGCCTCCCAAGTTAAGAACTGAGTATTAACCGCAGAAAACTCCATGCAACAGATGTCATGTTCTCTTATTTTTTTGATGGAGCAGGGATATTAACCCAGAGCATCATAGATGCATCACCCAGCCCCTCATATTCCACACTATTAAATCATTTTCCTCCTATACGCAGTCTCTTAGAACATAGCAAGAGCTCAACGCGTACCTTTCAAATGAACGAAAACTTCCTTTCAGGCCAGACTAGCAGTGGGTGTCACCAGTGTGATCAAGAGAGTCGACAGGACCAGGAGGCAGACCTAATCAGTGAGACCATTGGCTGGAAAACTGGAACTATCAACCAAAAGCAGAAACTTCAGACACAAGTGCAACATGACAAGGCAGGCATCTAGCAAGCAATATCTGTCATGAAAATTATAATGTGAAATTAGAAGAAAATGTCAATTAATGAAGCAGATGTGCAAAATGTTTATCCTTGACCTCACTCCACACAATAGATCAGCACACACCCGTGATTCTAGGCTTCCAACCTGGATACGTGATCAGTGTATGCTACAGCTTTTGCTCTAAACACAATATCTATGTAGAAAACACTACAGTCAGAGTTGGGGCATTTGGGAGTCCATTGCTATGGTTAATAAACCATGTATTTTCTGTATAAAGTAACCCATGCTCAGTAAAAGCAACATATCTCTAAACATAAGAAATTTTGACAATGTAAGGTTTAAAGTAGGTTTTGGGGGGAAGCAAACCTTTGAATTATTAAGACTCAGCTTTAAAAGGCAAGGCCAAGCATAGCCAAGTTCTTCTCTTGGCTAAAGGCAGCCACACAGCTCCATTCTTTGGGCTCAGGGCAATAAAGTTCCATACCAGGGTCAAGACTTGGAGGTCAATTGCAGTAAATCACTGTGACCCCTTATGCCTGAGACCAGCCCCTGGTGAAGATGTGAAATTTTTATTAAAAAGATCGAGGGTCAATTAGACCAGGTCATTTGGCTGAGTGAAAAGGCAAAGTTAAGAGAGCACAAAAGGAGGTGTAAGCAAATCACAAAAATATGAGAAAGGGAATAAATATCTGGGCCAGAGTACTCTCACCTAATTAAGAAATCCTCAACTTTGTGTTACAGAGATAATGGAAACAACCTAAGTATCTAATAATAGAGGGACAGCTAAGTCAATTATGGTTTACTCCCTGATGAAGTCATTAAACTGCTATAAATTTGGAATAACAGAAAACGTGAGTATAGTTACGTGAAAGAAAAATCAGGGTACTAAAACGCATGTGCAATATGAGCTCGGCTCTTCGATCTGAGAAAAAAGGCTGAGACTTTATAAAAATGCAACCAGGAATTGCTAGTAGATGACAGAGCTTTAAGTAACTTTTAAATGTTTTCTTTTGACTTTAAAAAAATTATTTGGCATTTTTCACCTATTACCATAATGGGGGTGGGGGGAGAAGAAACTCGAAACCCCCCAGCCTCTCAGTTGTTCACTTCCTTTGAATCTCAACATCCTTTTCTAGACACCGTGGGAATAATAGGGCTGGCTATACTTGCTCTCAATTTTTTTTTAATATTTGGATGTAGCTAGGCAATTACATATAATTTAATGTAAAATCAGTCTTTGAGTGGGACTAGACCAGGCAAAATGGAAGCTTCTATTCACTCATTCCATTACTACCTAAAGAGAGGTTACTTATTGAAGGTAAGCAGCAATATCCTTTTTGAACACATGCTTTTTGAACAAAAGGAACATTTCAGTTGCATATCTCTTAGGTTAAATGACAAAAACCACATGCATACTTACATACACACCTCTCTCACACATTCCCAGTACCTATACAAACACAAAAACAAGCCCATACTGCTAATTCCACTTTTATAAAACAGATTCTGAAAATTGCAGGTTTGAGGTGCTGAAAATTTGAAGAACATACAACATCAGCGAGTCAGATAATAGTGGAAAATTTCCCCCCTTTTTAATGTTAAGAAGCAGATCATCAACAGTCATCTGTTGAAAAGAAACTTGCTCATTTTTAAACAAGACAGAAATTAAAACTGATGTAGCTCCTGTGTGTGTTTGAGCAATGATGCAACCAGGCACAAGTTTAAATCAGCTACTGCTGCTGCAATCAATTTTCTCCTAAATTTATCAAGTGTTGTTATGTCTGAATTATTGATGATTTTTGATGTATTCCCAATAAAAAAAATTTCCTCAACCTCATAAATTATCTTTTTTTTTTGCAAAGCCACAAAAGAGTTCTAATTTTTCTAAAACTAGCCAGAGGAAACAATAAATCAAAAACCTGAAACCAGATAAGCAAACTTGCATTATGAAATGGAACTCAGGAAGATACCATGACAGCAAGCATTTTGGTCAAATCCAAGGGAAAATTTAGACAATCCTGATGATTAAGTTTTTGCATTTCCATTGCCTAGACAGAATTATAAAGAATTCCCTCTCCTTGAGGTTCCAAATTCATCAGGAAGAAAGAAAAGTTTGAGCTTCCTTCCCTTCTTTCCTTCTAAGGTAGAGCCAAACATTTTCATTCCCATTAAGCTGCACAGAGTGAAGTGGGCAGGAGACCTTCTGGGCGCATTCCCTCACCAAGGCCATTAAGTGTGATATTAACACAGACCAAAAGAGATAGCGATCACAGTTTGTGATGGCTTACAATGAAGAACACTTGCATTCAAGGATACACAACAAACAATTATTGACCACCTATGACAGGCCAGACTGAACTAGGCAATGGAGATCAAGTGATGAATAAGATATGTCTGACCCCTATGTCATAGAATCTTTAATCAAACTCAGAAATATATATACATATATATTTACATTAAATGTTATGATAATATGGGTCATTCACTGAGTTCTTACTATGTGCCAGGCAAGAGTCTATTTTATGCAATCATCATTATCATCATCATCAAACTTATAGCTACTACAGTGTACTAAGAGTCATTGGGCTGAAGGGATGAACACATGATACAAGTGTCCTCCTCCTTTATATGTTTTACCATGATGAGGAAAGAGCTGCTTAGGGGGTTGAGGGAATTGTTCAAGGTCACAGACACACAGATCTGAGGTCTACCTTAGTCTAGAGCCCATGCTCTTAACCATCATGCCATACCATGCCCCACACTGGACCACCATGGTCTTCCACACTGGGCTTTGTCAAAGTCCATTGGCAGAAAAGCACAGGATGTTAAAATTAGACATGATATGCATGGAAACAGGAGTCATCCAGAGGCTGATATCATCAGTGAACAGCTGGACCTCCGTTCTGGTTGGCCAACCTCAGGAGTTCCCAGATACAGGTTGGAACCAAGTCCAAGGGTCCTCTGGATGAGTTTCCATGGACAAGGAAAAATGTCTCTCATACTAGTGGTGCCTGATCCCTTCTTCTCTGGTCATCAGCAAGGAGAACATTCCTATTGATTACCCTAAAGTGGTGGTTCTCAACTGGGGGGCTATTTTGTTCCCCCGCCCCCAACAGAGGATATTTGACAAAGTCTAGAGACATTTTTGGTTGTCACACTGGGGAGGGGATGCTACTGGCATCTAGTGAATAGAGGCTAGGGATGCTGCCAAGCATCCTGTGATGCACAGCCCTTCACAACAAAGAATTAGCTGGTCCAAATGCCAAGAGCACCACTGCCAGAAACCCTGCCCTAAAGCATCCCTATTCTGTCTAGTGGATTTTTCTAAGAAAATGAGCTGTGGGGATAAACTTTGTGCTCCTAACTTGCGAGAAAGGAACATAGCCTAGATGGCAATCTTCAAAATGGGGTACAGAAAAAAACAGTGTCTTCTATTCATACTTAGTCATTTTTACATTTTAATTTCCCATGTGTGTTTCATGATGTTTATAAACTAGCAGTAGAATAGTACCTGAAAAAACTTTGTATATAAATAAATACATATATATTGGAGGTAAATGTTCAAAACAGTTTACTGATAAGTATATAATCAGAAAATGTTGAAAATGAGAAGAGCTATAGATTTGGAACCAAGGGGATCTGGGATCCAATTCCCAACTCAGCCTCTAATTATTAAATGTATGACTCTGGTTTAACCATCTATAAAATGGGAATAAGAATACTCATTTCTCCCAGGACTGCGTGACAAATTGAATTCAATTGTACATTAAGCACCTAGAATATAGTGGCTGCTCAATAAACATTCCTTTTATTTACCCTCTTTCTTCTCCCCTTTGGTCTAGATATTAAGAGCCTTGGACAGGCCACATGTTCTCTGTCCTGAGTGTCTTTATCTATGACCTAATTATGAGTGTTCCACCTACTTTACAGAGTTGGCATGAAGGATTAAAGTAGCTAACTGATATTAAAATGCTACCAAAAATACAAAGGATTTATAAATATAAAATTGTTTTCCTAAATTGTGATCGTACAACCTTTTATCAAAGTATTCCTGATAATTACTTCTTTGCCCAATTTGGAAACTCAAAGGTCAACATTCAAAAGGGAAAGGAGGGCTTGATTCTAAAAAATACTTGTGGCTTTTTATTCTCTGCTTATCTTACTTAACTGTCATAGTTGAAAAGGCACTTAAATATTGCAAAATCAAGAATTTCAACAGTGGCACATCGAGTTAATCAGCATGGTGTTTTGTTTTGTTTTTTTCTTTCTTTTCCTAGAGGGAATTGATTCACAGGCTGTGAAAACACATTGCATCACAGGCTGACCACGCAGAAGGGCCCAGACTCTGTGCACCTCCCGGACTGTGCTGACGTCAAATTGCAGGGCACATGGCCTTGTGCACTCCCAGATCAGCACAATTCTGCCACACACTTAGGGCCTGGAATCCATGCTTGATCATCTACAATTCCAAGTGCGTATTTTTAAACTTTTGAAAATGAAGTGTGTTCATGTAAGCACTCTCCACAAAGGTCAATAGCAGGCGGGAGCCATGGCACCCTCCTTGGAGGGGCCTGCACTCTTGGATCCTCAACCAGTGGGAGCCTTGGAGATGCAGGGAGCTCAACCCCAACCCAGATTTCTCTGGCATTTTCTGACTTTCGCCTCCCACTCCCCTTAGTATAATTAATAACAATATAATAGCACACCATTTTAAAGCACTCTAGATTTTTTAAAAGCTGTAATGAATATTATCTCCTTGATTCTTTGAATTGCAATTAGTTTTTTACTTACTTACTTGTATCAAGCACTAAACTCAACTTCTTAAGAGCACACACCATGACTTTTTCATGTCTTGGTACCCGCCCCCATGCCTCCCTAGTATGTGCATGATTGCTAGCAGGTGCTGAATGCCCATCCCTTGAAAACATGACTAGATGAATGGATATTATCCTCACCTTACCCCTGAGAAGCTGAACCTCAGAGATGTTAATGCATGTTCCCCAAAACGTGCTTTTATAAATTACAGAGACAGTCCTGAACCCAGGTCATCTGACCTCTATTTCCCCAGAGACTCCAATATAGAAAGGTTAAGTCCTACCTAAGTGAGGTAAACAGAAAGCTGAATATCCCCCCTCTGAGAACAGCCTCGAAAGAGCTTCCAGGAAACCGAAAGGAGGACAAACAGAATGGTCATACTTGCTAATGCCAATTCCCTTCCCATGTGCTTTACACACGCTTTGTCCTAGGTAGACAGGTATACATGTCCCTAGGTGCGTGCATGGCTGGCATGTCTAGGAAAAGATGAGTTGAACTCTGACACCCAACCTGGTCCGAGGTCTGACATCATGCTAGCCAGATAGCAAGACCTGGGGTAAGAGGGGCTGAGATTGAATTCAACTCAGTCACTTATAACCGATGGCACCTTAGGTACTCTTTCTTTTTCCATCTCATCTGTTCAATGGGGAAAATAATACCACTTACTTCACAGGGATGTTGTAAGGATCGAATGAGTTCACATACTTTTAAAATAATGATAGGTACATGGTCACAGGATAATGAATATTGGCCACTGTTATTCTTGCACTGATATGGTCTACCTCCTGGATGCTATGGCCCATTGCTTCATCACCGACACCAGCCAGAGCCTGAGCACTACTCACCTGGACAGCTCCAAAGGCCCCCCTAACTAGATTGACTGTCTAATGCCCCACATTTCCCTGAAGCATCCTCTTTCCAAACACTTTCTAAAATCCTCATCCGATCATGTGATTCACTTTCCTGAATGCCCATGGCTTCCCCACGGCCTATCCAAAATCCTTCATATGACTAAGACCTTTCCTAATCCAACTCCAATCTCCCATCCAAGCCATATCCTTTCCCAAGTTCTACATCTTGGACCCTGAGCATACCTTATACCTTATATAAAATCAAGGATGTGCATCATCTGCCTATTGCACCTGCACAGGACTATAAAAGCATCCTAGGTGATGTTCGTTGAATTAACTTCATAAAATAACTGAATAACAAGTAATGCCAAGGCTAAGAGCCTGGGTTTTGACGGCAGGTAGGTTACAGTTTCAATCTCAGTTCTGACATGGATTAGCTCTGTGATCTTGGATAAGTTACCTAACCTCTCTGAGCCTCTATTTCTCCTTTAGTGAAATGCAGCAATTGTCTCTTTTACAGAATACTTTGAGAATTAAGTAGAATGCTGTATTCAAACTATTTCTCACAGTGCCTGGTGCATGGTACCCTCTCAAAAAAAAATGGCAGCTAAAACTAGAAGCTTCTAGTGTACATCAACAGTAAAAAGGCTTCTGGTGTTAATTGGGCAACTTGTTGAGAACCCTAGAGCCTACTTTCATATCCAACTAAGCCCCCTAATGTGTAAGCCCCCAGCAACAACCACAAGGCCTGTGTCTAGAAAGCCAGTGAGCATATGCTCTGAGACAGCTTTAAATAAGCACAAAGCACTCAGCAGCCCACACATATTCTCCTAGCCCATGCTCACCCAGGGAAAGCAGAGAAAACAATGGTCCTTTGCTACTCTCTTAGCAGAAATGACTGTGAAATTGGGCAAGGAAAAGAGTCGTCATTCCAGGTCAACAGCATGGCATGCTATAGCCTCTCCAGGCCAGCAGTGACTCAGAGATAACAGCAACTGAAGGGAGACCCCAGACATGACAAAGCTGGTGGCCCTCTGCTAGCCTGACTGAGAGCAAAGACCCAGCAGTGGACAGCAAAGAGGATCTCACCTACATGCTGCTTTTGGTGACCCACAGACTCGTCTCCTAGCCCAACAGCCTTCACCTGACCAGAGAACAAATGAGTACTCATCGTGTTGTGCCCTGTTTACACGTGTAACTCCAGCCTCCTGAAGAGGGACAGCTCCTGATGCTCAGATGGACAGGCAGGAGTACACGACACCATGGCCTTTCTCCTGAGAGCTTGAAGCTGAAAAACAATCCTTTTGTATCAGGTAGCTTAATAAAATACGGTGCTTCCTAGACAAGAGTGTGTGTGCGTTTGTGCATGAACAGACGTGCACACTGGTGTGCATGCATGCATATGTGTGCACATACATGTATGCATGTGTGTGTGACCCAGAAAGAGGAAGAAATTCCTCCGCATCCCAAAATTCTTAATTGATTATCTAACATGACATGTTGGCTCAGGTAATTTAGGAAATTGAAATTATATGTTTATACAGAGATAATCTGTGCTTAAAAATATCTGGCATGGTAGGAGAAACACTGATGAATAGTTGAAACTTGCTTCATGCAGGCTTAATATGGGGCTAATTCAGAAGTACAGAGTTGGAGAGTTATGGGACTTAACATAAAATGTACCAGTTCACTGAGCACCATAGCGATCAAGAAAACACACATAAAAATTCCGATAAGAATGGAATGTGAGGCAAAAGCACCATTTCCTCCCAATCTGGAATATCAGCAGGCTTCGTGCCTGTTGTCTGTGGTTTTCTGGGGTAGATGGTACATTACAGTGGAGCGTCAGCACTAATGCTACATGGCAGCTCCTCAGAATACCATCTGCTTCCCCGGGAACTGTTAATATAGTTGTAATTATCTACTTCTAAGCACTTTATTGGGAATATCATTTGCAAATTAATCAACTACAGACCGGTAAAACAAATGACATGCTTCCTCGAAAACAACAGCATTATTTCACATTATTTTCCTAAGGATTTAGGAAAAGCTAGAGGGGGTGGTAGGGCTTTTCACACATGCCTTTGAAACCATGCCCTGTGTGTAAAAGTTGAGCAAAAAGAATTACAGACTAAGCGGAATTCAAGGATTTGGGCAACAGAGAGGAGGAAGAGAACATAAAAATCTGAGATGGGTAATATTACCATATGAGAGATGAGAGGCGAAAGGTGGGCCCCGACTGCCAGCTACACAATGGTGAGGACGAAAACTTCCAGACTCTTCCGTAATCACTCCCTTGACTAGCCGTGCCCTCCAAACCTTCCAGGTGTCCATAGGGCATGCTTGTCCCCTCTAGCAGACGCCAATTCTGCCTGCTGTAGGACAGGAAGCAGAGTACTCAGGGGAGAGACGTAAGCCCTAGAACACTGATCCTTAACTTTCCTGCCATAATTGAAACTCTCACTCCAAAGGAGATAAAGCTCTGAAAGCAGAAAAGCAAAGCATTTTCTGAGTGCAAAGAGGGGAAAAGGTAAAGTATGCAAATGGCAGAAATTACACGGTAGAGTCAGGGTGCTTGGTATTTGCACATACAAGTATGTTGCCCCTCGCTCTTTACAACTGATGGAATGGCTCTGAAGCATGGATCTTTGAGGCTGTAGCTTCAATCCACAGGTCCAGTGGGAAGAAGGAATCCCAGCCACTGAGAGCTCAAAATATACCTTCTGTCAGCAGCAAATCTCAGAACCAAAAGACAAAGATCACTCATCTTGCTGGTGCTCTTCCCCAGACAGACTGGCCCTCATCTGAAGAGGGAGGGGGTTGGGGTCCCCAGGATGTTCCTAGGCTATAAATAAACAAATGGCTTTAGACCCTCCTGTGACTTCACCAGCATCTTCTCAACTCCCATGTCACACAGCCACAGAGAACCACATGCAGAGAGAATGGGACAGGGAGGATGCTGCTCTCTGATTGGTTTAGGAAGACCCTACCTGAATTTCACTGATTGAAGTAGTGGTTTGTTGACCTCACTGAACAATATTTAGAAGAATTTACTGTGGTCCATCCTGAGAGGGGAAAAATAAGTGTTAGAAACCAGACAATCCTGGTCATGAACCTTGCCTTTGCTAATGACCAGTGACTTAATTTCATGGGACTTGAGTTTACCTTTTTTTAATCAATGGGGGTGTGATATCTTCTTCAAGGGGTGTAGACGCAGCTTTAAAATAATGCTACACTTAACATGGACGATAAAGGGGACATAAATGACAGTTTTTCAGCAAACATAGGAAGGTATGACAGGGAGATCAAAATGAAATGACACCATGTGACTGCCCCTGGCTCTCTCCCTCCTGTAGGTACAGGGGGAGTGACCAAGATGGCCAGAGTGGGCAAGTATCCACACTGAATTACCATAAGAAACATTTACTGGGCACTGATTGTACTAGGTAGATTGGATTGTCATACAATGGGATATGTCTGTGAGAACGCACTATCTATGAAAAGGGCAAAGCCTACACCCTATTTGTTCTTGTACCCACAGCCCAGCCTAGAAAGAGTGAGATGGATGAATGCTGTAGGCATGGGGCGAGGTGCTGTAGCCAGTACAACTCAATCAACTTCTCCCTGTTTAAATGTATGGGTAAAGCTGTGAGGCAGACATTTCCACCAGGTATATTTGAGGCTGGTATTATTTATCCAATCTGACCAGACCACCCTATTGTATGAAAACCACCTTACAAGTATGGGCCCATTCATTCTGCAGCTGACTTATGAGATGATGTATCATGGAGCTGACTTGCTCAAAATCAGCTTTTCTTCAGGAAGAGATAATTGGGTTCTTCAAAAGTTGAAAAGATCTACTGAGAATTAGTTTTGCCCTTCATTTTTTTCTTAGGCCTAATGTTTTCATCCAAGAAACATTTTTTCTTTTTTTGCAAAAAAAATCAGGAGACCCAGCCTCTTCTTTAGTCAAATATTTGAGTATATCTGAATGGACACTTTCCAGACCCTACAAACAAATCTTACTACCAGGAAAAGGGGTAGAAAGAAAATCTCATCCAGGAAGAGGTTAAGTTAGGAAGCAACCCTTGAATTTTCTGATCATCTAAAACTCTCCCTGAGAAGGGAGAGTTCACAGCATCAAGACCTGGTTTTGAGATGGCGGTCTTGGGCACACTGTTTGAGCTCTTCATGCTCATCCCTCCTTAAAGCAGAACTAAATAATATAACTACTAGTGTTGTAAAGACCACATAAAAGATAATACGTGCAAAGTGCTGATACAGAGTAGGTCCTCCATATTAGCTCTCCATCCCAGAGTCTGGAGTGGAGGTAAGGTGTGTGAATATATGCATGTGACATGTTGAAGCAGGACAAAGCATATATAACATTTATATTAAAATGACAAAAATTTTTAAGGATCAAAAAGTTTATTGATCTCTTAGGTATTTTCTCCCAGATATCAAAAGCAATTACTTCAAGTGCTTATAGCATGTTCACGTTCATAAGGTCCCATAAATTGATTAAACTGATTGAAGAACTATAACCCTGTTTTAACTATCAGAGATGCAAAGATAGTATTAACAGCCTGTTGAGAAAATGTAGGAATCCGACCTTCATTCTTGATAATCTGGGCTTCTGTAGACCATTACACACCTTCACAGAAGTGGCGGCCGGAGGCACGTGGTTGTTCAGGTGTGAGAACATGAGGTCATAGAGGTGTGGGAGGTGGGCGTGGGAACAAGAAAAGGGGCCTGAGACAAAAGAACATGGAAACACCCAAACACCCTTGGGAGAGAATCCTGGTGCCATTCAAACAAACTTAGAAAATCAACATAAACAAGTTTTCTTGAGTGTGAATTGGAGAACGGTGATGCATTTATCCAGAAAGCTGTTAAATCTAAAATGTGTGTAGGGCACACACCAGCAACTGACACACAGCAAGTGCATGATAAATGCTTGTCAAAATAAATAAATAAATGACATAGACTATCTGCTCTGGGAATTAAAGAGCACCAGACAAAAGAGCTAGACCAGACTCTTACCAAACCTGGTACATAAAAGACTAACTGGTAAAGAGGGTCACAGGAAAAAGAGATTCCATGTTAAGTTTGGAAAACCCTGGACAAAACCAGGCATGTGAGTCTCCTCACACTTTGTAGGTACAGGGAAACTGGCCACTGAATGAGTAGTGTCTCCAGGAGGTAGCCAGAAAGGAAAGAGGAAGTGGGTCCTACCCCTGGGCCAGGATGCAGGGCTGGACCAAGTCTTGTGGGTCCCACAAGCAGACTTACAGTTTGTCATTTTTTCAAAAAACTATTGAAATGTTGGTTAAATATTTATTTAGAAGAGTTGCTGGGAGCTTCGAACAGAAAGGGTACAGAAGGTGGCAATACTCAATTTTGTCTACAATGTCCCTGGCAATTCAGCATTGGCCCACACTTCCACATCCTACTCAGCAAATCAGTTACCCACTTCCATCCTCAGGAGGCAGTTTAGGAAACACCCACGGTTACTCCTGGTGCCTCCAGAGCTGATCAGCCAGCCCCCCACCCCAAGCAGCACAATCATGGCCTGCTTTCCAACCACATTCTAATCTTCACCTTGAGCAGAGGTCTGATAAATTTGGCATTATCTTCCTTTGGAGCTGGGTGGTGTTTTTAATGCCCCTTTGAGATCGGTGTCCCAAGGACCTGCCCTGCTGCCCACCCTTGACACTGCTTTGGCTGAGATGCAAATGGATGCGGTCAGTCTTTTTCCAGTGAAACTACAACGTCCAAGATGGTGAACACAAAATCCTCTTCCAGGGAAAACAACCGTAGTGCAACCTGGGTGGAGTCAGAAAGTAGTTCTTACTTCCACTTAGGCTTCAAATTTTCAGCTGACTCAGAAGTGATGGCAGAAAGATGAGGACATAGGGTGAGTGGTACCAGGCCAAAGGTCCTGGAGATGTTTCATGGCCCCACAACTATTGGCAATGAGGCCAGAGAGACTGCTATGCTCTTCCGCAGGTGCCAAAACACAGCTGGGGGTAGTCACACTCGAGCCAGCATGCTCTGAACTCTTGCTATCTGGCAGCAACTGTCCAAAGTCTTTCCCCATCACTGAGAGCAGCTGTCACACCAATGTCCACAGTTTGGGATTGCTACATGCTACATCCCACGTGGAATCTTGCAAACACCAGCAACCAGGTTATCTGCTCTGTTATACTGGGCTCTTGCTTCCCTGAACTGTTCAGTGATGGAGTCATTTTTATGTCACCACCTGCATCTACTCCATGAGTGCCACCATCAAGATAAAACCTCAGGGGAAGGGCCCTGCTCAGTTAACTATCAATCAGTGAGTTATCTCTATTACCCCCTTAACTTGCATTGCTTTTTCACTAAACACCTGCAGCCACCGGCTGGACTCCAGATGCCTATTTCCACTACCACCCCCCAAATATAGCTGCTCTTCAGATAAGTTAAAAATATGGAGGCAGGGATAATGTTTGGATATTTGATGCTCTGTGAGTGATACCTTGGATCTGGTATTGGAGGTCATTCAGACACAAGCCAACACCAAGTGCATTGCCACACTCTGGAGCTCACACCTGCACCATCCATCTCTCCTATTGGGTTGCCCTTCCTGATGGTCCCAGGAAGAGGTCTCACTCCTACAAAGAAGTAATTTCTCTAATTAGACCAATTTTTGACATGAAGTTTGAAAATTTCAATCCTTGGAAATATGCCCACTTGTTTTACAATGTCTTTGTACAACCCCAGAAACTACTAAAAGAAATAGCAAATCATACCCCCAGATGGGGAAAAAAATGAGAATGACTCTAATGTCCACCAAAAGGCTTTGACATTTTTTAAAGTTCCACAGACAAAATAAATCTTAACTTATTTAGAGGAAATTTTTAGAGAGGAAATCCCGAAAGATCCCAAAAGAGGAGATTCAAGAGTGAGAGAGGCTTGGAGTTATAGACTCAGAGAAAGAGAAAAGGGAAATAATGAAACACTTCCCCAAAAGAGTTCTCAGTTTGGATTTTCCCTAATGTTTCTTATATTGTATTAAAATTTTATTATATATAAATTATTAGCTAATTTATTGAACATTTAGTATGTGCCATGTACTGCCTGTGTATTTTATATTAGCTCATTAGTTTCATTTAAACTTTACAGCAAACCTATGAGTTAGGATGCTATCCTCCTCATTTCATTCCTGCAGAAATTGGACAACTTGTGTAACATCACAGAATGAGAGATGTATTATAAAAACTAGGATTTTATCCAGGTCTTTCTCACTCTAAAACCTGTGCTCTTTATTCCCCAGGTTACATTATCTTCCAAGCAAGAATACAATTTCACATAAATAAAACATGTGACTAACTCCTGACAACCAAACACAGAGGAGATATTTGCCTGGGACACAAAAGCATAAGAAAAAGGCATAAAATGATAAGTTTTAAAGAGCAACAGAATAGTTGTAGTTAAATTAGCTAGTTTAAATGATTTGTTTGTCCCACCTTTCTATAGTACGACCTTTCTTTGCTCAAAGTTCACCATTTTGTCCAGTAGAATAGACTGTTCTAGAAACATCCAGATGTTGCAGCATATGGAATGTTTGCATTAATTTTAGCAAGTCCCAGTATTTTGAATATTTGTCTTGTGCAAGACACCCATTGAGAACACAGGAGGGAAGTCTGAGAGTACAAGAAGAGTATACAATGCAGGGGCCATTGCTGAGGTCAAAAGATATCAGAGGTTTAGCTCTGAACTTGAGTCAAAAGGCAGAGGTGGCTGAATAACATGTTTTCAAATGGCAGGAGAGTAAGTCTCATACTCCCATCCTAGACACGGAAAGTAAGTTCCTCAGCATAGAGCAGGAGGTCTTCCAGGATCTAGCATCTCCATCAACCTCCCCAACCTCCTGTCTATACCATACTGTGTTATGCTCATAAAAAAAAAAAAAAAGAAGGAACTTTGGGTGGTTAACAACATAGGCTCAAAGTCATACTTCTCGGTTTGGTATCCCAGGGTTTTAAATTATTAGCTATATTAACTTCTGTGTTTTAATTTCCACATCTTTCAATGGGAATAATAATAATAATAGTAATTAATAATACCTATCCCATGGGATCATTGTAAGAATTCAATGAGCATACAAAGTGATTGAAACTTTGTCCAACAAATGGTAAATGCCATATATAAATGTTTGTTGCTAGAAGCACATGTTCAAAGTGATTAAACCAAATCCCTTCTTACATATTCTGCAAGAGAAACAAGCAGTATCAAATCTCCCCAAAGAAAGTCTTGAAAATTCCAAGGTTAGACTGTAGCACCTTCTTTTAAAGGTCCTTGGGAAATGGCAAAAGTCTAATTAAATTTGTTCTCAGAAACAAAAATTGATTTTCTTTTTCAATAATTCTATTCATTGAATCTTCTCTGCCCCAGCCAAAGGCAGGAACACTTTGAAGAACATATTCTAGTCTTTGTCATCTAAATAAGATCATCTTATACCACGTTGTCAATATCGACATCTTTTACTAGCAGTTTAGACCTATCAGTAAGTTTGCTACCAATGTATCTTATATCACCTCCCAAATAATCAAAACAATGCAAATAAACCATCTATGTATTTAAATTAGCAAAAAAAATTGATAAAACCTAATGTTAGCAAAGTTGCAATTAAGCACAAACACTCAAGTATACATTCTGGGTAACAGGTTAAAATTTTTTAGCCTTTTTGAAAAAACATTATGGCAATATGCTTCAAGATCATACAAATGTTTGTTTGTACCCCATGAATTTACACCAAGGAAACAATTCAAAAGATACAAGCTATAGGTCCAAAGATTTTCACAGCAGTGTTACTTGTAGTAAATTATCTAAACATAAGTGTAAAATAAATTTACATACTGTAGACTATTTTACTTTTCTCAATTTTAAGACCCTTTTTTGGTAAATTTTCAACATTTCTGAAATTAGACTGCATCATGCATTCGAAGTACACATTTAAAGTGGTAATATTTCTTTTCCTCTTTGAAAAGCTGTTATGAAGGAAATGTTCCCACTTAAAATCAGCAGCATCTTATGATTAAGAAAATGCAGTAGTATATAGTCATTAAATATAGTAACTATAGAGGCTGTATAACAACATGAAAATATAGACTACAGCCGCAGTAAATTTTGTACGATTAGGGGCAGGAATAGAAAGGAAATGGAGACAAATGCAGTTTGATTTACAAGTAATACTTTTTATTCCTTTCATTCAGAGTTCCATTAATGTTGCTATGATATCATGCATGTGTTAATATTTCTTCCTCTTTTTTAAGAAGGAAATATGCTTTCTCTGACATCTACTTCCCATGAAATCCCGGGCAGAAATATAAACAAGATGGGAGTGAAAAGCCACCAAAATGCCCTGCTCCCTGCAGGACTGGAAACTTAAGAGTTTTTAATCTTTATCCCCTCCTTACCTTCCAGCCAGATGTGCAGGGGCAGGGTTGGGGAGGAGAGCAGCAGTGTGATCGCTGAGTACATCCATTCCTGAGAGCAGCAGTGGCGTCAAACCAAACCAAGCCCCTCAGGTAGAGTTTGAGACCCAAGGTAGACTGCAGACCTACTGCCACACTGGACCAAAAACAGCAGGGCAGAAGGAGAATAAAGAGAAGGCAGCTGGACCAGGATAGTTATTCAAAAATGATAAAGATGTCAGGAAGTTGATGTGGAGGCAGGTAAAAAGGCACATTCAAAGGCCCTGAGGTGGGAATGTGTGACGGACGGTCAAAGACCAGCAAGAAAGCATTGCAGATGGGGAGAGTGATGAGCTCAGACAGGGAATGGAGAGGGTGGAGCCTTGGGAACCATTCTAGGACTAAAGTGTTCACTCAAGTAAAATGGGGAGCCACGGAAGAGTCTGGAGCACAAGGGTGACATGACCTGACCAATTTGAACAGACCTGCCGCTGCGTTAAAAACAACCCAGAGAGGGAAAAAGAGAAACAGGGAGCCCAGGTCAAAGTCTATTTAATAATCCAGCTAAGAGACTTGAACCACACTGATGATTTAAACACAAAAAAAATTGATTGGATCTGAGAATATTTTAAAAGTGGATCCGCAAGATTTGCAAATGGATTTGGTGTGTGATTGAAAGACAAGAGTCAAGGGTGCTCCCAAGATTTGGGCCTGAACAAAAGGAAAACAGGGTTCCTGTGAGCTGAGATGGATAAGGCTGTAGAACAGAGCACAGTCCACTAGACAAGTTTAGGTTGAACAAATATATGAACAAGTGGTCAAAGAACAGAAAAATTAAAAACAAAATGGGACAAAGCAAAGGAGAGAGATAGCTAAAATAGTAACATTAATACCATAATAAAAGAAAGGAGGCGAGAGCTCAGAAAACAAGGAAGAGAAAGAGAGTGAGGGCCTGAGGGGAGAGAGGCTCTGAGCAGTGTGCTGCCCGGGGTCTGTCTGTCCCCCTCGCATGTCCCTCTGTGGAAGTCTGAGTTTCTTCCCAACCTCACTTTCACCACTGTGCTAAACTAAGAGCATGTGTCCAAACCTGCCATTGTCTGACACTATAAATACCAGTGACAAGGTGATTTCCCGCACGCTTGTCTACAATGCGCTCTTTCCGGGCCAGGTTGTAGGATCGTTGGAAATTGGAAACCTGGTCTCAGGGCAGAGGCGCCCGGCCTTCCGCATTGTACACTGTCAATTCAGCCTGGGGCTTCTTAACACCTGTTTGCTGTGGAATAGGAATTGTTCCAAGGTACTTCCTCTGTGCGCCCTGCTTAGGCAGGCTGGGAAAGGGCTGTTCACCATCAGTATGGAGGATTAGGAAGATGCACCCAGAGGGAGGACAGATGAGGTAGGGAACACCCCACAGAGCAGCTTTCCCTGCCCCTACCCGCAAAGTGAGGTGGGAAGGCTGCTTTAAAATAAAGAATGACCCCAGGAAAGTTACCTCGCAGGCTGTCCATCAGGGTTGATTTCTTTGGCTCTGTGTTGGGAGAGAACTGAAATCAGCCCCAGGCCTTCTGTGCTATCACTTCCTCACTGTGTCTTCTTGGGGGAGTCACACAACCTGTCCGTGCTCGGCAGTCTCTCTTGGAAAAATAAGGATAATGAGCGGTTGGCTGCCAGGAGGCAGGCTGCCGTCCCAGCTCCAAGGTCTACAACTGTGTGATGTTTACAGGCGGTGAAATGCACAAGGGCAAGAGTTTAAAGATGTGTGTAGGGAACAGATGTGAAAGTCACTCTCCCACACCTTCTCTGAGGGGAACTTCTTATGGGATCTTTCGCAAAAAGGAAAAAACCTCTCTTGGCTCTTCGTTCTGCGCAGGGTAGTGGAACGTGAAACAGTGGGGAAACCGTGTGCTTTGCATTCAGCCAGAACTGGGTTTGAATTCTTGGTTCCAGCACTTCTAAAAATATAACCTTGAGCAAATTCCCTTTTATATCTCTGTGGACTCTTCTGTAAAATGGAAATAGAATAACATGAAGAAATCCGGGTTGCTGGGGAGATTAAATAAAATGACAAATGTAAAATACCATCAGCTATAGTCCCGTCACAAAAAGAGAGACTACTGCAGGTATTTAGATGGGGGCATGTACTACAAAGGGCCGGCTACTCCACGGGGAGAGGACCACCCATTAGCACCCCAACCCCAAACTCAGCTCAGGTGCCAGACCTCCAAACCCCAGCCTGGCTCAAGCACCCCGGGCTCCTTGGACCTGGGAGAGAAAATTGGGCATGAATGAAGAATTAGAAGACAGATTCCAGAGAGGAGGACAGAGAGCACCTAAACTGCATGGAGTGCAAAAATGCATGGAGGGGGGCAAAAAAATAATAGGGTCATCTAATGACTGACAGAAACATAGTCTCCAAATCCCAAAACAACGGCCTTTCCCATCCCATTCCAGTGGGGCAGTTGAATGACTCATTTTGCATGAATTTGGGAAGAACAACTGAGTCTGCTAAGCCCAGCTCTGCTCCATCCTTCTCGTCCTGGACACAGGCTGCCCCCTGGAAGCCAGCATTCCTGGCCCTGGCAGCCAGTGCCACTGGTGGGGTCAGGGAGCAGCCCGCCTCGAACAGGTGGATACATGGACCTCATCCAGGACTATCGTGATGGGCCTTTTGCCTGTCGTAGCCAAGCCTAATTATCAGCTCCAGTAGAAATAAAGACAAGATGTGGTCTCCACTTTGACTCATTTATTTCTCAATTGGTTCAAAACCCAGGTAGGAAAAAAGGTAGGACCCCTCTCAACAATGCAGATCAACTCTGGTCTTTGCTCTAATGCTGCCTAGCTACACCCATCACAATTACTAAGACTTATCACTGGCCAATGAAGGCCGTATTGTTTGTTTCCTCAAAAATAGGTATTTTCCACCAAAGTTCATCTCTTTGTTTGCTAGCGGTTGTGGTCAGGGTTCCTTGGGCTCCAACTCCTAGGATTCTGAGTCAGTCACTGTGTTTTTTACAAGCTCCCCAAGGGAATCCCACGCTTTGGAAAGCAATGTCTATAAGTAGTGGTTCTCACCCTTGGCTGCACATTGTAATAACCTGCAAAGCTCTAAAAAAATACTGATTACCTGGGCCCCACTCCCATAAATTCAGATTTAATTGTTTAGGGGTGAGGCCTGAATATCTGGACTTTTTAAAGCTTAGTATATTCCCTTAAGAGAAACCTTTCTTTAAAGCTTTTGCCATTAATGATGGCAGGAAAGACTTTCTGTTGGCTGGATGTCTCCTGGTCTCTGAGTCCCTGTTCCTCTGCAGAGACAACATGGTGGCTGATGGCATTTTTGGAAGTGCAGACCAAAATCCCAAAGTCCCAGCGCCATATCAAAATGCATTACCACTCTCATGCAGCCTGGGTCCTCATCCCACCTTGTTCCATTGTGGTTCTCACTCATGTTCAAGTGAAGTACAATTTCCATCTCTTTAGATGTATTGGTGGTGTTACCATTGCAATCCTATGGACTCAGTGCTGCTCTTAGAAACAAGTTCCAGTTTTGTCATCCATTGCCATTCTTTTGTGACCACATATGTATAAGCAAGCTCTGGCATTTAAAACATCATATATTTTGGGGTGAGAAGGATCACCTTCAGATCCCTAGCCTGCCTGTGAAATGAACCCCAAACAGTAAAAGCCCCCCAGTTTAGGGATTCTTCTCTTGATCCTTTAGATTTTCCTCTGGGGAGAGATAGGGGCAGGACAAGTGTTTGAGACCAAGTTCAATAGGAGTCAGCTCCCCTGTTATATGGACCGCTTCAATTCAAAGATGAGGGACATGAGAGTAAGAGATCTGAATTAACTTACCTAAGGTCATCAGCTGGTTACTAGTGGGGCCGTGAGCAGAACACACTTTTTCTAAACCCCTCCCTGGTACCTTTCGACCCACCCCATAGAGCACCTGCATTAATCCTAAGATTTGGTCTTGAACTTGAACCATGAGTATACATCAAGGGGAGGGAAGAAATCTGGGAACTTTAGATCTGGTTTCACAGTAGAATGACTGGACCTTATTAGAGGATAAAGGAACTCAAGGGAGAAATTAGGAAAGATCTAAAAGTGGAAGAAAGTAAAGAGGGTACTTGCGTCTTGCTCTGAGACAAACATGGTTAGCCTTGACAGAGATAATAACCAACTGTGCACGTCGAGTAAATTGACTCAGTACGGACTTCAAAATATGATATAAAAATGTGGGGAAGGAGTGTTGATCTAGGGGCTGTATCCCTCGGGGAGAGGCATAGGGAACGGTAAGAAACCCAAATAGATCATCCGATGTATGGAAAAAAAGAAAAGGTTTTCTTGTTTGACGAGTTATGGTGTCACTGCAAGTTTTATCATCTGAACACTCTCACCAGATATGGAAGAGGAACAGAGAACACAGAGCGAATAGTCTGAAGCATTTAGGCGTAGGGTGGGGGGTGGGAGGGGGAGGCTCTGTAATGCTGTCAGGACAATGTCTGAAGCCCGAAGTCTAAATCCCAAGGCCTTTTATCACTCCTCCCCTTCCTAGCAGCTTAGTCTCCTGTTTTCACACTCCACAGCCAAAACCCTCTCTGTAGCTGTGACTACTACTAACATGGAGAGAAGCATTGGGTGGTCGGGAGCAAAACACTGGAGGTTGAAGCCCTGATTCCCTATTCACTTGGTTTGTGACTCCAGGGTGGCAACTTTACTTCCCTGAACACCATGGTCTCTTGGGATGTTGGCCTATAAATCCAACCAAAAATCTGGACCATCCACAGACATGATATTCAATATTTCAAACAGACACAAAGCATTCTCCAGTCTGGTCTGATCTCTCTCCTGAGGATTCCCAGGGCAGAGGATTCTCCACAATGCCCAGAGTGGTCCATCCCAAAGGGCTCAATACCAGAATCTTAGGTTCGCATTTGGGAACTTTACCCAAAATAAAATACATCTGAAGAGGGAACTGTAATCCTCCCTAAGTTATCTGTTAAGCAGCAGTTCGTAGGGGAAGTCAAATACATGTTTCTAGAAATTTCCACTCAGGAAGAAATTATAATTTTATAAGGGAAAACTAAGAAAGAGGTTGCCACCAAACATCATTTGGGTATTTGGGGCCTGTACTTTTTATTTTTCATTTTTTCCCCAACTCAAAATCCAGTCCTTGTATTTTCGAATATAATCCTTCCCGAGTGAAGTTGACAAGACACAACAAAGTTGAGGAAGAGAAACACAAAGACCTAGATAGTAACCTATTCATTTTCCAAAGGAAAAAAAGTAACCACTATTCTAGTGAAGAAAATAGCCCTTCATTTGGTCTCTTTTTTTGTTTGTTTTCCCCTCAATTTAAGAGAAAAACTTTTCAAATTCACACAAAATGGTATATTCACTGTCTGCTTTTCTGTGGCCGTCTTCAAATACATAACCTCTTAGGTCACCACGAAACACTTTTTTGAAATATGTCTCAATCTGTCTTTCAGTCTGACAATGAAATTACCAGGCAGTTCAGCATGTGACATGACTGAATTAGGCTGGAGCTGACCAACTGCTATCATTATCGGACTCCATTCTTTACTTCCTGAGGGGGGAAAAGAAGAGCCACTGAAAAAATCCTGGAGCAAATCGCACCTGACTATTTGCACAGGTAAGGCGACCCAGTGGGATCACACTGCTCCTGTCTCCCACAGATCTCAGGGCGGGAGAACTACTGAGGCAGAACCACGCATGTTTAAACTCCTCCGTCGCTGCTTCGCCAGCCTCCAGTTTGTGACTCCATTAGTTGCATACACCTGTCCAGCTCCCTTTGGACGGACAGGGAACATCCTGAAATGTCTTCAGACTAAAGTTATATAGAAGTACTTGACCTTTTTAAGAAACACTGATCAAATTTGCCTTGACTATTTCACTATACCATGGGAACAATCATAAATGGCATATAAAAATTCAACAGCTACTGGGATCAATAAGCTGTCCACGCAGAATATATATATATATATATATATACACACACACACACACACACTTATATATAAATATATGTATTGCATAAATATAGATTTTTTAAAAAAATTGATGAAACCTTGCTGCTATTTCAAGTAAGGCTGCTTCAGTTCTCATGTTCACAGAGGAGCTGGCTTCCAGCAGGCCTGATGGGGGATGCCCACAGACACGAATGAAATTCTTACCATGGGCACTGTCTTTCTGACTTAGGGCACTGTCTCTAGAAGGATTCTGTTAAGATGCAAATATTTTATCCAGAAGGGGTAACATGTTGAGTAATTAGTAGCTTCCAACATATTTGCACAGATGTGTTTATGGATTTAGCTGGCAGAAAACAAATGCTCGAGGAAGGGCTCAGGGCAGGTAAGGGTGATGAGGACATGGCTGGAGGGCAATCCAGGGATGGTAGAAGCTGACCGAGAAGATCCAGGGGTGCCTAGAACACCAGCAAAAGATGCCACAAGGCTGCCTCAGGGTCCCAGGGCTGGAGAGGCTGGGGTTGTCTGCTATTCCACAGTGCCTTGGCCCCCACTTCCTTCCTGAATAAAGCCCAGAAACAACACGGCTCCAATGTGTCTTTGGAATATGTAAGCACAGCCCAGAAAATCTCACTTAGAGGCATATGCAAATAAAATGAGATTGGAGAATTTCCCCTCCGACTCAAAACAAAGATACAAATATATTCTGACAAGTCACCCAATAACCAAGCAAATATGATGTGATGTGTTGTTCATGTATCATCTGCCTTTTATAGTACACACTGTACCAAAAACTATTCTTCTCTCTCTCCCCCTCCCTCCTTCTCTCCCTCTTCCCCTCCTTCCTTTCTTTCATTTGGATTCAGAAGACACTAAGACATTTTTCCCAATAAAACTGAAACTAAACACCCAAAGAACTTGCTGGAGGAAATTCATAGGTGGAGAATAACCTACATGTCAAACCCAAGGAGCTCTAGTAGCTGGAGCTTCCCTTGGAGATCTGCACACACACACACATACACACACACACACTCACATCAGGTTTGGCAAATATTCCCATTTGAAGACCTTCCAAACATTTCTCTTCTCCAGCTACCTCACTGTCAATGTGATTTTTAAATTGCTTCGATGGTCACACAGGTTAAAAAAAATTAATAGCTTAAGAAGCTGGGGCTAAAGACCAAAAAGTTAAAACATTTACAGGGCAAACAATCTGAAGAGGCAGGGTAAAATCAAAACCAGAATGTAAATGGCCCCAGCCGAAGAATTTATAAAAGACCACGTCCTGACCTACTACAGAAATGAGAACTTTATTGGGCATGTAACTCAGAAAGGCAGGAAAGGCTCAGGCACAGAATACAAGGAATGTGAGGTTGAGGATTTAAATGTCAGCCAGGCAGGGTCAGGAAAACCAACACAACAATGCCAGGGAGGAGGAGAGGAGGCGAGACGTGCTGCGCCAATCCAGTGTGGTTTAGAACTTTGACTGCATAATTAGCCCATGTTGTAATTAAGAATCTAGAGGGCCTATTGAAACGAAAGCACAACGGGCAGATTTGGATTTTGCTGCACCGAGCCAGAATACTTAACGCAGTAAGAGTCTCCCCCAATTTTGGCTGGGTTCGCTGGTGGCTGAGAGTCAGCAAGGCTCATAGACAGTTTCGCACTACCTGTTTTATAACAGTCGTGACTGAGGGGAGGGAAATATATTAAAAGGCCTTAGGTGGTGGTTTCTTCTTTGGGTTTTGGATCCAGCTTCAGGAAAACACTTTTTTTGGTTGTGATTTCTCGATCTCATCATAGGAAAATGAGTTCATTACAGGCGTGAGGTCAAGGCTGAGGTGATCTCTAAGCCAATGAGAAATTGGCATTGCAGGCTTGTTTTATTTATAGAGACCTGTGATATCAAATTAGATGGAAAGGAGGAGAGGGAAGAATTTAGCTTTATTTAGAATCAGTGTCTCTGGAAGACATCTACTACCAGTTCTCTAAAGATATAAGACAATACCATGGGTTCTGTTTTTGCTATTAGGGAAATCAGAGGAGGAACGGTGATGCTTACATACTACACCACGGTTAGGAGCTAATTCAAAGGACCTATCTTCACATGGAAGTAAAGAAACCTGAGGAAAATGATGCAGTCTGTCCATTTCCACTTCTCTTTCATCCAATCCAATAAATAGACCCTAGGGGTCCCTGACTCAGCTTGCCTTACTAATGGGGGAAAATGAAACAAAGAAAGATGGGATTTTCCCTTTTTCCCCCCTAAGGATAGACCTTTTTACAACTATTTGCCACATTTAAAAAATCACATGCTAGAGGAATCATGGAGAAATGGAAGTCTCCACAAGCTCCGACAACACAAATATTTCGTTTCAGGGGTTTCTGCAATGCTCATTCTGGGAAGTTTTTTTAAGGCAGTATAAGGCAATAATCTCATTATGATCCATCAAGGAAAAGTCCATCAGACACTGACACCCGCCAAGATACCCAGAATAAAAAGAAAGGATGTCAGAGAAGCATCTACTCTTGGGTTCAGAATCCTTAATGCCAGGAAGGTGGTGACTTTAAGAAACACTTCGGTGAAACTGACATTTATAAAATCAAGAAAGGAAACCTTCAGTACAAATGTGGTGAGCAGAAGCTCTTGGGCCCTTAATATAGTTTATCTTTCACATAAAGGTATCTTGAAAACCTTTACACAAGTCCTTTATGAGGGAATAATTTCTGAGCGAGGGCAGACAATGGTCTTTCAAATCCATTCTCCGTTTAGAAAGCATTTGTAAGGAGGATTTTTTCCCAGCCACCGCATGAGAAGTGTGTGATACCCTTGGAAATCTCTGTAATTAACAATAAGCCTCTTTCACGATTGAAAGTGGACCCTCATACCCTAAAGTAGCACTGACGCTTCTATTTCTGACCTACACCCTTCATTTTATGCAATGTCTTTGTAAAAACCAAGGGCAAGAACGACGTGGAGAGAAATTTTCCAATTTTGGACCAGAGCCACCAAATCAATAATGGCGGAACAAAATGAATTATCAACCTCCACTGCTTCAATCACAGGGAAAGGCAAGGAGTTAGCCAAAAAGAGAAACTGTCAATGTTAAGAACTAGAATGAATTGACTTTGAGGTAGGCTTATATCTAATTAAATGAGACTGGGGGCAAAGTCAAGGTAGACTCATCCGCAGCTGATAAGGAAGTGATCAGAGGCAGGTGACTCAGCTCAGCTGAACTGCATTCTCCAGACTGGAAAGTAAAGCAGAAAGTGTTATGGGAGTATTGGGAGACAGAAGGGGGAAACTACAAGTTTTTCAGAGTTTTATCTCATCCTGGTCTTGTATCTCAGACTATCTCAAAATATCTCAAACTCTCACCCGTAGCAATCACATTACTATTGATATCCAAAGGCTCAGCAGGAACCTAAAACCCCCTGCTGTGGGAGGGCCTATCCTAAATGAAGGAGGAAAAGAACCGGTGAGGGGTACCTACCACTGGTTTCTAGCGGTGGGCCAACAGTTCTGAAAGCTGCCATGCATGTGGAAGCTTTAGAATGAGACTCTAGTTCCCAGACTCTTGCATCGGCCATCAGGAGCCACCTGTGGGGTGCCATTGAGCCTGAGAGGGGTAAACAAGGTCTATCTAAAGGCAGAAGACACTCCCAGTGGCTTCAACATGTGTTCCCTGGGGACTCGGCATGAAGATAGTCATAAAATGGGATCCAGCTCAATGCATGCCCCCCCAATGATGACACCCCCTATTTTGGAAGAAAGGGGAATTCCAAGGACCCTGGATTGTGCATGGAAATGCTGTGTGTGAGACCCCAGTCAGCACCTGTTTCGGGCCTAGAGGCCGTGTCAGGCGCCAAGAGCCTGAGCAAAGAAACGAAACCCCATCTTTTACCCCACTCACCACGCCCACCCCTGTGGTCTGCACTCAGGAAAATTGCACTAACCTTTCGCAGCAGACACTCCGATCAAAGCAGCAGCAGCTTTCTTCCACTGTGCCCTAAGCCTTACCCACACATCTTCGCATTTCCTGCTCCATTTGCAAACACACAGTGTTCTTTAAATGCGTGTAAGTGACGCCCAGTGCTTCTGGAACACTCAAATAAGCCCAGGATGACTCATCATTTTTCTGGTCCTGTACAGCTAATTATATGTTCAAAAATTCCTTTGAAAGTCACAAAATCTATCTCAGTACTCTCAGTGCTTTTAAATGGCAAAAGGGTTAGCCATGAAGGAGTGGGCCTGCCAAGGCCACTGAGAAATGCACAGTGGTGCTGAAAACAGCCTTTGGCCCCTCAACAGAGCTGAATTCCTAAGAGTTGTGCACACCCTTACCAGGAAATTATAGATCTTATTATTGGGGAACTGGGTGGCAGGTGCCAAAAACATTTAAATTCACTCCATTTCCAATTCATGAAGCCCATTGTAGCTTGGTATTATGGTTTTATTAGATTTGTGCATTTAGCCAGGAACCTATTATTATAATAAAATACAAAATGCAATTATTGTTTTCTTGCAGTGAGAACCTTAGAATTATCTAACACTTTATTGTTTCCCCATCAATAGAAATACCAAGTTTGAATTTTTTTTTAAAGATGTTTAAAGAAACGTCGCTCCCTCTATCTACTTTCCATAACAGTTCTTGCTTCACGCTGCTTAACAGAGAACGAGAGAAAAGGAATGGAGATGGGGGCCATAAGTCACCTCGGTTTTCCTTTAATTACTGCATTATACTTCTATTTCTCATATTCTCTATCGTTATCTCTGCCCAGCCAAATCTCCATTCCTCATTCGGTGCTCATTAATTGAGGTGGTGTTTGGGGAAAGGTGATCTATAGACATGAGTTTCACGTGGCCAAGTGCTCACCTCCACTATTACACACCAAATGGAGTTCAATACCCGTAATGGTCAATTTAGCTACTTGTCATATGATACCCCCTCCTGCCTGCATCCCTTACCGATGCTCTTACAATTCCTCTTTCCTCCTTTCTTTCCACTTCATGTTATTATTTTCTCTCTTCATCGGAAAATAAAAATGTTTTAGAAATACTGAGGGGAATCACATTAGATGTGAGACACCACAAAGTGATGCTCAGATCACTGGTCTTAGAGTTGGAAGGGGCCTTAGGTAATCATGTCATCCAGCCTGTCACCTGCCAGAAGAGGATAGTAGGGCCCAGGAAGTTCCCACTGCAGTTAGGGACAGAGTCAGGACCTGTCACCAGGGAGCCCTGACTGCACCCAACACTCAGCCAGTGGTATCATCTCCCATAATCCTCAAGAAAACTCATGAGGTAGACACTGATACTTCTTCCATTTTAGAGATAAGGGAACTGATGCACAGAGAGGTTGGGTAATTTTCCCAAAGACACACAGATAGTGTGAATCAGAATAATAATAAGGCAGAATCAAGATTTGAATCCAAGTTCATCTGATTACAGAGCCTTACCTCTAATAACTACACAGACCTCTGCTCTCCCTATTACCACCAGCTGACCTTATACTTAGTTATTATATATTCACATAAATAAACACATTGTCCATGATGCTATTTTACAATAAATACTAAAAAGCACAGATTTTGGAATGACGAGCCATGGGTTTGGCCCCTAGCTCTGTCACTGGTTAGTTAGCTAGGGAAATTTCATCAGAAACATTAACTTCATTGGCCAAATAGAGACAATTACAATACCCACCTTGAAGGGTTATGTTGCAAGCCAGATAAGACCATTCAGTCTTTCATCAGACGTATACTGAGTACCTACTATGTGCTAGGCACTGCTAAAGCACTGGGTACGCAGCCTCACTGCTCCTGTGGCACACGCTCTAACCCAAACCCCAAACACCATTAGGTGCTCGGTGACAGTGAAGGCGCAGTAAGGAGCGGGCTTTGGGTTCGTGCTAGCTGTCGAGGGAGAGGTCGTTTCTGCCTTGCTTTTTCTCTCTCTGGCTCTGTTTCTCTGCATGGATGTGAAACATAAAGGGATTTACAAATGCAAGTCATTATACTGGTCACGGGGGTGATTTTATAGCACAAGGTTTCCATTTCTTAGGAAACTTTTACCTATCCCCCGACTGGGCATTTTCCCTCCCTCCCCAGATCTCTTAAGCAAATCTGATCCAACCAGGGGTGTGTGTGTGTGTGTGTGTGTGTGTGTGTGTGTTTGAGTGTGATTACTGATTCCCCACATTTTATTGATTTAAACACTCTGGAAATTTTTGCACTGTACTTTCTAAAGATACTTTCCTTCTAATTTACTAAAGTTGAGGAAATAATGATAATTAACATTTGGGCTCTTACTGTGCTTCACCAGTGTACCACCAGGGCATCCATAGTATTTTTAGATACAGCTGTTAGTATAAGGAGTTGAATAACAAGCATTTAATCAGAAACTTAGACTCCTTCTCCTAAAGAAGTCTGCATTGGATTCAACTTACTATGATTTTTTACATTCATGTACTAGTTATTTACTTAGCATCTACTATGGACCAGGCACCAAGCTGGTACAAAGAGACTCTGCTCTCACGGAGCTCACAGTCTGGTGAGACGAGTAACGTGCAAATGGACCATGACAAGCAATGGGGGTCGACTGTCCTGTAATCACGGTGAAGTGCTGAGGGTTCACAGAGAAACGACTGGTGTGCTCTCTCTTGAAAACTAAGGTGAGGCTTCCCAAGCATCCTCTACGTCAACACAGCACAGACATCTAGGGTCTGAGTGTAGTTCTAGTGGCCTCTCCACCCCAACTTTCTGTGTGATCTTGGGCAAGTCACTTGCCTTTTCTAGCTCTCAGTGTCCCTAGCTCTAAAATCAGGTTAGGGATATAAAATAAAGCCAAGGAGGCCCACCCTCCCACAGGTAGGAAGAGCCCACAAGCCTGCAGGAGCTTGAATCAGAAATCAAGGCACAGAAGGGGGAAAGTCTGTGCTGAGCTCCAGAGTGAGCCATCGGCTTGCTTTGGAGATAAAAATGTGGTGAGAACAACAACAAACCACTTTTCTTTGAACTCTGGAATCTCACTCAGGCTGGCCAATGAGCACTCAGCCTGAAAGGAGGTCCCCCAGCACATCTCCAAGCCCTCAGTCCTCTGCATGTGTGGCCTCACCGCCCCTGAGCTCCATCCTCAAACCCAAAGCCAGGGCAGCGCAATGGATGCTTTGTGACAATGAAGGGGTGGGAGGGAGCCCACTGGGGCTTTGTGTTAGCTGTGGAGGGAAGCGCTGTCTCTGTCTGTCTTGCTACTTCTCTCTCTGACTCTCTGCATCTCTGCGTCTCTACATCATCTCCTCCCACCCTGTTCCCCACCCCTGCACCTCACTCTCCCTCGTTCTATACTTGAACCCCAGGAAGTCGAATGCATGCAAGCTTCACTTCACTCTATGTTAAACTGCTGTGCATCCACGGAAAGTATAGTACAAATACCAGCGACTGTTATTCGTTTCAGTTAATGCCTTTAAAAGACTCCCCATAATTTCCCAGAAAGGTATGTCTTATGCTGAGGCCCACGAGGAATATATAATATATTTTGGAAGAACTAAGCCAAGGAGACAGTCTTAAATCAGAGGCCTGGACACACAGAAGTCTTTAGGAAGTTCTGCATGTCAGGTAAGGGGAGGACTTGAAATCTTATTTCTCTTTTAATTATCTGATGCTCACACCACTCTCCTTTGTTGCCTTCAGCTACAGCTGATAAGGAAAGACACCAATAAATATCTTGGCGGTCTGAAGGGAGACGCTATGTTTCATGGGACTCCCTGCTTCTACAGCTGTTGTTAAAATATTACTGCTAATTAGCTGGCTAGTTATATATAAACCCTTACAAAGGAGTATTTTTACACAATCATAAAATAAATTAAACTACCGAAAATTCACGCTGTTAATTAAAATAACCCCTGTAGGAGGGGGGGAAATCGCTACAAGGCTGGCGTAAACAGGAGGCAATTTCACAAGCACAATCTGATGAATTTTATTCCCCATTACATGTATTTGCTAATATTATCAAAATTAGAAAACAAAGCAATTTTGTCTTGACAGTACTTCAAATGGAGGTAGTTCGAGCAGAGGAAGGAGCTGATCATATATACCCCGGGCCCTGAGGCAGTTCCCTATCTGGAAAGAGTATGTGATTTTTCAGCAAAGACGCTTCCCAATGGGGGACACACAGGAGTCGGGATGAGAGAGAAAGTGGGAGTTTCCCTCGTCCATGGGGGCAGCCTTTCGAATTCTGGGACATCTGGGGCCTGAGCTATCACAGTCACATTCCCCCAGTCCAGCCAAAGATGCAAACATTTGAAGATATGAGGGAGACTCTGAGGCTGAGGGGAGCAGAAGGTATAGAAAAATCAACTAACACAACCCAGTTCCAAGAATGGCTAAGACTGTTTACTCACAATTTATCAACATGGTTTGCATTTTGTCTCTCCCGTGTTTCTCCTGCCCCACATATAATGAAGCTGTACTTTTCTAAAGTTTGTGCATAATGCCTGTATTTAAATAATTGCCCAAACCTTTTGTGGATCATTCTTTTACGGGAGATCACAAGGAGTTAATCAAAAAGCCTAGAAAGTACTTTTGTAATGAAAAGCGCTGTTTAGGAAAGAATGAACTCAACCTTCAAGTTCTTTGGCTCTTTGTCAGCCAGCCAAGTTAAATGATAGACTGGAATCCAACTGGAGAACCCCTCCGGATGCAGAACATTTCAATCTCCCCGGACCTCCCAGCTCTGGTTGTTCAAAGCAAACATTCACCTGAAAATATATTCTTAAAAATCCTAAATGCACTATTTTATATCCATTTTGGTCAACCAGAAAAAATCCTCAGTCCCTTGGATCCATAATTAGTTTGGTTATTTTACAGCACAGTTGTGGGGGTTCATTCATTCTTATGGCCCTTAAAATCACGCCACAGGCTCAAGCCTGTTTAGCACCTAGTTTTATGAGGTGACTCTTCACAAAGGCTCACAGGCTGTGTCAGTGGGACACCAAACATCTGGAAGAAGAGACAAAACTTCAGTCCTAAATCCAGATGTTTTATCTGGGCCACTCCAAACATCCAGATGTTGGGGGGGCAGTATTTTATAAATAATATTCTGCCTTTCCTGCACAATCCAAAAGAGCAGGTAAAATGGGAAATACACATTGTTGCTTCTGGACATGCTGGAATATTTTATCCCTGTCATTTTGCTCTGCCACACAGCATTCTTCCAAGACCCATTTTGTACAGAATAACGTTAACATTCGCCAGCCTTTCCGGGATACTTGGGAAGCAGTAGCCAGGGTACCTGTGGCAGGCTACAGTCCTGCTCATCCTCTCTCCTCACTGCTCCAGCCCCCCACTGCCGCCCTGGGGAAAGATACCCTCATTCCTCGTCCTGCCCACTGCATAGCCCCTGGAGCAGATGTTCTGGCTTCCAGTCTCCACCGCCACACAATAGGCCAACTGACTGTTCTAAAAAGCCAGCTGAGTGCCTGGCTCTCCCTCTCCAACACCACCATGGACTCTGCAGGGCTCGGGGCCAGCTGGCCACGCTCACCTTCCAGCCACGTGCCCGGATGCTCACTACCTAAGCTGGCCCTGTGCTGCAGCCTAGGAAGAGTATCTTCTGGAATATTCCTGTACATCTTCAGACCTGCCTATCTCTGTAGTTGCTGTTTCCCTACCCAGAACAACAGCTCAGAAGACGTCCGCTCTCATTTCATGAGGATGCAACGTGATTCTCTCCATAAAGCCTGTCACAGCCTCCCCAGCAGAGTCTGAGGCCTCATCCTCAGCACCCTCCCAGCATGTATGCATGTGTCTCTGTGCATCCTCTCCGTCCGCTGGTCTGATCTGGTGCGTATATAACCGTCACCTGGTCTGCCTGTTTTACCTCCTCTGCAGCTCTTAAATTGCCTTCAGTAGCCTTGGTCTTAAGATAAATACCAAACTCTACAGTTTTGGAAGCCCTTGTGACCTCACCCACCTCTGCTGCCTGGGCTGAGTCCTGTGGCCTCTGTCACCCCCAGGTCCCTGTGTTTGCTCCTGTTGCACCACTTGCCGTTCCCCCAATTGCCATGCTAACCCTTCCCTCCCCTTTCAACCTCAGAAGCTCGTTAGTTCCCGCCCATCCTTCACAGCTCAGAGAAAGAAGTTTGAAGAGGAAACATTTCCCAGGCCCCCCTTTCCATCCAATCTGAGTCAGCTTTCATGGTTATAGACACAGAGAGCCACACCCCTTTCCCTCACTGTACTTAAGTTAGCACAATCTCATTATATATTTACTAAGGTGAACTTTTGATTAATGTCTTTCTCTTCTATCCGACTTCAAGCTCCACTGAGAGTAGAAATGGTATTCTTGCTCCATTGTATCCCCAGCCCCTAGCAAGGTACCTAATTCATCATAATTGCTTGTAAATGTTTGTTGAATGAATAAATGAATGATTTACATCCATGCAAAACATCATCACACCACAATTCACTCCTTGAGGACAGAAGCTATATTTTATTCCTATTTGGGTCCTGGCATACCGTGGGTCCTCAGGATGCACTTGTCAAATTAATACTGAGTGCAGAGACAGAGAGTGGTCCAGCATTTGAGCATCCCCTTTCACATACCAGTGAGCTTTCACTGGAATCATTCAAGAGGATAAATGGAACATGTTGGGAATCATCTAGAAGAAATTCAACCAATGGACTTGATCATCTGTCCTATCCTTTTCAACCCTCATGTTCCATGGTGCAACTAGAAAGGATTAGAAAGAGGATGGATGTGAGGAAGAGAGATCTACAAAACATGAGTGAAACTGTAACAACCCCCCCCCCCTGAGATGAGAGAGGTTCAGGACAAATGGGAAGAGCGGGGGGGGGGGGGGGGGTGGCAAGATTTTCTTAATTGCTGGCAAGTACCAGACTTGAGAGTCTCTATAAAATAGGTGTGTGGATGGATGACAGAGAGACATCAACGATTACAGTCTTAACTTCCCCAGCTGATATCTACTCACTCATTCTTAGCCAGACCCTTATTTCTAGATTTAGAGGCAGCTCAAAAGGGCTTCGACTTTGAAGATCCAGGCAGAAAACTGTGCTAGTTGCATGGAAGCATTTTGACTGTTTTCTCAGCTGTTTCCTAAGAAAACAGATTGAACATTTGTCACCTTGTTCCCAAATAAGGAAAGCGGTTTCACTTTCTCCTGAAGCAAAACTACAAGGTGGATTTGGCATTTGTTGAGAGCAGAGTGGGGTTCGGACTAATGTCATGCTGAGAGTTTCTTTGTTTTTCCAATCTTTCTACATAGTTTAATGTGCAGGAAGGTACATGAATTGCCCATGCCTCTTCATGGGGCTTCCTCATAGAATGGTCCCACTGGAAAACTCTTCTCTTCCATCCTGTCTCCAAAGCTCCTTCCTTTCTCCCAGTCTCGCAGCTTTGGCCATAATTAGTCAGTTTCTGGAAAATAGAATGGCTGGGGGACAGAGCAGAGGGGAAGGCAAGAAGGTCAAGACAAGAACCGAGCAACACATGATAAAAGGGGTCCCCAGGACTGCCTTTTATTTCACTGAATGTCTAAGTTGGCAATCAGAGTATTTTATGTCTAAGTCGGCAATCGCAGTATTTTATATATCAGGTCATATAATCAGACCATCAATTTTTGAGCATGTATCATATGCCATATACTTTATACATATTAACTCACTGATTTTCAATTACCTTATAAGTTCAGTATTATTATTTTCATCTAATCGGTGAAGAATTTAAAGCTTAGATAAGCTAAATAGCTTGCCCAAAGTCATACCAGTTAGTACCAATTAGCGTTGGAGCAGGATTCAAACCCAGGTTTTTCTGCCTTTAAATCCAGATCCGATAACCACATGTCAGAGACAGTGAGTGAGATTTTTCAGTAACAAAAACTCAGTAAGCTGTCGCACTAGACCAATCAGGGGCAATTTTGTTCCCAAGGGGACATTTGAGAATGTCTGGAGACATGTTTGGGTGTCACAAGTGGGTAGGTGCAACTGTCATGTGAGTAGAGTCCGGGGATGTTCCAAACACCCTATAATTCAGAGAAAGTCCCCACAACAACCACGAAAACAATCAGATCCAAAATGTGAATAGTGCCCAAGTCCAGAAACTCTGCAGGAGATACTCCCACGACACCAGCACGACCTTCTGCGTTAAAAAGGGAAACAGCTCACAGCTTTTTGACATACTGTCATACGCTTAACAATGTCTGGAACTGGCCGATTCTTTTTAAGAATGAAAAATGAAGGAGTAGGAGGGAAAAGAAAGGAAGGAGAAAAAGAGGAAGAGAAGGAGAAAACTGACATTAGGAATTTGCACTGCAGCACTCAACAGCTGGATCACATTACATGGAAATCAGCCCCGGTGACAGCACAACAGGCTGCTTTTGTGTCTTCATGAATAACGCAGTGCGCTGGGTAGCTGCTTTTCCCCATTTAGAAACAGGTAGTTAATGGGAATTGAAGTGATCAAATGCTGTGTACCCCAAGGTTACGTACATCACGGGCCTGGGTGACCCGGAGCTCATAAATAAAGCATCTGAGCGTCTTATTTTAGGCCTGGTCAGATAAGCAAGGGCTTGTATCATGTGAACAGAGACCACAGCGCGATATGACACTGAGCCTGCTAATTCCAGGACCTCTTGGAATGTGACATTTCGTGCACAGTACACTGAGCTCATGCCCTGTGGAAACTCCGTGGCCCGCCATGCCTTCATTTTCCATCTTCTCCTTGATTTGGCTGCCATGGGAGAAGGCTGTCACTGAGACGGACTTTAAATTATGCCAAACTCATTCCCTACAATGCAGAAGTTAATTTGAGGCACATTTGCAACTTATAACTCTGATTTACTCATTTGCTGGTACGCGGACCACACAGCTTGACAGCCCGCCAGCTCGCCCAAGCCATTCCTGCGGAAATTGTTTGGCCCAAGTTGTGACCCAGCTTGGCAGCTGAAAAAACAGCTGCCGGACAATGGCGGAAAGCAGAGTTGAATATAAGAATAAAAACGTCTATTCTTCCCCTCGAATTTTTACATATAATTATGCAATCATTTCCCTATTCAGATACTTTGACATAAATTGTGCTTAATTAAATTGTTGCTAATTTGTTGTTTTATTATTAGTTCATGGCTTGTTTGCTGATATACACCCACAAGCCATGCGCACGCACACACACACACACACACACAAACTCTTATGCTCAGCTATACTAGTGTCGTTGCTTTGAAAGTAATGAAAATGTTTTCTATGAATAATTTCTCTATCTGACAGAATAACAAAAGATTTCTAAGAGTGCTTATTCATATGGTATACAAATGGCTGGGTGAACAACCCTAATGTGATAATTTGCTGGTGTTATTGTTTCTTTTCTCATAGACTTCCTATGATCTGATAACATCAATCAAACAATATATTCTTTGCATGAAATAAATTCTCCCTACTATAAAAAAATAGTTCCCATAATAAATATATTTCCCAGTGATCAGTATTATACTGTTTCTCATTCAGATCCTGAGATTCCCAAGAGAATGTGTTCAGTAAATGCCTGTAAACTTCAATTTGGGGTAAGATGTACGGTCTAAATTTCCTACAAGACTGTCTAACTAGAGGGTCATTGACTAAAAGCTGTCACCAACTCATTCATGAGACCATCCTCCAGAAGAGGGGACATCGTCCTCTCACACATGTCCCCTCTCCCACTCCTTGTGGCATCTCCTCAGGAGCCAGCTCCTCTGCTTCTAACACTGTTTCTCAAAGTGTGGCCCTCAGAACACCTGCTGGTTACAAATAAAGATTCTAATAACCTCGTTAGGGCGCTTGTTAGAAGAGAAGGGTGCTTATTAGAAACGGAGATTCCTAGATGCCATTCCAAACCAATTAGATCTGAATCCCTGGGGGATCTGTACCTCTAACAATCTGTTCAGGTGAAATTGGCTCCCTTCTTTGAGCCTTGGGGAATATGGATTGAGGGGTAGAGGTGAGAAAGCAAAAACACACTAAGAGACAATCTTCCAAGGCACAAGGGATGCAAATGAGATTGAGATTGTGGGAAACATGCTTGTTAACTCACTGCATTTGAAATAAACTGATGTCACAAATTTCGTGCTAAAGACCACCAGTTGGTTAACACCATGGATCACCTCGACCTACAAAAAAATACCCGGTCTTCAGAATGATAACCCTGGAGCTCAGCAAAAAGAAAAGGGTGTGAAAACAGAGATACAAGCCTATTTCCATGATATACTTTTTTTTCACTGTAAAAATGAATTTTCAACCAAAAAGAGTGGAGGAAAAAATTTTCCCAGGTAAAACTCCATTTACCTCCTAAGCATTCTTAGAGGTTTTGCTTTATATCTCTCTGGTGTTCGATTCCAGCTCACCTTCATTGTGATATCAGAGTAAAGTGACTGGATTCAGAGTTCCAGAACAGGTTCAAAAGTAAAAAGAAAATAGCATAATTTATGCCAAAGAGATCAGTTCTACCTTCAGAATTACACCTGAACCCCACATGGCACCCACAGGGATGGCCAACTCCAAATACCTTTGTGAACCTCCTTCCAGGGCATTGCTGGGCCAGGCTGGGTGCGTATATGCAGGGCGTTAGCTAGCACAGTGCAGTCATTCCTGGTTGCTGTGTGGTGGGTGTGGTCATGTAAATGAAGTCACAGGGCCTATCTCACTTACCAAAGATCTCTTGCATTCAACCATTCCCACCAGCCAGAAGGTAAGCACTCTAGTGGGGAGAATTGTGTCTTCTGTTTCTCTGTCCTCTCATATCATCTAACATCTGACTGGATATATAACTGTCCTCGAAAGACTCCTGTGTCACGGAAAGAACCAGCCTATGAGGGTCAGCCTCCAATGGGATATAGAAAGTCCACAGCCCCAGTCTATGGCGACAAAAACCAAATATACCACATTTTCAACCCTCTGCTTCCCATACAGGGACATGGATTTCTTTTCCAAAACACTCAGAGATAAGATGGCAGCCTGTCCACATCTGGGGAGAAAAATATATCACCAGCAAGTGTTTGCAAATTCAAATCCTTTCACTTTGTAACCACGGAGAAGGAAAGTACCCTGCCCTCACTCAGGGACCGTGACTCCTCTGCCTGGGTCCCAGCTGCATGAGAGATTTACCGTATGGCCTTGGGCAGCTCATTTCACCTCACAGTGTCTTAATTCCCTCATCTGGAAAATGAAGACGTTACCTACAGCATGGGCCCAGCGTTTCAAGGTTAATGCGCGAGGAGGATATTGAAAGGCAGCGTTGCGGAGGGGTGTCTGATTCGGGGGGGAGGACATCAGGCACAGCAGTGCTCTTTGGGGTGGTTCTAACATATGCGCTATTACGAAACCAGGCCCTGAGTCCCGCAGCACACGTGAGGAGAGCAATCAGCCATTTGCAATGCACCACCTGGAGTCTTTTATCGTTACTGCCAAGTGGAGCCGATAAAGCAAATGAAACAAAGGGTCGGGGACCCTAATTTATCAACCATATTGATACAGATCTGATATTGACAGGCCACAGGCCACTTTTAGATTCAGGTCAATAAATCCATTTCATAATACAGTACAATCCCAACACTTGGCCTTCAGATCCATACACCTAGATATTAGAAATCCATCCCACCTTGCCTGCAGTCTGTCAAATGTCACCGTGGAGTGCAGAAGCCACCCTGCCAAGTCTGTACCCCGAACCAAATCCCAGTAGAAACTTCCCAGATATAAATAACCACTATGAACATACAGGGAAGAAAAATAGCTACAAAGTTTCACTCTTACTTTTCTTCCCCCCTTTTAGCCTGTGACAAGTAAAAATCATAGAGTTACTCACTCTCCAAAAAACAATCTAAACCCAGAAGGCTTAACCAATTCAATTTTCTAGTCACTGCGACAACTATGGTATTCTGTAAAACAGCACTTGGGGCACACGCACAGGCCTCATGTCCTGGGCTCTTCACAGGCAGCCCCTGCTGGCCACTCCCAGAGCAGCTTCCGCTCTTGGACGCACTGCGGGCGGTGGCGTTTGAGGGCACTCAGGGTCTCCGGCCATGAAGGCAGATTCTTTATTGACAGTCGAGGGGCGGAGGAACTTTCCTTCTATGTGCAGGTTGATTGGAATCCTGGGGAATCAGTCATGAGGAAATTCCAGTTTAATAGCCGGGAGGAAACCTACTCACTGTTTGCAAGGCCTGGGAGAGGAACATTAAAAAAAAAAAAAAAAAAACAGAAGTGAAACTCAAAATGGGGTATCTGGACTGGACTAGTGCACAGACATGTGTGTGGTCTTGGTCGAATTATTTAGTCTCCCTCAGCCTCAGTTTCCCCATCGTAGACAGGTAAAGAAGGCTATTGTGAGAATCAAATAGTATAGAAGCCTCTAGTACAAAGTCCATCACATAGTAAGTGCTCAATAAATACTTGTTAAAAGACAATCTAAAACAAGAAATACTGAATTATTGACAACCCTCTTTAACCAATAGGCAAAAGTTTCTGTATCGAATGCATACCATGTGCCAGGGTATACATACCTACTACATGACAGACACTAAATGGTGGGAACAGAGAGGTCATAGGAACAAATGTTGATGCTAGTCCTCGAGGTAAAACAAAGGAAATGCACAGAACTGGATAAAGAGAATGGTTGTTTCTGGATACGCGACCCAGGTCTGGAGGCCCAGGGACAGGCATCCCACCCCGAGGTTTGGAGGACTGTGGAATTATCCCAAAATTCCTTGCCCGAGGGTGGCTGGCTACACTCTGGTTTCTTGCAACTTGTAGACTAACTCCTGTGCTCATCTGCCCAGGGAATGCAAACTCATTTTCATATTAGCCTCAAACAGTTGTTAGGAAGGTAAGTCTGCTGCAAATAGAAAAGCCTCGGCATGGATTAGTTTAGGATTACCTGAACATCCAAAGGAAAGACACGGGCAGACACAAGTGCCATCCTGAAAAGCCAAAGGTAAATTAAAACACCATGTCGAGTATCAAAGGTCTTGTTCCTATTGAGGTGCCTTAGGCATTTGCATCCTTGGGCCCTGGCCTCTTGGCAATCTGTCTTCAGCACAATAAAAAGACGGAGAAGGTGGAGGGGTGGAAGAAGAGAGAAGGCAGAGGAAGGGGAGGGGGTGGAGGAAGAGGAGAGGAGAAAGTAAAGAACTGTGAAGTAGCCCAGATCTCAGTCTGCCTCTGCTCAGGCTTTCTGGGCCAGTGGTGGGTGTTGTACCTCTTCCCAGTGAAACCTCAAGAAACCAGAGTGAACTCAGCAAGCTCCCAAGGCCAGTCATCTTTAGCAACACCAAATCCTATAATGTTCCATGACATAAACATAACCTTAGGGCAGTTTTGCTCTGTAAGGTATGGGGTGACTGTAAGAAAACCGGACTCCTGAACCTGGATCTACTGAATGAGACCCTCTGAGTTAAGGACTAGTAGTCACTCCATCGCAGAATCACCACCCTGAGCCATGTATGGGCGCTTGACCCTGCTGAACACCCCCAGACACGGACTCTTTCCTTTCTTGTGCCTGCATTTCACACTTGTTCTGACCTCTCCCACCCTGCAAGTTGACAGCTATCATTTCTCATTGCTTGAACACGTGACTGCCTGAATTTTTCCTATTTCTTCTTCTAGCCACTGATGGTGATTTGGTGGTTACCAAAACCTTTTTAGCTTTAAAACACATTCCTGAAAGCTGATTTGTAGGCAAATGACAGCACAGAGCACTTCCTGTCAGAGACAGGCAATGGAATGTAAGCCACCTTGTTCTCCTGTGCGGGTCTCCCTGCAGGCATCCCCTCAGGCCAGCTCCACCCCCTCAGGGGCTCCTCCCCTCATTCCCAAGGTTCTGCAGAGAGCCTTTCTAAAACCACTGAGATAGGCAGGGAGGGCTCAGGTGGTGGGGAAGGGTAGGGGGAAAAGGCAGAAAACTGTACTTGAACAACAATAAAAATAAATTAAAATAAAATAAATAAAACCACTGAGATAATATAATATTCTGGCAGGTCTTGCCATACTTTTATAGTGACACCTTAGTTTTTATAAACATTCAAAGTGATCAGAGAAGCTTGTTTTCATGAAAGTTGGTCAATGTAGTGCAAAGTCAAATGTGTATTTCTTTTTATTTGAGAGCATCTCACCAAATGTATAAATAGCCCCGATGTTATAGTTGCAAAGTTACCCCTTAGAGTGAAAGGTCTTAACGCAGAAAACAATGATGTCACTGTATTAGTAATTAGTCTACTATCTACTTTGGAAAGGCTCTCAGAAAAATAGTGGGCAAGAGAACTTGCCTTTTCAACAACGACAAAAAAATTATCTCCTTTGTAAAAGAGAATGTCAACCAGAAAAACTTTCAGGCCTTTCAAATTTTAGGCATCTTAAATAGACCATGTTCTAAATATTTTAGTGTATTAATAGTCTACCAATGAATTGCAAGTAGCAGTTTTTAAAATTTAAAACATATTTAAGCAAAGTTCTCTTAATGTTCCTTTTGACTTTCTCTTCTAAAATTTATAATTTGGCGATGCAGAATTTAGAAAGTAAGTTTAACATTATATACACTAGAGGGGGGAGGAGGATACGTGGAGGATACGTGATTCCTCTGGTGCATTAGGACAAGGTTCAAAGTCATGTCCACAGAGGGGCAAACAGTCAGTGTGGCCAAATATTGGCAATTCACAAAGATAGGTAAAAGGTATACAGAGTACTTCTTACACTGTTCTTTCAACTTTTCTGTAGCTTTGAAATTTTTCAAAATACAATTGGGGGGAAACGTTCAGATAAATCACGGTCACACAGGTAAGACAAGCCTATTCAACAGGGCCTGGAACAGGGTGGGGAAAGCGAGGCCTCTATGGTGCAAAATCTAAGGAGGCCTCTGGGGGACCCTGGGTGTGAGCACCTCACTGGCCTCACCCTAGTGCCAGACCTAATATTCAGCATTAGCAAATCCACCTGCTTCCTCCAGCTAACAGTAATAATTAAAAAGAGAAGAAGCTCCAGGCCAGTTTTATCCATGCATTCGCAGACTCACTAAATCTCCAAACACAGACTGACTCCCACCCATATGCTAAGAGACTACTCAGCTAGGAACCTACTCTGTGCTGATAAACCATTTGGACTCTTGGACAAAATAACCTTAAACCAAATTCCTGTCATTCATTTCTGCATCTATGTGTTAAATGCTGGGGGCGCTGTGATGACAGACCAGTCCCTGCTAAAATATCTTCCCTATCTCCAGACTCTGTTTTAATGCTATTATTTATAACATCATCAGCAGCAGCAGCTGTTGACACGTCTATTTTCCCGATTCAATTCCCAAGGCAAGGAAAAGGTATTATTCATCTTCGTTTTTTGACACCCACAATGGTGGTAGATAAAATGGTCAATAAATATTTCTTGAAAGGATGAAACCATAAATCTATTTATTTGTTCTTCCTCAAAGATTTGCCACATTCAGAGGAGTAAAAAACTGCCCCCCAGATTGCCTAATAATACTAGCTAATATTTGCTGGGTGCACAAGCTGCCTGGTATTTTCTGAGCTCTTTCCATACATGAACTCAGTGAAGCCTCGCACCAACCTGAGGTTCGCCTTTCACACATAAGCAAACAAGGGAGACTGAGTTTCTTTCCCAGGGTTGCACAGCATGGAAGAAGCCACACCAGGGTTTGCCCCCAGGAGCCCAGCTCTGGAGCCTGTCCTCTCAGCCACTCCACTAAGCCATCTCAGAATTAAGACCCAAAGAGGTACTGCCCAGCCCCAAATAGCGCTCCTCTCCAGCCTGCATTTCACCCATTATTACCTAGAAAAATCTAGAGGGCACCAGGGACACTTTCAGCAAAATGATCCTGGACTCTTACAGCTGGGCAGGCAAGTCAGACTTTGGGGAACTTCCTGCTTAACTTCACCTTGTCTAAATATAACCAACTAAAAATAACTTGAAAGGAAAGTGTGTCCGAATGGCCAGAGGAGCTGCAGAAGGCTGCAGAGGCTGTGCTGTGAAAGCAGGAGCCTGGCTGGCTTCCTCCTCAAAGACCCTGATGCTTTTCAACATCAGCAAGCTGCGTATTGCGATGAGAAAACTAAGTTCCCGATTATAGGAATTCCATCATGTATTTAGTTATGCAATAACCTTATTGTATTAACAAGTGCTAGGGCACAGCCACAATTGCTGAGATTTTGGCCATTTGAAATTGAAGTATTTATTCTTCCCCTTCAGCTGATTACTTCTCATGAGTCTGTCCATTTTTCTGGGATTATGCAAATGACCCTATTTTTGAACTGCTCCATTGAGAAACTCAAAGCAAATCAGACCCCAGTCTTGCCACTCCAACTTTTAGGTATAACCTCACTACAGACTGAGCATATTTCATGGGGGAATATCTGCAAATTCCCATCATTTTTGTTTTCATTAATCACTTTAGGCTCTTACCTCTTTTGAAATTCAAATAAATATAATGTAAATATAAATAAAAAAGCAGTTATACAAGTTACATATTTTCAATGATGCGAACACAAATACATTCTTGTTCATTTGCATAATAAAGACTTATCCCAAAGGGTTCATGTATCAGACTATAAAACCCAGAGTATTTCATCAAAACATCTAAAATAGATATGCTGTGATGTTGTTATGCATTTCTATTTGCCACAGTTACCTCGGCAAATATGAAATGTAATCATGCAAAATTAAACATTCCATACATTTTCTATTCATTCTCTAACACTCTCCCCATACTCCAAAATAGGCTATCACACTTTCAAGTTTACAGGGACAAAAAGTGAATCAAATTCCTTGTTTCTGAATGCATTACAAGTAATAGATCTTTTCACTTAGGGCTTTTCATCTAGGAATCGCCTGGCTCTTCACACATAAAACATAATTACTCCATACAGTTGGCTGCCTCCCTATCCAGCACGATTCTTCCTTGCTGATGATCACTCACAGGGAAGCCATACCTGCGTTTTCTCGGGTAACATGGGTCCAGGCTACTAGGAACTATGTTTCATTTCCTTCAGCATGACCAGGAGGCACAACCATGTGCAGGAAAAGCTGGCTCCTTCTCCCGAACAAGTAAAAGTTAAGAACACAAACTCTGGACCCCAATTGCCTGGCATTTGGATCCCATTTGCACCATTATCTGTGAGGTGATGGAGCAAGTCTCCTCACGTCTCTGAGCTTCAGTTTTTGCAGGGACAAAATTGGGACAATAACGGTACCTATCCCATCGGGTTGTCAGGCAGACGAGATGAGTTAGTACACGTAAGTCACTCAGAACACAGCCTTGTGCTGTCCAGAAATGACACCTGATACCTTTCAGAGCCATTTCACAATGATGACCTCATTGGGGTCTCTCCATCTTCCAGTGAAGTAGTGGAAGCGGATGCCACTACCCTTATGCAACAGGCGAGCAAAGAGAGATGCGTAGAGGGCTCCTCAAAGTCGGGACCAGAGCCCCTGGAACCAAGTCTAGTAGTATCCTTCCGCTGTTTTCCTTTCTATCCAGAGCAAACTGACTCAGTGACCCAAACAAACCCTGGGGTGGGGGAAGGGACAGGGACAGGGGTCTTGTTTCAGTGGAGACAGGAGAAGCATTCTGTTGCCAAGGCTTGCCTCGCATAGCAAAAGAGACCCAGATCATCAGAAGACACAGCAACAAGACTGCCTTAATCATGATTTCGGCTAACTATGAAATGAAAGTTAATTTCATGCCTCGCATTCACAGACAAAAAGATTCAGTGCTGTTTGAATTCTCTTCAGCTCAGTGACAGTTAGTAAACAGGAGGCTTCGTGTTCAAATGCTTCAAATCACCTTTCGTATCTTGATATATTATTTATGCACTCAGTTTAAAATAATCAGCAACTCGGAAGTAAGTGAGTGGTCTCTAGTACAAACTTTATTTTTTCACTCTGGCAGTTACTCTAAAATACCAGTAAACAACCTTAATTCACTTCTAACGAATTAGTAGGCTGCTGCTGTGTCTGCAGGAGGCAAGCAGATTGTGTTATTAACCAAAACAACTTTCTCCCTGTCAATCATCTGCACGTCACAGAGGGATGTGGGCTTTACTGTCTTATTACTCAAACCAATCCATGGGTGCATGTGACTTCAGTTGGTTTCTTCGAGGTCATTCTCTTCCATACCTTTGATTAGATCTCTCGACTCTGAGATGCAGAGTGGGGCCTGGAGAAGGCAGAGTCTCGGGGCTGCTTGCTAAGAAAGATACAGACAAATGAGAACCTTCCCAGAGGGGTAAAGGGGTTGGAAGTCATTGCATACAAGTTCCAGTGGTTGAGGGAACTGAAACTAACAAAGAGACCACTCTAGGGGGGACCCAATAAGTGCCACCAAACACTGGAAAGGGTGTTGCTTTGGAAGAGGAGAACTTGTTCTTTGTAGGTATGAAAAATGAAATTAGGACTCAAGGGTGGAGGATACATAGAGGGCTGATTTGGGTTCAACTCAAGAAAGAATGCCGTAACTACAAAGAGGTACCTCTGGGGGTAGAACACTTGCCTCTAGAGGTTCCAGGCACCCATCAGATGAATCTTTAAATCAGCCAGGAAACAGCACTAGATGAGACATGTAGTCCCTTCCAGACATAAGATCCTACAGTCCCATGAGTCTCCAGGCGACTCACAAAAATGGGCTTCAACAAGTAGTCAGGACACTTTTTATATTTCTCTATATTAAGAGTTTTTAAAAGATGACAACCAGCTTAAAAAAAACACTACATGTTAAGCACTGGGCATGTCACCAGCCAATTTGCTATGTCAACCAATGCCTTGGCAAAATAAAAAAGATGTACCATTCAGCAGGGGAAATCAGATGAAGCCATTGCTTTGGGATTGTGCAGTTTCTGCCTGTTCTCTGACTTTGTGGCTTACAGCCCTTGGCCATTCTGTGGACCAGGCCACTCCCAAGCCATCTGGGCAGTAACATAGTCAGAGAGGGGTGATCCACACTTAGCTCACCATTCTAGTTGGCCTCCTCCTTCAACCAAAACACAATGCTTAGCAAGTTGTCTGAGGGACGTCTCATTTAGTTTCATCATTAACAAAACATTGCTGACCTAGTGAAACATTCAGTTTCTCCTTCCAACCCACCATTTCTTTAAGACACAAACTGACTGCTCAGAACACAGAGTGAAATGCAAGTCAAATAAATAAATAAATAAATAAATAAATAAAGGACAAAAAGGTGGGGCCAGAGAAATCAGTACAGCTTGCACTCATATCCAGGGTTCACATCAGCATTTTTACACACTATATAGACGTATATTCTTCTAAATTATCTAGTAAACATTGCCTGAATATTGGGGGTGGGGGGTAGGGGATCAGGCTTTTCTATATCCAACATATTGACAAATCATGATAGAGTTCAGAAATATTAAATTCCTCAAAGGAAGTCAGGTTATTGATATTTGGGTATGAAACTTGATGTTACTTATTCCCTAATATGGCAAGAAAAGACATCTGATATTTATTTGCACTTTGGAGTAACAGAACATAACATGACAATAACGCGTTATACTTACAAAGTACCCTTCATCCATGGGGCTCCAATTCTACCAATATTAGTTCACTGATTTTCGCAAAAAACCTGAAAGGCAGAGGGTAAGTTTGTGTTACCCCCACTTCACAGATGGGGATATTAAAATGCAATAGGCAAATAAATTATTGGTCCATCACAGTGAGAGAATTCAGTAACAGCAGGACAAGAATGAGAACCTTCATCTTCCCCATCACAGTGCAACTTGATCACCCACCTTTTCCTTGGGGACTGATGTTTCTGACTTAACTTCTACCACCATTTCAATCCACTCAACACATGTTACCCAGAGTACAGACGGTGCCGAATGTAACCCCTTGGTCGAATGAGCCCAGATACCAACATTCCTTTAATACCAGAGAAAAGGTTGTGAATATGGAAGAAAAATAAGACTGACAAAATACAACCATCCAACTAAAATTTGGCCTGAAAATAATGTTACTACTGTTCGGTGTGTTATGTACTTATTTCACATGTCAGTACATGGACTTGTCTTTAAAAAGTATTCCAAGGACGTTAGAAAGCTTCAGAAGTGATCTTGCCGACAACATTTTTAGGGGGGTATATTTTAACAGCCCTTTCTAAGACACCCCACCCTTTCAACCACTCTCAGGTCACTGACTCATGCATTGACCAAATAATCAATATTTACTGGGTTCTTACTCCATATAAGATTTGCACTCCAAGTGGCTTCTTGGAAGATACAAAAATGTGCATGACACAGATCCCATCATCAAGAAATCTGTCATCTTGTGGTTCAATGATTTGAGCACAGTGAAAACCACTCTGATCTAAAACTCTCCAGAAAGAAGGTGAAGGGAATAGTCAAAGAACATATACTCACGACCCATGGACATGAACAATGGTCTGGGGATTGACTGTGGGGATGGGGAGCAGGATAGGTGGAGGGGGGCAAAGGCGGAAAATAGGACAACTGTAAAAACATAAACAATAAAATATTTCAAAGGAAAAATAAAAATAAAATAAAATTCTCTGGAAAGAATTGACATTTCCTGGACACTCCTGGTGAGTCAGTGATACCAATCCCAGAAGGACAGCACCTTCAGAAAATACTCTCAGAAAAGATGAATTTGGGCTCTGTTTATGAGACATACTATTTGCGATTGCAGTAGTGTAGAAAGATGGTTCCTCTTAAAAATGCCCGACCCAGAGCCTTCCCAAAGGCCATGACTTGAGGGTCATGGTCTCCCGCTATCTTCTCAGCGGCAGCCACACTGACCTCTTGGCTTGTCCTCAAAACCCCCAGCACATTCCCATCTCAGGACCTTGCTTCCTTCCAGTTGTCCCCTTTCCTTGAAACAACCTTGCTGCAGGCATTCCCGTGATCGCTGCTCATATGCCACTCCAGTGAGGTCTCCCCGAGCGCTCACCTAAAAGAGCTCATCACGCTCTGTCCCCTGACTACTCTTCCTCTTTCTTCATCTCTCTACCTCTTTTCCTATGACTCCCCCTGCCCCCAACTAGGACCTACACTCCATAAAAGCAGGAACTTTTGTGTTCACCGCTAAACTCCAGGGTCAAGGCGCTCCATAAATATTGGCTGAATGAGGCAATGGCAATGCTGAACTGGGTGCTCTGCCCTTGTCCTGTACCTCCTTTATTCTCACTGGGATACTGTTATAATTACAAATAAATGAAATTCAATACTAAATCATAATATATTTTCCCACCTGTGGGGGAAGGGGGGATCTCCACAAACACTCATTGTAATGTTTCTGAAAATATAATAAACACCAGTTTTTATTATTTTCCCTCCTCTTGATTGCTAGAGCCCTGGGCCGAGAGTCCAGTAACCTCACTCTATGCCCAGTTCTCCTGTGAATTGCCCTGTGGCCCTGACCTCTTCCTTCCTCCTCCGGGGCTTTGTTCCCCAGTGGCAAAATAAGGAAGGTTAAGAAGCTTATTTCCAAGGTTCCTTCTGGTTCAGAAACTATGAAGAGCAACATACAGGTGGTGGACCAAATTACACTCATATGTCTACATCTTCTGATTTGATAGCATTAAGTACAAGCTTCTCACAAAGGTAGCCAGGTCATCTCATACTAAGCAAGTGGGAACCCCAAAAGGAAGAGTTTGGTTATCTACTCATACCTGCAAGCATGCCGGTTTTGGACAAACACCACAGATATCGCTGAAAACCTTCCCAACCCCTGCTATCACACCACCGACACACGACAGACATGCAAAGAAAGATGCCACATCCACTGTCTCCAAACATCCTGAATCATAGACACTTTGCTAGAGTCTCTAAACAGATTTCTTGTTTACTTGCACGTTAATAAAACCCGCACCTTCGACAGTCAGAATATTTTTCCCCAAGCATCACCAGTCAGAATTTTTTTCCCCAAGCATCTGAACATCCAAAGAGATTTAAAAGCAATTAACATTCATGAATAACAGGGCAATCAACATGGGAATCGCTAATGGCACTGGACAGAATCCAGAAGCTGATACTTGGATAATAGTGAGTCCCTGACATAGGTTGTGGTGTTAGTTAATTCTGGAGGGCAGGCTCGTGGTATGTTTTCACAGCTTTATGGGGCTGCTGTCATGGTCTCTTCTCTATATTGACCTAGCCCGCTACAACAAACTTCTTTTTTTAACAGCTATTGAAAAGAAGGCATTTTTGCATCGCTATCACACAACCTTTAGCATTAATGGTATATATTAAATTCAAGGATATTTTTAAATTGCCTACCTGACAAAAATGTTGAAATGTCATTTTTTCCCACTTAGGATCGCTAGACTACCTTCACCTGTTAGCTCTGGTAGCTAGAGGCCACAAAAATAATAGCTATGAATTTCCACCTTGAGGCTGCCCCAGTAAGTTTTGCCACTTACTTGCATACACGTGGGTTCATACCTCCCCGGTATATAGGAAGACAGGGACATTCCTATAGCACTGAGCTCTATGCTTGCCTTCTTGTCAGTTTTCTTGATGTTTTTGTAAATATCGTTCCAGAAATCCACATCTCCACCCCTTTTTTTTCACCCTACTGGGAGAGTCTCTGAGTAATAGAGAATGTTTCCACTGTTACTTTTCTTGCCTCCTTTTTCCTGGCCTCCCTCTCTCCTCACCACACCCATCTGGAATGCCAAAGCCAGGCAAATCTCTCTTTATCTTCTTGGGACCACATTCCTGAATCCTTGCCCCTGGCTCTCCTTCTCCCTGAGCCCAACAGTGTGAATAGTTCAACCTTCAGAGCCTGGGGTCTCTAGACCTACCCGTTTCTCAGTCCTCAGCTTCCTTCCCAGCCCTTCTGGGTCTTCAGGTGCCTCTTATGGCCAAGGCATTCACCTCTAATTACAGGACACCGTTCCTTATACATGGACTGTGAGCCCCATGCAAGCAGAAAAACTGGTTTACTCTCATTTTGTTACTTTGAATGTAATTAATCACACACAGCCTATTATGATTTTCTTTATTCTGTGTGGCCTAAGAAAATAAATTTATTCCAAGGTGGGGCTTTCAAATTTTTTCAACTAGTTGATGGTTAGATATGAGTGTGTGATTGGATAAATACCATTCATTTTGATAATATTTTTCTGGTTATTCTATTTCATTCATGTTCTATTCCATTCCTTTCTCCTCATTTGGTGTTTCTGGCTAGTAAAAGGTCCTCCTTCCTCTACTTAAAAATCCAGCTTTTTTTCCCTTCACTTTCCCACCCCCAACAGATTATGAAAGTATATCCCTGACCCTGGCTAGCTAGCTCAGTTGGTAGCGCATTCTCCCAATAACGATATGTCAAGGTTGTGGGTTCGATCCCTGGTCAGGGCACATACAAGAATCAACCAATGAATGCATAAATAATTGGCACAACAAGTTGATGCCTCTCTCCCTCTGTGTTTCTTGCTCTCTCTCTCTCTTCTTCCTTTCTCTCTAAAAATCAGTAAATAAATACATTTTTAAGTGTATCCCTATTTAAAGCTTTCACTTATTCCCTGAATGCAGTCAGCCACGGATACACAACTTGTAGCCAGCAGGCTGTATGCGTTAAAAACCTGTTCTGACGAAAACTTTATACACCAGACTCCAAAGTGAAGAAAAGTTATCCACAGACCCATACCTAAGAACTCCTCACTTTATCTCTGTGGCAAGTAGTTTCATATTCCCAGCGCCAGCCCCAAAGCGAGGAGACTCCAGCCTCCAAGGTCCTCCACAGCACACACACCTCAGTCATGCCTCTCAGCCCCCAGCTGGTGCCCTCCCCACTCTGAGGAGCCGCAGTTGAGATTAAAGTGCTTCTGGGGCCGTGGTAATCCAATCAGGGCTGGGTGGGCGTCAGTCTCTACCTCTGGGTCCGGAAACATTTTGGCAGAATGCCTTTCCACCGCACTCTGCATTCAGCACCAGACCTGAGCTCATATCTGATGCTTTGCGGAGGTGGGGTGGCCACGAGCACCCTGCCTTGGTGGCAGCGCCTCACCCACCTTCCTGACCCTGGGATATCGGAAGCACTTCTGCCATAAAGGAGTGAAGTGTGCGTGTGTTTTTTAATGTGTGTGTGATTCTGACTGTAGTCACCCACAGGTGGTGGGGGGTGGGAGGGAATGGGCAAACACTGAACAAACATACAGAATATTTTTAACTTCAAAGATGAAAGGAAGCCCATTTTTCAATCCTTCACCTTACCTAAGCACCAAGTAAAATATTCCACGCAGTCTGTATTAGTCGGCACTGCTCAGGGACCCTTATCTTTCCCAGATCCCTTTGGCGAGCCAATGAATCTATGCACCCCCTTCTAAGAAGAATGGGTTTTAAAGGATTGCAAAGGAGATTAATCGTATTGAAATTCTTTTCCATCTGAGGTTAAGAAGACCAGCAGGGTGTTGTTTAGTGGAAAGTCCAGAGCTGCTTCGGGACTTTCTAAACGAAAACTTGGGGTTTCTGCTGAAGAGATCTGTGCTGCGACAGTGACGCGCCCTAACACGAAGCGGGAGGTGGCGACCGTGCATCCCCTCCCTGCGGCTACACACCTTCCCGCACGCAGGTCTCCGGGCAGCCCCGTGCCCGCCAGCCCAGAGCCCCTCGGTGCCTGCTACACTGGAATTGCTACGAATGGAGACTTCCTTCACTTACAGCCCTAAGTAGATTTGAACTACCCCTGAGACAGAAGTGGACAAATGAAGAAGGCAATTTGAAGAGTTTGGGGAAAGTAGAAATAGGATAAAAACTTGCTTCGAACACTTACTCTTTCTCTAGATGTTTACTGAGCACCTACTCTAGGTTCATGGCAGTGAAAAAATGACCTGAAAGACTTTCCCTAAAAAATTTCACATCCAAGAGCAAGCAAAATAAATAAACGTAAAGGAAATGAACAAGTAAATATATGTCCAGTGGGGATAAACCCTATGGAGGAAACAAAGCAGAGGAGACTAGAGAGAACAATAAGGGAATGAATTCATACTCTGTGTCTCGTGCTTCCCCATTTGATGCCAAAAATGTTTTGTCACTAAGCTCCCACCGTGTTTCTGGCCCTGGAATGGATTCTAGGGATGGCAGAATAGATACAGATGTGGGTGATGTAGATTAGATATAGATACATATGATACAGATATAAATGTAGATATAGATGATATAGGTATAGATATAGATGATATGTATAGATATAATTAGGTATAGGCAACATGCATGGTTGGATGAATAGGTATAGATACTCCTCACGTGTTTGATTTCCAGTTATTTACATGTGAAGGGTGTGCAGTCTTCACCAGAAGGCTCTGTGTGCAACGGTGTACTCCTGACTGCAGTTTCTTTTAGAGGGCAACTGATGAATGCCCCAAAGGGGCCCCAAAAGTGGGGCAGGTGAAGTGGGGTCTGTGTCTGCTGCATGAAGGGTGTGAGTGTTGGGAGCACTGAGCATCAGACACGTGGGGCATGGGGTCAGTAGTCGGGTCCTCGCACAGCTCCACCTCTCGCCCCACTGAGTGACCGTAAGCAAGCTCCATCAGTGCTTTGAGCTTCAGGATCCCATCTACAAATCCAGGATCACAGGCCGCTGTGAGCTCAAAGGCAACCACGCTAGGAAACTGCCCAGCACAGTGCCTGGCACCAAGGAATTGAAGGCTGAGCCCTGGCCCCACTCATCTTATCATTCAAGGGGAAAAAAAAATACACACCAGAAATTCAAAAGCCCCAACCAAAGAACAAGGCACCCAGAGTAAGTTCACTTGACCCTTGAACAATGCAGGGGTTAGGGTCGCTGACCCCCCCAGTCGAAAATCTGGGTATAACTTTTGGCTCTATAGTTGCCCCTTTACATTTGCAAATTCAACTAACCCTGGATCAAAACCAGTATTTTCCATCGAGGTCGGGAGATCGCAGTTGGGAATGCGAAAATACTGTTTCCAATGATTAGTGGGTTGAACCTGGCATGTGAAACCTGAGGATGCAAAGGCCCTTCTGCATTTACTGGAAAAAAATTCTGCATGTAAGCGGCTCTGCACAGTTCAAACCCATGTCATTCAAGGGTCAACTGTATACAAGAATTGCTTTTACTTATTTGTTTTCTTTGTTTTTGTGACTAAATAGTTCTAGGGAATATTAGCAGACTATTTTTGAAAAATCCACCATCAAATGCTTTTTATTTATTTTTTTAAGATTTTATTTATTTATTTTTAGAAAGGGGAATGGAGGGAGAAGTGAGAGAGAGAAACATCAATGTGTGGTTGCCTCTCATGTGCCCCCTACTGGGGACCTGGCCTGCAACCCAGGCATGTGCCGTGACAACTGGGAATCAAACCTGAAACCCTTTGGTTTGCAAGCCAGCACTCAATCCACTGAGCCACACCAGCCAGGGCTCAAATGCTTTTTAGAAACCACCAATGAAGTGAAGTTGCCCAGGTCTCTTTCCCTGAAGCCTCCTGTTCTTTAATCTGCTGATATGAACTGCACACCTCCAGGAAATGTGAACAATGGACGCTCCCCACCCTATCTGACTGGGAAGCCCTTTGGCATGGAAAATCCTACCAGATGGTTGTTCACTGAAACAGACTTTGGGAAACATGGGTTTGCTCTGAGAACAAATGAATCAAGGGCCAGGAATATATACCCTATTGGGCTCTGACATGGTCTGGTGGTTCTCTGTGAAAAGGCTGACTTGGGCATATTTTCTGCAAACCGGAAAAGCCTACTAGTAGCGTCTCCCACCCCCTGACCCATGACTACGTCTCCCCCTTTTCTTATAAAACAAGCCATTATTCTGGGACCACAGTGCATTCGGGGGAAGTATCGGCAGCATCTGAACACTTCTCATTCTCTTGGACAGGTAATGCCCCTATTTTCTGCAATAAATGGGCTCTTAAAATGAGTTTTGTTAATTATTCTCTTTAAAGCCGAATCCTCTTCTGGCTACACTGGGGAAACCTGCTGCTTAAAGTCACTCTGGGTTTTCTCTGTCATCAGAGTGCTTTGCGGTACGTGGTGTGCGTGCCTTACTTTGATAAATAGAACGTCAAAGCTGGAAAAAAAAAAAAAAAAAGAAATTCTATAGGGAGGTATTGATACACCAATGATCAGCCCCAAAATTACCTACTTGTACATGAAGATTTTTATATTTGGCACTTTTCATGAAGATCTTACTTAATATTAGAACATTAGATACATTGAAGAGGGAGGAGTCGGTGAGGAGGAAACTGGGCTGAGATTGTTCCTCACATGCTTCGAATTCAATAGTGAGAGGGAGGTGAGGGGTAGGGAGATGAGAAGAGGGTAGGGAAGGGCCAGGAGAAGAGGGGAGGGGAGAGCAGGGCAGGAAGAAAACTAGAGAGGGGTAAGCAAGAAAGTTGTTGAGAAGTATAAGGTGGGGGGCAGGGAGCACAAGCCCACAGATTAAGTTGTCCCAAGTCCATACCAAAGGCTGCATGCAAGATCTCTGCCATTCATGGGACTTGGACTGCTAAAGCCTTGTGAATCAAGTGCAGAACACAACCGCAGAGCACAGGTGGCAAACACAAGGCCTGCAGGCCGAATCCAGCCCTCCACCTTGATTTATCCAGTCCAGCACCTTGTTTCTACCCGGCGGCAGCACCAAGCTCTCACTTAACTGTTAAGGAGTAATTACATTTTACAGTCCTAAAATTACATTCGGCCCTTTAAAGGCAACTGTGAGGCTGATATGGCCCCCAGTGAAAATGAGTTTGACACCCCTGCCATAGATGCTGGAGTTAGTTTTGAAATAGACCTTTTAGGTAATGTGAAGCTTAACTAGCGGGTACTCCAAGCATTTTGCATGCTTGCTGCTGGCTTGTGGCTTGGCTAGGAATGGTAGCTGCCCAATTAGCAGCAGCCTCCCACCTGGGACAGGCCCCACTAGGTGAGCTTTAACCCTGCCTTAGATGTGCCACTGAAGAGTGGGTTGGTGGCATTGTAGTGAGCGGAATGGTGGTCTGGCTCCGCTGGCTCCTTTAGTAATGCAAATGATGTACACAGAGGGGAACCCTCTGGGTTTAGAATCAAGCATTTGTTCTTTCAATCAGTCTTTCCTGAGTGCCTCCAACACCTCGGGAACTATTTGGGGTCTTGAGAATACCTCAGTGAACATAAAGTCCCTGCTCACAAGGAGCTCTACATTCCCCTGGAAAGGGGGACACCAGCAAGAATTTCTCCTGGTGGTAAGAGCCCTGAAGAAAAGCAAAAGAGAAAGAAGGAACAGGGAGACTGTGGCCTTGGGGCAGGCAAAATGAGCCCAGGGCAGGCATCCCTGAAGCAAGAGCATTTAAGCTAATGCTTCAGTAATGAGAAGGACCCCATCCTGCAAAGATCTAGGGAAAGAACTGACGTAGGGTAGGCCGCCATCTTCCTGGGTCTCACTTCCAATCAACTAAGCTTTGATAACGCTAGATTCAAAAGCACACAGACATGTTTAATTTTAAAATCTAAAATGGTGCACTTTGCCTTGTTAGGAAAATATATCCTGAAACTCAGGTATTTTTAGAACAGTCCACTTCAGTTTCCTCAAGTACTTTTTTCCAGTTCTACCAGAAAACCCAAATAGCCCGGGTACATCAGCCTCCTCTAACTACCTGAAGCTGCATTCATCAGGCACTTCTTAAAAAGTGGGTCTTACTTCAAAGCTGAATGACTTGATTACTCCCATAACAGAATACATTACACTGATTACAGGATTATTCACGTGCCATTTGGAAAAGGTTGGGCAACATTTCTCAGTGTTCCACCCACCAACAAACAGAGCAGTGAAAGCAGAAAACATAATGCTAATATTCAAATGCCCTCCATGGTGTGATCCCATGAAGAAATTCCTCTCCACTCCTCTTTAACCAATGTAAAGTTGGTGGGGGGCGGGGGGGGGCGGCTCATTTGGTACAGCACAGCTCAGAGAAAATAAAAGAAAAAAGCATTAGCAGGGGCCCTAAAATAAGGCTGTTCCTACAATCTGACATACTCTAGGCACTCAGCAAACACTGGGTCCTCTCCCCATTGCCCTCTCCCCATGCATGCCAGACCCTGAGCATTGATTTTTATGTCAATAATTTGCCAATAACATATTCATTGGCTCATTTTTTAACTGTCACTCCAGTGCTGTGTTTTCAGCCTGCTGCCAATTGATTCAGCTTCATCAATTCATAAGAATGTCTTGGTGTGAGAAGAGGGGTGAGGAGGTGGAAGCTTTATAACTTTGATTCACTGCTAATCAATAATTAGCATTTTGTGCCCAAGACAATCAAATTCACATTATTTTACATTTTTAAAGTTTGTAAAGGAACACGTCCTAAAGGCTGAGATGAAAACAGGACATTGTAAGTTCAAATAAGCCATAAATTAGACAAAGAAGCATCATTCTACTGAAAATCATTTTATTAGCTAATCAACGTGTCTTTTTTTTTTTCTATTGGCATCTACTTACTGTCATGTAATTTCCATAAGGAAACCATCTGTATTTATAAAAGAATTATCTTTGTGGTGATCTAGCAATCTACAAACAGCAGTGATATTTAACTTTTCTTAGGGGATCAATTTTGGAACTGGGTTAAAGGATTTATAAGTCTGTTTTTCATGATAAACCTTACAAGGACTTGTTCATACATCTCTGCGACATTGGAAGCACTTGCAATGGAAAAACAAAAACAACAACAAAATGTAATTTTGATTTATTAAAAAGGTAAGGTTCTGTATCCTGACTTGTACATTTTGTAAACAAGCAGAATGGGTCTCCACTATAAAGTCCAGAAAAACAATCATACACAAAAGATTTTCTTTTACTTTATTTTGCCTGAAAGGGCAAATTAATTTTCAATGTGATCTGATTCGGTGCCCAATGGCTCAGATGGAATCCAGTATGAGCCAAGGTCACTGCTATCGGTTTAATCAAGATCCAGCCTACTCACTCAGTTATGACACATGGTCAAACCCTGCCTTGTGCATTTCCTAATGCTGGCCTTGCCAGGGCAAGTCATTGGCCCAGGAGGGCCAGTCAAGCTGGTGGGGATGAGCCAGCAATCCCCTCACCACTGACGGAATAGAGATTCATAATAGACTGCTTTTGTTGGGCACACACTTCATAGATGAATGACAAAACATGGGTACAGGGAGATACTTGTTTAAAGGATTCCAGTGAGCCCTAACCAGGCAGCTCAGTGGGAGCATTGTCTCATATAACAAAAGGCTGCAGGTTCAATCCTTGTTCTGAGCACATGCCTAGGATACGTGTTTGATCCCAGGTCATACAGGAGGCAACTGATCTCTCTCTCTCTCTCTCTCACTCCTCTCTCTCTCTCCCCCTCCTTCCTTCCCTCCCCTCCCTCCTCTCACTCTAAAGTCAATAAACATATCCTTGGGTGAGGATTTTAAAAATCATAACAATAATTTTTTTAAAAAGGGTTTTGGTGACTATCAAATAGGACCTCCGAGAGAGCCTATTTGGTTTTACAAAGGTATATTACTTCAGCTATGAGTCATTCCAAAAGAGGAAGATGAAGTTTGAGAACATCAATCAAAGACAAAAATCTCCTTCTTGGTTAGGATATAAATTTCTCCAGTAATAATCAATTACTTTGTAAATTTAATTTTAAACAAGATTTAAAAGAATTATGATTAAAAATGTATAAGGTGTACTAACCAACAAAATACAAAAGCAAAATAAAATTAATATTTACATTTCATTGATTGATTCTTTAATTTGTCCATGTTCATACCCACATTCTTTATTAAATAAAATAAGCACCACAGGGACTATACATGTTTTGTTCATTGTGCCTGATACTTAATACAACACTCAGTATATGGTAGGAATTCATGAACATGTTCAAAGGAAGAGAGGAAGGGGGACAGAGAAAGAGAAAGAGAGAGACATCAATTGGTTGCCTCCCATACAACCTGTGATCACACACAAGAATAAATTCAAAATGGATTAATGACTTAAATGTTAGACCCAAAGCCATAAAAATCCTAGAAGAAACCATAGGCAGTAAAATCTTGGACATTGCTTGTAGCAATATTTTATGTGATATATCTCCTTAGGCAAAAGAAACCAAAGAAAAAATAAACAAATGGGACTACATCAAACTAAAAAGGAAGGGTTTGCACGAACAAAGGAAACAATCAACAAAATACAAAGACAACCCACAGAATAGGGGAACATATTTGCCGATACATCTGATAAGGGGTTACTATCCAAAATTTATAAAGAACTTATAAAACTCAATACCAAAAAAAAAAATCCAGTTAAAAAATGGGCAAAGGATCTGAATAGACACTTCTCCAAAGAGGACATACAGATGGCCAATAGACATATGTCTAACTTCACTCATCATCAGAGAAATGCAAACTACAGCCACAATGAGATACCACCTCACACCAGTCAAAATGGCTATCATCAACAAATCAACAAACAAGTGCTGGAGAGGCAGTGGAGAAAAGAGACCCTCGTGCACTGTTGTTGGGAATGCAGACTGGTGCAGCCACTGTGGAAAACAGTATGGAGATACCTCAAAAAATTAAAAATGGATCTGCCTTTTGACCCAGCGATCCACCTTCTGGGAATATATCTGAAGAAACTCAAAACATTAATTTGAAAGAATATAAGCACTCCTGTGTTCTTTATAGCATTATTTACAATCACCAAGATATAGAAGCAGCCCAAGTGCCCAGCAGTAGATGAGTGGATAAAACAACTATGGGACATTTACACAATGGAAAACTAATGGGCCATAAAAAAAGAAGAAAATTTTACCCTTTGTGACAGCATGGATGGATGGATGGACCTAGAGAACATTATGTTCAGTGAAATAAGCCAGTTAGAGAAAGAAGTACCATATAATTTCACTCACATGTGGAATCTAATGAACAAACTGAACTAACAAGCAAAATAGAGACAGACTCATAGATACACAGCAGGATGACAGCTAAGGACTGGGAGGAGGTTGGGGATGGAGGGATTGAGCAAAGAGGAATAAAGGTTCATGGACATGGACAACAGTGTGGTGCTTGAGCTGGGGAGGTAGTATAAGGGGTATAAACGGTAATGATAAAAATACAATAAAAAATTTTTTTAAAGTATGTGTCAATGAGCAATTGAGTGGAATGTCACCAAATCATATTAGTGATTGAACTAAGATATAACTATTCTATTTTCCTCTCTCTAATATAATTTTATTGCTTTTAAAATATAAAACATTTATTTCCTTGAAATAATTTGATCATACACCAGGGTCAGAAAGTAATCTTTCTAGATCTTGGTTTTTGTATTTGCTTTTTGTTTGTTTCTTTTTTGAAATATTATTCATTGAAATGTTAACATTTGAAAGAATTTTGATCATTGAATTTTTTTAATATTTTAAGAAAACAGTGTTCAGGAAAACATAACAAAAAACCTACTCAGGAGTAGAAAATGGGTTTTCTTGGGGAAGGATAAGGAATCAGGGTCATTTAACCCAAGAAGTAATTTGATTAATACCTCTGTGGGAAACGAGCATATGAACTCTGGAAGCAGAAGTTCTATTTTCAAGTCTTGACTCTACCACTATGCAGTGAGAATCTCTCCATGTCTTTTTTCTTATCTGTTAAAGGGGCATATCACAATAATTAAATGAATATAATAAATATGCAAATAGCTTAGCACATAGTCCTTGATCACTATGAGCTGCCTTCATCACCACACTACATCTACATCATCATCATCATCATCATCATCACCACCACAAAAAGAACTCAAGGTCTACTGTAATAAAGGGCACTTCAGAATATCCTGGTTATAACCACAAGGGAAGCTGGTAACAATCTTTCTTGAGAAAACACTAGAATTAATTCAGAGTTCCAGCACTTCTCACATTAGCATGTACAACCTTGGAACCTTGGAGAAAATTCTTCAACTTCTATCTCTGTTTTCCCAGCTCTAAAATGGATCTAATAGAACTTATTTAATGAATACATTAAATATAGAATGCTGACATTTTTAGAGAAGTGCACATTCTGACAACAGTCTGCCATAAAAATGGCCTCCTCCTTAACAACTCAGGATAAAAATTTCCAGAAAGATTATGAACTTGAATTCCAGCTCTGCTATTCACTAGATGGGTAACATCTCTTAAATTCTCTTGCCGCAGTTATCTGGTCAGGAAAATGGGGGAAATAGTATGCTCCTTGTAAGGATGAGAAATCAGGCGTGCAAAGTACCCAGGAGAAGAAGGCACATCAGACACATTCACTAACAGGGACCTCCCATTCCTCTCTGTTAAACCATGATTCAGAATATTCCATGTTTAGTATGTGTATCCCCACACTCTACAACCCTTTAAATGAAAAGCATTGTAAATAACTTGTAGATGATCTTTAAATAATTATTTATGGTTTGGAGGGAAAAAATGTCTATAGAAACATAAAATATCCAGGGTATCAAGTGTACACTGTAATAATTGTGTATGATCACTGCTAATACAATTCAATCTAAATTGCAGTCTCATATTTGACATAATTATACATAACCAAACACTAACAAAAATTGCTGCCTTATATTTCAAATTAATAATTATGGTAGTAAACATTAACAACATGTCAGATATAAGATGGTGATTTGTTCTGAAGTGTATTAGAGATCATTATGCTGTATGATAATTTTAATTACAGTTGGGTAGCGAGAGTGCACACAGCAGCCTACAGCTCCAAGTGCATTATGGGAACCAGCAGGTCTTCTGCAGCCCCAGCTCTGACTCCCATTATCCAAGTTCAGGAAATGCACTATTCCTTCTCCACCTGGAAATGGTGAACCAAGTTTCCCCTGCAGAATCAGTATTATCACAAGGTTTGGAACCATTCTCCCAGGGTTTAAACCCTTATTCTATTACTTTCTGGCCATGTGAACTTGGCTAACTGTAATTTCTCTGTGCCTCAGTTTTCTTGTCTTTGAAACAGAAAACCCGGTAGTACCTACTTACCCCAGAGGATGCTAATAGCAGCTGAATAAGATAATACTTGCCCTAGCACTGGGAACACAGTGTCTTCCACACATTATCAATGGTTGTTATTATCATTTTGCATTAAGATAAACCTGATCAATCATTTTCCTAAACTTTTAAGACCAAATACCCTATTTAAAGTAGAAAGGCGCTGAACATTAGCCCCTATCTCTCAGGATACTTTATTCTTCACAATTTAGTTTGTCCTTTCTTCTCTCCTCCCGTGCTTTCTCCACTTCTCACTCACTCAGTGTTGAGAGTCAAGGCAAAGACCCTGCTCTTTATGTTTTGACCTCTCAGGAATGTCTGGCTTTGTTTGTCTCATCCTTTTTTGGCTTGTCTCCAGGTTGGCTTTGACCGTGGCCTCTAAACATAGTCCAGCACACATTGCATGCTCCATTAACGGTAACACTACAGAGATGCTGAGAAATGCCAACCCCACAAGTGAGTATAGGAGCCATGAGACTCCCACCTCCACCCATGTTACAACTTACCTGATCACTAGGCCCTAATTTAGGGTTTTAATTCCCCTCTCCCCACCGTCCCCCTTACCTACCCCCAAAAGTTAGATTTGTTATTCTAACATAAAAACCATTTGTGTATTCAGTCACCTATTTCCGCCCCTTTTTAAAGATCTCTGGATTCATTCAACATAAAAAATAAATTTAAAAGATCTCTGGTCTTGCACCGCCTTTGCAGGGCTCTCCCGGCCCCAGGATCTCCTTGCATTTACATGGTCTCCTGCGTAGTGGGGAAGAGCTCCCAGCATTATGATAAAGCACCTTCCCTGCCTACATTTCCAAACTGTTTCAGGTAAAATATCGAGGGGAACAGACTGGACTGCTAATTAGAGAACTGTCTGTAACCACCACGCGCCACATTTCCACCGGTGCAATAAGTAAAGATTCTTCATTAAAATCACTGTCCTCTGTAAGGGAAAGCTATTTCAAATGCAATAGATCTAATTCACAGGAGTGACCATGCAGACTCAGGTACAGTATTCATTATTAACTTAAAAAGTATGCCAAATCAATTAAAAACCATTTTAAAGGGAAGGAATAAAATTTAGTTCTACCTAACTGCAGCTCGGCTCTAATTTATCTTCCAGCCACTTTCAAGGGATTTTACTTGATTCTTCATCTAACATTCATCAGAAAGGGTAATTCTCGGGGAAATGACAATGGCATTTCTTGCATCTTTTAATGCAAATGTTCCCATTCTTCGGAAATGGAGCGCCGCTTCTCCCATAAAGACTCCCTTCAAGGTGCAAAGTGAAGAGCTCCGGGGATCTGCTTGAGAAGAATAAAACGTTGCATTGCAGAAGCCGCTCTCACTTAAAACACAGCCTGCATCCTTATGACAAATTGTATTCCAAATATAGGTTAGTTACAACATGTTTGTTATAAGGCAAGGCATATGAATTCCTGGCCTGTCTTTCTTTACAAACATGTCAAGACTTGTGAACCTTTAATGAAATGCAGCATTTTAGAGGCAAGAGGAAGCTACAAAAGAAGCCATAAACAAGAGGATCTTTGCCTAGCCCTGGGACCTTCTTATGCTGGTGACAGTTTCCCATTATCAGAGATACTGAGTCTTCTCAGAACCAAGTGGGCACCGGAGGTCACTGAGACAACCACTCACCAGCGTACAGATGAACAGACTGAGAGAAAACAAGGGTTTTCCAACATGCTGGGACTGGTGAGGGGCAGAGACGGCCAGTCCCAGGTCTGGCCTGACCACTAGTGCCACATGGCTGACCGGGCTGTAAAACAGACTTTGCCCTATTGGGGCACCCTTGCAAGTCCCACGGGGCACCAAACTTCTGGTGTTCAGATAAAAGTTTCATAAACCTTAGAAGGGAGCTTATCCTAAGAGGGATATTTTTAGTCATGCTACAGAAGCTAGTGGGATTAGTTTTACATTTGGCATCTTTTTAACCAAGGCGCAGGAGTACAATTCTTCTCATTTGGTAACTCATTTTCTCCCTTTTAAGTAAAGCACCACTCACCCCCCGTTCACTGGTACCCAGAACCTCCTACCCAATCCCTCCCCAGAACGGGACTTTCTGAGAGACCAGAGCACAGCAGCCTGCCCTGGTCTGGGTTTAAAGCAGGGGTCAGCCACCCTTTTCTGTAAAGGGCCAGGGAGGAGTTATTCCAGGCTGGGCAGGCCATTTCGTCTCTTTGAGCGACCTAACTCTGTGGTGCGCAAGGAGCCACAGACAACACGTGAACAAACGAGCACGGCCGTGTTGTGGAAACTGTATGTATCCACGCCAAAACTGAATTTCATACAACTCCCATGTGTCATTCTTCTTTTGATTTTTACTCAACCATTTTAAAACACAAAAGCGAATCTCAGCTCATGAGCTATCCAATACAGGCAGTGGGACAGATCTGTGCCCCTCCGTGCCACCCCTCAGGTTGCCACCCCCTGTTTAGGGTTATGACATCAGTCACTATAAAGAAAACTTCCTTAACATAATGCTCTCCAGTTCCATCCATGCTGTTGCAAAGGGTATAAGCTCCTTCTTTCTCTCTGCTGCATAGAATTCCATTGTGTAAATATACCATAGTTTTTGGATCCACTCGTTTGCTGATGGGCGCTTAGGTTGCTTCCAGTACTTGGCTATTGTAAATTGTGCTGCTATGAACATTGGGGTGCACAGGTTCTTTTGGATGGGTGTTTCAGGGTTCTTAGGGTATAATCCCAGCGGCGGAATTACTGGGTCAAAGGGCAGTTCCATTTTTAGTTTTCTGAGGAGATTCCATACTGTTTTCCACAGTGGCCTCACCAGTCTGCATTCTAACCAACAGTGCACTAGGGTTCCCTTTTCTCCGCATCCTCTCCAACATTTGTTTGTGGATTTGTTTATGTTGGCCATTCTGACTGGTGTGAGATGGTACCTCATTGTGGTTTTAATTTGCATCTCTCTGATGGCTAGTGATGCTAAGCCAGACAGTGAGGGACAAATACCATATGATCTCACCTTTAACTGGAATATAATAAATAGAAGAAAAAAGGAAACAAAATATAACCAGAGACATTGAAGTAAAGAACAGTCTAACAATAGGCAGGGGGGAGTGGGGAGGGGACAGTGAGGAGAGGGGATTACAGGAACTACTATAAAGGACACATGGACAAAATTAAGGGGGAGGGTGGAGGTGAGGGAGGGAGGGGGGTTCAGCTGGGGTGGGGTGGAGGGATGGGGAGAAAAGGCACACAACTGTAATTGAATAACAATAAAAAATTAAAATTAAAAAGAAAAAAGAAAACTTCCTCTTGCTACCCAGATGCTGTCTTTAAATCCTGCTGTCGGCACTCACCTGGCTCAGCCACACTTTCTAACAAATGTGCTTGCTTTTCCATTGGTGTGCATCAGGCAATACTTCAGTGAGCTTATAGCTGACTTGCTAGTGACTTCAAGAATCACACAGTGTTCCTGGGCAGGACTGTCTTTCTTGGTGTGAAATGAAACTGAAAGCACTAACTTGGTCTCCGAGAAACAGTTGTGAGTTTATGTCATTATACAACCCAGATTAAAAGCAAACTTTTTTCATCTACTGAACAGTTGATATATGTTCTACTGCTGGATTTTTAACCTTCATACATAAATACTGCTTTAATTTGGGGAAACAATAGTTTAGTTTTGCACGTGGACAAGATTAGCACCAACAAGTCAATTGTGAAATCATTATCAATCTTTTGTCTGTACAATGAAGTAGGAGCGCTCCATTTACATACCTTTACACACAGCCCAGCTCTACCGGCATCAGCATATTACAAAAACCAATTTTCTTACATCAACTTCTATCTACTTCTAATTCTGGAGCATAGCTCTGGGGAGTTGCTACAAGGTCTGTGTAAACTGAAAGTCTAAATAACATTATGACGCCTATTACAGAACTAATTTATAATCTAATACCCCAGTCGAATTTAATATCCTATTTATTTATTCAAGCAAAATATCTGGAAAAAATATGTCACATCATAATGTAGTTGTTATGAAAATGGAAAAATAAAACAGAACTTCAGAGACGGCATGATAATTGCTAGGGGCAGGTATGAGCAAGAATTCCAGAGCCCCTCACATGAAGGAGAGATGGGGCCCTTTAATAAATAGAGTTTTTGCTTTATAACACAATTATTGTCAAATTTAGTATTTTACATCAAATTCACAACTTTAAAATGTGATTCCTATTAATGTTATCTGCTCAGAGCTACTGCAGCATAAAACTGGTGGCCAACAGATGCCACCTCATCAACTGTCTGTGACAACTCCACTCCCACCCCGGAAGGAAGGACTGGGTTTATGGCAGCGTTTATAAGCCTGCATTGCCAATCCAAACGTGCAAGTGATGAGCATATATATGCTACATACTGGCTAATGGAAAAAACTATAGGCATGCTTCTTGGAATACTAAGTTTCATACTGATTTCCTTATCTTAAAATAAAAGGAAGGAAGGAGGGAAGTAGAAGAAGGAGGGGGGAGCGGGGAGGGAGGAAGGAGAGGCAGAAAAAAAGAGGAGAGGAAGGAAGGACAGAGGAAAGGCGTGGAGGAAGATATTATGGCATTTGAATAAGGAAAGCTACAGAAAGCATAAATACAAACACATTGTTGGGGTGACAGCTTCATCCTACCAGTGGATGCTCCTGGCCATCCAGGAAGTGGAAATGAGTTGATAGAAGTTGAGTGGGGCTGGAAGTACATTTCCAGGAGAATTCCCACGACAGAAAAAATACAGCAGCACCTGAATGCCTCCAGTAAATAAGGAAATGTCTATCACTCGCTTTTTCTTGAGAGAGAAGCCATGTCTGTAGTTAAGATAGCAGCCCAAAGTCATGCTCACGCCAGGTCTTGAAGTACGTGTGCAAACCGGGGAATATGCACACACACATGCACACCCACACTCACAGCAGTGACTTTCAGTCCCCACAGAAAAAGCAGGATAAGCAGCTGTCCATATTGCAGGGTCTCAAACATTGAGGTCTTTGAATTTTACACCAAACCTGCATGCCTGGATTATAAATCTTAATCTAGATATCGTGTGTGTGTGTGTGTGCATGTGTGTTTAAGATTTTATTTTTAGAGAGAGAAGAAGGGAGAGAGAGAGAGAGAGAAACACCAATGTGTGGTTGCCTTTCACGTGCCCCTTGCTGGGGACTTGGCCTGCAACCCAGGCATGTGCCCTGACTGGGAATTGAGCCAGCAACCCTTTGGTTCACAGGCTGGTGCTCAGTCCACTGAGCCACACCAGCCAGGGCTAGATCTCATGTGTTTTTAATAAGTTCCCCAAGTTATTCTGATGCATCTCAAAGTGTAGGCACCAGTGGCCTCCACGATTACATTTTAAAAGCATCTAGGAAGAGTCCTTTGGTCCAGAAATTATTATAACACCATTCTCCCAATACCCAAGAATTACATAATTAGCAATTCATTCTTTTGCCTTTTAAAGGTTTTCTGGTTTCCAAGGGTACTGAAATTAACTCAAATATACCTAGGGGAAGGAATAGCTTAAGTCCTCATGCTAGCACATGCTAACTCCCTGCAGAAATTAAATGAGGTACCCCTAAATGGAATGGGCAAGAATCTGATCCATAAAAGGAAGGCATCAAGGCACAGGAATGGACTGAGTCCTGCACATGTAAACACACATGGGTTAGGTGAGCACATCCAACTTCTGCACACAATGCATGGGTAGCAGGGTCAGGCATCCCAGCTCATCTAGTTCTACTGAGTAGAGTCACACGTCAAGAGGAATTCACACTCAGGTCCCTGATGTGTTCAGAATGAACTTAGCTCCAAACGGGTAGTCCTCCATGGGTATACATTTTCAAAAACAGACACACGGAGATTTGACATGCGCATGCTCTCTCCTGACAGATGGGCCTCCTCTCATGGTTTGCCTTTTCCATATACATCCAGCCAGAGCCTCTATTTCCTGAGCATCTCTCCTGACATAGATTCTGGCCCCCTCTCCCCACCAGTGTCAGCTCAGTTGGGATGCCTGGGAACTATGAAGACCAGCTCTTCCCTGATCCATCATCCCTGTTTGTTGTGAAAAGTGTACACACGTGACAGAAACCCAGTTCAGCCTCTACTGATTATTACCCATAACTCTGGCTACTCGTAGAAAGGGCCCATGAAATACAATCCAGGGACATAAATCTCCCTAAGAGAGATGAAATCTGATGGGAAATAAAATTTCCTCGTTTCATTTATTCCCTTGTTTAAAAGACTGACTGTCTGATCAGCTGTAAACACTAACATGAGATTGGCAGGGGGACAGGGACAGAAAGTGGGTTTGGGGTCGGACAGACAGGACAGCAAATGCTCCCTGCACCACTCACTCACTAGCTGTGTCACCAGCGAGTGACTTGCCTCTCTGAGCTTCAGTTTTGTCATCTCTAAAGTAAGCATAATGAGCTCCCTTGCATGGTTGCTGTGTTAATACACTGTAATGTACCAAGCACACATTAGGAGTAGCACACCCCTACCTATAAATTCTTCTTAATAAAAAAAAAGAGATAATAATTAGCTACCCCCCCAAAAAAATCCATACAAGTCCAAGCTATAACCTATAAGATATTTTCATTCATTCACCTGATATTTATTGAGCACCAACTATATGTTGGTCCTTCTCTAGGTGCTAGGAATTGTCTCAGCTTGACCTCTAATTTTAAAAGGTTACAGTACTAACACTTAAGGTGACAACCAAGAAAAAACAGTGGTGGGAAAAAAAATCATACATTTTTTGCAGAAATCCATACACTGCACACAGGCTCCATCCTCTGTGACCTTCACGGATAGTGAAGAGTGTGTCCGACCTCTCAGAAGCCTCTGAGACCTCCAGCCTGGCTCCTCCCCTGGGTTCTCTTAGCTCCTGGACGAAGGTCGATCTCTGAGGTCCCACATTGTGTTGCCACTTTGATTTAGCAAACTGACAAGCCCCTAGACTGAGAGCTATATAAGGCAAGAGACAAAGTCATGGTCATCTTTTCCTTTCCTCTCTCACCAGAAAAGTGAGCACACAGGCTCGTCCAGCGGCCCGTCTGGGACTCTGCTCGCAGAATAGAAAGCCTCACCACAGACACCCGCCATGTTGCTCCTAGTGACCAGAAAGTCTGTCCCTGAGCTTAAGTGGCTGAGCTCCAGATATATTTTCCCAGAGCAAAATATGACAAACAGAAACTGTTCCTAGAACAAAAAGAACAGTGCACAAGGCTGAAAAAAATTTTCATCGGCGTTAGCACTGCCACTTCGACTGGCCAGCAGAATTGGGCACTGCTTTTCCCATCTGATCTTTGCGGCATTCCAACTCCAAGCTTCTGTGATCTGACCACGTGGCAAAAACCATGCTCCACACTCTTCCAACATGCTTCAACAACAAAATGGTCTTTGGCTTGAGTGAGCCAACAGACCGTCAGTTTCCTTTTTTTCCCTAAATTATATGGTGCAGCTGATCAAGAAGCCTTGAACTGACCCAATGTTGGGCAACATTTAAATCACTAACGCGAGTGTTAGTGATTTCCCAGGAATCTTGAGAAAGAAAAACTATGAATCTAGGGAGTGGTCCCTGTACAAGCCTATTCTTGGGTCACAGGCAGAGGAGTCTGCAACTGGGGACAGGGAGTAGAGAGGGGTTCAGATGATGGAGAAAGAAGAAACAGGAAGAGAGAAAAAAAAATTCTTCTATCCTGAATCCTGTACAGTTAGGCCAAGCATTTGTTATTGTTGTGTCTAGCTCTCTAAACTGAAAAAAAAAAGTAAAATCAAACAAACAAAAAATTCACCAGCCAGAACCAAGCAGACTCTCTGCCTTGATTCACACATGGTCTCCTCACTCCCTGCTCCCGCCCCAGATGGTGGCGATGCTCCACTGACACCCGCTGCACCCTGGGGCACTGAAACTTCCTCTGCTGTCCCTCTGTGAGGGTGGCTGGCAGCTCCTGGTCTCAGCTGCCATGGAGCCATCTTCACCTCCCCCTCTCCTTCTCTCTGCACCCCATCAAAATGGCACATTGTTAGAAACGTGCTTGCGATGTGTGATTTGGGGCAAATAGTTGCTGGAGTTCCCATATGCTTAAGGTACATAACTGGGCCACTGAGAAAAAGGAATTTAAGCATTCTAGAAAACAGCAGGAGAGCAAATTGGCCTTTCCCCCCCAGAGCTATTATTAGAGAAGCCCAGCCCAATTCAACCAGAAAGCCAATCTCTAGCCCATCCCCCGGCTCTTCCCCCACCCACCCCCCACAACAATGTCCCCCACATCATGCCCCCTTTCAAATACAACCGCACTAATGCCTCTCAGCCAGACACGAGTCTCATCTTTGATGGTAGCCACTGGCTTGCAGAGATCAGTGGAAGCATCCCTTCTCATAGAGCCACTTAACGGTCCAAAGTTTAATTTCACATAATACCAAGAACTCCCGGAACGTGGCGTTACACTTGATTTGTACTCGCGGAACTTGGCAACCTGCTAGCTCTTCTCTCTGTGTACCTGCTGAAGTCGCAGCTGCTGCCTAAACTTTGTAAATAAATGCTAAACAAATGCCAAATAAAGAAACCAACTTCCCAGGAGGCGGAAGGGGCAGGAGATCACAGTTTTTGTTCTCAGAAATATGCTGTGGCCTGCTTCAGAGCTGCATCCTGGTGGCTGAGGTGTGTCTCTGTTCTCCTATGTTTTGGTTGCTCTTTTACCAGAGGGAGTGGGGGAAGAACAAGGAGGAAGAGTGGGGAAGGAGAAGGAAGGAGAGGGAGGGAAGGAGGGAAAAAGGAAGGAAGGAAGGAAGGGAAGGATAAATGAAATGAGGGAGGGAGGGAGAGAATGAGAAAGGGAAAGAAGGAAGAAGGGAAATAAAGCCTTCCCTACTATTTGTCCTCCAACTAATAAGTAGAATATATTGGCTAGGGAGATAATACATAGCTTTATTATTTCTTATAGTACACATTTCTATGGAAATTAGAAATTTAGGAGTCAATTTTTTCAAAGGGCTTAATCTCCAATTGCACAATGAAAGTTAATGAGGAAGCAAGTTTCCTTGCACTTGATCCTCAGCTTCTCAGGCCTGTATCCATTGCACACATGAAGACATCGCTGGGTGGGCCTCTTTATTGCTCTTGGCCCTTTGGCCTCCTGGGACTTGTTTCTCAACAGCAGCTCCCTGCTGAAGGATTATGGAGTTAATCACTCAAGAGACTCTGGCATGTTGCAGGCTGTGTTCTCCTGGGCCCAGGTAATGTACAACTGAATCAACCAACCAAAGACGGAGAAGCCCAGCATTTGTCATCATGGGTAAAAATTGACTTTATAAGTGGGCTGTCAGGCAGCCACCTCTATTTCCCTGCCTATCTCAAAGGATACATCTGTCCCATATGTAAGATGAGGAACTAGAAGGAGGTATAGGCTGGCATACAGACTAGATGTGACAAGTAGCTCATCTCTGCCTTTCAGATTCTGGCTCCTAGTGACTCAAGCCAAGTAAATTCAGTAACAATGATGATACTTCTAGCTTCTATCTATTAATACTTACCAGGCTCTGAGCTCCAGCACTTGATGTGTCTTGTCTTCTCCCAATAAACCTGGAATGCCATGAAGGGCAAAGATCTTGTCTCTCTGGTTTTCTCCTTGTGTTTTCCTTTTGGTTTGCCATTGTCCCTACCATATAATACTGGCTAACACTTACATAGCACTGACTAGGGACCAGGCACTGTTCCAAGGGTGGTCCCTATAGAAACTCATCGAAAATGGAGACAACTGTACTTGAACAACAATAAACAAAAGGTTAAAAAAAAGAAAAGAAAAAGAAACTCATTGAATGCCCACAATAACCCTGTGAGGCAGATATTCTTATTGTCCCTGCTTTTTAAAAGATGGAAAAACTGAGGCTCAGAGGCCTTAGACAACTTGTCCAAGGAGTGGTGAAACCAGCCTTCACACGCAGATATTCTGCTTCTAGAACCTATACTTTTAACTTTTCTGCAATTGTAGGGTGTCTATTATACCAATAAATGTTTTTGAGTGAATGAAGGCTCTCGTGCAAGCATTACAACAACCTCCAGGGGGAAAAGATGACTCTCCTTATCTACAAGTCAGGAAACCAAGACTCCGAATGGCCCATTAATTTTCCCAAGGTCACACAGCTGGGTGGGCAGAATGAGGACTCAACTCAGGCCTTTTGGACATGGAGGTCCATGATCTTGAAACAACTGTGGTACTTTAAACCACAGGACCAAGCAACTCCCTGCTCAGGGCTTCCATTCAGGGCACCGGTTCCCCCACCTTATCAATAACAGCATCTATTTTTGCACACAAAGAAACTTGTTTACAGTAAAGCAGACATATCTCTTTAAAAGTCTGCGTGTGTCTTTTTTGTTCTCCCCAATAAGCTGTATAACAACAGAAAGGCTGGTATTTTAGATGACAAGTGAGAAGTGGGTCAGGCAGCTCTCTGATTTCAAAGGAGCCTGTTCACCAGAGCTTGTCACTGAGGAGGACCTTGTCTGTGTGGTTAATTCTGTAACGAATGTCCCTGTCTCGGGCTCTGGGCATTGCTTACTCAGTGGTGGAAACTCTTGATCCCAAGGAATTCGGAGCAGAGAGGGACATTGATGGCACACCCTGGGTAACTCAAGGACATCGCCCCTCTCTCATCCTGGCACAGTGAGTCAGCAAGGTCTTCCTCAGCTACGGATGACTCTTCCCTTTCCTCAGCACCTGCTGCCACCGCTCACTCCTAAGTGACTGTTCTTCCCTCTGATTATTTTTCTTCCATACTCACCTGTCACCCAACTTTTCATTTTTTAAAAAGTTTTAAAAATGTATTACTCCTGAAGCGAAAACCCGAGAATGAGCAGGCGATTAACGGAATCATTTGACTGACCTTCAGGAGACCCAAAGGTGGGTGATTGATGAAATAGCTACGGGTTTAAGCAGCAGGTCAGCTTCAATAATACGGCTGCTACTTCCCATGGTCCTTACAGACCAACTCACTCATTGGCCTTCACTTCTCCTTTGCAGCAATGTGAAGGCCAAGACATATGACTGACTCTACCACAAGTCACCCTCCTGTGCTGCTCGTTATGTAGTGACAAAGACATGGTGTCAAAGACTGGAGCCAAAACAATAGCATTCTAACACCAGATGTAATTGTTCTCTACCACTGAGGGTCCCTGTTAGTGACTTTCCACAATTTCCAAGCCAGCCTCCCTCTGGGGTCACGCAGGAGGTTACCTGGAGAGTAAGTCCCCACAGCACCACTAGCCAGCCCATTGCTGCTTCCCCTTCCTTGTGCTTAAAATGAGGGTCATAAACCCGATCTCCCTACCCTCAGATATTTTGAAACATTCAAGTTCTCCTTCTAGCTGCTAGCATTTGAACTTGAAAGAGGGGACAAAAGAAGGAAAAAGACTTCATTAAATTTTTTCACACCAACTTCTCATGGTCAGTAATATATAACTCTCATCAACATTGAAGAACACATTTCAGATTTTATCTAAAAAGTAACCCAATAAATAGAAAATAGTATTCACAATAACAAATGAAGGGCCCTCGTATCCCTTTGACTCCTCGAAAGGTTTTCTATGAAGTCAGGGCAGTGGAGTGGTTAGGAGCAGAGGCTCAGGGCCCTACTACTCAGGTTTAAATCCTAATTCTTTCTCAGACCAGCTGTAGGACCTTGGGCGAGTGACTTAGGCTTACCCTCTCTCAGCTCTGTACACAGAATGGACATAATGATTCCAAGCTCTTAAGGTTGGTGTAAGGATTAAATGCATCAATTCCTATAAAGTGTTAGAACAGGTCTGGGCACACAACACATGCTTAGATAACCATTACATATTATGCTAATGTTAATCCAATTTTATAGATTAGAGGATACTGAGGCTTTGGGAGATTAATTAAATGACATGCTGAAGGTTATGACTATTGAGCAGAAGCATGGGGAGTTGAACCAGGCTGTCTAACTCCCAAGGCCAAGTTCTTAAGCACTCTATTAGTTTCTTGCTGGGGTCAGTTTTTTGCTGTGAGTCTCTGGACTAACAGTCTTCTTTAGCCTTTGAAATCAGTTGAAGATGGACATTTTGAAGAGGAAAAGGCCCCACGAGGGCAGCCCAAAGACGTAAAAAAAAGTATCTCCAGAAGGCCAGCAGGAAAGAGGTTCCCCAAAGTGCTACCAGTTTGGGGGCAGCTCAGCTGCATCACCTCCAACTCTTAACCAAAATGAACAAACCTTCCCAGTCTATCCTTGCCTTGAGGCAGGCTGTGAGGGCACAGTTTTCATTCCTTAGAGAGGAAAGAAAAAAGTATCAAGTCCTCCAGTGAGACAAAGAAGTCATCACTTGGCGTTGTACGAAGACTTTCTTCTGGTGGAACTTGGCCTTTCAGCAGAGGAGGAAGTAGTGGTTGCCTAAATGGGGTGATTTAAGAAGCCATGGAAAGACACAGCTTCCTCAAAAAAATGTTTATTCACTGACATCCTGCTATTCATGATTTATGCTTTTGTACTTAGCTTGTATCCATTTGGTCTTCCTCTCTCAAAATGCAAATATGCTTCTGATGGTTAAAAAATTAAGTCCCCATCCCCAGTGGTGGCTGTGCTCCTCAGATCCCTTTCCCACATGGCCCAATACTCAGGCACGTGGATGTCTTCAGGGGGGAACGAGGAGTGAAAGGGTGACAGAGGGCTCTGAAAAAGACATTGGGGGTAGGGAAAAAACAAAACCAAACTTCAAGATTATACCAAATAGAAGCAACTTGATTTGGCTTTCCATGAGAGAGACAGAAACATGGTACTTATATGTTGTTCTGTGTTTGGTGCTTTCATGAACTACAGATTATTGCAGTGAGCCTCAGAGAGTTTAAATGACTTGCCTAAGATCTCACAGCCAATTAGGGGCAGAGTTGAGATTTGAACACATTTGTCTCCAAATCCCATGATCTTATCTCCAAACCCTCTGCCTCGCTGTATTAAACTACCAGCTTGTGCAACTCAGGTACCACCATGGGTTTCTATCACTAACTGTGACTCTGTGCTCAGCCATCCCTTTGCAGATCATTGTGCTTACAAACTTCTCCCCTCCCGTGTATTTTTCATCTCCTCGCCACTTCCAATGCAGTCATGAGGATAAAATATGTGATTTTGTTTCTCTCCATAATTTCTCTTCCAGAAGGCTATGGTCACAGTCTGAAGCAGCAGGGGTTGTTGCACTGAAGCTTAAGGAAAAGCAAAACTATTAAAGCACAGTCCATCCCTCTTCAACAACTCTGCCCTGACTTTCATGGAAACAATGCTCCCCATTACAGCAGCAGTCCCCCGAGATCCATCCAGCAGCCAAGAGCAAAATACCTGAACCAATCCAGGGCTTCTCTCCCTCCTTACGGATTCCCTGCATGCAAGCCTATCTCAGTGGGAAAATATCTGCTACAAAAAGGGAAGGAATAAATGGGACCTATAATTGCCTGAGCAGTCAGTGCCCAGAGACCTGGAGTCCTGGACTTGGGATATGGCTATTGCCACTACAGGAAAGCTGCCCAAAGCTACAGGCTTGTCCTCCCAGGGGGAAAGATTTGGAATTGTCTGTTTTGCAGCCTTGTTCTTCTTTCTTTCCTTCTTTCTTCTCTCTTTTTTTTTTCTTTCTTTTTTTTTTTTTTTGATAGAAGCCACTTGCCTGCATAGAGGTCAAAATGCCTAATACAGGGGTAGGCAAAAGTAGGTTTACAGTTTCACTTTGACATCCTTTTGAGTCTATAAAGCTACTATAGTAAGCATAACTTGCATGTCTTTTTCCATACAAACAACTGTAAACCTACTTTGGCCCCCCGCCCTGTATTTACTTTCCCAATCTACCTTAATCTAGGAGATTGGTATATGTCTTAACCACAGCCACAGGAGTGTCAGGGGAAAGTCCTGTAGGTACCTCCTATGAGAAGTTTTCACCCCTTGTAAAAAGAGATGCCCCAGAAGTCACCTGCCTTCTTGCTTTTGGGTTGGAACTCATGATGCCTAGAGCAGCCATCCTGTGATCAATCACAGAGGGAAAGCCCAAGGACCGGCCACTGCAGAGAGATGGCTACGTGAAGTCACAGAGAGAACCTGGGCCTGGACGGCCAGTCTGAATCTCTGATCCAGTATCATAGCCACCTCACCTCCAGACCTCTTGTGTGTTCACTATCCATTGCTGCCTAACAAATTACCCCAAAGTTTAACAGCTTAAAACAATAGCATTGTTTCACAGCTCCTGCAGATCTGGAATCTGAGAGTGGTGTGGGGGAGTGATTATGGCTTACGGTCTTCCACAGGGTGACAGTCAAGGCGCTGAACAGGGCTGCAGTCGTCTCAAGGCTCAACTGTGGAAAGATCTTCGTCCCAACTCATTCATGTGGCAGTTGGCAGGCCTCAGAGGACCATCACACAGGCCACCCCAAAGGGCTGCCTCACAACACAATGGCGGGCTTCTCCCAAGACAGGCAATACAAGAGAGACCAAAGGAAAGCACCCAACACAGAAGCCACAGCCTTTTTTATAACCTGATATTAGAAGTGACACCCTATTACTTGCTACTATATTCTACTCTTTTAATGCAGAAGTTCTCACCCTTGACACAGTGACATTTCAGGTTGGGCAATTCTCTGCTGTGAGGCTGTGCACTGTAAGATGTTCAGCAGCACACCTGACCTCTACATACTAGATGCCACCACTCCCAATTGTAACAAAAAAAGAAGTCACCAGACATTGTTGAATGTCCCCTGTGGGACAATCACGCCCAGTGGACTGACAAAATCTAGCCCATACCAGGGGGAGAGGATTACACAAAAGCATGAATGCCAAGAAGCCGGGACTACTAGTTGGCTATCTCTGAGCCCGCATACCCCATCTGGCTTTATAAGATAATCAATTCCTTTAATGTTGAAGCCATTTACAGTTGGTCCTTTGGTTATTTGAAGCTATGATCTCCCTAACTGAAACAAAAGGACTAGCCACTTATTTCACCTATTAATATAACTGTTACTTTCCTGCTTTTCAAGAGTGCTGAGTAAGAAGTCAAGCAAGGCACCATGCTTTCCAATGAAATGACTCAGCACTTGTGTCCTGGGAAAGAACCAATATCTCCCATTTTAGACCAATAATATAGTCAGCAACCCCTCCACCCCACCCCGCCACCATGACACACACACACAGTTTGTAAAGCAAAGACATCAACTGCCCGCAACTTGTGCATTTTCACTGAATGGAGAAGACACAAAATTCAGAATATAAAGGGCAGCAATTTAAAAAGCCTACCCCTTCAAAAAAAAATGACCAGTTAGATTTTTCAACCATGTAGTGAATGTCCCTTGCTCACAAAATGCTGCTGGCCTGCCTCAGTGTAGAATTGACATCCAAAAGACTTAAGAGTTGACTGTCTGGCAAAGGAGAATGACAAGCAGCTGATCCTGGAGCACCTTCTCTTGTATTTGTGCGTCTTCACCTCACCCGGCCCCCCACCTCTTCAGGGTACCCTCCACATTAAACACTCTTGAGAGATCTAGCAAATCTTGGATTCTTCTTCAACCCACCCCACTTCTCTGGCAAACCTACTGTTATGCCCCAAACCCAAACCATAGGAGCCCATTCAGTTTCCCAAGAACCCTCCCATTCTCCAGATCCCTCAGGAGCTGACCACTCTGTACAGCCTCCCGGGGCAAAGACCTCCCCTCTGCCTTACAATGACCCCTGGCTGGGTTTCTCACCACCCGGGCTTTTAACACCTGGTCCTCGGGAAAGACCATATGGTGATTTTTGTTCCAAAACTGAGGGTCTTTTTATTGGCCTAACTCTTCCCTCCACAGAGCTCCCTCAGGAGATTACAAAGTCTGTAACAGGCATCCAAAACCAATTATCAACTAAGGGGCAACAGTCCCAAGAATAACTATGGAGTTTAAGATGAAAGGCTCAAAATGAAAGCTATTTCCAACACAAATATCTCTTCAAATGGTAGAAATAAACCTTGGGGGGAAATAGCATTATGGTAAAATGTGTTTTATGACACTGTAATGATTAATGGCATTTCACACTAATAACGTTGACAGGAAGAGGATATGAAAGACTAACGAAAGTGCAAATACAAATTTTCTTTTAATATCACCAGCATTTTTCTACAACAGCGAGACATGTGCCAACAGGATAAGAGGAACAGCTATTTTAAAAGTCCAAAATAAGTAAATAAGCAGCAATAGACATCCACAATACAACCAACTGAATAGTAAGTCTCATTTGATGAATTCCCCAGAGAGACTAGTACAAATAGCCCTCCCTCTTTGCAGTCCCCAATCTGGTCTGCTGACCAAGACTGGTACCTGGATATCATGGAATCTTACTGTATGAAGGAAAAGTTAGTTGTCTGAAGCAAGAGTCCCACCTATCCATTACTTTCCTCCATTTCAGCAAATCCACACCACACATCTCCTTTCTGATCCTCCCCTGCACTCAAAAACTGAGTCCTTCTATCAATACTGGTCCCTCCACCACTGCTCTCTGCCCCATCTCCTCCAGCTACATGGGCCTTTCCTTTTCTTTACCTGGCTAACAGCTTATTCTCTCTTCTGTGCTTCCCCTCCCAGGAACTTGTCTCCATGTAGAACAGAACTTTCATGTGGTCATTTGTGTTAACCACTGTTTTATTTCACTTCCTTCTCTCTCTGACCCCTGGTATGAGTGGTCTATATTCATTTTCTCACTAGACATTTTCTCAGTCTAGAGGAATTTGATATAGGGCACTTACTGTACTACTTGGGGAGGCTGACCACTGGGAAGGCATCAGTAGTATCTTTCTAGTCAAATCTGGAGGTCTTTTCTCATTTCTTATTCAGCTTAACTTCCCATAGCACTTGACATTGATCAGTGCTACCAACTGCTTCTGATTTTTCTCCCACTCTCTGACTTTCTCACTCACATCTCCTTTTTTCCTCCCAGCTTCATTGGTCAATATCCTGCAAAACTTGGCCTTCCTCTTGTGTTAGCCTCCCTACACCTCAATTTCCTCATCAAAATGGAGATTTTTATAGTACCTATCTCAGCGAGTCATTTATGACATAAATAACATAAATCATCCACATAAAGTACTGAGCGTGCGCGGTCCCAAAGTCAATGTGATTTATAAATCATCACGGCCTTGCATGCCCATTCCAGGCTCACACTTGGAACAAAAGCTCTAGGTGGGCAGGGACTTTGTTTTGTTCACTCCCATATCTCTAGTTCATAGAACCATGCTTGTACAAGTAAGACCCCTAAAAATTATATTTTGAACCAATGAAAACAAAGAACATTGCAATTAATGACTCAGTGCTAGGAATTCTAAAATACAGCCCCTTATTTCTGACTCCATTTGATTTTGATTTTAAGATCCATTTCATAGGACATTAAAGTCACAGTCTGCTTAACATTTAATTCAGTGTCTCTTTTCTTACTGATTTCTGTTTGCACAGTGCTCATTTTTATTAATTTGAAACAGCCATTTTCACCATATCCCACAGACAAAATCTGGGGTCACATTTTACTCTCCCCCCCCCGCCACGTTATGCCCTTACTCTCACATGTCCCATCCCTCCCTGCTCTCTGCTGTCACTTCAGTCCGGGTCTTTATCCCACTTTCTGCCTCACAGATCATCACTGTGGCCTTCTGAGTGGTTTTCCAATTTCAATCTCCCTAAAGTATTCCACCCAATTGCCAGGTGAATCCCCTGGACACGGATGCCTAGCATCATTCTTCTGTTTAAGAAGTTTGCCTCCTTCACTTTTTATAACAAGTTCAAATCCCTGAGCCTCACAAAACTGCTTATTTAAAATTCTCTCTCTCTCACACAGACAGTATTTCTTAATGACACAGTAAATAAACTTCTTCCCACCATTTCGCAGATCTGGGTTTTGTAGTGGACAAGAGAACACATGCAGCCATTTGTGTCGATGCACGTACCACGCAAGTGCTGAAAAGCATTCCTTGAACTCGAACTAGGACGGCATTACACACTAAACAACAGCCGTGCTACCACTCACTCATTTGGGCTCTTGCTTTCTGCCTGGCGTGATGCTAAGCCCCACACACTCCTTCCAGTATCGCATTTAATCTCACAAAAACCCTAGGAGATAAAGATTGATCCCCAACTATGAGAATCCTGACGCTCAGAGAACTAACCAAACACATGGCTACTGAAGCAGTCGCTTTTATCCCAAGTCCTGATGATCCCAAGGCCTGAACATTTAAGCTGAACTCAGGGGGCAGGGTGCCTGGGGGCAGACCAGCAGACATGAAGAATAAATTAATTAAAAGAGAAAAGGAGCAGGAAGAAAGCAGAAAGTCAGAGAGAAACATCCGGCACAGAGTCAGTGAAGAGTGGAAGAGCTGCAGAGAGAATTCATTGGAGAATGTGAGAAAAAAAGACATAAGTGAACTTGAGGAGAAAATGGCTAGAACAGCTGGAAGAAAATAACTAGGACTCCCGTGGATGCAGAGCAGGAAGGGTGATCACTTTGGATGTCGGCAGCAGCGAGCACAGAAAACTGGGGACAGGAGCCTTGCTTCCACAGAGACAGAAAGAAGTGGGTGAAGAAAAAGAAAGAGAAGGCAGGGAGACAGGCCCAAAGGAGGACACAGGGCTTAGATGACTAGACAGGTCCATCAGTTCAGAGGCTTCCCTCCCGCAGACCTGCTATGGGGGCGTGGTCCTGCAACTGTGGCCTCTACTCTCACCCCCTCAAGGAGACGACTCCAGGAAAACACATAGAGATCTCCAGTTACAAAATGGCCACTCAACAAAGGCATCCTACACTGAAAGAGAGAGATATTCGGATTTGCTTTGAAAGGCCTGATTCTGTCCATTCTGGTGACTTTTGAGAAAGGAGGGGCTTGGAAGACATAAGAGACCAGGTCTGCTCTCCACAAGTCTATGGAAAACGTCAGTTACAGACAAGCAGGTGGTCAAGCTGTTCCATCTCCCGGAATGCCCTTTCTCAGAGGAACTTCGGAAATGTCACCCTGTCATACCTGCCTTGCCTCCCTACCAAGGTATGCTCTTCCCACCCCCACCTCCCAGGTACCTGTGCTCCTCTGAGCCTCCCCATCACCTCAAGGCCCAACATTTCTTCAAGGTCTAAATCAAGGATGAGAGTTTTCCTCCATTCTCATTCCCACGTACCTTCCCCATGTTGTGAATTCTGGTGTAGCAAGTCATCCTAATTGTTTTTCTGGTTGTTAAGGGTACAAATGCCTTTTTTGTACTTCAATCCAGATCTTGTGGTATAAAAATGATATTTTCTCTATTTCTTCCCTTATGCATTTTCTTAGAGAAAATACACTAACTGGCTTTCCTGTGTTTTACCTGTCAACCTTACCCTCAACAATTTAAGTTCATCCTGAGAAAACAAGGAGTGAAGTCACATTGGACTAAAGCTGAGGCTATTTTTATGGAGTGAATGAGGAGGTAAATAAATATATAAATGTATAAAACTTTTAAAATATACCTTGGCAGGTAGAAAGCCTATATAACTGTTAGTTATTATTATTACTATGTTAATAGCTATAGTGCCTTGCCTGATACATAGTTGACGCTCAGAAAATATGACTTGAGCGATGCTTCAATGTCCATGAATACACAGTTAATGTCCCTAAAGTGCATAATTTAGCTTAAATTTTATGGAAGGATTAATTTTTATGAACTTATATTTCTAAAGTCTCTCTCTGGAAATAAATATTTCATGTCTATTGCTACAAATTCTCTTTTTTCTAAAATAAATAGGAAGCAATTCAGAAGTATAGTTAGGTCACAAATAAAAGAATAAGTAAGAATGAGCATAAACTAGCTGTGTTGCCACCAAGAAAGGCTAATGAGGTCTAAACCTCTCCCAACCCCCACTGAACAAGCTTTCTGTGGGTAGAGAATCATCAGATTTGGAGATTTCTAACAAGAGTCAGCACTCACATGGGTCTCTTCACATCCATGGCTACCAAATCACTATGCAGTCAAATTTTAATCCCCTGCTTTGAAAGATAAGGACCCAAGCAAAGAATTCCCTTTTATGTTTGTTTTTTCTCCAGGATCCCACAAAGAAGCAATGGCAAGATGATCAGTGTTGCCAGCTCTTTGGCACCAATCACATCTGTAGCTCTAGGACAATGACCATCAAGCTGTATGAGATGGCAACCCGGCTACAAAGTCTGTGCAGTTACACAGTACAACCCCAGACCCTTTGCCATTCTCAGGCCCCTCCTGCACCAGTAAGCTCAGGGGAAGGCTTCCAAAGAGGTAGTTTTGTGGGCAACTGGCCTTGCAGTGGCCAATCAGAGGCATCATACTCGGCTTTCAACCCAGCTGCTTCTCCAATGAATGAAAAGTTGTTTAGTTAGTGCCTTGAGGACTGGGAGGGAGAAACAGCCTCAAAGACTATTCCAGAAGGATAAAAGCAAACCTTCTTTCCATTCCTTATCATGAGATGTTTTGGTGTGTTTGTTTTCATTTTTTAAAGTTTACCCTAAAAGGAAGAGGATGGTAATAATCTCTTTCCCTCCAACACAACTTTTAGAGATGTTTATCGAAGCCAAAACCTCTCTTGACGTCTGCCAATTGCTAAATAGGAGTTGAATTTCCTGCCAAATATACCCTCTCTTTTTCAGTGCTTATAAATAGATTATATATAAATAGGACAAGTTAATGCTGTTCATCTGATGAAATGGATTAAAATAGATGAACATAAAATTAAGGTAAAACAGGGTTCTGTTGGAGTTTGTGGGAAAAATATCAGAGAGAGCCTTGTGCTAGCATCCAGGGCACCAGACAGTGGAGAGACAAACCCAACTTTATCCTAAATGTCTGTCAGTGACTTTACTAGCAAGGATTGTCAGATTTAGAAAATAAAAATATATGGCATCCAATTAAATTTGAATGCAAAATAAGTAAGAAATAATTGTGTGTGTGTGTGTGTGTGTGTGTGTTTTATATGAGTATGTCCCAAATAGTGCATGGGGCACATTTATACTAAAAACTGTTCATTGTTTATCTGGAATTTAAATTAACTGGCTTTCCTGTGTTTCACCTGTCAACCCTACCCTCAACAATTTAAGTTTATCCTGAGAAAACAAGGAGTAAAGTCACATTGGCAAACTCACTCAAAGGCCAGCCTCTTCATCTAAATCAATTCAGCTGGTAGAGAATTTGCTGAAATTCTTCCAAATTCAGGACCTAGTCTTCATGGCAGTATGTCCGGTAGCCATGACCTTTGTAAATTTCACCCCTTCGGCATTCCTAGCCGTGCGTCCCTGTGATACATACTTCACAGTGGTAACCCATTCACTTTCACACAGAAAATGACGTTATCATCAAGAGTGTTTGGATGTTTGTGCCCAGCCTCGGTGCTAGGCCTTTTTAACTCCAGCCCATCTAATCCCATCTCTGTGAAGCTGGTTTTATTCTTCACTCAACAAGTTGCAGAAACCTGGCCACAGTCACATGGCCAGTAAAATGGATATCAAGGTCTGTCCTACACCTAAGTGTATATCCTTCTCTCTCACCACTCATATCTATACATTATTCTGTTCAATTGCAAGTGTGTAATGTGTGGAAGACTGTGTTAGACACTGGGGATTGACTCAGGGTGGTGCGGGTGGTGAGAAGACAAAACAAAGGCACTGAAGCACAAAAAGTAAAGAGACAGTAGAGAAGTGTCAAAGTGACTCTCACTTGAAAGTAGAAAGGGCCTTGGGCATCACATTAATATTACTGATAATGACCATCATTTAATAAACAGCTGCTTTATACTAGACACAAGGGATCCATTACAACCTTACTAGGACAAATGGGGAATTGAGGCAGAGGTGAAATGTCTTTCCCAGAGACGGCAAGTCATGGCACCAGGAGAATCTAACCCATGTCCCTACGGTGCCTCTCCCACGAAGCCATGCATACTCTAAACCACGGGGCTGTGATGCTTTACTATATAGCCTTCTCAGAAATTACTTTCAAAAGCATCTCTCTTCTGTCCATGAGCTTGTCACAGTCTTCAGCTCGCCTCAAAATACCAATACACAATTTGCCTTTCTGGGCCACCATGGGGATGTCTACGACTCCATAAACACCAATGAACAGCTTTCATTCATCCATGAATAATCTTTGTATCTAGAGGAAAAAAGAATCACTGAAATACAAAAAAAAGGATTTATTACCATAAGGTCAAAAAAAGCCAATCTCAATTGGTTTTTTTTTCTTGCATCCCAGGAGTCAGAAAATAACTAACAACTGAGCTTGCTGTGAGCTTCGAGGGAAGTAGAGGAAACAAGATCCCCTGACAACTTGATTCAATTCGGTCACCATTGAGGGAATAGCCCATCTGTACACAGGGAAGAAAGTATACAGCCAAGTTTGCTGCATCCAAAGCCTCCACTGCTCCACCCCCAGAGAGATGGGGACAAAACAGAAATGTGTCACTAAGATGTAACTACTCTCCTGTCATCTACGCTCTGGGTCAATCAGGGTTCTTCAGTCTAAGCAACAGAAATCATCTTTGTCTAATGGAATGCCAGATAATTTTTTACAAAGAGAAAATGAGAGGACATGTGGTACCCCACAGCACCAAAGGAAAGGCTGTGGAGTCAGGCTTCAGAAAGAACGAGGCTCTAGACGACAGGAACTGATAGATCTTCTTACCAGCCACCTCCATGGAGACATATTTTGGCTCCAATTATACTCAATATCCTGACTCCTGGGAGACAAATTCTGATTGGCCTGGCTTTAATCCCATAGCCAGTTGGTGAGAAAAGCTAAATTCATGTGATATTACAAAAAAAAAAAAAAAAAAAAAGAGGGTGGGGAGGATAGAGGCTTCAGCAAAAAATATTGTGCAGTGGTCACAAGCTTGGACACTGAAACCAGACTTCAAGGCTAGAATCTGGACACTGAGACTTACTAACTATGTAACATTGGATAAGGTTAACTACTATGTCCCTCTGTTTCTTTCACTGTAAAATGGGAATGAGAATGGCAGACATCTAATTTAGTTGTTTTGAGTGTTAAGAGTTGATCCATGTAAACTCTTTAGAATAATGTTTACTTTGTGTAACTACTCAATCATTATCATTGATACCCCTGTTTGCTATTGACCACCACAATTTGAGGACTGTTTGTCAATGCAGCATAACCTATCTTATCCTGACTAACAAGGTATTTTACCTTCCTGATGGTTTAGCTCATTTCAACTAATACACACTAAACAGTACAAGATTCTGGTTAAGGCAGTGAAAACACACTCTCTGAGCTTAAAATGTAGTAGAAAATGTATAGTGTCTATAAAACGTGTCTTTTACTCTGCTCAATTCCACACCAAAAGCAAACCTAGAAGCAGATGTCCAAGAGACACAGTTTCTATAAAGTTCTTGGGCTTTACTGGGATCTGATGTACAAATTTACTCTTCTCAAAAGGTAAACATCTAGAAGTACCTATGCCTCCCTTCTGTGAAATAGCATTTATATTACATATGTGTTTAATAAATGTGCTTACTAAATGTTTAATGATAAGCACCTAAACAACTCTTCTTGCTACAGTAATATAACAGCCAATAGGCCCCTGGTGGACTGAGCACTAAAAAGAAGTACAGAATTGAGTCAACTAAATCCATAGGTCTCATTACCAAGAAGAGATAAAATATTCTATACCAAAACCAATGCACACACACTGCCAAAAGTCACAGCCAAATACACAGTATGAACACAAAGAACAGCTGTGGTGAAATTTTTATGCTTTTTACTATACAACTTCTCTACGGACCCGACTTTAAATTCAGTCACTGATTTCCTCATTTGTCAGCAAGGATCACCACAGCCGACCACAGAACCTACTTGATGAATGGCACTTTGGCTATTAAAAAATATTCGATAAAGCCATAGTTTTCAGCATAATAAAAAATATATTGACATTGCAATGATAAAAGTCTGTCTTGTGCATGGGCATTATTGCCTAAGCAGTTGTGACATAAGGGACTCAGTTCTATCTGGAGTGTAGGATTATCCACAGAAATAAGCATATGGGCTTTTTAAGTGGTAGCATGCCCTGGACAGTAACTTACCAAGTAAAGCCTCTTCAGGGGGCTGAAATGGTTAGGCATCTTGCTCAGCACTAGTGGAGCTGAAGAATCAGCTGAGTATTTTGAGTCTGGAAAAGGTGGGTTATAAACTGGTCCTTCTCCAAGTAAGTCAAAATATGAATCAGTTAAATGATATCACATGGACATGGACAGGTAGCCAATCAAAACTCTATGACACAGACCATGACAAGCTAAGGACATCCCAACCCCCATTCATCAGCAACATCTGTCTGAACTATCACACACCTATTTAACTAGGCTTCTTGGATCCTTCTGGACAGGCCCATCTGATATTGAAATATGAATAGCATCACTAGAGGCAAAGTCCAGGTCAGGAAGTCCAGGTGAGAAATATAAAATCTTTGTATTTTAATTGTCTATTAGTCAACCTCACCTATGAGATCCATGTGTGTTGAAATTATAGTCTGCATCAAAAATCTAAAAATCATGTGGCTTTTTATTTGTCATGTGCAAATTAAAGATTTCCATATTTGCAATTTAAGCTTTGACTTAACTCATCATTTCCAATCTGATGAGGGTCCCATGCATGGAGGCCTTCTAAAGGTCAGGTCTGATTAGGTGGGAGCAGCATGAAATAAACGTGAAGACTCTGGCACTCCTGCCTACAGTATCTACTCTCAGCTCCCTTTGCAGGAACAGTACGCATCAGTTATTTGTGTCTTCCTCATATTTTTATGCCATTGTTCAGTTTGCCATATATCTTGCTATATAAGACCTCACTACCTAGTAATAAGGCAAAACTGCTTTATGACTGCTTTTATGCTTCCTTTTCCTCTAAGCAATAGTAGTTTTCCAAACTATAGCATTTTACATAAGTTAGAAACTTACATGATCTAGGTATACTGGCATATAAGCATGCTTATGTGATAAAGTATTACATGAGCATATATCAAAACACATGATTGTGTACAAGCAGGTACATATATACACACACCCACATCGATACAAATGTATAATATGAATTTCCAGTTAGAAGAACTGGTTTACCTTTGGCACCTGGCAGTAAGCTGACATCTGCAATAAAACTGTTATTAAATTGACCCATCAGCCTATAAACTGGTACTTGTATGCCACAGAGAATGTCTACCTAATACCTATTAGATAGGCTGCCTACCTCAAATTCATTCTCCCTTTCTCCACAATAACGAAGCCCCAATTTCACCTGGAGCACCAATGTGTCCAGTTGAGCCTGTATCTCATAGCTTCCCTTGCAGCTATGTCTGGAGAGGTAAGTTCTCGCCAATGAAATGCAGGCAGAAGTCATTGACTGGGATGTCCCAGAAACTCTTTCAGAGATGTCAGAAACTAGAACTCCACCCATTTTTCCCCTTGCCCAACCTCTTCCTATCTGAAACATGGAAGTGATGGCTGAAGAGTCAGCAGCTGTCTTTCATCTCTTAGATGAAAGCCCATCCAGTACAAATGAAAGAACAGAAAGATAGGGGGAAGAAAGAAAAAACCTGGGTCCCTAATAAATTTTTGGAGCAACTATACCAGTATTGAAGGGACTATTACTGGTCTTCATTTATAGAGAGAAAAAGAAACACCCTAATTTGTGTAATTACTATCTAATTCAGTATGTATAAAGGATACTACATTAAAAGTCAAAATAATCATTTACAATCCCATTAATGGTGAATAAATAAAAACAATTTAGATTTTACCTTAATAAAAGTTTATTGCTTTTTCAATATTTATCATAAAAAGAAGCACAAGATCTTTCAGACCCCATGATTTGAAGAGTTTTATCTGGCAAAGCAATCCAAGTCCAGGGTTAATGAGGTTCATGTTGATGAGAACTGAGGTCTAGCTGTTAAGTAAATAATAACACCAATAGTGACTTAGAGCCTTGCATCCCTAAAATTTGTAGTGAACTGCATGTAGCCCTACGGGGCAGGTAAAATTACTGACATAATTTCATTGACAGAGAAACTGAGTCATCAAGTCATTAAATGGCCTGGGGTCTAGTTAGTGAATAACAATATCCGTTGAGAGAGGTTGCCGTTAGTCTAAGGCCATCAAAGAGGATTCTTTAAGGATCAGCATTTAAAGAAAAGTTTAAAATGCACCCTCCCCACACACATCAAAAACAAAAAGTGTGTGCATGTGTCCTGAAGCAGGAAGTCAAGGTGTTTTGGTTCTTAGAACCGCTGACTCCCTCAGATGCAAAGATTCTGGTGTGTTTTTATCATTTGCCCCTTAACTTGGCACAGGACTAGGCAGGGAAGAGGTGCCCAATAAAAGTTTACCGACTGAATAGCCACTTTCTAAAATCATCCTGTGGGGCACGCCGCTCCTGGAATTAAACATTCACTTTGAAGCAGCAATATGCCTGCTTTGGAGCAGCCACATCCGATTCTCTTCATCCCCCCCAAGGCTGTCCCTCTTGAGACAGACTCTTGACATTCTCACGAGTTCCTTGTCACTCTTAGCTTGAAGCCAGCTCCCAAAATCCATCTTCCTTCCTGATTTATTTTTCAGTATGAACAACAAAATAGTTTGACAATAGAGTAATAATTGATGTTTATAATAGCTGATGTACAAAAGGCTTGATTTCATGCCTGTGTAACTCTTTACAAAACATCATATACCAAAAAAAAAAAATTGTCCTGAGTGATATCCTTGCTGGAATGTTCTATCTCTAGAGGAGAGCACCGCTACCCACAAAGACTGATGAGCAACTTTAAAATTAGTGAGAGCTGCAATGTCTGCCCTCCCCTCTCAGGCTGTTGTTAGAGATGGTCAGCATCTGGCAGACCCTGTCTCTGGCCCTGCCCCCAGGCCATCTTGGCTACTTGTCTTAAACTCCTGCATGTTGACAGGGTGTTTGATGGAGGTGACCCTGAGGCAGAGAGCTAGTTTTGTTGAATTAAAACACTGTAGCTTCATTGAAGACTTTTCATCCAACCACTCGTGAAGGCCTTGGGGGCCCTCATCTATAGCAGGCAAATGAAGCCACCTTCCTGTGGTCACTCAGAATGCCAAGGGCCAAGCAGGGCCCCCCACAATCAAGTCCAGTGGCCATGAAACCTCCATTTCTACCACTTGTCATATACACTCAGTGTTTCTCAGATGGCATTCAGAAATTATCCATCCAAAGGGGGTTCTGGGAAAGCAGGGTCCGAGGAATAAAGTTAGAGGGAGACAAATGAATCTGTGCCAGGGGAGAGAGGCTTAAGATCCAAATTCAACTTCTCTAACTGAAGAAGAAAACCATCTTAATGAACATTCTTCCCCACTTTCAGTCTCCTTAGAAAGTCATTATGTTCTCGTACTTCTCGGCCTAGACTCGGATAAAGAAAAAGGGTACTATCAAGTTCAAGGGAGCATTCCTATCCCTGACATGAACACCTGCACCGCTGTGTTCAACTACCACCACAATCCAAAGTTTCCCTTCCCCACAATTTCCATCTCCCACACACAGGCCCCCAGAAATGTCAGCTAGACAAGAAAAGTTGAAATCCTCGCAGAAAATATGCACTTTACTTCCGAGACACAAGTTATTTTTTGCCCAAAAGGGAGGGGGAGAAGACAGAGGAGATGTTATTTACAGAAATTAGTTGCAAAGAGGAAAAAAAAAGTGACTCTAAATGGAGAGATTATCAACATAGAAGGATATGTTGGAGCCTAATAAGAAAGAGAGGCTGCACACAGTGCATCTGAATATAACCATTAGCATCATGGAAGAGAGGCCGTTTACTGTATTCAAGCTACCTTTACTGGTTGTATAAAACAAAAAAGGATTGTATTGGGGCCATCACACTCCCATCTTTTCAATTACAGAGATAGAACAATCTCAGATTCCGAAGCTAACTACAAATCAAAATTGTGTTATGTTATCTGCTGAGACACAAATGGAAAATAAATACTGTTAACTGTCACTTTCCATTAGGTAACAGAAATTCAATTACATTTCAAACAAGCCTCCATGTCAACAGAATAAATCTGTTTCATAAATGAGCAGGTAACCATTTTTGATTCCAACTTCCCAAAGGGAAAAAAATCAATTTTAATCACAATTCTACCATTTTTTCCCCATATGAATGTTTTGGAGTTGAGTACATCATCTGGTCTAATAAACAGTCTTGTACAGAAGAAGGAGGAAAAGGCTGAAATTGGTTGTTGTTCATTTCTGGTGCCTTTTAAAGCAGAGACTCCTCAGTCAGGCTTAACTGAATTCTGTATTGTTCAGATGCTTTCACTTTAAAAGCAAATGTCAGACAGGGGACAGAAGTGCACAAGCAAAATTCTTTTTGCTGTGGGGTTAGTCCCAAGAAGAAATGTACACAGGGAATACCCATCAGTTCTCCTAGCAGACCTTGAGAGGGGACACCTTTCCACAAGTCCCCATCCCAACTTCCTTGAAATAGAAGGAGGATCTGGAAAGACACATTTCTGTTCTGGAAGATTCCATCAACCAGAGGACAAGCTGACTTATTGAAGATGACAGGAGAGCTTAAAGTATTGTGCAATGCTCACTTCCGTATGAGGGTATTTTGATCTAATAGATGCTTGCTGGTTATCGGCTGCTGTTGTGATAGGGCAGCCCTTGGGAAGGGGAGCTTTATATGTTTTGTTCAACTTTTAGTGACTGTTAAAGGATAGAGATTTCCAATAATGGGCCCCAAACTTTTTTATAGCTTGTTAAAGAACAGAGTACTCCTGATAGCTCTCACTCAGGATGTTAACTAGGACCCAGGCTGTAAGTACCTTGCATAATCCTCACTAGCAACCCTGTGAGATAGGTCTTAGCCTGATATTCATAAGGAACTGCAGGCACAGAGAGGTGAAGTTACTTGTCCAACTTGCACAGCAAGTATTATGGCTGAGCTGCGATCCAAGCCCAGGTGGTCTGACTCCAGAGTCTGTACTTAAAATTGTCTCTCCATGGGACTTCCAAATTCAACCTTCTGGGCTCAGCAATGTTTGAAGTGTTCTGTGTGGATGACCATATAATTCATCAACTAAATCGGGACACTTCTGAAAGTAAAAAGGGTCCTATTAATAAGTGTGCTAAAACAACGGAAGCAAACTGGAACTGCCCTTGGCAAATGGAGAAACAGAGCCTTCTTAGTCTTAAAGAAGATGTACATGTTACGAGTTTGAATCATAAAGCAAGACCTATGCGAAAATCATGTGTTACTGTTTTTTAAAGGGACTTATCTAAGAAAAAGAAGAAGATCAAAAATACAAACAGTAAAATGAAAACAAACCCACAACTGAACCTAAAAAACAAAAATGAACTAAGCAAACAACTAGAACAAGAACAGATTCACAGAAATGGAGGTCACATGGAGGGTTATCAGTGGACAGGGGAATAGGGGAGAATGGGGGGAAAGGTACAGGGAATAAGAAGCATAAGTTGTAGGTGCAAAATAGACAGGGGAAGGTTAAGAACAGTATGGGAAATGGAGAAGCCAAAGAACTTATATGCATGGCCCATTGTCATGAACTAAGGTGGGAGGTGGGGAGACACAAGGAGGAGGGGGGAAAAGGGGGAGAAAAAATGGGACAACTGTAATAGCATAATCAATAAAATATAATAAAAACAGGGTAGAGAGGGATAGTAAGCTGACCCACTCAACCAAGAAAATGGTATTAAGCGCCCACTACATGTCAAACAATGGGCCAGATGCCAAGATAATGGCTGAGAACAAGTCAGACAATGTTGTTGGTCTCTTGAAGCTTATATTCTAGTAGGTTGTTGTGAGGCTTAAAGTCAATCAAATTAAATATAATACACAAGCATGGTTGTATGAGGAACAAACCATGTTTAGAGAATACGTATTTTGTAAAGGGCGATACATATACATTATGCTATCACTAAGAAGCAGGGCATTATGGTGGAAAGAATGTGAACTTTGGAGGAAAAAAGAGTGGGATTCTAATTTAGCCTTTACTACTGATTATCTGTGTGACTCCAGGCACATTAATTAACCCCTGTGGGTCTCCCATTCTCTATCTACAAAATGTAAATAATAATATCTTCAATGCAAAGTCAGTGAGAATTGTAGATAATGTGCATGACATGCCTAGCACGATGTTCAACACTGATTAAAAGATCGTGGCCATTATCATTAACGAGATGTCTGGGTCCTCGTGCTCTTAGTAGATACAAAATCTAACAGGTATATAAAATGTAAAGGATATCTAGCTGGCTGAACTAGCACAAAATTTGAAGGTGGCCTAAAAGAGATAAACACAGTGAAATCAGAGCTATGTACTTACACAATGGGAAAAAATCTAAATGACACCACAAATGGAAGAGGTAAGGCATAGTGCCCGTAAGTTGAGAACAGAATCCAGAGGAACAGATGGCTTAAAAAAAAAAAAAAAAAGAGCAAAGTCAATATGCTCATTGGGTTCTTGGCTGGGTCATAGATTGACCCTAAGACATTGGTCAACATAGTGAACCTTCAGATATTAGTTCCTTATCTGCAAATTCTGAATGACAGTCTAGGCCAGAGGATGGCGAGCCTCTTCTGCAAAGGGCTTGACAGCAAACAGTTTACACTTTGTGGGCCATGCAGTCTCTGTTGCAACTACTCAAATCTGTCGTTGTAGCATAAAAGCAGTCAAAGACAATAAATTTAAGATCTGGCTACAGAATCTCTGGAAACTAGTACTACATTCTAGTACAAACATCATTATATGCCCAAGATCTAGTTCAGTGTTCAGTGAAACTCAATGGGTAAATGAATGAGTGAGTGACTGAATAATAATGGAAAGGTGAAGCACGCAGTAGTACCACTTTGAGTAGTGGGTGGTATTTGCAGGTTAATAAAGAAAAAAAAAGGAATAAGAAGAGTTCCATTAGGACTTAGCATTAGCAATAGAAAGGTGAACATAAACCAAACTGTAGGAAGTGAGAAGCTAGCAAGTGTTTTTGAGGAGGGATGTGATATGATCAAAACAGTACTAAGGCAAAAATACTCTTGAGTCTAATTCCAGACGGAAGCAACCTTAAGGACAAGAAGACTTTTAATCTAGGTAAAAAAGAACAAGGGCCTAAACCAGAATAGTGGAAGTGATGTTGAAGAGTGCAGAGTCAAAACCTTTTAGAATTGGAATTGGCAGGATTTAATGTAGACAATACAAAGGAAGCTTACACTGAAGATGCCTCTGTGGTTTTAAGTGTTAGCATCTAGAAGGGCAATGATGACATTAACCACAGAAGGCTTATGGGGTAGGGGTGATAACCTGGGGGCCATGTTAACTTTGACATATCGCAATCTGTGACATAGTTCTTGATCAGCAGTAAATTTTTCTATGTATCACCCTTCCATTCTCCACCTTAGCTATCACCTCCCAACCAAAAGAAAAATAACCTTCAGGGTCTTGGTCAAACACACTGATGCAATCAATATTCACACTACCTACAGCATGTCCTGATTGATCAGTCTAATAGTCCACCAGAAAAGAAATGAGGTTAGCTTGGCTTCCTTTTCACTGACTTAAGTGATCTTTCTTTTTTTTTTTCTGTATATTCAATCACCAGCTATTTAATTCTCCAGAATTTTATAAGGATTTTTCTGAAGATTGATAGAGTATTCAATGGTTTGTAGGATTTCCAAATCCACCTAATTTTTTTGCTTCAAAAATTAAGTCATCTGTACATTTCCAGGCCTCTTCTGACTTGGCTCTATTTCTATGGGGTATGCCTATACCAGCAGTGGTCCTCCAACACATACCCGAGACCTGGCAGCACTGTGAGGTGGCTCAGTCACTGGGTCACATCTACCACCCACCCCAACTCCATCGTCACCAGGCAACCAGTTTTATTTTGATGGTCATTGCCTTCTATGACAAAAATAAACAGAAATGAAGGGATACACTTCTTCTTTGCCCACTACCTGCCCCAAGCAGTAAGTCTATCCTTTCATCATCCTTATACAAACCAAGAGGCTGGCCCAGAGTTCAAATTCTATTGCTTTGCCTTTTAAGAACCATCCCCTCCCCAAAATGAGGCTCACTGTTTCCTCTTGGGATCCTGACTGCTACAGTGGTCAGGGACACACACACACACACACACACACACACACACACACACACACACACACCCCTGAAACAAAAGTTTCAAGAAAACTTTCCATTCATCCACATCCTACCCTGACTCAAAAAATAATTAAAACTTATTTCATGACTTCAATTTTGAAAAACCCATTTAGACTCTACCCATAGTAAGGAACATAGAAAAAAGAATTAGTTAAATATGCTCTGTATTGGAAAAACAGAAATTTGGGCACAAGGAAGAGAAAAAAAAGAAGGTAGGACTAAATAGAGAAGAAAAAAGAAAATGGCCAAGCAATATGGCAAGGTCTTTAAAAGGCTCTTAGGAATAGGCATGTAATATTCAATTTGGGGTGACTTGTTTTGTTCTAACTTAAGCCTCTTCCATCTCCCAAACCTTAAAAGTGTGGTAAAGTTTGCTATATATACAAGTGCCTTGCATGCATGGATGTGGGTCTCTTTGTTCCCTTGCTTGCTTACTTGCTTGTTAAAAGGAGGAGAGAAAACTGAGTCAGGGAACAAGAGGTTCATATCCAGGTCTCTGCAGTACAAAGCAGAAAGACACCCATGAGGCCTCACCGTGGCCCAAAGGCAGAGGTGCCATGACAGGGTGACAGGTCTCCACTAGTTGTGTGGTGGGGACCTTGGAGGCAGCTCTTCCCAGCTGACACTTGGATGCACTACTCCCTTTCTGCTTATATTAAATTTTTTACAATAAATATGTATTCCTTTCACATAGAAGAAAAATACACTTTTCTAAAGATTTGCTTGAATTGAACGATGTCAAAGGCACACGAGGTTTGCCTGCCGTTGTGCTAGGCACTGTTGTGAATTTCCGACAATTCTATTAATAATGTCCCAACTTGGCCTCAAGAAGTTTATACTCTCCCCCCAAGTAAGGGGAGACAAGCAAGAAGCTAAAAACAATTCAATGTTGCTCCTGGACATGGTTCAAAAGAATCAGAAGATTTAAGAGTTTGTGGGATGCATTTAGAAGACTAAAGAGATAGCACAAGCTGATAAAAGCAGATAATCTGAGAAACACAGGTATGTACAATAAAAGGATAAGGAAGTCTTGATTTAGTACCAGCAGAGGAGCTACTTCAGAAGACAAAGTTGTTTGGTCATTAATTAACATACCCAGAGTCCAGTTGACTCATGAAGCCACCCTCGGGTCCAGTCCTGGCCCCTTGCGCTAGACTGCCCCACCTGCTTCAATGAACACCCAAGGCAGTTCCACAGCAGCAGCTCTGCCAGGTGCATCCTTTACAGAGCGGGTGGGGACACAGACCCTCCTTCCAAAGCTCTGATGCCCAAACCCTTGCCTTTCCCAACTAGCAGGGGGTACGGCTACTCCCTCAGGAAGAAAAAAAAAAGGGGGGGGGGAGCTTTGAAGGCATGTCTTGTCTGAAGTACCTTTAAATTAGGTTAACTTTTACTTGGTTTGCTGGGTTTGGGGTCACATTCTCTTGCTTCAAATTTTTCACAAATGCAAATGTAGGTAGTGCACAGGGATTAATTATAATCTTTACCCCATGGACAGTAAGGATTTATTTACCTAGAGTTCATCTCAGAAAAACTCATTGTGTTATACAGCCCGAGGCTGCTTGAGCTGAACACACAATGTCTCAGGGGCCAAGTGTGGGAGTGACAGGAAGGGTTAGGGGCCTTCCACCTCATGTCAAAGGGGGTGATATGAGGTTCTGCGTAGGACTTCATTGGAAATAAGAGAGGGGAAGGTCTCCTCCTGCTTTTTTTTTTTTTTACAGTGTTACAAAAAACACATTGTAAACTGATTCTCATTTTACTTTCTCATTTCACATATGGAAAAAATGGAGCCCCAAGCAGACAGGAGACTTACCCAGGATCATCCAGCTAGCTGGTAGTGGAATGAGAGTAAAATCTCAAAGGAAATTGATACAAATAGAAAAAAGAATCAGCCATATCAGTGATTTCTTTCTACCTTTGAGCACAAACTGAAAGAAAAGGAAAAAGGTTTAGGTGAGTTGAGGAGTTTGGTATATTAAGGAAAGGAAAAGGTTCAGTACTCCTGATTTCATTCATTTATTCAACAAACATTCCTGAGTGCCTTTTAGATACCAGATGTGATGCCAAGCACTGAGGAGCACAGCAATCAAGATAGCAAAGGAATTTGCTTTCCAGGAGCTTACATTCTAATGCAGAAGAAAAAGAAAGATTACGAACTGATAAATAATCAGAATAATTATAGATGTGATATACACCATGAGGGAAATAAGGTAGTAAGATAGAAAGTAACTCTAAAGACTGCTTTGGAAAAGTCACTTTAAGGAAGTGTTATTTGAATTTAACCAGGAGAAAGAAAAGGAGCCAGTAATGCAAAAGGGGTAGGGAGAGGATTCCAGATAAAAAGGACTCCAAGTACAAAATCCCACAAGCAAGAAAGATTAGGATCTGCCCTGGTTGGTGTGGCTCAGTTGGTTGGGCATCGTCCCAGAAACCAAAAGGTCACCAGTTCGATTCCCAGTCAGAGTATATGCCTGGGTTGAAGGTCCTATCCCCAGCTGGGGCACGCATGGACCTAAAGAAGTCAGCCAGTCAATGTTTCTTTCTCACATCGACATTTCTCTCTCTCTTTCTCCTTGCCTTGCCTTCTCGCTAAAACCAAAAAAAAAAAAAAAAATTTAATTAAAAAACATTTTTTTAAAGAAGAAAAATTGGGACTTATTCAAGAAACAGAAAGGTGGGCAGTGTGGCTGGAGCCCCATGGAGAAGGTGACTAAGGTGAGGCTGGAAAGGTAAACAGGAACCAGATCACAGATGGGTATGATGACCATGTTTTTTTTTTTAAAAAAATGGATTTTACTCTAAGAGCAAAGAATATAAATCACTGAAGAGTTTTTAGCCAGAGAATCACATAATCTGATTTATATTTGGAGAATACTCTGGCTGGTGTGTGATGACTAGTTTATAGGGGTTGTATGATACAGGCAATGAAGACCAATATTGAGAGGCCATTGCATTAGCCAGGAAAGAGATCATAGTGACGATGGAGATGGAGAGACGTGGATATGTTGCATGTAAAGCCAGTAGGATTTGCTGATGGACCGAATGGGAAGGAGTAATGAGGAAAGTGTCAAGAGTGACTCCTAGGTGAACACCAAGGAGGATACTATTCCATCTATTGAGAATAAAGGAGGAATATTTTGCAAAGAGAAACCAAAATACTTCATTTTAGGTATATTGTGATTAAGATTCCTATTAGACATCCAAATGGAGATGATGAGTAGGCCGCTGGTTACATATTAATACACACATGGAGCTTGAGAGAGTGCTCAGGGCTGCAGCTGAAAATGTGGCATTCCTAAGTGTGGGGATGGGATTTAAAAACCTGGACTTGGGGAGATGTTCCCATCAGAATGACCGCCCAAAGATAACACCTGTGAACGCCGGGCAGAATACCAAAACAATTCCATGCAGGCTCTGAAAATAAATAAAAGCAGGCATATTTTGGAGAGGAATTAGTACTTGGAAAAAGATATTGTAGGTGACTTTATCATTTTTAGCTTATTTGGGGAGTACTGTGTTTTTGGCCTGAAGAATTAGAGGACAGCAAATCTTTGTGACCCTGAACCACAGTTGCATGGGGCCCACTGAAAGAGGCTCAGCTAAAGATAAAAGACCTGAACTGAGTTTTCAGTTGCTGGCACCCAAGAAATAGATTATTCTGTCTGAGTACAACCAAGTTTAACTGACTACTCAAACAAAAAATACTGGCGTGCTTTGAAGACAACAACAGGATCCAGAATCTCCTTGACATAAAACATGAAATGTCTGAGATACGATCAAAAATTACTCAACATTCAAAAACCTAGGCAAATGTGATGCTGTATTAAAGTAAAGACAATTGATGGAGCACAACCACAAGATAACCCAGGTGCTGGAGTTAACAGATTATAATTTTAAGGCAACTATTAGAAATTTGTTCAGCGAGATAAACAAAAACATACTTGTAATGAATTAGAAAATACAATGTTTCATAAAGAAAAATAATACTACAGAAAAACAAACCAAATGGAATTTCTGGAACTAAAAATAGAATATCTGATTTTTTTTTATCATTGGGTGAGCTTAACAGCAGAATAGAGATGACAGAGGAATGATTCAATGACCTTGAATATAGATCAATAGGTAATATACAATCTAAAGAACACAGAAAAAAATGAATAGAGCCTCGGTGACCTATGAGACAATATCAAAACACTTAACATACGTATAATTAGAAATGTTAAATAAGACCATTCAGGTGGACAAAGAAGCGGAGAGGCCCAAGGACCATGCCCTAGAGCACCGTAGCATGCAAGGGTTTCCACAGAAGAAAGAATCAACATAGATGTTCTTTAATTTTCTTATTCATCAGAAAATCAGCTTTGATATTTGGCTTTGCTCTTTCTCTTATTCCTGCAAATCCGGCCACCAATGACTTGCAACTTTATTTTTTAGTTGGTAAAAGTCCCTCGTTGACCCACTATCAATACCTCTATCTCTACTTTGGTACTGGAACCTAAACTACAGTAAGAAGTACAGTGATTTGTGAAAACATAAGGAAATTTACTTTCCTGGGATTTTTTTTTGAGTTTGTTTACTCTTTTATCTCAAAAATAAAACTGTGTATCACATTCTTCCAGGAATTCTGTCATGAAAAGTCCTCTGAAAAAGAGAAATTCTGAATTTTAATCTATAATCAGAACAGAAGTCACATCAGAACAAAAAATTAAAACAGTGGCAAAACCAGCAAGGTTCAGAAGTTTATTGAGACCAAAGAAAAAGAATCTTTCAAAAAAATTGAAATTCATTCCAGTGCGAGGCTTATAGAAGAATAAACTTTAGCAGGTGAGATGTAAAGTGAAGATTAGAGAGGATTAAATATGGTGTTTGAAAACAGCCAATGATAACACAACAAATAATATTAAATTCTTTAAGTACATCAGAAATAAGACGGCTGCAAAGGGATCAGTGAATCGGCTAGACAAGCAGTGCACAAAAGAGATATTCAAAAGGATAAGGAGATTGCAGGGAAACTAAATAATGTATTTACATCAGTTTTCACACTGGAGAATAAGGCAATAGAGGAAAGGGAGGAAAACCTTATTATGTGAAAGAGAGGCCCGGCTCCGATTGAGACATCAAAGGGAACTGCGAGTCAATGAAACAGTGAGCGAAGGCACTGCCGTGCTCCAGCCAACGCAGGAGGCGCTCCCCAGAGAACCTGGGAGCACAGGATGCCTGTAGTCTCTGATTCCTTACAGCCTGATCATTTATGTGCCATTTAAAGGGCTTCCTGCTGTGGCGAACTGGAAAATGAGTTACATTCTCCCATAGTTGGAAAATGTACTCAGTTTCTGTAGTAGAATAATCTCCATACTGCAAAATGTCCAGCCGGTATGTTACAACCCGATGGACTAGCCAATCAGAAGTCAAACAAGAGAAGGTAGCTTCAATCCAGCCTTTCTGAGAATGTATGGGAGGGAGTATAAACTGGTACCACCAGCCTTAGAGAATATTTATGACGTCTGGTAAAGTTCAAAATGTGTCTGCCAAACAAACCACCAAATTCACTGCTAGGTACGTACACTAAAGAAATTCTATGAGAAATCACAAGATTGCTCATTGCAAGATTATTTCTAGAGGTGAAAAACTAGAAACAACAGAAATGTCCATAAATAGAGTTATGGATAAATAAAATATTTTCATACAACGAAATACAAATGGATGCTTTCCACTCCTAATTAATTAGATCTATATGTATGACCTTGCACAATATTAAGTGAAAAAGGAAAGTTGACCAGAAGGGTACAAGTAGTATGACTAAACTTATATAAAAAAATTTAAATAACACCTAAAACAATAGAATATATTTTTTCAGATTCATATGTATACATGGTCTGGCACAAAAAATGCCCCTTCTTATCACAAAATCTTTTATTACAAAATCATAAGCATGTGATTCTGTAACATTAACAATATCATAATCAAGCACACCATATGACATTTTAGGTGAAATGTTCAAATTAAAACTATAAATTATTACACCCATATTATGACCCTACCAACCACACTCAAGCAGGTGTTACTTCTGCCAGACCCTGTATGGAGAGAGACAGAGTAAAAACTACAACAGTAAGATATATAACAAATATATAATATGGGATGCCTTTGGAAAGATGGAGAGGGATGTGGAACTAGAGATTGATTGAATATTTCACTCTATCTGTGACGATCTATGTCTTTAATTAAAAAAAAAGATTTGAGGTAAATATGACAAAATATTAGCAATTATCAATTCTGGATGGTGGTAATAGAGTTTCTGTTATAGTAGTTTACTTTTTTATTTGTTTTTAGTTTCCAAGGAAAAGGTATGTCCATTACCTGGGTACAAATCATAACTTTATTAAATTGATTACCATGAAATGTACCAAGAGCCATTATTAACCCGAACTCAAAATTTGCCTTGGAAACCCAGGGTGGTGGCAGAAACAGTCTCCTCAGCTAACTTGGATGATGAGAACGTAGACAGCATACTTTCCATCCTTAAGGCTCCTGCTGTTCCACCACGGAGGATCCATGAAGAAGAATTAACACCTCCTACGGCATTCCTTTTTCTGCCAGCAAAGTTTGACTTCAATTTATAAAACAAACAACTGAGGCCTTGGATGTAAAAAAAAGAAAAGAAATCAAATCAAACTAAAAATCAAGGGTTCAGACCCTCCTATGTCAAACAGACCTTTTCCCAACAGTATCTTTACATTTGGTGGTTCTTTCTGAATTTCTCTCATAAGGTCAAGTCCGGAAATGAATACGTTAGGTATTGCTTGCTATTTCCATGTTGAAAGAATGCTAAAGTCACTAAGGTTAGTAGTCGAGAGTGTCATGGTGGATTTGCAATGTCTGCCATGAGCACAAGTGTGGGGGGCAGGGGGTCTATGAACCACATACAGTCACCCCCCTCACCCATAATAAGGATGTGTTCCAAGACCCCCAGTGGATGCCTGAAACCACAGATAGTACCAAACCCTACGGATTCTACGATTTTTCCTATACATACATACCTATGATAAACTTTAATTTATAAATCAAGCACAGAAAGAGATTAACAACAGTAACTAATAGTAAAAGAGATCGATTATAACAATATACTATAATAAAGTTATGTGAATATGTGAATGTAGTCTCTCTCTGAAAACACCTTCTGTAGGTACAGCATGGAGATGCTGGACAAAGGAATGACCTATGTCCCAGGCAGGACGGAGCAGGACGGCATGAGATATCATCACGCTACTCAGAACGGGACACAGTTTGAAACTTATTAATTATTTCTGTAATTTTTCATTGAATGTTTCCAGGCTGCATTTGACAGCAAGCGACCGAAATCATGGAAAGCGAAACTGTGGATGAGGGGCCACACTGCATCTGCCGTCCCAGGTTTAGCCACTTGAAGAAAATGGCCTTCTCTGATACCCAAAATTGAAAATGCATGGTGTTTCACACGATGAGGTTCCAACCTCCTGCAGAATTCCATCCAAGAGGAACAGAGCGCATTAGCTGATGAACATTCAGAAGTACACCTGGGACGAGAGGTGTGTCCACACACCGAGTCCCCACAGCCTAGCTCTGCCCAAGCCAAGACTTCACAGGCCAATGGCCCTGCAGCACTGGTTCCCTGCCTCCCCCATGGCTGACTCTGCTCAGGATACACTAAGTGACGTCAGAAACACTTAGACTGTCACAACTAAGGCTATACTACTGGCATCCAGTGGGTAGATGCCAGGGATCCTGGTAAACATCCTACAGTGCAACAGACAGGGCAGCCTCCCAAGGAATTGTCCCACCCAAAATGTCAATAGTGCCACAACTGAGAGACTCCTCCCTGAGGTTCGGACCATAGGTAGGTTAGGCTGCCAGGGCCTTCCTGGGCATCCATGGTCAGAGCAAACCAGACCATGGGAGACAGACAGAAAGGATCCATTCTGCACCTGCACTTCATACCCAAGGACTCTAGCCTACGTGGAGAGCCACAGACCAGCATGAGGCCTGGCCAAGGGAGCAGCTTCTGAACTTTTCATTCCGACCTGTGTGGGCTGGGGGCTCCCCTCGACTTGCCTCTTTTTGTAGACTCCAGAGTGATTATCAGGATCATAATGCTCTCATCTGTCTTGCTCTGGCTGGAAGATCACAGTTTCTCCTGATACAAGGGCTCAGCCAAAGCGACGACACTTGTGAATGTGTCTGACACAGTGGGTTTTATCTAGGATAGGCAGAGACACCATGCCATGGCTAAGGAGAAGCAGGCACCTGGGCCAAATGAGCCAGCCACATTTCTGCGGCTGCTGAGTCAGTAGAGGGTCCACATCAAGATTCTAAACCAGTTAGCAAAGTCCAAATGCTTTACTTTTACAGCTACTTAATGGGCTGTCATTCAATAACCAGTAGTCTTAGCACCCTCTTGGAGCAAAAATAAAGAGGCATGATTAGACTGCTGAGGGGCCTTCATTGCAAATGAACTTGGTCCTCAAATACTCATCTAAGAATACTTTTTAAAAAACTTCCACGTCAGTTTTTGTAACAGTGTCTTTTAAATCAGGCAGAGCCAATCATACTGACCCACAGGGGCTGCAGCAAGACATTAAGCCCATGCTGGCTCTGCCATTGACTCGCCACTGATGCTGGATCCCGCCTTTGACTTCTTGAGCTCCCATCTCCTCGTGTGTGAAACAGGAATAGTAATGCCCGCCGTTAACGACTGCTTTTGAGAATTCAATGAGATGACATATGTAACTCGCCTGGCACATAATAAGAACTCTGAAAACAGAAATTAATTTTTAATAGTCACCTGAAAAAAGTAGGCATTCATTAAGCCATCATGTCTTGGGCTGGTTCTATACAGCTATGACTACAAACGTCTTACCGTTCCCACCAGCCTCCTGCAAAGCCCACATTCATTTCTGCAGAGTGTGCATGGGGAAGAGAAGAAAACTTCTTCATTTCTATTCACAAGTAAAAATTAAAAAGATCTCAAACTGTAGCTGAGAACTCTTCGAAGCACCGACAGCTACATCCTCACCATCGTCCTATGAAGTAGGTAATATTATTATCTCCATTATACAGATGAGAAAAATGAGGCTTAAAAAGGTTAAAGAAGTAGGGAAGTAAGTTATGGTCACTCAGCTAGCTGGTGAGCATGCCTCTTTCAACCATGGCTACTCAAACCTATTCATCGATTTGTTCATTCATACATTGACGAGGAAACGTTTGCTGAAGTCTAGCTTAGTCTAACTCTAGGCTAGGCAATGGGGATACAGAAGTCATCCATTTAGCAGGGACGGACTGAGGGCTCACTGCATGTGACTCACAGCGCTGGGTTCCACACTCAGCAGGGAAGTACAGTGTCTGGTGGTGTGAAACCATCAGGTCAACAAAAGAATCAGAAGTGCCAGCCTCCATGGTGGAAGGTTGTAGAGGGAACCCCCAGGTAGGAGAGTTCCTTTCTACTTGCTTCAGGGAGTGAAGAAGGAAAAGAGATACAGGAATGGAGGTCCAAAAAGGGTTCCCATCAGAAGTGCCTTTGGGGAGCCCAGTTTTCACTGGATGTAAACAAGAAGGGGAGACAACAAGTGCAAAAAGGACTGTCCCTAAAAAAGCACACAGTCAGACTGGCTACATGGCATCTTGTAGACAGAGGAACCCACGGTGTGGGTGGATTTTTCACTCCGGAGCTGGCCGTGGAACTCCACAGCCCAGGCCCAGTCACAGACCAGCACCCGTCCCTACACACGCCCGAGGACAGAATACCTTCTACAGAAAAGCCTGTCAAAGCACCTACGGGGACAAACGTGCACCCCGGCCTGGATTTTTGTTTGCGAAAATTGTGTGCTAAAAACAGCAGATAAAAAGGGATCTGTGGGCAAAATTTATTTGGACTTTCTAAAGGCTGTTGAGAAGGTCTCTCTCATAGGAGGCTATTAAGGCCAGGCAGGCAATTTGGTAATGGCAGGGTGAAAGGTCAAGTTCTGATGTGATTAAAGGCTTCTTAGGGAAGGAGGGAACAAAGCACAGGAATAATAGCCCATTCTCCACTTGGGAAGCTAAAAATAATGGGGCTGCTCAGATTAGTCCTGAGGCAAGTGTTATGCTATCTATTTTTAATGATTCGTCAAATGAAGTAGAGTAAATGGGAAAATGCAGGTAGCTACTGACAGGAGAGTGCCTGGTAGACTGATAGAGCGTTAGGGAGCCTGGCCCCGCCCAGGGAAGATCTTTCCTTTCCCTGTGCCTCACCTCCTTTATCTGTGAAGTGATGGGATTACACAAGAGTGGGGGCAAGGGGGTGGTATAAGGGCTGTTGAAAACAGCTCCACCTCTCCAGCTAGAACTTGAGGTTGAACCAGAAGAATCAAACAATTAACAAAATTGAGCAATCCATGATGAAAAGGAGCATCAGAAACAGCCAAAAAAAAAACCCCCCAAAAAACACCTTTCCGCCCTGTTATTTTTATGTGTCTGGATTGGTTCAGAAAAAGTGAGCATCTCTTCAGGGAAAGCTATAAGCATTCCAGTGGACAGCTTCAGGAGCACACCTACTCGAGTCTGGCTCCATCAAAAGTGCCAATAAATCCTGTGCAGCAATTTTGTAAAGCCCTGAAAAATATACAGAAATGTTTTATTAGGCTACGACCTATGCTAGCCTTATGTCCTGTCTTTGTCTCTGACTAGTCTTGTTATCAGACTAGTCTTTATGAAACCAACAACAAATACTGATCAAGCCAAGGGTGTGTCATTTGGGCAGACCCTGCATCCTTTTTCCGGAGAATCTGCAGTCTGGTCAGTGAACTCACAAACACAAAAGAAATAAGTATTTGCTGGTTGGGCTAGGTTAATAACTAACCCAACTAGTAGAGGTTGAAGAACTTCCCAGACAGGATAGCATGTAAGCATCACCTTGAAGGGTAAATACTATTTCCATGGATGAAGAGGAACAGAAATTACTCCAGGTTTATTTTTTTTAAAAAAAGGAGGAACAGAAAAGTAAAGAGATCAGAAATGAAGTCATTCATTTGAGAAAAGACCTAGTTTGCCCTGAGATGAGAGTTGCTTCATTGAGAAAACAGAGAAGTATCAAGAAAGATAAAAAGTACAGATGAAGTAATTAATAAATGAGGGTTCATGAATATGCCAGATGGATACTCGTAGTTACCTGGTGCCACAATGCAAGACCAAGGAAACACTCCATGAAATTAAAGAAAGGAAAAAAATAAATGGGTTGAGGAAGTGCTTTGAACATAACCCAATTAGCTTATGGAATTTGCTGCTATAGATACTCGTTCCAATTAGCTTAGTGAGCTTTACTTTTAATGGAATTATATGTTCATACAAGTAACAGTTCTATCTGCTGTTATGGCTAATGTTATTGATACTCAGAACTCAAGGCAGACATTTGGGGTCAAGAAAAAGTGTTTTCCTCCCATTAAATTGTTGCAGAATGAGTTGAATGCACTATAAGGATATGTTACTTTTCTCTAAAGTACTTATTTCTATCCACAGGGATGTCTCTGATTTCATAGTAATTTTTTTTTTAAGTCACTTCATGTTTGTGGTTAAAAAAGGTGGCTCATCAAAAAGAAAGACAACTGCTCTCTAACAGTCATTCTAGATACACTGTGTCTCACATCATTCTAAGACAGGGCTTCCAGGAAATATCGATAGAAAACACCTGGAAAAACTAACATCGAACTGTGCAGGCACGAGGAGAAGGCACCAGGTAGAGGAATAGTAGGGCAGATTTCTCTGCATTTATTTGGTGAGCTTAATTTCCTTAGAAAAATTTATCTGCTGTGAACCATTGCCACAGCCTCTCTGAAACTTTCTTGAGCCCTTTTGTTCCCTGCAGGTGTCAGCAATGTTTTCTGAGATCATCTTTTATCTTCTGTCTCACATCATATGAAGGAAGAAAGAAAGAAAAAAGGTTGCATCTGTGTTTTTATTCTAGAATAAATAATATAGTTTCCTCCCAGAAAATAAATACAATGCCATTAGTAATATGGTTCACAGATTCTATTCCACTAGATTGCCTTTTTCCTTGGTAAGGTCCAAAGGAAAGTAAACAATCTTAGCATTCGATATGAGTCGGGGTGCAGACGCTCCTCTCCCTCTCCCTGTCTTTTCTCCATATGGCAATGCATTTGAAATGAAGACTTAGTTTTCACTCTTTTTGACATTTCTCAAATATAAATAATTTAAGCATGAGGAGCTTGAAAATAAAAATATTTTGCCAGGGAATGAACGTCCTCTGGAAACAATGGGCATTCTTATATAAAAGTGGAGAGATGAGTTTTGAGTCCCAAGCCAGCAAACAGGTGTCTCCCCTGCAAAAAACTCACAGAGGCTCCTGGGAACATGTGCAGTCTTTACATAAAAAAGCCCCTCCACCTGCTTTAGAGACCATCCACATTTACAGATTTTAGCCAAGAGAAACACACATAGACACTACAAAAGCTAGGTCACGAACTTCTGAATACCTGTTTGTTAATTTGACAAAAAAAAAAAAAATTGTACTTGTACAAACAAGATCAGTTTTCAGAAAATGAGTCCGAGAAAGCCGACCCTCCCAGTCCCCTGAAATTACAGCATTATTCCAGCAGTTCCGGGAAATCGGCCTTACACAGCCATGAATACATGCAGGCTCCCTGTGTTCTCTGACCTAATCCCAGCTGTACTAACGAAGAGCTGCCAGACGGAGGGCCTGACTCCTCCTTGCACAAGCCTGAATTATCTAAGCAAGCTCCAAAGAAGAAGAAATTCGTTTCTCTGCTAAGTTATCATGTCAAGCTTCCAAAATAGAGGTGCTCTTTGAATTGAATTTGCTGGTGTTGATTCTTTCATCCTAAACAATGCAGTGTAAGAAGGATCAAGTGATTGAAACCAAGCAAAAAGAAACAGAGGTCACCCCACACCTGGCTTTAAAAAAACTAGGTAGGCCTCCAAATACTTGGAAAAACAAAACCTGCGTGACGCAGCAGTCCAACCCGAAGGCCTACGATCTCCTCATGTCCCATTCGAATGCGTAATCCTACAGTGAGGAAGCTGGCAGTCCCTCAACAGTTTGACTCATTTCCCTGCTAAATATAACTGAAGACAGGTTTTCCACTCGGAGCTTCTGTATTATTTTCTCCCAACTGGGAATCAGAAAGTAATCTCAATACGTACAGAAATCAAGACAAAAAGGACAATACAAGTTTTCTCTGACTTCAATCTCTTCACAGCAGTGCCCTGCCAGAACCACTTTTCCAGAACCCAGAGAGGCACCAATAGAGATGTTTATGGATAGATGGGAAAATACTTGTCAGAAGCTGTACAGTACAAACATCACCATCCATCTGCTACATGCAACTTGACTGGAATGATTTAGTCGTAATGTGCGATGATGGACACTGGTTTGTATTGTTTAGTTGTGCAAAGGTCACTGTGAAAGAGACCAGTATTTCAACAGACTGCTATTTCTCTCCAATTCAAATGAAAAGAGACTTTAAGAACAGACAACGCCCAGCAGGATGCCTATTAGAATTCTCTGTAAGGACTGTACTTGCAAGGAGCAACTCTGGACTTGTCCATAAAAGAGAAATAAATCGGCCTCTGACCAAGGTATCTGCTCAAATCAAAAGTCTCACCGGCTACATGGGATTATTTTTCCTTCTAAAATATATCATGGATTAATGGAGAACGCTGACCTAATAGACACACCAACCATTTTTAGTACGTAACTGCCCCAAGATGCCTTGCAAGGAATTATTCCCACTGCATCATGATAGACTTTGTTACCCACCGCGTTAAAATCGGCTCAAATCCATTTGTTCTTAAGCAACGTTCCTGATTACAGGCTCTGCTTATTTTGCCCACATACCTAATCTGAACACGGGTCTTTAAAATCGGTGACTTTTGAGCTGGCTTCACTGCTAGCCAGGGTACAAAACGATTTGCTCCCCTCAGATAAAATGCATTAAAAAGATTTTTTGGTGAGAAATGCATTTTGAAAATGAAGCTTGAGTTGTGGCTTCACTACAATGGAGGAGCAGAAACTAATCAAACTGTAGCTCTCCTCTTGACAACCCTGATGGCTCATCGGGTAACACCTCCAGACACGTTATTCCCAGCTGGCTTGTTCCTCTGTGTCATTCCCAACTCCACATTTTGGGGAGGGAGAAAAGTATCTCTCCGATGCATGCATATCTGTGTGTATGTGTGTGCAGGGATAACGTTAAACTGGTATGAACCTGCTTCAGACAGTCGTGTGCTGCAACTGGCTTGGACTGGCTTTGCGAGAGCTAATTGTTAAACCTGCAGGCACTCTGCAAGCCAATGGACTTATTTTGGTATCTTGAAATTGACTGTGGTGGGAGTATTTACACCCCAGAAATTGGCTTGCATTATGAGTCAGGGCTTACAAGGGGGGTTCATTTTTTTTGGATGGGGTAGTCAGTTGTTAAATGTGCACCAGCCCACCATGGCTACAGCTATCCCAGTTGTTTACACAGGCATCCATCCTGATCGGCCACAGGGGCCACTTCGACTGCTCACGAGCAATATTTTGAATCCCACCCTCATACATGTGTAACCGAATTACAGCATTGCAATGTCTACTTTTTCTTTGGATATAATAATTTAAAAACAGCGCGTCCTATCAAATTATCCATCACCAGCCACAGGTATATAGTTTTGAGTTTCAGGCTGGACCTCAGGTACTCCGTTGAATAAATTTACAGCTCAACTGCTGGTCGATCTCAAACAGATCATTTGGGAAGGAAGAAACCATGCTGGGCCTTCGGGAAAAACAAAATGAGTCAGTCCTCACTGCTGCCTTTGGCCAGCCCAAACCCTGGAGTCAGACAGCATGGGGGAGATTTTTCTGGTCAAAGGACTGGAGGATGGAGCCACTTATCCGCTCATGTACATCTGAAGATAAGTGATGGGCGGCTGCTGACAACACTGAAGGCCACCCCCTCCCCACACAATGGAAATTAGCAGGCCCCCAAATCAGACCATTAAAACAAAGATCTGCCAACATGTGATTTTAGTAAACAGAGTAATTTGGGCTTTTGGAAAGCATGAAACTTCTGTCAGGATTACAATGTCTTCTACCACAGACCTTAATTTCTTCTGTCAGGAAGAATATGATTAGGCTCAGTCCCATTTGATTGTAGGGAATGTCAGTTCCCATTAACAAAAGAAAAGAGGCCCTACGAAACACGTTCCACATTTCTTAACCCCTTTGGGCAAGGAGGATTTTTTCAGCCCAAACTTCCCATTGGAAATATTTAAAGCATTTAAACCCAGGCTGCCTATCTTAGCAGATAGTTATAGGAGTTTAGCTACTAAAATCAGCTCCCTTCCCAAGGGGGGCTATTTTTGTTTCCATGTTGGCACCAAAAATTGAAGGCTGTGTGTGTGTGTGTGTATATATATATATATTTTTTTTTTTGGTCGTGTTTGGTTTTGTAATTTGAGGAGTTTTTTCCACACCACCTACCCCAGTCTATGAGAAATTCTGCTCCTTGCATGAGTGGAGCTGGTTTTTAAACTGTCTGATTCTTCGAGGGCAGTGTCCTTTTGGGCAGCATTCAGTACCTGACCATTCAGCCCATGAACTGGTTCCTGCAGATGGTTTTCCGAGGCACCGAAAAATTACAGGCCCAGACCCAAACCTGCATCAGTAAACACCACCGCCTCCGACCGGCCGCTTCAATTCCATTGAACCCTGTGCAGTTCAAAGAGGGCTCCTGGGCCAGCCTTAGAGCTTAGCAGGCACGGCTGACCCCCGGCTGCCCAGCAAACAGTTTAGGTTGGGGAGCAATCTAGAGATTTCCTAAGATAAGGATGCTATTACAGGCTGACAAATGTGGAACGGAAAAGAGTGGGCAGCTTTTGTCCACACTGACCCAGGGTGAGAATGCTGAGATTATTGCTGATTGGGGATAAATGGCAACCGGTGATTTATTTGTTCAAGTGAAACCAGCCAAGTTCATCCCTCAACACCATCTCCCATCTCTTTAAGATGTTTTTTTCTTCTTCTTCTTCAGACAAAAAGACTTAGCAGTTTTGGGAACTCTTCAAATACCACCATTCCTGTGAACCCTATTACCCTCAGGATAAAATCGGCAATCCTTAACTAGCCTTCGAGGCCCTGTGTGATGGGGTCCTGCCTGCCTCACCAGCTCCTGCTCCTGCCGCTGGCCCCGTAACCTGCAGCACTTGACCACTAGGGTCACTGCTCAGGTTTCTGAGTGCCAGGCGCTCCTCTGTACCTCCAGCCTCTGCCAGTGCTGGGCCCTTCTCCTGAGGCTCTTTACCTGGCATTTGTGCCTTATCTTTCTTGTTTCAGGTTGAATGTTATCTGCAGAGACTTGGCTGGGTCCCCCGTTATGATCTCGTGAAGACCCTGTGTATTCATTCTTCACAGTCCTTAGCACAGTTGCAAACAATTATTGGCGACTATCAGTTTATAACTTGGCTTCCCTGCTGGCAGGGGCTGTGTCTGTCTGATTCCCCTAGCACTCAGTGCAATGCCAAGCATGTCAATGCTCGAGGTGCGAATGCTTGCTGAGGCCAAATGGATGAACGAATGAAGTAGGGGCACAAGAGATACTGACTGCCTATGAGAAAACCTAACGAAGCAAACCCAACAGAACGCAATTCTTCATTTTAAGTGTACACACACTAGGGGGCAAGTTTTCTCTCCAACGCCTCCTCTCCAACCATTCTAACAGAAGGACTTCAGAGGACCCTGCCATCCCATCAGGGCTGTCCTCTCAAATCTCCTACCTGAATTTTAAGACTTTCCCTTATCATCATCATCATCATATCATCATCATCACCATAGTTAACATAACTGAATGTGTTCTATGTTTCACATGCATTGCTGAGTGTTTTCTACTAACCTATCCAATCCTCATCACAATCCCTAAAATAATGGTAGCAGATTAAAGATGGTGACAGATGCACACATTTTTTTTTTGACATTCTTCCCACTTAATGTCAGGGTTTTTGCTCCCCTCCCCTTAAATCTGAGCTGGCATGTGACTGTTTTGACGAAGAGTACACCGGAAATGATGGCACACATGTTTGCATTTTCGGTCACACAATACTCACTCTGGGGGAAGCCAGCCGACATGTGAGAAGCCTGAGTCCCCTGAGAACTGCCATGCACGGAGGAAACCCGAGCTGGGCACGGAAAGAGGACCTGGGGAGAGGATGCCCAGGCAGCCAGCATCTGTTGCATCCATCCAGCCCAGCTCGCAGATGTTAAGTGAAGAAACCACCTTGCACCTTCAGCCACATCGAGCCTTCGGGTGACTCCCATCCCAGCCAACATCTGGCTGTGACCACACGAGAATCTCCATGTGAGACCACTCACCTGATCCCAATTAACCCCCAAACTGTGAGAGAGAATAGTAAGTTGATGTTCCAAGGCACTAAGTGTTGGGGAGGATTGCCATGCAGCAATAACTAGAACACGTAGGCACTTGCTTGACCCTTGCTTGACAAATGAGGAAGCTGAGACACAGAAAGCCTACAGCTGCACAGATGGGAAGGGGTGAAGCTGGGAGCCCAACCCAGGCAGCCCGGCGTCATTAAGACCTAGGTTCTCATCTTCCACGCTGCCACCTCACTCCATGGGCAGCAACCTCCACCAGACTCCTAGACATAGTCTCTCCGGTGGCGGCTCCCTCTAGAAGGGTCCCCTCCCCTTTTCTTCTGCCCAGCTATCTAATTCCCTACCTCTGTCATGATCCCCTCTCTGAATCCTGCACTGGTGGCCCTTCCTTGGAAGTCCTTAGTGCATTTAAAGATAGGCATGTAATTTCACCTTTAGTTGGTCTGGTATGACTCTTCATGCCACCTTCTCTCTTCTTGAAGGTTGACACCAAGTCTTTTGTTTCTGCCTGCCACTCAACGGAACCTCACCCATCCCCACACTGCCCAGCACCGTGCTGTGCACTCAATATCACATTCTTCAGCCACGCCTATTCCCTTCTCGGGGGCCTCTCCATTCCCAGATCCTGTTCCCTGGAGTATTCTTGCTTAGCTATCAGTAGGAGCTGCTCCCCCTCAGCATCCCAATCTCAGCTCACATCCTCTCTCCTCCAGAAGACTTCTCCATATCTAAACCAGCCTTCTCTCCCCACTCCTAGATAGGCAGACACCCTCTCCTTACCCTGCATTCCATGATTTTGTTATTTCTCAATTTCCTTATCTAGAAAACAAGTTCCTTAAGGAAAGTGAGCTTACCCGTCTTGCTCATTGCTACAGTCCCAGTCTCTAGGACAGTTTCTGGCCTAGAGTAGCTTCTCAAAAAAGATTTGTCGAATAAACAAATGAATACTTGTTTACTGAATCTTCACTTCATAAGAAGTTCCACAGAGCAGGCTTCCTAATGTAGACAGGATGGGGCAAAAGTAGGTTTACAGTTGTGAGTACACAAAACACGAGAATTTATTTTTGTATTATTATTTATTAATGATTATATTATTTTCCAGACAAACTACTGTAAGCCTACGTTTGCCCCACCTTGTATAAAGTGTTTCTCCTTAACATCTGAGCTGCATCTGTACTATGATGTACAGTCTTCCATTTCTCATGAAAGAACACCTGTCTGTGGCCCTAAGATAAACTCCATGTCTAGCCCTTTGTCAAGGTGGGGCAGTAGCCACAGGTTGGTTTGTTGTCCAGACCATCAATGTTTTTTAACTGTTGCAACTAAATTGTTTTTGTTTGGCTTTTTTTTTTTTAATTTAACTTTTTATTGTATTTTAGGTTCTCTGGCAGTTGGCGGCTTTAAAGCTGGTCCTAAAAGATGCCCTCGGGATGGTCCCAAGGAGAGAGGGAGGCTGAGCCGGCTTACTTCACAGCACCTTAACAAAGGCCACATGGCCAGAGATGAGAAAATGACAATATGAAACCCTTCAGAGGTCAATTTTGTTCACCACTGTACACACGGAGCTTCCACCAGTATCTGGAGCAGAGTAAACCCCATGTTGAATCAGTGAAGGAATGAAACGTCTTTGCCTTGTATCTTATCACTTACCACTTCTCATCTCAGTGTGTCTGACAACTCAGAGCACGTCTTTTACTCCATGTATATGGAACTTAACCAAAAAATAGTAGCTAAAGACTTTTGAAACCACACTAATTGGCACAAAGTAAAATTAAAATATAAGTGAATATCTCCACTCCCCAAAATACTTAATGTGCAGGCAGTGAAGTCTATAGAGGAAAGACCACAGGCTGAGGGTTAGTAGATGTGACACTCTCTTACTATTGATTGACTTTCTGAAGTGGAAACTTGAGAAAGTTGCTTGCTTTCACTGAGCCTCAGTTTCCTCATCAGAGGAAACTCTCTTACCTATCCACCAACCTGAAATATTCATAATGACTATAAAATGAAATAATGGACAAGCAAATACACTGAAGGCTTAAAAGTGTGATAGGGATATGAGTAATGACATATCTCCATATTCCCACCTTTCTCACATTTCAAAGACTTAAAGTACATTTGAAATATTAAAAATCAATTTAATATATTCTTGAATGTCTCTAGTTCAGTGATACATTCACAAATGAGTATTACATGTTTGTTCCAAAAGTTCAATCTGCAAAACCTTTCATAATCGTTTTACAGTTCTTCACCAATGTTTTGATTCTGTTCTTCCCATTTCTCAGCAAAGGATCCTGCGGTATAGAGAGCTTCTCAATCTTACCAGAGGCAGAGGATAAATGAGAAGAGCAAAGCAAAAGTCAAAATGCTTGAGCATCTGGTCTGTGGATGAAGACAGAACCAATAACCACTGGGCCTACAAAATAGTCACCGGAAGCAAAGTCAGTGCAAAAGAAATTGACCTAGTGGTTCTCAGATGAGTGGGGGATTTGGGAGGTGGGGGCTAGGGGGCATCAGAATCACCTGTAGGGTTTGTTGAAACACAGATTGCTGCACCTCACCCCCTGAGTTTATGATTCAATAGGACTGGGATGGGCCCAGGATGCTGATGCCACTGGTCTAAGGACCACACTTTGAGAACCAAGTATTCCACCTTCTCACGCATTAACCCCTTCAATTCTCCCCAACAACCCAGGGGGGTGGTAAATTCTATTACACCCGTTCCATATATGAGGACACTGAAGTCCAAAGAATACACTCAGCTCTTGTGTCCAGCCTAGCAATTAACCAACTCAGTGCAGCCTTCAGAATGTCAACTAACCTTCCTGCGGACCATTTTTCTCAATTACTGAAAAAATATCATCAGAGATCTTGTGAGGATTATAAACACATGGTGTCTAAAAAGTGCTTAGCAAAGTTAAAAGCAGGGACAGCCCTGGTTGGTGTGGCTCAGTGGATTGAGTGCGGGCCTGTGAACCAAAGGGTCGCTGGTTCAATTCCAAGTCAGGGCACATGCCTGGGTTGTGGGCCAGGTCCCCAGTAGGGGGACCTTGAGGGGCAACCACACATTGATGTTTCTCTTCCTCTCTTTCTCCTTCCCTTCTCCTCTCTCTAAAATAAATAAATAAAATCTTTAAAAAAACAAAACAGAACAAAAGCAGGGACAGACCCTGACCACTCCTCTATCCCAAGACTCAGCATGCTGGAGAATAACTAAGGCAGAATTCCAGGAATCTCACTCAGCACACGGTAATAGTTGGGTCATTTTTCTAGTTGCAAGGCAAATTTTTAACCAGCAGCTTGGCAAAATACTCACCATCAGAACATTACCATCCATGAGTTTTTGGATTGTTTTTTTTTTTTAATTCCTGAGTTTGTTCTTCCAAGAAATCCCTTCTGTGCAGTAATGGGTGTGAGGGGTAGGGTGAGGGGTTAGTTACTAACAGATTGAACACTTCCCTTTCTAAGAAACTAAGTAACTGAATAGACAGTGGCGTGATAATGTAATTATGTTAGAAGATAATGTGAGCATACCCTCCTTTTGTGGAAGGTTTTCTGATTTGGCTTTCTGAGGATTCAAGGTATTTTGATTTCGATATTTAGAAACCCAGGGCTTTTTGGTATGCTACGAACCATGCTGAGGCAAGACTAATTGTAAGCACTTGTACTTAAAAATTAGTTTCAAGTATAAGAACCTTCAGAGGTTTCCATATTGTATTCCACTAGAGTATCATTAGGGGAAGCAATTACTTATCAGGATATACTCAAAACAACTTTATTGCATTCAGAGGAAATAATGGGAGTTGCCTGTTTAAATTACTAGGCAGGGACCCTGGAAACCACTTAGTATAATTCTTGGCATAAGGTAGGGAGTCAGTGAGTGGAACAGGGAGTCCCTTAAATGACCACCTAGTATGTGTTGGCTGTTTGAACATATTGTCATTTAGTCTTCATAATAACCCCGGAATTAGGTATGAATATCTTCATTTATAGATGAGGAAACTGAGACTCATAAAAGTTAAGTGATGTTTACCGGGTCATTAGGTGAGTAGTTGAGTTAAGAGGCCAACCCGCAGGTGCTTGATGCCAAAAGAAAATTTTTCCCATAACCTAAGCTGTTTCCATCCTTGCTTCTTTCCCTCTTTGCTTTTTGACTCTTCTCTATCAAGGTCCGTTCACGGTACCAGGAGTCTCTGTAAGTGCCAGCCAATGACAAATGTCAGCGAGGCATTCCCACTTTATGGATCTGTTCATAGGAGGAAAAAGGGACCTCTCAGAGGTCTCACAATAAAATATGGAATGCATTCCTAACTCCCATCTCTCAGGCCTCAGCTATAAGCACCAGGGTGTGCTTCTGAGGATCCTTTCCTTAGGAAAACAGAGTGTGTGTGTGGAGAAGAGAGTCACGGGACAGTCCATCACCCAGGGCCAGGTTCCCAGCACAGTGCGAACCAGCTGCTCCAGGTGACAAAGACACATGGGAAGACAAACCGGTCTGGCCTCCAATTTGAATTATAAATGCTTCCTGGAGACAGAGTCAGGTGGATAAGCCCATTTGTTTATTGCCTGCTGATACTGTTGCTAAGTGAAAACAAGTAAATAAATAAAAGCTAAGCACCAATTGATTTATTACTTTATCAGACTATCACGGAGGCCCAGAGCAAGAAAAGGGACTGATTGAGGGCTTTCTTTGCATTCCCCCAAAAAATAACAGTCGTCTTTCCCTTCGATTCCTATCTTTCCCATTTCTATGCCTCCATTCCTCTTTTCTCCCAAGTTCTTCCATTCCCCACATCCTTCCTCTGCATCTGTCTGTTTGTCCCCCTTTGCAAGGACTCTTTTGTCCTTTGTCTCCTGGGCACCTTTTCCCTGGGACTTTGTGTCTGGTTCTGAGACGAGACATGGAGTGGCAGTGTTCCCACCTCCCTGTGGGCAAGAGTTTTGTGTCACCGTGTCACTCGGACACACTGAGCGATTGCCCTCTTCTGCTCCCAGGGGAAGATGGGAGCAGTGCCGGTGCCCCTCAGAGCTCAGGCAACCCCTCCTGAAATGCACAATGACAATGGTGCCCTGTGTCCCTTTTTAAATGGATTACAGAAACTAGATTTTTTTTCAAATTATAAAATTAATAAATATTTATTGAAAATATAGAAAATTGTGAAGAAAGTTAGTACCCATTATTGCAGACTGAAGTGATTGTTATTAAATGTGCATGTTTTATTCTTCTACTTTAACGCATATCATAAATTTGCATGTATCACTAATTTTACATATATATATACTTTGTCCATGTTATTAGAATTCTCACTGACACCAATTTTTAATGGCTGCATCTTATTCCAGTGGGTGACTTTACCAAAATACACTGAATCATAATCTTGTTGACAGATAGTTACATTTTTTTTCCAGTTTTTTGCCATTACGAACTATGCTACCAGGAACGGCTTTGTGCCAAAAGGTCTTCCTGTAATTTTCATTATTTCCTGAGGAAATAATTTCAAAAGTAAAATTGCTGGACCACAGATTATGAGCACTTTTAAGGTTCTTTGTTTTGTTAAATTGCCTTTCAAGAAGTTTGTGATCTCTCAAAATCTCTTACCAAGCCAAGAATCTTTTTATAAATTTTACAAAGAAATTTCATGAAGCAAATAATCACCTCCCAATTTGCCACTTGTGAAAAGGGCAAAAAAAATTGAAGTCCATCTTTACTCTGCCTCTTACCACCCTCACCTCCTCACTACCTAGGAAGGATCAGCAAGTCAGATTATGCCATTCTCTTATTCATTCTTCCAACCAATAGCCGAGCAGTCATTGAGCAGTTATTGGCTAGGCCCTATGTGGGGTGCTGAGGGAATAAAATGAGTAGAACATCATTGCTCGCCTACAGGAACTCAGGTGTTGTGGGGCAGACGGACATGCAAATAAACACCATCACCAGGAGACAGGAGCTTCATGAAGGGAGCCCCGATGGCTCCCAGTGCTCCGCGGGGGGTTGGCGGGGAGCAGAGTCCAAAAGCCCTGCCAGTGAAGCCTGACCGTTCCCTGAATGACATGATAATAGTTACTCTTTCTGAACCCTTGCTCTGTTCTTCAGGCATTGCCTCATTTATCCTCAGAACCCCTCCATTGAGGAGCTGTGATTGCTCTTTCACAAACAAGAAAACTGAGGTGTAGAGAAGTAACGTGACCAAGATCACAGAGCTAAAAACGAGTGAAGCCGAATGTAACTCCAGATCCAACTTCAAAGCCCTACCACCAAGCTCATCCCAGGCCCACTACACAGACTCCATTGGCTCCAGTAAGGCTCCCCAAGCCCCCAGCTCTGACTCCCTAGTTCCGTCTGTGAGGAGGAAGAGGTGCCTTCCCCTCGAAACTGCCTCCTCCCTGCTGCCTCCCTTCTTCCTCCCTTACTTTGTCCTGCAAGGGGTAGCTTCCCTCCTTAGCTCTCTTATCACTCACTGTGGACTTCCCTTTTCTCTTGAGCTTGGTACGCCTGACATGCCTCTCTTTCCTACCCTTGCCATCCGGGTATAAATTTATTCTAACTGCCAGAAAATTGATAGAATTATAAAAGGAACAATAATGACTCTCCGGGCCGCAGCTTCTGCCTCTAAAGCAAGGAGATCAAAACGATGATGTGTGAGCCTCTTTGCTAGTCTCATGGTGTAAAATCCTGAGAGCCACTGAACCACACATCAGCACTTGGAGTGGCTATTAGAATGCAAAAGCGAGGGTTTGGTTCAAATTGAAAAAGCAGACACTTGTGGCCTCTTCCAATGAAGAAGAAAGGAAAAGAAGTATTTTAATGATGTTTTTTAATCATTTCCTCAGAGCACACAATGAGAATATATTTGCTGGAGAGTGAAAAAGAACACAACATCAATTTAGTGCACAAAACCACTCTAAAACCTAAGGATCCAGTCTCACATTTTTCATTAATTCCAGGCCGGTAACTTTCAACATTACATTTTGGGGCTTCATCCAACTCAAGTTTCCTAAAGCACACAGGCAAATCCAAATTTCTGTGGGATTGCCAAGTCTTTCAAATAGGGGATAACAACTCTGATTTCAATCATCTTTTGCTGCCCAATTTCACTCTGAACTATACATTCTCCATTAGAAACTTCCAGTCATCAACCCTGTTCGTTTTCTCATCCAAAAGTGCCACTTGGTAGGAAACACAGTCAATAATATCGTGATAACTATGTACGGTGCCAGACGGGTAATAGAAATACCGGGGGGGGGGGACACTGAGTACAGTGTATGATCATCTAATCACGATGCAGTCCACCTAAAACTAATACAAAATAATATCGAATGCGAAGTGTAATTGAAAAATAATATTGAAAGTTCTCTTAAAAAATGTTTTAAATAAAGCATATTAGTGAAAAAAAAAATGCCACTTGAATCTTATCCTCCATTCCACAAGAAACTTCAATGCCTCCATTGCTTACGGAATTCAGCACAGTACTTTTTAAATTTTTTTTATTAAAGTAAAATATATATATAGCATAGAATTTACCATTTTGAGTGTTTTTAAGTGTGCAGTGCATGGCATTCACAGTGTGGCGGAGTCGTCACCCCTCTCCTGTACCCACTAAAAAATAACCCCACACGCCCCTCCTCCCAGGCCACAGGAGCATTTGTTCTCCTTTCTCTCTCTATGGAGATGACTCTGCTAGTCCCCCTGGAAATGGAACCATCTAATATTTGCCCGATGTGCCAGGCTTACTTCACTTAGCTTAATATCCTCAAGGTTCATCTGTGTTGGGCATGTATCAGAATCTCATTCCCTTTTAAGGCTGAATAATATTCCACTGTATTCAATCCAGTTACTTTTCAGTCCAGTTTCAGCCTCCACATACTGGCCTGATTTTTCTTCCTCCTCCTAACTGCTTTCCCATTACACGGCTCTGTGTGCCCTGGGCCGAGACAGTTAGTCGGGAGATCTGGCCTCCTCCCCAGGAATTTCAAGTCTTTTCACCTTTGCGCACAGGGGCTTCCCATCCCAACGCAGCCTCCACCCTCTCTCTCTAGTCTAGATCCCAGCTGTTCTGTGAGCTCCACTCAATACCTGCTCCACCACAGCGGTCCATGTGAGCACAGACCAAGAGAGATCTCTCAAGCACCCACTGTGTTCAAGACGCCCTTCAATTACAGCCAGACCAGCTGTAAAGTGTGCGCTTTCATCACAGCAAAAGGGAGCTTTCGTACCGGCAGAGGGGAGCACAGTGCTGCCTTCACTGAAGCAAGACAGCTCGGAATACATGTTTCAATCCTTCGACAGTCCCTGTTTCCATTCAGATAAAAAGTGGAAATGTTCTTTATTTGTGCCCACAAAAAAATAATGATATGGTTACTGTGTGTATTGAGTACATGTATACAATAAAATGCATTGCATGTATTAGCTCGGTTTTAAAATGTAGCCTTTCGTAGCCTTTGGGGGCAGTACACTGTGACTCGTATAAGCATTTTGAACTAAAGAGAGATACTACTTTTGTTCAAAGAACAGTACAAATATTCTCCTCTCCATGTTCCTTCTCAGTTATAAATAAAATATATACTAAATGATGTAAACAAACTGACAAAAAAAAAAAAGAGGCACAACTGTACCTCTATTATTAAACTGCTTACTGAAAACTCTGACTGGCTATTTCTCTTTATGATTCGATTTTATATATCTTTTTATGGTTAAATTAGTAATAACAGCATTAAAATCTTAAGAACTGTATAGTCCTACATTTGATTATCTTCTCCCATAATTACACTGATTAAACACAGCATAAGAGACCATAAAGATAGATAAAACATTATGACTACAAAATTTTTTTTACTGTCCATAAAATGACTATTAAGCCCTAGGTAACTAAATTAATATCACCCATACAATTTTATGGGGTTTCCGTCCATATCCAAGAGTATCATTTGCCATGATGGCAAATTTTGTTTTCATAGCAGTATTAAAACTTGAACTAATGCTTTTCAAAAGGGCAGGGACACAATGGCCAGCTTCATCAACTTTGCCAAAAGAAGATCCTCCCATCAGACCAACACTTCAAGCTAACATCAGCTGCAGACATGTAAAGCCAACAACCACCCCCTTCTTTTCCCACTGGCTCCCCGTTCCAGGAGGCAAACAGAGGGGTGCGGTGTGTTTGGTGCATTATCCATTGCTTCATTTTCTTCTCAACATTCGCTCCAGAGATGTGGGGTCCCACGGACAGCACAGGAAATCGAGGAGGCAGATTTACATTTTCCACGAGAAGAAGGAGCCTCTGAGACACCCAAGGACTTTTATACTGAGTGACCCGTGCTATTATAAAGATTAAAGAACACGGCAAAAACCCAAGAAAAATTCACTCTAAAAGCTAATCCTGTGGGGCGGAAAAGAAAACTGTTTGAAAGCTTTTCAAATATAAAGAATAGCTCCCCAGGATCATAATTTAGCAATTAAAAAAAGTATACATATACCCACATACAAACAAACAATCAGCCAGCAGAACCAAAAGAAACCTACCTATCTAAATGCATTACCACCACTAAAATTCTGCACAAATTTTCCATCAGTGCCTGTAAAATGAAAACATATTTTAATACTGTCATTTCTCACTAAATCAACAAATATACTTGAAAAACCTATTGTGAACCAGCTAAGTCCTGGATGTGATAGGTAAAACAATAAACAAAATCAATACAGTCTGTGACCTCAGGGAGCTCACAGTCTAGTGAATAAGGCAGTAAAAACACAATAATACAAATAAACTGTGATAGCGTTGTAATCACATGTTAGGATACATGGCGAAAAGCTAACAACAGAATATCATTTAGATTGGATTCGGGATCAGCAAGGCTTGTCTGAGGAAGCAAAATTTAAGACATAAGGGATCTACGGAAGTGAGTGTGAAGAAGGCATCAGAGAAGGACCATTCCAAGTAGAGGGGACTCAGTTAAAGGTCTTGAAACTCTCAGAAAGAGCTCAGCATGTTTGAGACCCTGGCTGTACGTACATTCCAGGAAAGCAGACCTCTGATCTGCTTCATTTTCCACTTGCTCATAGAAGATGCTCACTACATAGCTACTGAATGGTTGTTGAGTGAGTGGATGGAACCAATGTAGCTGCAGTTTAGTGAGCAAGGAGAAGGGCAGCCTCAAATGAGTCTGTTCACACAGGCAGAAGCCACATCAAGAAGACAGCTCCATCACCTCATCCCAGCACCCACTAACCCATAACTCAGCTGTTTTCTCTTTTACTGATGAAACCCACAGATTTGCCCAAGATCATATTGCTGATGATTATTCTTTTATCCCTAAAATAACCTGTTCTCTTATTATACTATGCTGCCCCCTCAACTAAAATATAAAGCTAAGAACCCCATGGAATTCTCTTTCAGAGAGAAATATATCAAATAGCTACTAGGTGATATACAAAAAAGTATTATGTTACCAAAATTCAAATTCATGATGCAAAAAATTCACTATGGTACGATAAAATTAACAGGGATTGTTCTTCAAAGTAAATGGGTGACATGATCAAAAACAAAACTATTTTCTTTTCATTGAACTACATTTTGAGGCAATTCAACCACTTTACAGAGTCTGACTTTCAGCCGTTGACTTTCTCCGTAAGTCCCATCATGGGTATCCAGCCCAGTTTGATCCATGGGGGTACCTGGCTTTGCTAGCTGCTAAGATAAGCCCCTGACTTCCTGAAGACAATTTGTGGTAGATCTCTGACATGTTCTCCTAAAAGCCAACATATCCCCCGATATTGATGACAGAAAACTGGGCTAGAGAGAGTAGAAATCTGAGCTGTTGTGGCAGTTTCATTTTCTGATGTTCTTAATGAGCTTCAAACAAGCTCTGAAGGTCAGTTGGCTTGTGGGATTTATTTGGAGGGAGGGGATTGGAGACCCAGAATAGAATGCTCCAAAATAGCAAAAACCACCACTAAAACACTCTGCTTCTACCATCTCCTGATTCAAACCAAACCTTTATTCGCAGATGAATGACCCTGTACCCACACCTCCCAAGCTAGTCTCAATGATATGGCAGTGAACACATAAAAAGTGATTCAAACCTAAAGCATATTCGACCTTCTGGATTCTAGGTAATTCTGGATTCTGGATTCTCATATGCGTATGCAAATGGTTAGGGTGCACAGAGGACAGAGATTTGGTGTGTGTGCTAGTTTTAGGAAAATCCTTTAGTTGTACTTTCTAAATGATTAAAAAGTACCTGAATCTACCCTGTACCTGTAAAAATAAAGAAAAAACAACAACAAATGTTTCAAATGATATGCCAATTTCAGGTTAAACCAAGGACAAGGAAGCCTACACCTGTGGTACGAGGAAGAAAGGGAGAACAGGGCACACACGGCTCCCTTATCCAAGTCACCAATCCCCTCATGAGAGGGTGTAAAATAACAGCTTGCATCTGCCATGTGCTCGAGAGCAGGTTTTCATGCTTTCACCATGGCATTTCATTGGCCTATCAGCCCTACAAGGTAGGTCATAGTATTGCCCCAGCTTATAGATGAGCAAACTGAAACCGGCAGCTTAGGCAACTTGCCGAAAACCACGCAGTTCCTAGAGACGACTTGAACCCAGGAACTCTGGCTTCAGGGTCTGTGTCTCTAACTACAGCACAGCCTCTCATTCATTACGAGCAGGATGTGGACAAAGGACAACGAAAAGGACTGCTGGAAAAGGAAAGGTCAGGTGGAGTCGGCCGCTAGGAGACCTGGAAAGTCAGACACTCCGATCTAAATTAAAGGAAAAAAGAGATTAGGAAACAACCCAAAATTTCTGAGCAGAGTTATGATGAGCTGAAAGCAGTGTTTAAGACAGATTATTCTGACTACAGATGTTTTCCTTGATGCGGAGTGCTTACAAAAAACCATTACAATGCACATCGTAGAATACAACATAAAAAAATTAGTTTACAAAAATAAACCCAGATATAACCCAGAACCTTTTGCAGAAAGACACTATCTCATGTAAGAAGTGTTTATTCTGAAGTATTTAAAATTATTTTGAGTGGAGCTGTGGGAAGAAAAGATTTCATGGTTCAGAACATGCAGCCTCCTGATTCGGGGCATTGTGTACTCTGAGACTGCTTTCTAACCTAAAAATCAGAGTTGGTGTCTCTCTTTCTTTCTTTCTTTCTTTCTTTCTTTTTTTAAATATGGTCATCTATAAAAAGTCCTCCTGTAGTCAAGAAGGAAGAGAGGTTTTCACTTGTTTTATTTCAGTACGAATTTTATTCCATCCTGTGGCAGTCAGTCTCTGTGAAAAGTTGCAGACGGGGTGCTATGTTGGTCGGGTTCTAGGGTCACGGCTAAAGCCTTGCAGGCAAGTTATAAACCTCATGGGTGTAAATCAAGGAGGCCCCACGGGGATGAATTTGGGAGCCATTCTGTTGCTATTCCAACTCCCAAATGAGGCGCACTGGGACTTTAACACAGAACCGCCAGAGAGTGGAGGCCAGAGGCCAGAGGAAGCCCAGGATATGAGGAACACGGTGGGGGTGGAAGCTGGCCCAGGGGCAAAGACGAGTGAGGGGTGGAGAGCACGCAGTCTGAAACACAGCTGTCGGCTGAGGCAAGTAGCACAAAGACATCAATCCAACAGAAAGCACCAAGGTATGAGGCACCTAGGTATGAGAATCTAGGTGAGGGGACAGCTAGCACAGATTCCTGGCCTACTCAAGTGGGCAGAACTCTAGCAGCTGGCAGAAAAGAAGGTTCTAGAAGCATAATCCAGCTGTAGGAAGGGAAATTCAGAAGACCTAATAGACTAGCTAGCATTCAACAACCTATGGGTAATGATGCCCAGCTCACCCCCACCGCAAGATGTTTGTGGGTGGGGGGAGTTCCATCTGGACACTGAGCTCTTGAAGAGCGCCCTGTGGTCCAGCCATCAAGTCCTGGCCACAGTCTGAGGACTTGGTTCTCCAGCCATGGAGGGTGCTGGGGCTGTTTCAGGCATCCTCGCCGCCAACACAGAAGCAACCACATGCCACCAACATCTGACTACCTGCTCCAAACCTGGGCATATGCCTGGTGACCGCTGAGTTCCCTGCTCACCTGTGGAGCCCAGAATTATTTGTTTACCAAAACCTGTTCATCTTTTGAAACAGCCTCCTCGCTCCCTCTAGACCAGATGCTCCTTAGAAGCAGGTAACACTTTTCATGCATCGCCCCTGCTCACGTGGAACTTAACGCTGAGAGTGAGTGCTTTAAAACCGCCCATTAAACAAATCCCGTCTGGAGGCCTCTACCAGCATTGCAGCTGAATTTAAAGAAGTCCGTCTTGCAGCATGGGAAGGGGGGTGAGGGGGTGCTGGGGTCCGTGAGCTGACGGTCCGTGTTCTCTGTGCATGACACAGAGGACTGTTCAGTGGCTGGCAGAGCAGCCTGGGATTTCGGAGACATGTTGCACACGTCTAATCCAAATGGCATTGCAAGCGATCGAACCTAAATCTGGCTTAATGCAGTAGGATCTGCAAAGCCAGTCCCAAGCGACCCTTTAAAATAATCAATCATTTTCTCAAATACTCTTTCGTCTGAAATACCAACCTGATTCCTTTGCTAACAAACCAGGTGCTTATTCTGCAAGCCACAAATCCATGCTGATTAGTAATCAGGGAGACCAAGCAAGGGAGGGAAATGGAATGTGCACAGAGAGGTCAGCCAATCCAGCCGGGTCCACGCTCCCTCCTGCTATGGGTCCAGCAGAGAAAAGTAGGGACAATGTCCTCCATCTTCATTAATGTTTTATCAACTGAAGAAACATGAAAGAGAGACTGGCAAGTAGTTCTACCTCCTTGTTTTCTACAGCAGAACACTCGGCCACTACACGTTTGATTTCCTGACTGCTGAGGCTTGCTAGGAAGGAGGCCAGAGTGGGGCAGAAAGGACATTTTCATCAGAGGTTCCCTGTGTCACATAGTAGTAGTTCTGTAACCTCAGAGAAGTCATTTAACCTCTTAGAAGCAGTTTCTCACCCATAAAATATAATTATACCTACCTCAGAGATTATATAGGGTAGGTAAGAAGATGGCTGTCCCTGGAACTTAGGAGATGCTCCATGAATAATCATTCACGTTTGCTGGGTTCCCCATCTCCCGAGACTTCTGACATTCTGGCAACCCAAGACTATAGGTCGGGATTCTTTGCAACACGAGAGCCAAGCTTTGGATTTTGATAGGAAATGATTCAGCCCTTCTTGGTCGCAGGGTACACACTGAGTTCAGAGACCATATTGTCATTAGGAAAACTCTAGACCAGAGAAACTAAGGTATATTAGTTTGTTACTGCTGCTACAACAAATTACCCCAAACTCTGTGGCTTATTTGAAGCAATACAAATGTATTATCTTCCAGTTCTGTCAGTCAGGATTCTGACACGGGTCTCCCCAGGCCGACATCAAAGCACAGGTGGGGCAGACTTCCTTTCTGCAGGCTCCAGGGGCAGACTGCTTCCTCCCTCAGAGCTGTCAGAGGAATTTAGTTCCCCGTGCACCAGCCCCTGTACCTCCGAACCAGCAATGGGGCATCGAATCTGCCCCGGGCTGCCATTTCCCTCCCACCACAGCCAGGAAGAGTTCCCTGATTTTAAGAACTCATGTGATTGGATTGCATCCACCCAGAAAACCCAAGACACTCTCCCCATCTCAAGCTTTGTAACCTTAACCTTGTGTGTAAAATGCCCTTTGCCACATCACTTAACTCTCACAGGCTCTGCAGGATCACAGCTGGACATTCTGGAGGGTGCCAGGGCACTATTCTGCCTTCCGCACAACAGTATTTGTTAAACATCAACAGTTCATTAAAATGGGCAGCAATTCACACTCACACCGAGGTTGCTGGGATCTGGACCACAGAAAATTATTTCCACCATTTTGTTTTCTTTCATTAGTTAAAATTCAGTTTACCTAGGAAGTGTTAGAAAAAAACAATGGTGACATATTTAAAACCTCCCCTTTGTTGTTGGCTTGGGCTTTTCATAGTAGGCATTTCCCTTGGCAGATTCAGTTTAAACAAAAATGGGGAAGATGCTGAAGTAACCTGCTCATGGCAAAGGGAAGCCAGGGGGTGTTTTCCTCACCCAGGATCAGCCTCTGCCGGAAAGCACTGCTTGCCATGACCTCATCTCTGCTCCTACTTTCCAAACAGAAACAACTCACTCTTTCAGTTCATGACCAATGGCATCGAAAACAGGTGCCAAACAGATTTTAAAAGCTTTGTCCATCATTCTTTCTATAGCTTATGAGGCATGGCCAAGCCTCCACCTTATTAGTTAAGGGACATTCTAAGTAACTTTCCAAGCAAGCTTAGTGGGTGCCAGTGCCAAAGTAAGGCAGCAAGGGTCAAGTGAGAAGACAAAACCAACACCATGAACGCCGGGTGTTTTATTGCCAAAAAAAGAGGAGCTGCTTGCCGCTTATACCTCCATCCATGGCTTCTACCCATGTCCGCTCCCCTTCTCTAAACTGAATTTACAATTTCCAGCCCCTTATACAAAATCCCAGACACAGGTCAATGGTAGCCACTGTGAAAAACAAGAAAAAAACATAAGCTTACCACTTCCTACTTCTTCCTAGCCCCAAGTATAGTTGCATCCTTTCTACATTTTTTTTTTTCAACAAATGCCTCAAATGAAATGCTTGTGGTAATTTATGTGCCATGATTACCTGGAAAGAGCACCGTGTCCATGCACGGTAGTCACAGACCAGCATCACAGTGCCTGGACAGCTGGGGTGGGGTGCAAAGGACTGAGACTCCTACTGCCGTACAGGCGTAACTTGGAGACACTGCAGGCCCGGTTGCAGACTACCTCAGTAAAGCCAGTATCACAATAAAATGAGTCGTCATCTTTTTGGTGGTAGAGGGTCTTCCCTTCAATTTGTAAAAAGTGCAACATTTGTGGAGTACCATAAAGCTAAGCGGAATAAAATGAGGTATGCCTATGTTAGAATTTTATTTCTATTTCTGTTGGGACTTCCAACAGGCCAGCTGAAGCCAGGCCTCCTGCACTTACTGTAATCCTCACTCCTATCACTGTCCGAGATAATGAGTTTCCCAGGCATGTGTGAATTGTGCCAGGGAGGGTACAGGGAGTCCCTCTCAGTCAATATTTTCATAGAAAGTCACTTCACGGAAAGGCTCAGGGTCTGACCTAAACTAATAAATGATTATCCTTCACTACAGAAATCAGGACCCTAATTAACTTGCTAATTGTTGGTCTCTGTTCACAGACATTAACCTGAGTTATCCCACCATATACGCCCATCAGTAAATTACAGGCTCTATACTCAAGATGAACCTTCCGTCCGAGTGGATAAATGTGACTTCAGTATGTCAGCCACACATAATTCTTTTAAGTGACCAAGTGCATAAGATTCTATTATGGGCACTTCTCCAAGCAAATTAAATGGACACAAACTTCCTCTAATAATTTATTTCCTCAGTTAGAGTCTATGGCCGCTGCGCTTTGAAAGGCACAGCCTCCTTGTCCACACCTTTCTCTTTTAGAGCAATCTTAGCTACCCTTGCTGGTTTCCATGGCCAAGCAGAAAGCTGAACATTGTATGTTCGTTATCTCCCTTACTCTCCACAAAGACGAAGCTATCTGGTGTCATTATGCCCATTTTATAGAGGAGGAGACAAGGTTCAGAGAGCTCAAGTGACTTGTTGGCAGACATTGCTAGGGCCGACCCATATCCCCTCTGCAGTGGACTGAATATTTGTGTTCCCTGATATCCTGACTTCCAAGGCAGTGGTATTAGGCGGAGGTGGGGCCTTGGGAGGGGATTAGGTCATCAGGATGGGGCCCTCATGAATGGGATTAGTGCCACATGAAAGGGACCCTAGACCATTCCCTACCTCTTCTGCTATGTGAGCATACAGAGAGAAGTTGGGAATTCAGAAGAGGGCCCTCCCCAGAAGCCAACCATACTGGCACCATCTCGACTTCCAGCCTCCAGGACTGTGAGAAAAAAATTTCTGTGGTTTATAAGCCACCCAGTCTGTGTTCCCTTGTTAGAGCAGCCTGAGCTGACAAAGGTTGGCATACTTAGCTTCTGCCTACCTGCCCAAGCCCTTTGTCTGAGGACTTTCTCCTCTTATGGGAGCACCTGGGCGCACAAGTAGGGGATATGAAGTGCCAAGGTGCTGATGTCCCTGTCCCAGGAGCAGTCCCCAGATAATGACAGAGGGGAGTTGGGACAAGGCTAAGGCAGGTCTACAAGGTTATCCAGAGGTCCCTGCAGAACTGGGTTCCTGTTGCCCACCGCAGCAACCAGCTCACTAACACACCTTTACTGGCTTCCTAACCTTCTCCCCCAAGATGACTGGGAGCATTCAGATAAATCTGCACCCAAATAAGTAACTGCAACTCAACTCTAAGACTCAGGGTCAGCTTCTGGGAGAAGCCAACCTACAATATGTGGCCAAGGACCTATCACCAAAAAATGGTGCAGCTGAACCCAAACCCTGGCCAGCTAATGCCCGTCCCTGCTCTTACCCCTGGAGCATGCCTTCTCATTTCATCATGAGCTGCCCAGTGCCTTTATTAAGTTCACCATCCCATATCTGGCATCTACTTAATCAATGCATTCAAGTGATGAATTGGAAATAGACTTTTCCATATTTTTGTTATATTTTTCCTGCTCATGTTGCTTCTAGCAGCCGCACTGGCTAAAATAGTCTGAGTTAAAGGTTGTAAAAGGCATTGACTCTGACCTTCCTGCTAACGTAATCATTTCACCGTTGCAATATCTGACATGTGGCCATCTTGCCTGTCGTTTGCTCTATCTCTAGAGATGGCTGGATCCTTCCTGTCAGTAGAGAACTAACACTTTTAAGTGTTCATGATGTATCAGTGATGTTCTGGGGTGTTTTACACATTATCTAGAAAATCCTCACAACAGCCGTGTCGGGCAGGTGTTATAATCTCCATTTTACAGATGAGTAAACTGAGGCTGGTGACCTCTTCAAGGTCATGCAGTTAGTATGTGGCTGAGTCAGAAATAAAATCCAGGTCTCTTGGGCCCCAAAGTCCAAGCACTCTTTGTATAACAAAAATGCTCGCATATGTCAGGTACTGTTCCAAGATCACAAAATACTAACTTATTTAATTTTAAAATGACCCTACGAAATAGGCACTATTTTTATCCCCATTTTATAGATGTAATAACTGTGGCACAGAGAGGTTAAGTAACTCACCAAAGTCACACAGTAAATGGCGGAAGCCAGACTCAGACCCACGCACTCTGGCTTCTAGCCCATGCTCTGAAACACTACTTTTTGTTAACTGTCTTATTGATGCCACTCTAGATTGACACCTATCCTTATGCTACACTTAAGTGGCCTCAGTGTCACTTCTGCCCAATGTTCTTAGTTTCACCTTCCAGAATATAAAGCTACTCTCACCCCTTTGCCCTGACAAAACTATGGACATTTAAAGATGGCGATCCTGTCTCTTCTCCCGTGGTCTCCTGTTTCTAACAAGGCCTCGACGTCAAACACTTCCCCATACCATCCGAGCGCCGCGGAAACTCTCAGTCCTGTTGCCAGTTTCTCAGAAGTACAACGGGAAGATGACTTTCCACGCCCCAGTGCAGGGCTTGGGTTAGTGAGCACGCCTAACGGGCGCCCTGGCCTTTTTCAGCTCTGGGTCCTGCGGAGAAGCTCAGCGTAGAATACATGCTCCCGTCTTGTTCCAAAGCCATTTTCACACACACGTCCTTCCCTACCAGGTGGAAACTTGGAAGAATAGTTGCGATTACAGACACATTGGGCAGGCGATACACAGGCCAGCACGCTGGCTTCTGTTGGAATTATCTGTCCAGTCATGCTGTGCACTTGCTTGGGTTCAAAACCAGAGAAATTTCACCATCCGTTCATTTAGCCACCATGTACGAAGAGCTTCTCCATGCCAGCACCAGTGCTGGGGGCTAGAAGCATAACAATGGTGTGCCACTCTCCAGGAGCTCAGAGCGCATAAGAAAGACAGACACAGAAGCAGATAACCTCCACCCAGATCCCCCTCCTCCCTGTTTCCTGACCTCTAACCACTAGAGCATTCCAGGCCGGTCCTCTTCTCCACAGTCCCGCAGCTTCAACAAGCACCTCTGTTCTGTGCTGCCCCTAGGTCTGTCTCCAGCCCAGACTCTGTCCCAATTCCACATTCTTGTGTCCTACTCCCCCAGGTCATCATCTCTCTTTAGGTATTAAGTGGCATCTTAGAATTAACCTGACTAATACCAAATTCTTGACCCCCACTGCAGTGGGCTCAATTGTGTTCCCGGTGTCTGGGAATGTGACCTTATCTGGAACTAAGGTCTTTCCAGATGTTATCGAGTTAAGATGAGATCATTCTGAGGAGGGTGGGCCCTCATCCAATGACTGGTGTCCTTGGAAGAAGAGAGAAACTGGACAGAGACACGGGGAGAAGGCCATGGGACTACAGAGGCAGACATTGGCATGATACCTATACAAGCCAAGAAACACCAAGGATGGCAACCACTGGAAGCTAAAAGAGACAAGACAGGATTCTTCCTTCGAAATTGCAGAGACAAGAAACCCTTGCTAACACCTTAATTTGGGACTTTAAGCCTCAAGAACTGTGAGACAATACATTGCTATTATGTTAAGCCACCTGACTTTGTGATAACTTGTTACAACAGCCCTAGAAAATGAATACACCTCCCAGACCCGCACCTCCATCTGCATGGAAGGTAACTCCGTGCTCCTCTGTGGTCTTTTCCTCTTACAGCTCACAGTCAGTCCATCAGGAAATGTCACCAGCTCAACGTTCAAATACAGCCCGAATCTGACAGCGTCTAACCACCTGTGAGGCCGCCCCTCATTCCAGCCACCACCAGCTCTTCCCCTGGGTTGGAGCAAAAGCCTTGTCACTGGTCTGCCTGCTGCCACCGTTAGCCAGCGGCAGACCATTCCCCACAGGAGCTCCAGAATGCATCGTAAAAGCACGGATCAGATTATTTCACTCCTTACTCCATCATCCCATGGCTCCAGAAGCAAATCCAAACAACAAACCATTGTTCACAAGCTCCCCTCCTGGGGCTCCATATCTCCTTCCTGAATCGTTCCTGGCCTCTCCGCATCCCTCACCCGGTTCCAGCAACACTGACCGTGCCTCGGATCAGAGCCCACTGGTACAGCACCCCGTCCCTCACTCTGTCCCTCTTTCTGCTTATTTGTCTTCTTAGCACGTATCACATCAAAGCCTGGTGTGTTATATATGTGTGTGAGTAGCGTCTGTCTTCCTCCCTGGAATAGGAGCTCCGTGAACAGGGGAGTGGTGTTTGTCAGGCACTTACAGCAGTGCCTGGCTTGGCAAAGACCTTCAGTTTATCTGTCCAGTTGTGGCCACAGGGCAGTGCCTAATTCTACCTTGGAGCTAAATTGTTCTTTTCATCCCTAAAAGGGGCCCAATAATTTATCCCCTGGGGCAATGCAATGCTCAGATGTAGCATAGTCTAAGTTAGCTCTACGCCATAGCAGTGATTTTCGACCTCTTTCATCTCATGGCACACATAAACTAACTTACTAAAATTCTGCAGCACACCAAAAAATATATTTTATTTGTTGCTGATCTGACAAAAAAAAATAGGTATAATTTTGATTCATTCACACCGGATGGCTATTGTTGTGTAGGCTATAGTCATTTTTTTATTTGCCAATCGAAGGGGGGAAAAGTCAGTGCCTCTAACTAACTGGTAAGGTATTGCATATTTTAAAAATTCTTGAGGCACACGGATTGAAAATCGCTGCTCTGTAGCTTAAATATGGATCCACAGATACATACAGATAAGGCGTATCTGGTGTGCAGTGTTCAGTGCAAGGAACAAATTCCACAAGATGGGAAGGCACCACAAAGGCGTCCCTCGAACTGTCCGTGGGTGGGTGAGAACGGGAATTGCAGGTGGACGTGAGCAGGTAACAAGGGGGAATGTGCATGAGGTGTGAAGACAACCACTGGCTAGCAGTCAGTGTGGCCAGGACGCAAATGGACCACGGCAGCCAGGGAGCTGGAGGGAGAGACGGAGGGAAAGGAAGGTGGCCAAAGATGAGTGAGAGGCCTATCACAGGCCAGAAAAAGGTGTTCTAGGGGGTAGGGAGCGACAAGATCTGATTGAAATGACAAATGGGGAAACAGCACATAGGAAATACACCAGGGATTCAGTGAGAACCTGAGAGTCCCCAGTTTACTTCTGAGAGCCGAACTGCTAAGTTCCTACAGCAGTGTAGTCAGTAAGCCTGAAACAGAGACATTTTTTTTTTCCTTTCACAAGCATTATTAGCAAGAATTTCATGAGCTTTCCCCAATGGAGATTCATTCTCTCCCTCTCTCCCTCCCTCTCTCTCTCTCTCTGTTTCTCTCTGTCGGCTGTGTATACAACACCCTGAGTTTGATAATCTACTGTTGAAATGATTCGATTTTGGCTTCTTAGCTTAAAAAAATTCAGAGAAACATCTAGTGTTGTTTTAACATGCAAGATACGCAGGTGAAGGCTAGAGGAATTTATATTCAGGACCCCAACAAAGAAAGAATTAGCATTCCCTTCCCACCTGTCGATGTGCACTTTTTGTACTGAACGTGCAAAGGCTGCATGGTCCCCTGAAGAAACCACCTTCTGACACCTAGAAAGTCCAGAAAGCAGCAGAGGGAGCTGGGGCAGGCCCCAGGCATGAAGAATATAAAGCATATTCCTTTCCTTGGACCCGTCTGCTCAAACACAAATGCATTGTCTGGGAATAAAGACAAAAACGTAAGCCAGATATCAGTCCCATCCTGACATTCTAAGGGAGTTTTCCTGTCATATTGAAACTTTAAGTCTAGCAAGACCAAGATTCATGCAAAACTCATCTTCCTTCAGTGTTGTGATTTATCTGGGATATTCTTCACATTCGCACCCCTGGGGTTCTATTCTGAAAGGCCTCTAGTCATGGGTCTCCTCCGCTCCCTAGTGCTGGCCCTTTCAGAAGCTCACTCACTTCAGATACTTGCTGTGACCATCTTTTTCTGTTCTGAACATACACCTCCCACCATCTCATTTCACGGCCCCCACTAGAGGTTCCAGGTTCCCGGGCCACTTCCAGCATGAGGTACAATTTCTGAGACCTAGCAGGCAATCAATAAAACCCGTTAAACAAGTGAATCAATGAACGAATAAATGGATGGATTCATTTATTAAGAGCTCCAAGATCTGCCTTGAGGGTTAGAGAAGTAAATTCACTTAGAGGGTTTTTTTTTTTTAAAGTAGGATACAGGGGAGGTTAAAATTATTAGGTTTTCTTCCTTCCACAAATTAATTTCCACAGCCAAGAAGCAGCCAATTACAAGCTGCATTGCCTTAAAATAAATAGAAGTATTTATTGGCCCATTCTCCTCACATTTGGAGAAGGAATGAGATCCTTACTTTTAACTTTCCAAGAAATGTCTAGAGGTTGTTTGCAAGTCTGCTCTTCCACAGTTACACTAATCTTCATTAGCTGACACAGTGAGACACAGTTGGCTCCAAAGACTCTTGGTGAAATGCTACTACTGGCTTCCACACTTGGTTTCAAGTAGAATAACACCGAGCATGTGATAACCTTCCTTTTGTGAGACAAAAGAGAAGCATTCAAGAGCACAGACAGAGTCCCTTTGAAATCTCCAGCAAGGAAAAAAAGAACAGCAGCCAGACAGCCTAAAGCTCACTGGGAAAAGAACCATTAAAAGGACCTCATTCCAAAAAGCCCCTGCAATCATTGGGAATTTATATGCAGACAACTGCCCAGCCCAGCCCCTGAGGGGCCTCCTCAAGTTGGCATCACTGTCTCCATCTCACACGGAGCTTTTCTCAAGCACTGGATTCTTAAAACGTGCCCAGCGATGACCCCTTGACATTTCCCTCTGACCATGGGACCTTCGGTGAATGGGGAGAAATGAAGCCCTTGTTCATGTACTCGGACAACGTATCACCCGTGTGTGCATGCCCATTTGGAACACGTTTCACGGGAGAAAAACTGGGGAGACTTGCCTCAGCCCCAATCTCTTCTTCAGAGGCTGGGCTCACATCTATGTTGAGACCCAATGTTCATGTTGGTTCAATAAAAATATCTGGTGCCAGCTTGAAGTAATCGCATCAGTAATTACTATTGAATTATAGTGGAAATCATAGAGAAGTACTTCTAACATTCAGGCTAGGACAAGAATGAGTCCATGTGATTAATGGTATTAACGTAGTATTCAGTTCAACAACATACCATAATGATCCGCTATTATATTTAAATGTTACTAAATATTCACTGAGCTCCAAAAACCACAGTGGGTGTGAGGTCTCTTTGTCGGATTTGGAATTTAAACAGCGCTCTTTGTCAAATTTATGCCTGGTATGAAGCCCCAGCAACAGCCTGCCCACTAAAGTAATGTTTACAAAGGCATAGAAAATACCCACAGAAGGAACCAGTTTATCATAAACAATACAAATATTTACTTGATTATTTAATGGGTGCCCAGCATGTCTGTCCTTAATGTGGCATTAGCTGACATCAGGAACGCACCATATGTGCAAATAATTAATTCAGATGATGCTTTTCTTCCAGTGAATACTGTTATAAAAGAGCGGAATTACTGTAGAGGCAGATTGGGGAGCCGGGTGGGGGGCCCTGTCTCCATGTCTGCCTTTATGGGCACCTAGTTTTAACACTCCATCCTCATTGTCATTCCACTGCCAAGAGCGGATGGCATTTGAAATGCTCCTACAGTGTTCCTTATGTAATCAGTAGGATGACTAACACAGCGATTAAAAACCTGACTTGGCTAAAGATTTTCTTAGGAGATTAAGCTTCAGATGCCCAAAACCGCCGGAATAAGTCCACCGTTTTTAACCACTGCCACCGCTGCAAAATGAACAGCTTGCAAATATCGACAGTGGATGCCCCATCGTTCCTAGCTTTCAGGAATGGAAAGAGAAGCAGGCCATTCGGATGAATTTAAAGTGTTTCCAGTTAAGGTGCTTGAGGCTTATTTATAATAAAGACATTCAAACTCTATGAAGGGATTTCCTGTGGGCAATTACACTGTCCCTTTTCTCTCTGAATGAATACATGGCAAACTTTGGTTTGCGTGACATTTCAAATGGCAAAAGCCTTAGCAGAAGGGATGTGCAGACACAGAGTGCTACATTAACAGCTGAAGCACTCACACCGTCCATTCAGGTCCTGTTGCTTTCAGGGAGGTGGCCTCGAGGGCCCATCCTCTGGCTCCTGCACTCTTATGGCTGTGTGTTCCGACTTTTTTTCCCCCTCTACTTTTCACGTTAGAAATATTTGAGCCTTTTTCTAAGAATAGTAAGAAAAGAAGGAAGAAAAAACAAAGAAGAATTTTAAGCTTGCTCAAATGAGGAAACTGATCTACCCAGAGAGAACATCATTCCACTTCTACGAAATTATATATTTATACATTTTGTTCATACGTGTGTATACATGTACATACCTATATACATGGAGGTATTAGAGAGTTGCTGTGAGGATTGAATCAGATAACACACATGCAATGATTAGCGCACTCTCCAATACTGAGTGAGCTTTCAGTAAACGTAAAAAGTACAATTTGCAGGCGTTGGATTATATCCACAGCATTTAGCACCGTGCTTGTATACTGCCAGCACTCAGAGTAACAGAATGCATTACTATGACTCTTTGCAACATGCCCCTACGAACAGAAGACGGACTCAGAGAAGTTACGTAGTTTACCGAGGGTCACACTTCTGACAAACGTTAAATCGAGTATTTGAACAGGATCTGTTTGAGCCTAAACCCCTGGCCCTTTTCCCACCTCATGCTGCTGATTCTCAAGGACCTGCAATAACAAATTAACACAGAGATGACACTGAGTCACTGAAAAAAAGTTTACTGATTTATTTCAGATTTCAAGAGACAATATGGGACTTCTAGAGACAATTAAAAGTCTCCCATCAAAATAAGGGGAGAGAATGCTTCCAAGTTACTCAGAAATATCTTCACAGGATTTATCAATATTTTACAGCTCAGTGACATTTTCTTCTTTTCCAATGGATCTGTGTTTGAGAAAAATGCCAAAACTGAAACAATGGCAATGATGGAGTAATTCATGGCTCGGTGCTATATTACCAATTAATTAAATCTACCCAGCAATACACAGAAACCAGTCATCTGCCCTGCATTTATTTTATTTCATTTCATATCCTCTATCTTGTATATTCCCAAAAGCAATTCTTTGCAGTAATTTTACCTTCCATGCACAAATCTAATAATCCCTCTTGTTCTTAAGCATCGTGAGTGCAGCTACATTGTTATTATATTATTAAGTGTACATCAGATAAATTCCAGTTGTGCTGCATTCTCCAAAATACCTTTTTCTCCCCCCAATCACTTATTTTCCATTTTTCATAAGTAAACATCGAGGTCTTTATTAGCAATAGGTTTTTTAATATACGCTTCCACATTTGTCTTAAAAGTTTTGTTGCTAATCACAGGATTTAGTCAGTCTCCTGTGCACATCCACAACTCTGTAATCTTAACAAGCTATATGCAGATGATTGACAGATAATACTTGACAGGTTCAAAATTAGAGAATATACAATGAAAAATTCAGAACAGCCAGAGCACTTAGTATGCTGCAGTTTTCCAATTTTGGCTTCTTTCCTAATCATCCACTTGGGAGGGAGAGAGAGTCAGAGGGAGGAAGGATCTGAACGTTTCCTCTCTTTCGGATCCCCGGGATCCCTGGATCCCGGGGACGAAAATCACCAGCTTGAACCAGCCTGAAAGGGTCGTCGGTCAGAAGTTACCAAACCAAGAGCTGAAATTCACACCATCCAAATATGAAGTTGAAAATATGATTCTTTGGCATTTAAACCAAAACACCAGCCTCTCCTTCCTAGAACCAGCCAAAATATTCTTTTCACATATTTTATTCAGTTTAATTTGTTGAAGAGAGTCATTTCTACAGCATTACTCCTTAAATCTTTAATGAGGAAAGAGATCGTGTCATGTTTATTGAAATGATTAGGCCAATTTTTATTGACTCTGTACAAAGTATGTGAGAGCTGCTATTTACCTGAAGCCTTTCCATTCCACAGAGGATTGATGGATGACTTTCCACCAGAATATCTGACTCAACTACTAGTGACCTAGCTAAGAAAAAGAGTTTGTTTGGTTTGGTTTGGTTTTTCTACTGCCTTTATCTTCTACTTTGAGAATCCTTACGCCACAACCAACAGCAAATATTTTTCCCCTATTTCAGGAGAACTGGACAACACAAAACTTGTACCAATTAAACTAGCAGCATTAAATGTTCTGGAAGGACCACAGGCCGTGCCTACCCCAACAGAGGCTACTCCAAAGGCCACAGCGCTGGCTGAAGCCAGGCCTTCTCCTCTGTCCTCCCGAGATCTAAATTCCTAGGCAACGTGGAGCCCACACTCCATTGTGATGAATTCGGAGGCAGCCAACCTAGCAAGGACAGGCTTTCCTTTGAGGTCATCCACAAGAGATTTCCACGGATACCTGCCACGGGTGGGTCTTTTTGTTCTCTAACATAAAAAGAAGTGTTTCCTTCCCTTTTCTGCTACCTTCCCAGTCTGATCATGCTCCCAAGATGACAAGTCTGCCAGGATCCCATCCAGGCACAGTTTAGGAGGGAGAAAGAGTGCCTGAGGGATTGTTATTTGATGTGCACACTTGTGGATAAACCACAAGGCTGTATTTTTTTTTTCCCAGACTCCAGCTTTCCTCTGGTGTGTACGTTCAAAATAGGTCATAATGGATACAATTGTTGAAATGTGGCTTTCATCCCTTTGGAAAGCAACTGCTGTCAAGAGAAGCATTTGGGTTAATGGCTGGCAATTGCTGGTAGCCCAAGGTCAGTAACCACTCCTGCAGGAGGAAAAGTGGGCACCCGAGGAAGAAATGGGGGGAGTCCTTAGGAAAATCACCAGGGAAGATAACCCCATATTTCTGTCATCAGAGAAATGCACACTAACTAGCCATAACCGGGCCACATTAGTCACGAGAATCAATTGTTTGGTTTAGAATCAAGGTTGAAAGAGCAGATGCAGAAAGAAACGTTCTGATCCTCGCCGTCCACCTGGACTTAAAAGGCACTGATTTTAAAGCCATAGTGTAGTCGGTTTACATACGAGAAACTTCCAAATGAAATGGGCTCTGCAATGAGCAAATACGTCAGGAAGCCGGTCGGCTAAGCCACCCCGACTGCAAACAACTCCAGGGGTTTCCATTGGGAAAGAAAAGAGTAAATCCAGATTAAGACAAATACTAAATAATTGAGAGGAAACAGTGGGAAGTTGTGGGCATTTTAAAATGCCTTAAAAAGTGTGTTCCTCTCTTGCTTGCTTCAAAACAGAAGTTAATTTCTATAAACATTGTTATTAAGTAGCCATGTATTAATACCTGCACTGCTTTAACAAAGATTTTGTTGTTTCTTTGCTGCCGTGGCAGTGAGGGGGGCAAATCTGACCACTGTTGACTCCTATTGTGCTTGAAGGGTTCAGGGGTGCTTGGGAACAACCACGCGACCAGAAACCCTAAAGCACCCCAATAAACAGGGACGACCACGGTCACCGGCGTCTAGCCCCTCCAGGATGGTAACCAAGAATGTGCACATTTTATCCAAGGGACACAAGTATCCTCACTCTTCAAAATGCCGTACTTCTGTACATTCACCTATGGTTTGTACATGGAGAAAAGAGAACAGAAAAGGCGTCAAAATTATGTAAGCAAGGTTTCCTAAAAATACTTTCCCACAACTTGCCAGAATGGCTGAGATGATCCTAATCCACTTTCCAGTCACAGAAGCCTAAACGCTGTGTTGTATGGTAAGACGTCAGACGTGAATTGTCATAACCAGCTGGGTCAAGTGTGAGCTGGAAACCTCGGTGGGAAGTGGGTTCTGAACTCCATTTGCGCAAAGAACTGGACGACTCCCAACTCAGATGCAGCAACCCACTCAATGGGCAACGCTGAAGTACTAGACAATTGCAGGTGGCAGCCCCGAAATGCAGCGATGGAGGGGACAGCCGCAGAAGGTTAACAGATACTTTCAATAAGTGATGAAGATATTTTGTAGTCATGGTAACCTGCATACAAATTTAGAACAATTTTCAAAAAGCTGCTCTCTCCCCTTTTTCCTGATACCACTTCTAGTTTTCTTTTTTTTCTGCCTTCTTATCTGAAGCTGGGTAACTGAGATTCCAACAATAATGGAATCTAATTTGGGGGCTTTTGTCTTCAAGATGAAATTTAGTAAGTTTAAGCAGGTCATCTGAACAAAGTTTTTCTTTATATTAATATGTTACCCTATACATTGGTATCACGTAATTTACACTATCAAAATGCAAAGACAAAGACCTTTAAGGGTCCTGTTCCCAACCAGCTGTGCAATGAACTGATCAGTACTTTAATTAACTTTTCGAGCACTGCCCTGAAAGGGAGGCAGTTGAACCCTAACACGCATGAACAACACAGCTGCCCACAGAATGCAACTAGAACTCGGCACATCCTCTAGGACAGGCACAGGAAACCGGGAGGGGCAGCCAGGAGATGGCAGTTGTCCTGTGGCCTGTTGAGCGGGGTTCTTTCAAGCCGTTTCATTCTCTCATTTGTAACGAGTAGACACACAGACCCTCCTGACAAGGGAATGGAGACCAGCCTTACCTCCCCCGGCCCCTCACTCTGCCTTTTCAACCCCCTTCCCCACCCCCCACTCTGTGCTGCCCCACGAACCCCCTGCCCCTCCCCCCCGCCACCGTCTCTGACAAGCACCATTTCTGAAGAGGGTTAAAGACTGGGCAAGTGTATTATTTCTTCCTAAGACCACCAAATTTAGAGGTATAGGTAAACTGATATCAGCACTAATAAGAAAAAAGCCTGGAAAGGCATGGTAGAACGTGGGTAATAGCTCCTCCTTCTCTTTGTGAATTTCTGACTTGTAAATGTTTTCATTGAACACACAGGTTACTTTTACACTCAGACAAAAAGCCATGGAAGTTTAAACTATTAAAACCTAACCGCTTCCAATCTCATGCTCAAACTCAGATCAGGGATAGAGGAAAAGGTTTCCTTCTAAGAGTTCATTTTCACTGATCAGGGCAAAGGGTCGGGATGTATTCTCAGTGATATGAAAGTTACAAATAAATTCATTTGAATTAAAGAGTAGCAGCACTTTACATCCTGAAGGCACTTTCTAATCCCTAGCTCATCTGTCCTTATTAGAATCCTATGAAGAAGGTAAGAAAAGTGATACGACCCCAGTTTCCATAGGAGAAAACTAAAGTTCAAAGGGAATACAGACATTGGGCAGGGTCACACAGAAGAAGAAATATAAAACATCCAACTCATTCACTTTTTCAAAACAACATAGCTGGTAGCATGCCATGCTTTTTTCACACCCTGCAAAGCTGTAGCTATAAATGCAGCAAGAAGAATTTTGGCATATTTGCTGTTGCATAATTATTCAAGAAGGCACAAGTGCCCCGTCAACACATTCCACTCAGCCACAATGAAGAAAAGAGCCCAGACGTTCAGCCTCACCCACCCACCTACCACCGAATTAGCAGGGACTCTGCAAGGCCCAGCATGCCCTGTGGCTCCCTGTTATCCATCAGGTTAGGTGGCTCCAGCCCCAGAAAGGGGATGATGTTGGGTTGGCAAGATTAGATAACAATAAGGGGCTATCTCCTTTTCAGTCCTGTTCTCAATTACTCTGATTCCATCAAAGAGAAAGTCTTGGCTTGGAGATAATAAACCTTACCACCTCCCTTAGCCCTCACACTTGTTAATACCCCTTTTTAACAAAAGAAAAACAGGTTTCAGGAGCATAGCTTTCAGCAGACAATGGTATCTAGCAAAATATACTAACTTTTTGGTATTCTTTTAACCTTTTTTTAAGAATCCTTCTATTTATAGCAAGTGATACTGGTTTTCCATTTTAAAGGATAACATAAAATTTCTTCTATGAAAAGTTTTTGGAGGTAAAAAATAGCAGGAGAAATATGTTAGGTTGAACCATATAAAACCACTGGTGGTATTTATTTAGATCAAAAGTCATCAATAATTGGCACTTTCACATGACTTGCCCTGATGGACAGATGATAGATGGGCAGTAAATGACAGTGATAGTATATAGATGTCACAAAAAATATAGATATATTTTCATAGAAAGATATAACATATATAAATACATTTAGATACGACCTTCCAAATATTATTGTGGACGAATGACTTCAATTTGAGAAGGCTTGTCATTAGAACCATTGTGGTATTCAGTTAGTGTCTCCTTCTTCGAAAGCAGCACCCTGAATCCACAACAGTTTGACTCTCAGTCCGGTCAAAGGCATTCTGGTTTCACTCAGATTGGCCAAGGTCACTGTGGGCCAAGGCCAGCCACAGAGACGCATGCGCTCCAGTTCATTACGGATCAGCCAGACAGCAGAAACGAGACCCCCCCGCCCCACTCGCTCTCCTCCCCCTCGTCTTGCCTTCTCTCAACTCTATTACGTAAATCCTGTTAGACCACACATGACATATATAAACCACCTGTAATCCATCAGAAACAATTTCAGCCTGCCTCCAAGCCATACACACTTTTTTTTGTCTCTTATATAATTCTTCCAGAATAATCAAGTTGTTTAGGAATTTGAAAATGGTTTTGAGCAGTGGTATCAACCCTTTAACTACATTGTGCCCACTCTCCCCCACGGCCTTCCCCAAAGGAGAGGCCACAGGGCAGCTCTGGAAACAGGAATCCCCAAAGCCCATGAGAAAAGGAAAAGGGGGAGGTTGGGAGTGGGGGCAGAAAATCCAGGAGTCAGGTGTGAACACAGAGCTTGCTCCTTCCACACAGAGAGCATGGGGGGTCAGTAGGATGAGTCCCTTCATACATAAGGTTGCCTCTTTTCAGACACTCGCTGGTGCTAAGAAATGGAAGGGACACCTAGCAAAGACACCGCCCTCTCCAGGCCCCCAGAGTTTGGGAGGAGCAGGTGCGTTCTGACTTGTAAGGCGGAGCTCCAGGCCCATCTGCTCACCCTGAAACAGCAGCTCCACTGACTGGGAGCTTTGCTCTCTCTCCAGTCTCTTCCCCACCAACTTTGGGATTCTGGACATGTCCCTAAGCTGTTGTCTCTGGGTTTCCTTTAATGCCAAATAAGGGGTTAGCCTAACTCAGTGGTTCTCAAATTTGGCTCCACGCTAAAGTCAAATCACCTGGAGAGCTTTGTAAATATGCCCAGGTTGGACCCTGCACCCAGGAATTTTTTAACACGTTAGCACAGGTTAGGCATTTGTATTTTTTAAAGCTTCCCAGATGGATGGAACACGTGACAGGGCTTGAGGACCCCTGGCATAGGTGACCTCTGAGGACAGACCCAGCGCTAACACTACCGGAGTCCCTGAACATCATTCAGGGGCTGGTGGCCTTCTCTTGTTTCTGTTGGCTCTCTCCAGTCTTTCTCTGCAAGACGTTTGCCTCGGCTGCAGTTGCAGTGCTGAGCCTTATCCAGACAACAGCCAATAAACAACAAAGACCTAGAGTTCATTCTTCTACTGAAGGCTGAATCCCAGTGCAGTGGCCTTGAGCAAGCCTGGTAATCCCACTAAGCCTCTGCTTTCTCATCTCCAAAATGTGATGGTAATGCCTATTTCATGGATCATTGCAAGGAGAGAATGCATGTAAAGTAAGGGTATGTAAATGCTGAATAAATGTTAGACGCCACTCCCTTCCTACAATCTGGAAGCAACAGGGAGTCCGGTGCTCACAGAGGAAATTGCTGGAGGAAGGCCTGTCTGAACTTCCAGAACCCAACAGCAGCCTTGGGCTGAGCAGATCAATGCTGGCCAGAGAGACACTCAGGGCTTCAAAGCTCAGCCTCCCTGCCTGGAGCAGTGGCATCCTCCCTCCTGCCAGCCACAGAGAAGCGGGACTACAATCCACTTCTCCAGCCTGCAAGAGAGAAGCTACAGGTAGGCACGCACAGCACTGCGGGCCACCAGATAAGTGGGCCAGTCTCGGACTTCTGAGGACGAAAACCCAGAAAGAGAGAGGCGAAGGGTCGGAGGATCCTAACGCAGAAACAGTGGAGCCTGGTGATACTGAGGCACAGAGCCGTCTGCAACAGATGGAGGAAGGGGAAGATGAGAAAAATAAAAGATGCTTGCCTTGTCCAGCTTTGGCTGGGCCATGCAATGCATCTCTCAGGCCACTGAGAATAAGTAGCAAGGAAAATGTTCAGTACCGCTGTAAGACTGGAGAAAAAATTGCTCTCCCCTCTCTATGCATACACAGGGTTAGGGAAAAGGCCACGAGAAAGCATGCTAAAAGGCTACTGCAGTTTGCCTCTACGCGGTGAACTCATGGGTCATTTCCCATCTCTTCGATGCGCACGTCTGCAGGTGGCAAATCCATAATGAATAGGAGTGTCCTTTACTATCAGGAAAAAATGGAAAAGAAAGGATGCCGTACAAGTTTATAAATGAGAGAACAAGAACAAGGAGTAAAGAGGCGCATGCAGGGGTTGGGGAAGAAACAAGATTAAGACATCCAAAAAAAGAGAGCTGTGTGTTTAAGAAGATCAAACCAGAATGTGGTGGCTTCACCATTCCTGAGACCATGTTTTCAAGAGAGAACTGGGTCGGAATTTACCACTGCAAACAGCAAACAAGGCTGCAGTCCATATTTTACCCTTTTCTGCTGGCAGTGTTGACACTGGCTTTCCCAGTGTTCTGGAACCTGGGAATTGCTGGGAGACAGCAAACACACAGGAGTCGCTGAAGAATGCCGATGCAGTCTCCAGCATGAGAACCCAGCCCTGAGCACCAGGGTACAGAACCACAACAAAGCCAAAGAGGAGCATACGTTTTGTCCAATATCACTTGTCTGTATCTTTCCAACCTACAAATACATGCAACCTCATGCACGATGTCATGGATTTCTAAGCAGGCTACCCTGGATGTCAGAGTTAAAAGCTTCTTCCTACAATGTTCAAAATGCTTTCTGGGAAGAAACGATGGCAGTTACCACCCCTGGGGAGGGACAGATTCTCCCATGTGGGAAAGCCTCCATTTTCCCTAGCCCGAGGTCAGTATTTCTATCTGCATCTATCTCCGGCCTGCCGGCATAGACCCACTCAAGAGAAAAGTGAGAGAGCAGTCCCACTCGGCCACTCTGTCTTGAGAAGCCTTCCCACATGGCATGGCTGCCGGACAGCATCAGAAACCTTGTGTCTATCATCAATCCTGTCCAGTTAGGGGATGGGGGCACTTTTAGAGAAAACAGCTAAATATCCACCATTAAAACTCCTTGTGGAATTTCACCACCCAGGACACTTTTAATCTAGCCACAGATGTTAGGTTTTGGAAAAAGCAGTATCGTTAAAAAGGAAAATAGAGTCAGGGTAGCTTAAGGTTAGGATTTAAGGGTTCGTAAAATTCATACTCCACACATTCCAATTAAATAGTACATCGACCCATGTACCAAACTCTACTAAAATCTGCTCCAAGTCTCATTTGTCAAGTTTTATCTGCCACCATTTGGATCCAAGATGACAGACTGAATTATAAATCCCAGTCAAGACGGGACTCACACCGAGCCGTGCACCAAGGTTTATCAGAATCAGTCAGCTTCTTTAAGAGTTGACCATGGGCTAGACCAAAAAGACAGCTAAAAAGGAAAATGTCACATCAGCTGGTTGAAGCAGGAATTATGCTTAAAATTGGTCATTTGTGTATCCATTCATTCAACAAATATTTACTGAGCACCTACTCGATGCCAGGACTGTAAGAAAAATTTGGAATATGCAAATCGCAAGGCAAAGTCTTAGCTCTTGTACCACATATATTAAGGTAGGGGGAGGCTGAGGGAATAATTAAATAGTATCATTAAAAACTGAGGTTAGGAGACGGGGAACCAAGATGGCGGCGTAGGTAGACATATTGCGCCTCCTCGCACAACCAGAACTGACAGAGAATCGAACAGCAAGGGGAACCCACACCAAGGAAATAGAAAATAAACATTCATCCAGACTGGTAGGAGGGGCGGAGACGGGCACCGGGGTGGAGAGGACTCACGTGGCTGTGGGGGGACTGAGACTGGCGGAGTGTGGGACAAATGGCGCAGGCAGTCCGAGCACTAGCAGGCCCTGCAACCCTACATTGGTGCAGATAAACCCAGAGGGCCGGACTCGGAGTGGCGGAGAGCGGGGCAGGCAGAGCAGTGGGTAGCACCCCGGGGCCCCACATTCGCACACAGATAAACCGGACGAACGGTGGGCTGCGAAGCAGACCGAGCAACCCAGGGCTCTAGCTCGGGGAAATAAAGCCTCAAACCTCTGATTGAAAGCGTCCCTGGGGGTTGGGGCGGCAGCAAGAGAGACTCCCAGCCTCACAGGAGAGGTTGTTGGAGAGACCCACAGGGGTCTAGAGTGTGCACAGGCCCACTTACTCGGGAACCAGCACCAGAGTGGCCCAGTTTGATTGTGGGTATTGGAGTGAAAGATTGAAAGCCGGAGGAGAGTGAGGCGGGCGCCATTGCTCCCACTCGGCCCCTCCCCCACGTACAGTGTCACAGCGCAGCCACCAGCATTACCCCGCCCCAGTGAACACCTAAGGCTCCGCCCCTTAAAGTAACAGACGCGCCAAGACAAACAAACAAACAAAATGGCCCAAATGACAGAACACTTCAAAGCTCCAGAAAAAATACAACTAAGCGACGAAGAGATAGCCAACCTATCGGATGCACAGTTCAAAGCACTGGTTATCAATATGCTCACAGACTTGGTTGAATCTGTTCGAAAAACAGATGAAAAAATGAAGCCTATGCTAAGAGAAACAAAGGAAAATGTACAGGGAACCAATAGTGATGAGAAGGAAACTGGGACTCAAATCAATGGTATGGACCAGAAGGAAGAAACAAACATCCAACCAGAAAAGAATGAAGAAACAAGAACTTGGAAAAATGAGGAGAGGCTTAGGAACCTCCAGGACACCTTGAAACGTTCCAACATCCAAATTATAGGGGTGCCAGAAGGAGAAGAGGAAGAACAAAAAATTGAAAACTTATTTGAACAAATAATGGAGAACTTCCCCGATCTGGCAAAGGAAACAGACTTCTGGGAAGTCCAGGAAGCTCAGAGAGTCCCAAAGAAGCTGGACCCAAGGAGGAACACAACAAGGCACATCATAATTACATTACCCAAGATTAAACGCAAGGACCTACATCCAAGATTACTGTATCCAGCAAAGCTATCATTTAGAATGGAAGGGAGGATAAAGTGCTTCTCAGATAAGGTCAAGTTAAAGAAGCTCATCATCACCAAGCCCTTATGATATGAAATGTTAAAGGGAGTTGCCTAAGAAAAAGAAGATCAAAAATACGAACAGTAAAAATGACAGCAAACTCACAGTTATTAACGACCACACCTAAAACCAAAACAAAAGAAAACTAAGCAAACAACTAGAACATGAGGGTTGTCAATAAGGGAGTGGGAGGGGGAGAGGGGGGTAAAGGTACAGAGAATAAGTAGCATAGATGATAGGTGGAAAATAGACAGGGGGAGGGTAAAAATAGTGTAGGAAATGTAGAAGCCAAAGAACTTATAAGTATGACCCATGCACATGAACTACGGGGGGGGGGGGGAATGTGGGAGGGAGGGGGTGGGCAGGATGGAGTGGAGTGGGGGGGAATGGGACAACTGTAATAGCATAATCAATAAATATATTTTTTTAAAAAAGAAATAACGCTACACATCCCTCTGAGACAAATAACTCTTTCACTATATAAAAAAATGTTCCTGAGACAGCAGTACAAAATGTAAATTCCCAAATCCTAGACCAATATTTTAGAAAGGCAAAACTCTAACTTTTCCCTTTTAAATTTTCCTAGGACCTCTATTTCAATATTAAGGGCATCAGCTCTACTGAAAGACTATATGGGGTACAAATTACTTAAAGGGAGACTAGAGGTGTGCTCTTTGAAACAGGCACCACATTTAAGTGCTCTTCGTGTCTGCACAACCTAATGCCAGTAGTGATACTCACAATGTATATACTCTTACTGCAAATTGGGCAAGGTCCTAGAGCCCCCACCAGTTTAAAGTGTTGCTCCTTTAAATTGCTGGATTGGGGGAGGTCCTGGGGCCTCGTGGGAAACAACCAGGGTGGCCAAGGTACTAGGGGGCTTTAAGGGTGGTTATCAACTGATAAAGCAGTATTTCAGGACTTTAAGACCCCGTATGGCCACACTAGCACAGGCCAACTAACAAGAAGGCCTCCCTAGACATGCTATATAAACACTTTTCACATTTTGAACTAAAATAGGAGATGGGCAGTGGACCATCGCAGCTGACTCCTCAGGGACCCTGCCACTCGAGCCAAGCATGGAGGGTCTCAGTACTGTCTAGGAACCGTGGCACGAACTCCCTCTCCTCCTGGCCAGGACAGCCCATTTAATCTCACCTAGTAGAGATCTGATACATGGTTGGTGCTCACTGCCAAAATGAGAAATAAATGGGCCCAGTGTCCCAAACTGTTAAAAAAAAAAAAAAAAAAAAAACTGAGGTTAGAGCCATCACAGAACTAAAAAGGGTGTGTAATAAAGAAAAAGAAAGAGAGATATTTAGATTGAGGTGGAAGGGGATGGGAGCAGTCACATTAAGAGTCAAGGAAGAGCCCTGCCTGGTATAGCTCAGTGGATTGAGCACAGGCCTGAAAACTGAAGGGTTGCCAGTTCGATTCCCAGTCAGTGCACTTGCCTGGGTTGTGGGTCAGGTCCCCAGTTGGGGACGCATGAGAGCCAACCACACATTGATGTTTCTCTCCCTCACTTTCTCCCTCCCTTCCCCTCTCTCTAAAAATAAATAAAATATGTTTTTTAAAAAAAAGAGTCAAGGAAGAGGGTCCCATGCAAAAGAAACAGCAAACTCTGAGGTCACAAACTGGGGGTGAGTAAGAGGGGCAGAGGCCCCCAGGACTTGCGACACAAAATGGTTACTAGTGATATTTAGAGTAACACTATCAGAAATTATTTGTGCAGACTACACAAAATGGAAGACTTTACATTCCGAAGAAAACTGCACATACCATGCCTTTCTTCTCCTTAAGGACTTTGCATTCACACATTAAATAATACCTAACAGCTCATGCATTTTACTTTCCTTTAGAAACTATCACTGTTACTTACTACCATCAGCCTCACTACAGAACTTGTAGGTGTGAGGCATAGCTCTTTAATGCATTTAGCCCATAACACATAAACTCCCCATGACAGATAGCGAAAAGAGCCCTCCGTCAAATCAGTCAACTCCCAAAGCAATCAGGTATTTACCACATGTCCCAAGGAGCAAATGACACGTGACAGGAGGGGGTGGGGCATTGCAGAAGTAGTCAGCTCTCCATGAAAGCTTGTCACATTCGGGATGTCCCCAGTCAGCTCTGTGGAGAGAGGTCAGTCTCCAGGCAGACAAAAGGATGTGCCCAACTGTACAGAGCACCCTTCCACTTCCCAGTCACCAGAGAAGTTGTGCATTTTATGGAATTCCAATCTTCTCGGTTTCTTGATCGCTTCTAAGCCAGTTGGAAAATAAAATGGATTGCAAGAGAGTTTTCTTAACTAGCTCACTGATCTTTCCTTGTCATGTCAGGATGAAAGAATTCACCATTTGACTAAAGGTCAATGTTCTAGAAATAGTTCTGGGTGACTAACAGGGGAAGACTGCTAGAGAAATACTTATTCATTACCTTCACTACAGCATGGTTCGCTGCAGGAAGTACTAAGCACACCTATGCCACATCCCTCCCCTCCCTCCCATGATTACAAGCCCATCTGTCACGTGTCTAGGTGGGGGGCTCTTCTCATAATGAATTTAAGGACACTCCTTTCAAAGAAATGACCAGATGTTGGTTACATTTTAAGTTGTGGGTGATTTTAGTACTCTCCGAGCAATGCTTGATGGATAAATCTTTAAAAAATGGTCAAATGGCCTAACCTTTTAGCAATAAAATTGTGTGCAATAAAAATGCTGGAGGGCACCAGTTACTGAACTGTCATAGGCTGGAGAATTATTAGACCCCATAATTCTGTACTGCAAAACCAAATTTGTAGACTTTTTTTCAAGTAGAAAAAAATCCAGGAAATTAAATGGAAAGACCTATAGTAATGAAATATTAAATGCAATTTCAAGTGCACAAAAAGGTCAGAAGCCAAAAAAAATATTCCTAGAACAACATTAATTTTCTCAGACTTCATGTATGCCTGGGTTTAAATACCCCTAGAAACTTACCAGCCCCAGACAGGGGCAGGGACAGGGAAGCAGGGAAATGATGGGGAGGAGGAGCCCAGTACAGGGGGAAGTAAGAACTAAGAGTAAAGAAATCAAGTTAGATAGAAAATATTTTATTTGTTTTCAATTTCCAAGATGAAAGTCATATTGCATAAATATACATCAACAGCACCGGAAAGGTTTGAAAACAAATGCAAAATGACTGGGCTTCAACTGCCACATGCCAGTGTACCAAAGTTCAACCTGATTCTTGGTTCTTCGCACTGCTGCTATTGTGGGCTCCTGATCTTAATTGAGTTTCAATTCTGGCCAAAGAGAGCATGCAGCACAGGATGGGTCGGTGAGCATCTGGAGTCAGTCAGTCAGGATGTATCCGTGTGAAAGGTGCGACTGTCACTGGGAGCATCACTGAAAATACGTACCTTCAGGCTCCGGTCACAGTACTAATACTTCATGTTGGTAGTATGTGTGTAGGAAGGGGTGGGGGAGACCCGAGAAACTTTGAAGGCCATATTTTAAAATAAGACTCACTGTGTAAATAAAAGGGTCAAATGTCAACATCAGGATACCTGAAGTTTAGGTGTGACGCATCCTTTATGTGGAATATTACTTAACGATGTACACAGGGGAAAACCCTTATTTTAACACCCAGCTAACTCCCCAGGCCCATTGCTCACAGTCTGTACACTCTTTCTTTAAATAAGCTACAGAAATCAGATGCTGTGAAATTTATGATTGCCACTACTTTAAAACCTAAACAAAACATGATGAAATCTATTTCTTTAAAATACCAATCTGTGTGGTGGCAATGTTCAATGAAGAAAGAAAGATTTATATTTATGGCCAGTTTTTATTTATCCTCACCTATTTATAAATTGTGCTACAACTTCAATAGCCATGGTTAAGAAGAATAACGTCATTCCTAACCATTGCCTGTGACTATAAAAACAATTCCACCGTAATGGATAACACTAAAGTACTCCAAGAATAATCTATAAATGAATCCTAGATTACTAGTCTAAAGATGGTGGTTATAAATGATTACATGAAAGAGTTGATGTTACTTTGAAAATCTTAAAGTCTGTCTATGGATTTTCGTATTTTATATGTAACATTTTTATGAAGTGATTTTGCCCTAACATAATAGCTTTCATCTTCAAAGCATTTCACAAATATGAACTAGTTACATAAAAAGCTGTATTACTGCAAAATCAGAAAATGGGAAAGCTGAGGTTCTCCTAGCAACAGCCACTCTCATGCATTCTATGTATTTTTAAATATATTTTATTGATTATGCTATTACAGTTGTCCCATTTTTTTCTCTACCCTTTATTCCCCCTGCCCTGCACCCTTCCCCGCCAGCATCACCCCCTCTCCTTAGTTCATGTCCCTGGGTCGTACATATAAGTTCTCTGCCTTCTCCACTTCCTATACTATTCTGAACCTCCCTCTATTTTGTACCTACCATTTGTGCTTCTTATTCCCTGTACCTTTTCCCCCATTCCTCCTCCCCCTCCCTGCTGATAACCCTCCATGTGATCTCTACTTCTGTGATCCTCTTCCTGTTCTAGTTGTTTGCTTAATTTGTTTTTGTTTTTTTAGGTTCAGTAGTTGATGGTTGTTTGTTGTCATTTTATTGTTCATATTTTTGATCTTCTTCTTTTAGATAAGTCCCTTTAACATTTGATACAATGAGGGCTTGGTGATGATGAACTCCTTTACTTGACCTTATCTGGGAAGCACCTTATCTGCCCTTCCACTCTAAAGGATAGGTTTGCTAGATACAGTAATCTTGGATCTAGGTCCTTGCCTTTCATAACTTCTTTCCAGTCCCTTCTTGCCTGTAAGGTTTCTTTTGAGAAATTAGCTGACTGTCTTTGTAGGTATCTCTCTTCTTTTTTCTTCCTGCTTTTAAGATTCTTTCCTTATCTTTAATCTTAGGTAATATAATTATGATGTGCCTTGGTGTGTGCTTCCTTAGGTCCAACTTCTTTGGGACTCTCTGAGCTTCTTGGACTTCCTGGAAGTCTATTTCCTTTGCCAGATTGGGGAAGTTGGTTGTATTTTCTCAGAAGCTTTGATCTGTTCTTTCATTTAGGCTGTATTTCTTTGTCTCAGCGCACCTGATACATAATAGGGGGCGGAGCCTTAGGTGTTCGCCAGGGCGGGGCAACCATGTGACTGCGCTGTGATGCTGTATGTAGGGGAGGGGTCTAAGAAGGAAGAATGCCACTTGTTCAGCTCTCTGCCAGCTTTTAGTCACTTCCCCCACTACCCACAATCAAATCGGGCCCTTCTGGTGCTGATTCCCGGGTGGGTGGGCTTGTGTACATTCGAGGACCCTGTGGGTCTCTCCAATGAACTCCCCTGTGAAGCTGGGAGTTTCTCCTGCTGCTGCCTCAACCCCTACAGATTTTTACAGTCAGAGGTTTTGAGGCTTTATTTCCCCATGCTGGGACCCTGGATTGTGTGGTCTGTCTCATCCCCTAGTGGTTCCTCCCGGTTTATCTGCACATGAATGTGGGACCTGGTCTGCTAGCCGCCACCTTGCCATGAGTCCTCTCCACCCAACTGCCCGTCTCTCCCCCTCCTACTGGTCTGGATGAATGTTTCTTCTTTAACTGCTTGGTTGTTGGACTTCCATACAGTTAATTTCCTGGCAGTTCTGGTTGTTTTTTGTTTTTAAATTTGTTGTTGTCCTTCTTTTGGTTGTGGGAGGAGGCAAACTGTATCTACGTACACCTCCATTTTGGCCGGAAGTCCTGCATTCTATGTATTAAATCTACAACAAGGGTTATTTTTTTAAACATGTTTAATTATCAATATTGTTAATAAAACTGTCCAAAAGGTTAACAGAGTTTTTACTACATCAGACAGTTGATATGGTTCATAAAAAATCTCCCTTTGACTGAATTTGTAAAGTTTGAGGAAATTAGACTTACATTATGATAGATCTTTTTCTCCTTCTATTTCATGAAATCTGTTAAATAGCAAAAAAGGGATGTTCAACAAAGCTTTGGCTAATACAATTTTTAAAAATTAAACATGCATAATGAGAAATGGTTAAATAAATTATAGTATGTCTATATAATATAATATTATCAAATTCAATACAACCACTAAAAATTATGTTTTTGAAGAATATTTAAATATGTGGGAAATTTTGTACAATACAGTATTAGCTTTTTTAAAAGGCCACAGATTAAATCCTATCATGACATTTTCACAAAAGAAATAATTGTATATAGACACAGAAGCACATTACATGAAATAAATATGAGTGATGGGTGTATTGTGATTGTATTTCCTTCTCTAGACTGCATTATTTAAGTTGTTTACAAGAAATGGTTTTAAAATCATGGAACATAAACGATTTTAAGGAAAAATGAAACCACAATCCTTGGACTGGGCTTTGCAAGGTAAGCAGGGATTTGATAATAACAGAGAACAGTCTAGAAAGAGCATATGCAAAAGCACAGAAGCACAAGACACATGGAAATAGGACCAAAAAAATGAAGAGCTTCATTGGGGCAAAGAATATGGCCAGAGATTGTAGAAGATGGTGATGCAGCTGGCACAGGCCAGTTCATGGAAGCCCTTGAGTACTGTGGGCAAGATCCAACTTCAACCATTTTACACCCTGGGTGGTGCCTGCTGGTGAAGGCGATGTGGAGGAATTCGATCTGAAAAGTATTAAGATTAGATGAGTTCATTAAATCACTAACTGCAGCCATCAGAGGACTGGAGGAAGGCAAGACTAGATTCAGGTGGACCAGGGAGGAAATGCTGATAGATTTGTCCCTGGGAAGAACAATGGAACCAGAAAGGAGAGATGCAGTTCCAGAGACTGTTAAGAAAAAGCATAGACACTGCTGAGTGGCCAGTAAGATGTGGGTAAATGAGAAAAGGGGTCTGAGATAATTCCCAGGTTTCTAGATGCCATAACTGAGTGGACAGTGGTACCACTACCTAAAAGAAGTGGATCTCCATAAAAAGCCAGTGAATCTGACTTTGTACATGTAAAATTAAGGGTGACTCTGGATATCCAGATAAGAATAAACAGCAGGTTGCCTGGATTAGTATGCAAGTCAGAGGTGAAGGATAGGGGAACACTAGAGAACATTCAGCATACAGCCACATGCTTAGAAAATTGTAAATGGATGAAACCACCCTTGAAGACTGAGCTAACTGAGGAGCCTGGAAATCAAGGAAAACATCGACATTTAGGGACAGACACACAGAGCTGGCAACAGCAACCACAATGGAATGGTCAGAGAGAATGAGGTCACAGAAGCTGAGGAGCAGGGATTTTCAAGAATGGAGTGGTGGAGATTGTGAAAGGCTCTATCAGATAAGGAAAAGTCAACATGCATCATTTAGGTTTGATAATAAAAACCCTCATTTGACCATTGCTGGAGCGGTTTGGGTGGGGAGTGTAATCAGAAGGTTGAGGAATAATAATTTAGATTTAAAGTGAATGTAGCAGCTCCTACTGCAAACTTAAACTGGGAATGGAGGAAGAGAGTCCCAAAATGAGAGATGGACATAGGACTAGAGAAGGGGGGCATTGATTATTTATTAATAGGTGATGACTACTGAAGAAATGAAGTTACCTTTTTTCACCTAATAAAAATACAGCCATATAATCACAAAACAAAAATATGACATTTACCAAGATGTTTGCTCTAAAACATCAATGTTACTTATTGTAACTAAAAGCCACATTTGCAAGGTCTTTGTCAGTGTGAAAAAAAAGTCCTGAGATCCCATTTTCAAATCTCCCCTTAAATTTTGATATAACTCCAGTAACTGAAAGAGTTGGCTAATATAACGAATATAATTGATAACCGTAAATAATTTAGAACCAAGAATGAATTCATTTTTGGCTAAATTATCTACTGAATAGCCAAGATATTTTAAATTAACTGAATAACTCTTTCAACATTAAGTAGACTTGAGGTTGATTAGATAAAAATCCACTTGTGTAGTATAAACTAGTTGAAGAAGTTTGCATAGAAATTTTAAAAACTTCATTTTTGTTGTGATTCTCATTAAGCTCTCTAATTATTATGAATTTTATCTCATATTGGAGTCAAAGCCTATACTATTCTCTCCCTCAGTTCACCTAGAAATATCAAATTCATTATATGCATAAGAGCCATAAAAGGATTCATTATTTCTAACCCAATAATCCTGCTCTTAGGAATTTATCATATGATATGATAGGAAATAATGCCATATGCACAGATATGTTCACTAGAATATTGTCTAGAAGAACTAAAGCATGGAAACAATGTTAAAATTCAACAATGGGGAGGAAACTACATGAATTATGAACATCTGCTTAATAATATAGTCATTAATTACATGGAACAAAGCTGAATGAAATAGTTGACTTTGACCACAATCATATAATTATAAATTATGTGTGCAAACCAAACAATTCTTAAAGGTAACGTAATACCAACACTCAAAAAAAGTCATGTTGTAGGAATGAGAAATATTTTTGTGTCTTTTTTCAAACTTTGCTTGAAGGTCCTTGTAAGAATTTTCAGAAATTAAAAGGAAGGAAGAGAAGGAGTGAGGGCGGGAGAGTGGGTAAATAACCGGAGATCAAAACCAGTGGAGAGAAGACAGTCCTCAGAAAAGAATGAATTCAAAAATGTATCTCAACGGGTTTGTAGACTATTTGTAGTCTGTGACTCACTCGTAGACTCTAAAGCCCTGTCTAGAATTGACACCAGGTTACACGGAGTTATCCGTTCGCAAGTATGACTCATGTAAATGATGCCAATAGGTACCCTGTTATCTCCACAGTCAATGTCTATAAATATTAAAATACATGTTTAACCAATTTTACTGAAAACAAAGATGGCAGAAAGTTCCTGTGCAAGTAAGCTGTTAGCAAAGTGCTACGGTTACCAAATTTCGCTGCACTTTTAGTTAAATACCATTTACAATAAACGATTTTACTTTTTAAATATTTCTAGTAAAATTTGAATGTGCTCAAATAACACAAAGGTCGAATTGCTCCAGCCTATTGTTAACAGGCCTTGCTTTCGTTTTAAGCGTTTTAGATGAACAAGAGCTATTTCCCAACATTTCCATGAGCACTGAACTTCTTACCACCTATAATAACACTTCATATAACAATTATTTATTTTGCTTATGATTTTGAAGGTCTCTCATAATTAGAAGGGTGAACCCAGAGTCAGAGGGGTTTGTCTGATTTGGAGCTCCAAAATTCTTAGCTTGGAGACCCTCAATGAATTACAGGAATGCTCCAGGCCATGGGTTCCTTCCTCACTGGCAAAATAGGATGATAGTAGTGTTTCTCTCCTGAGGTCTTGTGAATACTCAGTGAGATTTACATATGGAGAGTACTTAGAGATATGCCTGGAACGTAATAGGCCCACAGATATGTTAGCTGATCTCATTATCAGGTGTTGTAAGAATACACAGAAGCATGGGAGGTCTGGCCTGGAAGGAGCCCACATTTATTACTGTTAATGATGATGACATAAATAAGGATAATAGTAGCATTATACTGCTGCAGGCATGCCATCATTCCCATGCATTAACTCTCCTGATTTCACTACCGCTTCAGACAGGTCTTAGGCCCATTATGTCACTCAGGAAACAGAGGTCTAGGAGAGCGTGCAGTTGACAGGACTGCCCCAAATTAGGCTTCAGTTAAGAACTGAGGTAGATTTTGTTCTAAAGCTGCAGAATAGAGGAAAAGATATAAACAGTGCCAACCCTCCCAATATCACCGGGGGCGGGGAGCGGGGAGCGGATTCTGGTTGAGAGTTTACAGCCTGCCTTTCTGTTGACACAGCAATTTGGATGGGTTTGGAATTTTAAATGGTACAGTAAAACTTGAGTAAACATTAATCAAAGCAGGAATTGTAAGCAACTTATTTTTGTCAGAGAAATGATTGAAAGAACGAGCTGCAAAAAGCAACACTATGAAAACTGTATGTTAGCAGCAATATCCTAAAAGTTCATGGAATGTGATTATTCCTCAGACGAGTCCTTGTTTCCAGCTTCAAAATTAGATCAGAGTCACAGGACAGGAAGCTGACACTGTTTTCCCCCCTCAAATTCAAACTAAGAGAAGATTGCTATGTGCAAACACCTATACTTGCAACAAGAATACAGGATTTTCAGCGATTAATATAATAAATTCTGGCTCATTTTATGCCTTACTTTACACAACTAGAGGTGTTTCTATTAGATTTTGGTACCTGGTAACAACATAGGGTTATTGTAGAAAATTATGAAACAGAAAGTGAAAAATCACCCTCACATCTACAATGCCAAAATATATACAGTCAAAAAGAATTTCCTGCATTTCAAAACTCCCCAACGGACCACGGAACTCTTAAGTTTCATGACCCCTGTTAACTCCAATTAACACATGTAAAGTTGTCTAAAGCAACTTAGAAATGTAATAAATTTTACCTTCAAAAACCAAGGGAAAGCTTTCATTTAGAGATGATTCCTTAACAAACCTTTTGACTATAACAGCTTTCCTTAGCATTATGGTTTTCCCCTGCCTAGAAAAAGAAAGTAAAGTATTATTTTGAAGTTCACATTCCATTACTCATTTTGATTGGAAGCCTTTTCTGGGCAGAGATGACTTCTCGATCTAACTCTATGGCTTCTTCAATGTCTTAAAAAATTAATAGTACCAGTTGTTACTTTTCTAACATATGTTTCTGGGTGAATATTTTCCATAATGTTGTAGTTTTAAAACCAGTTTATAGATAAGAACACACAACAGTGATCCAAAATTTGACTTCAACTTGGCCAAACCTCGGTCACAAGCAATGCATTCCATGTGCGGTTGGTCCTTAAAGAACACAGGTTTGATCTGGGCAGGTGCACTAACGCCTAGATTTGTTTCAATCTAGCTGAAATAAACATAGTTGTCCCTTTTTATTTGTGGGCTTCACATCTGCAGATTCAACCAACCTCGGATGCAAAACAGTATTTTCGCATTCCCGGCAGCAGTTAAGCAACTGCGGATACCTAACCGCAGAGCGAAAATACTGTTTTGGATCTGCAGTTGGTTGAATCCCTGAATGCCAAGGGGCCAACTGCAGTCAAAAGTTTCACGTGGATTTTCAGCTGGGTAGGCGGTGGGTCGGTCCCCCTAAACCCTGTGTTATCCAAGGGTCAACTGTATATTGAACTCACATACACCTCTGACTATTCATCCAAATAAAGTTGGGTCATTTTCATCAGGAAATCTTTTTCTTACTGGGGGTTGGGGGGACAGGCAGTAAATACCCATCTGAACCCACCAAAATTCTAGTAGCACTAGTTATACTGTAACACAGTGATGATACTTTTCTTCCAGTTTTCTAGCTCCCCAGCTAAAGAAAGACTTTGCCGGTTGTGGTTGACAATTGAGCTGTAGGTAGCAGACATGCTGATTTTAAAAAGAGAAAGAAAGAACTACAATCATGGTGCGGTCTCCTGAGAATACATTTATTTCTGCAGTATGAAACAAAATTAAATTCTTCAATCTCAAAAACTATTAAAAGGTTGTATTTAAAATGCACAAAGCATTAAAAAGACATCAAAAGTAAAATAATCTCATAAATCTCTTCATTTAAAAGACTTATTAGAATACAGATCGAGGCAGAAAACAGCTGCCCAGCAGGCACTCCAGAGCAGTAAATTATGACTATTTTACCTTTTTTTCATTTTCATCATTGAAAATTCTTTTCCAGAATAATTGTATTGCTGCAGCAAGACCAACTGTCCCTATATTTAGTGTGTGAATGGTAAATTGCTTTCAATGGACTCTGAAACAGATATGCTGTGTATTCTTTTAAAGATCAGCAGACCACAGGGTTGTACCCTGACAAAGGATACAGCAGGTACAAGCAGAAATTAGTTTTTAATGTAAAATTGATCAAATTAATTGTTATTCCGATTCAGTTTGCCAGAGCACTAGAGAGGCCCTAGGAAAACCTGCCAGCGTAAGAGTTTTATTGCTATTCCCTTCTCCCCTCGATCTGCCAACTAAAGCCCCAGAAAATGTCAGTACAGGAAGGAAGGGAGATGGTCCAATTGCCATCAATCATTAAAACCGGACTCTCTTTTGTAAATGACTGACAACTGGGTGGAGATTTTTTTCTTAAATAAAGATTTCTCACTCCATAGACCACCCTGCATCAGTCTTGATTGTACTAGAGCGTTCCTTGGAGAACAATTAAACTATCACGTTGATTGCACCTCAATGCAGTTGAATCCTAAAAGAAGAAAGAGAAAAAACAGATGGCTAATCATGAGGCCCCTCATCACACCCTTGAAGAATATACTGTGAACTGCACGGCACTGTTGACAGAAAGCAGCCAGAGACACTTTGAAACTGTTAGCGAAAGATAAAGGTGTGTTCCCTTAAAGCTGCCTCCCGTTTTCATCCCCTCCCCTTCCGCCAAAAGGTGCACTCTCACACGCTGACACCATTCCTCCTCAGCAAAGACAAGATTAGTAAGCAGTGGGCTTCATCAGGAGCTGTTTAGAACACCATTAATCCAACTTAATTGGGGGTAGAGTGGTACCTGGTCTTTTTCTGCTCTATTTCCAAAAGACAGCCTTGGTCGCGGAATTGAACTTCTTTCCAGAAACCACCTATCTTTGTAATTCTGCACACTTTCCCATAGCCTCAGCTCAGGCAGGCTGAGCAAAGCTCCTTATCTAAGACTGAAAAAGATAACAGGACTGCTCAAGTATAAAAACTGCAAGTATTTTATTTATCTCTCTTCCTTTCTGCTTAGATTACCATTCTCTTTGGTCACTGAATTTTGTGTTTTGGGCTTCAGATGAAGAACAAAGTCAACCAAGAGGTACAGCTCTAAACCCAATGGATCACTGCTCTGTCAGCACACATGCAGGTACAGATGGGCACACACGGGTGTGCGCAGGAGCACGGTTCCTCTGGCCTTCCCCTGGCTTTACCCGAGGGTTAACATCCTCCTGAACGATTTCCGATGATCCTAGGACCTTCCTTGCTAAATATTTATGCTAAAGAACGATGCAGTTTCTACCAATGCCTCAATAACTGCTACTTACACGGACGCTGAAATGTACACCAAGCAAATGAGCTGTCTAAAACCAGGCTAGGTCTCTGCAGAATGGGGGAAATTACAAAAAATAATTGCTAACATGAATTTCTAATGCATCCATTCATTCTTCCCTATAACCACGTATGAGGCATGGAAGAAATCATGGAGATGGATTGAGAAGTTGTCCCTGCTAGTCAAAAGGTTTCCAATCACAATAGATATGGGCATGTGAAGATCAAACCAGGATGAGAATTAACAAAAGTGCTAAATCAAATTTAAAGCAATGGCTTGTGGGCATGCACAATTGATTCTGAGTAGAGAAATCAGGGAAGGCTTCAAGGAGTTCCATTGTAAGCGAGGAGGAAACTGAGCACCTAGAGTTAAGGGAAAGCATTCACAAACACACAGGGAAGGGTACAGATCGCTGCTGCCCGCATTGTTGCCATGAGAACCACATCCACAATTCTTGCCATACCTGCATATCACCTGTACTAGTATTTGCTTAATATTTTTAATTGACTCCATTTTTGCTGATATAAGATTATTTTTAAAAGGAAATTTTATGTCATTTCTATAAACAGAAATACAGTGTTGCTTGCCCCAAGTATAAGATAACTATAAATGTAAATAAATGAAAACAAAACAATGATATTCTACCTAAATACTGTTGTCTCAGCTGGCCCTTTCTTTGTTACAAGGGAAAGTAGTATGGCAAGATGTTGAAGACTTCCCAGCATCAAGCAAAGGCTTTCTCTTTGAGCTGCTCTGAAGGGCTGAGAGAATTCCAAACTGCATAAATCACTCCAGAGGTGACTCAGGGTTATTCAATGCCATGTTAGTACAGCATCTAATGTGATTTGGAATCACTGTCCTACACTCTGGAAAACACTGGGTTAGATCAAAGACCCTGGAAGGCTGACTGAGAAAAGATAGAATGAGAAATAAGGCTGAAAACACGCTTTGGACTCATGTGGACCCGATCCTGAAGTTCATGCCAAGTGTTTGACCTTCACACAAGGTGCTGGAAAATCATTATAGGTAGGCAGTCTTTTAAGACGAAAACTCTAATTGTACTGCAAAAGAAAATGGACAAAGATGAGAAGAAAGCTAAGATATCAGCTCATTTGAGAGAAGCCTTGAATCTCAACTAGAGTAACAGGAGAAGGGATGGATAACAGGTAACATTGTTCCTCAGTGGTACCCCACCCTAGTACTCCCGTGGTTATTGGTATGTTTCTCCCTACTGTTCTATTCTCTGTGTGAACCATGTCATTATTACTGCATTTCATCAAATCTAAGATACTATCAATTGTGAGATGAACCATTATTTTATATGCCACTAAGAAAGAAAAATGTTGCCAATTAAATGATGATACACCATCACTTGTAAGAAGCAATCCAATTTCAGAGATGTTAAAATGTGGGGAAAAATGCTTGTCTTGGAATCAGTGAGACACATTATTAATCACTATTGCTTAAAAGCAAATAATATAGAGCTTGGAAGTTAATTGGTTTTTAGAAAACAATGAAAAAGCATATCTGGTACAACATCCTACTTGATGTAACTAGAACAGTAAATTGTCATCCTTTTGAAACAGGACAATATAGGGCAGTGATTCAGAGCAGAGCTGGGAAGACCCTGGGTTCAAGTCCTGCTTCTGCCACTTACTAAATGTGACATGTTAAATGAGTAACAAACTCTGAAAGCTTCGCTTGGCTCATCTGTAAAATGCTTTTACATTTTCCAATATTTAAGCATACCCTTCCATGGAAAACTTAAAATAAGAACCCCAAGCATTTTTCTGCCCAGATTTGTCAGAACTAATTTTTAATGAAAGCTAATTATCATTTCTGGTAATATTGTTTGTAAACTTTTTCCTCTCTTACTTTTTAGACCTAAGGACCACGGGGCTGACTGGCTTTAGATTATCATGGTATGCTTTATAGATGCTCATTTAAATATGACAGACAGGAGGACTGCTCGTTCACAAATAGAGGTGGGCCCCATACAGACACATTCATCAGAGTTAACCAATTTACAACCCCAGGTTCCAGTTCCCTGAGGTTTTCTGTGCCCAGACACTTCTGGACATCAGTAACTCTGTGAACGGGAATTGGCCCTGGAAAGAGGAAGCTGTTCCTTCTATTGGCAAAGCAGCCTCTTTACTTTGTGGGTTACTTTACCAAATGCATTCAAGCTGCAGCACAACCTGAGCCTCAAACCAAGCCTGGGCATTAGGGTAACTCCAGTGTTACTGTTGCAACTCAAGGAAAAGGCAGTTGAGATTCGAAGGAGTTACACCATTGTAAGTCATGGGGCCTGGAAGGAAGCCCAAATCCGGCTCCAAATGCGGTGCTCGTCCCACCCACTCCATGCTTCACACCATAATAATAACATATGAAAAATAAACAAAGACACAAACCATTTTGCTCTTCGACTACCTTCTCCCTTCTCATGTTAGGTTTGTGACTTGTTCTTCATCTGTCCTGCAAGTTTTTACAATAGCCCTCAATCTCTCGTCCACCTCTTCTCGGTGTTGGTGCAACGAAACGAGTTTCTCCAAGACTCAACAAGTCATTGCTCCTGCACTTCCTGGGGCTGACTGGGAGCAGACACTGGGACCTTGGTCACCAGGGTGCAGTAGAGTGCTGTTCTCAGGTAGAGCCACAAGGGGACAGGGTGACTCAGGATGCAGCCTGGCGAGGAATTCATGAGAACCAGCAAGGTGAGTTTCTCTAAAACAAGTGCTCACTCCAAACCCTTAGGGCAGGTGCAGGGCCATGGTGAAAGCTGGGAAGCAGGTACGCATGAAGAATACGGTAGCTTAATATAAAAGTTTGAGACAGAAATTCTCAATACACTTACTCAGCTAATAGGCTGGGTAATTCTAGGCAAGTTGCGCCCCTGCCACCCATCTGTTAGGTGAGGGGTTTGATCTAGTCATCTCTAAGAGCAGGCTCCTCTTTAAGAGTTGTCGACTCATGACCTTGATATCTAGTTCTAAAGTGCTCTAATAGCGTTCTTACTGTGAGTGGAGTGCCTGGGCAAATTAAACGAGACAGTGTCTGCAAAATGCTCTCAACTAACAGCCTAGATGGTTGTCTGTAGAGCGCCCTCTAATGGATAGGTGGTATGATTACATCCTTCTCTATCTTGAAAATAACAGGAGAATTCTTCGTATACGCGTCCGATATTTCTTTTTCTTCTGAGACCTGACAACCCGGGATTCATGAAGCCCTGGCAATCAGTTTACAGGTCAAAGAACACTGTATTGACCCCCATAGCTTGTGTTTCAAACACACTACATGTAACTCTCTCTACGGCACACCTTTCCCCAGGCCTTTTCTGGTTCTTCTGATTCCTTCTTAGAAAGATATTCTAACTTCTATAGTTAAAACACTACAGAAGAAGTCCTTTAACTAAAAGATGAAACTTGTACAATTCTTAGCCCACATACAGCGTGATGAAGACAGCTCTTCACTACTCAGCCTAATTACAAAATGGTACCCTCATACACCCCTTACTCCAGAACTCTCAGAAACATTATTTCTTGCTTTACAATTAAATTGTAAAAGGCCAGTAACCTTAATATAAAGAGATTAATAAATATTTAAGAAAAGCAAGCCAAATTACTCCATGGGCATGGGATTATGAACAAAAGTTCACGAAAATGAAATATAAATGGCTGATAGACAATAGAATAAAATATGAATCCACACTAATAATCAAAGACAACTAAATTAAAACACAACATAACCTTAAATGACTGCTAATATTATAAAATTCATTATTCCCAGTGCTGAGAAGTTGGCATAAAACAGGCACTGAAGTAGACAATCGTTGGTACAACCTTCCTGAAAACAATATAGAAGAATAAATCAAATGGCTTATGTTGAAACTTTCATTTATAAAACATGAGACAATTCTTAATGTACCATGGTCCTTCAATATCTATTCTCCTCCTCCCCTTTAGGAATAGAAACCCTAATATGTTTAACTGGGCACATGTCTATTTATAACAAAAATTATATTTCCTAGCCTTCCTTGCAGCTATATTAGGCCCTGTAAATATGGTGTAGCCTGAGGAATGTAAGTGGGAATGGTTGGTGCAAATTCTAGGCAGTACCTTTAAAGAAAGACGTAATTTATTTCCCTCTGCCTCTTTTTCTGCTGGCTGGAATGCAGATGTGATGATTAGAACTCCAGCAGCCATCTTAAATATTGAGGTTATTTGAGAATGGAAGTCACACGTGGTGAAGCAACAAAATAGAAAAATCTGGACCAGTTACTTCCAGACTTCTTAAATTCAGAAGACAAATTAACTTCTATTTTGTTTAAGCCACTATAATTTGGAGTATTGCTTGCAGTCAATCCAAATCCTAAATAATATATGTATTATACCGAATGTTCTACAAAATATTTGACTGAAAAAGCAAGGCACAGAACAGTGTGTAACATGCTACCATTGTGTACAAAAAGGAAAACAAGAGCACTATGTAGGCGATAGCTAAGTCCCTAATGAATCATGCCTCTCATTATCCATACATTTATAGAGTCCCTTCCCACACCGAATGTGAGCTTGCCATATGACTCACCTAACAACGAGAATGCGGAGAAAGTGACACTGTGCTAGCTCCTAGCCTAAGCATTAAGAAGGCCTGGGAGCTCCTGCCAAGATATTCTTTGTAAATAAATAAATATCGAATAAATAAATAAATCCAACTATAGGGGAACATTTACATTAAGGTATTCCTTTATTAACATATGTTATATAGCACAATGATGGAAATGTGTTTATTACGTAGAAAGTTGTTGATAGCATAAAAATTATATTCATGGAATATGATGTTTACTTTGTAAAAATGCATAGAAAAAAAGACTTGAATGAATTATAAAAACATTAACATTGTTTGCTTTTGAGTAATAGAATAATGGCTAACTTGGAGGGACTCCTTCATTTTCAAATATCTTACAAAGAGCGTCTTTTACTTTTAATTTCAATGATTTTATTTTTATTTATAGATGTTCTATATGGGCCTTTTTTATCTTTCTAGTCCTTTTAATAGCCTTGTGAAACTTACTGTTGGGGAAGAATCAATTTCTTTGCTTGTGTTTTCAGTTCTATTGTGTCATGGACCACTTTTAACTTATTTCTGTATCTTTTTCTGAATCATTATAACTCCAATATTAACTCCAATATATGAGGTACCTAGGGGTCCCATTCTACTATTTGTTTTTCCCTTGACTTTTCAATACGTGACAACTAAATTCTTTGTGTGTTTATAATTCTGAACTGTGAAATCCCAGGAGACCCATCTGAAACTATGGAGATGCCAGAGGGTCTGGGACAAAGGTGACTTTCTTCAGAGAGCATTTGCATTCGCATCTTCTAGGCACCCTGAGCACCGCCAATCCAGGACCGCATCTAAATCACTGCACAGTACAAATTCAACCTCCAAAAGCAAATTAAGGCAGGGCTATTGTGAGAACTTGGGGAAGGAGACCTGTGCCCCGCACTAAGTGCTAAGGAAAAAATCTCTCTCTTGGCCAACAGGGGAATTTCTTTTTTCTAACTTAACTTTTTTGTGGAAGGTATAACCCCCTGAGAGCCGTAGCTTTGTTATGGTCTCCATTTCAGCTCCCCACATTGCAAGGGCCCAGAGCCTGGTTTCTGGTCCCCAGCACAAGAGTCAAAACTTAAGACTCTGAAGTTTCTGCCCTGAGCAAACATCCCCAGGCAGAACCTCAGCTTATGCTTCACACCCAGTTCCCGTATCTTTCTGTGTGTTTTTAGCCCCTGGAAATTACATTCACTTTCTTTTGTAGGTATCACTAAACGATGTTAATGATACTTTATCTAGCATTCTTGGGTTTTTTGAACAGGAAGATTTATCAGAGTATCTGGTCTACCTACCAGAATCAAAGTCTGGGCTTGTACTTTTATCATCAGAAACATTTTAAGTGAAGGGAAAAAAAAAACAAAAACCTTTCCCTATAAAATGGTGTGAACTATATCGGTTGACTGTCTTAAAAACTTCCCTGACAGGTTACTTTTCCATCACTAAACTTTATTCATCACTGAACAGCAGCTCTGGGAAAATCCCTGCACCTGGTAAAACTAAACTTAACTGTAAATTCATCACCACAGTGAAAGGACATTACCTGTAAGTCAGGGACTTCCACAGGTGAGCAGAGAAAGCAGGGTGTGGGAGAACACAGAGGTGCCAAACATAGTGGCTACTCGCTAACTATTTATATTAACAAAATAAAAATATCCATGTTGACTAGGCAATATTTTGGAAACAGGTACTAGCCAAGTTTTGTCAAAATTTTTATATTCACAATACCCTATTATTCTAAGCAGATGGGCATTTATACCAAAGGATGTCCCCAAATATTCTATGGCCCAATTCTTAAATATTCAAGGGCTGAGATATAATACTCTCCCCTCCCCTCTATTGTAACTATTGCTCACATTGATGTTTACACAACATTTAATTTCATTTGTAGGTGACTAACTTGCAGAAATCTTCATTTTATGTTCTAACGTGAGAATTCAATGAGCTGGCTCGGGCAAAGCACTTAGCACATGGTGAGCTTGTTGTGAGGATGATGAGGAGGAGGAGGCGGAGGATGGCGAAGGTGGTGATCATTTTAATAGCCCTGGGTTTTTTAATGGAAGATGGATATGCCCAGTGGCCTGAAACTGAAATCGGCACAAGGCAAACAGAGCTCTCTTTGTTTCAGACTTAAAGCTCCAGAGGGTCACGGTACAGGGTTGTTCACTCATACCTGAAGCCATTTGAAAATGCATCAGGTCTAAGAAGTACTTAATAAATATTTCACATTGACTGTAAGTGTTAGTATACCATGAGGATATCACAGTATTCTTATGGGGCATTAGGTTTTGAACTTCCAGACAGGACCGAGATAGGCGTGTGTACCCGGGAGTCTGAGGTCTCCAGAGAATGCCCCGCGCCTTGTGTTCTAATGGCCTGCTGCTTACCCACCTTCAGAGCTAAGGATGACAGTTGGCAGTCACAAATTGCTACCAGGGGCTGCGGGGAGGGCATAAAGTTTCAGTTAACACGAATAAGCTCTCGAGATCCACTGTAGAGTATGGTGCCTCTAGGCAACACATTCACTTAAAAGTTCGCTAAGAGGGTAGGTCTCACGTTAAGTGTTCTTACCAGAATAAATTTTTTTAAATAGTTAAATGCAACATTTTTAAACCTGTACTTGTTTGTGACTACCATACTTAAATATCAAAACTTCAAAAGGTTAGAATATTAAAAACTAAAGGAATGTAGCTGAAATCCAAAGGGGTGAGGGAGTTCCAAGCTTGAACATGAGGAAGCAATTGTAAAGAAGTATGTGCTAGTACAAAATGAAAATGTTTCCATTAAAAAAAAAATTGTTTTATATGCCGAACTGGACGCCCGCTGCTTTTCCTGCCTTTCTCACCTGAACCTCACAAAAGTCGGAAAGGTAGGTTCTTATTACCCTGCCCTACTAGGGAAGCAGCACAGCGGCGGGGTGAAGAGCACAGGTCCCTGGAGTCTTCTGCCTGGGTCTGAATCGCGGCTCTGTCACTGACCTTGAGCAAGGCCCGTTAGACTCTCCATGCCTCGGCCTCCTCTTCTACAAACAAGCAGGACAGCAGCGGCTGAGTCTCAGAGCTGATGCAGGGCCGCGTGAATTGGTGCGTGTGCATGACTAGAATGCATGAGTGTTGTGTGTCTCGGCTGTTACCATCCTCACCTTTCAGGGGAAGAAGCCAGGGTTTAAAATCGAATTACTTGGCTTGTAAGAAGCAGGACTGGGGCTCGAACCCGAGCAGTCTGACTTCAGACTCTGACATAAAGCAGAAGCCTGACACGCAGCACCCTTTCCAGGGTGGCTCTGCAGCCTCCTCCTCAAATGTAAGTGGCCTCACCCCACCCCGGCTAAGGTTGGTTGAATGGAAACCAGAGCACACAGAAGAAAGGCCCGTCCTCCTGGCCTGCCCTACCCACTCCAAGGCTGCAGAATGAGGGATGTGGGCCAAGCGGAAGGGACAGATAGGCCACCAGCCTCCAGAACCCAGCAACTGCTGCTGAGTTCTGTCCCCACAGCCCCAGAAAGGGCAGCCAATACTGGGACGCAGGAGCAGACATTCTTCCCACAGATATGTTCCCTGTTTGAGGGCCCAACCGACAACAGCAGCCACCGTGGAACAAACTCTTCACAGTGTGTCAGGTACTGTGCTGGGCGCCTCATCTGAGCCCCAGGACGACGTGCTGAAGCGGGTGCTCTCTCTTTGTCTTCTCTGCAGATGAGGAATTTGAGGATTAGTGAGGTGGAGTCAATCACCCAGGGGCACACGGTTAAATGGCAGAGCCAGGCTCAGCCCAGAGCTGGCTCATAAGCCATCTAGTCACACGCTCTGCTACAGTCTGAATGATTGTGTCCCCTGCACATTCACATGTTGAAACATGACGGTTAGAGGAGGTTTCATGAGGACAAGAGAGCGGAACCTTCATGAACGAGATCAGCGCCCTTATCACAGACACCCCGAAGAGCTCCCTTGCCCCTCCCCAGAAGGACTATCAGTGAACCAGGAAGCGAGCACTTGCCAAAAACCCAATCTGCAGATGCTGTGATCTTGAACTTCCCAGCCGCTAGAGCTGGGAAATAAACGTCTGTGGTTTAGGCCACTCGGTCTACAGGATTCTGTTATCGCAGCCCGAGCAGACTAAGACACTGTACTGTGACAGTGTACACTGGACCCGATGACTGTAATAAAGTGGCCCAGGCTGCAATGGTAAGGGGCTCCCTTTCCCCGGAGAATTGATAGACAGAGCCCACTGGTCAAAGACTTTGGAGCCAAAGACTCCAAAATCCGAGCACCACTCCTCTCTGCTCTGCGCTCTCCCAATGACTTTGCCCGGCCCTTTGTAGCAACCACCACTCGCTGAGGAGCTGCTCTGGGTTCCGCACTGCTCAGTGCCGCGCCGTGTGCCCCATGAGGGCAGGAACAGGGTCCTCAGCACCCAGGGGAGTACCTGGGTCCCAGGGTTTGTAGAATGAATGACCACTTGTAGAATGAATGAAAGAAAATATTCTCTCTAATCCTTACAACCACTCTGTAAAGTACAAATTTAATCCTCTGTATGTAGGGAAAGAAATTAAGTTCAGAGAGGTTGTATCCCCTGTTCAAAGTCACAGTTAATGAGTTACAGAGCTGGGACTCAAACCCAGCATCTCTAGCTCCCAAATCATACTCTCTCCTCTGTCTTTCTTTTTCCCAAAAGGTAACAATGCCATTCTCCCACCTCAGGGGCCCACTAGAAAGATCAAGTGAGATAAAGGGTACGAATGTGCTTCGCAAACTCTGTACTTGCAAAGGTTGATAACTGACATTTGACACAGAATCAAAGTCTGAAGCCAAAATAGCCCAACTTCAGTGGGATTTCAAGCACTGAGAAGAAATGGGAGTACTGGGGGGAGAAGAGGGCTGTCCCCGGCCTTGACATCAAACCACACTGCCAGCACGCAGCCACCGGCTCAGGAGTTGGGCGGCAAACAGAATCCCCAGATTTGGAATTGCAGAGTTGCAAGATTATGCAGAGGGCACCCAAAACGACCTTCCTCCCAATGCAGGACCCTCAATCGATGGTCACCTCATCTCTGCTGGAACAAAGGAGTGGCAGCACAACCCCAGGAAGAGGTGTGCTGGGCGTGGGGCTCAGAACCCATCTCCTGTCCACAGCCTGCGGTGTGCAGTCCCTCCCAGAAGGTCTCCTATGCTCTGCCGCTGTGTCTAGATTCCTGGGTGATCCAGCTAACCTGTAACTTCCATGGTTAAATCAAACGATTTAATTACACTTCCACGGTAAATTAGAATTTAGCAACCCCTTATATCTAAGGAGTTTTTAACGCCATGGCTCATCTCTCTATTTACTTCTTGTGATAGCCTTATCCTCATTTTCCTAATAAGATCCTGTGTTCAGCATAGAAATTTGCCCAACACAATCAAAAAACCAAAGCCCAAATGCAAAACTGAGGACTAGGTAGGTTTCTACCTGCACATTCTCAGTCTCCCAAAAGGTGGCTTAAAACAGATCACAAAATAGAAAGCAATTAAATGAAACAGTAGCCACAAGTTTTTGTTTGTTTGGGGTTTTTTTTGTTTTTTTTGTTTTTTTTTTTTTTTTTGCAGGAACACAAGTAGAATATCAGCCTAGAGGGGCTAGTAAGGGAAAACTCTCTTGTGAGCCTCCAAACCTGAATCGTCAGGATAGGGGATCCACAGGGGACAATCTTTTTTAAAAGATGAAAAATTGCCAACTTTCTTTTTAAGCTGAAAATTTGAAGTAATGGAAAAACTAAAAGATGATTTTAAAAACAGTGCAAGAATGCACCTCCCAGGACAAAGTGCCCACGTCCTTATTTAACTCTCCCCAATTGGGCAGAGGGGGCCACTCCAAGCCTTCGGGGCCAAGAGCTGGTAACTTCAGTGAGTGACTTGGGCGCTAGGATGTGGGGAGGGGTGGCCACTGGTCACGCTCAGCCTGATGGGCCAGTCTTACTTAGTGACATACAGGCTCAGTGTTGTCTGATTTTAGGATACTTTTCAAAAGAAGTCAGAAGTTTTTCTTTTTCTTGCAGGAGATGGGAGTGGGGAGAAATAAAGTCTTCTGATTTCCTTCTGATTTCTCAGTGTTAAATTAAAAGGTTTGGCCGAGCAACTACCAGCTGCCAGTTTTCAGCTGCAACCTTTGCCCCCTGAGTGACATCATGGTGCCCCAGAACAAGCCCAAATGACTCTAAAGAATGGTTCCAGTTCTCAATCCTTCAGCCAAGAGCACTTGCAAAAGGTCATTTAAACACCTCTGGGCCTTGGTTTCCCCATCTGTAAAGTGGACCTAATGATGTCTGCCTTATTTATTTCAGGCAATTTTTCCATGAGTCAAATAAAATAAGCTTTTCAAAAGCGAGGGCCATTCAGCTCTATGTCCCCAGGGCCTGTGCTCAATCAAAATGGAACAAAACAAAGTATGTTGAACTGAAAGGCACTTTGAATACAGTGAAGCATGTATCAAACATGAACTGTCACACTGAATGTTAGTCCTCAACATCTTTTAAAGTTGTATAGAAAGTTTTTATGTGGTGTTTTTCAAAAAAATTTTTCCCTCCCCTGAAAAAGCTCTTCCAACAAAAGTAATTGACAGTATCTGTTTAGTAACTTACAGAGAGAAGGAAAGAGGAAGAGAGAGTCGAGAGAGAGAAAGAGAGAAGAGAGAGTGCTTTTATGCAAATTTGATTTCCCTATAATAATCTAGAGCTATTCTGCTAGAAGGAATTATCTCCGCAGGCTGGCAGCTGTGGTAGGCAGTGAATTAAAAATGGCTCTGTATATGGGAAAATCTGTTCTATAATCAGTGCTATTCTTGGAGGGGACATCAATCTAGCCCAGCTCCCATGATGCTCCACTTGTGTGAATGACATACAAGCGTGAGGTAGAAACTCTCATTACATCATGGCTGAGGAGTTTGCCCCACCTGAGACTTCGCACCGCTACCCAGAGATGAAGGCGGACCTCACAGTGGCCTCCATGGCCTCCAACCAGACAGTGTGGCCAATCCCCTTAGCTTCAGAAAGAATGCATGAGAGGAAAAGCAAACCTTTCAACAATGATTTATTCAAATCAACTCTAATGTACTGTTCACTACTTTCTTTCCTTCCTTCCTTCTTCTCCCTGCTGTTCTCACACAGAAATAAGGCTCAATTCCTAAGTCACAAGACACGAGGCAAAGAAACGCTGTATCAGGGCTCTTTGTCCGTGGGAAAGGCTCATGCTACAGAAAAATATTTTAAGTAATAAGCAACCACCACAGTGCTTCACATAAAATGCCATCACACTCTTAATGAGGCAAGTGCTAGGTCAGTAAAAATGCCCTGGCCCTGAGTGGCCAATATGTTTGAGTTAACTTGGATGCCGCATGTGGCAGCCACCACCCTCCATTGCCCACGAACAGAACTTAGGCTGCACATGCGGAAAGCCATTAGATGCCTCTAAGTGAATCCTGTCTCCTTCATAAGACCAAGGAAACTTCTTGGGAATCTGTGTCCCTGAGTTATACCTGAGGTGTCCGCCCTCTTTCCCTATGTCACAAGTACCATCATGGTGTCTGCTTGGAGTGACAGCAATCGGAATACCAAAACATTAAACCATGTGAATGTGTCTGCATGCATGTCTGTCTCTCTGTCTTTGCAAAGGGACTTAATATTATCTAAGTCATTCTGTGTCCTTTAAAATAACTAAGGGCAAGTGCTAGAAATGCCAAGAAATTGCATCTTCTAAACTAGTCTCTCCCTTTGCAACATGATTAAAAAACTGGCTTTGTAATGGGCAATGCCCATGAGCCCAGGGACCCACACAGCTGGGTGCACACTAAGCACAGGGAAAGGTCGGGACCCCAGAACGTCAAGTCCTCCAGGGAAGGTAGAGCTGGCTCCATTCGGCCACTACCAGTGTGGGAGCACCTGCGTGAGAAGGCAGAGAGCAGCCTCCCCAGGTTGGCAGAGCACCTCATCTCCTTTAGACCACATGAGACTGGACGTCCAGGACCAAGATGGCTCTGAATAGCTGCACAGACTTGCAAGAAATGCTGCTGTGTCCTTCAAAGGTGTCCCCTGGAGAAAGGGAAGTGTTCCTGCTTCCAAGCAGTGCCCTTCAGGCCTCCACGGGGGTCCCCCCCTTGCTGCGCATGCTCAAGTAGGAGCACTCCCGCTGTGCTTTTCTTGGGTTCTGCTCTTTCCAGACATTTCTTTCTCAGCTACAGCAGCTATAGATGCCAGGCACCACCAGGCATGTGTGTACCTTTTAGCCCATTCTCTCTCTCTCTCTCTCTCTCTCTCTCTCTCTCTCTCTCTCTCTCTCTTTCTCTCTCTCGCTCTCTCTCACTCTCTCTCGCTCTCTCTCGCTCTCTCTAGCTCCAGAGGGCTCTGGGCTCCAAAGTCCTGACAAAAGGCACAAGAGCTGCCTACATTATCACTTCGTTAAGAAAGCAAACCAGGGTAGCATTGCAGGGTTAATTTGAAAGACAGCTGCATCCATTTTGCTCATTACTCTTTATGTATAAACTGCAAATTGCATTTGAAAATATTTTCTTTAAAATAAAATTGCCGTTTCTGAGCCTCCTGCAGCACCCAGTGTCTGGGTAACGCAAGTAACACAAGTGGAAATGGGGCATCATCCCCACATCCTTTGCAGAGGTCCTGGGCCACACCCTGCTGACCCTATTCCACAATGAATAAAGCAAAGGGGGGAGTGTCATTGCTAAATAACTTATTCTCCGACATTGGGAAGCTGGGGCAGAATTAGCCTCACCAGCTTCTGGATTTTAAGAGGAGGCAACTGAAAGGATGAATCCTTTGTTTTACCTTCCCATTGACCTCATTCCCTTTCCCCCAGGAACCCTAAAAATGAGAATGGACCCTTTTTGTAATAGAGACTTCAGCAGAAGGCACCCACTATCTGGAAGGCAGGCACAGGGGTATGTGCCTTAGTTTCCTTCTCTACAAAGTGGGGATGATCATAATGCCTCTTTTCTAGGGTTGTTACGAAAAACAAATCAGTTGATTTGTGTAGAGTCTCTGATAGGATGTCTGGCACATGGTTACCACACAGTAAATGCAGACAGAGAGATACAAATATAGATTCATTCCACTTCCTGAGCCTGCAAAATGGAGGCAACTGTTTAAAAGCTTTTTCTAAAAAGCTCAATTGGAGTAATTCAACACCTGAACCCACAAATCAATTTTAACTTCGCCAAAGAGAGACCAACTGATTTTGTCCCTCCTGGTGTGATGCAATAAAAAGTACACATCACCACCTATGAAGTGTTACCACCAAAATCACGGACCTGAACTCGATCAAGCTTCAGAATCTAACAGTTTCCAAGAGAAAAATAGGAAAGGACCAGAGGAACATGGGGATGCAAGCAACAAAATCCAGACTGTGGGAAATTCAGCCAGACAAACAACCTGCCTCTTCAACAAACAAATTTCAAGCAAAGAATTAAAAAAGGAGTATCTTAGATTTAAAAAAATAACACCATAAAAACCATGTCCACCAAATGCAGTAGGGGCCAGATTTTGACCCTTCTTTGAGCAAACCAAATATAAGATACCAGTCATTCAAATGGGGCGATTTGAACACTAAGTGGATATCTGTGCTATTAAGGGATTATTCTGAATTTCTTAGGTTCTCCTCCGTTGGCTCTGGCATGGCCCCAGTGGCCCCCTTCTCCAGTGGAATGTGATGGAAGCCATGGTCATGACCTCCAAAACTTGATTGTAAGAAGCCTTGCAAGGGTGTCCAACCCGTGGCCCACGGGCCATGTGCAGCTCAGGATGGTTATGAATGAGGCCCAACACAAAATCGTAAATTTACTTAAAACATGATGCGATTTTTTGTGTGTGTGTGATTATGTGCCCCAATGTATTTAATGTGTGGCCCAAGACAACTCTTCTGCTTCCAGTGTGGCCCAGAGACACCAAAAGGTTGGACACCCCTGCTTACAGCTTCTACCCCTGTGTCTTAGAATTCTTATTCTTGGGACTTTCCCTCTTGGAACCAAGCACTTATGATGGGAGAAGCCCAAGCCACGTGGAGAGATCATCTGTACGAACTGGAGTCAACAGCGCCACCGGACTTCCCAGCTGACGGTCACAGGAGTGAGCCACCTGGCTTAGCCAGCCCAGTCTTATCTTAAGATGACTGGACCCCACATGAAATCTGATTATAATCATGAGAGACCCTACCTGATAACTGCCCAAATGAGCCAAATCAAACCACAGAACCAGGCGAGATAGCAATCAACTATCGTTTGAAGCCACTGCCTTTGGAGGTGGTTTGTTATGCAGCACAAAATAATCAAAAAACTTTATTTCTTAGAGCCATATCCTCAAGTATTTACAGAAGAAGTGATTCGGCATCTGGGATTTTCAAATTAATCCAGTTGAGGTGGGGGGTATAGTTGCAACAAGCTCACCCACGTGCTGTTAATTGTTAAAACTGGGAAATTGGATCATAGGGAGTAATTATACTCTTCCCTCTACTCTTGAATATTTTTGAAACATTTTCTAATGAAAGTTTTCTTAAGAGCTCTGCATTTATCAAGATGGAGTTTCAAGAGTACAGAGAAAAGAATGTTAGATATTGGGTGAATCTATGGTGGCAGACATCACAGATGTCATTTAAACATGCAGTATTGATACATTCATTATTACCTGACCAACCAAGGGATGTCCATCTCTGAGAAGGCAACCAATAGAATTGGGAGAATCTGGAGTTGAGAGTGCAGTTCAAACCCCAGCTTCACCTCCTTCTAGCTGGGAGTCCTCAGGTACCTTCTCCAGCACCTCTGGGTTTCACTGCCTCAAGTGCAAAGGATATTTTTCCTGATGAGGTTGCCAAAGTCTTTAACAGTTAAAAGGGCAACATGCACACTATAAAAGTGCTCTGAAAGTCTGGATGTGATTGTCACAAGCTGTAAGGGAAAGGAAATCGTTTACTCTCAAGGCCCTGGCAATGCCCTGGCACTATAGGTCATTTGCCTACCAGTGTAAATGATATTACATTTCTGCTCTTTTATATCACATTCAAGAGCTGGACAGATCTTTTTTCATGCTGAGGATGCATTTGGGATGACTGGTGAAAATATAAGCCATGCGGGCTACGAAAGTTTCACTTGGGGTTGGGGTGCACCGTGGAGACAGAGGCACTCATCACCCAGGGCATCAGAAACGAGGTGCGATGTTTGGACGAGAAGACCGTGTGTGTGCAAATGAGAGGTCAAAGTGCTTCCTGCACTGGGCAGCTCTACATAGGGTCCTGCAGAGTGAGCGGCTCAAAACGCATTATTTCAGGAGAGCTGATTATTCTCCCAAACAACGCCAAAGAGGCTAACAAGTCATTAACTTCGCTAATAAATTAAATCAATCCACTAATATGTGTGCTGCTATATGGAAAACTAGAATTCTATGTACATCTCTCGTTATGTAGCGAGCACAGAGGAAGCCAAATATCTGTAATTGAAGCAGATTCCTCCATTAAGTTGCCTTTCCATTCCAGTGATCTGTTGCTATTGAAATAAATTGTGAAAAAATTAATAAAATAATCTAATTAAAAAGGCAGCTTAAGTCCACACATTTTCCAATGGCTCATAATTTGCTAATAAAATATAATATGTTAGGTAACATCAAATAGCAATAAAACAAATGTCAGTATAAAATAAGTCCTTGCCTTTCTCTCTCTCCCCTAGATTGGAAGCTTCATGAAGACGCATTTCTTGCGTGTTTATCTTTCGATGGCATGAGTTGAAACACCGGAGACTGGCCATTTTCCAAAGAGCAACTGCAGACTCCCATGCCGCCTAATTTGAATGGTACTGCTTTTGTTAACGGTCTCTTGAAGTCATGCACGTGTTTAAGAAATGACAGGTTAATCGACCTAATCAAGGGTTTGTATTTTGTGGCTGCTGTTTTTAAGGACAAGCCTTCTCAGAAGTTAATGTGTACACTGTAAATCTCCAAGAGGTACCCCAAAACAGGTTATTGAGAGACCTGTCTCCAGAGTCACGATGACACATCCTTATCACCCCCAAGCCCAGAGTTTAATACTTTCTACCTGTAGTGCCACCGATGCTCTCTCTTTGGCAATCAAAATATGGAGTTCAGATTGTTGTAGCCATAAATAAAGTTTTATTGATACACAGCCATGCTCATGCTTCACTCATTGCCTATGGCTGCTTTTGCATGGTGTGTGCAGAGCTGAGTAGTTGCCAGAGACAAAGCAAGGCCTGAAAAGCCTAAGCAATTTCCCACTTGGCTTTTCACAGCAAATGTCTGCTAACCCCTGCCCGGAAGAATCAGCCCCAAATTAGAAGTATCATCTCTAGGATGACAATCTCAGGCTTTGTAATGGTTGTCTATCAACAAAGTCAAAAATTTGTTCAAAAGCAGTTTCCTTATGCACTCTACTCCCTACAGAACTCTCCTTACTTTTTCCAGGCATCTTAGCATTGGGCTGGCGGTGACGCTCCAAGTAGAAAGTATTGGATTTTGACTGCCAACAGTCAAGTGCAGTCTCTTAGGTTTAAACTGTGTTTTCCCCTTCAAGGGAGCTAGGAAGCATCCTGCCCAGCTTCAATTTTTTTTTTTTTTGCCTTAAGGTTTGTTTACACTCAGCAGGCGGAAAGGTAAGGAGATAAAAGCAATGCAGAATGAATAAAGGAAGACAAGACTACAGCAAAACACAGGGAAGGCAAGATTAGAGGAGCAGGCTCCAGGGAAGAAAATTTACAAGTTAGCAACTGAGTGGATGGAAAGGGAGATTACACGGGAGCACAGTGGCCAGAAGGAGGACTCACTGGAGACAGAACAGCCACAGGCAAAGGTTATTTCAAATACACAAACCTCCCAACATGTGGATCAAGTCACAGAAATAATGGATGTCATTCTGGCTATTAGGCTGATCCCCACTGGTAATTCAATGCAGCCCCTTGCTGGGGGGGTCAGTTAGGACAGGGGGCCTTGGGGAATGGGAAGACCTTTGAATCTGTAATTCCCTCTTTCTGAGGCTCAGTTCCCAGACATCAGGAGAGGAGAAAGGGCTCCTGGGCCTGAAAACACCTCTGACACTGTAGACTCTTGAAAGACAGGAAAGGTAATCTTTTTATTGGCATCTCCCAAAGTAATCATATGAATAGTAAATGGCCACTTATTGAATATTCACTACAAGCCAAGCTCCAATTTAAACCCTTTCCATGTAACCATGGTAATGACCCTTGGCGCTAAATGCCATCATAGAGATGTTGAAGAGAGTTCAAAGCCAGGGTGCTCTATCAGCCCCCAGAGTTCACACTCTATAAAACCACCAGAAGCCACCACCTCCCAGTGAGCGTTTGTTAACAAAATGAATTCATGGCACTGAATTAATCCAACATGTGCTACGTGAATCCAAACTGGGCTCCTTCTGGCCATCAGGTGTACTTATTTGTACTAAGCTGTGGCATTCTTATTTCCAAATACTTTGACACATTGCAGCTTACAAAGCGAGTTCATGAATGTACATCTCACTTAATCCTGCCCCAAACCTTGGGTAGGAATGGAAGGAAACCCAGAAGGCCTAACCACTATCTTCTCTCCCCTTCTTTCTTCTCATTCCAGAGCAGCAGAAAACTCAGTGCCTAGCTACCGCACAGATAAGGGAAGAGGTGAATTACAATTTGGGTCACTGTATCTCTGAGTTTGCCCAAGACAGGCGCAGCTGAAGCCAGCTGTCCCTCTTTCACTCTCAAGGGTCCCCATTTGGGTTATCAATTATGTGGGTGCCCAGCTCAGGGGGTCTCATCCTTAGCTACACAATTCAGTCACCCAGGATCATTTTTAAAGACCATGTCCTGACCCCAACCACAGAGATTCGGCTTAATTCATTTGTTGTGAGGCCTAAGCGTAGGTAGTTTTTAAAAGATTTCACATGTTTCAAACATGTAGCTGGAGCTGAGAAGTATAGCATCAGCTCTAAGCCAAAGTTGTTGGGTGGCCCTTCTGGAAAAACGCTTTTAAACTGTTTAGCAGGGGTGTCCAACCTGCAGCCCAGGATGGCTGTGAATGCAGTCTAACACAAAATCATAAATTTACTTGAAACATGATGAGATTTTTTTTATGATTATGTGTCACAATGTATTTAATGTGTGGCCCAAGACAACCCTTCTCCCAGTGTGGCCCAGGGATGCCAAAAGGTTGGACATCCCTGGAAACTTGAAAGGGAACTTTCTCAGAGAGGAGGAGGTAACCTTGGTCCTTTCCTCCTTCTTGCTCGGAATGCTGACATGACAGCTGGAGCTCAAGCAGCCACCTTGGTCTGTGAGACTACGTTGAAGATGAAAAAATGCACACCAAGAAGGAAAACAGAGTAAAACCTGCGTCGTTGATAGGCCTCTCTATAGACTTAATTTTCAAGGCAAAAAATAAATAAATAAATAAATCTTTCTTTTTCCCAGGCTGCTATATCAAATGTCTGTTACCAACAGCCAAATGCAATTCTTATGTAATATGATAGGCATCGCTATGTTACAAATGAGAAAAGGTGCCCAGAGTTCCACTGTTTGTAAGTAACAGAAGCCAAATGTTCTGCCTCCATTCCTATGACCTTTCTGCTAGAGGTCATGGGACAGAGCATATTTTAAGGACAGAGAATCTGGTTCTTACTTACAATAGTAGATCTTTCCAGAAAACTCTACTGACCTTCTAACCAGCGGTATCTGAGTCCCTTTCGTGTGCGTTGCCAGATCAGTGAGCAAGGAGGAGATTTGATAAGTAGCAGCTAATATGAATACATAGAAAGTTTGTTATTCCTTTTCACTTAAAAACAGCAAGCCCTTAAAATTTCTTTTATACTACAATCATATTTCTGATAAATTTATGTAGTTTCTTAAATCCTAAATTATTTTCATCTATTTACTCAACAAACACTTTCTGAGAACCTAGCATGGGGAAGACACTTCTGTTGACGGAAGAGGGTTTGAGAAAGGGTCTGCTTGAGCAGCTTAAAACCTGAGAGGAACAGACCATGGCTGTAGTGCAGGCTCAGTACTGCCAGCAACAGGTGGCGGTGAACCAACGGAGGCCGGGATCACCTCAGGCTTAAGAAACTAGGGAAGGTGTCATGGAAAAGGTGGCATTCCTGTTTTGGGATCTCACAAGTCTGATGGGGACAAGCCCTTCAAAGCCCAGGAACTGACCCGATGGAGGCTCAGAGCCAGTTATGAGCCAGGTGTGTTAAGAAAGCATCAGGAGTCCAGTATGATGCACAATATCTACTCCAGAGAAACACGGTACATGAGACTAGGGAGGTAGTTCAGGGTCGGATGACAAAGAGTGGGCAAGGCCAGGCTCACAGCTTTGGAATCTGTTCAGTAGACAGTGTGGGTCAGAGCAGTGGCCTCCAAGATTTATTTGCCAAGCGTGGGCAGGATGAACTGGCCAGGAACAGAAGAGGAGCCGCAGGAACACACAGACGAGGAGCCATTGCGATGGTCCAGGCAAGAGGTGACACATGTCGGAACCAGGGCAGCAGTAGTGGGAATCAGAAAGAAAGACTAAGCGCCAGAAATAGAGAAGCAATTGGGCTTGGTGAGATGGGGGAGATTAGGGGAAGATGAAGAAGGAGTCACTTCTAGCTTGAGGAAAGGGGTGGCTTTCATTAGATGTGCTGGTCCCAGGAATGCAAGATGCCCACAGGGTCCTAAGACATGTAGAACTGGCCTATGGGAGAACCTTCTGGAGTGAGGTTTAGATCTGAGAGTCATTTATCTGGAAGTGGTAGGTGGAGCCATGACATAGAAAAAGAGTAGAGAGAGAAGAAATTTGAAGATATAAACTCAAGTAATGTGGGCAATTGGAAGACAGGAAAAGGGACAGCAAGGAGGGAGGAACAGAAAATCAGGGAAGCAGACAGAAAACTAGAGAAATATAATGTTATAGAGGAAAGAGGGAAAAAGGGTTTAAAGAAAGAATTGTCCTAATGCCTATAAAGCATAAAATAACTATATCTGTCTTTTTTTTATGTGCCTTTTCTTTTCAGGGGACAGCTTAGCTCTGTTGCTGAATGACGCCCAGCACAGGTCAGGAATCCCTCCCTCCCTTTCTACGGGAGGCATAGCCACGGCCACCAAAGACGTTCAGGGGCCTCCATGGATGTAACAGGAAAAGAGCTCGTCAGGGACCTACTAGCTCTGGTCCAAGTTCTGCCCATCAGATAAACGTCATAAGCTCTCTGGGTCTCCGTAGATTCATCTGTAAAACGATGGGTCAGGATGAATTACACAAAGACATATATATTCAAGGGTGTTCATTGTCATACTGCTTTATTACAGCAAAAATTTGGAAATAATCCAAATGTCCGACAATAAGGGATTGGTTAAATAAATTATAGTGTGTTCATTTAGTAGGTCACTTTATAGCCATTAAAAATGATGATGTAGAAGTAATTTATTGATGCATAAAGACGTGTACAATACATTAAATTTCAAAAGCAAGCTATAAGAACACGATCTCATTTTTAAAAAATATATATGCATAGAAAAAAGTGTAGATGATATAAATGTTTATCTCTAAAGTGGAGGATATAATGGGTGGTTTTCATATTCCATTTTGCTTCTCTGTATCTTCTAGGTTTTTTAGAATAAATATTGATTATAGGTAAGAGTTTTAAAAAAATCTTAAGTGTAAAAAGGTCTCTGTATGGCTATAACCCTAACCACTCCCCTCAGACTGTGAATTCTGGGTTTTCTGTCCAGATGCTTATCACACATACGTAACAAAAAACAACAGGAGCATCATTCATTATATTGTACATATTTTAATTTATAAAAAATTATGAGGCCCCCCTATGGACGATGGTGCCCTTTGGTCTATAGTCAGAAGACCTGAATTCCAGAAGCTTCCATAACCACAACAGAGCTCCAGCTTCTTCATTTCATAAAACTGGATGATACCTCCCCCCTACCCCCAGCAAACTTGGTCTGAGGTTGGTTGAATAAAATAAAGAATGTTCCAGTCCTATCCTGGAAAGGGCCACCCAAATATAAAGCTATGACTACATTCTGTACATCATACCAGAGTCCTACTATGAGCCAGTCTTTGTGGTAGGTCTGGAGATGCAAGGAGCAATCTCATCTCTACCTCTATCATCCATTATGGAGCCAATTCCCAAACACCAACACCCAGTGTTGGAACCTAACAGACCTAATGCTAAGCGGAGCCCTTAAAGGTGTAAGAACCCAAACCAAGTGCTTGACCTATCTAAACCACCACTGCTGTACACATCAAAGTGGGTGATAACACCCATTGCAGAAACCTGTTATAAAGGTTAAGTCATTATACCAAAGTGTGTGGCCCAGGACCTGGCACATAGTAGGTCCTCAATAGCCATTGCCATTTTCATTATGAATCTCATTGTTTGCTGATTTAATTACCACTATACCTTCAGCAAATTTTTCTTCAAATGCTTTGATAGCAAATTTTCTTTCACCTGGCACACTTCAGTTCCAATACCCCATCTCTCACTATCTAGGAAATAGTTTTGCTAATTCATTGTGGGAGTTCTAGTATTCTGAAAGCAACTCGTGTTGCCGTTGTTTAGTTTTCAGTCTTTGAGACTCCTACCAGATGCTTCCTTAGTTTCTTTTCTTCTTGGGGGCGATAGTGGGTGTCTAGTTTTCAAATATCTGGCTTCTGTTCAAAAAAGAAAAACAAAAAAAATTCTTTGGACAGTGATTTATTTTTCTTAGTACTTAAAAACAGAGAGAAAACAGCTAAAAGAGGAGCTTGGAGCAAAGAGGGGTGCTATGAGACTTACCATCCCCCAGGAGTTTGGCGTCCCTGTGAAGAGAACATTTCCCACAGCCCCGTCCCCAGCAGAACGCCACAGGCAAGAACATTCTTCTCCCTCGGGGGCCACAGGCCAGGACACGATCTGTTACCCAGTTGGAGCATACTATCCGCCTCAGAAACTATGGAAGTGTGACATTTGCCTTCACTTCCCGCTCCCCAACTAACACCAATCCCTAGCAAATCATTGACTTTGAGTGTGTGCGTGCGTGCTTTACAACACAATACAATAAACCTCACATCCTAATCAAATAGTCCTCTCGCCTGCCAGCAGCATTCTAGATACACAAAATATGCAGGTGAACCGGAAAACCCTACAATCCAGAGAAACCAGAGACACAAAGGCGCTCTTCTCTCCCAATTCCAGCCTTGGAAAACTTCCTTAATGCCACAGCCAAACTGTGTAACTGTGACCACACTTCCTTATGGCTGCAGCGCCACCTGGTGGCCAGGTGAGCTAGGCGTGCACTCCTCAGTCTGGAAAAAGCAACTTCTATCTGCCAACTCGTGGATCCTTTCCAAAGAGAAACAGAGGTGGCTGCTGCACTTGACGGCTAGCATTAGGAATCACCAGGGTTCTATCATATTCAGATTATTTCCTGATTATAATCACATCCAAATCACCGAGAAGAAACAAGAGAATAGAAAAATTCCTGTCAGCATTAGATTTTCATGTCCAAATGCATCCTCATACAAACTCACAAACTTGCACAAATATTTAGTCTAAATCCAGGCAAATGTGTGGCCTTCAACATCTTCAGGGCTTGCAATTATATACATAAGATCATTTTAAAACAAACGGGAAGATGAAAAATTGGCTTTCAAGATCTGTAATAAGATCCCTCTTCTCTCCTTTGCGCAAAGGGCTCCGTCGACTGCTGGCAGTTCTGATGACATCAGAAACCCACAACTGAATTACGACTTCATCCTGCCCAGAACGACCAAAAACACGCCTGTGCATTGCAAGGATTGCAGTTTAAATAATGTAATTTGTTTGGGACGTAACCTGGGGGTGTACAACCTGATTCGGTTCACTTTTAAACCCAAATTATTCTGGTTAATAGCCTGGTGGAGCTCAGAACAAAATGTGTGCAGCACTGCTAAAAACTCCATATGAAAATAGTTTGTGATGGAATATGCTTTTTTTAATTAAAAGTTTAAATGTGCATTAACATTTTTAGATGAAAAACTGACAATCCGAGAACAGTTCTAAATTCTCCTTTGATTATTTTTCCAGAGCATGATACAGCTACATAAATAGGCTAACAGGCAAGTTCTGTGAAAAATTATTTTCTGTCCTATCACACATGCCCTTCTTTGTAACCCTCCAGTGGTTTTCTGATGCAGAACTGGATTGTGTCCAAACTCCTGACTGGGACCCCAAGTCACAGGAACTTGCCTCAATTTCTGACCCCTGCCTCCTTGTCGGCCACTTCACTCACTGTCCCCTGCTGAGACCTACCACAGATGCAATTTTAAGTAGGCTGAGTTGCTGCTTTTCTGCCACCCTTTTCCGAAGCACCACCCACCCCCTGCTACTCTTGCGTCCTTGCACTGAACCCCTGCTCTTGGACCAGGCTAGGAGTAACAGATTGAGCAAAAAAGAAAAGGAGGCGGTGGTAAGACACCCAGTTAAATTTGAATTTCAGATAAACAACAAATAAATTTGTGGCACAAGTATGTCTAAAATATTGCATGGGACATTTTCATACTAAAAAATTATTTGGACTTCTGGTCAAGATGGCGACATAGGTAAACCCAGTGTCTGCCCCCTCCCACAACCACATTATAATTACAAGTAAAGGAGAGAAGAACCCTCATTCAGAACCACCTGAAATCTGGCTGAATGGAGGTCCTACGCCCAGGAAATCAAAGAAGCCACATGGAGGCTGGTGGGAGGGATGGATATGAGAAACAGGCTGGTCCCACACCCACGTATGTTGCATAAAAACTGGGAGGGATAGCTCGGCTGCAGAGGTGGGTTGGGGGAATGGGTAGAAAAGCTGAAGGGATTCAGAAGTACAAATTGATATTTTCAGGATAACCACAGGGATATAAAGTACACTATAGGGAATAGAGTCAACAGCATTCTGATAACTATGTCTGGTGTCAGATGGGTACAAGAATCAGGATGATAACTTACTAAGCTATGAAATATCTAATCACTGGGTGTACACCTGAAACTAATAGAATAATGTATGTCAACTGCACTTGAAAAATAAAAATGATTTAAAATGAAGAAAAGTATTTGTTGTTCACCTGAAGTTCAAATGTAATGAGCGCTCTGTATTTTATCCAACAATGCCAGCCTGGGGCCCTTTTGGGGTGTCACATAATGAGCTGGCCTTCTATGCCACAGTCCCTGCACCCCGAAGTTCCTCAGCCACTGCCTCTATAATGTAGTGGAGGGAGTCTACCTGTCTACGTTCTTTCAAGACATCTAAGTGAACAGTCATCAAATCTTAGAGACTCAGACTGATAACAGCCTCGGTCAATGGTTCCCAACACAGGGAGTCCCCACAATTAGTAGCACGTGATTATATGGTTTTGTTTTCATTGTATTTATTTTCTAGTGATCCCTTTTTCATAACACATAATGCCACTTTTCCATTTATGGTAATGATGTAGAATTCCTTTTAAAATAAATTTGTCTGTTTAAAAAAAAAAATAAGTCAGTGAAAGAGAGAAAATTAAGTAACCATAATGCAGATGCTACTCAGAGTAAGCGACATCATGGCAGGGGTCCAAATGGACTGAGGTTCGGGAGACAGTGACCCAAAGCAGGAGTCAGCAGACTTTGGCCCCTGGTGAAATCTGGCCTGACTGCCTATTTTTATAAATAAAGTTTTATTGGGACACGGCCACACCATTCATTGATGTATGGCCTATGGCTGCTTTCCTGAAATAACAGCAGGGTTAGTAGTTGCAAAAAAGACTATATGGCTCACAAAGCCTGCAATATTTACTCCTTGGCCCTCTACAAAAAAACACGAGCCAAAAAAAAAAAAGTTGCTGGCCTCTGACCTAAAGTGTCACTCATCCAAGAGAGTCAAAAGGCAAGACAGAACTTTGAAAGTCCCCATGACAGAGATATTTTTGGAAAAAGTGAATATACGGCACAACAAAGCTTAAAGCTGACAAGTGCTCCATTTCCCATTTCAGATTCTTTTCATTAACCTCTCTCCCGGGCCTGGATCTGCTGAGGCTTTCTGTTCTTCATTCGCATGCTTAAGATTCAGAGTAAGCTCTGCTTCTTCCAGTAAGCCTTCCCTTATTAACTCAGACTCACCTGTACCCGAACTAGGGAATAGGGAGCGAAACACACCAACATGCCTTTTATCCTGGGGTTGTTTTTTTTGGGGGGGGGGGTTGCACTCCTTAAAAGTGCAAAAAAAAAAAAAAGCAATCTGTTTTTATAGAGAAATATAGCCATATAAAGCAAACCCTTTTTAATAACTCAACAACTCAATATTTTAGTACAGAATAAATAGGTAACACAGTAACTTCCATAATCATGCACAAATTACTTCTGAAACAATGGTTAGGCTCTGGAAATAAAGCTTTAATCAGCTGCAAACGTCTGAGTAAGCACAATTGCACCCCGCTAGTTAAGCATCCTTAAGCATGATGCATTCTAATCCAACAGGTCAGCAGTATTGAAGCATCTCAAGCCAATTCACTAAGATGAGAAGACATAGACTCCTCAAGTTTAAGATAAAATTAAAATATAGCCCCTATTGTGCTTTTAGAGATATTGGACACTCCTAAAATGTCTCTCGGCCTTGGGAAACACCATATATATGTGAATTCCAGCTCAATGTCACCTCCTTGGTGAACCTTCCCACATTGGCCCCTCCCTCTGGATATCTATAGACCCTGGTGGCTTTTGAAAACCCAGCCCCGCCTAACTTCCCTTATTCCTCTATCTGGTGACAGATCGGTGACCCAGTTGCCTCTGAATCAAGCTCTGTGTTTGACTTGCTTTTTCTGGTGCCTAACATATGATAGGGCCTGAGATATGTTGGCTGAAAGAAGTGATAAAACCCAAAACGTTATTCCAAATGAGGTCCAAGGAGAACATGACCACAAGTTTCTATTAAACTAGCAGAACAAAACAAAACTAAGTAAATAGCTCTCTGTACCAATCCTACAAACATTCTGTTGGTAATCCTGTTTGGTGGACAAGTTCAAGGCAAGATAAACAGATCGTGCTGGGACAGGGGGACGTTCAATGACCTCTAGCCTTTCTCTTTCTGTTGAGTTCTTATCATCTGCCTACTGCTGCTCCTTTTTTTCCTTAGGAAATAAGCCAATATCAGTCATTTGCATGTTAGTATGAATGAGATAATTAGTTACTTCTCCCAGTCTCAGTTCTAGCAAAGGCTATAAAGGCATTATTCCAAATGAAAGGAACTGGCAACATGTGCTACATGCCAAGGAAGAAGCAAACACTACCTAATTCTGCCTACAAGTCAAGCTTGCTTGGATGGAACGTTACCTGGCTCAACCACAGATGTACAACACGGCAGCAGTGACAGTGGAGGTGAAAGTACATGCAATGATTTTTAGCCCCTTTCTGGATCTCAGAGTCCCTTTGTTTCTCACAGAACATAAGAATATATTATTTGAAACTATCTGGTATGTCTAAAAGTAAACATCTTGAGAAGAAATGAAAAACTCCAAGTAAAACTTTACTACCTTCATGAGAAAGACAAAAAGATCCTTAAAAAAAATATTTTGCTCTCTATGTGATTTTTTTTTTGCAGCATTCATACCTCAATGGCCCATTTTTTTATTTTGGCATCTTGGGGAGAGCCTCGTTCATGCTGTCAAATAGGAAGGGAAAAGAAAAGATAAAAGAGCAATGCTGGGCAAGCTGTTTAAGTAATCACCTAGTAATAGGGATGTGGAAGAAAGGTCACATCCAGAGGGAGCCATAGTGCACGTGTGCCAGTAGCCATCCCCGCTGGAATGCCACAGTCCCCGGGGAGATGTGCTCGAAAAAGCGTAATTTGAGTATCATCTCTCATCATTCAATATAGTTTTTCAACCCTTTCAAAATTACATTGGAAAATCTATATAATGTGTGCTTAGATTAATGAACTGTTTGAATCTGGATCAATAAGCACTCGAGGCTCCGTGCCGTTGACACCTGCTGGGAACATCCAGAAGAATGCTTCATGGAGGGCAGAGCCAGGCGGCACTTTGTAACTACAGGGGTTCCACTTAATAAACAAGCAATCTAATATATGACCTCTGCAGATTAATTTCCTGAGAGCAAGTAAATAATCTGGATTCAAAATTTCCCTGATTATGCATATAATTACAGTATCACTTACCAATTAACACATTGATTTAAACCTTCTTGGGGTTATGTGTTTAAGAGGAGAAAAGAGATCATTCTGTCATCATCCAAATGCTCAGAAATGCTCTCGTTATGCGAAGAATCGCAGGGAGCATCACCTTCCACCCACCTGATTTCTTTTATTAAAGGAAAAGCCGTGGTGGTAAGACTATAAAGGATGCTTTAAAATACCCTCCACCATAATTATTGTCTCAATAACTGGACCACAATAACACCCATTAGCAAAGGTTTATATGTGACATAATAACAAAGTCTTGGAGAAACTCCATCATCTCCTGAAATATTTCTGTAGAACCAGAGATTTATAAAACTGCTTTGCTAGCTTGGATTATTATTATTTTTTAATTTACTGCAACAGCAACTAGGGCATAATTTATCCACCATTAGACAGTTACATAAATAGACAAAGATATATGGTAGAGATTCTTCTCTACTTCAGACAAGTATAATAATTAATGTTTGTTTGCTGTTTCTTGTTCCTACATAAAATTCCCCATTAAAAATGTTAATCTTTCCCTTCATAAGGCCACACAGTGATGGGGGGGGGGAGATACAGATGAAATTGCTGCATTGCATGCATACATATGTAAAAGAAGTTAAAAATAATAAATCAACATGGCAAATAAAATGAAGCCCGCTGTCCAACAGTCAAAGCTGTCAAAAGGAGGTTTCATTATTAAGACCTTTACGCCCTACTGTTCAGCTGAATAAAATCTTTCATATCATTTGTGTGCTTCCAGAGACAGAATCCACAACTGGGATCAAATCGTCGCGGTGCCACATTCCCGATTCCTTCCCCGTGTATTACTTTCTGCATAATTATTTGAACCTCCACAGAAAATGAAAGTTGACTGAAGCCAACCACAAAATAACAAGCTTTTACACGCACAAAACCACTCTGGTATTTTCTCTAACAGTAAATATTTCAAAAAGGAACGCTGATGCCTTGGAAAAATAAAGATCTCACTAGTTCACACGCCAGCACCACTGTTTTCTCAGTCAGATCAGTAACACAAACAATCATAAATGTGATTTAAAATTACAACTCTGGGGAAACACAACCCGTTAACTTTGGACACTACACTCACTCCTTCTGATGGACAGGTGAAGCCCCAATGCTTTCTGATTCCAGAATATTTAAGGTTGACATTATGATTATTCCTGAGACATAATAGCTGATGAGTCAGAAGGGTAAGAAAATAAACAAATCCAACTCCTTCTCCAGCTTTCATCCCTAATTTAAAAGGGAGAAAGTATGGCTCTATAGGGTGAGAAGTCCCAAGTGCCATTTCCAAGTAAAAGGAACATTTCAAATAAACTTCAATCCCCTTGACAGCATGTGAACCAAAACACAGCAGCTTTGTTCCAGCCTCACCCCCAAACAAAACCCAGTGACATTACTGAGAATTTCAGCCATTGTAATCCAACTCTGTAAAAGCTCTGGGGGTGTCGGCCCCTACTCAATAAAAAGCAAAACTGAAAATAGTACAAAAATGACTCCTAGTAGCCATAATGTATACTTCTGTGGTCATTACCGGTCAGATAATAACCGGCAGTGACCTTAAAACCATACATTATGGTTTAAGTATGGTCTAGTGCTCATTGCAGATGGGGAGCTTAGAAATAAGCAATACAATCTCGCCATAAATGCTCAAACTGTTCCAAGGCTGGCTCGCAAGCATGGATCTTTCCCTCTCCAGCATTATCACACCAGGAATCTTATAATGATCTGAAAAATTTGTACCGGAGGGGAACCATGCTATACTGCAAAGATAAATACCCAGGCCGATGGAATCGAAAACACACAGAGAAGGCAGGTTCCTGTAATGTTTTTATAATACAAAGACTCAGGAAGAACATTTTGACCTTTTTAAGCCTCAGCCTTCAGGAAAGCTGCAAGGATTTTAGTTAATGTATTCATCACCTCTGCAAAATGGGATAATAACAATATTCCCATTTTGCCGTCAAAACAGTGAGGTGCAGGTGAGTCACGTGACCGGTTGCCGGGGAGACTTGGTAATGACACTGAGCATTAACTGCTTCATTGGGCAGGGCTGGGTTCTTGCATGAAGGTGCATTCTTCACAATTTGTAAATGCCTTTATGAAAGATCCAGTTGTATGTCTTTCCTGCCTCTTGCAAAGTAGGGGATTTCACAAATTTTTTAATTTTTTTCTTCAAATGTCCAGGGAAGGTTGCACCTGTTTTCTTTTTTGTAAATTTCCTGCTCAAATTTTTTTTTTACATGAAATCATCTTTGCCAATGTATCTCTGGCCAAGCTGGAAGATTCTGCACAGTCTGAGAGCAAGCTAGGTCTAAAGCCTGCTCACATGTTCCATTCCAAGACTTGAGTTCCAGCACCTTATCAAGAACTACCAGCTCTCTGAAGAAGCCCACTGGTTATTTCCTGGCAAAGCCATAGTGGATAAAGTGCAGAAAATTGGGCACTTCTTAGAAAACAGATGAAATGAAACCAGTCATAGCAAAAAAAAAAAAGAAAAAAGAAACACAAAAGCAGGAAAACATTGACGCCAGCATTCTCCTTCTCCTCCCCAACGAACCAGTGCATCCAAGCGCACATCTGCCCAGGTTCTTTCGGGTCTCAGCTAAACTCAGGTCCTTACCCCTCGACCACAAGTTTGCAGCTGAAAACTGAAAAAATCTCACTAAATAAATGTAGGGCCTTTTTTGTTCCTAGTCTTCTTACTACTAGCTTTCTTGTTCTCTCCTTGCCTATGTGGAAGACGGTTTTACTTAACCGATTTTTGGTAGGGTCTTTGCTAAAGAAACTAAAAGTCAGCTTTGTTTCAGAGCTGTATTTCACTTCGTTTTCCAGGTATAGAGCTCAGAGACCACAATGCTAGCGGCGATCTACCCAGCACCATCAGTGCTACCTCACAGCTAAACAGGCTGTAGGTAGATGGGCACATATCTGTCTAGGGCAGTGGTTCTCAATGGGTGTGATATTGGCCCTCAGAGGATCATTGGTCAATGTCCAGTGACATTTTGGGTTGTCCTCTGGGGCAGTGGGGGCAGCGTTAGTGGCATTTAGTGGATAAAGGCCAAGGAACACATGGGAAAATACACCCATGATAAAGAGTGATGGGGCCCCAGGCATCAGCAGTGTGGAGCTGAGAAGCAGGTCTAGATTCCTTGCTCTCCAGGACAGGTTCGTGCACACATGCCCACACCTCCCCACTGTCTAGCTGGTGCTGGTGGAGAACTGGGAAGGCAGTCTATGACAACAGAGTCGGGAGACAGCCCAGTCTCTTCCTGCCTTCTTTATGCTCTATTTTCTTCCATTTCTTCTTCTCATCTCTCCTGTATTCAGCACATCCCATTCCCTCTCTCTTGCTCTATTCTCTATTCTTTCTCTTTGCCCCCAAAATGCTTCATTTGGAGAGTATTCCCATTTCTACAGCAGTTAAAGCTATGTGATCTTCAAAACAACCCTATAAGGGAAGTCTTTTATCCCTGCTCTACACAGGGTGAAATTCAAGCTCACAAAATACAAGCACCTTGTCAAAGATCACCAAAGCTACTAACTTGTTAAGGTGAAAAACCCAATGTGTGTCTAGTTCCAGGGCCAAGTGCTTTCTCCGAATAAAGGACACCCTGGGACAGTATTTGGTCACACTGCAAGGAGGTGGCTGACTTGACCGCTGTTCTAAGCTTAATTCCTAAATATCCATAAGTAGTTGAGGAGTAAGAATCATGTAACAGGAAGTGGAGTTGACCACTTTGGGACAACAGTTTCTTCTTCTTTTTCTGTGGTGTCTGTAAGCCAAGTTCATTCAGGGGCTGAGAAATGAAAGTGTATTTCTTATCATTACCTATACAAATGCCTTATTTTAAGAGCCATAGGTCTTAGGATAATATCAGGCTTTATGAGGATAGGGCACAATTGATCATGGACACAACACCACAAGCCACTGACCTTACTAAGGGATGGGAGACGCAACACAAGGGCAGGGGCGGGGGTCATTACTCCTGGCACACAACAAAACACACACGGAATTTCACTGAACATTCGCACCTATTTCACCTGGAACAGTGGCCTTGTACACCCTGTGGTCAGTGTCTGGTCTCAGGGGCACTGGGCCGAGGTGGGAAATACACGAAAGTAAACAAAGATCTCAGAAGTGAGCTGTGCGCATACACACCCCTTTTGTAGCCCCCGAAATGGATGTGCATCTTCCTGTATGCACACCTATTCTCCTACAATCCTGAGTTCTTTTGTGCACCAGGTGACATGCTGGGACCAAAGGTACAAACAGGATGTGTCCTCACAGTCATCTTCTCCATGGTCTAATGAGGGACACGAGACACAGCAACAGGTAAACCACATTCCAAAGAGATCACTGCCACACGGGATGATCAGAAAGCTCAGGGGTCGCCCCACAGAGGAGGGGAATAAACAGCTCTGCCTAGGGAGAGTGTATATTGAAGCTTAGATATGAAAAACAAAGAGAGGTTTGCTTCTGAAGAGAAGGGCAGCCCAGAATGCAGCGTGGTCAAAGGCACGACCCAGACAAAGAGCCAGAGCTGCCCAGAGACAGGGAGATCTTTCCTTAGACATGACATGAGGACCGTTTTCTCGTCCTGAGCTCTATGTAAGAACCTGCTAAGGAAGACTGAGGCAAGACCGAGAAGGGACTTATATGCCAAGGAATTTAGATTATATCTTAGGAGCCAGCACTTCTTTTTAAGTTTTCTCGTGCTGTCCAGATAAGACATACGTTTTACATCACAACTTAGTGCACACACATATGTATTTAGAACTGAAAGGAACATTTACAAAACAACACTCACACTTTCTGAATGAAATGCATTCTGATGTTTTCCATTTCATATTTTTGAATGTTTGATGCAAACCCCATAAAACGATTTCATGAGCCACACAGGAGTTGTCTCCTGTGGCTGTTAAGCCCTGCTATGGGCTGCAGGGAGGCAGGAGAGTTTTTTAAATTGGGAGTTGACAAAGTCAGGAAATTTGGGATGACCATTTTGGCAGCAAAGTGAGAGATGGATTGGAGTTGGGAACCCTGGACTGAGGGAAGCCTGCTAGAAGCAACATCCGTAAAAGACATGATATGAACCTGAACTAAGGCAATGACTCCAAAAATGGAAAGCAGGGCCCAGTTCTGGAGCCCTCAAGTCACAGAAGCAACTACCTTGCGTGACTTATTACAGCAGAGAGGAGGGTAAGGTTTCCCGATAGAAGACCGGTGGCATGATGCCAACACTAACTGGGGTGGAGAACACAGAGGGTGGGGCAGGTGTGGTGATAGAAGGTGACGGTCTGGACTTGGTAAATGTGAGGTGACTATAGGACATCCCCAATGAAATGTCCAGGAAATGGCTGGATAGATGCTTCCAAATTTCAGAAGATATGTCTGATATGGAAACATGGATGTAGATGTAATTAGTGTAAATATGATCGTTAAAGCCTTGGGAGTGGAGGTGATGTCCTAGAGGAAAAACAGAGGGAGAACAGACACATCACCCTGGGAAGACCATATTGAAAAGCCAGAAAGAAGAACCAGAGAGACTGTCAAAGGCATCGTAAGGAGAGAGCAGTGGCTGGCAACTGGAGGCTAGGACCTTGTGGTGGCCTTGTCATTATCTGGCATGACACTTCATATTCACCTCTACATTTACTTACTTCCTGCCTCCTCTGCTAGAAATGATACATTTCTGTACCTCCAGAACCTAGAATAGTGTCCCCAGCATATAGTAGGACCCCATAAATATATGTTGAATGAGTGACCGAATAAAGAAAGGAATGAAAGCCAAGGAAAGAAAGTATTTTACAATATGGGAACTGTCAACACAGGCACTTGCTTAAAAGAATCAAGAAGGAAGAAGACTGAAATAGGTCATTAGTTTTGAAAATCAGGTCATTGGTAACATTAGCAAGAGTCATTTCAATAAAGTATTTGGAAAAAAGCTAAATTGTTATGGTTTCAAAGAAAATGGGGTGAGGGCAATAGTTGCAAGGGAACTGAAGGAAATGTCAGGAGAAGGTTAATTCGGGAGAGAAGAGATGGAAGCAATCTGAGATCACGGATACATTTCCATGACTAAGGAACTGAAGATATAAAAGGGCAAAAGCAGAGGAATAAGGCCGTGAAAAGGGTGAAAAGAGTTAGGAAGTCTTCGAGTGAAGACAAGTATACAATGAAAAGGTTGTCTTAGTCTTGTCGGGCTGCTATGATAAAATACCATACACTGGGGTAGCTTATAAACAACAGTATTTCTCATGGTTCCGAAATCTGAGAGGTAGAAGATCAAGGCACCAGCAGGTGCAGGATCTGGTGAGGACCTCCTTTCTTGTTCAGAGACAGCACCTTCTAGCTGTGTCCTCTCTTAGTGGGAGGGGCAAGGGATCTCTCTGGGGTCTCCTTTATAAGGACACTAATCCCATTCATGAGGGCTCCACCCCCATGACCTAATTACCTCCCAAAGGCTCTATCTCGTTATACTATGGCAGCGGGGGTTAAAATTTCAACAAATAAATTTGGGAGGAAGAATGACTCAAACAGACCAAAGCAGAAATGGACTTTAATAAGCTTTGGGTATAATAGAAAAAGAGAGAAGGAGATGTGGGTTGCCATGGGTAAATGAGCAGGTATATTATAGCAAGGAAAATGAGGGAATCCCCAAATAGAAAGACATTTTTTTTTTAAATTCTGTGAAAGATGAGGCAAGATTACTTGCAGAATACACATTCTGGATGGAAATGGTGGCTAACTAGGGAAGATCAAAGAGATTTCAAGCAGCACCAAAGATCTAACCCAAACTAGAAACCATCACTTCAAGGTGGTGTCCCTCAGCATGGTCATGGAACTCCCTTTAGTGATACTGAGGGCCCAGGGCAGACGCAAGGGGAAGAAATAGACTTGCCACACCTCCACCGCAGGGTGATGAGAATTATCCCGGAAGAAAGCCTACCCTTCTCCTCTACCAATAAGAGCAGTCGGTCCCAGTTTTAGCCCCGTTACCCCTTCAGTGTTTTGGGGTCCTGAGCATGTCCTCATGCTTCCTTGAGCTCCTTTTCAATAACTGTGCCATTCTAGTGGCGCTGGCTTGTGGTGCAGCTCCAATAGGGCAGTACATCTGCATGACTTTCACCAACTCCTAAGTACCTCTCAGGCCACTCACCTTGTTTCTCCCCAAGCCAGTCTTTTGTCCTCTTTCATAACACCATTCAGCAAGGACATTCCGCACACCCACCAGGCACCAGCCAGGCCCCTTCCCTCTAACTATTCTCCTTGCTCCGTGGGAGTCACATTTTTCACCTGTAGCGTACGAACAATTTGCAGAGCAGACCCTTACCTCATTCAGCATCTATTTAAATTACTTCCCCACGAAAAGAACTTCTGCCAACTCTAATGCCTCAGAGATGGAACCAAGGAGAGAGAAATTTGCTTTTGTTAGCAAACTCCGTAATTACATGGCAATATGTCCACCTGGGTAATAGTTAATGGGATTTTTTTAACTTTCCCTATAAATATTTCAGTTTTGTACTGTGCTAGATTGACTTTTTGTCGATATTAATTGCCTCCATAGTCTTAATCTATAGCAACGTTTCTAACCCATGTTCCTGTACGTTTTCCTTTCTTTCTGGGAAACTGCTATGGGACGACTTAATTTAAAATTTTTAATACCATGAATAAATATTATCTTCCTTTGCTCTAGGGGGGGACACGCAATTCTCTGGAGGGTGACTGTCAACTCTCTGACAGTTTACTTCATGAAATAGGTTGCCAGGTTTCAGTTTGGCCTACAAGTTTCATAAACTAGAAAAACTCCCCTCTCCTTTACCCTACGCTAATTACCATTATCTGCAGAGGAAACATACCAACCCTCACCTGAAACGCTCCTTTCTGGGGCAAGGAGTTTATGAATGAGGTCTCTTGCCTAAAGGATTCTTGGGCAGCCTTTTGCGTAACGAGTCTCCTCCCCCTGCTGATCCACAGATCCCAGACAATACTGTCACCTGGAAGACTAAGCTGCAGCCATAAATTATGAGTTTTTGCATCATTAGAGCAGCTTCTCTGGCCACACAGTCCATCTCTGTCCTGCACCAATGCAAGAGGTCAGCTTAGGCCCCTCACTTTTTAAATAAGCTCTAACTCCTCACCATTCCTGAGCACATGTTCTGTTCCCTGGATAGCCCAATTTTTACTGCTGAAACTCAAGAAGCTATTAAAGTCTCCTCAACCTGGCAGAGCCCCAGGACCAGATGGTGTTCTCCTGGTTCTTATGAAGCCTTTATTAACAAAATGACACCAAGCCTCACTGGCCTGCGTAATGACTGCTTTCTCCCACCCACAGAAGACCCTAGATGGGGAGGACAACCTGTTGATTGCTATTCTTGTCATCACTGTCAAAACATTTTGCAAGCTCCAAGATGTCCTGAATCTTCACTTGAGTCCCTCTGACCCCTTGCAGGGCACTAATTAGAACTGCCCCCTCTCGCCTTCCCCGAAAGGAAGGAAAGCACTTAAACCTACGAGAGGCATAAACAACAGACTACAGAGGGGGTTTGCGATGACCTCACCACCCTCTTTTGGGATTGTGCACTGTTTGGCGATGATTAAGCTCAGGCAGCCCCCTCAGGAGAGTCAGAGCTGTTGAGTGCTCGGCTGGCACTGTGGGATCTGCAGGGAGGAATCGCTTTCAGTCTGGATCTGGAGTGGCTTTCCATCCTGAGGCTGTGCAGCATGCCACACGTGACTCCACATGTCACAGCTGTCAGGCGGCCTGGGGGAGCCGAGGGAGTCAGTAATGGAATCGAGAATTTCTCACCTCTGGGTCACTATTTCAAATGCAAAAGGCCACAGAAAGCCGTTATCTTCTGGTGGACTTTGGGAAAGTTTCCAGGCCATATCAGGTGCCACCAATGGCATTTGCGTGACAAATTATAACTGCACAGTGTCTCAAGGAAAAGCTTGGAAACTCACGCTCTCTGAGGTCATACCAGGCTTGGGAAAGCATGAGGCTGAGGGACAGAATTAGCGGCCCTTCTCCACCTGTTCTGTGACCTCCAGAGGGTGGACTTTGCCAACATCAATTCAGAAATGCAAATTCCCCCTCACGAGTTCTTCAAATTACTTCTAAAGTTCAACAGTTTTCCTCACCCTCTCACCTAATCCTTGTCCACTCGACAGGCTCCTCCCTGGAAATGTGTTAGCAGTCAAAATACTTAGAATTCCCCCCCAAACTCAACTACATCTTGGGGAAAGTGGTCAGAGCCCCAAAATGTTAACACAATGGGGCATTTTCTCAGCACTTGAGCTTTCCAGCTCAGAACCCTTTCTTACTGAATACTTATTTCTGGAAAAATAAGTTTTTCTTCTGAAGAAATACGGCAAGTGACACAGAAACGTCCCTTCTTGTTAATTCACTGTCCATCTTGAGGTGACTCTTTTAGGTTTAACTCTTTTTCTGCTTTCTTTACCCTGTTGGTTTCTCCTCCTTAGTAGAAACGCCTCTAGAAATTCAGCCTCATATCTAGAAGTTGGTCCCTGCCTTTGGAGGCAGAACCGTTCTTCCTGCAGTGGCATGAATAAGCCCGTGAAGCTTCCAGATCCTGTCTTCCCCTGTCACCCAAAGCCAGCAGGGTGGCTGATAATGGCAAAAATGGCAGCATCGGTTATATAAATGAGCGCTCTGCACTGCAGCCGCTCACCCACTTCTACACAGAGACCAGATCCTCCCCACACTGGCCCTTTGTTCAAGCTGTGTCCCCTTCCCGGAAGCCCTTCCTACTTGCCATGGCTCACAAACTCCTGTCTTTTCTTCAGCTCTCGCCTGACTCAACACTTCTCCCCTAGTCTCCCTAACGAGGGCAACTCTCCCTGTCACAGCAGGGGCACTTACACTTGTGACTTGATTTATGTCACCTCGCATCTAGACTGCAAGCCCCAACAGGGGCAAGACGTCCTCGTTTCCTTTCTGCATCTCTGAACCCAGTGCCAAGTATAGGACTGGCTCATTCTGGGCACTCAGAAGACATGGGTCTGTCAGAGGAGCCCACGATCTCATTGAATGCTCGCAACAACCCAATGAAGGGGTGATATATTTAAACCTCCATTTTACCAACAAGGATGCTGAAGCTCAAGATAAATCACTTGGCCCAAATCACACAGCTGATAAGGCCATGAAAATCCAAAGCTCTGCTCTTCTGGCCATTTTGTATGACCCTGTTCTTCCCAGGCTTCAGTCAATGGTGTGCTATTCAAAAGTAATGGTGGGAAATGTGCTATCCCTGACACATACTGATCTTGTCCATCAGGTTAGCAGGGTGGGCACTCCAACTCCATACACACCACAGCTCACACGACTGGTCAGTCACTCTCCCACTGAGCCAAAACATGGCCTCATTCACACTCCTTCTACATTCCTGACCAATACAAGGTTCCAGCCAGGGCCAGGAAGAGGGCGGGGCAGGTGAGGCACGTGCCTTGGGTGCAAAACTTGAGACAGCGTGAAAATCTCAGTAATCAAGATAATATTTGAAAGCAATAAGTTAAAAACTGACAGAAAAAAATAATAAACAAAATGTCAACATTTTAAGTAAAGACAGGATGGGTGTTCCTGCGTTTTCTCCTGCCTCGGGTTCCAGTGTGGCTGGGTAAGGCACTGCTCCATGCAGTTCTCACCAGTGGGCAGAGGTGGCAGACGAGCCGACACTCATTTGCTACTCCACAGCGCGTCTGCCCCGCGAGAAATGTCTGCCTGGCTGGCATTCTGGAGAACTCGGCAAAGCAGCATGAACACACGGGTATTCTGTTGGCCATTATGGGATGGCATCCTTCTTCCCCAGCGAATGTGGCACTACGAACCTGAAAGTCACAAGAGCTCCCTTTCTTTAAAGACTGGGCTTTTGTTTATCCGAGCAATAAGCAAGAAACAAACATGAGAGGTAATGTCAGACTGAAACAACGTGAAAGAAAGAGATAGATGTTTCAAAAAAATAATAAATAAATAAATGCAAGAAAAGGAAAGAAGGAAAGAGAGAAGATGCTTCATTGCAAAGCTTCATGGACCACCTCTCACCCTGCATTCTGTGTGAACAGCGCCCCCTGGAGGAGTGGAGGCCACAGTTCTGGTGATGACATGGACAGTAAAGAAGACCCAGAGGGGCCCCTTCAGCTGGGGTAGTCAGGGAGGAGCTCTCCCAAAAAGGGACCTGAGAACCTGAAGGGTGGGCACAGCCAGCTCAATGCTGAGGGAACAGGAATGTCCTGGGGTTAGCAAGCTTTTGCTGTCTGTCTGAGCCAGCTCAGACTGCCATAACAAAATACCACAGACCAGGTGGATTAAACAACAGGCATTTATTTCTCACAGTTCTGGGGGCTAAGAAGTCCAAATCAAGGTGCTGGCTGATTTGGTTCCTGGTAAGTGTGCTCTTCCTGGCTTTCAAAATGCCATCTTCTTGCTGTGTCCACACATGGCAGAGAGAGAGAGAAGCAAGCCCTCTGGTGTCTCTTCGTATACAGAGATTAATTCCATTACGAGGACTCTACCTTCACGATCTCCCAAAAACCCTACCTCTGAACAGCATCACACTAAGAAGGGGGTTGAGAGATTCAACATACGAATGAGGGAGTGAGGGGCACAATTCAGCCCATAGTAGCATCCAAGAATTAGAAGGGACCTGTGAGTACATAGACACAGGGACCCAGGAAGGGAACTGCCGGAAATGCGGCTGGCCAGCCTGCAGCTTTGAGAACCACAGTAAGGAGTCTGGGTTTGACTCGTAAGTGAGGAGAAGCCACAAGAGGGTTTTAGTGGGAAGGTGGTTAATCCAAGGGCCCTATGGCAAGGCTCACTGTGGTGGAGAACTGGTTGGAAGGAAGTACATGGAGCGGCCAAATAGGAGGAGGACCCATGGGGTCCAAGACTGGGCCTGGGGGTAGCAAAGAAGATGGAGAGGAACAAACAGACTCAAGCTAGAACCGATAGCACTTGCTGGTGGGTTTGATCTGGAGGGACAGGGGAAGAGAGAACATCCTTGGTTCTGGCTTAAGCAACAGGAGAGCATCCCTGAGGTGATGGAAGGCTGAGTAAGAAACAGATGTGAGTCAGGGCTGGAGTGAAGGGAGCATTAGCCCACTGGCTGTGGAGCAGGCGTTTTCCACCCAACGTGAGGGCAGGACACAGGAGGGAAAAACATACCTTCCCACTGGTAATACCTACTGGCTGAAAACAATCACCCCAAATTTTCATCTCCATCAATCCTCCCACTTGTGTCTTACTCATGGCAATAAAGTTTATTCCCAATAATACTGCTGCAATTTTTTATTCATCATCCTGTGTTTTAGAATCACCATAGCAGTGAAATTTATATTCAACAGCATTATTACAATTTCCAGCAACTAATGAGATTATTGTTTCTGTTTGTGATGTGTTTTGGAGCTATAATGATGAAAATTTCCTCTCAGAAATACCACTGCAAGGTGGATGTCTTCTAAGCCTGCTGTAAATGACAAATGACAGAATGCGCGTGAGCAGTTAAACTCCCTTCTTGGAAACCTGGGCTTCTTGTCCCTAGCACGGGGGAATCTGGGCCCGTTAGTAAAAGAGACTTGAAACACTAAAGGCTGAGACTTGTGGTCTAGGACAGTGGTCTCCATTTTTGACCATGTACCTCATCAGTAAAATAAAACATCAAATGGAGCACATACCCCCAGGATTAAATTATAAAATAATGGGATGTAATTATAAGTCACTCCCATAGCACCAATATATTACATACATTATCATGTATAAACCAAAAAGAACTTGAAGAAGATGAGATAAAAAAGAAAAAGACACAGGAATTCTAGTATAGTCTTCCCTCTTCCCATAGCCCTTGTACATCTGCCACCTCCATACCTCCTGTTAATGCCCCACAGTCTGGAAAGAACTGGCCTTGAACTCTGTCCCCTCCCCTGATTCCCACCCCTCCCCCATCTCCGATTCCCATTCTTTGAGATAACCAATTGGATTGTGGATTTTCAACCCCTAAGGGTTTAGGTGCAGAGGCCATGGGAGGATCATTGCATCCATTTGGGGGATTTTTGAGTGAGAAGTTCAACAGAACGAAGGGCTTTGCAGCTAACAAAATCGAGTTTGGAAATCACCACTCTACAGAGCAGCCTGGGCCACCTCACGCCTTCCAGTGAGAGGCTATCTGAATGCTGCCTTCCATTCTCTGCACTGAAACAATTTTTTCCTGTTATCTTCTTGACTTCTTCCAGGTTCAAGCTAGAAGTCATTAAAGCAGCCTCCAATGACTATTTATAAGTGTCCAACTGCTATTGGGCAGACTCTCGTTCCCGGGGACTACATGGCCACTATCCAGGTTGCTACCACAAGTGCTTTCACATGAAAAAAAAGATTTCCAGAAGAAAATAGGAAAAATTCCAAGAGAGCATTAAACGGCTTCTAAACAGCCGGCTCAGGGACTCTGTGGTCACTCTGTCAAGACTCCTGTTATAACTGTTCTGATCTTTTCCATCAAAGATTCCAGATAGATCCCAATAAAATGGCCCATTTACACAAACAGCACCTGAGAGTCTAGGCCCGGATCTGCTAAGAATTGACTGTCCAATCACACACAAGTGACCCAACGCTCTGGGTCAGATCCCATACAGCCAAAGAGACTTTTCCCCCAGGAGGAATTCTTCCAAAATAGAAGATGCCCCTGTCTCTCACTCTGACTTTCTGACCTCCTTAACCAACCTGCTTTGGAGAATATTCTCAATCCTTTGATCCCAATTCAAATTCCTTGCCCTATATCCAACCCAAAGAGAGGTCTCTCTCCCTTCTGGGAGTTCCTATAACAATGACTATCCATGCAATTCATTTGGCAGTTAATCATGGGAGGCCTTGTATTGTTGCTTATTTAAGCACTGTGGGCAGCTAACTTTCAGATATCCGTCCAGGATCCCAAGGTAGACCAGAAGTATCTGCAGGGAAGGAAGTCTCTTACATCTTCCCACAGGCAACAACATGGCATTTGGAACATAGTAGGTGCACAGGAGAGATTTGCTGAATTCAAGTTTTTTTCCAAGCATATTGTCAGCTTTCTTTAATTCCTGTGAAAAAGGAATAGCAACACCCACCTTATGAGGCTGGGCTGAGGAGGGAGGCGGCTAGTTCATGTACAACACAGGCCGTGAACAACACGAGTCATAAACCACCCGCCCCAGACACATCCACCTCACAGACATAGATGTCTGATAGTGTTAACTAATTTTTTTAAATTTTACTTCCCTGCCAGCATTTAAATGCCGGGAGATTTCACACAAGTCACACTAACAAACCTGGAACACTGACTTTTGTTGAAAAACCAGAGCACATCACTCCACATGCATTCCTACCTGGTCACAGAGGACGGGAGCCGAGAAGCAGCTGCCTCCTCCGCAGAAGCATAGGTCTTTCTGATTCACAGTGGTCTCCTCATTTCCAAGCAATCTCATGCAATACTGAGTTAAAATTCGAGACAACATAAAAATTCTTGTTCCTTAAAAAGTCATCCTTGTGGATTAGAGAGACACTATGGACTGGTGGGGACTGTTACAAACTGACAAAGTTACGCCCCACTCACCTCCCACCCATCACACTTGGTTATGTGCCCCTGCCTAGCTCCTAGAGTCACGTGGGCATCTTGCCCCTGGTAAGTGTGTTGGAAACGGTGATTTCCTGACCCACTTCCCCTGTCCTTCCATTCTTCTCGCTATGATTTATTTTGTCTCCACATAACCTAATTGATTCTGTGTCTTTGATTTCCCTTTCAGATTTGTATTCCCCTGCCCCTTTCTGTCCATGGGATCCTGCTGGCAGGACGTTTGAATCAGACCTTACCTCATTCCTGCAGTCTACGCTACCGCAACCTGACTGCTGGGGAGCAAGTCAATGAGCAGGCCGGGCAGGGAAGAGGTACCAGCAGCACCGAATTAATTCTGCAGGCCTATGGGGCCTGGCCGGACTCTGTGACAGGCCAGGGGGCACAGGAAGTAGCAGGGGGACAGCTGCCCTGAAGGCAGGCTTTGCTGCCTCAGTGCAAAGTTGGCCTCACACCTGTCATGCCCAGAGCCCTGGCTATTTGCCAAAGAAGAGAAGGAAGGAGGGAAGGACTGCAGAGAGGAGGGAGGAGGGGAGCCGAGGAGAGAGGCAGGAGAAACTCTGAGATCTCAACATGTGCATCACTGAGATAGTTCTTAGCCCGAGAGTATGGCACTGCCTGATTTTAGCAAAGCTACAAATGCAAATTCAGCTTGTCCTTAAAATTCAGTAGCACTGGGATGAAAAAGAAATGCTTCCCCGAGTTGTGACATTTAAGTGGTCATGCATTTTTCAACGTATCAGATATGCAAAGATGTTTATATTCACTCCCTCCTCCGTCATGTTTCATTTAAATGGAGTAGGGGGAAAAGTCCTCACAAAGCTTAATTAAATAAAACAGCATCATGAAAATCAAAGTTCACCAGAACAGACTTTAGAGGTTAAGGAAAGTAGAAACATAAACTACACAAATAATAAAAAATAAAAGCAGAAGAGTAAACCGAATAAATACTCTTATCTGCACCCCATGCCGTTCCACCTCCAAGCGAATTTTTATCTTGTATTATATTTCTAAAAACCCAGAAAGAAAAATGTCAGTAGATGACAACATGAAAAGGTTCGGGGGATGCTGAGTTCATCTAACACCTTTAGCAGGAAGGAAAAAAATGTTTCATTTAAAGCAGCAGTCTCTCTTTTTAAAAAATGTGTGGCTGCATGGATAGTTTAATTCATAATCTTACACGCGTGCAAAATGAAGTTCAAAAAGGTCTCGTAGAAACCCCAGATAAACTCAAGATCACCCATTTCGTTCCTGTGTTCATACGGAACAGCTTTAACATATAAGACAGTGACAGCAATGATGATGACCTTAACGTGGGTAATCCATTTGCTGACAGCAGGTGACAATTCGCCTTTCCTGGTAGTAATCTGGTTTTTTGGCAAACAAGAGAGAGGGCTATTTGCCACATACACTTATTTTTATGGGGAAGACATGTTTTATAAATCTGGAGATGGGGCAGTACAGGTGTGGAATTAATTGTCCAAGTTGCAAAATATGTGAGAGATGGTGTGTTAAATCTATGGCACACGGTGGCCCTGACATGATTAAATGTGCACTTCTATTAAGTAACCACAAGCCTGGATTTCCAATTATGGTGGTGAACTGCTTTCTGCTGAGTGGATTAGCTTAGTACTTCATTCTGCCGGTAGTTTTATGATCAGAGATCTTTAATTTTCCCAATTCAACTCTTAGGGCCGCCAAGACAAGCTGCCTGACTTTTAAATAATATATTTCCCTTTTAAATTTCTGCCTCCTACCATTTCCTAGGAGTGCCATTTCCTGTCACCATAATTATAATAATTTGTATGTAGTTCCTCGGATCACATTTCTAATTGAGTCCTAAATTGGTTAACCTCATGAAGTTATTAATATGCTTTTTTAACCTGCACAAATTATATATTTGTCTGGTTGGTCAAATAATGTTCATTATTGCATACATTCCTTACCTCTCTTCCTTCAGTTTAATGTCACTCTTTTAGTCCAAAAAATGTGCATTTTTTGATAATATGCTAAAAGTGACAGAACGGTTCAGAGCTGGAAAGGAAGGTCTTGGTTAAGGGACTAGTCAGAGCGAAGCCTCAGTGGAATGAGAGATCATATCACGCTTCAACACTGAGAACTAGCTCTGGCTTTGGGGAAGGGAGCATACTGAAGCGCAGAGTCCTGGGAGGTGCAGGCTGCTGGACCAGGTCTGGGGGGCTGCACCAAAAAGTGTGAAATTAAACCAAAGGCAGTGGGATTCTCGAAGGGCTTTTAATCAAGGGATTACCGTGGCCAGATTTGTGTTTTAGAAACTTTGTTTTTAGGCAGGTCGGTTAGGAATCTACTGCAAAAAAAAGTTGATGATGGTGTAAACTAAAACTCTGGCAAAAGGATAGGCCAGTTTTGATAGTTGTTTCTACCCCAAGGTAGAAACCGTCCAGGTTGGGAGATAAAACTAATGCACGAAAGCAGAGAACAATTCAAGGTCATTCATAATCGATTCATTAACTGTGTGGGTGTCAGGGAAGGTGAGATCAGTGTAAATTAGAAAGTCAGGATTGGCCCCCCAGAGAAGATCAGACTTAAACTTGAGAAGAAGTGATTCAGGAGACAGTGGCCTGGGTGAGTATTTGGTGAGCAACTAAGTGTGTTCGCTCCAGGGAAAAAGCGGGAGACAGCTACTTGGGCAGCCTAACACCAACCTGAGGCTACAGAGCAGTGTCTCCCATTGAAGGCATCAGCTCAGCAAGTCTGCCAGGCCCTCTCACAATCTCCAGAACACATCCCATGACTAAACGACCAACGCTCCACAAAACACCCATTAATGTTAAGACACCCACCCCAACAATCCAGGACCCAACCCTATGCAGTCAATGGCTTTCTCAGATGTGAACAGTAAATCAGATCTCAAGACTGATCATCTGTCTGTCTTGAAGACTCATCTAATCCCCTTTCTCTGACTGCTCTTTTATTTAAATGTTTCCTAAATCATGTGTCAGGAGGCCTGTGTTGATATAAAATCAATATCTTCGCAATTCCTTTTTGTCTGTTCTGATGACGCAGCCAGCTTGTCAGTACTGGATTAGTGCGTTTTAAAGGAGCTTTGTTCAAAATACCAGCAGTGCGTTTTATTGGGATAAAATTATAGCAATCTGCATCCCTCGGATTCAGTTCTTCCAGACCTCTCAAGAAATGTGCTGGTATTTGCTAAGCTTTGACCTTAAAGCATTTCGGAGGTTAAGAGCACATCTGGAGCTCACCCCCAAATCTGGGAGGGGGACACAAAAAGTATCAGAAAACCCCAACATTATGCATTTCTGGGTTTATTGAGCAGGAAGGGATTTTTTCCACCTTTGCCAAATAATATTCGGAGAATCTGGAGAACATTTTTGGTTAAAAGATAATCTTTCAATGTCATTGAAATGATTCACTCCATACTGTCATGGTCTGAATGTTTGTACCCTCCCTTCCCCATTCATAGATTGAGATCCTGACCTCCAGGTGATGGGAGTCAGAGGTGAGGCTTGGGGAGGTGATTAGGTCACGAGGATGAAGCGCTCATGAATGGGATTAGTGCCTTTATAAGACACCCCAGAGACCTTTCTCTGTTTTGTTTTTGTTTTTGTGTCTGTTTTCACCACGTGAGCACTCATGGAGTTGATGGCCATCTATGGAATAAGAAGTGGGCTCTCCCTAGACCCCACATCTGCCAGCACCTTGATCTTGGATATCCAGGCTCCAGAACTGTGAGAAATAAATGGTTATCGTTTAAGTCGCCATGTCTATGGTGTTTGTGTTCCAGGAGTCCGAACTAAGACAGTTCAAGTGAAGCAGTTTCCTTCAGCACACCGTCTGTCACCCAACATCCCCTTGTCCTGGAACCTGGCATGCATCAAAGGCGGATGAGAAAGGGGACATAACTTTCTCCACATCCTCGACAACACATGTTGTCCTGTTCTTTTTGTGATGACAGCCATCCTGACAGGTGTGAGGTGACATCTAACTGCGCTTTTGATTTGCATTTCCCTGATGATTAGTAAAGCTGAGCATCTTTTCATTTACTCGTGGGCCATCTGTGTGTCTTCTTTGGAGAAATGTCTGTTCAAGTCTTTAGCCCATTTTTAAAATCTGGTTATTGGGCGGGGGTTGCTATTGAGTTGTAGGTGTTCCTTATATAATTCCCTCAAAGGAAGGAAAGAGAAAAAGACACTTTTAACTTAATAATCACACAGAAGGGGAGCTAAAGAGAAGCCCGCATGGCCAGAGTGAAAGGTAAAGCTCTCCCAGCATAGACAAGGTGAGGCTATGGTCTGAATCTTCGAGTCCCCTCCAAATTCATACGTTGTTCGTCATGACAGCAAAATTCATTACATAATTCTCAGAGTAATGGTTTTAGGAGGTGGGGCCTTTGGGAGGTCATGAGGTCATGAGGGTACAGTCCCCATGATGGATTAGTGTAGTGTCCTTACAACTGAAGAAGACACAAGGAGTCTCTCTCTTCCAGACACGTGAGGACACAAGAAGTTAGCTGTCTGCAACCCAGAAAATTGCCGCCCCAGAACCCGACCATGCTGGCACCCTGACCTTGGACTTCCAGCTCCCAGACAGAGAAATAACTGTCTGTTGTTTATCAGCCACCCAGTAGATAACAGCCCAAACTGACTAAGGGCGATGGGACAAGTGTCTCACGTCTTCGCCATGCTTTACGAGTGAACATCTGACCACTGTATCTAGAATACCCCCCTCTAGGTCAGACAGACCCCTTCGGCCACCGGCACTATCTCTTATCTGACCGCTGCTGTTCCACCACAACCCTCCTCCACTCCTCCTCAGAGACAGCCCCAGCCCGGCACCAGCAGTTCCTGCCCCCAGAAACACCCTCCTCCTCCACTGACCACAGGCTGCAGGGAAAGTGAAGACGGCTCTTCTTCGCACAACAGCTACACGGGACCCATCTGTCGTTGACCCAATGGATCTGCCCAGCACTGCTGAGTAGATGGACTAGGGGACAACCGCCGTCCTCCACCATGAACCAGGACCAGATAGGCAACTCCAGGGGCTGAGCCCAACAGAGCTGCCCTCTGGGAAACCAAGCAAAATAAAGCAGAAAAGGAATACCCGTTGAGATGGGGAACTAACTAAGGGTTATAGATTTGGTAGCCAATTGGGCTGAAATTTAGCCACATGAGTCTGGGGAGTAAGAGGCTCCTAAGACAGTGAGGGCAAGTAGCCTCGATCCACGACTTTTCACAGGACACGTGGCTTCACTTTCTGACCTTGAATCCCATGATGTGTCTGAATCCCTGCCATACATCCAACATCCACCAAAGCTGTGTGCATGTGTGTGTGAGAAACCGAGGGGGCGGGGGAGGAGGAGGAAACATTGGCATGAAACAGCCCCGGAAGACATCCTTTCCCACAGAACAACTGAGGCAATGTCCAGCAGCTTCTAAAGATCTCAGCACCTGGAGGTGGGCAAAGGGGAGAGGGGTGGCCGACATCTGTAATAATGTCAACAATAAAATATTTTTAAAGAAATAAATAAATAAAAATAAAGGCTTCAGCACCAAGTCCTTCAAACTGGGCAATCATTCTTAACAGTGACCAAAATAAACAGGCCTGCGCACTTAGTCATTTAAAGCATTTATTTCTGAAAACACCGCAGGATTCATGATTATACTCAGAGTGTCCACTGCTCACCCACCCCTGGAATTTAACTCCTGGCCAAGAATCACGGGCATCTGTCCTGAATGTGCTACTTAAATGGTGTCACCCTAAATATTCCCAAACCTCTCCCGTTCCCCCAACAAACATTACTGTCCTATATAACTGGACATGACATCGTTCACACTTTACAACAATCTCATGCGTGAAACTCCAGGCTGGGCCTGGGCCCAGAAAGATTTGTCCACAGTTTAATGTCTGAGGAGCCCACTTCAAATTTCTCATTTGCATTTCTTACCAAACACTCAGAGGTCTTTACCACGCTGGCAAACAGAGGCAGCTGCCCAAGCTCTTCTTCGTTTAGGTTAATGACGCTCCGTCTTTAGCCCTTGCCTCCGCCATCTCTCTCACCAATCTCACACAAGAGCCTCCAAAGGTTCATCCCAGCCCCGGATTCGTTCCTGCCTCTGCTGTAAGCCACCCACCTCAAAGCAGCCAAAAGTGACCTTTGAAAGCCTAAGGCAGGCCACAACCTCAGTGCCCCTTTCACTGAGAATTCTAAATTCCTTGCATTGCATCTGCAGTCTCTTGGGATCTGGGCTCCACTAAGCTCTGTCCTCATCTCCAGCCACACCCACTCACTCACCTAGCTGCAGCCACGTGGGCGGGTGCTTTCCACTTTCCACCAGCCTGGACACCCTCTGCAGAAGCTCGGGCCAGACCTGCACCAACCAGACCAGCACCAGGGGACTTTCCTTGACCACCCCCGACCACACCCTCTCCACCTTACACACACCCCATCCTTGTCCCATCACTCTTTTTTTATAATATTCATAGCATGTATCACTTTCAGAAATTATCTTGCGCCTGCATTTCATTTTATTATGTTTATTCTGTCTCTTCCTACCAGTTATAAATTCCACCAAAGCCAAGCTCTTTCCTTCTCACTCTCCGTTGTCTATCCAGGTTCTCAAACAGGACCTGGCACAGACAGAGCCTCCAAAATGCTTCTTGAAAGAATGATTGAGATGCAGAGTTGCAATTTTTCAGGTAGTTATGCTCAAAAGATTTCCTTCCCATTTATAAACCCAAAGTACTAATTTCTACCTCAACATTACTTTTCCACTGATAATAGAAATAATAGTTACCATTTGGTTTTGAAATACCACTCTATGTTAAATACCTAAGCAATTTGCATTTATTATAGGTCAACCAAAAAAGAACTGGATATTACCTCTCTCCTATAATTGGATTGTATTTTCTGAAGAATCATGTTATTCTGGAGTTTTACCTTCTAATTTTCTTTGGTCTTATGTGTTTTTATGCCCTGCAAATAAATGGGCATTTTTTCCATTTTGTTTGTAAATCAGGAAAAAAAATATTAAAATCCGAAGCAGACAACAAACCTTCTAGAAATGACCTGACCTGTGTGCATTAGGGTATCAGGCTTCTTGACAAGGGAATAAATGTTTTCCTTAGAAAATACTTTATTGACACTTACCTTATCACCAGAGTGGTCTGTGGAAACAAACCCAGAAGACAACAGAGGAAAACACGGGGACACACGGATGTTACGGTTTCCCTGAAATTGTCTCTTGTTACCCTGGCCAGCACCTGTTCACAATCATCATTGCAGCTTCCGAAACGACAGGCACCGCCCTAAGCCTTTCAAATGTATCATCTCATATAACTCTTAGAATAACCTCAAAAGGTAGACACCACCAGGCCCATCTTACAGCTCATAAAACTGAAACTCAGTAGCCTGCGGAGCTGGCTGTAAAATGCCAGACCTCCACCGTTACACAGTACTGGGATTTCCTTATGGAATTTTTGTATGGATAGATTTCCGTAGGAAGCAGTCAAAACTGTAAAGCAATGTAGAATTCTTACACAAACGGGCCTGGGAAGATATAAATGTTTCAGAGATTCTTTTCTTCGGAGTAAAAATGGAAGAGTCTGATACCTGGGTGATACTCGCTAGTAAACACGACGACAGTACTAATAATCGTGTTGCATTCGTCATTACGAGCAACCTTTCTCTCTTCCCTGGATTTCGTAAACACTGCCCATTAAGTCTGGGCCAGACGCCTACAGACATCTTTGAGGACAGCAGTTCGTCATCTGAATATCTGGCCATTTGAAGAACAAAAAAATAGCTTTCTCCAAATTCCTCACCTTAATAAATGTTTTCAAGGCTTAATGGATGTGTAGCTCCGTGCCTGTTACTGCCCCTCGGATGACCATCCACAAAGGCCTCTTCTGTTATGAAAGACTTCCTCAGAGTCCCAAAACTGTCTAAGAAAGCAATTATTTCTTTTCATAACTCTTCCGAGTCTGTTCAAAGACCAGAAACTACAGGGAATTTGATTAGAATCACAAATAGATCTAAGAGTAATAGTAAAGGAAAATAACAAAGCTGTGATAATCAGCACTTCAGCTTGGGTTCCTAATCAAATAATTATTTTCATTATTTTGTTTAATCTATAATACTCCTTCCCAGGACATACCAGAAACTTTGATTTCCTGTCTGCATAAGAACGAATATTGTATCTGTATTCGTGTTGTAGCTTATCAACTGGAATTAAGTTCACCACAAATTTAATAAGGATTTTAAAGTTTTCTTCAACACCCAGGGCTCATCATATTTTCCCCTCTGGCTACAGAAAATTAGATAGCTATTCCTTTTTCAACTACTGATTAACTTTTTTAAATGCTAGCTAATATCTACATCTGGCAAGACCTTAAAGACACTTTCAACAAGAGTCCCTTTTGCATATGTACGAAGGTCGGTTGCTTATTTTAGTCCAATCATTCTGCCTACATTCCGGTCATTACCTGCTACATCATGAAGTACCACGTGGGACCAGGAGAGTGGGTTATGTGAAGGTTAATTTTATGTGTCAACTTGGCTGGGCCACAGAGTCCAGATAGTTGGTCAAACATTATTCTGGATGTTTCTGTAAAGGTGTTTTTAGATGACACTAACACTTAGATTGGTGGACTTTGAGTAAAGCAGATTGTCCTCCATAATGTGGGTGGGCCTCATCCAATCAGTTGAAGGCTTGAGTAGAAAAAGAGACTGACTTTCCCCGTGCAAGAATTCTGCCAGCACATGGCCTTTGGACTTGAATGGCAACTCTTCCCGCGGTCCCCAGCACACTGACTACTCTGCACATGTTGGACTTACCAGGCCCCTGCAATTGGATGAGACAATTTCTTACAGCATCCATCCTCTCCCCTTATGCATACACACACCTTGTTTCTTCTGCTTTTCTGGAAAACCCTAATACAGACATTTTCTGAAAAATCTAACGTTGCTGTCATTGGCAATGTAGTCTCAGCTTCTTTCTTTAGTTAACAGGACATGTTCTAATTGCATGAGGTGGGTCTAAGAAGCGCCAGTCTCTCAACCACATCCCTTGAATCACTCTGCACTAGTCGCAGCACGATCTGAATGAGTGAAAGAGAGGATTGTCTCACTTCCTTCTTGATGATCAGCCAAAAGGCACTGGGCCACAAAATTCAATACTCTCTTCTGAAATGACAAATCTTGACATCACTTTGTTTCTGGACAACCATCTCCCAGAGTTAATTTTACTTATTTTTTCACAAGCAGGCAGTCATTCATTCAAATGAACCACTGTGTATTGGAGGGCTCCTGTCCTGCGCGCTGGAGTCACAAAGACGAAGCGTGCCACCCTCAGCGAGCTTACAGTCTAGGAGGGAGCCATGAAAATAATGACAAAAGCAGAGATGTGGGATGCAGCATGGGGCATACAGTCAGTACTGTTAAGGTAACGAGTCATGGGGCCAGGCGGGCCCTGAGGGCAGCAAGGGAGACCACTGTGCGGAGTGCATGGTTTTCTGGCCACTTTGCTGTACACCTGAAACTGGTCCGTCATGGTATTGAATGTAAACTATGATTGAAAAGAATAATAATTATAATGGTTTAGCAAGTTATCTAATGTCCAATCACTGGGTTGTACACCTGAAACTAATATAATATTGTACGTCAACTATAATTGAAAACCAAAAGCTATTTAAAAATAAAAATAACGGCCTTAACAAACCTAACAAAGACCCTGAGATTTCTACCCTACCACTACAATATCACTATCGTATTTGGAGATAGGGTCCTTGCAGAGGTGAAGAAGTTAAAATGAGGTCATTAGGGCGGGCCCTAGCCCAGTATGACCCTCATCCTTATAAGGAGAAGACATTCGGACCCAGAGACAACAGAGGCAAGACGATGTGAAGAAACGGGGAGAAAAGCTGGAAGAGATCCTTCCCTCATGGCCCGAAAGAAGCCCCTGCTGACAGTTTGAACTCCGACTTCTAAAACTGTGCGAAAATAAATTTCTGTTGTTTACGCCACCCCTAACAATCTAATACACAGAGATTGAGCTTAAGAGTTATTTAGCCCAGTGGCTGAATATAGAAACAAATAAGCAAGTTACCATAAAGGCAAAATTGACCTGACTTGATGACTGATAGAAGTGAAAGAAGAGGGAAAGCGGCCCTGGCTGGGCAGCTCAGTTGGTTGGAGCACTGTCCTGGTAAATCAAGGTTGCAGGTTCCATCCCTGGTCAGGACACATAAAAGAGGCAATCAATGAATGCATGAATAAGTGGAACAACAAACTGATGTCTATCTGTCTGTCTCTCTTCCCCTGAAATCAAAAAATAAAACTTGTTTTTAAAAAGAAGGGAAGCAAGAGATACAGGTTGACTTGAGTTGTGGGTGTAGCAAATTATAAAAGTGGTCACTAATTCCCTCACCACCCTCCACCCTCCCCCATCCCCCCCCACACACACACACATGCCCTGTGATGCGGCCTTGCAGTTCCTCCCATCAAGAGGTAAAATCTCTCTCTTTGCTGCCTGGATTGGGCTGGTCTGCAATGTGCTCTGACCAACAGAATGAGACACAAGTGATGCTGTAGGAGTGCCGAGCCTAGGCCTCAAGAAACTTTGCAGCTTCTCTCTTGCTTTTCCTGGGAACCTGTGATCACCACTAAGTGAATGAGCCTTGGCTAGCTGGCTGAACCATGGATACGTGAATACATAGCTCACTCAGCCCCTTGGCCCCAGATGATGAGCAGCCACTGCCAGATAGATTTATGAGTGAGGCCTTCAGCTGCCAGGTGACTGCAGACATAACTGAACCCAGCTGAGTCCAGCAGAAGAGCCACCTGGCTTATCTCAGCCTACATTCCTCGCCTGTATAATGATGCACTTAGAAAGGTTGTTTTAAGCCATATAGTTTTGCTATACTGCAAAAGATAACAGATATGTAGGATGAGTATTGTCACCTTCGCCCAGAGATATGCAAACTGGGTAAGGAATTCTTTGACATAATGTGCTTGAAATATCAATGGGACTGTTAAGTAGCTAGCTGGCTAAATAGTTCCGAAGCTAAGGAGAGAGAGCTTGCCCAGAAACTCAAGTCTGAAAGACAGTCATGTGACTGATTTCCGTGCATAGGCAGATTACCACGGAGAGCAAGAACAGAGTGGAGGAGGAGAGATCCAGGTCAGAACCCCCAGAACAACACATTTCAGGGCAGGCAGAGCAATAGAGGCAATGAGGGAGCAGAGCGGATGTGATGAAAGACAGGAAGAAGTCACCCAGCAAAGTCAAAGGAACTTCTTGAAGAGTCAAAGTCACAGAAATGCCTAAAAAAAAAAAAAAAAAATGGGACTACTAAGAGTCCCCAGCAACTGGGAGTTATGAAGTCATTGCCAGAAGGGTTTCACCAAAGTGAATCCTCGCCTGGGAACAAGGCCAGTAGTAGGCAAGGGAGTGGAGGATGGTGGGCAGTGTCTGCATTACAGATGTGGACAGTGGGTGAGCCTGCTGACCCATACAAAGCTTACTGCGTGGCACTGAGTTTGGGGACAATAAAATTAAAGTGGCGTTCCTTGGCATGACTGGTTTTTCCAACGGCAGGCAATACCTTGCATGCAAGAGCCAACAAAGCAGTCGCTCGGACTAACCCAAGATTGGAATTTTGTGGACAGACACAAAAGGACAAGAGATTAAAGGCTTTGAGGTTTTGGCAAGACAGTGGTTAAGGTGATAAATCGTGGACTCTGGGCAGGCTAAAAAAAGAGTGAGGGGAAGGGTCCTGTTGATGAACGAGAGAAAAGGGAGAGTAGCACAGGGACCAAAGATATTGGAAATGAATGGGTGAGGGAACTGAAAGGCTATGAAGCTATTATATGTACTTACACGAGAGTTTAAGTTTCCAGAACATTCTCAAGGATGAGGCCTTGGCGTGGGCAATGTGACTGGGCTACCAAAACCTAGTGCAGATGAAGTGTTGCAACTCTTAAGCTAAAGTCCCCCACACATGAATGCTGAAGGTCACCTGGTGGAGGCAGCTGGGGTAAATTGGAGGATGTGAGCCAGGTGTCTCCAGTGTCTGAGCCCTCATGGGACAAGGAGAAGTGACAGGGAGATGGTAAGACAGCCAGGAAGAAGGGTAGCATGTGGTCTATGGGGATTTCTGGGCTACAGGGACCATACCGTTTTTGCGTGATCGTGGCAAAATAGTGTTCTGGAAGCAAAAATGACCACAGCTCCTCTGGGCCTAAGGAGTGTGAACAGTGAACAGCTGCTGCCCCCTCCCCACAAATGCACTCTCTTAGGGAAGAATCAAACTGTAGTACAAGCAAGATTTGGGGAAAGGGAGTCTATGGTTAACAGACCAAGGGTCCAAAGCACTGTTGGAAAGTTGTGCGGGCAACTGAGAAGTCGGGCAAGCTGGAGAGAAATCAGAGCTACCTTCACTGTGAACTTAATCGTTATTACTTTAGTGTAAGAGTTTTCATTTTCACAAATATCTCTTAGATTTGTCATGTCTGGGTCCAGGCCAGACCAAGAATAATGATGCATTAGTATATAGTCCACATGCCTCTTCCCTTGGAGTTTTCTCAGGAATGACAAGAGATGCTGCTTAGAGTCCAGACGTAGTCCTTGTTTGGAAGTTTAAGTAGTTCTATGAGGGAAACAAGAACGATGTTTCCCTCGGCAGACCTCAACAGAACACAAGCCCGTAGGTATTTGCAGCGATATTATGCCCTGGAAAGAGAGGAAAAGGCTTATCTAATAACCAGAGTTAAAACTCTTCACCTAAGCTGTTTGCTTGGCTCATCTGACCCACATTTTGTTCTAGCAGGCCAAAGAATTTGCAAAAACTAAAGACAAAAGAAGGTCGTCATTGTTACAAGTATGACCTCTTGCCTGATAGGGTCATTAAAAAGGTTTATTTTGAAATTTTCAAATGGACAAAGAAAACACTGTAAGAGGAGGATTTATTTTATCACAGCCTCCACTTGGTACCTTGACAGGTAGCTGCTGGGAGTGTAAAAGTCTTAAAAAGTGTTATGCCCTTTAACCGAGGAGTTCTATTATGGGCTATCATGCTAGAGAAATAATCACAGATGTGTACCAGGTTTAGTCATAACTGGCAACAAGGCAAATGCCCAGTAATGAGGTGGTGGTTGCATAGGTGACCCTACAACCATACAACAGAACACCACAGAACCATGAAAAGGAGTATAAAACCCTGCTTGGCAGGTTGGTTAGGATTTATTTGGCTAAAATCACATTATAAACATGCTGACATTGGATACCAATTTTAAAATGAAATACGGCCCTGACCAGTGTGGTTCAGTTGGTTGGCCATCGTTCTGCAAAGCAAAAGGTCAAGGGTTTGCCTCCCGGTCAGCGGACACGGCTGGGGTGTGGGCTCTGTCCCCAGCTGAGGCGCACACCAGAGGCAACCGATAGGTGTTTTGCTCTCACCTTGCTGTTTCTCTCCCTCTTTCCCTCTCTCCCTAAAAAATCAATAAGTAAAATCTTTTTTAAAATGTTATATAAAAATGAAATACATAGGCCTAGAACAAAGACTGGAAGGATATATATTAAAACATTATCTGTGATTATTTTTATGTTTGCAGTATATATATGGTCTTAATTTTCCTCTTTCATTTTGAAATTTTCCAAGAAAAATTTCCAAAGCAAAAATGTGCAGCCCTGGCTGGATTGAGCACCAGCCTGCAAACCAAAAGGTCGTCAGTTCAATTCCCAGTTAGGAACATGCCTGGGTTGGAGGCCAAGTCCCTAGTTGGAGGCGTGCGAGAGGCAACCATTTGATGTATCTCTGGCACATCGATGTTTCTCTTCCTCTCTTTCTCCCTCCCTTCCCCTCTACAAAACAAATAAATAAAATCTTTTTAAAAATGTATCATATCTGCCGTAAGAAAAATTAATAATATGGTTGTATCAGTTTCCTGGCCTATGATATTCAAAAACAGTACCCTAGAAAATCAAGTTTAAATGTATTTTTAAATTAGGTAGTAAAACATAAATAAAGTGTTTCCTGTACCTGAAAATGCAGAACAAAAGAGTTATTGGTCCATATTTTGAGGGGGAAACTCCCTTCTCAGCAAATGTCCTTTCGATCTGATGCTTAAAGGAACACCCTGCCCCTCTACATTTTAATCGCTTTGGAATTAAGGGCTGATATCATTCGAATCCCAGAGTGACTCAAAGGTTATATGTCTATTTAAACAAGCAACAAAGATTTTAGTTAGCACTTATTCTGTGCCCTGTACTCTATTTAATGTTCTAGGTGACGCAAATAATGTTTTTTAAAAAAGATATTTATAAACCAACTAAGACAAAAACTGTAGCTACTTACTCTAAATACAATAAGGAACAAAAGAATTAATAACAACCAGCATTCAAGCAGCACTTACTATCTTCTTCAAAACTCTATATGCCCAAGGATAAGAGGAGGCACTGGTCCAAAATCCTTCAGAGAAAAAAGGGATATTCCAGTATTTTCAAAGGCTCTCCTATTACAGAATGTTCTCTAATCACTTTATTTAAACAACTCAGTAATGTCTGGGGGAAGACTCATTAGCCTGGAATGACCTCGGCCAGTGCTGGTTTGGGATGCTGTGAGAGGTCACTTGACAGAATCGGTCTCAGAGAAGGCAAGAGAGTTAATGTGGGTCTAGTCATTGTTCCTGGAGTGAGGCCCCGCAATGCGAATGTTTAATGTCACTGTGAGGAGGCATTTTAAAAATAACTGCCTAAGTGAGTATAATGTGTGTTTATTTAACATTTACTTTACTTCTGGGTCTGTATTCAATGCTACTATAATCCAAAAATGGTCTCTTGTCAGAAGAGAAGCTCTCCATTCACCATAATGACAATGACTAAGAAAGTACTTTACAGTCCTAGCTGCTGTGGCTCAGTGGATTGAGCACCGGCCACAGAACCGAAGGGTCCCTGCTTCAATTCCCAGTCAGGGCACATGCCTGGGTTGTGAGCCAGGTCCCCAGTAGGAGGCCAGTGAGAGGCAACCACACATTGACGTTTCCCTCCTTCTCTTTCTCCTTCCCTTCCCCTCTCTAAAATAAATAATAAAATCTTTTTTTAAAATACAGTTTACAAACACTCCCCAAACATCATCGTACTTGATTATACCAATACAGGAAAAGAATGAATATGACCAAAATTTGAGGAAATAAGTGGTATTTATTTTAATACTTGTAAACAAAGAATCAACCCACTTTTTGCTACCAACTTGTTCTTTATGACCAGTTTGATTGGGGAAAATTATGTTAAAATTATTTCTAATGCAACTGTTACTTAGCAGGGTCAAAAAATCAATTAGCAATGGAGTTCTACTCCCTTTTACAATTTTTTTGCGGGGGGCTCTTTTCACAAAGCAACATAACCCTTTTCCTGGGACATCATATAAAGAAAGAAGTAAAAGATTTCATTGGCATGGCTGTGTGGGCCCCGGCGTGTGTCCCCAACTTCAGGTGCTATTTTGCTCTCCAGTTTGGGTGACTAATTTTAATCCAGAAAAAGTTTAGTAATCTACTGGAGTGCCATCAAATCCAAAATAAAACTTTACATTTGATTCACTGAGTAAACTCTTCTCTTGATATTGTCAGCAGAGCAGATTTAAATGAAGCAAGGATCCTAACTTTCAAGCAAGTTTGAAAGCTTTCTTTCTTGCCTGTGACAGACAGGACTGCAGGGGGGAAAGCAAGGCTGCTATGTAAATCGCTGACTCCCAGGACCCCAACTCTGCCAGCTCCTTCCCTTTGGTAAGTAAGAGAGAGGGAGGGGGGCTGGTGGGAGAAGCAACACCACCAAGGGAGAGCTGGAGATTCCCCTTAGAAGTTCGCACTTGGAAATTTCCCAAGTTGAAACCACGAGGAGGGCAGACCCTGCCCTCACCTGTTCTGTTCTCTGTACATGTTCTTCACTTTCCCTCCCTGGCGCTTCACACAGTGTAAAGGAGATGATGGTAGGTAGACAGAGAGACAGATAGACAGACAGATGATAACTAGGTTCATATGGGTATATATATATATATGGATATAGATACAAAAAGATTTAATACAGCAGCCTCCACTTATCTGTCGGCTCTCTTTCAGCGGTTTCAGTTACCTGCCAATAACCAAGGTCTAAAAATAATAAATGGAAAATTCCAGAAATAAGCAATCCAATAAGCAATTCCTAAGTTTTAAATGGTGCATCATTTTGAGTAGCGTGATGAAATCTGGCGTTACTGAGGGGGCATGAATCACCCCTAGTCCGGTGTATCCATGCTATAAGCACTCCCCATCAGTCACCCAGCAGAGAAAGATCACATTCACAAAACTTTTAATACAGTGTATTGCTGTCATTGTTCTATTTTCTTATTGTTGTTTTTAATCGCTTACTGTGCTTAGGTGATAAATTTAACTTTATCCTAGGTCTGTCTGTCTAGGAGGAAACATAGTATGTATAGGGTTAGGTGCCATCGTGGTTTCCGACAAGCACTGTGGGACTTGGAATGGATGCCCCGCAAATACGGAAGGACTGCTCTACACGTCACATATTCTATCACGCGATTTATGGCTCTCCAACTAAAGTAAAGCTCCCGAGGACGAGAACAAGCACTCTGCAGGTGCTGGGTAAATCTTGTTGAATGAAGAAGAAATCAACGACAATAAAAAGCACAACCCTTCACAACCACTCCTTGACAAATTCCTCCTATGCTCTCCTCCTACCTCGATGCCCCCTCGGCCCCATCCCCACCCTTGCTCTCCCTTGCCCAAATCCACCTCGTTTTCTGAAGCCCACATCAAACGCCACTGCCTTCTTAAAACCTTCTGTGATTCTTCCGGCCACAAGTAAACTCCCCTTCACCCAAATGATCATGGTCATGTTACCTGCTCCTTTCTGAAAGCACACAGCGGTGGCTAACGTAGTTTTACAGTTGTTCTCATGGAAATAGTATCAATAAATAATACAATAATCAATAAATAAACAATACAAGAATAAACTGTGTTTCAGATATAACTGTAAACCTACTTTCGCCCACTCCCTGTGTAAGGAAGCTAACCATTCACTAATCTCTGGCAAGACTCCGCCTCAAACTCACACCCATGTTAGAGACACTGCATTTCATTTAGCTATGATCCTCCTCTGTCATCCACCCACTGGAAGGCAGCCTGGAGTGAGGGTTAAAGCATGGTCTTGGAAGCCAGACACGATCGATACAAACCCTGGCTGTCCCATGTAGTCGCCCTGTGGCCTTGGTCCAGTCTCTTCACCTCCCTGCACCTCAGCTACCTCCTTTGTTACCAGGTTATGGTAATACTAACAATAGTACCCACCTCATAGGACTATTCTGATAACTGAGTTAATCCATGTAAAACACATAGAATGCTCTCTAGAATGTTACAGTAAGTGTTCAGTACATGGGTTCTATTATCACTGATGCAATATAATTTACTGAGAATATAATCTACCACGTGCCAAGCACCCTGCTAGGCTGCCACACTGTCAACCACACTCTATAAATATTTGAGGACCAACTGATAAGAGCTAACATTGACTCAGCCCTTTACTCATCAATTACAAAGGTGTTCCCAAGTCCAAGGGTTCATTTAATCCTTACAGCCTTTCTAGGGATGGATGTCACTCCTACTTTCATGCAGGAGCAAGCAGAGTCTCTTCTGCTCTGAACTGCACACACATATTCGATGGGTGAGAGTCACCTCACAAGCCCTCCAACTTCTAGAGACTTCTTCCATCCCCTCCTGCAGCTCCCTGGACGTCACACGAGTCATCTTTCTCAGCACCTGCTAGCCTGACTCCTGTCATTAGATACAATCTTGTGTATTTACAACGCGCCCCTGACTTGTTTCAGACCGAATCGTGGAATTTAAAAATAAAGTGATGTTGAACATATTTCTTTGCATATTAACTTTAAAGAAATAGGTTAATCTTTTAAAAATAACAAAAATGAATGACCCACTCAGCATATAGCAGTTAGCAAAAAAAAAATTGTAAAAAATTTAAAAACCTCAGATCCCCACTTTTCTTGCTTTATCATTTCTGAATTTATTAATTTAAGTATATACTTCATAATTTTTCATTTTAAAAATTTAGAGGTCTAAAGAGCCTCTGGTAAACCAATCGTGTTCTTCCCTGGGGATGCTTAAATGAAGGCCAGTTTCATTTATTCTCCAAGTCAAATTCCCATTTGCAAAAAGGACATGACAGAATCGTGCTCATCGTCCTAAGAGATGGCACAAAGCACAATACACAAAGCGAGACACACAATGTTATGAAAGTTGTTTGCTGAGATTTCAGCCATTTATCCATCACATCTGTTTGTCTGTCTACTATAGGCCTGGCAGGACGGGGATCCAGACCAGAAGGCATGGTTCCTCCCTGCAAGGGGCTTGCTAAGTCCACTGGGGGCTGAGAGTGGCCCAGAAACACGGGCAATACAAGTGAGAAGGGTTGCAGTGAGGAGAGTGTGGGGAGTGGCAACAAGACATTAATTCTTGCTGAAGTAAAAATATAAGGTCTCCTAAATCACTTAAAATGGTCCCCTCTTCAACATAAGCTCACACCTATTTTGATCACTTGCTTCTTTTCTTTCTTTGGAACCTAAAAACACTCCCAATCTCCAGCCCTTGGGTGTTTATCTTAAGCCACCAACTAGGTTTGATGACAACATTTTATGCTTTTCGGAGTAACAGGAAAGTTACTCTGAATCAACAAATTGATGTTTTCCTGTTACTCCAAAAGGGTTATATACTCAAATAAATGTACATTCTGGTTGCAACACTAAATAATGAGGCACAGTGAGGGTTATAAAATGCAGTCATTCCATGCCACATTTCCCTCTTTTGGAAGAGGGAGGGCCACAGTCGACTGTGAACAATTACCAAAATCGTCAATGGAATTCAATAAATGTTGTTTAAAAAAAACTAATTATTTGTTACAATAACCAGCTACTACTGTCACTTTGTATTTGGAGGTTTGTAAACTACTTCCATTTGAAATGTAATTGATTCCATTTTTATCATTTGTTCAAGTTTATGTGGTTGTTCTCATCCTAAGAGATGATAACATCTATTTTCAGCAAATTATACATTATAATTCCTCATTCAAAAGCTGTAACAGAAAACAAAATGCTAATTTATGCTGTAAATGAAACTACGGAATCATAATCATTCATTGTTAACATTAGGGACTAAACTGCTACTGGAAATAATAAAATTGGAGCAAAATGTGGTAGAGGTTTTTGGTGAGAGTTTTCTTTTACTTTGTGGGGGTTTTTTTTTTGCTTGTTTTGTTTCATTGTTACACAACTAACACACTTTCTACTACTCCCTCAGGCAAGTGACACAAGGTGTTTGGTCTTCTCCCCGATGTGAGTCGGACATGCCCTTTGCCCCTTAGCTATTCCCTGCAGGTCTATACTTCAAACCTACGGGAGGACGTGCTCACAAAGCAACCCGAAGTGCACGCTAAAGAGGGGAAGCATATTATTAGAACGGCACACCTGCTTTTCCACGTTTCATTACGCTTCCATTGTCCCTTCACATCAGCGATCAACCCCTGCCCCACCCTGAGCCTCTCCTGTGTGTGTGGGCCCCTCTGCCGCACTTGCCTGTCTAGGTGAGCCTCCCCCCACGGCAAGCTCTCGCTCTGTGTCAAGACACACAGAAATCTAGCAACTTTAACAAGTCGGGTCAATTCCTATTACCATAAAATCAGGGGAGGTAGGGACTGGTACCCTGTTCTACATCCCGTGCTGTCCCTTAAGTAACCATCTTTGAGCGCCAAGGCGGTAACATCACCTATTGGCATTTTCTCCTGTCCTTTTTTATTTTCGAACGTATAATCCAGAAGAAAGACATGTTGAAATGTAACTGCTGTATAAAAATGTGAATTCTCTGAAGGGACCAAAGAGTCACACTGCCTTCTTGAGCAAATCACTTTTCTGCTGCCCTTTCATTTCCCGCCGCCTGCGGGCCGCGCGCACCTCTGTGCGGGCAGGGTGATCGCTGGTATCCCGCGACCTCTCGGAAAGGGAGTTCTGCCTTCCGGATGGCGACTACCGAGGGGAGGCCACCCCGTTCGCACCCGGGCGCAAAGCCTGCACGTTCGCCTTTCCGCTAGGGCCACGGGAACGAGAAACCAGCGAGAGACTCTTCTGCCCTCTTCTTAGAGCCTGTCTTGCTGTAACGACTGCCATTTATGTTTTCCTCCCCTGTAGTTCGGAAGATCACAATATGAGGGACGAACCACTAAAAGGCATTAGGTCGTGGTGGGCATAAATGTTAGGTGCGTGATTCGGAACGGGACACCTGTTATAACATGGCCATGACGAGAAAGGTAAATTTTGGACTAAATCACAAGCATAAATATACACAGTGCAGTGCAAACCCAAAATGAGGTAGGTTTGCTTATAAATGAAGAGTGTATTTACCCATAAATAAACATACACATATATGATAGGGTTTGGATGCATCTCAGTAATTGTCTGTATAATTATTCTATTAATGAATCTTAAAATTGTATTTCTTCAGTACAGTGTTATTGTACTAATATGTAAGTTTGGAATGAGCTCTCCACAAAATTATAATATTTAAAGATTTTATTTATTTTTTAGAGACATGGGAAGGGAGGGAGAAAGACAGGGGGAGAAACATCGATGTGAGAGAGAAACATCTATTGGTAGCTTCTCATAAGCGACCCGTGCCCAGAGTAGGAACAGAACCCACAGGCCAGGCATGTGCCTTCACTGGGAACCAGACCAGTGACCTTTGGCCTCGTGGGACAAACCCAACCCACTGAGCCACACCGGTCAGGGCAAAAGTATAATTATTTGATGTTGGGAGCTGCCAATCAGAAGACCCGGTCTGTCTCTCAAACTGCGGCAACCATTCAAGCCAGAAAGAATAGTAAATTCAAACATTTAGTCTACCTCCAAGAGAAGAAAAGAAAGCATCAGGCAGTTACTGTTGACGCGCCAGAAGAGAAGACTTTGTGGCTCGTTCACCAGAGAATTATATTTGATTATATTAAACACCAGGAAAAAATGGGCAGAGTTGGCCGACAAAAGAGATGTTCACCATTTCATGAGGCTGGCAAGTGAAGGACACCCTCACAGACTGGCTAGAAAAGCACATGCAGCGCGGGATGTCTCCGTGTTGGACTGGCGAGGCAGCAGGGTGTGGGGGGTGAGCGCAAGCCCGCAAGCTGGACTGTGAGACTAGGCTGCCTGCAGGATTTCCCAGTCTTGCACCTAAACAGCACTGAGCTCTTAGGCCAGGTACTTACTCTCTGCACCTTATTTTCCTCATCTATGAAATGGAAAAAATAATAAAACTGCCTTCCCCATAGGTTACTAGGGAGATTAAATGGGTCAAAAACATGTCAAGTGTTTGGAACATCATTAATAAATGGTAGTCCTAGTCACCACTGCTTGATTCCCCAGCTTTAGGTTCATTGAACTTTGTTAAGAAAAGCAAACAATCTTTTTAAGCCGGGGCCTTGAGGAAGCTAACCTTCCTGCAAGATCCCCAACAAACCCAAGTTATTACAAGTCTCTTTTACATTTCTGTCTCCCTAGGAAAAATCCTATATTGGTAAAATTGGGGTTAGGTGAGCTGGATTTATAGGTAGATTTCTAAAAATTATTTAAGGCAAATAGAAATGTACCTGAAAATTATTTTGTAGTTCATAATACATCTTCAGGAAAATAAAAATGTTTACAATGTATAGAAGTCCAGTTTCTATTTCTTGAACTTTGAGATACTAGCTTTCTAACAACTTTGTAAATGGAGGACATTCCCAAATCTTGGCTCATCTCCATGGAACCAAATACTGTTACCACTTTAAGAAGTATGAAATACCCAGGAAAGAGAGGAAAAAAATACTAAATTCTTTATGTTCCTGGGACTGGATGGAAAAACGTGTTCCTCGGTGGGCTATACTCTGCTTTGGCTGTCCATATCCATGAAAGCAGTGCCCACCCCCTGCTCCCCGAAAAAGTCAGTCAGCACAAGCTTTCAGCAACTTACCCACATCCATGAATGATTCTGCACTGAAACGTCTATTCTGCTTGAAAAGACAGAGTGAGCACGAAGAATTACAGGTGCCGGCTAATAAGAGTCCGGGGCTGAATTCAGCAGAGACACTACCTACTCTGAGAAGACAGTGTGTCTCCTTAGGAGGATGCCATTTTATATTTCCAGGCTGGGAAATTTGGTGGAGTGGCAGGGGCTTGAGGAGAGAAGAAAAAGTAAAAAAAGCACTGTCCAGTCTGTTGATAATGTCTTTTTCCCAAACTCAGGTTCAGCATCCCAATAACCAAAGAACTGGCCAGTTGGGTGAATCAAGTCAGAGGTCTGGCCTCACGGACACCCAACCAGTCGGCTAATTGGCTCCATTTTTCACCTTCAATCGACTGATGCAATATCATACAGACCTGGCCTGCTTCGATTCGGGCTTACACAGTGACAACTAATAAGGTGACCTAGGTCCAAACTGCAAGCAGTAATGACCACCCTGTGGTCAGTGGAGACGGAAGGCTTCAGCAACTACAGGAGAGACTTGCAGGTTGAACAGCACAACAGTAGAAGATAAGGCTGGGTTTGGAAGCTTGCACTACTGCCATCCCTAGGCGTGAAACTGTAAATTAAAGAATGGTCTGTTGTCTGCTGCACGGAGCCAAACCAGAGACATTTCACATACACATTTTAATTGGGGTTTTCATTCTAATTGAAGAAATAAATTCCACCTAAACAGATGCTTCCCCCCCACACACCCTCTCACTGTGGTATGTTTTGCACATTGGCAAGTGGGTGCAAAATATCTACAACATGGTCTACTCAGATATAAGATGGAATTTCCCATTTTTTTAAATGGTAACAGATGCAGTTTCGGCTCTAATACACACTGGGCTCTCTCCCAAAACATTACCCCGATCCCCACCACCAGCAGTTTTAATAATAAAACGTCGGAGAATAACTAAAAACCTTCCAGTCAACAATGATTCATGCCTGGGTTTCGTTTTTGTGTTTGTGTTTAGTAATGCATCAATACCCCAGTTGTTCCCAAATGTCCAGGTCTCTCTATAAAGAACCCCCATCTTCATGCTTTCTTTCGCTTGCTTGTTTATAATCGGAGGTGTCATAATCAAGTTTCTTGTGAAAACGAAAGTAATCAAAAATGCCTTGTGATTCCAGGAAAAGAGCTTCTTAAGGAGACATGCCTGCCTGCTATTGATGTTGTAAAAGGGCTCCTTTTACATGGTATTAGATGTTGAGAGCACATCATATTGATCTAGAAATAAAAAGCTTGATTTTTTTTTTTTTTTTTTAGTACAGGCAACCCTTACCTTCACAAGCACTTTATACACTAGGAAGAGGGTTTTATTTTTAATTGTGGTAGAGTAAACAAGTTACATTTGAAGAGCATTGCTATTTTTAGAGAACAGAGAAATTGTAAGCTTTTTGGCAGCAATTCAGGTAAAAATCATGAATAAGTCTCACTCTTTCAAATTTGGCCCAGGCCTCTCTCCCTAGCAGCCCTGCCCAGAGTCCAAGATGAGATTTAAAGTGTTGCCCTTGTTTTTCTTTGTTTTTTTTTTTTTTTTCCTCCGTAGGAACAGGAGCAGGTTTCTCAGTCACTTGCCCATGCTCAAACGCTGAAAATGCAAACTGAGAATCAGCAAGAAGCTGGGTCTTTATGCACATACGTTCTTCGTCCCTGCACACCGTGATGTGGCTGCATAGGAACCGGCAGATTCTGGTGAAGCGCACTGCCTGGTTGCATTTAGCCCCAGGGATTAAAGCTTCAGTAGCACTTGAGAGCACCTTCCTCTAATGATGTACATCGCTCATTTGTTTCTGTACTTTATCTTAAAGTTCATACCGCACGACTGGAAGACGAAATCAATATTTCCAGTGACCTCCTCCTCCCCACCACACCATTGCACTGCGCTGAGAGTAGCGCACCACCCAGCGCCAGCCTGCGGGCCGGTCATCCTCCACAGAGCAGCGCCCGCTGCCTCATCGTGAATCCTTTCTGATGTTCTTAGCACATATGAGGCTCCCCTTCCAGAAGGTCTTGCCTTTGGGGGTAAATGTTTTTCCAAACCGAGTTTAACTAACTTTACCCGAAGAAACAGACAGTTTTCCTCTTTTTAAAACGCCGCCCCCACCCCCTTCGCCGTTCTCCCCTTCTTTTACTCCAGCCTTGCCTGGAACCCCTCCCTCTCGCCCACCTCTTTAGGTTTCCAAGGAGTTTGCGCGTGATTGCCTGTCTTGGAAAATCTGGCTGCAGCCCTTTGCTTTTAAACGCTCTAAACGACCTGTTTCCTATCTCATTAAAGATGTTGCCAACCTTCCCGTCGCTGGAAAGCTGTATGTATCCCTGCGTGCTTCGTTACACCCAAGTCTCCTTTCTGTATTCCTTCGGAGGAAAACAAAGTGCCCAAGTTGCGCGGCCCCTAGGTGCAGGTCGGAGATACACGCCGGGAAACTTATCCTAACGCATCTGACTCCAGGACTGGGGGCCTGGGGAACCCGGCGCTGCCAAGGAGTCCTGAATCCCCGCCGGGCTTGCGTGGCTGAAGCCTTTCCTACAGGTCTCAGTCCTTAAAGGCGAGCTGGGGTAGGTTTCTGACTCATCAACAATCACACACACACACACACACACACACACCACAGGTGCGCGGACGCCCACTCCTGGACAGCTGGAGTTTGCAGAACCCGAGGGGTCTTTGGCTCTCGGCAATGTGTAACCTGCACGCGGAGGCGTGGAGAGCACCAGGGCCCCCGCCAGACCCGGGAGGGTGGCCTGGAGAAAGGCCCCAGCGCCGGCCCTGGGCAGCCGAAGAACTCTCCAAACCCCCCACTCCAGCGCCGGCGCGACCACCCCGGCATTCCTGCAAGTTTCTACTCACAGCAGGGCCTCCCATTTCCCTGTTGCCTTGCCCGGAACCCCCATTTCACGTGCCCGAGCCGTCCTCGCGCTCCACCCGGAGCTCCGCGCCCCCCGAGCGACCCGCACACTTCCTGAGAGCGGCCCAGACACCCCCGCCCGCGGCGGCCCGGCGGTCTGGTCGGAGCTTGCCGCCGTCTCCCGCTGCTGCTGCGGCGGCGGCAGGAGCCTCTCCAAGGCTCCCTTGACGCCCTTATGTATTATTCACTCGGATGGCCGCGGCGCTTTCAGGAGAACCCAGCCAGAGACGCCAGGTCTTCACCCGGCAACTACTGGTTTGGCGATTTCAGTTTTTTGGTTTTTGGTTGTTGGGATTTGGGGGTTGGGGTTTTTTTTGTTGTTTTTTGTTTTTTGAAAACTGGGTGTGATGCGAAGCGGCGGAGCACATTTTCAGCTGTTCTGCTCTTAGGGTTTGCATTTTTTGCGGAGAGCTCGCGGGAGCGCGTTGAGTCCCGGGCCGAGGAGGGAGCGCGCCCGGGCCGGAGAGTGCGGCGAGCAGCCCAGCGAGCCACCGAGGCTGGCTGGCGGGCTGGGAAGAAGAGACGCCACGGTGTCTGGGCGAGCCGGGCCTAACTGAGCTCTTTCCTCGACAACCCCCATCCCCGCCGGACCGCTTCCCTCCGCGGTGCGCTCCACCAGCCTGGGAATCCCCAGCACCCTACACTGCCCACAGTTGCTGTGCCTTTCACCATTGCTCCTTCACCTCGCCTCCGGCCCCAACTTTGCCCAGCCTGGACACGCGCGTGCGGGTGCGCGCACGCGTACACACACACACACACACACACATCTCTCCTCCCTCGACTCAGGCTCCACTTCCCCGTGTAGTTTGGGAATGACAGATGCCTGTAGACTTTCACCAAACATGCGGTGGGGGCAGCAGACTACAACAGTTATTTAATTAAAAGGTATTTTTCCCCTCTCTCTCTCTTTCTCGCTCTGGCTCCCAGAATAGCTTTTGCACCCCTAGACCCTGAGCACACGCTTGCCTCTCCAGATTCCAGTGGCCCGCTAACACCCATCTGCTTCCACGCCCCCCCTTTCGGAGTCTGCCCCCAGCTCCCCCCTTTCCCCGCCCCCCCCCCGTCACACCGACATGCACACCTAGAGGCCAGCGGTGGGGAGCGATGAGGGCACGATGCAGCCACACTGCATTGCACAGTCATCAAAGTTAAGTGTGTGTGGTTGTGGGGTGCTTGTGCGCGCTGGGGGAGGCGTGGGGTCATGGGCACCAGAGCATCCACTCTGCCCTCCCCCCTCCGCGGGGTCAGGGGACGCCTCCACTTGAGATTGCAGCCATTTTAGGGAAAGAGGTGGCTCGGGGCCCAGGGGGAGTGGAGAAGGAAGAGCACGTCGCGGGAGACTCGAGGCTCCGCAGCCCCTCGGTGCAACTGGAGGGCGGGCAGGCGCCGGGCGCACAGGGGCGCGGCGCCCGCGGCGACTTGGGGAAGGTTGCGCTCGAGTTCCCTGGTTTTGCCTGGAGTTGTTTAGGGTAACGTGCCGGCTCCAGCTTCTTTCCTGGGTTCCCGCTGGGCTGGGAAGGGGGGGCGGACGTTGGTAGCAGACTGGGCATTGGAGGGACGCGACAGACCCTGGAGACTGGAGAGCCAGTGCTGGGGGAAAGGGGCACCTCCTCTCGCCGGTTGGCACTGACCCAGACAGTGCGACCCACTTGGCCCCCCCAGCCTCCCCACCCCCTCCCGAGCCTCTGCCTCCCCACCGAGTGCCAAGTGAGCGCGCGGCGGGGGGGGGGGGGGGGGGGCAAGGGGCGCGACACCTCCCGGCACCGAGCCACCCCTTACCTGGCTGGAAGGGGTTTCCCAGGAGGAGCCGTAGTTGTGAAAGAAGGAAGAGAAGAAGGTATCTTTCGACAGCCCGCAGCCCGCCATGCTCTGGATGCAAATAAAATGAGGAAAGGAGAGAAAAAGCACACAGGAAAAAAGCAACCAAAAAATTTCAAAATCAAATTAAAGCAATACGCGAAGAAGAAATTCTCTCGAAAATAAAGAAAAGGAAGGGGAAGGAAACGGCGAAGGGAACGGAAACTCGGCGGTGCTCCCTCTCCGGCTGAGGAGGGATGCTCGGGCTGCCGCCGCCACTGCCGCCTTCTCAAGACGGTACCTAGAGAGGTTCGTCCTGACTTGGGCAGCCGCCGCCGCCTGTGCCGGCTGCGTGTGTGCGCGCGTGTGTGCGTGTGCGTGTGTATGGTGTGCGCGCAGAGCGAGAGACCGCAGGGGAAGCGAGAGGGCGAGAGAATGAGCGAGTCTGGATGGAGGGCGCAGAGGCAGAGGGGCGGGCGTGCGCGCGGGGGTGCGTGCGTATGTGTGTGTGTGTGTATGTGTGTGTGTGCGCGCGCGCGAGTGTGGCTGGGTGTGCGTCTGTTTGGGGAGCTCACCGGAGAGCCAGGACCATCACGTGGGCGCGCTGACTCCGCCGGCTGCCGGGGACAGCCTGTACTACAGCCCCGGCCACTAAATCAGCCCGCGCCGCCAGACCTTTGCAGCGCCCCCGGCCGCAGGCAGCCCTTCCCTCTGGGCCGTGCGCGCCCCGGGCAGGTGGGTGAGTGGGGAGTGGGTCGCCGCAAGCTGGGACAGAGGGGAAAAGCTGCTGGCGGAGACGTACAGGTACCGCGCTACGCCCCGCGCCCTCGTGGCAAGCCTTCCTCACACCCTCTTTGAAGATTTTTTTTTTTTCTTAATTCCCAAAACTGCTTTTCCGTACAGAGAGACCCCTTTTCCAGCCACGGAGAAATATTTTCACACACTTGCTACGTCTCAATTTTCTTTCTTTCACGGTGCCCCTCATTCCCCACACAAGCACACGAGCAGGCACACGCACACCCGTGGCCGCCGCCTCCCATCCCAAATGCAAACCCACTTCCTTTCGCCAGTTGCTGTAGTTAACCTAAGTCAACGCTACATCAAACTAGGCTAGGCTAAGAGAACTGGAAAGTGGATTTAGGGGACAATACTGCCCCAGCAGGAAGAAAGGCTCTAGTTTGGCATTCTGTTGATTTAATAGTTAAAAACGGAAACGGATTTTGTAGCTCTTGCACTAAAACTCAGGCCCTTGAGTCACAATTCTTTACATCAAGCTATTCTATTAAGTTTATTGTGTGTTATAAAAATATAAACACATAATTACACACACAAGATGGTATATTAGGACCAAACTAACCTGTCTCTCAATCTGAGTAACTGAAAGGTTTTGTTTTCTGCCAAAAATAGCCATTCCTTACTCGCTCCCCCCAACTGTTTATGCAGATAGTTGTAGTAAGCAAAATTTTTTTTTAAAAAATGGCATATATGTGTAAGATGATCTTACAAGTACTTAAGGCCTCACAAATAAACATGGAACAAACTACTATAGGCAATTTAAATTGTTTTGTTTCTGAATCCTTTTCCAAATGTCCATTTTCATTCAGACCAATTGTGTTTTTCTAAGAGTTCACACTTCCTCTTGTAAATTCCCCACCCGAGGTCGAAGTCCTCTGTGAAATAAACATTTCCAGAGCAACCCAGTGATGTCACAAACCCCGGCTCACGATTTCAGAGGGGAAATAAAGCCGGAAATAAGGCACTCTCTAGAAGACAGCTTCTGTTTTCTTACAAATATCATTGCTTCTAGTAAAGATTCAGAAAATACATTAGATTCTAGGCTAAATACCTTTTTTTTTCTTTTGCTGAGATCGACTTGTTTTTCAAACATATGTCAAATGATCTTTAAAAAAAATAATTCAGCATTTTCTTTTCTGGGTCTGTGACAAATGATGCTTCAAATCAGTAGTCCCTAACCACTCTGGCCACTGTAGATTTTAATAAAGGAGAAAATGATTTTTTTTCTTTAAAATGATGTCAGAAAGAACATTGAGAGATGAAATTTAATGTACTAACTTCAGACCCAAATAATGCTGACTGACCTGGCTTCAGAAATAGTTTTTAAGTATTAGACTCACCGAAATTCTATTTCGTTATCAAAGTTAGTGCTGATCTCACCAGTATTGAATGGAGGGGCTTATTCTCCATTGTTCTTCCATTGTTCCCTGTGTTCCGGGCTGGGAGGAAGAGGGACACATTCTTCACACTGTCCCCTGTTCCAATCCCACTGCAGTCCCACTCCCGTAAATAGTAATTGTAAAGGGACTGGCCAATACAAAACTAGGCCCAACACCTGGGATATATTAGGCTTCCTGTCTAAATAAAGTTCTTTAGATAGTGTTTATGCAAAGCACTATAGAAATGTAGTTTGTAAAGTGCTTTTTATATATAGTATTTTAGCTCAAGTGACATTCTGTTCCTGCAGCCACCTGGTTTCATCTCAGGTCCCACTCCCTCTCTGGTGGAAGTTAATTCTATCTCTGTGATCCCCTTTCCTGTTTGTTGAATGAATGGATGTATTTCTTAAGACAAGCCTGGAAGGATCAGGGCTCTGTGTCCCCATGTCATAGATATGGAAACAGGCTCAGAGATGATAAATAACCAGCCTCAGGTGACCCAGCTACAAAGTAGTAAGAATTGAACCCAGACTTTGCGAACCTCCTACCTCGCTGAGACCCCATCCTAGCAAGTGGCAGCGCTGGGTCTTGAACCAAAGACTTCTGGCTGGTGACTTCTCTTTCCCTGAAAGTTAGACTGTCCAAACATGTGGATCCCCTGAGCAGGCCCCGGGGCCCCAGTGACGACATCCAGCGAGGGAGAGGCAGGAACAGGTGGAAAGAATCCCCTCTGAGCAACAAACGAGGAAACACTTGTATAAATGAAGCCTGGCCTCCAGCCACAAACATTTGGCTCCCCTCAAATCCCCAGCTCTCTCTTCTTTAAACAGGGAAGGCCCAAAGAGAGCCACCTGGACAGACTTCTGATAAACTGTCTTCCTCTTTGCCCAGCTTGCTCCTCCCAGGCAGCCCTTCCGTTCGGAGAGAATTCTTCCTCGGAAGGTTTGCTCACCTGCCATTAGCGCAATAACATGGAGGTTTGTTTGCTAGTTCCCAACAACACAAAAACAAGCCACCCTCCTCTGCCCCCACAGGGACCCAGAACAGATGGAGACAATCAACCCCTGGGGAGACAGAGGAAGCTGCTAACTCATTGAGAAAAGATCACCTCGGCTACCTTGCCAACTCCTTGCCGTGCCGTTTACAAAAATCTGAAGACAGAAACCCCAAACAGAGAACTGATTCCCAAATCCACTCTGGTTGGTTTTCTCAAGGCAAGGCAAACCAAACTTCTTCTGCATGCATTCCTGTCTTATTGCCAAGTCACGACTCGCCACACTTGAAAATGTGTGATTTGTTGCATTGATGTCATGTCATTAATGAGAAAATCCATCTTTATTCAGAAACACCCCCCCCAACAAAAAATAAGTTTTGCATGAATTTCACACTGGTAATTGGTTGGTAGTCCAGATGATGCTGGGGTGTTTTCCTTGCTTATAAATGAGGTGCATTAACACACTCATACCACTAGGGTACCATTTAGTGAATGGCTGGCTGCTCTGCTCTGCAGACGCGAGAGGCCAAATTGTTGTGGATGTGGATAAAAAATGATCGTTTTGGCTAAAACTGCAGATGGGAAGCAGATGTAATGTACAGAGGAAGTTTGATTTCATTCAGTTGCCTTCCTTTATTAAAATAAAGTCTGCTAATTTGTCTTATTTTAAAAAGCCCTCTGCATACAAACTGATGGGTGTTCATTCCAGGCCAAGTGAAAACCACCTCATTCCTGCCTTCAAGAAGGTTACAGTCTCAACAAACGTCATTAGGTCTAGCAGTTTGCTTACTTACCAATTGTTCTTGGTAACTTTAAAATGTTACATCCTCTCACCAAAATTGTGATCACCCTGGGGAAGGATTAACATTAAGAAGTAGTGAGACAAGGGGAATGGAGAGGGCGAGGATGGGTACGGCAATCAAGGAAGATGTCCTGTGAAAAGCACAGCGAGATCAGGGTAGCCAGGAGGCGTCCGTTGATGAAAAGAGAAACTAAGGAACTAAGGCAGAAAGTGGACCTCAGAGTGACTGTGACAATACTAATAAACATGTATTGAATGCTTCTAATAGGCTAGGCGTGATGGTGGCACAGGATAGTACGTCTTTCATGAGACAAGGATTGGAGGGCAAGATATTAATTTGGGAGGAGATCTTAGGAAACACAGGTAAGGAAGTAAAGGAAGTGGGATAAAGAAATGAAGGAAGCATTACCATGGCAACCAGAGCTGAATCCTACTTGGGAACCACTGGGAAGCAGTGGAGAACACACTTCAAAGTTTCTCCATTCAAGGGGTGAAGAAGCCAGCAAATTGATCCTCTAACTCCTCAGCTGCTGCGGGCTGCTCCAGGTGTTACTAACTCCCCAGCACAGCTGACCTGTGGCAGGCAGGGACGAGGCAGGGCCTGGCAGCCAGCGGAAGTTCCTCAGGCAAATGGGTGCCAAGGTTGAAGTTAGAGCCTGGGGCCATGTATATATATGGTAGGAGTGTGGGGAGGTGGGGAGAGCACCAAGAGCATCTGCTACCCAAACGTTAACTAATTTCATTTTACAAAACCTCATGAAGTGGGAACTATTACATTTCCACTTCTTCCCAAGAGAACACAGTCTAGAGAGTAAGAAGTGGCATCTGTTGTTTTTACCCAGTTAGCATCGGTTCCCCCTTCTGGGAACAGCCCCTCCTTACCTCTTCCTTTGGGAAACATTCAGCCCCCATCTCAGCGACCTGACCTGACTCCCCCATTCCAAGCATGCATAGGTGGCCCACGCTGACCTGATGAGAGCTCTTCCTCGGCTTTTCTCTGAGCAGCTAGGGGCACGAGGTGTGCTCTTTCCACCCGGAGCACGGCGCTGGGAGGATAGAAGCCTGGAGCTCATCCAGGCCATATCACTCCCACGAGAATGGTCCCAGCTGCTTGAGAATGAAGCCAGCCCAAAAAGCCAGCCCTGAAGAGAAGCACCACAGATTTCTGACTTACATCTTTTGAGAAACTGGATCCAGCCCGACCTGAAGCTAGACACCTCCCTGGACTTTCCAAGTGCATAAGCTGATAAGCTCCTCTTTAATTATAAGTCAGTTGGAGCTTACTTCATAGAAGGTAAGCAACTTGGCCAAGGTCACGCAGCAAATGAGTGTGGAGGTAGCAGCCAAGCCCAAGTAGCCCTGCATTCTTAACCCACAATGCTCTACCGTGGCGATTAGCGCCTATACACACAGGCTAGAGCTTCGAGCCATTACCCTCCTGAGTGCCCGGCCCTCCCTGGGAGCCTCCTTCCTCCCAGAAGCTACTGCCAATTTGTTTAAGAGGATGGATCAGGGTGCATCTTGGCTCTGTTTGAATTGTTTGTTCCATCAGATCATTAAAAGTGTGCCATGTCTTATTGATGGTCACCTGAGGAAAGGTCAGAGTGGAAGTGACAGAAAGTTTCAAAAGAAAATAGAGAGTGAAGACCTTCAGTTTTCTGATGTGCCAATCAGGGCTATTTATGGAGAACTCTTGTTTTAGTCAGAACTTGTTTGCAAGTGACAACACCCCCGCCTTTCCTGACTAGAGAAAAAAAAAAGTTTCATTGGCTCACCTAACTAGAGACCAAGAATAGGGGTGTCTTCAGGGAAGGGTGGAGCTACGCGAGCTCAAAGAGCATCAGCACCACCGTCTCTGGTGGGGCCTGGGTTTGGGTTGGCTTCTTTCTCAGTCCCACACAGGGCCTCCAGCAGCAGCTGGCTCACCTCCTGCTTTTTCCCAGGGGTCCTAACAGACAGAGTAGATAGATGCCTCTCTCTCTCAACAGTCCCAGCAAAACCCCTGCGATGCCTAACCATTGGCTCTCACCGGGTCACGTGCCGTCTATACGCTAGGCATGGCAGCCGGTAGGCCTCGATGCTCTGATTGCCCAGACTTGAGTCACAGGACCCTTCTTGGCTCGCTTGGTGGCATCCACACCACGAAAGCACATGAACTGAGACTGGAGAAGACATGGTTCCCCGGAGGAAAATTGGGGCACAACTGGTAATCTCCGATTTCTAGGAGAATGATGATTGGCCGTCAGGCAGCCATAAGTGGTGGTCGTTCCCATCAGCACTGTGGTTAACAGTGCAGAGCACAGGACCATTCCTTGCCTTTCATGGGCTCATCCTCTGTTCAGAGAAAAGTAACACTACACACAAAACAGCAAGGAAAATATATTCCAATAAATAAAGCTAATTACAGGTTCTGATTTGCAGGCAGTAGGCTGCACTTCAATACTTTAAGCAGATCCTATGAAGAACTCATATAATTCCCCGGAGAGCCAGAGACTGGGTTTGGGTGCCACAAACAGGAACAAGCAGCCAGGAAAGGGACCTGTATGACACCCACTGCTCCGGAAGAATAAGAAGGCCTTGCCACCTGGTTAGCCAGAACACCTGATCTCCTGAGCTTCGCAGCCACCATACATCGCTCGTTTCTGCCTGTCAGTCTGGAGCAGGTGTGTGTATTCTTGGGGGCACCAACACATTCACGACCTTACCAGCAGAGGAGTCTGGGAAATGCAGTTTTTCAGTTTCCTGGTCTCTACACACCAAAGGGTTGATGAAGAGGTGTTGCAATGGACACTGATGAGGTCCAAAATCTGCCATGGGGAGGATTAAAGGGGTTCAGTGGGAGCAAAGCAATAAAGGCTGGACTCGAGATCTTATCCCCGGTCACACTGACTTGGCTGACTTGGCTGTGACATTTGCTGGAAAAAAAAAACATTAGAGGGCCCAGATGCCGGGGGTAAGATGTCCACAGAAGCCTGTACTCTTCAGAGCGCTCCTGGGTCATACCGGAAGTGCCGGGAGACACTGGAAGACACTGACGACAACAGCACATTGTCACTGCCTGTGGGCGGCAGTTCGGAAGAAGTCTGGACTGTGCTGTAAGAACCATCTTGGCACCTCTCCCCTTCGACATGCATATCCAGTGTTTGATCCTCTGCTAAGATGCAAACAAAGATGTCCGTTTCTATTTATCGCCATCACCTGAGGCCAGGCCACTTTCCTCTCTTGCCAGGACCTTCCAGTAAAATCCTGATGGGTCCTTTGTAACTATTCTTGCCGTCTACCAGCCATCCCCGATCCTGCCAATAGTATAATCTTTTCAAAGCACATGGGTAATCATGGCTGCCCTCCAATGGCCCCATTGCCCTTGGATCAAAGCCCAAAATCTTAAAATGACCCCTTACAATTCCTCCAATCTAAGCCTGGCAGGCTTCTTTATGGTCCTAGGTGGCCTAAGAGACCACAAAGCCCCTCCTGACTGGATTTCTAGCAGCACCTCTCCAACCCCATCTCCAGTAATGCCCTCCTCTGCTCCTCCTGGCAGGTCTTCCGGCCCCCATGTAGCCTCAGCACCTCAGACATGCTCAAGTTCAAGGGACATAGGTTCCTCCCCAGCAGCACAGCTTCACCCCTACAGTCCGTCTGCCTGGAGTGCCTTTCCCACCCTGTCGACCTGGCAAAACCTGCTCCAGACCTAGCTTGGGGTCTCCTTTTGGAGGGAGGCCTCTTGTAACTGTCCCAGAGGAAATGCCACGTGTCTCTCTTCTCCCTGTTTCCACTGTTTCTGTGGGCCACTTCCCACCAGCCGCTCTCCTCCCCTTTGATTTTCCCCACCTAGCACAGGACCTACCTACTCGATAAAAGTTGACTGAACAAGACCAAATAAACTTTAAAAAAAAAAAAAAAAAGCAACCCCCTACACGGAAAACAGTAATAAAGAAAATGTGTACTACTACTACCTTGAGACCTCAATTAATGTGCTTTTCTCCTCATGAATCCCGGCTTCCAAACAAACAGCACCTGACAGCCTGAATTAAATCATTTATCTTTCTAGTTCTCTGCCTTGGCTCTAACACTGGTGAATAAACCCTGATATTTCATCAGAAACTGGCAAAAACAGAAGCTACGGCCCGGGACCTTGAGTTTACAGGGTTGTGCAACCCACACCTGCCCATACCCAGGGGGACAAAAGCACGCCTCCAAGCCTCCTGTGGCCTGGGAGGGATCAAACGCCCAATCACCAAAGCCGATCGTGTTGTCTCCTCACACAAACTCTAGGGAGCCTTGTCTGTGTGTGCGTGCACACGCACACAGGCACGCACACCAGCCACGTCGTTCGGCTCCATACACGCATTATACAGCGCAGACCGCCTCAGCAGGAAAGAACACAACCAGAAATGCAGAACACTCCTGCCAAATGTTATGTTCCAGTTCTTCCTAACCCACTGTCATGCCTTTTGATTTAGAGTGACCTATGGGTTTCCAGCCATGGGCCAGCGAGGAAATAAAAGAGCATTTCCAGCCTGCCCTGTATAATTAAATACCTAGGTGAAGTTCTCCCCGGTTCTGCTTCCAGAGCCAGACAATGCTTGTTTGCATTCCATCATCATATATAAACACCCACAGGCCAGGATAATTCACCTTTGCTGTTCTGTCGCTAAACTTTAAATCAGGGCACCCTGAGCCGCATTTAAGCATATCAGGAGGGCCTCTGGTTATGAAGCCTGCAGTATTTATTTCTCTTTGAATAACAAAAATATCCTATTTACAGTCCACTATTTGGAAAGGGATAACACGGCCATAGACACTCCATCGACAATCCCCGCTTCAGGTCTACAGATTCAAACATGTTTTCTCCTTCAAACCTTTGTGTCAGAGCTGCTAAGTAGTCACTAGAGAGGGTGGTTTGGAGGTGGCTGCTCCCGGATTCCCAGGCTGAGATGTGGACGGCGGGACCACAGCCAGGAGAAGGCATCAGAGCCAGGCAGGGGAAGCCGCAGACACACACTTGGTTGGACCAGGGTTTCTCAAGCTTGACCATGTGTTCGACCCCCTGGGGATCTTGTCACAGTGCAGAGCCTGGGTTGGTACGGCTGAGGTGGGACCTGGGGTTCTGCATTTTCTTGCAAGTCCCTGGGCAGTGCTGATGTAGCCCTCCAGCTCCCGGTCAGGTAGGCCTGATGGGGAACCGCCTCTGCGGTAGCTGGACGCTCTTGGGCAAATTACTTGACCTCTCTGGGCCCCAGCGTCCTCATCTGCGTGACAGCGATGAGAGCACCTCTGGGCAGGCCTGCCAAGGGGATTAAATTGTGCGATGCGTGTGAGGGGCCGAGAGTAATGCTGGCACAGTAGAAACGCATTTGGTAAGTGTTTCTTGGCGTTCCCTGGATCAGAGGCCTGCTGCGCTGAGGAACACCGAGAGTGACAGAACCGAGACCACAGCCCGCCTCCCCTACCGCCTGGGAAGCACGCCTTGCCCATTTTGTTATTTCATTACTTTTAGTATTAAATTATTTCCTTGGTTTTATTTTCTCATTACACAAAGTAATACCTGTTTGCTTAAAGAAAGAAAGGGAAGACAGGAAGGGAGGTAAAGAGGGAGGGATAGAGGGAGGGAGGAAAGAACAAAATAAGAAAAGAACTTACCTATCAGAGAGATCACGTGACATGTAGGTCTCTATGCCTTCAAGTCATTTACACACATATATTTCAAACAAGTGGAGTTACACTACACATACCATTTTACAGTCTAGTACTTGATACATCCCAATAACAATAGAAACAATATCGGTGACATCAACAATAGCTCCTCTGTAGTAGGCTCCTACCATGTGCTAGTAACCCTCCCACACACAGTAGGTGTTTGAACTCATTAATGCTCACAGCACTTTGACACGGACTCTTACCATCCTCATTTTACAGATGACAAAACCGAGGCACAGAGGATGCAATTTGCCCACGCTGCTCAGCTGGTAAGTGGGGACTCCAGGTTAAAACCAGGCAGCCTGGAAGCGTAGCCTGAACCTTCAACTTCGATACTTTGCATCCTTTGCAGGTTCATCCTGACGGGCTCTTTCACTGACTGATCCCCACCCCACCCCCTGCCACCTACCACATCAGAAATACCTCTCCCTGCCATTCCGTGTTTTGGCACAACATCATTTTTGATGGCTGCATGGTATTCTGCTGTCTATTCTTCACCCCATTTTACAGATGAGCAAAGTAGGGCTTGAAAGCTCAACAGACTGGGAGACATTCAGGGAAACAATCATAACCTGCCTGGGAGTCTTAGGTTCTGTCCATCCAACAGAGAAACTGAGTGCCTACTATGCACAAGGAATTTGCTGGTCTCTGCAGAGAACGGAAGACCAACACAATTCTTAATGTTGTCAAAGTTGCTGCCCAGTGCGTGGAGCCGGGCAAAACATAAATAGATAAGCAAGCAAGTCCATGAACAAGATGGCGTGAGGTTTCAGTAAGTGTGAGAAAAAATGTCCCTCCCTGCGATATGCAGGCGAGTGGCAGCGAGAATTCAGGAAGACTGTGTCAGGAGGTGAAGGTTTGAAGTGGTGCCCCAATGACAAGAAGCAGGCCATCACACAGCCATCTCGAGTCAGAGTCAGTCGAATCTCCCTTCATGCAACCAGATGGCAGTCCCGGGGAATGTCACTCAGAAGTATCACCGACCGAGAAAAGTCCCCTAAAGAACGTGGCAGAGTGCACAGAGCGAGGCTCCAGAGCCGAGGCTGGAGGGCGTGACCCTGGCTCTGTCCTCTGTGTGGCCTTGGTCTCCACCACCTCACCTGCAAATGGCCTGGGACACTTAGCTCAAAACAGGGCAGCTGCAAGCCTGCAACGGAAGAGCCACGTGCGGCTCCTGGCCAGAGGCCACGGAACACAGTGGCTGCTGTCCACACTGACGCTCAGCTCAGGGTGTGGTTGGCCTGGCTGGTGAAGGGTCCCACCTGGGCTACGGTGAGGTCGATGTTAATTAACAGCAGAACAAGGAGACCCCCAAGACCTCACAATCTACGCGTGTTTGTGAGCCTGTGGGCATTGCCACTACACCAGGGCTAAGAGGCCAATGACACTTGAGTCTGACCACCAGGGCAGCTGAGGAAATTCTCAGTGATGATTCCTGGCTTCTCGTTTCATCTGTTCACGCTGAGAAACTTAGGGAATGGGCGAAGAGGACACCCCCAGCCCCCACCACCTTGGACATCTCTCAGCTCTCAGGTGGTGTCATTGCTGAGGCAGAGGTCCTGGCGGGAAAGATTCTTCCTCGCAGCTCTGTGTTCATGGCAGCAATACTAACAATGGCTCCTACCGCGGGCCGGGCAAGGGCAATGCACCTATATCCATCCTTTAAGTTCACCCTCCGACCTCCTCTTCTCTCCATCTCAGACGAGGGGACTGAGGTTCCAAGAGGTTGCGAGCAGGGCCAAGGCCACACCAAGGCCACACAGCCAGGCGGGCAGCTAGATCTGTGCCTGGGGCTCAGTCCTCACAACAGTGTACCAGGCTGTTCTGCCGCAGCCCCCGCCCCGCATGCCGTTGTTCCCTGGTTACCTCCGACCTCCTCTTCAGATCCCGTAGATGTCTCGTTCGCAGTGAAATGCCCGCATTATGGGCTCAGCGAGCTCTGCTTTCTGCTCCCCCGCGCCTGTTACAGCTACAGTCGCACGCTGTCCGTGCTTCCCTTACAAAGTCCGGGTCAGGAGCGCAGCTACGACCTCAGGCCTGCAGGATGGGAGTAGGCGCCACCTCTCCCCCGCTGAGCCTCTCTCCACCTGTTTCCTGGTCTGTAACCCGAGGAACATAGTAATAATGGCCTCACAGGAGGATGCTGGAGATGAGCGAATCTAATGCTGCTGACAGGCGCTTGAGCAAAGGCCTCAGCAGGTAGCCTGGGAAACAGGTAGGGAGGGGCCTGAAGGCCGAGCCCCCTTACACTGTAACCTCCTTGAGGACAGCACGGTCCCAGCACAGCCCCTGGCAGAGCAGACAGGCCCGCCACTGGTACCTGCAGAACTCGGTGAAGCACTATTACCATCATCACTCTCATTTCACAAACCAGCTGTTGAGCTGCTTGCCCCAGGTCACCCAGCTGACCAAAGAGCCCAGCTGAGACTGGCCCCATTCTTTCCTTCCTGCCTGTGTGGTGAAAACTAGCGGGAGAGGTGGCAGAGGGGTCACAGCTCGGAGGTGGAAACATTCCCAGGGAGGTGGGTGGTCACTCCCTCTCCCCGGCCCCTGGCACAGGAGGCTGAAAGTTCTCGCCTCACCTGCTGTCCTGAGCAGCCAGAAACAGAGGACCAAAGAGTGGCTGAGGGTACTTGGGGTGGAGAGTGGGGGGACACAGGGACCATGGTGGGCCCAGACCTCCTGGACCAGCAGTGGGACCTCCTTCCAGGCCTCAGACTTCTGGGCACAGAATGAGAAAAGGACAGGGACCTCCCTTCTCAAATGCCCTGGTGTTTTTAACTTGTTCCTTCATTTCCCCTGGGGGACAGGCATGTGTCCTGGGCCTAATGATTTCCAGTGACAGCTCTTCGCAGGTATTTTCCTGCATCTGCAGCTCTTCCCAGATGTTTTCCAGTCTGGCCAGACCAACTCCGTTCCCCTCCCTTTGCCCTCTCGGACAAGACCAATCCGGCATTCTTTTTTTCTCTTGAATTTCAGAGCCCTGAAGACACAAAGATCCTTTTAGCTTTTAACATATTTAATAATTTATTATTTATCCGATATTTTTGTAAATGTATTCCTCAGATCGTGCCTTTGCGTCTCCCGTTTCCAATTTGCACCTACCTGACATCGTTTATACTACAATCCATTGATGCTCTTAAGGCAGGGTTTCCTCTGTTAACACTTCCTCAGAGCCCTAATGAACTTCTACGCTCCATTTACCCGAGCAGACAGCCTTCTCCCCCTTTCACATTCTCCTGCTCTCAGGCACACAAATCATATATGTCACTAATACAGTGTCGGTTTTCCCTGCGTCGGTTCTTTTTTAAAACATGTCTGCCCTTCAGCCTGCTATTCACCAGTTTCTTCCTGCTTTGAAAAACTCACTCCCGTAAGTTTCATCGTTCGGTTTTTTCCTCGGGGATGTTACCCTTTATTAAGAAGCCAAAACCACTTCTGGAGCAATCCCACATACCCAACAGTCTCATGGACCTTGTGTGCCCCCCACAGCCCCCAGCACCGGGGTGGGCACCCAGGAGGGACACAGTAAACACTGGGTGCAACCCAGGTGGTCAGCAACAACGTTTAGGAAGGCGGAGTGGGGTGTGGTGAAGTGCCGAGGTGTGACATCAGACTGTGTGGGACTGCATGCTGGTCGTGTCCCACCTCTGCTGTGTGATCTAAAGCCAGTTACTCAGATGCTCTGTGCTTCCGTTTCCTCGGCTCTAAAATGGGACCGAGAGTCATTCTGCCATCTTCCAAGGCTTGTTGTAAGGATCAAATAAGTAAATAAAATGGTTCCTACCAGAGAACATTCTCAATTAAAAAAAAAAAAAACCTTTTATCGTTGCCTACTATTTGCAAGACCATAGATACTGGTTTAGAGATAACCTTGAGTCACAGATAGAAGCAGGCAAATCTCTCCTCCGCTCAAATTTAAGAACCACATATGATCGAGGGAACAAGAGCATCTAGGTCCTAGCTGTCTACAGAACATTCCGCTGTGTGGAAATAGCTCATCCGTGAGTCCTGTGTCACTCTGTCACTTTTCTGTGACCTCAAGTCCAGTATCTGTGAAATGGGGACGCTCCTTCATCTCTTGCTGGGAAAAGCACCCACCATCTCTGTTCTCAAATCTATCACCTTCATTCAAGTCATTTCCTGTCTCACTAGTCTGAAAGGAATCGCCCACACACGCAGTGGGAACAGTTGCTAAGCCAACAATAGGAGCCATCCAGTCCTCTGTGAGGATGGATGGACTCAGATGGCAGAAGCAGAACTGCCCACTAGGGGGCGAGTGCGTTCATTCCTTGTTCCCCGTGGTGGCTCAGTCCCAGGACTGGGAAGGGAAGCTAGCTTACTCCGCACCCCCTCCAGCCCCCTCTGGGTGTGCGTGTGCACACCACCACTGCCCCAGCTCAGGAAGTTGTCTTACCTCCACATTAGACCTGAGAAAGCTGAGGCTAACCTGCCTGGGATCACAGAGCTAAGCCGAGAAATACAATGGAACCCCAGTTTCTTACTCCACCAGGATGCCCGCAGGATCCCAGGAGAGGGCAGCACTCATGTTTGCCTGGAGGAAGGCGGGCTGTGCAGAAACCTGACAACACAGCATGTCACGTGCATCTTCCCCCAAAAAGGAGCACAGGGTTACACCTGCATTTCCACAAGTGTGTCCCATGGAACATAAGTCCTTTGGGGGGTGCTCTCTGACACGGGTCTCGAGTCATGTAAGTCCATGAAACATGACCTTCGCGGTTCTCTCTGAAATACAACGTACACATTAGTTTGTTAAAGGTCCAGGGAAGTCCTGCAGTAAGGAAACCTGTTTAAGCCCGTCCGCATCTCCTTGGCCTGTTTGACATCAGGGTTTTTGTGTACGTAAGACATCGATTAATGTTCACTTTGAGAAATGCTGGCTTTGTCAAATAAGGAACATAATGAAAAGGAAGAAATAGGACTCTACACACTTGAAGAATGAATTGACACAGATGTCTCAAGGACAGAGGGACATGTGTCCATGCAAAATATTTACAGAAAGTCCACGTTATAAAACAAAAACAGAACCAGAACCATACAGGAACTCATAGTCTTCACATTACGAAAAAAACACTCCAGCACTCGCAATGACTCCCGAATAAAATCCAGAAGACAAAACAAAACGGCAATCAAGGTGTTGCGCACCGCGGGTACAAAGTCTGTACTGCATTAGTTCATGCCCAGAGCCGAGATCTTAGCGTGGAATGCGAGTTCACTCGTGACGCTGCTGTGCTCACTCACATAATCGGGTTTTGCTGTGTCTGCCTTTGAATGGCTTAGGGAAGTACAGCCCGTGCAGCATTATTCACAATAGCCCAGACATGGAAACAGCCAAAGTGTCCACTGACAAGTGAACGGATAAAGAAAATGTCACTCACACACACACACACACACACACAGGAATACTACTCAGCCATAAGGAGGAAATCCTGGCATTTGGAACAACATAGCTGGATCTTGAGGGCATTATGCTAAGTGAACTAAGTCAAACAGAGAAAGGCAAATACTGTGTGACCTCACTTATATGTGGGATCTTTAAAAAAACTAATATAAAAGAGATCGGATTTGTGATCACCAGAGGTGGGTGCAGGAACTGGATGAAGGTGGTCAAGAGTTATGGACTTGCAATTATAAAGTAAGTACGTACCAGGGATGTAATGGACAGCATGAGGACTTGGTCAACGCTGCTCTATTTGCAAGTTGCTTCTAGAGAGTAAATCCTAAGAGTTCTCATCAGAAGGAGGAAAAAATTGTGCAACTGCATGAGGTGCTGATGTTAACTAAGCTTACTGTGACAAGCACGTATCAATACATAAAGGTCGAGGCATTATGCTGTGCATCCTAAACTTATACACTGCTGTATGTCAACCATTGCTCAAACTGGGAAAAAAACAGTATTTGAAGGATTACTCAGTGAAATAAATTTAAGAGAACTATAAATAAATACATAGATAAAAGCTACCAATACACATATACACACACACCAAAAAGAAGAAAGAAGAAAAAAGGAGGGAGGGAGGGAGGGAGGGAGGGAGGGAGGGAGGGAGGGAGGGAGGGAGGGAGGGAGGGAGGAAGAGAAAGGAAGGAAGGAAGAAAGAAAAAGAAAAGCCACAGGGACAGATGGTTAGACCCATGGCTGGCTCTGCATCTGCTTTCTCCAGTTCAGTGAGAGGCCACTGGAGACAAGGCAGGGACCAGCTGCTAATCTCTAGCTGGTGCAGCTGCAACACTGACCCTGGTGGACCCTTGGTCAGCACAGGAGCCCAGCAGCTGGCTCTGACCTCATGCCTCAGGATGACACAGAACAGAAGCACTTGCTGCTCCTGGCTGGGTAAAGGCAAGGGCAAACCCTCTGATATTTCTCCTTTCTATAGGTGTAACCTAACTTCCCTCTCCTTGAATCTGAGCTGGCTTGACCAAGAAAATATACCAGCAGTTATGTTCTGGGACTTTTGAGGCTGAGATCATTAGATGCACTGCAGCTTCTGTAGCTTCAGACACTTGAAGCCCAGCCAGTCTTGTGTGAGGAAGACCAGGCATCCCCATGAAGTGGCCACGTGGAGCTCTGGTTGCACTCCGGCTGCAGCTGGCACCACCTCATCAGCCACATGAGCACCCCATGCTGAAGCAGATCTGCCAGCCCCATCACGCTATTGCAGCCATGGATTCCCAACACTCCCTCCAACCAAGCCCTCCATCAATAACCTGACCCCACATTAAGGTGGTTGCTTTAACCCACTCAACTTGAAGTCATTTGTTAGCAATCAATAGATGGCGGGAACTCAAATTGAGCATCTAGTATATGACAGGTTCCAACACAGGTGTTTTGTTATCTGTAGGTATTTAACCATACAGATGTGAGGATTAAATTACGGCTTGGCCTTGGGCATATTAAGAAACTCACCCACCCTGGCTGGTGTGGCTCGGTGGATTGAGCACTGACTTTGAGGCAAAGGGTCGCTGGTTGGATTCCCAGTCAGGACACATGCCTGGGTTGCAGGCCAGGTCCCCAGTAGGGGGGCGCATGAGAGGTAACCACACATTGATGTTTCTCTCCCTCTCTTTCTCCCTCTCTTCCCCTCTGTCTAAAAATAAATAAAATATTTTTAAAAATAAAAAAAAGAAAGAGACTCACCCAAAGTCACACGCGAACTCTGTTCTGTCTCCAGTAGCTTTCATGACAAGGAAACCCCCAGGGGAAGGATCCACAAAACACGCTAGGAATAATGTAGGTGGGAGGAAAGTGGAGCGAGTAGTGAGTTTGTCTGGGTGCCCCTCCAATTCTGGCCAAAAACAAGAAAAGTTGTAGGCGATGGAGAAATTTCATGAGAATGCGCTCTCCTGGACGCCGCTGTATCACGGCTCTGGGGCTGAACAGAAGAAAGAGGGAAGGAATACTCGCACAACGTACATTTGTCTTCGATACACGTATTTGTCTTTGATAAGAGGGCTCATGGATTTAGCACCTACTATGTGTTACAGTTGCTCAGGGGCTTCACCGGCCAGGTGGGCCCAGGCACATTTCCCTGAATCTGCAAGTGCTTCAGTTTACAGGGTATGCCCGCCCACAGGCTCGCTTCATCCTGAGAGCAGGTGCTTGTCCTGGGGAACAGACAGCCAAATTAATCAACAAGTAATTAATATTTATCAGGCACCACCTATGTGACTGAGAAATAGGACTCAGTCTTGCTTCCCCTGCCCCACCGGCTGGCTTATTTCCCTGTGCTTTCTCTGTATTTTGCATTGTGAGGGCTGAAACATGTTTCTCTCATGTGTCTGTTTAAGTTTCTCTTGCAAACCAAGAGCCTAAGTGCAGTGCTTGGGGCAGAATAGGCAAGTGCCTCTGGTGGGAGGGAAGGAAAAAAAGGAGAGGAAAGGAAAGGATGGGGGGGTAGGGAGAGACCTAAAAGGGTGAAGGAGGTGAAGGAGAGGCACTTTAGGAAGAGGGAACCAGAGGCATTACCATATTATTGGTTTATAGCTTGTGGGTAAAGTATGTGATACAAGTTGTATTCGTTTCCTGTTGCTGCTATAACAAACTATTGCAAATTTAGTGCCATAAAACAGAACAAACTGATTACCTTCCAGTTCTGGAAGCCAGGTCTAAAATGGGTCTCACAGGCTAAAACCAAGGTGCCAACAGATCCGCGTTCCCAGAGTGGAACCTGTTTCCTTACCTCTAGATTCTAGAAGCCACCTGCGGTTCTTGGCTTGGGCCCCTTCCTGGAATCATTCCAACCTCTCTCTGCTTTGGGGATCACATTCCCTTCTCTGTGGGCCTCCTGCCTCCCTCTTATAAGGACCCTTATAGTTGCATGGGACCCACTGAATAATCCAGGATAATCTCACCTCAGAAACCTCAATCACGTCTGTGAGAACCCCATTGAAATGTACGGTAATATTCACAGGTTCTAACAATTTACTGGGTGCTTAATCGTGGCTATGGACTACGTTCTTCTGCATATATTGCACATTTCTATACTTAATACAGACGTACGGGGCAGATACTAATATGATCTCCATTTTACTGATGGCAAAACTGAAATGTGCAGCAACGTCCTCCGTGGACCCAGAATTTGAATCCAAGTCTAGCTCATCAGCAACAGCCCTCCTTTTAACCCAGTGGTTCTAAATCCTAGATCGGCCTCAGCCAAACAGGGAGCTATGAAAAGAAAAATTCTTATGTCCAGACCCCGAACATACAGATTTTCATTTATTCGATCTGAGGTGGGGGCCAGGTTGGGAACCAGTTTTAACCGTATTATAAAATAGCCCCCAATTAAAAACTGGCAAACTACCCCTCTCTCATTCTGCATCCATGCACAGAAATGCACAAAGATGAGTTACTATAGCTGTGTAACAAACTAAAACAAGACGGCTGGCTTTGTAATGTGTGGGGAATGATGACATTCTTAGGCAATTAAATGTCAATCTCAGTTTTTCATACTATTTTATATTGATGGCAATGTTTTTAAATCCGAATTTGAAAGGTGTAGCATCCTGATAATATCATTTTGGGTTGCTATTTTTTTAAAGATATAATATAAATTGGGGAAAATGAATCAAGTAATAAAAACGGAGAGCTCTGGTAAAATGAAGTCCGGCCAACATTCCCAGCCTAACAGGAATAAGTTAACTTCCAAATTGCTAGGGTGGCCACTGATGAGTTAGGGCTTTGTTATGTTGAAGTTTATATCAGAGTGACTTTTTACAAGGTCAAGGCCATTGAGAAAGCTCAAGGTATAATGGGGAAGACATATATTTTCCCTTTTAAATTCAGAGTAAGAGTAATTAACCCTTAAGCTGGGCCACTCCTTCAGCAAGCAAAAACTACTTCTAGCCAGTGTCTAGGCTTAAGCTGAAATTGTCACTGTACATTAAGTAGCATTTCGTGCCCTCTGAAGTACTTTCTCATCTGCTCACTAGACAGCTGTGTGACCTGGGACATTTAACATCTCTCAGGCTTACTTTCTGTATTGAGCAATATCATACCCAGGGTTCTTCCCAGTGAGGCTGTGAGGACTGAATGAGCTCATTTGTGCAATTACGTCTAGCGCACAGTCCCAGTATCAGAGAAGGGGCTCACTAAATAGCAATTTTCTGCCTTTTCTATGAATTCTCGTTACATTAGTGGAAATAGGGCATGACTCAAACATATTCCTTGAAGGATCTTAGAGCTTTTTCTGTAAAGAGTTCAAAAGTATTCGTTTTACATAATGTATTCAAATTGTACCTTCACCATAAGCCTTGTTGATTGGCTTAGGCCCTGCGTCAAATAGCACAAGACCAGGTAAGATCTCTATGTATTATTGCATGTACATCAGTCAGGATGGGCTAAGTTATACCGCAGTAACAAACATCCCCAAAGCTCAGCAGCTTCTACAACAGGTCAGCTGGGCCTTTTGCATCACCACACTCTGCAATGTTGGCACAGCAGGGGGAGAGGGAGCTCGGAAATTGACGCTGATTTACCACTTCCCCTCAGATGTGACCCTGTCTCCTTGTGCCATCCCACTGGCCTTCAGCAAGTCACAGGGCCATACTTAACTTCAAGGGGGATGTGAAAAATCTACCACATGCCTGGAACCAGAAATAGTTGGATGATTGCATTAATAACAACCACAGGGACCTTACAGTTTACAAAGCATTCGCCACAATGATTACCCAGTGTAATTCTCACGATATCCAAGACAGCAATTAATTAAATGTGGTAATTCAATTATAAGGTGTCAGTGAACACCAACAAAAACACAAAACCCAATATAAACAGTTTGAATAACTCTGCCCACTATTCTGAGTGAAAGCACCTTGAGTGTATGAAACAGGTGTGAATTTGCTGTTTACTCAATATTTGCCTGCCTCTTCAAGAGTGTTTCTTCTGAGCGGAATACTCATTTTGCTAATTTTTTTGTAAAATGGCGTCTAAGTGAAGGCCGATTTTACTGATACTCAGCTTAAACATTGTGATCTTTCCATACTGAGGGTAAAACTGGCCATGCTTTGTGTTGTTTTCCTGGAAAAAGCCCAGCATGCATCTCTAACACATCACCTTCTTTGGGAGATCTAATTTGGACTATAGAATGATTTTTGCCATTAAGAACTCACTTTAGAGTCTGACCCCTCGGTGAATGGTCAGACTCTACCCCTGTCCAGGAGATGAGGAAGTTCAACAGTCAGGTAACAAGGACCTCGGGCAAGAAGGTGGCTCAAATCTCCATCTCCTCCAGGCAGCACCTGAGAAGGGGCAGCTTAGATTCATCTCAGGCCCATGTGGCTCCCCGCAGTTGCTCCTGGCTGAGGGTTGCAGCCACCTCTTCCACAGTGGAAATTAAAGTGTGAGGAAGGAGGCTAAGCACAGTCTTTACTTTTCTTAGTTAACCCAGGCAAGGGTGTTTTGGTTTCAAAGCCTGACCGCTGGGTGTCAGGCTTCAGGGGGCAAGAAAATAGAGATGGTTTGTCACATCCACCTAATTGTGCCAACAGAATCCAAGCGAGATTTGTTCAAGGGTCAAAAATTGGATGGCCCATGTATGTCAATGTCAGGGAAAGCCTAGTAAACTTTCACTCATCTGATTACATCAATATTTATCTTTTCTCCATCTGTGCAAATAATTCATGAGACAGCAGTGATGTGACCTCGATATTTTCTCTTGATTTAAATATGAAGCGGGAGTGGTTAAATTCTAGATCCAGCAATTCTAGAGACAAATAACCTGCAAGCTTCCTGCAACAAAAAGACCTGGAAATGCAGGGGGAAATAGATACAAGGTCTAGCACAAATAACGCCTTCTTCATTACAAAATGTTATTATAAAACCATAATCGTGTGATTCTCATGTAATCATGTAACATCACTCAAGCACACCACATGATATTTCAGGGGAAATGTTCAAAATAAAACGAAGTTATTACACCCGTATTATTACCCTGCCCACCACACTCAAGCAGGCCTTACTTCTGCCAGACCTTGTAGATACATAGATAGATAGATACAGACGGACAGACAGACAGACCTGAGCAAATCAGAAAAAAACTGGAGAAACCCCCAGGATGGGAGTGGAAGGACTGAACATTTAAATACGGATGATGTGACTGGGTGCACTCTGACATTCACCAAACTCAGCAAGAAAGGGGCAGGAGGAATGGGACAAAGGGGTGCAGTAGAGCTGCAATCCCTACATGAAGCCTGGGCCTTCAGAAGAGCACCACCCCCCAAGTAGCACAGATATGGCAATGAAGTTCAGCATTGCAGGAGCTGGGGGTGGGGCAAGGTGGATTAAAAGAAATACCGTTTCAAAACCAGCTCTCTCACTTACTAGTCCCAGACCTTACTCAGGCTCCATAACCTCTCTGCATCTCATACTCCGTGGCTGTGCTGTTGAGAAGAATTGGTAAATTTAGTGCATATTAATACATGCTTAATCAGCACAGTACCTGGTACATAAAAGTAGTGTTCAAAAATGATAGGGCAAATCAAAATATGTTTTCCTTCCACAATTCAGATTTTTCCTCATGAAAGTCAAAAATTGTATTTATTATCTGAAATTTTAATGAAAAAGAAATACACTTCATCTTTAGTTGTAATAGACCAAGATTTCACAGCCCTATCAGATGCTAATCAAAGGAAGAGATAAACGTCTGAAATTACCAAAGGTTAAAACTTCCTCCAAGTTTAATCACTACAATAGCACCCACACGCACACACACACACAGACAAAATGTTTCAGTTTAACCAGTATCCTAATGAGCTTAATGCCAATGCCGTAGATCAGTTTTTTCTTTCCTTGGGGAAAGCTGGAATCAACTGGGATTATAAATAAATCCACAATGTATCTAACTGCACAGGCGGAACAGCGGCCCTTAGAAAGAGACAAAATAACAAACTGAATGACCTTGAAAAGAACGCTTTATCTTGGGCCCATTTTCTTCAAAAATGAGGGTCTGAAGCCATGACCTGAGGTCTCTCCCAGCGTGACTCTGATCTCCCAACAGCTGTGCAATGGGAACAGGAACCCTTCATCCCTTTGCCCCGCCCCCTCCTCATTCCGCAGATCGACACTCAGTACCTCTTTCAGAGCCAGATCAAACCCTTGTTTTCAATTTTAAAGTGCTGCGTGACTGCTAAGGTTAAAACTCTTCTCTTTCAAAAATCAAAAAAATTGAATCATCAGGATAAACCCATCACCACTGCAAACCAAGGTGGATTTTCAACCTCACAGAAAATCTGAATCGACAAAGCATGCAAATAGCTGCAGCCTTCCTCTCCGAGTGGGAAGGCTCAGTGGTTGCAGCGCTCGCTGTTTCCGCGACAGGGAGCAGCGAGGCTGCATGCGTGAACGTGATATGCCCAGAAACTGGAAATCTCCCTTCAACAGGGAAGGAGTCTTCTTCAAGGAAAAATAGGAACTAAAAATTACTGATTCTTAACCTGAATTGTTTTCATAGCATTCTTATTGTGGGGGGTGGTGCATGGGGATAACTCACAACTGTCAATTGTGCTTGCAAATTTCCGATATTTTACTCTCTTGGAGTTACACACGTTTACAGAGGATGCTTCTTCATGCACACATACAGTGAGAGACATTGTCCAAATAACTTCTGATGCAAAGTGGAACTTGGAAAACTTACTTCAGACGTCGAATCTCAGAGAATGCTAATACTTGATCCACAGCATCAGCACGTCCCAAATGCTTATCTAACGGAGGCAGCGCAATTAAACCGCCTTCACTCAGAAGGGTGTCAGGAGGCAACGACCCTATTTACCAGCCACTGATAAGTTATGACAACACTATTTCACAGCCTGTCACTGTATTTCTTTTAACCTCCGGGCACTTGCATTCAGGATTTCCTCAACACTAAGGACTTATCTCAAATGCTTTAGTGCAGAACGTTTAAAAAAGAAAAAATCAGGGTTGCAATGCCACATTCAGAAACGACACGATGACTTGGGAATCAAAAGTGCGGAAGTGATGAACTGCCACTTACCAGTTTTTCTAAGTTTTCTATTTTTTAATAGAGAGCAAAACTTGAAACTTAAAACACAAATCTAGTAGGCCTAGAAATTCTGTGGGAAACCCCAAAACCCTGAAAAACTGTTAGATCACTTCTAGCAAATCTTTGTCTTTTTCAGATATAATAAAAACATTGAATGTTGTATGACCAAGTGGTTGTACTTATTAACCAAATTTTGCAATAGACACTTAATATTGCATTTCACAATGACAATGAGTTTTGACAAAACAAGTCTCTAGATACACCTATACAAAAACGATCAGCATTACGTTTCAATATGAAATATAACATGCGAATGTCCTTACTTATGCCATTGAATTGTTTTTCTCTCTTCCCTACGGGACTGGAGTACAAGGCTGCAGAAGAATAGTTGTTTCTGCCACACACTTCAGAAAGCCTTGCTGCTCCTGCGTGCCTAGCTGTGCCGGAACCCCATCACGAAACTAAAACCGGTCCAAACAAGGCAGGCCGCTCCCTGGAAACTGCAACTGGCCTGGCAGAGCACGGGGCACACCGAGGCTCCCCACAGACAAGGGCTGTGGTCGCCCCCTTGTCATCAGGCAGACACTGCCCTCTGCAGATCTCAGCACAGCCTCTGCCAACTCCATCACGGACAGTGCACTGCCAACTCACAGGTACAACGCGGGTTATCCAGGGAAACCCGCGTTCCTTACGATACATTCCTTCTGGAAACTTCCCTGCAAGTCTCCCTGACACATGGTCAGGGAAGGAAAGCACTCAGGTTACTTAAACCTTGTCGTATTCATAGCAGCACTGATGTTCGTTCATCCAGGGGAAATTCTTTCCAAGTGACTTCAACTATGAATCCTAAGAATCAGGGATTAAGCAAGACAGACCTCTGGGAGAAGGTCACAGTATATTTTTCCAAGTCCCTGTAAAGAATGGGCTTTAGTCAGGCCCCTGGAAGTAACCTACTTCATCGTATTTGTAACAGTGAGATAGGAAGCGCTGCCACTTATGGGCATCCATTGGACCGGGTATTACCTATATATTATTTCATTTAGTGAAGCCAATCTTTTGGCCAAGTCTTAAAATCAATCCTTCCTTTACAAATGAGGAAGCAGGTTAGGTAAATCACAAATCTACCATCTCACCACGGGGTAAGGGCAGAGCTGGAATTTAAAACCAACCAGCCTGTTTACAAGCTCAATATATCATATTCCTACCCCACTCCTTGGACAACCTGGTTTCTGGCCTCCTGGGTAAAAGGACCACCAGTGAGGAAGGAAACACCACTACTAAAAAGAGAACACAAAACCCCATGGCTGTCGTATTTTTCAGGTATCTGCTGAGAAGCCTCATACCAGGCCTAGGGTTAGGTATAAGGGACCTAGTGACATAGGACCTGGCTCCAGCCCTTAATAAGAAGCTCAGCCTACCAGAGCCTTAGATATTTAGACTCCAATGACAGGAATGGAAGAGACCATCAGTCATCATAATGGCTCTAAGTCACAGGGAAAAGCATTTAGTGTGAAGAAGCAAGACGACGTGATTCATTTCAGTTTGGAAATATTTCTCATCCTAAAACCAAACAAGTGACTTTTGGATTTGGCTTGCTTCTCACTAATACATCCCCAATCCATTTGAAAAACACAATCAAGAAATGGCTGCCCTGAAAATCCACACTGTAACAAAGAAGCAAGTCACCAGTAGCAGAACATCTCCTATCACACGCCCATGTACCACGTAAAGACAACCCAGGTGCAGTCGCATTCCCCTTCCCATTTCCTTGTGACCAGAATGGAAAACTATAGACTCACCTCACTCACACAGGCACCTATTATGGACTGTGGGTAAAATGGTCTCGACTTAGGAGGAGGACCACACTCTTAGAACCATGCAGTGAAGCAAGGACTCCACCCAGGCCTTTATATATGCAAATCCCCAAAACACGGCCCAGGGAAAACATGCAGAGCAGCACCAGGAACAGTTAGGGCCAGAGCGAGGACTCCCTGCTCTGATGATGAATAGCCACAAGACCACCTGACCTTGGACCTCGGTACTTCTGGGAAAAACGGGAATAACGCAATCTACCCTAGAGTTATAAGGTTCAGCTCTGATCAAGGACTCAGAAGAGTTCCTATAAGTTATTTTAAAAGTCACTATATTGATTGCTTTCTCATTCTCCCAGGCCTGATCATTTTTACCGCCTTCGGTCTGCCCACCATACTGTTTTTCTTGGGGAAAACAAGACTAGACTACAACTGTCCAAGAGCTATCTGTTCATTTAAAAGTCCTCTACACTAAAGGATACCAGCACTATATTTATAGTAGTAACAGAAAAGCTGGGGAAACTTGAGTTTCAAAGACTGTTCTTACCCCTGAAAAACAAAATACCTTGTACAAAAACTGCCACGAGCAGATCCTGACATGTCTGCAAGGAGACCTCTCTAAAGCAGTCAGCACTTCCGTACAAACTCCTGTTTCTTTAACGTAATTAGATGTCTCCAGAGAGGAAAGCCAAGTACAGACCCAGGCGTCACAGCTTTAAAAAAAGACACCTTTAACATTTTCAGTCCAGCCCCTTTTAAATGTAAAAAGGTAAACCGTACCAAAACAAAATGTAAACTACATTTTCAATTACAAAAAACTCATTAATATAATCTTGGGGAGTAACAATTACACAAAACCACCAAATATAAAGCTTTAAGAATGTTTAAGTAAACTTTTCACAAAAGCCTTGTTGGTTTTTATACTGAGAACCGAGACTGTATGACGAAAAGCAGATGATGTGACTTACTGCCATTCAGAGATGACATCCTAATCCCTTTACAGTTGCCTGCAAAACCTATCATTCTTTAAAAATTAAAATGTTTCCCTGTCAAAGACTTCACCGCTTTTCTCCATGCCTACTATACTTACCCTCAACAACAGGGGCTCCCTGTTTTCAGTTTGCCCTACTCATCTCCAAGGCCATCACCACCAAGCTTGGCTTCAACCCGTCTCTCCTAAGACACCGGTCCAAGTTTGGCCTAAATACATTGTATGGTAGCTCCCTTCTTTAAAAGTCTCCCTCTTGATCTCCATCTTAACCACGCAGCTTCTTGCAAAAAGTAGCCTTTGCAAGCTCTCCCCAAACCCCATTACTCAACAACGCCTACAGAGGGTACCTGGCAAACTGAAGACCATGTGCCTGCTTGCGGGGGACAGCCCCAACCCCAGTGCAGATTACTAGGCCTGTCTTTACCAGACCTGCGGATATTTGAAGCCTATGTGGTACCTCTCCATTTTTAATCAATGGCTCAAAAGTGATTTAAAACACTCCATGCGGGTCACATAAAACAGATGGTCAGACTACATGTGGATCTTGTTTGCGGTCTATAACCTTAACCCTACAGGAGCAGCTGACCAAGATCAAACCTCCAAATGCAACGGCCTTTACCCTAGAGTCACAACTCTCACCCACTGCACCTACGTGTAACACGAAACCGCACCATTTTAAAGGCTTTGTCTTCGTCGCCCCTCCATCTGTCCCTTAGTCAAGGTTCTGTACTTGTGATCGTTTCCAGTTTTTTCTAAGTGGCAACTAGGATCTCAATAACCTGATCCCAAGCCTAGACTCACACTTGGCACACCAAGGCATTCATTCAGGCACACACCCTAAACCGGCTACTTCTAACGACTTCTTTGCTTTGCTTCGTCTTGTGCCCTCACTCATGCTCTGTTCAGGTTCAATCTCATGACCTGGGTTGTATTTCCTCTAAGTGGCTTCAGTGCCCTCCCCCCACACTCACAATCTACCCTCTACATTGAACTCTGATCCACTCCTATCTCAGCCTTCAAAGCCCTCCACAAGTCCACCTCAACCTCAGTTCAAGCCTCACGCGTCCTCACCGTGTCTGACTGTTACAATAAATTTCTGGGCCCAAGATGGAGCACTCTGCCCAGGGTGCCGTATCAGCAAACCACACTTAGAAAACTCCTGTGTTCCTATAAATGCAGTAGAGTCAGCCAACCCCCAAACGCCAATCACGTATTTTCTGTTTGTCTCTTCCTTATTCTTTATTCTCTAACCTATAATAGCTTTTTGCCCTCCACCCCAGTCTGCAGTTCTCCAAAAGGAGACCACCTACATGATGAAATGTTGAATAAAAGTTTGTTTGTACCATCATTGTCATCTTTATTAAGTTTAGATATCATGCTTCAGTCAAACTGGACTCCTTGCTGCTTCCTTAACACGCCATCAGAACTGGACTTCAACGGCAAAAGCACAAACCATTAAAGAAAAGATAAAGTGGACTTCATCAATATTTCAAAGTTCTGCCTTTTGAGAGACAAAGAAATGACAAGCCAAGCCAACAGACTGGGAACACATTTGTAAAACACATACCTCATTAAGGAAGGACTTGGATCCAGAATTCATCAAGAACTCTGGAAGTCAACAGTAAAACTAACTGTAAGGAGGGCTAAAGATGCTACTGTCACTTTACCGAAGAGGTAGAGGTGGTACCCAGGCACATGGAAAGATGCTCAGCAGTGCTAAAGATTAATCACTTGTGACATGCAAACTGAAGCCACAGTGAGGTAAAACGATGTTCCTAGGAAAGTGACTAAAATTTTATTTTTAATTTTTTAGAAAGAGTTTATGTATTTTTAGAGAGGGGGGAGGGAAGGAGAAAGGGAAACATCAGTGTGTGGTTGCACCTCATGCACCTCCTACTGGGGACCTGGCCCACAACCCAGGCATGTGCCCTGACTGGGAATCAAACCAGCAACCCTTTGGTTCACAAGCCTGTGCTCAATCCACTGAGCTACACCAGCCAGGGCAAATGACTAAAATTTTAAATGAAAATTGATAACCATAAAACACTGCTGAGGATGCAGAGAAACTCAGAACACATACATTGCTGATGGGACAGCAAAATGGTGTAGTACTTTGAAAAACTGGCAGTTTCTCATTAAAATTAAACAAGTACTCACCACAAAACCTACCAACCTGATTCTTAAGTATTTACCCAAGAGCCGTAAAAACCTATATTCACACAAAGGCCAGTATGCAAATCGTTTAGCCGCACTACCCAAAGGCTAGAAGTGCCAACTTTCTAACAGGCCACTTCAGAAACAAGCATGGCACGCACACAACGGACTACGATTCAGCAACAAAAAGGCAGGTACTGATACATACAATATGCGTAAATCTTAAAAGCATTACACTCAAAGAAAGAAACCAACACAAAGCGCTAGACAGAATGATTCCATTTATGACCTTCTGGGAAAAAAAAAACTAATAAAAGAACAAAGTTTAGTGGTTGCCAATCACCTGGCAAGGGGGAAGGAGATTAGCTACAAAGAGACGGGAAAACCCTTTGAGGTGATGAAAATGTTGTATATTTATGGTGATGACTATACAACTGTGTAACTATGTCAAACTTAAAACTGTAGATCTAAAAAGGTAGCTTACTGTATGTGTACCTCAATTAAAGCCAAACTCTGAACAAACTGTCCACGGCCTGAAACGATCTTAATGGTCCAAGAAGTCCGTATGTGCTGTTGAAATCCTAGTATGTTTTGAGGTCCAAACTGAACCTCCACAAAATTTTCCTATTACTTAGCCCAGAAGTTGCAAATAGCTGCCCAGAATCCAGCTTTAAGAGTTAAAAAATAAATGTAAAGTTTCTAACAGGAAGATTTTATATGTACATTGGGATTTCCAGCTTTGTTTGAAATACCACCATGCATTCTAGTAAGACAACTGGCTGGAGCCAGGGCTGTAAGCTCATCTCTGCCCTTAACACTTCCAAAGGCTCACACTTAACCGTCTAACTTACTTGGCTGCTCACTTACACCACTTCCTCAGTATGTTCCTAAATCTTAACCCATCTTTTCCTCCTGATTAACTATACCTCTTTGATTTTTTTTTCATTAGCACATTCACTATACCTTTCTTTTAAAAAATTTTACTATTTACTGATTTCAGAAAGAGGAAGGAAAGAGGAAACATCAATTTGATGCTCCACTGATTTACGTATTCAGACTGATTCTTTTATGAGCTGACCGGGGATCAAACCTTCAACTGTGGCATATCACCGCTCTACCCAACTGACTTACCCAGCCAGGGTCCTACACCTTTCTTTCCAGTACAGATCTTTGCACATATTTTTAAAACCCCAACTCAGCCATAATTAGAGATGGTCTCTAAATTATCAGTCTTATTTTTATAGACTCACACAATGCCTTCCAGAGTTAGTGCTCAATGAATTAAACAATGGTCAGTACTCCCGAGCAATTTATATCAAAATGCTACGAAGCAACACTGCAAGTAAAACAAAACTGGTATCAAGGGGAAGTGTTTGAAAACAACAAAAGAAGAACCAAGATATGTAATAAATGTGGTTTCCTCATGTTTATGACTTGAGTTCTCAAATTCCATTTACTATAGTCTATTAGTTACAACTGAAAATTACAAGAAATAGAATCTTTGAAACAGAAAATATCCCCACATAGTACTTAAAGAAAAGGTGCTAGAGAGTTGCTTTTGCTAGGTTTACTTTAAATATCCTAGAAATGAGGAATTACCGGTTTCAAATTAAAGAATTCATGAATGCAAAATAGAATCCCTGTAATCTAGTCAGTGTATATACCAAAGGATTTAAGTCACTGCAAGAAATGCTCAATAAACACGTTGCCTTGACGATGGCAAGATAAATTAGCCAACTCCTGCAATGGGCATCCACAAGGCTGTCTGACCCACAGGTCCGGCACTAGGGCGCTGCTGAGAAGGATGAGGCCGGAACACAACCCCTCCCCACACTTTCAGTAATACAAAAAGGAACGACAAAATTTAAGTCAATGTTTAAGTTTGTAGCAAATCTGTCCACTTTATTTTGAAATTCAATATTGATAAAAAGCACCTATGAAAACAATGTGGTTAGTTTCTCACTATAAACTATGGATAATGAAGACATTCCTATCTCAATTACTTAAGAAGTTAACTTTTTAAATGTCTTTGATATTTTAAATGTTATCTGATGAGCTGTGGATGCATTCAAATGTGGGAAGTCTCCGAAGATTAACACTGCCCAAGGTCTGTAAGGGTCTCTTCTCAGCCCTGAGCTACATCCAAAACTGTCATGTAATAATCAGAGGCCTTAAATTTATAGTTAAGATTAATGAGCCAAAACCATGCTGTGCTTGCTGGTAAGGTTAATGCAAATCATTTTGTTATCATCAATCATCAATATGCTGTTAACCATAACCTGCATTAACAGAAGCAATGGCCATGTCTGGTCCCCTGGGACTTACAAGTTCCACCGCACACTGCCCACTTTAGACCATGGAACACAATCCAAAGAACACCTGGCTGAGGTGAAGCAGTAAAAACATTCAAGGTATCTAGAATCCACATCAAAGAGGAAGACTGAAGGGAAAACTGGCCACCCATCCTAGATAATAAAGGAAGGTGACAGTGAACCCAAAAGGCATTGTGGAGCAGTCTTATTTAACTAACTTTGCTCTAGAAGAATTAGAAATGGTTAAAGAGATAGTTTAGCTTAGCATTTCTAACAGAACTACTAAGCTGTCTTCTAAAGTCATGTCTTCTTTAACGTTATCTGAGCAAAGGGATGACCATTAAAATTTCTGAAAAGAGAATCCGAGTGTTTGTAAATACTAGCACTGAAAAAGGTCAGTGTAGAATGCTTTCTGGCTTTTTGGGTTCTGGCAAAATAAACTGATTACAGGACTTATTTCTTTCAACTTCCACAGTCTAAGGTTCTACTGCACTCGCTGGAGGCCTTCTTTCCTGATCCCTGTTGCAACAAAGGCAGCTCTACTATTTTAAGTCGCAGGTGAGACAGGCCTCTTCAGAGTATCTTCCAAACATTTCCCAACATTATAGAGAAAATTCCCACTTTCTTGTTCTTGCATTACACCACGGGACTCATTTCATGGTTGTGATACCCTATGTGAACAAGGGAAACTACAGCCACTATAGTATTCAGTTGCCAAATCTATAAAACAAAGGGGTTGAAGAAAACAAGTTTTAAAAACCATGCCTTTGCCAATAACATCGATGATTAAGGAACTACCAGCCTCAAGAGCTACCTTTTCGGTGAAGATGTCTGACCAAATACCTTTCTTTTTTTTTCCCCCCTCCAAATACCTTTCTTAACATTAACTCCAAAAAACAAGCAGATAATGCCATTTAATACAGGATAAAATTTTAATCAATTTAAATGTAACCTAAAATATCAATTCAGCATGTAAATTAGTCCATAGGAGCAAAATCAGATACTTGTAGGAGCACATGAACTCCTTTACGCTACTAGGCATCATTTAGTAACAACTATCTACGTTAAAAAGAACGTCAGTAGCCTGAAATACTCTTTAATTTGCCCAGTTAACTCTCCTGAGTCACATACTATTAGAACCATGCTTCAAAGTATATTTAAATTCCAACTACACACACATTTAAATGTCCTTAAATGTTTATATATTTTTAAAGGTGGTGGGATAGAAGAAGGGTGTCCAGACACTAATGAGTACAGTATTTAGTCTTCAAATGAAAGGAAGTGATTTATTACAGACCCTTTCATGGGTCACACCAAACATTTTATTTATGGTTTAGAAAGAGTTTTTCACTTGTCTACTGCCTGTTACAGGAAATGGAAAGTCAAATGCACATTCTAACACACTGTACTAGTTATTTTGTACACTGCATAACATATCCAACACTAAAATCAAGACCAAGATCTACAATGTAGTATCATTCCCCACGGTCTATTTAATACAAATAAACATTGTTTTAGAGACCAGAGTGCTAAGAATACTTGCCAAAAATGTGGTTAGCTGTTACCAGCCTTATGAAATGAACTTTAGGATGAAGCTCTACTTTCATTAGTCTTTTTTGGGAATCCAATTTTGAATCAAAACTACATACTTTATCCCATCAGATCATCCTGATTAACCTAACAAAGTGCTAAGCTATGTTTTTTTACAATATTGCTTTGATGACTACTTTATCTAAGGAGTAGTTCTGTAGGAAGACACTAAAATATGTAATCAGAGTATACTTACAATTAAAAAACAAAAGAAGCCCCACAGCTGGGAAGAGAAGAACACTTAAAGAGACTAGAACAAAGATATCAAAGTGCTTTGGCCAAAATTAGTATAAATAGACTTTATTGAAGTCAGTGCCTCTGTACTGAGACAGAAGATTGTGTCTACATAAGCACAAGTTGTAACATTTCACAACTTCTAAAAGGAATGTCAACAATTACAACGATCATGCATACCATGGTCGATAATCACATTTTAGAAGCATTTTCAACCATTTCTAAAGAAATGCTTATAACATTGTTATATATAGAACTACTTTCAATAAACTGCAAAACATTGATCGACTTTTCCAGTATGAGCTACAGTGTCAACACAAAAGGGAGGCATAAATGTTTAATTTATGAAATCAGAATGGAATATTTACTGTAAAGAAAAATTAAAAAGCTTTCAAATAAAGGCCATTATTGAACCAACGTGAAGAGCACAACTTGAACTTTTCAGTTCGTTCATCTTTTAAAGCTGTCCTCTGAATAACTTCAGTTCTAAGCATTGAATTCAGTACTGTGAATATTCCTTGGATTGAAGTTTGGCAATGATGCGGTCCAACTGTCTCTTTGCTTCACACTGTGGGAAATTGCTCATGTCATAATATTGAGGGGCAATTTTCACCAACCTGTCCGGAAGGAGGGAAAAATTACCAAATTAACATTTAATTAAAGTTCTGGAGTTGCTAATAGGATAGGCATTACTCATTAACAAACTGATTGGCTAAGGCAACATTAAAATTATAAATGCCTAACCCACGTAAACACCGCTGTTAGCAACGTGTAATTTTAATGAGCTATAAATTTTCTGATGTTGGACTTTCCATAAACTTAAGCTCAAAAATTTATAAAACTCTTTTATTTATATTAATAGAAAGTTATTCATTCACTCTAGAACATCATTTTGACCAATCTTTCCAAGGTTACATAGTAATACAGGTTATATATAAGAAACATCTTGGTATTCAAATGATTGGATCTTCTCATTTTAAAGTTTAATAACTGTAACTCTATACTCTAAATACACTTGACTGAAACCTTTTTAATGTTTAGCCATACAATTTTTTCTCAACAAAGCATGTAAGATAAAATGGTAATGTCCTTTACAATTTGTGTCAAAAGTCATAAATCAGTGTAGGAAAGAAGCCTCACAATATACAGCAAGTGACATCAACTAAATAAGTGCTTTCAGCCCCACCATTCTTGGCTGATGTTCCCCATCCTAAGTTATTGAATGGATTCTGGGTGGGGGTGGGGAGGGCACCACACACAAAGGGTTGAGGAAGAGCTAATTTTGCTTAAAATAACAACCAGTTCTAATTACATTTTGTAAAATCAAATATGCTAAGATACAAAGACAGGCATAATTTTTATGCGTGTTTAGCTCCCAAAGCACCAACATATAAATAATAAATAGTTGAGAGCCAATTATAATGAAACAGACAGAATTATAAAGACTGATTTCTGAGCAACCTAACAATAGCCAGAGGGGAGTGGGGAGAGAATAGTGGGGAGAGGGGTTTTCAGGAGCTACTATAAAGGACACATGGACAAAACCAAGGGGGAGGGTGGAGGCAGGGGAGGGAGTTGGGTTTGGCTGGGGTGGAGTGGAGGGATGGGGAGAAAAAGCAGACAACTGTAATTGAAGAACAACAACAACAACAAGTTAAAAAAAAAAGACTGACTTCTGAAACCAGTGAATTTGAGTTAATCACAACAGCAAGAGAATGACTCTAAAACACACTCTTGATGCTAGTCAATTGTAGCTTTATATATTTGGTCCCAAAGCCTGCCCATGCTCGCACCAACAATCCCACTGTCCTCTCGGCAAAGCAAAGATTGTAAGAAATCAATCATACCACCAGGTCAAAGCCCCTAATTTCAAACGGAAGTATATAGAATACCAAGTTCCTCTATGAGGGAAAGGAAGAATGCCTATCCTGTAACCAAGATTCCATTCTGAGCAAAATTCTAACAAAAACTGATGAACAAAAGGTGTTGCTTACCATTCTGGCTTGATATCTGTACACGTCCGAATGTAATTCTTTGTTGTAAGAACGAACTCATTATAAAGCACCCATTCAGGCTTGTGGTCAAGAACAGTTGAGGGATGCAACTGAACCACCTGGTTATCTTTCACAGTTAGATAATGCCCTGTTCGTTCTAAATGTGCCACCTGAAACCAAAACCAAGTTAAGTTAATATAATGCTTCCGATGCGCTAGTTACAAAAGAGAAGTGGTGTAATGCTACCTACATATATAATTAGAACACAGAGGCCCCACCTTTTGCTTTTTATTCCATGGCTATACTTATTTATCACTGCCTGGTAAGAAGCAAGGATGAGTTAAGTATTGCAGGCCAAATCCAACTCACTGCCTGGGCTTGCAAGGCTTGTCAGATCTTTAAATGACTGGGGGAGAGGATAATAGAACAAATTTGGTACTACATAAAAATCACATAAAGTTCAAATTTCAGTGTCCGTAAGTAACATTTTATTGGGCCACACGTTTGTCCAAGGTTGCTTTCGCACTAAACGGGCAGGCAGAGTTGAGTAGTTTCAACAAGGACCCAACGGGCCCACAAAGCCTGATAAATATACTATCTGGTCCTTTCCCCTGCCTTAGGCTATTTCAGTGGGTTCTTTAGCACCAGGTGACAACTATGAAGTAGATGAACAATTACTAGAAGATTCATATTTAAGATTGAAAAATAAAAAGCAAAAAAACCTAGAAGGCAGAAAAGTACCTAAAAGACATAACGAAGAAAACTGATGCATGTGCATCTTGTCTGTATTTCTTCTATCTATAATCAAACACATCGATGGCTCTCATCGACGTTTTTAATATTTAATTAACAAATGCTAAAGCAGATAACCACATGCCCTTTCTATTTCTAAAACTCTAATAACATAAAGGGCGTACGTAAATAGCCCTGGCTGGTGTGGCTTAGTGGCTTGCACACCAGCCTGCGAACCCCAAGGTGGCTGGTTCAATTCTGGTCGGGACACATGCCTGGGTTGCAGGCCAGATCCCCAGTTGGGGGCGCACAAGAGGCAACCAACAAATGTTTCTCTCCCTTTTTATCGCCCTCCTCCTCTCTAAGAATAAATAAAAAATATTTTTTAAAAAGTGTCTGTAAATTATTAATAAAAATGATTAACAATTACTAATAATAAAAAATGAACTCAATTCCAACCAAATATTTAGTAAGTAACCAGGTATTATCATCTATGCCCATTTTCTAACAAACTTAAACCTTGAGAATTAGAAATCCATACTGCTTGAATATGGCTTTGTTCATCAAAAGCAAATTTAAGAACATGTCAAAAAGAAACTACTGTACACTAGTACCTAAGAATATAGTTAGCTAGTACATAAGAATATAGTTAGGAGTCTGGAGAACTTTCATACTTTACTGTTTACCTAGTTCTAATAAGCATAAGATCTTATAATAAAATGGTGCAATAAACATTCTTATAGTTATTTTGATTACAAATACAAACAAGGCACCAATCTGTTAACTTTTATTTCAGTGCATTTAGGTCCATTCTATTTATTGAGCTGATAATAGTCTTAAGGCCAGCCACATCTTGCTAGACAGACATAGAAAAGAGAATGAACAAACAAGCAGGATACAGAATGATGATTAAAATCAAACTCAATTTCAACCAAATATTTAGTAAGCATACCAAGTAATAAATTGATTTTTAATTTTTATCACCAGAAAATTTGAGTTTGTTAAAACAATTTTCAATCTCTTAAATGTTCAATTCCTATAACCTCCAATGTAACACACTTAAAAGTAAGTAAAACATTTTAAAATTGTTTTTCATCTTTATTTTTTAGCTCAAAGACATTTTTGGCCTTTGTAACACTCAACTTACTTACAAATACCAATGATTACCTATAGAAAACTGTGAATGAAATACACCTGAGTATTTGAATTTTGGGGTGATTAGGTTCTACATAGAGATCCACTTAGATAATTACTTCCTTTTAGTAGTCTGTTAAGATGTTCTGTCTGTAATAAAGATCTAGATTCAAGGAAACTTTAATCCATTTATCAAAAGTGTAAGAGTTAAAATTTATATTGAGGAAATGGCTGCTAATCTCACCCAAAAATGGCCAATATATTCATTTGTTATAAAAAACACTCCATTAATAAAAAAGTAATCCTAAAATTGATTTCTACCTAACTAAATTGTAAAACTTGTCATTTAGGGACTTTGTTATTCATTAGACACATAAATGTCTTAGTATATTAGTTCATCCAAGAATCCAGATACAACATTTAAGATCAATTTTCACAGGTTTTATTAAACTGACTTTTTTGTTTTAATGGATTCAAAGGGCTGTTATAGAAAGCAAACAGTTTTATATAAATATTTATTACGTATTTCTGTGTTATCCACCTACCTGCATAAAATACCCAGTAACCAAAGCTTTTCGTATATTAATATAATAGTCCCTGCTTGTAAAGTCAGTACTTCGACGAGGCAAATTAAATCTGTCCATAATTCGTGATAGCTGCTGGCGTACATTGTCTGCTGACATCAGAGACCTGTAGTTAATGAAGTTGTCATAACACCACTGAACCGATTCATGATCTACAAAGTTGAAGAAAGGGGGGAAAAGGGGACATGAATCATCCAAACAGGTGTATTATCCAATTAAAAAGGAAAACTGTTACAAAGACTAAGCTAAATAATCCAGAAAAGGGATTTACCCAAATCATCCCAAAAAATGAATCACAATGTTACCAACTTTCCTAAAAATCTGTAGTGAAGATCAAAATAGGAAATAACACTAGGGTTTTTGGCTATTAGATGACAAAACAATGATTCTAAATAAGCCATTTTTTATGACTTATTTTACCCATAAAACCTGACTGTTTTCAATTGATGGTCTAAGAAGGGGCGGGTGGAAGAACTTTAGTACAATGCCATGTCTCATATCTTCAAACAAAAGACATCCTTAGATCAGCAATTTTCAACCTTTCCCACCTCATGGCACACACAAACTATTTACTAAACTTCTGTGGCAGAACAACTATTTTTTTCTGATCTGACAAAAAAAAAAAAAAAATGTGTAATTCATTCACACTGGGTGGCTATCATTTGCTGCTGTCATTTTTTGCTCTGACCATCTAAGGGGAAAGAAGTCAGTGCCCCTGACTAAATAGCCAAGTGCTGCATGTTTTAAAACTTTACAGCACACTAGTTGAATATTGTTGCCTTAGATTATCAAATTCAATTTAAAAGTTACAACAGTCGCCCTGGCTGGTGAGGCTCAGTGGATTGAGCACCGGACTTCGACCTAAAGGGTTGCCAGTATGATTCCCAGCCAGGGCACATGCCAGGGTTGTGGGCCAGGCCCCACTGGGGGGGTGGAGGGATAGGGGGGTGGGAAAGGCAACCACATATTGATGTTCCTCTCCCTTTCTCCACCCCCCAAAATATTAAAAAAATAAAATAAAAAATAGAAGTCACAACAGTGTATTTTAAATGACTACTGTGTATTTTTCCTTAATTATGCCTGAGGTAGAGCAACCAAAACTTAAAAGTATCTTAAGTTTTATTGTTACCCATGTACCTCTTAGTGGTAGATAAATCCAAGTGACAATTTTTACAAGGATTTCTTGAACCCTACTCATATGTTTAATAAGCAAGGCTTATATTTAAGCACTTCCAAATAACTTTACTACAGACATTGAGTATCAAAGAATTTCTCCATTGATAAATCCTTGACAAGATTCCCACTAACCTAGTGTTGCTAATCTAAGAGTTTTAACTGTAGAATAATGTAAAATTGACAGTGACATCTTTATGTACCAAAGACAATCACAAGGAGACCCTTTGAAAAATATACCTAAGAGGGTCATTGTGAAATGGGGGGAAAGGCCTTAAAAATTGAAACTGTGTCGATCCTTCTCCTGCCACTATGATATACATTAACTTTTGGCACGTTCTTTTCTTCTTGGTTTTAGAATTCTACCAACTATGTACATTTCTTTAGTAGCTTTTCAGAGGAACAACAGGTATATTAATAAATGTTGACCTATTTCAAAATGAAGCCACATTTTATAAACAGAATGGGTGGGTACTTGGGGTAGTAAAATGGTACTTTAAATTGAAGAATCAATGTGTTAAAGCATCCATTAATTAACACATCTAAAATGAGAAATAAAAGGTACCCATCTGAACTTACATTTAAAACAAAGCACTGAATTATCCTCAAGAGGTGAAACAGAGAGAAGTATGCTTTAGAGATATTTTTGCTTATGCTGATGTTCTGTAAAAAGCTAAGGCAATGAAAATGTCGAAGCTGACAATAAAAAAGGGAACTTTTGGAGTAAAGCTTTTCTAAGGTTTTCAAGTTTTACAATACACCAAAGAGTACCAAAGAACCCAACTTTAAGTTGTCAAGATAGAACCACCAGACATTATTTATGTAAATTTGTGAGAAGTAATTTCATAAATGGGAGGGATAAAAATCCAAAAACAGGAACACTGTATTAAAATAATTCTAGGTGTGCCCTGACCAGTATGGCTCAGTTGGCTGGGTGTCGTCCCACAAAGCTAGAGGTGGCTGGTTGATTACTGGTCAGGGCACATGCCTGGCTTGCAAGGTTTGGGGTCCCTGATCAGGACGTGTAGGACAGGCAACCAAATGATATTTCTCCCTCACATCAATGTTTTGCTCCCTCTCTCTTTCTCCTTCCTTCCCTCCCCCCCCATCTCTATAAAAATAAATAAATAAATGAATAAATGAAAATAAATATCCCAGGTATGTATTTCTTACCAGTACAGTAACCTACACTTAAAATCTAAAGCCAAACAATTTCAGATTGAAAATTAAGGCATTACGAAATAACTAAAGTCTACTTGATTTTCAAGTATTAAGTGAATAGGATTAAGATAAATATTAGCTTTTAATATAACCATTATATCTAATGAAATATATCCTCCTGACTAATCAAAAATGTACTTGTTTTCAAATATACTTATTATTTCAATTAATAACAACAGTGTCATTTAGAAATCAGTAGTGAAAACATTCCAGATTCAACTGAGATATGAAATGTCCAAATAGATCTAGAAGTTTGATCTTAGTGCCAGTGAGTGGATACCATTATTCTAGCACACAAGACTTTCTCTTACTGCTAGTCCTTTTTAAGACTAGGATAAAGCTTTTGTAGATATCTACTGATCAGTATTTTCATAGGAAGCTCCCAAGTATAAATATGTGCAAAAAGAACAAGCATTATTTAGTAATGCTGTCAAAATTTTAAATAGTAAGTTCCTAATTTCAAACAGTGGATTGTCACATTTATATTTAAAATCAAAATACAGTACCAACATCAATCCCAAATTTCATTTTGTAACAAAATTATGAAATCCAAATATACTGCTGTGCTAGTTATCAAAAGCTTCAGTGACAAAATAATACAGTCTTATTTTAAAAAATTAAAAGTGTCTTGCAAGAATAATGGTTTAAAGAAACCACCTGCTCTTTTAGAAATCTTAATTCCCACTTAAAATATCCTTTAATGCTATCAAAGGATTTGGGGAACCAAGATGGAAGTGAACTTGCACTTCTCAAGGCCTTCCCCTTTACAGCAGTTGTCAGCCTGTGAGTGAGTGATGTGTCTGATGGTCATACACAGTAAAAAAATCTGTGTGACAGTTTGGCACACAACAGGAACAGATTTCCCAAACTGTCCTATGCTACCAAGGTCAGTCTTTAATATTATGCATTTCCAATACCTGAGGCATAAGAGGGATAAAATAAATGTTCTGAAGCAAACTATGTACTGACCTTCATCTCTTGGATTCTCAATCACTTTTCATTTACCCCCCCCTTATCTGCCCCAACTTTCTTACACTTTGGCAGAGAAGGGTCCCACACCTTTTCTCACCTGGTATCATTGATTCTATTTATCTCAGACTAGGATTCACAGATAGTATACAGGTGTGCAATACCTTGGCTGCTATGCTCTGTGTTCCACACATTGGCCCTCTAGCACTTTTTGGGTGGACCCTGAGATGAACCAAGTCACCACCACTCCTATAGAGACATGTCAAAGTCAACAGACTATTTTGGAAGTCTAAGTAGAATTGTTATGAGACAAGAGAAATGAGTTACAAATAAACCAAAAGGTGTAAAACGTGAACACCAATGTTATAAATTCAAAAGCTTACTAGCAGAACCACAAACTTAAGAGTGAGTGAGAACCCCACATTTCTGGCGAGGGCGATAATGCGGGGCTGTCTTTGACTCTACTATCATCCATCCAACAGGTTAGCCTACCGATATGTGGAAATCAAACACTTTCAGAAACCGTTATATGTATTTTTTCATTTTTCCTCTTAAGTTTTCCTCTCTCTTAATTTTATAAATGGTGCATTTCACCAACAGCATCTAGTGAGAACTTGATTATTACTGTTTCCTTAATTTCAAATAACTGAAAAATGCTTTTGTCATTAAATTTTGATGAAAACATGATTTGAAGCTAGAATATCATGTAGCTGTAGCATAAATCACCGAATCATCTTTCTACTGGTAGTATTTAGGTAGTTTCCCTTTAAAAAAAAAACCATCAAAAATAATTCTTAATCATATGAAAATCCTTAATCATATCTGTGTCCACAAAATACTGTAAGATAATTTCTGGGTCTAAAGGTGTGTATGTAAGGTTCTTGATAGCATAAATTCCACTGCTTTTCACAAAGGCAACAATTTATATGCCCACCTCTGTTCTATGACTGTTCAATTATACAGGTAAGAAAATGGTAATTCTCAATAACAATGTATTTCTTGAAAAGGTGGGCTTTGCCCCTCTTGGGAATTTACAGACCACTTATAGCCTGACTAAGTAACAGTCATTTATATTTGTTGCCCACTTTTCTATTTTGTTAGTAATTATGTAAAAGCTACTTATTAGTAGAAATATTAAAGATCCTGTAAGTGATACAAAACTATTCACACAAAAAATATAAAATGTGCAGATACAAACAGAAGGAAATATATAAAAATCTGTATTTGAGAGTAAAATTTTATATAAGTATTTCATTAAAATTTCTTTTTTCATTTACTGATTTTAGAGGAAGAGGAAGAGAGAGCCTAAAATGGGGGGGGGGGGGGGGAGGAGAGCAAGAGCAGGGGAGAGGTCAATTTAGCTGTTCCATTTATTTATTTATGCATTCATTGGTTGATTCTTCTATGTGCCCTGACCAGAGATCAAACTTGCAACCCTGGTGTATCGTGTAACACTTAACCAACTGAGCTACCAGACCAGGGAGGGACAAGTATTTCATTTCTATCACCCTGTATTTTCCAGCTTTCTATAATTGGTGCCCTCTCTCTATTATAAAGGCAAAACTTAAAAAAAAAAAAAAAAAAGATCATCAATTTCTATCTTAAATGCTAGTCAGGAGTTTTTTCTAAAAAGACCTCCTGGCTTTCTAGTGTAAAGTCACAAATAAATGAAAGTGAGATAAAGATAAATATATGCATGTGACATTTAGACAAAAGAATGCCATCAATCTGTTTCTTCACACTTACTTTGTTTAAAAGCATGGTAGACATTCAGCAGTGTCAGATGATCTCCATCTATGTGGGCAAATCTCATCTTGGCCTCATCCGCGGCTTTCTTGGCCTCCGTGGGGCGAACAAAACACTGTGGGACTAAACAAGGTTGGTATGGGCCCAACACAAACGCCCATATCGATGAGTCACGCATTCACAGATAGAGGAACAAGGCCTAGCTAGGTCAGTTCACAGAGCATAGGGCAGGGCAGGATGGCCTCCAACTGCATCTTGGACTGTTTACTACCTTGATTTGGTACATCAACACCTAACCACATCTGTAAGACAAGAGGGTTTCAAAGCTACACAATACCTGATTATTTTAACTAGATCTGAAAGTAGGCATCGAAACAGCTATTCTGAAGGCCATCAAGATACTAGAAAGCTCAACTTATTTCAAAAACCAGTGCTGATAGCTCTACCAATAACCAGAATTATGGTGTCAATAGCCTGTTAGCTATATGCAATTTTTCAAAAGGCCATCCACTAAATCCACTGAATGGCTATGAAAGTTATGAAACTACACCTGCCCACTGCAGGGCTCAAAACAACTTTCCAACCAGTCTACTGCCACATTTCTATTGTAATTTTTTCCCTAGTGCTGTGGCTATTACCAACTGGTGGGTATCACTATTAGCACCGGTGAGCAGAAGCATATGCAAACATAAAAAATATCATGAAATCTTGGGTTTTGATGATAGCAGTAGTGGTGGAAGGTTAAACCGCCTCTGAGTTAAGAAAATTCATAAAGGCTGAGGCTATTCAGCCCAGTTTTCCAGCATTTTAATAAAAAGATTAGTAAATAAAGTCCCAAGTTTAAAAAAAAAACCTGTTATTAAAATCAAAACCTCAATATAAAAGCAAAATCCAGTATTTAAAAAGTTGACAATTAGTCTGAAACAGTTATTATTTCAAGGGTCATAAAAATATTTAACTACAGTATTTGTTTAGAGCCTCAATATTAATTCACATAAACTTTAAGTTGTTACAAAGCGTGCACTACATTTTTTGAAATACAACTTTCCTTAATTCACTTTTAGCAATTCCATAGTCATAAAAGCAATATGAAAATAAAAATACTTAACAGCTTGGGACTTTGTCAACACATTTTAAAGCTGTTAAAACCTTGCAATTCAAAAAATCATAAATTATCAGTTCAGGTAGAAAATAATGGGAATAATCGACAATGAAATCATATACAGAATCAAATTACTCTTTCCCATACAGTTTCCCCTTTAAAAAGATGCCAAAGAAGCCAGAGAGAGACAATGACACATGATCACAGTAAATATTAAGTCTTGCTTAATGTAACTGAAGCAAGGTAATTTCATTGAAGTACAGAAACCTCTCATAGTTGTGGAAGTTAATGTGAACTAGCTACCAGTTAGTGGGAATAAGTAGCACTCCATGTGACCTCTGATTTACACTATAAATCACAAACTATTTAAGTGGAAAACATTCCAATCACAGCAATCTTTTTGTTCCATGACTTCTCCCTCACCTATCGACATTTCCCCCCACAAATGCCATGCTTAGTAACTGCTGCACATAAATATTTACTCCATTAACATGCTGAAGATGATGACCAGTAAACCCTGTTTTCAGAACTCCTATTACAAATAAGACACGTAGTTCTGGAAGATTTCAACTGCATCACAATGACCAATTTTTTAAGGGACTAATATTCTCAAACAATGGTAATTGTATGCCTGACAAGAGAACTAGGAAAAATAAAAACTGGGTAGGTAACAAATAAACACACGTATAATCTGTTAACTATTGCCCTATACTTTCTCTAAAAACTAAAATCTTGACATAAGCACACTGGGAGAATCTAACAAACAACATATAAGAAAGGCAGACAACAACCTACCACCACCTCCGCAAGTGAAACTACAATTTAATTAAAATGATTCGATACACTGCCCTGCCCATCTGCTCTGAGTCTGATCAGTCATAACTCTGCAAAAAAAACATTTTAGCTACTTCTTAGATTAAAAAAAAAAAAAAAATCACACCATTAAAACATATACCATACATCTAAACTAGGCCAAAATTTTTTTATTTAGAAAACTTTCAATTTGTTTGATTCCATAAGATTTTGAATTATTTGAGGCATTAAGTTATAATTAAGACTGATAAACCATTCTGCGACTGAAAGGCAAATTCTCCCCAGTACTAAGACTAGTATTATAGAGTACTTCAATGGTCAATAAAAACTTCTGTTTCGCTAAAAGAATCAGCATACATTTTTGTATGTTAACAATATTTCTTTTTGGAAAATGTAATTTCCAAGTTACTACTTCATTTGTAGATTAAGTTTTACTGCTACTAAACAGCACTACTTATTCAGCTTAATTTCCAATTTTCAATGTTAGCAATTTTCTCTTATGTGTGTTTCTCTTATCAAGCGTCTGTCTTCCATGGTAGAAGAATTATCAGGTTAGATTTTAAGCCTAAATTATATATTGCTACTTCTATTTGATACTAAGCTTGAAATTCATCTCTGACTGCCACTAGAACATATTTACATGCGTAGAAAAAGCCTACTTTAAATGACATTTGGGGTTTATCTCATGCTGACCTAACAGTGCGAAGTGCCAGAACAAAGTTTTTCTTGTACTGTCAGTAATACACCGCAAAACTGACGGGCCGGCCAAAACCACAGTTACAGCTGTGTTCAGACTTATTTTTTCTTATTTCAATTTTTATTTGCACTGAAGAAAGCCAATGTTCTTACTATATTTTGTGCACAATGACGGATTTTACTTTTCTAAATACTATGTCATTATGAAGCTATTTACAAGATATTTAGGAAACAAAATGAGTTCCTTAAAACCAGCTATAAAATCTACTATCATACTAAATATTAAAAAGCAAAACCAAAAGCGAAGTCCACCCAAACTTTGAAGAGCTGGGTTTTTTTTAGTTCTTTTCCCTCTATTACCTGACAACATAGCAGTAATAGATAGGACCTCATTAGAACAGTTGTAGTCACAACTTGCAATAACCATTTTAGCGAGCTGTGGATCTAGAGGAAACTCTGCCATCATGGATCCCAATTCAGTCAGATCTCCATCATCATTTAGAGCAGCCAGATAATTCAAAAGTTCTAGGGCTCTCATCAGAGTTTCAGGAGCTAGGGGGAAAGGCAATCTATTAGACAAGCTGCCTCCAACAAGCAAAAATGAGACACAATACAAACTATTATAAGAGACCTTGTTCTTCAGTCTATAGTGAACCAAACTGAAACTCAAATTGTCACCAAATTCAATTAGAGATCCAGCAAACAATGAATCATACAGAATTACAAAAATTTCCTGTGTAGTAGTTAAAATGGTCATCTTCGTAACTGTTAATTCAACAATGTGTTCAGCTAACATTTTCCCCCTCAAATTCCTCATATTTTCATTAATTCCCAGAAAAATTTAGTTATTCTGAAGGGGAAAATTTTGATGCACGTAACTGACACTCTCCTAGTTTTAATGCTAACACACAGGACTTATTTTGATGCTTACTGGAAGAAAAAAGTAAAATGTTTTTATACATGTACTAAATAGGATACAGAGAAAGACAGCCAATTTTGGTTAAAAGGTTTGATGAAATATGCTGAGAATTCATACCTGGTGGATCCATAAAATCAAAATGCACCAAATCATCAATACCAAGTTTCTTCAACTGTAACACAACTGATCCTAAATTAGAACGCAAAATCTCAGGATAGGTGTTATCCTAGCAAAAAACAAAAATGTTCTGTTAAATATTCCTTAATCCTCTTGCTCCAGGAAACAAAATATTATCTGGTTCTCTGCCTCCTTAGCTAGTTACTTTGGCATTACTTCTACACCACTGACTCAAATGAGAAAAATACTTGTAGAGCAGACTTGAAAGGAATCAAACACCTTCTGTGAACCATCTTCATAGAGTTCTAAGTGGTACTGCCGCTGTCCCCTCAACTTCAAACTGCACTGGTAGATTACACCACAATCTGACTCAGGAAAAAAACTAAGCGGTTTATGGTACCAAAAAGCATTATGAAATAAATAAAGCAATTTTCTTCTGGTACCAAATTCAGTTTAACCTTCCAAATACACAGGAAAAATACAGTAATCCCTTACCTGCATTTCTGTTTTATAAGCTTTCTCCGTGTAAAGTCTGAAGCATTTCCCAGGTCTGGTACGCCCAGCTCGACCAGCCCTTTGTTGGGCTGAAGCTTTACTAATAGCTGTCACCAAAAGGGACTCAACTCTGATTCGAGGATTGTACACCTATTAAAGTGAAAATAACATAGTGATTTTTTCTTTAAGTAAACACAAAACTGTGATTTACCAAAAGTACCCAAAGCCCACCGTTAATCCCCAAATAAACACAGTATTGATGACCACAAATTACATTACCACAGAAACAGAATCTGTCATTCTAAGCCTTAATTTTTTTCCAGATGTTCTGAGCCCATCATTATGAAAGACTCAAGCTAACATGGAAAAGCTCTTATTTAACACACAGATAATCTTTACTCTTTCTAATTTAAAATAATTTCAGTTCTACCACTTTTACCATACAATTTTATACAGTGAATATAGTGCTGAAGGCTTTTGCCTGAAAAGAACCTGTTAATTCCAACACCTGATGTTCAGTGGGCCTCAAGAAAAATATTTTAAACTTGGTCCAGAAGAAGTCAGTTACATGCTTTCAGTTTAAAAGGAAAGTTTTCCATCAAAAACATGAATACTATGTACACAAATTCTCTCAATCATACCTACAAAATATAATCTAAGATCTCTGAATAATAAAGCATACAGTATTTACTGAGTAGTCACCTCATTTGGCAAAAGTGCTTGCTATTCAGTACAGTTAGGCTCGAGGTTAACATAATGCCTTTTCTCAAATAGTGGACTGTAAGTATCACATACTAAAAACTCTAATGTAGTTGCATAAGTAACTGATCTGCAGGGATGGTAGTCCTATACTGTTATTACTATGCCCATATTCCTTAAATAAACATACAAACCAAAACACTCACCATTATTATATAAAAACAAAGAAAATACAAGCTTAAAAAGAGATAAAGAAAAAAAAGCCAAAGATTAAACATTAAACATGGGTTTAATTTGTGCGAGCCAGCTAGAACACAAAGGGTTCATACTGCAAAGGTCTAAAAATGATAAATAGAAAAGTAATTATAAAGATTAAATTTCAGCCAATAAACGAGTAGGTGGTAACTACTGTTAAACTAACACTAATTTATAAATTACATGACTATCATATTAAAATATGTACCTTTTGTTTTGCAAATCCAGGATCAATCACAAATACCACACCGTCTATTGTCAAAGATGTCTCTGCAATGTTAGTTGACACAACTACCTGTTTAGAAATAAACAGTATAAAAATTGTATTGTAAGTCAAGTAAAATCCAAATGACAGAAAGATTAACTATTAACTTTCACTAATACTGAATTTCAATCCAGTAAATTAACCTGAAATAAGGCTTGATCTTCAATGGCCAATACTATAAAAAAAAACTAATATTTAAGAATTCAATATTTCATTTACCTCATCATAGCAACTTCCTTTTTCAATAAAAGCTAGTCCATTTTGATTACTCGAAGAGGACAGTATAAAAAGAAAAATATCAATAAAGCAATATAAGCTTACCTTACAGAGTACCTCACTGACAGAACACTCCTTGTTTAACACCCAACTCCACACATTCACATCTTTCAGTGTTTTCAATGGAAAATTTTCTATCACCAAATCTGAACTCAATATATTAAACAAAACAACACATGGTTGGGGTGCAGGGGAATCTCAAATTATAATCCAAGAACAGGAAGACATGACAATCGAATATAGATGTTTGGTAAAGTATAAAAATCTCGAGGAGGATGACATGTAACATGTCACTGCACACAAAGCAATTATGAAGAATCTGTCGAACTTTTTTATTGACAGAATAATGTTCACATACTACTATAGCTTGCTTTTTATGTGTTTTATTATTATTTTACATGTTTTGGGAAACTGATTAGAAACTTTTGAATAACATGTTACATAACTTTTCCTTTTTTAAACAATGGGAAAAACAGGATCCTCATTAGCATTTTTTACCCAGATCATCTGATTTTCAGGAACAGATTACTATCATTAACTGGGAGATGCCTGTATATGCAAGCATTTGACACAGAAGATAAATCTGATACGGAGTGTGCTCTTACAGCTTTTACAGTGTGTAAAGGAAGATTAGACATGGGTAGAAAGTTTAAATGATACCAAAGATGCCACATGAGATTTAAAAAGGCTTTACTTCCACAGCGAAGACACGAAAAGCTTACTGAGAAAACGGCATTTAGAAGAGAGAGTGAAGGCAAGGTGGGATCAACCCACAGGAGAGAAGGGAAGAGCACTAGCAAGATCAGGTTCAGCTTGAACACGGACATCACAGGCAAGAAAGCCACATATAAGAAACAAAAGGACTCATACTGCCAGGAAATCATGGAAGATTTAAAAACTTACTGAAGAATCACTAACAGGGTGTTATTTTAGAATCATTTACATGTCTAAAACCAAAATGTTTCCTTCTTGCATTATTCAGTTGAAAAGACTGATAATTATAAAATGGGTAAGAATCCAGAGGTGGTTAATGTTACTAAAATTCATTTTTTGAGACATTTAGATGACATGTTTAATAACTAGAACTGAAGGAAACAGGTACAAGGTATATAAAGTTGACAGATGAATGTGAATAACTCTAACCTGAGTTTAAATATTCTTCTAAAAAGTCAGTGTGTTCTAGCAGAAAAACAATAAATTTAGCAATTTAGGTGGCAGAGCCAGGAATCAAGCTTAAGTAGTTAACAGTGGAAAGGTTTTAACACCACCAAGCTTCAATTTTGTAACTTTTACTTATTATTCTGACTAACACAGGGTTGTAAAAAACAAATTTAGGCAATGAATGTGGAATTATAAACTATACAGAACCTACTAGATGCTTGTGATTATACAAGAGGGCTTCTGTTTTCTGGAATTCTGGAGTAAAAACTGATGGTTCTCAATAGATCTTTAGGACAGTAATGGAAATTACTTTTTAAAAAATACATTACATATATTTCTTGTAGAACAGAATATATTCAATGTGATAAGTATTTTTGATGTGATCAACTCTGTAGTTATTTAAAAGTAAGTTAATTTCTCTCCACAGAATAATTACTTGATACGCATGTGTTTTCTTTGTGTTTATAAACTACTTATGAGGTGGCATGAACGTGTAATTCCAGACGTGTTTAAAATCAGGTGATTATGCCAACTGGGCAAGCCCCCCTGTCACTGACAAGTCTTCTGTCACCCAAAAGTCACACTTTAAAATATGAAATGTTAAAAATGTCCTTAGAGAAGTATGATATTTGAGTTTTTCTCAAAGACTAAAATTAAATTGATTAAAAGCTTTAAGGTAATAAAAAAATTATTAAGGTAATAAAAAAGTTTTTGAGTATGATATATTTACCATACTGATTTGACAATTACTACAGTACCTACCACCATTTAAAAAGGGGCAGGGTTCTAAAACTACGGAAGGTAGGTTTTGGGACAAAGAAAAAGGAAAATTCACATAACAAACTGTACGACTTTGAGGGAACTACTTCTAGTGACTCTACCGTAATACTAAGGTGAAATGAAACATAAGCATGTACATAATGCCTAAGAACACACAGGTAAATGAGATGACAAACGTTATCCAGCTGCCCTGAAGGGGGGGGGGGGGGGGGCAGCACGCACGTGCGTGCCACGCAAGCCCTAGGAGTATATTCTGGCACATGACCTAATCAGAAACTGGTCAGAACACAAAGTAACCCTAAATCCATCAAGGGACTTACACATAATGGCTGATAGGAATACATAAATAAATCGTGCAAGCTTTCTAGATTGTAACTTGGCACTAAGTGTTCACACCTCATTACCAAGTAGCTATTTCAGGTAAATAATCCTAAATACAGAATAAACCCTACAACAAAAGTTTGACAGTATTGCCAATTTTATCTTTTGATATATTAAATGTGCTAAGAGTAAACTTTCACCCAGATACACCCCCTCCTAATGCTATGCCAAGGGTGTCAAACTCATTTCACCAGGGGCCACTTCAGCCTTACTATTGCCTTCAAAGGGCAGAATGGAATTTTAGGACTGTATAACTGATACTACTCCCTAACTAGGGGCAAGGAGCTCAGGCTGCCACCGAGTAGAAACAAGGTGCTGGGCCAGATGAAACAAGGTGGAGGGCCGGATTCAGCCCTCGGGCCTTGTGTTTGCCACCTGTGTGCTATGGCTTCTAATGGGATCCACTTTGATTTGTTTCAACAATTCCACTTCAAAGTAGTAGAACTCAGCACACTCAAGTCGCTCCACTTGAATTGTATTTGGACACATTAGCACAGTTAAGTTAAACTAGTTTGGATTTTTAAAACCCTGAGAACTCCGGGGAGTGGGGCTGTCTCCAACTCAGTGTATCATTTTTTGTAAACGTCCCAGCAGCACTGCAACCAAGTTATATTCAGAAGGTGGATCATTCACAGTCTTGACAATTATAGAACCATCTCCTCAAGGCCATTTCTCTTTTTTATTGAACAACGTATGCTCTGAGAAATGTTCATTAGCCGACTGTAAGATAAGTTCCATTCCCAGTCAGAGCACATGCCTGGGTTTTGCAGGCTGGGACCCTAGCTGGAGCATGAGAGAGGCAACTGATCAATGTTTCTCTCCCTCTCTTTCTCCCTCCCTTACCCTCTCTTTAAAAATAAATAAATAAAATCTTTAAAAAAATAAAGAAAAATAAAAATTTAATGCTAAAAAGCTTCTTTTGTTAGTTTTACCACAAATTATAAACTTTATTTTGCATAGATACAATGAGGAATAACAAACAAGGCACTGTTTTACAAAAGGTACCCACCAAATATAAAGTAATACAGAATTACAATTATTTTGGTCGAATTTTAAATACTGTATTAAATATTCTTTGTTCCAAACCTTTCAATATTTATTATAGTCTACTCTATTATCCTTGTATCAGAAAAAGTTCATAAGCAATTTAACGACAAAAAATTCAGATTGTACTGTTTCACACAACTAAAAGCAGAAAGTAAATCCCTACACGTTCTAACCTAAATTGTGAACATCCATCAGTGACAGTTAACACTCTGGAATGAAAGCATCATTCTAATAACTGACAAAGTGATGTTTAATTAATAAATTTATGACAGAGAATCAAGCATTGGCCTCTCTCTAGCCCTTTGTTTTATAAGGTAGACAGGATGTTATCTAACCTGTAGCATTTGTCAAAAATAGGTTTTTCCTATTCTGATATCCACCCACTTTCCCTCATAGAATCTGTGTGAGCCTTGACTCTTATCTTTCTCTCCTTCCCCACAGTCCTCCCAATCCTTTCTCCTTTCTAACTGGGCCAACCAGGCCCTGGGTCTCACAGTCACCTGCTCATCTGGCATGCCAGTCGGTGCTTGACCAGTGTGCTATCTCAAGTTCTCAACTGGCACTCCTACCTCCTTCCAGACAGCTACTCAGCATCAAAAATTTATGATGTTGTGAGAACATCTTCCTTTATGAACCAGCCTTCTATAGTAATTTTCAATTTGTCTTTCAAATATGGGCTTCAAAGTGTTTTCCCTCAAAGTAAGAATGATGTATCATTCTTACTTTGCCGAGGAAATTGCCGAGGAAGTCCTCCCTCCCTCTCTAGCATCCAGGGAGGCTATGACAGTGCTCTTCTTCGCCTCTAAGATGAAGCTGACTTGTGCCAAGAGATAACATGACCTTCCAGGAAGAGGTCCTGGTACTCTAGCTGAATGCAGCATGATCAATGAACGATGAAGTGACATGATGGCCCTTAGCTTTGATTCTGAACTCAAAGCAAAGGTAAACCCAAGCCTTGGGTACTCCAGTGCTTCCCCACCATCTATATTTCAACTAGTGGATGAAGAATCTGTCTTCAGTGAAAAATATTCCTCAGTATTCTTAGGGTTTACTAGAAAACAAAAAGCGTTTAAAAAAAAAAAAAAAAGAACCAATTCTACTCCATGCGTTTAAATTGTAAATTCTACAAAATGTATCATATACCGAACTGGCACCTCAATTAACAGTACAAAGAAAGGCTCACATGTAAAATTAGATTAGTAAGTGTGGATCCATACTTCTCAAAGTAACTCAAAAAATGTAAATACATAAAAAGACAAAACAGTAAATCTTGCTGTATGGCAGTATTACACAATGACAAATAAAAACATGATTGGAAAACTAATACAAATGCAGATACATCAAATGCACACATTTCCTGAAAAAGTAAATCCTCTGCATGGAGGGTGCATTAACATCTCTTTCCTACAGAAATGTCTACTTACATCTGTTGATACAGAATCAAGCTAAAAACTTCGGAGAATTAGCACTTTTCAGTCAACAAATCAACCTGAAAACTGTATACTAAACATATCCCTTAAAACTTCAGGTCGCACATAAAGTAAAAAAAAGAAAAATACTTTTAACATGTTCTATAGAACACTATGACAATAACTGGAAAGTTCAAAATAATGAAACTAGGATCAGACTATTTTTTTTTTACGTCATTCACTACTCTTGCTGATCTATGAAAAACTCAAACACTGGGTTCCCTCCCCATCAATTTCTTGTTAATTTATATTCCACTAGGCTGGTGTTGCATATCCATTTAGTGAAGTCAATTTGAAAAAGAGTTTCTGGTTCATTTTACTTTTACACAGCCATGTTAAAGAATTAGCTATGATATAGTTGTATATCTTTATTAATTTGTAATCTTTCAATAATCACTGAAAATATTAGCATAAAGATTTTAAAAATGTAGCAAGCTGTGGATCAGGCAATCTTGAATAGCAACAGATTCCAAATTTGACTGACAAGTATATTACAAATGAGTAATATTTCAAGTAGGATGTTTTCTACACAAATAAGCTCAAGAAATAAGCTACACAAATAACTGGATACTAGGAGGACCTAGTTTGTTCTTGATAAGTAGGCACCTGTATACACCAAGCTCAATCCTTGACAATCATCTGCCAAGATGATGAAGGTAATGATACCAACTTTAAAAAATGAAAACTTTAAAACCAGAGATTTAAGGGTCTTACTAAAAGTCACATGCTGCTTATTATATAACTTAATCGATGACTAGGCTTTAAAAAAGTCAACCCGGTTCTTCTAGTGGTTTTCAATCATTTTCAAACACTACAATCTTATTTTCCAAGAATCTGTTAGAACCCCCACCTATTTAAAAAATGAAAGTATGGCTATACTGTTTCAAACTAGAACTCAGATCCCTTTCCCATCCCTAACAAAGCACCCAGAAACAGGCTTGGAAAACCCACGCTCCCTCCCTGTGCCGGGCACGCATCCACACCAAAAAGACCCACAGTTCCTGACCTCAAGAAACTCACATATTTATGCAGTGTAATTTGTGCTACTGTTATTAGCAATCGGTGCTGTCAACATTTCATACCTATGGGCACGACAATTGGTTAGACCCTGAAGGAAATTCTAAGCAGAAGCCAAGGCACTGCTTTTTTGCCATGTGATTTAATGGGGAGAAAGACAGCACTTGGCCATATTCCTCTTAACTCACCCTACCTAAACTTCCCTTTGCCAAGGGGGGACACTTCTTGCTAAGAGGTGGAAAGTAGTATCTGCTTTATCTACAGTCAAAAGATATATAAAACTGCATCCAGCTACATTTTTTTCTATTTACTTAAAAAAAAATCCTCACCAGAGCACGTGCTTATAGATTGAAGGGCGAGTTGTAGGGGAAACACTGATGTGTGAGAGAAACACGGAAGCGGCTGCCTCTCTTAAGCACCACGACCTGGGACCAAACTTAGGCTTGTCCTGACTGGGAATGGAACCTGAGACCTTTCAGTTCATGGGACTACACTTCAACCAACTGAGCCGCACTGGCTAGGGCTTTCTCTATTTACTTTTGAAATACAGATTATTTTGTACTGTACAATCCAATCATAATCACCCATTACTTAGTCCTTTGTAATTCAATATAGTTTGATATCTAAAGACAATTCTTCAAGTAAACATAAAATATTTATAGAGAACATTTCTATGCTACCTTTCTTCCAATTGCTCCATTCTGTTTTTTTGGAGGTGGAGGTTCAAAAATGCGTTGCTGCTGCTGAGGTGGGAGTGTAGAGTACAATGGAATGATTTTAATGTCACCAACTTCGGGGCCCAAATCATCAACCTCACGTTTTATTCTTTTACAGGCTTCATCAATTTCCTACAAAATAAAAGTCTGAGTCTGAAAACACAATGAATACACACTGAAACATTTCAAGTATTTATCATAATCCTAGTCCTATGTGACGTATTTTCAAATTAGTAATCAAAATTAATTTAGCAAATTTCATTAGGATTTCCAAAATAATTTTAACACTTTGACTTTTGTAGTCAAACACACAACTGCCTTACTGGCATTCTATACCACTCTTCTTAGAATTCGATGTCCTAATTAATTATCAACAAACTGTACTAACTTGAGTATTTCACCCAGGAATATTTAACTACAGTCATAACCTTTTCAATTTTCACAATCTAAAAGAAAATGATGTGCTAGATTTTTAAAGAAGGCAATTAGGCTTTAATATCCTGTTATCACCAATGCAATTATAAGAAGATTTGCTTCATTGTTCCTAATGAGAACAAATACCTTTACAGTATCAACATATTTAAGAACTACCCAAATACCTTAGAGCACCATCAAATAGTTCCCTACCACAGAAAACTATTTCAATACATTTGCATTCAAATCCAGGTTTAAAGAGAGGATACACAATGAATACTCAGAGAGGTAGTAAGTAGATAGAGGCTCCAGCAAGTGGCAAAGGGACGAAAACAATCAGGACGGAGATGTATTTTAAATTTCACTGAAGCATTAATTCAGTTAAACTCAGAAATACATTAAATAAATAACTTGGCAATCTGTCCAGTGAAGGACCCAACCATCAGCTATCCTTATCAAAAAATTCTTTGATTCAGAAGACAATTTTTTAATAAAAAGAAAAACCTTATTCCATATTTTTATTTCAAACTAGAATTTTCCTTGAAATTATTTTAAATCAAAGTACAACATTTTTTTGTGTGTTCAAGAATGCAAAGTTTCTGGAAAATGAAACAATTTTTTTTTGGTCATTTAATATATCAAACATACTAGTTTTCTTAAACAGGTATGGTCTCGAAAATTATGACACAGAAAATTACTATTAAAGATTCGATGGTAATAGTTTCCTTTGAGACCCAAACTTTCTTAAAAAAATACATATATATGTTATTCACTGAAAAATATGGATAAAACATGTGTATCAGGTTTTTGAAAAAAACTGCTTTCAAATGTTCTATCTATATTAGAATGCCCCCTACTGATAATATGCAAATACAAAATTAAATATCTTCAAAATAAAAAAATGCAACACTGGATTTTCTAAAATAAAAGGAAAATGGCTGCCAATATTCAGAACATTCACAATTTTATTAATTTAAGCATGTAACTGGCGAGAAAATGTTTGGAAGTCACTGAGCACCCAGATTTCACATACAGTGTTAAAAAATTAAGTGCCCCAAAGTATACACTGGGGCACTTAATTTGCAGATTCCAGAATTTTAACAAGATAATTCAACTTTACTTGGGACTAGACTATTCAATCTGCTAAGCATGTCAAGCTAAAACGAAATCATTTCACAGAATATAAAAACATCTCTAAACACCACTTACATTTCTATATAAAAAAGATTCTAATGACTGTTTTAAAACTCTGCAACAAAATGTCCCCCAACAGTTTACCCAACTTCCACAAAGTTGTCACAGTTCAGAAGACCACAGAACTCACATACTGTCATTAGCATAAAGCAACCATCTTGCTCAGTATTCCGCAATACTGAGAATTCAGAAATTTGGGGAGTTTCTGGTTTGGAACTTGCAGTTCCAAAAGTATCATGTGTGTTAGTAAATTAATTTGGACCCCACTGATTTAAATAATCTGAAGTCTCTATATGTGGAAAAGACATTCTACTCAACAAAATTAAAGATAAAACAATGCTGCTTAAAGAATGAAGGGTTTCAACATCTTCAACTGTGCATTTACAACTGATTGTTTCAATTACATTCTTATCCAATTTAGTATTGTAGCCCCCCCCCCCAAGGGCCTCGTAAGTCCAGATTTTAAGCATTAGCATAAAACATAAAAAAATTACAGAATTCCAATCTTTCCCAACCTTTCCCCAATTAAAACTGGTCTCTCCCAAATTAAGTCAGATGACTAAAGAGGCACTATTAAGTGGTCAAAATGGTGATAATTATGTGGTCTTAAAATTTCATGAGGTAACTAAATTTTATGGATGCTATTCAATTTATGAGCAATGAATTCCCAGAATCTGCCATTTAACTAAGAAAAAATAACAAAAGGTCAAAGACACGAGAAACAGTAATTATTTTACCTATCTCTAAATCTATGCTACTACACACAATCAATGAAACAAAGTACATTAGGTCCTCCGCTACCCTCCTCCCCTAAGATCTTCAAATTCAAGACTAGACACCTAAAAAGAACTCAAAAACCTATCCAGACACTTATAAATCTAACTCACAATTACCACGACACTTTACTGAAAGACATGTTATACCCCCCTACAGCACATGTATGAAAAACCACGGGGCTTCCTCCCTTCCCTTCCCTAGCTAAATGAAAGTGGCCGAAATACCAACTCATACGAAAGCCTTTCAGGTCCTCACTATGAGGACACCCAATATTTCTGATAGAACTCTAATATGCTTGGTTATCTGAAAATACTATTTTAAATAGTCATTTAGAAATACACTATGCTTTCTGAAGCAAGTGAGAAACCATAAAGACCAGACACAAAAGGATAAAATGAATACCTGAACACTGCATTACAGGATAAATATGGTTTGCATGCCACCAGAAAAGCATTTAGCACTCTTGCTTACACAATACACAAAAATTCTGTCACTCAAAATGCATAGAAAAGACTAGTATCAACAGAGGTTTATCTGTAAAACGGAACTTGCAACACATCTTATTTCCCAAAAGAGTAAGTATTATATGATTCATTCTTTCCTGAGAATGATTTGAACCCCCCAGGGGACATCCGACCATGTCCATAGACATTTTTGATTGTAACCACCAGGGGAGGGAGTGTTACTACATCTAATGGGTAAAAGCCAGAGATGTAAACACCCTACTACGCGCAGAGCGCCCCACAACAAAGAATTAACTGGCCCACAGCATAAATAGTGTTGAGGGTGAAAACCTTGCTCTAAAACAAACTTTAGCCAATGGAGTACAAAATGAAGAAATGGACCAAAAAAATCACTCAAACATTATACACCAAGCATCCCTGTAGAATCTGACCACAAAATAAGAGTTCACATTCTCATGGAGGCAGGTGATAACACAGCAGACCTTGATATAAATAACTACAGTAATTTCCCATAACATTGTTCAGGTTGGCGGCAGTAATGTACCACAGGCACTAAAACATTCCTCTGGAGCAGAGAACTTTAAACCTAAGAAAATATAAAAATGGCCTGAGGAGCTTGTGAAGATGGAGACTTCTATATTTCTCCCTGAAATTTCACATGTTTCAGCAAGTCTAGAACAGGGTCAAGAACCTGCTTTGTTTTTGCAAGCTCTTCTCCCCTAGGAAGGCAATCCACTGACCACACTTGAGAAAACATGTTCTGGAGCTGGGGTCAGTCAGATCTTTCACTGTAAAGGGACCAAATATTTCAGACTCTGCATTCATATAGCACCCATACTGCATATTCTTTAATTTATAAACTTTTAAAAATGTAAAAGCAAGTATTAACTAGTGACCATACAAAAAGAAACAGGAAGGTGGGCAGCACATGTAGCTATTTAAATTAACTAAAATTCTCTAAAATTAAAGCTTAGTCACTCCTCTCACCAGCCACATTTCAAATACTCAAAGCCATATGTCACTGGTGGCCTACTGAACATTACAGATAAGAACATTTCCGGAAATGAAGACAGTTCTAAGGGAACAGCAGCACTGCTCGCTCTTGAGCCTTGTTAGTTATCATTAAGAATACGTAATCTAGACCACCCCTGACCTTTGAATCAGAATGTACAAGATTTCTAAGTGATCTCTATGCACATCAGTTTGAAAAGCACCTTCTAGAAAATTCACAAAACCTATTAGAGCAAATGACAAGCTCTAAGAAAAACCTTTCTTAGAAGGCTTAATAAAAACTTTTATCCAGATAGCTTTTCCTCATCTTGTGTAGCCACTTAAGAATTTCACAGCATACCTATAAACATCTTACCGGAAATATGTTTGAAAAAATGAGTTTGCTGCACCTGAGAATAAAATTTGTATCTTAATTTCTAAACTAAGGAATTTCAGTAATTCCTTCCAATCCTCACTGAGCATGTGAAAGAAGAGAAAAGCAAAACACAAACATTTGCTGATGATGGATGGGTACCAGAGTTACCCGAGCTCACTCACAAGCTTAGTAACTACGATAACCTTATTTCACAGCAGCTGTGATTCAACTTCGTATCTCAGCAAAACTGCAAATTACCACACACTACTGACCACCCAAGCCTCTCCCAAATAGAAACTAAACTGCTAAATTTGAAATTCCAAAAAGCATTTAACATTCTTAGGGTAATTAACTAGAACACAAACACTACTGGTATAAATAGGTATTCTGAGAGTACATGGATAATAAGGTTTATATTATTTGAAATATAAGTACAATCAGGTTGAAGAAAAACTTTGAATGTTGGGATTAAAAAAATGGTTAATATATGTAAAGTTCTTAAGTTTAAAGTTGTTACACATAGAAATAATACACCAACAGCTAAATAGTGAAGCAAATAATGACGATACCTCTTGACCAGTTAAGAAAAGTAGAAGATCTCCCTCCTCTTCTTCACACATATGAATTTGGATCACTGTTCTAATTGCTGCTTCAAGGTAATCTCTTTCTGGTTCAGGAGTATAAAAAATCTCAACAGGATGTGTACGTCCAGGAATAGTTAAGAGAGGACAGTTATCAAAATAAATCTGGAATTTTCCTGCATCTAGAGTGGCACTCATAACTATAACCTGGGGGAGGAAAAAATTATATTATATGAGGTTGCCTTTAAGGATTAAGTAGTCTTTATGAAAAAACAAGTAATATTTACTGTTAATATATATAACTGATACATATCAGTTATAAAAAGTCTACAAGTCTCACTAATAAATTGTGATTAAAAAGCAAATACAGAAAGACTGAGTGACAGTAAGTTATTTACATTTAACAAAATTAGAAATAAACCTGACATCAAAGAGTACAATTTTAACTTCATGAAATACCTTAGAAACCAAAGTTTATAAAATTATATATTATGTAAAAGGGATTGGTAAAAGACAGCATTAATATGCATCATGATTACTGCTCCATTACTAAAACATGCACACACGAACACTGCACATGGGGAAAAACAAAAAGAATCAATGACACTGATATGAACTTTCTCCCTTCTTCCAAATCACCTTTAATAAACATGACTTCTTTAGAAAGATTCCTGGAGAAAAAAAAAAATTAAGTTTCCTTTTTTAAAAAGCCACAACTACAAAAGGTTGTTCAAGTGCAGGGATGCATGATTGTGCAATTACCCTCCCTCTATGTAAATCGTACATTATCTAACCCATTAACAATTTACTTAACTAGCCCTGGCTGGTGTAGCTCAGTGGATTGAGTGCTGGCCTGCAAACCAAAGGGTCACCGGTTCAATTCCCAGCCAGGGCACATGCCTGGGTTGCAGGCCAGGTCCCCAGTAGAGGGGGCATGCAAGAGGTAACCACACACTGATGTTTCTCTCCCTCTCTCCTTCCCTTTCCCTATCTCTAAAAATAAATACTATCTTAAAAAAAAAAGAAATGAAAAGCCTAAAAAAAAAATTTAAATAGAAGGCTACCCCAACAAAACACTCTACTAGAGTCCTTAATTTCTACTTTGACTTTTCCCCTAAAACTTAAATAGCTCATAAAGCTTAATTAATAATTACTCAGCTCTTCAAAAGTGTAATTTAGTTTTTATAAATACTTGCTTAGACATCAAAAAAAAGTCAGATTAGTCAGTTTTAAGTTATACTAGCCAACTGGTATGACAGAAAAAGGAAAAAGAAATTAGGATAAATAAATGTATTTCTAAGAAGTGGATTGTTCTTGGTATAGCCATTCCCACTGGCCAGCATTATGAATTATAATGGGTGTATTTATGTTGGGACAAGGACAAGGATTTGACCATTAGAGATCCCTGTACTTAATATAGGGTAGGGTGAACAGAAGGGCTACAAACCTACTAAATGTGTGAGAAATGGAAAAGATCTGGCTTAAGAATACAGTACTCAAAGCCACAGTATAAATCAAGTCTAAAAGACACAGCAGAACAGATTAGGAAGGAAAACACTAATGCAGGTAACTTACTGGCTGCTTCTCTTACAGTTGATTTTTTAAAATAGTTGATTAGTGACCAGTATGTGTTCTCTGTTTTTTATATGTACAAATGTTTTATGAATGAAATAAGTGAAAGAAACTACCTCACCTTTAAATCTGATCTCTGTCTTACAACTTCCTTCAGAACACCCATGAGAATATCTGTAGCCAATGTCCTTTCATGAGCCTCATCAAGAATTATTACACCATAACGCTCCAGGAGGGGATCATTCATGGCTTCACGAAGTAACATCCCATCAGTCATGTACCTGTAATTCACAAAAAATGTGTTGGTCAAGTTTCTTTTAGAGAATTGTAAAACTAAATTTCATGACACAAAAATGAAATGCAAAACATCAGATAACTCAAAATTTGCCCCAAAGCTGCCCAAACAAATGTGCTGTTTCATAATCATTTGCAAAATTAAACTTTAGAGTATATATCAAACACACTATACATTATCAAATCTAGTCAAGTATGATTGCAATATTAAAATGTATCAAGAAAAATCTGATACAAAATATAGTGATCACATGGTTTCACACAAATGCCAAAGCAAAATTCAACACATACAAATAATCAACCCGTAAAAACAAAGAAACCATTTTAAGTTGCTTTATAACATCACATCACTAAAATGTTACCGAATGCAAACATGCATTTTTTTAAAGCCTTAATAATTCTTGACTTGAGCTACAACAGGTTCCTGGTTCAAAACGGCTAAGACAGCCGGTGAGTTTATCTCACTTTCCCTGCCCCACCCAATTCAATGAAATGATCATAAAGAAGCACACACACACAAATACATCAATGAAATGAGGAGCAACATTAGTAAAAAAAGAAATGCTGATACAAATGTATCAAGAGAAAAGCCATAAGACAGCAGCTAGATCAATGAACCCAAGAGAGGGAAACTCAAGGGAAGCTGGATAATACGGAATCCAGGCACCTGTTGAAAGGTGGTTTGCAGAATGGTTATAGGGGTCAGCCATTTCCTGTCCGTTCATTCTGGCTATTACTGTCACTAATACAGAACAATTATCCTTAGTCTGGCACCTGGACAAAACAAAGTCTGCCAGCAAATACTGATGTCACAGCTCATTCCATTAAATCCATGATTTTATTTACAGATTTAAAAGCAGTATCAAATCTGAGGTCATCATTTATGACTTCACTATTCTGGCTCTTATTTTTCACAAATTAGTCTAACCTAATCTTTCATGGACCAATTGATATTTTTAGCTGATGCCATCTGTTGGAGCAGTTAAGTTCAGAAAACTGACAGTGCACGAGAGAAATAAATCCTCTATTTCACCTGAACACATTTCTGGAATAGAACAGCATTATCTGCAAGACTGTTTTATATTAAGACCATGAAATAAAAAAATGTGTCAATTAAACTATGACTCAATGCCTTAACGATAGTGTAGCACAGTGTATGAATCAGCTACATTATAGCCTCTAGCAGCTTTGAAATGTCTTTGATCTATTTGAGGACATTTGGTAATTTCTCCTGCCTTTAGATGTTAGTTAATACTGACAGGAGACAGGCAAACCTTTTGTACATTATCTTAATAGCAAAACATAAGTAGTTTCATCTTGTGGGCAACCTCCTTAGATTCCACAAAGCTCTTGTCTGTTGCTTTACTTGACAAAAAAGAAAAAAATAAGAAAAAAGAATTGGTCACTCTTCCAACAACAAATATTTGTTAAATACTATCAAATTTACAATCTGCTGCTCAGCTTCCAAGCCTACTCTTTTTAATATGGAGTCCTAATGTCAAGTTTTTAAGGCATTTTAATGAGCTCAACACATAGTTCCACAATTGAACATTACTTAATTGAAGTGACAACATGTAAAATTAGATCAAGTTCAAGAATTCACAGGCAATGACAACCACCCAACTGCCATGTTTGTAAGACCCTCATAGATTGTAAAATGCATACAAACTTCACATGTTAAAGTATGTGAGAAAGTCACAACTGATAAAGTATCAGACTTTAACTTGAAAACTCCTTAATACTCATTTTAAAAAAGCAACTCTTTACTTTGATCTTTTACCTCCTGACATTCACCAAGCTTCAGATGACCACAATATAGAAGCATTCAAAAAAAACAGGGTAGACCCAAATACTCATTCTTTTATATTTTCCTAAGAGGAGAAATGTTACAAATGGCAGATTGTAAATATTGCAAATTAAGATTAATGAAACATTATTTGTCTTGCTTTGTTAACAACTATGTATATTAAATGTACTAAGTTAAATGGTCAACTAAGCCCAAACTCTCTTACTTCTAGGTTCCACAGACAGACTCCAGGACACTCCTCATTATTAATTTGTTCATCACCCAGTGAGATCCAATTCCATGAGATGCTACAGTTATGCCCTGCATCACCAGTTAGTATGAGCACACTGCCATTTGTACAACAGAGAGCTTCCAGAAAAAGGACATTTTTATAATTGGAAGGTCTCTTTAAGATAAGCGGTTAACTTTCCAGCATCTCAAAACCAGTTTAACAGCTTACCAAGACTAGGTATCAGTTTACCAATTCCAATCCTAGGCTCCTCCTACACTAACACTTTCCCCAGATTCCCAGATCAGACAGACAGACAGAGCGAGAGAGAACGAGCAAGAGAATGTACAGATGCCATGACCCCTTTCCTTAAAAAAAATAAAAGATAAATAAATAAATAAAAAGTTACCTGACACAGCACACAAAAGGTAGAATCAGATACTGGTGCTCCTACAACTATAGCCTTTTTTCTTTACCGAAGCCAATTTGTACTACATTTCCTGGTAGTAATGAAATATTTACCCAGGCTAAGGGGTGGATCACAAGAATAGGCTGTTACAATAATAAAATTGTGATTATACAATTTTGAAGTTTCAATAATAAAGTATTAAACAAAATTGCATAGGACAGCCAAAGCCTGCATTTTACCAAGTACCCTCCCTATTACCCAGTGTTTTCCTGTTTTGGGACAAAGACCCACATGAAAGTCATCCACATCACCTGGGAACTGGAGGAGCACTGGCAATCTGTGCTCTATGGATAAAGTTTTCATGTGATTCTGCCCTGGCTGGTGTGGCTCAGTGGACTGAGTGCCAGGTCCCCGATAGGGGGTGCTCAAGAAGCAAACACACACTAATGTTTCTTTCCCTCTCTTTCTCCCTCCCTTCCCCTGTCTCTACATAAATAAATAAAACCTTAAAAACAAAAGTTTTCATGTGATTCCAATGCTTGCTAAAGTGTTGAGAAGCACTAGTGTGAATCAAGTTAAACAAGAGGTAGAAAAAGGTAGATTAAGCAAAGCAGATGCCTAAGGTAGCAAAAAATATCCTTAGAGGAATTTAGAAAGAGTTCCTATTCCCAAATAAGATAAAACAAAAACAAAAATGCCATAGTGCTGAATAGTATCAACTTAGCTTAACTATTTTTGCAGTGGGCACACACAGATGGCATAGTTAAACTAGGAGCCAACAACCAACTCTGACCCCAGCCAACATCACCAACTGTGATATAAACAAAGTATGCATGGCAAAACATTACTGCAAACGCATTATTGTTTTATAGTTTTGTGTTTATAGCTATATTTATGTATAATTTTTGAAGCATTTCAAGTTGCCTGGTTCCTAAAAATATCATGAACAAAGGAAAAAAGATCCATAGAACTGTAAAAAATGTTTTCCAAAATGAATGCCACAAAAATTTTAAAACAAACTATATATTATTCATAACTTAAAAAAAATGTCGTTGACTAATGTTCAAGTTATGGATGATGAAAAGGCTGTCTTTATGGGGAAGCAACCCCCAATAACTCAGTGTTATACTATTTGGTTGAGGGAGAAGCAGAGGGGGAGAGAAGAAGGGAAAAGAGAAGAGAGCCCTCCTAAATCCCCATCTTGAACCTCACCCCACCTCCAAAACGCCTGAGTAATCAAAGGTGTTTCAAACACAAACAAAATACTAGAACACAGGGATTAAGTTATTTTTAGAAAACTTTGGCAGGATATGATGCACAATCCAACGTTTTAAAAAAGTTGTTAATTAAATACTTGCACAAAACGTGAGGTTTCTTCATGGCATGAAGTACTGGTGTGGGCAAAAATAAGTTAATAATAAAAAATACAATAATTTAATAAATAAATAACACAAGAATAACCTCACATACTCACAACTGTAAACTTCTTTGGCCAACCCCCACATTATAAACAAATCAAAGACACAGCAAACTGGACAAAAACTTCATCTTATATCCAGAATGCTAATTTTGTTTAAAAAGCTCCTACAAATCAGTGAGAGGCAAATATGAACAATGCAGGGCAGGGGGTTAAAAGGAAAAATTGGGACAACTGTAATAGCATAAAAAGTAAATAAAATTAAAAAAAATATGACCATTGAAAAATATCAAATTCCATCAATCCCATAACACTGCATATTTCTTCCAAATTTACCTTCTGTTACTGGTATGCATTTCAAGTAGTACCTTACAAATGACTGTCAACCAGGTAGCCAAAGTTCTGGAAAGAAAGCCTCAGATTCCAAAAATAAATACAAATGGCTCAGAAACACATGTAAAGGTGCTCAATGTCATACAAACGAAACCAGATTAAAACCATGATGAGACTCCATTTTTCACTTACAATACCGACAAAGATAAAAGAAGGTCCACAGTGCTGAAGGTCCACAACACAGTGCCGTTAAGGGTATGAAAACAGGAGCCATTTGCTCATTCCTTACTGGTCAGAGTAGACAAAATCTCTACGGAGGGCAATCTGGCAACAGCTAATAAAATTCAAACATACCTTTTGACACTTACAATTTCATTTGTAGGAAACCTATTTCACAGTTATACACCTGTGCACAGGAAAAACGTGTGTGTACAAAGTTGTAAGAGGGTACTAAGGGCAGCAGCAATTTTTAATAACAAGATCAGCAAATTTATGTCCATCAATAGAATTAGTTAAATAATCTAAGCAGCCATTATAAAAATGAGGCAATGTTGGTCTAGAACAATCCCAAAATTCATTGTCTGTGAAACCAGCAGCCCTATGTCCTCTGAAACAGCCCTGCTATAAATAAATGCTAAAGTTAACTTGTTCTGAAAATCCTATTTTTGAAGTACTATTTCAATACTGTTAGGATTTGATTACCTTTCAAAGTATAGGTGTTATCCTGGCATAACTAAACATGCAAATAAATCAAAACCATGTTTGTAAATAATCCAAAATTGACTCAACATGACCCAAAGAAATTCTTACTATCTGTTTTAAGGAGTATCTATTATAAATGACTGGCATTGTTGAATCTGAGTAATTCAGATTCACTGCTTTTCCTATTACCTAGGACAGATTTACAAATATTTACACATAGAAATTTACATGGAAACATGAGGAATGAGGATGGAAATAACATTACAGTGGTTAAGAACACATTCTTATTGCAAGACAAGCCTAGGTTCAAGTTCAACTTCTCTGATGCCCCATTTGTAAAATGAGAACTTGGTAGCTAGTGTTTAAGTTCAACAAAAACAATGTATATGAAGAACCTGGTACATCAACTCCCTGGCACTTGGAAATTATTCGATATCAAATTCACACTACACTCTTAACTTTCACCTGATAAACTGGGATCACCTTACCCTCTGTAAAACACATAGTATAGCCATGCATCTGTCCCTACCAGTTGGATTAATTATATTTGACATGAAATAATAAATTCTTAGCACAAGGAGTTGTATACATGTATCCTAAGTTGTATGCTTCAGAAAAGCTGGAAAAGATGAGTCTCTCTCTCTCTCTCTCTCACACACACATTAACACAAACTATTGAAAGAGGGAGGGAACTGTAAGAGTGAAAGGTATGTAGAATTCCACATTTCTCAAAAGACTAAATTCTCTTGAATTCCAGAAGAGCAACACCTGTGTATTTTGCAAGTGTTTGACGTTTAAACCCCACCTAAGAAGTGGATATTTTACTGCATAATGGAACTCCAAACAAAGGGCCCACATTCAGGGAAATGGCATTGGTCCTACATTAATAGAGTGATAAATGAATGTATAGGTTTAAAGTAAAAATAATATAAAAGCCACCCACATTAAAACGCCTACACAAACAGTCTGGCCTATAGTAATTTCTTCAAAGTTAAAATAGATTAAGACTTCTGAAAGAGACTGTGACCAAAAGAAATATTCTTTTATTCTCCCTACCACGTTAATGTATTTTTGCTTATAGCTCCGATTACTAAAATACTTTTTGAATGACAACAGTAAGAAACAGAGGAACAAAAAAACTAAAAACAGCTTTCACTTACCAAGAACTATTTTAGAAGGCACACTATATATAGTATAATGACTTTAGAAACATAGCTCTCTTCTCTACTAAGTATGGTGAGAATAAATTCCCTAACCATCCTTTATGTCAACACTATAAAACGGTTGGTTACCAAAAGAAAGAAAACAATTTTTAAACATGCTCACAGTGAATGCTATTAGACTTTTTCAGTAACTACAATACAAATCATCAAATTACCTTCCTTCATCTAAACAATTCCTTCCAATAATAGTTACATCAGTATGCCATAGATACAAAAAAAAATTGCTCTAGGTATACATATCAACTTAAAATGAAGTTATTTACCTCTTTAAGTGATCAATTTCACAAACCTAATCCATGTGAACACAGCAGCTTTTATATTTTGTAGCTCAGTATTAAGATCTCAAGGACATCTTAAGTATAATCCCCCAGCACAATCTGAGTTTAGATTACTGTACAATAATCTTAACATCTCTCTGTACAGTCACGCGCTACATAATGATGTTAACAGACTGCATAAACAAGTAGTATAACATACAGCCTAGGTGTGTGGCAAGCTAGGTTTGTGTAAGTACACTCTATAATGTTTGCACAACAACAAAATCATCTAGTGACATTTCTTGGAATGTATCCCTGACTTCCAGTGGTGCTCATAATGGTGGTTAAGAATGAAATTAAATAGTTTTTTTTCTTTCAATTTATGTGTGGTATTTGTTTAAAAGGTTACTAAGTTGTTACAACATAAATACTTAAGTTGTTAGGACTGAACTACTAAATAAAAGAAATTGAGTTATCTCTTTAGAGCTAGAGTACCACAAAAAAAATTACCCAGACAATAAGCATGCTTGTAAACCAAGATAGCATTGTAACATCCCCTCTATTTAAAACCTGATCTTCCTATCAAAGTCTCTCCATCCTTCTCAGCTCAGATAAAATACCTCCTCCGATGCACGTGACACTCAAACTTCCTTCTTAATTGCTTCATAGCTTACCTCCCCAACCAAGTCGAAGAGCCAGTGACTCAAACTAGGAACAGTTTGTTTATATACTTAATGTTCTTTTCATTGGTAAAGGGATGAACAAAGATTTATACAGGCTCCAGTTCAATTTGACGTATTCTTAATAAACACATTGTACGGTATGAGGCAACACTAACCTAGCTGTAATCGTAACAGCACTGTGGCACCACACTGATTACAGTAAGAACAAACTGGTAGATACAGAGTCACATAGAAAGGCTCCATATAGTACTTCGAATACACTGGAATCTACAATGTTTAGTGCCTTCCTAATACCAAAAAAAGGGGACAAGACAATCAAACCCTATTTGTAGTATGTATCACCCCATGAGTCTTAGCTGAATCATAGGCAACCAAAGCACACAACTTTATTTCTGCGTTTTTCAGTTAGAATAGAAAAAAAGTATTTTTTTCAAAATACACTGTCCATTCCTCAAACTTTCAGATTTTGAAAGAAATGCTTTACCATCCACACAAGAGAATTTACAAAAAGCTAGGATCAATGAGTATGTTGTTTTGCATTTTTAAAGACATTGGAACTGTAAACTAAGGACCTTGTATAACTAACACCTTGCAAGTGCTTAAGTATTAATATAAGCACAATGGGTATCAAATATAATAATATATGCAGACCTCAGCTTTCCATGAATTAACAAAAGCCAGTGGAATTCTAATTCTAGAGTGATAACAGTAACTTTCCTGATAAGAACTGCTTAAGTGGTGAATAATCACATTTACTCTTTATTCCCAAACCCTTTCTAAATATCCAGTAAAACTGCCTTTATCTAACTTCAGTGTTACACCTGAGTTAGAACAAAGCCTACCAAATAACAGATGTTCAGTAATTTAGCTTAAAATTAATATTTGTATAATTAATGATCTCTAAAATAACAAGGCCTGTTTCCACATCTTACCTCTAACCTTAAAAAGAATTTGCATGCACTCATTCATTTCATAGTGACAAGTCAATATTGAATTCAAGTCAAAACCCCAAAATTGTAATTTACTTGTATTAAAAGGAATTTCCTTAAATTGGTTTAATAACCCCTTTCTGATTAACTGGGATACCTGAGTTAACTGGTGATAAAGATCCAATAATTTCTCAAACTGGCCATTTACCACCACCACCAGCGGAACCAAGAGTAGCAATGTTGACTTAGCACTTGCTGGGTGTCAGGAATTACTCTAAGGGCTGTACACAAATCAACGTATTTGATGTCAGAACCACCCTGTGTCATAGCTATTACCTCCAACTTCTGAAAAAGCACCAGGCACAGGGAAGGTTATTAAGGTAGCCAAGATCACAGCTAGTAAGTGGCAGAGCTTGCAGGCAACCAGACACTGTGATGATCCTGGAGTCTGTATTCTAGGATCCATTTCCTTTTGATTCTCTTCTCAAGTCATCTATTTTTAAACAATTGCTGCATTGGAAACCACTCTGGAATCTCAGTGTAGGCCTTATGCAGTTGGTGCTTCAAACTGCTGTTTCCACAGGCTCCAAAGAATCTGCTATGGCAATACCTGTTAAATCCTTCCCTGATGTCAACCTTAAAGATTCTGTACCAGCCAACTCCTTACTACAGCAGCGTTTGCTCTGGGCTCTTACATTTGTTAAATATTTTTTAATTCCTTTCACCTTCTTGCCTAGACTGGCTTTGGAAATTAAAAAATTCTGTAAGTTTCAAATCCATATTGTGTAGGGTAGCATTTCTTTGGCTGATTTGTTCAAAATCTCTTTCCCTCAACCTTTATAAGAGACTTATCATGCCTTGAAATCACCTTGAAACCCAAGAATATTCATTCCTCAATTATATAGATTCCAACCACATATTGTCTTTAAATTTTCTTGATCACCCAGCACCTTGTCCCAAAGTTATATATAAAAACATGTGTCCTTTAAGAATGCTGTAACATTGTGCTTCATAAACATTGCCCTAGATTGGGTCCTTAGCCTTGTGACATATTCCAAATTTGAAATGAATGTGATATCCAAAAGCAAAAGATTCAGAATAAAAGGCAAATTATGTACACCAAAGCACCGTCACTATACCCTCTCCACCAAGACAAGTTTTAACAAATCAGGGAAGATATGTTCCTATAAAAAAAACTACCCCTTTCCCACAATTATGCTGAAAAAGTGATAAATTTCACAGTTACCCCTTTCATTCTCCTTGGATTTATTTTTTAAAACAGGTTCCATGTACAAAGCAAGTATACAGATAAAGATACAGTCTCTGTTCCCAAAGAGTTTATACTCCAAGAGAGAGAAACCAACCTGTGATCATCCACAGTATCCATAAAGCAGCCCTATATTATCTCGAGTGATAAGGAATAGAGCGCTGACTTACACAAATCAGTTGGATACTTTAAATATGCAGATATTGCCTTCTCAAAGAAAAAGACTATTTTCCCCTACAGAAAAAGTTTTAAAAAATGCTGTTCCATCTACCTAGATAAAGATCTGCACCCTTTTATCATAACCGGAAATCTAGCAAACCATTACTTAAAATTCAGGCCTTGACTTAAATTCTCCTTCTCTTCTCCAACCTAAATGGAGTTCTCAAATCATGCTTTCATATAAACCTCAATGTTCTCTTTCAGAAGCCTAATCAATTTGAAATTTTACATTTACTGTTTATTTGCTTTATGGAGACAGGGACCAGATTTACTTTTTACTAGTATACCTAGTACTGCCCAACATACAACAGGTACTCAGTTATTATTTGACCAAATGACTAAGCATTTCCCTCAAAATCAAACTAGATTAGTAATTCTGGGGGTTGGAGGGGAATGACGAAAAGGAACCAGCACCCAAAATAACAATGAAATCAAATTAACAACTTCAACTACTGAGATTCAAGAATATCAACTATTTCATTACCTAAAGAAAAAAAAAAAGGATGAATTTAACTCCAACTACAAGTGCTTCTTAAAATCCACTGCAAAAAAGTATATCAACCTCTAACTTTAATATACATACATTAAAATAAATTTAGATATTTTTCTCAGACAAGCCACAAATTTGGCAGCTATCTTTCACTAACAGGTCTTGCTCTTCTTCAGCTACTCGTTGTTTTTTGTTCTTCCCCCACTTCCCCATCATTTCCAGGATGGCAAAAAGAACACTTCAGGCAGAAGATGAGAGCAGGCAAGTACATCACAAAATGTAAAAACCATTTAGAGGTAGTGGTTCTGCAAACTAACTTGCCAAAAAAGGGACTAGCTAGCTATTTAAGCCTGGTCTAATGAAGTGTGCACTAATTTACGCTAAACCCAATCCTCTGAAAATGACACAAAATTAGACTTAGAACCTAAAATTTATGTATAGTGTCCCCAAAGAAGTGAAGAAACTACCTTTGGACGTTTTATCTGTATAGAGATGACTTAAACTATTTAGCTAAAATACTCTCAAACAAACTTACTTAAAATAGTATTTATCATCAAAAAGGACTAAAAGTAGATATGGTTAAATTCTGAGTCCCTCGGGCAGAAACTTCAGAAGTTAGTCTTCTTTACCATCCTCCCATAGTGAAAAATTAAAGACTTCTGGCTACACAATGGACACAAACATTTGAAATCTATGTAGGAAAACAGTTAATGGAAAGTATTGATAGTTGTCTGATGTATTCACTCTTCCTATCCAATTAATTATGTAGCTGATCCTCATTTAATAAGGCTTTAATTCTTTTTAACATCTATGTTCTGAGATACGAATTGATGTGACAATACAAAATACAGGGTCCAGCACAAATAACGTCCCTTTTTTATTACAAAATCGTAAGCATGTAATTCTGTAACAACAATGTCAAACTTAAGCATACCATATGGCATTTTAGGTGAAATGTTAAATTAAAGCTGTAAATCGTTACACCCATATTATTACCCCACCAACCACATTCAAGCAGGCATTACTTCTGCTGGACCCTGTATATCTAGGCACTCATACAACACTCTTTTTTAAAAAAGATTTCATTTATTTTTAGAGGGGGAGGGAGAAAGAGGGGGAGAGAAACATCGATGTGTTGTTGCCTCATACAACATTCTTTCTAATGGAGCATTCCCATTACTCAAAACTATCACTAGCCCTGTACTATTAAATAGGATTTATCACTTAAAGATGAATACTAAGTTATCTTCTAACTCTTCTGAAGATTCTAGAAGGAATCCCAATACGCTTACCTTGTCTGGAGTAAGTTTAGTTACAGCCTCTGGAAACCATTTCATTTAAAAAAAAGTATTTGAAAAAATAATGAAGGAGAACTTCCACAATCTGGTAAAGGAAATAGATTTCCAGGAAGTCCAGGAAGCTCAGTCTCCCAAAGAAGATGGACCCAAGGAAGCACACACCAAGGCACATCACAATTACATTATCAAGATGAAAGATAAGGAGAGAATCTTAAAAGTAGCAAGAGAAAAGGAGACAGTCACCTACAAAGAGTTCCCATAAGACTATCAGCTGACTTCTCAAAAGAAATCTTACAGCCAAGACAGGGCTGGAAAGTATTCAAAGTCACGGAAGGCAAGGACCTACATCTATCTAAGATTACTCTATCCAGCAAAGCTATCACTTAGAATAGGAGGACAGATAAAGTGCTTCCCAGATAAAGTCAAGTTAAAGGAGTTCATCATCACCAAGCCCTTATTATATGAAATGTTAAAGGGACTTATCTAAGAAAAAGATGATCAAAAATACGAACAGTAAAATGACAACAAACCCACAAATATCAACATCTGATCCTAAAAAAAGAAAAGTAAACTAGGCAAACAACTAGAACAGGAACAGAACCACAGAAATGGAGATCATATGGAGGGTTATCAGCAGGAAGGGGAAAGGGGGAGAATGGGGGAAAAGGTACAGGGAATAAGAAGCATAAATGGTAGGTACAAAATAGAAGGGGGAGATTAAGAATAGTATAGGAAATGGAGAAGGCAAAGACCTTATATGCATGACCCATGGATGTGAACTAAGGGGGGCGGGTGGGATGCTGGTAGGAGGGGGAGGTGCAGGGCAGAGGGAAATAAAGGGGAGAGAAAAAATGAGACAACTGTAATAGCATGATAAAAAATATTACAAAAATAAATTTTTTAAATCCAATGCCAAAAATACCTTCATTTAGAGTTATCAAATCTACTAGTTACTCCCTAGTAACTGAACCAAAATCTTTCACAAGTATACATCTTTTGAAAGCCTACCACTTCCTATTATACACTGTCCCAATACTGCATATAACTTTCTCATCATTCAATTTCCAAATTCTCTTCTCCCTGATCAACTGTGGCTTACCAAGAAAAGTTCAATGAATACTGAATCAAATGTCAGAGTATTATTTCTCCTAAACATGAATAAAATCTGCCTTTGTTACCCTCAAGTCCTTGATATTATTGCATTTTAGTCATATAAAACTACAAGCTATGATTTTGTTCATGCAATTCTTATCAATTACACTATAATTATAACCAGTGTGATTATCACTAAACTAAAAAAATGTATCCAATGAAGAGTACACTTTAAGCCAAAAACATACCTGAAGCAAACATAAGTTCAACTGCTATTAAAAAAATGATACTGAATTCATTCATCTGAAGTTCTAATAAAATGAAATATATATCAAAGAAACTAGAAAATAATGACATACAACTTGAAGAATAACTGGGTTATGTATTTTGAATAAGAAAAAATTTTAATTTGTGGTATCAGTTATATTCTAAAACCTTACCTGAGAGATATACACTGAAATATTTACAGATGAAAGTATGATGTCTAGGATTTGCTTCAAACTATGAGATAGGGAAAAGGTTGGGATACGGACGAAAAAGACTGGTCATGGTTAAAGATGCATGATAAATACATAGAAGTTTATTACAGTATTCTACTTCTGCATACATTAAAAATTTTCTATAAAATGTTGTTTCCCCACGTAACACTGTATATATATGTCTGCCATCAAAGACACGTTACTGCCCATGTAACACTGTGTTCTGAAATTGTCTTTTAGAAACAACCTCTGGGGGAAGGACTGCATGGTGACAAAGAAATCATTTTTAGAAAATGATTTAAATGTCACATCTATACAAAACAAACAGAAGCAACAAAAGGTAAAGCTTTTCAAAAGAAGTATCAGGCAACATATATCCCTACTTATGCAGAATACAAGTTTAAGATAAAGATAAAAATTTTTAGGAGCTAAATAAAGTGTCAGAAAGCTCAATACGGTGGTCAATCATGTGTGCCACACTACACTGAAGAGGAATGAGGACTCTGAGGAGACTCCAAGAGTGTATTACAGAACAAAAGATTCTCCTTTTAGTGTATAACATATGTGTGGTAACAGCTGTATAATTAACACTAAAAGGCCTCTCCCCCAAATAAATGGTATCACATCCCACACATCATTCTTTCTAAAAGTAACTGTCTTATTAAGAAGTCACTTTATTTTTATATCTTATTTAAATGATATAACATTTCACCTAAGATTCAGCACCAAGTAACTAAAATCTGACCTTTGAACTTCAGTGCGTACTGTATATCTATGTATTCCTACCAAGAAACGATTCAAAATAAAACATTATATAGTTAGTTTAAGATGGTCTACTCTGGGCTTTTCTAAATTTGGATGACTTAAGACTCCAGCAGCAAAGTTCCCTGTCTAGTGGCAGAAAACTAAAAAAGAAATGTCCATGTTTAAAGATGGTACTTACTTAAGAATGGTTTTTGCACTACTGCAGTCTTCAAATCGAATGGAGTAGCCAACTTCCTGGCCCAACATCACATCCATTTCATCAGCAACTCTCTGAGCCACACTCATTGCAGCCACTCTCCTGGGCTGGGTACAGGCAACTCCTCTCTTGGGTCCTGGTAAGGATCGCATGTACTCCACACACCACTGTGGGATCTATCAAATAATTTCACATTTACATTAATTCTACTCTGCCTGCATACCAGGTATATTTAACATAAAGTATTTTATCACATTTTAATAAATGAACAAAAGTTCAATTAGGCACACTACAAATTATGTATGACTCAAACTCTTAACAGAATGAGCACTCTAAGCCCGAGGAAGGGTCATGTATAACAATGACATGACATAATTGCATTCCTGAGTGGGCTAAGTCCACTGAGGCTTTGCTGAATATGCTCTACACTGTACACAGTGGGAAAAAATCCAACTTACGAAAAATTCTACTTAATAACAAAGGTTAAGTTTCCAAAAATATTCTAAGAAACTGTAGCTTAAGTCCCTATAAAATTTGAGTTACAAAATACAGGTGAAAATATAAATCATATGCACTTGTAATTATAAAGTGGTTATCTTTCCATTCAATTCAAATTTGGTTTGTAAGCCAGCAGAATCCAGGAGAGGTATGCACAATGGCAACACCTTAGGTACCATACTGAAAGTCAATTTAATTGTCCTGTCAGATTCACCAGGACCTGGAGAAACAGCACTTCCTTTGACTAAAGGAGGGCAGCCAAGGGGAAAGGAAAACCAACAAGCACAAGTTGGATGACTGCCATGACAACAGGGCATTTCCTCCCTATTTTATTATCAATAAAAGCTAATAGACCCTCTCATATCATGGTTCCTCACTACTGGAGGGGGTAAAAAAACCCCGGGGGAAAAAATCTAAGTGCTTACTACATTAAGTGGGAATCCACTGATACAAAGACATGGGGAAAAAACCACGCATTTGAGGGGATTTTATTTTGGTACAGAATTTGTACAATGATACCTGAAGAAAATTGATTGCTATACCATTACTACATTTTAGTTAGGTTACTTCTGTAATTTGGGGATGTACTGCCACTGATAAATACCTGAAAAGAGGGAACGCTTCTCTAAGAATACAGCAATGCATATCTTTAGAGAATTTTAAATGAGCAAAAATACTCAACTACAAAAGAAGTGGCTCTCTGGATATGTAAACCCACAGGCCAAAGTTTAAGTGGTTTTCTTGCAAGGCTTTATATATATACACGTGTATATATGTATATATACATGTGTATATATATATATACACACACACACATATATATACGTATATATATGTGTGTGTGTGTGTTTATATATCTTCATTTCAGCAAGCCTCTCACAAATGCATAGTATACTTTGTAAGACCAAACAAAATGAAATTTAAAAAAAAAATACTTAGTCAATAAAAGCTATTTAAAATTAATTCAGAATTCTCAAGGCAAGAATGCTCACAAATTTATAAATTCAGTCTAGTGAAATGGATAGCTTACTCCCACTTTAAAAACAATATAAACAGTTTTGGCTAATTCAGCAGTTTTGACTCTTGATCTCTGAAACTCTTTAAACTCTTAAAATAACTTAGGATGCCAAACAACTAATAGATTTACTGAAGGAGGAAATTAAAACTGAAAATAGTTTAAAACTATTAATTCCTAACAAAAATCCATCCAACATTGACATAAACATTTTCTATTAAAAATAACTACATTTTCCAAAGCAAAAATAATTTAGCAACAGTACATTAATACTTCTGCTTATCTCTAATGTCTGGCTTAATAGAAGACAGCTGGATTCTTTTATCTGCTATTTTGAATGTGTTGCAATATTTGTTTTGTTTGTTAAGTGTACAAATAAAATTCCAGCAATTTTGAACCAGTTTCAAGGACTTTCAAGGATTCCCAAACAATATTTGGAGTACTGCTTAGTCAACCCATCTATTCATATTTCTAAGAATAGCATTGAGAAAGGAAGTAGGTCCTGAAATATGCATGCTTTCGCTATTCACACTAGGGATCAGATTTTCTAAAGCTATTCCTCTTTCAGTTTCTTCCCTTCCGCCATTTGTGGCTATTTTCCTAAAAACTGGCCCTCAATCCTCTAAGTCTTGTTTTATAGTAAGTAGTCTTATTCTTGTAGTACCTATATTGAATGTCAGTCCAACTCTACTTCTAACCCCTGACCCTAGTGGTCACTTCTACTTGAAGAATGGTATTCCAAATTCTACAAGTTCAACACCAAAAGTATTTCTCACCTTCCTCCAAATATTTATTAATTCCTCCCAAGCCCCCTACTTAGTAAAAGTTAACACCCTAAATCCAATCTATCCTTTATTCTACTGCCCTGTATTTTATTACCTCCTACATAGTCTGTCGTCAACATTCTCACCAAACAGGACATTTTGTAAAAATCCTTGTCATTCCCCTCCAATTAAAAAGCTCTGAAGGCCCCAGCCAGGTGGCTCAGCTGGTTGAGCGCCATCCCGTACACCAAAAGGTTGCCAGGACATACATATATGGGAGGCAACCAATTGATGTTTGTTTCTGACATCAATATTTTTCTCTCTAAAATCAATAAACACATCCTCAGGTGAGGATTAAAAAAAAGAAGTCTTCACAGTGATCTTTGAGTTAAAAAAGAAAACACCTCTGATGGCTTCCCAATCTAGAGTAAGATATATTAAGGCCCAACCTCCTGTTCCAGTCTCACCTGCTCTACCTCACCACCTCACTCTTCCTATATAGCCTACACTCTGTCCAGGGCACTCAATGCTGTGCCTTCTGTCAACCTGTGCCCTTGCTCATACTGTCCCTTGGCTGAATGAGCTTTAGTTTCTTGTATGTGGGTACCATATGTGCATATCAAGTTGCAACATGGTATGTCTTTACTGAGTCTCAGTCAAAAGTTAGTCATTACTTGACACTGTTTGGAGACTTTCATTTTTCTTTTTTTAAATGTATAGGTTACAAGTGCTTTAAATTATTTATTTATTTATGTTTAGAGAGAGGGAAGTGAGGGATAAGAGAGGAAGAGAAATACCAGTATGTGAGAGAAACACCCATTGGTTACCTCTGGCATGCCCCCAACTGGGGACCTCGCCAGCAACCTGGGCATGTGCCCCCAGCTGGAATTGAATCTGTGACCTTTTGGTCCATGGGACGACACCCAACCCACTGAGTCACACCAGTTAGGGCGAGAATTTCATTTTCTGATAAGCACAAAAAGATAACCAAAAATTGGCTTACTACTCTTAATGGTTTTGAGTCAAAGTTTACTAAAACTATGCCAAGATGCAGGTGGGTGAAATTCACTATTTAACTGTTTAGTTTCCCTTTGAGTCCCCCAAATGCTCTGCAATCCTAAGTATCTAAGTATCTTAAATATCCAAACAAACAACACAAATAATCATAAACCTCTTGTTTTGAGTTGACTGGACTTTCCTCTACAATAACTACTACTAAATAAACTCATCTCTGAAATAAAGTTAACCATAAGACCACAGAGTAACAGCATGAAATAAATAATAGTTTTGGCTGTTAGACAAAGGGCAAAAGATAAATATTGAGCCCACCTAAATCTACTAAGCAACCCAGGAAAATTCACAAAACCCAAGATTCTCATAAATCTAAGCTTCAGTTTGCCCATCTGTAAAATGGTGGCTAACAACTTCCTTGCAGAAATATTGAACTTAAATACATACCAAATACAGAGTGCCTAGCTTTATTTACCCAATTAGATGGGTGTTGTTAACACTATCCAAACAAGATACACTAGTTGATATAATTATTATGAAACACTATGATACTAGTTAAGTTTTAGTTATATCTTTTCATGTATTCTTTCTTTTTTTTTTTTTTTAAGATTTTACTTATTTATTTTTAGAGAGAGGGGGAGGGAGGGGAAAAAAGAGAGAAACATTGATATGAGATCAGTTGCTTCTAGTCATGCCCAGGCCACGACCAAACCCATAATCCAGGCATGTGCCCTGACTGGGAATTGAACTAGCAACCTTTCACTTTGTAGGACTACTATGTCCAACCTAGTCATGTGGGTCAGGGCCATGTATTCAATTCTTTAAATTTCTATCAGGTGATAAAAATAAAAACAGTTCCAGTTCTAACACCAACACTCAATTTTCCTTCACTTGAAAAGAAAAATCATACCAAGGATCAGACTTTCAAATATAAACATGTATTATAGGTACATTAACATGGAAAACAGGACAGTAGGAAACAACATATTTATAATTATTTCTGCATGATAAATAATTATTAGATTCAACACTTTCCCCAACTTTCCAAATTGCCTACAATGGTCAGGGACTGCTACTTGTGTAATCTCCAAGAAATTTTTAACTCATGGGTCTGGCTCAAGCATATGAAAATATGGTTAACCTCAATCATAGCAAGACAATGCAAATTAAAATTACACTAAAATACTATTTTTCACTATCAGATTTGTAAAAACTCAAGTTCAGTAGCACACGCCAATGGTTTTCCGCATATGCTCTCAGGCACGCTCATGGAAAGGTAAACCAGTATGTTACCTATTATGAACTATTTGGCTGTATGTATCACAATTACAATCCTCTGACCCAGCAATTTCCATTCCTAGGAATTTATCCTACCAATATACTTGCTCATGCAAAACAACCATTAGGAGCAGCCTAGATGTCTATTAACATGGACCCAGCAAGTAACAACTCATCATGTTTGAAAAATATCCTGGAGGGGGGAGAGGGGGAAAAGGGGGAAAAATCAGGACAACTATAATAGCATAATCAATAAAATATAATTTAAAAAAGAAAAGAGCCCTGCCTGGTGTGGCTCAGTGGATTGTGTGCCGGACTGTGAACTGAAGGGTCACCAGTTAGGTTCCCAATTGGGGCACGTGCCTGGGTTGACAGAGGGATCCTCAGTGTGTGTGTGTGGGGGGGGGGGGGGGGGGGGCGCACGCACTGGAGGCAACCACACATTGATGTTTCTCTCACACCCTTCCCCGCTCTAAAAATAAGTAAATAATATCTTTTTTTTAAAAAAAGAAAAATCTCCCGGATATATTACTGACAAGGTACTAGTGTTTACTTGTGACTATGTGTAAGGAGGTACCTAGATGGATGAAGTCACAAGCAGAGACCTTATTTAGCTCTTCCATTTTTAAAAGATAATATCCACATGGCTCATAGCAAATAAAAACAAAGAGATAAGAATGACAACAATGAAAACCACTCCAGTGGTTCAGATCTCTCCACCCAAGCACTGGAAAACAATCATCAGAGCCCCAATTTTGCACTACCTCCAGAGTCAAAGCAGGAGGGCGGGCATCACTCTGCCAACCATAATGTGACGAAACCAGAAAAAACAGCACTAAGTCCCCCTACCAACTCAGGAAAATAGGTACTCCCTACTGGATCGCCACTCTAAAAGTCACTAAAAGGTGCTAAACACCAAAGCAGCTATTCTTTAAGATGTTCTACCAGGAAGCAGACAATCAGATTGATCACCAGCATCAAATAAACAAGTTTATGAATAAACTTACTAATAAGTTTATTCATAAACTTAATAAACAAACATTAATAAAATACATAGCATGGTATACAGTAACTCACCTGTGTTGTTTTACCAGATCCAGTCTCACCAACCAGTACAAAGGACTGATGTCTAACCAGAATATCTGTAAACCTATCTTTATATTCCCAAACAGGGAGCTGAAGCCGTTTCTTTAGAATATCATAGTATCGAGGAGTATGGGGTAAGTTGGTAAATGGATTAATGCACTGTGGAAGTGATGTGTGTCCGGCATGTCCGGTGTGTGTTGAATGGGCAGAATGTGTTGAATGTGTTGAATGTGCTGAGTGGGTTGAGTGAGCTGAATGGGAAGCTTTTAAAGGTGGTAATCCAGCACTGATAAGCATGGCATTAGTAGAAGCTCGCAATTCCTTCTCCTTTTCTTTCTCCCTCTCCCGCTCTCTGTCTCCTCTATCACGTTCTCGGTCCCGATCCTTAGACCGATCTTCACGATCCCTGTCCCGATCTCGATCCTTCCTAAAAAATAAATAAGTGAAAATAAATTTAGAATTGATTCTAAACTTTATGCAAACTGTTCACAGCGTTTTAGTCACAAAGAAAGTAAATGTCCCACAACCAAATGAATAGACTGATATAAAGTTCAACGAATTACAAAAGTACCAGAAATAATAAAAATAACACATAATCAAGGATTCTCCATGCCTCACCCATAAATATCCTTCCCTTTCTTGATGATGCCTCAAATTCTGTTAAGAGATTGTCTCTTATCACAACTTTTAGCCACCAAATAACACCTTCTCCAAGTAAAATCTCTTTCTACTTAGAAGCTAAATACTGAAGGGAGAGTAGGGAAAAGGTAGAACCAAATCAGGCCAAAAAAGAAAAGAAAATGGGGGGGGGGGGGGAAGGATAGCATACAGACTTTCCCAGAGTCTCCTTCAAGTTATGTAAAAATTATTTTTTGCACTGAATGTTACGTTCAAATTTTATCAAAAACACTGCTTCTGGACAAAGACAATTCCACCTCACCTTATAATAATATAAATATAAGTTAAAGGATTATAGGTTAATTTTCTTAAGTTCTTACTTTCCAGCACTTTCCTAATTTTGTTCAATAAGCATATATTGCCATGTAAGAAAAACTAAAATTAAAACACTTTTTATTCTTTTGTTTCATTTACTCTTGCATGATATCCTTAACAGCAATAGTAAAGTATTACCAGTATTTTTGTAAACCTATGTACACTTTGGTCACCCATTAAAGCACTTCACTGAACACTATTAAGTTTTTAAAATTTACTCAGATGTGCACTATATTAAACTTAGGCCGATTTTAAGTAGTCGATTCTAGTATCTACTTTTAGTTACTACAGGTGATCCCTAACACAGTAATAATTTTTAAATATTTTAGGCTTATTCATTCTACTAATCCGGTTTACTACAGACCAAGTCCTAAAGCAGACAAACTTGCCACAAGGTTTTTGGACCTAGACTTGAAATAGACAACATGGAGCTGTGACACAAGCCACAAGACAGGTCACACTGTTCCTTATTCATAACACAAGATGACATACAAATTTCCCAACACCTCAATCATCAGTAGCAGAGTGGCAAAGACTATTAATTCTCTGTAACAGCACATTAGCTGGGCAACAGTAACTCCCCTTGGTAAAATACAGCTAAAATGCTAAACCCAACATGAGGAAGGGTGATTCCCCAATCACAGAAATAAGCTAACCAATTACATTTGATCTTGTCCTTCCCAAAATATGTAATTCGATTCCATCAGAATTTACTTATATTTTCACATATAGAATCACTTTTACATATATTTGCATACATGTATCTCAATGATCACTTTCTACAGAACCACAGAACATATAAAGTAGGATGGAAGTCTCTCAGCCATTAGCATAAAAAGGAAGGAAATCAAAAGGAAAAAGAACACAAAGGATAACCTAATAAACATACAAAATGAAGTCTCAATGCAAAACTTGAGCTTCCTAGCCTATCTTTGAAACATGACATGTCATCCTTTCTTCTCTCATTCTGCCCCTGGTCTAAGGTGTCCATTAATTAAATAAGTATTTAGACTGCCCCAAATGTGAATGAGGAAGTTTATAATAGGGTAATAGAAACGTACCCAGCACTGTAGCCACAAATAGTTCAAAGACTGGATAGCTTTAAAAATCATCTGATCTAAAGAAAAAAAATTCACATTTCCAGCACTGCACCATAGGGGCAGGGTGTGGCACACAAACTGACAAAAGTTTGACGAACTTCTATACTTACAGCACTTAACATAGGGACTTACCCTTTCCAGGTTATAAAATATGGGAGATGGGAGTGATGGACGGAGTAAATCATATTATCATCTTGCTTTGTTACAGTAATACCTATACTAACAATGGTGTTTTTCAAGGGCCCATGAAGCATAAAATGCATCCTCAAGACACAAAGATTATCTGTTAACCACGAAATGGGGGTAATTGTGATATAAAAGTAAAAGAAACACTGAGTTGCATAACCAGCAAGGTATGAGTTGGCCAGAAAGTTCACTCTGTTTTTAAGTAAAACTAAGACATTTTTCATTTTCATCAGTAACTTTATTGAATGATGTATTCACCATTTTGTCCCACTACCTTTTGCCATCTTTCAGGCAACTTCGTAATTCCATCTTCCCAAACCTTATCTTTTTGAGCAAAGAACTGTCCCAGGTGCCTTTTGCAGTCTTCCAAGGAATTGAAAATTTTTTCCCATTAAGAGAATTAAAGCCCAATTTACTAATCTGTGAAAAGTATTAATAAATAAACTCAGAGTAAAATAAGAAAGCAACAGGAAGGATGCAGAAGGCAAATTAATTCAATCACTCAAAAAACTGCTCACAATTCGAACTGTCTACCATCAACGGGGAAGGGAAAATAAAAACTAAAGGTCAGCTAAGGAAGGTGCAAAGCCAGTTTCATAAATATGTGTAGGCTTGTGCACATGCAGTTTTTTTTAAATAGGTACTTTTATTATAAAGTTTTGTTAGGAAGAGATATACTATCTGAGGTATAATGCTTAAAGACTATCAAAGCAGTGCTTTACAGTCCCTTAACCACAGTGATGTCAGGAGAGACAACATGACAGCTGCAGCACACGTGGTTCTGTACTGTCTAGGCTCAATCCTAGCTTAGCACATGAGCTAACTAGTGGGCCACAGTTATTTGTTTCCTCGTATATAAAACGTGGCTACTTGTATGTCCTGCGTGGTATTTCAAGAATTAAAAGAAGTGCTTTATATGTATCTTATCTTTCAAGGTTTTTAAAAACTTTACAATACCAGGTTAAAGCTCCACACAGAATAACAGGAACTAAAATACTGCTAATGAAAATGTAAGCTGGTCATCAAAATCAGAGTATGTACACACACACTGCTTTTTATCTGGCAATCTCCCTTCCAGGAACTTCTCTTAAAGATGTAAGTGTGCTAATATGTCCATACAGGATGTTCATCATCCTTTTCACTTAGAAAATAATGAAGTCTAGGAAACTACCACAGCATCCATCGAACAGGAAATTGGTTTAAAAAGTTACAACGCCCCTTTACAAGTGAAATTTTATGCAGTCAATAAAAAGGACAGTGTATACCTATTCTATAGTTTGACATATTTCTGAGTGAATAGAAATAAAACATACTGAAACACCCCCATATTATTATAAATCTGTTCATATTTGTGAACAAATATTTAGAGATCTAAATAACAAGTTCATCAAAGGATTAAAGGCAGGGATGAAATTTTATGGAATGTTTTGCTTTTTTATTTGTATCTTCACATGTGGGTATTCTTGTGTTCCCCAGGGCAAGTTAGTTAACCTCACCTACATCAATGGACTGTAGTGAAGATGTGCTTATACATATAAAGCACCAGAATAGATTCGAGAGCACAGTATGTACTCTACAGATGTTACATAATTAGTATATTTATTTCACCATCTCCACAATTTAACAGGAAAAGCTCTCATTAGGAAGCAATACTGGAAACTAACATCAAAGCAAAAAATGCTCCTATTTTCCAAAACTTTTTCCCACAGTTCAACAGTAGGTTGTCTTTGGCCGTAATTATATATATAAAAATTTGTGGGGTGATGGAAAAAGAAATTAGATCATTTTGTAACAGAAGCTTCTCTACCTGACCCCCAAATTAAAATATACTAGGAGTAAATAAAGTTATACAGAGTGGGCAAAAGTAGATTTACAGTTGTTCTTTATGGAAAACACAATAATTAATAAATAATACAAGAACAGACTGTGTGCTCTGCATACTCACAACTGTAAACCTACTTTTGCCCCACCCTGTGTATAGGTTAAAGAGCTTGAATGTGAAATCGCCCGCTCTGTACTGGGGAAATGATTTAAAGCCATGTTTGGCAGTGAAACTCACAAAACTGACAAGCCTATCCTCTCAAATAAAACCACCTGCTAACTACCAAGGCTTAAAATAATACCTTGCACGATTGCATGACAGTTAACAAAAGTGACTAAGTTATAAAAAGGCAGAGGAAAAAAAACCCAAGCACTAATAAACGTGGTAAGCACACTGCTAAAGAAAATTAGTTTTATGAAAAATGATATTCGGGTGACTTAGAAATGACAATATAAAAGTCCCTCAAGTAGCTGAGAACTTGAGCTTTATTACAGGTAGATGTCATATAATAACCAGTAGAATTGTAGATCCGGAAAATTCACATTTTAAATTAGGGTATCTGTTTTGCAAGAGAAAGGGAGCAGCAACCCACATATGTATCTTGGGAACACTTTTAATCCCAAGAAAAGCATTTAAATGTTGGACATACACACAAATACGAGTAATTCATTCCCTCCCAGGGTATTCTGTTCCAATCAGAACTCTTCAGAGACATCAACTGCACCTTAACTAGATAACTTATTTTTACTTCACAGGACCCAGGAACCAAGTGTTCCCTATTTTACCCACCCATCGAAAATGCCATTAAACTAGGCTGTAATGACTCTTAACTGCAGTGATAGTATGTACGCTGTAATAGGAAAAGCAAGAGACTGGGAGTGAAAATGAAAAGACCAAGGTTCCAAATGCAGCTGTGAACTGCGTGAGGTTGCACAAGACACCTAAGGACCCTGGATCTCCCTTTCTCATCCGTTAGGTAGAGCTGACTACACTCTTTTAAAGTCTCTTCCAGCTCAAAACTGTGTGGCAAGTCCCTCTAATACTCTCAAGTTCCGGTGGAGTGGGACTTGTGGCCTAAAAAGAGAGAGAACTGAAGTCTAACATGGTAAACTAAAAACTTTACGAGATTAAAATGTTACATGCTTCTGCTTCTCATATTCAATAAAAGTACACCCTAAGCCATCCTAGCTGATACTCCAAACACAGATATCTGGAAATCAATAAGGGGCTTTGGGTGAACAAAAGTTCACGTAAGTTATACAGATGGCCTGACACAGTGATTCTGAACGTGCACACACACAATAAAAATGATAAAATTATACAAAGTATTTGGATATTCAGACTTTTGTGTTTTGCCTGAATTATCCAAATAAATATCTCTACTTCAGGAATGAAAACTCACACTGGACAAGAAATTACTTTTATGCAATTGTTATATTCATCTCTACCTTTAAAGATATGCTAAGGGAAAAGAATCTGAAACACCACGAGTCTCTGTGTATTTCGACTCTCCACCTCCCCAAGAACGGTATTTTGCCATAAATACTAAAAACATTTTTTGAAAAGGGTCTTCTTGTTTCAAAAGCTATTTATGAAGGAAGGCTGGAGGAACAGAAATCAAGAACTTATTGGAATAAAAAAAAAAATGCCTTCTAATTCCCAGCCCAGGAATGCCCAATAACCAGTTTTAGCCAAAGCAGAAAATAAAGGAGATGGCGGGAGCCTGGGCAGAGGGCGGAAGTTTGCCTAGTATCTACTTTGAAGTGTTTGAATGGAAGGAGTCATGCACTCTCGCGCCAAAGTATAAACGCAGAGGCTCCAAACTACCAGCCTTCTTGTCTATCAGGTATACTCCACGTTTTCCTTTCTCCCGGCAGGCGCTCTACTCTCCCTTCCCCCGAGAACTCCTCGTCTGCACGCCTCACCCCATTCCCGCCACCCCCATACCACCCAGCAAGAATCCAAGCGCTTCTCTCACTTTCCGCCCTCTTTCCTTCTCCCGACTGGGCATCCAACCGCCCCCAAGGCCCTTTTCCCGGCCCCTCTGCCTAGGAAGTACCTGCCGCCCGCGGAAGGCAACACTCCCGCCGCGCCCTCCTTTATCCCCTCCCCCAGCTCTAGGCCTCACCCGGGAATCCGGGTGGCCACGAGGTCCGCGGTTTCCTCCTGCCCGCTCCCCTAGAAGTGACTCTTCCTTGGCTCAGTCGGAGAAGGAGGCGTCCGCGTGGCCACGACAGGCCTCTCCACCCTCCTGACTGGGCCGAGCGGAGGCCGCGCAACACCATCTCCCCGCGCCCTTGCCCGGCCTCACGCCGGAGTGGCGCCGCTCTCCCCGACCCGCCGCTAGTGAACCGAGCCCAAAGGGAAACAAAGGGTCAGGCTACAAGTCCAGCTACGCCACGCCGGCCCTGGCCCGCTCCCCGCCGGAACTCCAACAAAGCCCGAGCCGCTGCCTCGCGCCCCTGGCCTGGCTTACCCATCAGTCCCCGCACGCTTCTTGCTGGAGGGGTAATCCTCCCCCAGGTCCAACCGGTGCCGCTTGGACATCTTCGAGAGGGCGACTGAAGGAAGAAAAGCGGCCTTACCGGTGGAGTCGACGGCAGCTACTTAACTCTGGAGGACCCCCACCCCTCCCGCTACAACAGCCTACACCGTGCGGCCAGAACCAGGAGCTAAAATGGCGGCGGCGACGAGGGCTGGGCCTGCGCGCGCGCTTCCGCAACGTGTTGTGAGTGCGTGCGTGGTGAGCGCGCACGCATTGGAGGCGGGAATTCCAGACCCGCCCTACTTCCTTCCCGCCGGGGCTTTACGGCACCTGAGTGGCTGCTGAACTGAGTGATCCCCTAGCCTTCACGCCCGTTTGATTTAGGAAACGGAGAGAGGGACAAGATCAGTCCTAGTTAGGAGGTACTCACCAACTGTGTTACTCTGGCATTAGGAGAGTCTCAGACCTAAAGAGTTTGAGAAACCAGTAAAGATCATCCCGCTGAGAAGGGGCAGAGCAGGGACTGGAACCCAACTATTTTACAACTCCAGTTCTAGAACTTGAAGTCACTAACCAGACACTCTCAATCACAGTGCGGAAACTGATGAGACAAATACCAAAACTTGATGTAATCTATTCTCTTTTTTTACCCAGTCCGGGCAACATGCACGCAACCTATTAATGTTCTTAAAATTAATATGTAATAGAGAAAATTGGCGGTAAGGACATAATTAGCTTTCCCCCATCCCCCGTGTGCTATTTTTATACACTTCCACGATGTTAACTCTAGCTCTATACTCATTCTTACAGCAACCCTGCAAGATAGGTGTTATTTTATAGATGTGAACTCTAAGGCAGAAAGAGGTTAAGAAGTAAACACAGCAATTAGGGCTGTCCCTAAAGCCATAGCAAATTTGGGGGGTTAGATGACTCGTGACTGTTGTAGATCTCTTCCCCCAGACCCTATCTGCTGTCTCAGTTGCATTCATCTCCAGAAGAAACTCACAACAAAAAGATCTGTGGGCCATTCAAGCTGGGTGATCTATGTAGTATGAGAAATGGATGTACAGATGCGTGGGAAGACCTTACTCAGATTCTTATCCAATCCTCAGAACTGCAATTGCTACGGTTAAATATAACCTTAATATCGCAGCTGATAAAGAGGGTTTTTTTTTAATCTTTGTACCAAATCCACATTCCAAGTCAGCACAAAGAAAAGTGAATATCTTCACTTTAAAAAACATATACAACTTTCTACCCTAAATGCTCATTAACAGTATATTGACTTTTATCAGAGGTCATGATACATTAATCACTGAGTTTTAAATCTAAGAAAGAATTTCCAGCTGGTTTTCTTTTTTTATGTCATTTTAATTAGCAATAATCGCACCTCGGATAAACCTCATTGGCTATGATACTGCCACTGCGCAAAGCTTTTTTTTTATGTCATTTTAAAATGAGTAAACCTGAGCCCTAGTTCATGCCCAAGTTCATACAGGCAGTTAGTGTCAAAGTCAGAATTAAAATCCAGATTTCACTCCAAATATTCCAGTACCAGGCCTCCACGTTCACAGTTTGAGGACAACTACAGAGTATTCTAAAATTTTGGAAAAAATGAGGGAAAAGGTTAGAATTCTACCTACAGAAGTGCTCTACCCTTGGCAGCATCAGCCTCTCACAAGTGGCAAAGAGACTTAGTGAAGAAGGAACTGAAATCAAGGTGATGAGACTTCTTCCTTGGGCTCAGTGTATATCCATAGAAAACTGTAAACCAATCAGTTGTGTTGCAGCCTAAATGACTGAAGAGAAGCTATATTTACCAAAGAACAGTGGCCTGGCCTTCTGGAATCTACAAGGGGAACAAAGGGCCAGGATCTTTCAGGATGTTCACACTCCCTCTAACGAGTTCTGGGTCTAGGTGATCCACCCTAGATTTTCACAGAGAATGGTCCCTAGAATAGAAAAGAGCCATCCACCAGCCTCTCTACAGCATCGCAGCCCAGTTTTTCCTTCTGTCTGATCCTGCTTTCATGCCTTCCTTTCTGGTGTTGATCCTAAGTGCTCCTTAATAAACTCCCTGTGCACTAATCTTTGCTTCAGAGTCTACTTTTCATGCAACCCGATATTAAAAGACTTGGTGCCAGAAATGGTCCAAGAAAGCAGACACTATGATTGGATTTTGGAGTTGGCCACCCATCGCTGGCTGGCAATGACTCACTGGTGGCAGGTAGAAACACAGTTGTGACAAGGAAGCAGGGCAATTGTTAAACTTCTACCCACAGAGTACTGGGAAAGAGCATGGAATATTGTCCAAGTATGGAGGAAATATTAACTATAAGAACATTGGCGTTTGGTTGGGTATTGCTAAGTGGGCTTGACACTTTAGAGAGAGATCATGTAAGTCTGAGAGTGATTAGCCTGCAATTCAAAGCTAAGTGTAAAAGCCAGAAGACCTTCCAGGGAGCATATAAACAGGCTCTCATATGCTGCCCGGGGAAGAGAGAGAAACCTGATGGCGGTTCCTAGGACTTAACTAGAACAGTAGCAGAAGGCCAAGTGGATTAAATTCTCCACAAGGTTAGGGCCCTGTCTGGGAAAGAGTGGGCCCAGAGGCCCACACACGGGATGGGGGCACTTACATTGATAGACCTGAAAAATCCCTATCTCCCCTTCTACCTGGTGAGCCTGTCAAAATGTCCCACTCCTCCCTAGCAGAGGCCAGTTCTCCTTCCTAGTGAGATTATCAGAGGCTTCCTCTCTGCGAGATAATGTACCTTTCTCAGGATACTCCCCAACTTCCCCTGCTAGCCACTAGGCAATAATTAGGCTTAAGTCACAACATAGGTTATTCCAAGGACTCCTTAGGGCTGATAATATTGGAAAACGACCACAAAGAAGTTATAGGACAGCCCTGACTGGTATGGCTTAGTTGGTTGGGCATCATCTGGCAGTCCTGCAAAGCAAAAGGTCACCAGTCTGATTCCTGGGCAGGGCACGTGCCTGGGTTGTATGTTTGCTCCCTCGTAGGGGCATGGACAAGAGACAAGTAATCGACATTTCTCTCTCACATTGATGTTTCTCTCCTTCTCTTTCTCCTTCCCTTCTCTTCTCTAAATAAATAAAATCAAAATAAGGAGGGGGAGGGGAAGAAGGGGAAGGGCGGGGAGAAGTAGAAGGAGGAGGAGGAAAAAGAGAAGGACCTTGCCAAGAGGTACCAGCAGGAGCCAGGAAAATGTGCATGGGACTAAGTTCTGAAGGTTCTGGATAAAGAAGGGAGGAGGGAGGCGGAACACAAAGTTAAATAAGGGACAATTTATTATTTGGGAGTTCTACTGATACAGGATTTAACATACACAAGACCCCCAGGCAATGGTGTGAACACACTTAGGATGTCATCTCAAAGTGTGGCAAAAACAATGGTCCACAGTACACCAAGTTGGGTAGAAATGCCAGAACTGCTGTGGTAAAAAGGGATTAAATAGCTCAAAGAAATGAATGTGCTAAAGTAGAAGTATTTATTTAAAGGTGGAAAACCCAGCAGATAAATATATTCTATAGGAAAGTTCAGAAAATGCACCACTTAGCAAATCAGTAAGGAGTTTGCTGGTAAGGGAGGTCAGAAATTCAGCGATGCCTCTATTCCAGGGCTGAAGATAGCAGATGCCATTTCAGACCTGGGCTGCTTGAGAGCAGCAGAGGTGACAGAATTCTGTGACACAGAGATCACACGGTGGCATTTAAACATCAGAAGCCAGGTGGATGCTACAAAGTGTTAAGGAGGCCTGACTCACAGAGGTAATAGAGATGATAAATAGAACGTGGTCCCAAGGGCAAAATGAATGGGCAACCATCAAAGCAAGTCCTCTATCTGAACAACCAAAATAAGTCAAGAATAGATGATCAAAAGTTTGAAAGCAATTGCCCCAGTGAAAACTTGCCCAGTTTCTGGACTTGAACCATGACAAAAACCAGATACTGCACGCTGGCTAAAACAAAGCAGAAGGATGTACGAAGAGCAAGGATTTTGACCTGCAAGCTGGGAAACTCATGGCTACTGGAGCAATGTGTTTCTGAGTTGCTCAAAGACTAATAAAGGGTTTTATGGGGAAAATGCAGAAGTTACTTGGCTTTTAGTTGATTGGTTGCCTTGTGATCTATTTCCTTATTTGGATCAGGGCAGCTGAGTCAAGGAACCAGAAAGTCCAGAGATGGCGTGAATAGACTTGACATTTGGAAATTGGCTGGAGTCCTTTGCTGGTTTCTGAGAAGAGCTATAAATTCCTGCAACTTAGGTAAAGTTGAGCTTTATTTTTCTTTAATACACCTGCATGGGCCAACTCCATTTTGCCCCCAACATAAGTGACTCCATTTTAGTTTGGGTTCTACAACCAGTTTTCTGTCCTGGAATATACTGATTACAGGAGAAGCCATGTTCCTAGGAGCAAGGAGACTGCAATAACATTACACTTTCCCTCCCCTCTCCTTCCCACTGCAGTAGGGTTCTGGTGTAATAACAGCGGATTACAGCTAAAAGGGCTATAAGATGCAGACCAGACTCTGAGGAAGAATTCCTAGGAAAACCCAGCTTCAACAGAGGAGACTAAACAGGACACTAGAGGAATTTAAAAACTCCAGCACCTACAGTTACAGGAAACATTAAACACAGCCCACCTGTTAGCCAGATTAAAATAAAACTTCATTAACATAAAGCCTAAGCATTGACTTTGGTTTCTATTACCCAGTACATTCTGCAGGCTTTCAATGAAAAATTACAAGGCAGTCTAAAAGACAAGAGAAAACACAGTCTGAAGGACAAACAAGTAATAGAACAGACTCAGATATAACACAGACTTTGGAATTAGGAGTCAGATTCTGAATTCTAATCCATATTCCAATCAATTTGGAATTGGAATCAAACAGAAAATTTGAAATAACTATGATTAACATAGTTAATAGGCAATAATTAGGCTTAAGTCACAACATAGGTTATTCCAAGGACTCCTTAGGGCTGATAATATTGGAAAACGACCACAAAGAAGTTATAGGACAGCCCTGACTGGTATGGTTTAGTTGGTTGGTAGACAAAGGGCTCTAGTAGACAAAGTAGATAAGACACAAGAGAAGATGGGTAATATAAGCAGAGGGATTGAAACTTAAAAAGAAATCAAAAGCAAGAGTTAGAATTTTAAAACATTGTAACAGAAATGAAGAATGCCTTGAAAAAAATATGAAAAGAAGTTCTTCAGGGAAAAGGAAGTGATATCAGTCAGAAATCTACAAGTAGAAAGGAAGAGCATTGGAGAAGGAATAAATGAAGGTAAAATAAAATCTTGTATTTTTCTTATTCTTAATTGATCTAACAGATAACAGTTTATTGCTAAAGTAACAATAGAACAATATATTGGGAGATTATAGGAAATGGATAAGGGAAATGAATGACAGCAATGTCTTAAGGGATAAATGAGAGACAAGAATTAGGATATTCTAAGTTACCTGTATGACGCATGAAGCTGTATAGGGTTATTTAAAGGTGGACTTAGATAAGTTAAAATGTAAGACAATCACTAATTTTTTAAAGTATAATCGATATGCTATTAGAAGAGATAGGATGGAATCATATAAGATGCTCAATTAAAACCAAGGGGAGGCAGGAAAAAAGTGAAAGAACAAATACAACGAATAGAAAACAGTTGCAAAATCAACCTAGGGAAACAAGCAGAAAACGCAAACAACTCACTTATAAAAATGGGTAAAGGATTTGAGTAGACATTTCTCCAAAGAAGGTATACAGATGGCCAACACACACATGAGAAGGTAGTCAATATCACAAATCATTAGGGAAATACAAGTCAAAACCGCAGGGAGAAACCCCTTTTCCACTCATGGGGATGACTGCTACAAAGGCAAACAGACTGTAAGTGTTGGCAAGGGTGTGGAGAAATTGGAACATGAGTGCATTGCTGTTAAGAATATAAAACGGTATCGCCACAATGAAAAGCACTATGATGAGTCCTCAAAAAATTATATATAGAATTCCTATATGATTCAGCAATTCCACCTTTGAGTATGCAGCCCAAAGGAAATAGGAACTTGAACAGACGTTTGTATACCCATGTTCATAACAGCATTATTCACAATAGCCGAAAGGTGGAAACAACTTAAAATGTCCTCGACAGATGAATAGATAAAGAAGATGTGATATGTACATACAATGGAACATTATTTCAACTTAACGAGGGCGTGTACAGCACAGATGAGCCTTGAAGACGTTGTGCTGAGTGAAATGAGATGCTGCGCGTTCTGGAGATGGATGGTGTGATGGCTGCACAGCAACGTAAATGCACTTAAAGCACTGAACTGTGTACTTAAAATGGCTAAAATGGTAAGTTTTATGTCATATATATTTACCACATTAAAAAAATGGAGAAAAAGGTAAAATTGGTTTCTCCCCTTAAGACCTAAAAGATGGATGGGGGTAGTCCCCATCATACCTCCACTTAATTGACCAGTTTGGCCTCTATAAAATCCAGACAGATCCTGGAGGATGGCAATGAATGATCAAAAACCTAACCAAGCAGTGTTCCCAATTGCAGCTGCGGTGTCAGGTGTGTTCTCTCCGCTAGAGCAGATTAGTGTGGACTAATGAACATGGCCAATGATCCTGCAAACCCGCTCTTTTTCTAGCCCTAGTCCAAAAGAGAGTTTGAAACAATTCACATTTCTTTGGATTGTACAACGGTGTCAGATTTACAGTCTTGCCCCAGAGCTATGTTAACTCTGCTGTCCTCTGTCACGACAGAGTCCGAAGAGACATGGATCCCCTGGACATCCCACAGAATATCACACTGGTCCAGTAAAATGGTGACATCATGCTAGATGGACCAAATGAACAAGAAGTTGTTAGGAAGTTGGAGGCCTTGCTCTCTTGCAAGAGGTAAACCTTAAAAGATTCAGATGTAATTTTTTAGAGTCCAGTGAACTTGGGTAGCCAGAACAGCCTGTCCAAAGTAAAGGAGAAATTACTGCATCTCGCAGCTCCCATCGTGAGCAAGGCAGCACACTGCCTGCATGTAGGCCTCATCCAGTCCTGGAAGCAACATCTCCCAGAAGTACTGCTCTAACTCACATAGCAGGTGACACAGAAGGACGCCATTTTTCAGTGGGGTCTATAGCAGGAAAGGACTCTGCAACAGGTCTAGGCTGCAAAGCAAACGGCTGGCTCCTTGTTCACAGCCCAGCAGACCCTGTAGTATGAGGGGTATCAGTGGTAGAAAAAGATGACATGTGGAAGCCCCAGTTGGAGAATCACAGTGTAGATCTAGAGGGTTCAAAACCATACCAACTGCAACAGAGGATTAACCACCTTTCAAAAAACAGCTCTTAGAGTATTACCAGGCCCTGAGAGAGACCAATGCCTCATCATGGGCCATCAACTGACCATGCCACCAGAAGTACCCTTCATGTGCTATGTTCTATCACACTCTCCAAGCCATAATGTGGGGGTAGGCTCAGATGGAAGAGGTGCACCTAGGATGGAACATCAGTAAGACCAGAGGCACAAGCAAGCTTCTAGTGCAGAGAGCATGCAGGTAGCTCATATCACCCACCACTGCTGCACAGCACCTCTCTCTCAGCTCTAATGGTGGACTCCAGCCAGTGCATGAGAACTCAGTGCTCAGTCTTCAGGATGTTGACATCATGTTAGTAGTTCGAAATTGACCATAGTGGAAGTATTTACACCATGAACATTAGCTAATGCTACAAATTAGACATTTTTCTCCTTTTCAGAAAACTGGTTGTTAAATATTTAGTGGTGCATTACCGCTCAGCTCCTACTGCATGGGGAGATCCTTGGTAAGCAGCTGATGTAAGAGGAAAACCCTTTGGTGAACTTGACTCACAAATGGCTCAACATGGTTTGTCAGTGTGATCAAGAAAAGGGGATGGCTGCTTGGCTGTCCCACTCGGCCTGGACTTGAAAGGCAGTGGTAAGGGGAGCTCCTCCCCCCTGGTCAGCCACTTTGTGTAGAGAGAGAAGTGTCCTGAAATTAGAAGACACAGGCACTCACGGGCAGTGCTGAATGGCTTGGCCGAGGTCAGGGGCCTTGGAAGATTGGGGGACAATGGACACTAGGGGAAAACCATGTGGGTGGCCCTATGGAAGTTGGTATAGAGTGTGAAGATCTTTACTTCACATACTAATGACCATCAGAGAGCATCCATCGTAGAAGAGGCACTAAAAAACCACATATCATTGAGCTGAAACAAGCCACCATCAGCCACTCCGGGGCTTCCATGATAGTCACTTGAATGGAGTTCCCTTAGTAGCTGGAATGGAGACTAGACATTGATGCAAAAGCATGGGTCCCACTTAACAAGGTGATCTGGCTTTGCCATCACTGAAGGTCCAAGCCGCTAACAACAGAAATCCGTGCCAAGTGCCCAACATGATACAATTGCTTAGAGACAACAAGCAACCACTTGGTGACAAATTAACTACATTGGATACCATCTACCCTGGAAGGGGTAGCCATTCATTATGACAAACATGAACAAATTTTCTGTGGATTTGCCTTTTCTGCCTACAGGGCTTCAGCCACTTCCATTATCTAAGACCATATAGAATGTTTAATCTTCTGGTGTGAAACTCTGCATATGATTGTGTCAGACAAAGGGACTAATGTTAAAGGAAGTGCTGGAACAGGCACGTGACCATACGACCCACTGTTCATATCACGTACTGCAGAAGAACTAGCCTTGCAAAATAACTGGCTCAGGGCCAGGACCTCAGGAAGATGACATGCCATCCTCCTTTGTACAGTGCACATTCTACATAAATGACCGTCATATGGTGCTGTTTTCCCAGTAGTTAGGATACATACATCTGGGGATCGAGAGTTGGAAACAGGAATACTTTCATTTTTCTTCACTTTTAATGATCCATTTTGGGAATTGGTGCTTCCCATTCCAGAAACTCTGGGTTCTCAATAGTTAAGAGTCAGCCTGCTTCTTAAAATGGAACAAATACCTCCACCATGGCTGCCAATTGGGCTCTTTAAGCTCCTCATGCTAAGTGATGAGCGTAAGAGAAGGAATCACCATCCTGGCAGAAGTAATTAACCCTGGTCATGAGGAGGAGGTAAGCTGTGGTCGTAAAATGGGGCAAAAAAATAAAATGTGTTTTCCACAGAGATGTTCCATTTGAACATCTCTTCCTACTCCCTTGTGCTGTTTGGACAGTAGATACACATGAGTAGCAACTCTATCCTGAGAGCAGCATAGTAACCAAGGACTCAGACCCTTAAGAGCTGAGGGCCTGGGTTATTCTACAAGGTGAGTGACCAGGAGCACCAGAGGTGCTGGCTGAGTGGGGGGGTAAATAGACGGCTAGTAGAGGAGCAAGATGCTGAGTGACAGGTGAAGCACCGACATGCATCGGCTGTGTCTGCAGATGGTCCCAATGACACACCTGCTCCCCGGGGCAGCCTGTGTGTGATGACTGACCATCATAAGGGTACAAGTTCTGTCTCATCCTTCACAATCTAGGCCAGATTGAAAGGGCTATTGGGGTTGACTTAGGTCTTTTGGGGGACTGTCACAGCCAGGCTTTTCTCTCTGCCCAATTCTATTTTCTTCCCTTGCCTTCCACTGGCACTGAGCCCTGGAGCACTCCCTAATCAACTTCCTTTGGGCCAACCTCAGTGTCAGAGTCTGCTTCCCAGGACGCTCAATTTAGGAAGTAGGGTTGGTTTCTTTATTTTCAATGTCAACCACCTCCAAAGAAATTCTCAGTGAATTGTCAGGAAGTTTGAACATTTAATATATACATACACACATGCATTCATTCAACAAATATTTATTTAGCACTAACTGTATATCAAGAACTATTCTAGATCCTAAGACTACAGCAGTGAACAGAATAGGAAAGGTTCCTGACCTTGTGGCAGGAACAAGAAGTATGAAACAGATAAGATAATTTCAAATACTGTTGAGCGCCCAAAAGAAACTAATACTGGATAGTGTGATAGAGAGTGACAAGAGGTGCTGAAGGTGTGAGGGGCCACACTGATAAGCTGGCTAGGAAAGGCTTCTATTAGAAGATGGCATTTGAGACAAATAAGAGGAATTCCACCTTTTAAAAACTGGGAAAGAATATTTGAGGTAGAGGAAAGGGCAAGTGTGAGGAAGGAAGTGAGTATGAGTGTGAAAAATAAATAAATAAAAGAAAGACCAGAGTGGATAGAGGTTGTGAACAACAGGGAGTGAGCTAAGTCAAGGTCATTGAGCTAGACAGGGGCCAGATTGTGTGGGGCCGACAGGTCATTCTAAGTAGTTTGGATTCATATTAATCTTTGTAAAAATCTATTGGAAGATTTTAAACAAGGGAGCAATAGTATGTGTTTTACTTTTTAATAAATCACTTCCATTGCTATTGGAGACTCAATTATGGGGGGAAAAAGGCAAAAGTGGGAGCAGAGAGACTGGTATGGAAGCTATTGATGTAGCCCAGGTGAGACATGATGGTGACTAAACCTGGGATGGTGGCAATAAAGCAGGTAAGATATAGTTGGCTTTGGGTTATATTTCAGAGGCAGAGCCAATAGGACCTGCTAATGTATTGTTTAGCAGAAGTTCAGGATAGCAGAGAGAAAGGAGAAGAATGTAGGATGTCTGATCCACTAGGTGGATGTTTATTAAGATGGGAGGACTGTTGTGGCTGGTTTGGAGCGAATGAATCAAGAGCTCTATTTTGGTCATGCTAAGTTTGAGATGCTTGTTAGACATCCAAATGGAGATTTCAAGCAGGCAGCTGAACAAGTATCTAGAACTTAGGGTTGGGATATATATTTAGGAGTCACCAGCATAGAGATGTTATTTAAAAACATGCAGCTAGGTGAGATCACTTCATGCATATTAGGAAGAAGAGTGAGAACCAGGCTCTGGTGTCCTCCTGGTGTCTTTCCATTTGCCAGTAGCAACAGCAACTAAGAAGAACCAACCATCAAAACCAGGTCTCTTGCCCTGGCTGATATGGCTCAGTGGATTGAGTGCCAGCCTACAAAGCAAAGGGTCACTGGTTTTGATTCCCAGTCAGGGCACATGCCTGGGTTGTGGGCAAGGTCCCCAGCAGGGGGCATACAAGAGGCAACCACACATTAATGTTTCTCTCCCTCTCTTTCTCCCTTCCTTCTCCTCCCTAAAAATAAATAAATAAAATCTTTAAAAAAAAACCCCAAAACAGGTCTCTTAGGCCAAGAATAATTAGCATATTGAGAAGGAAATGTTAGCAACTTCTGGTCAAGATGGAGGCCCAGGTAGACACACTTTGCCTCCTCATGCAACCAAGAGAGAATTACAACTATCTCTCAAAACAAATGACAACCAGAACTGTCAGAAAACTTGGTTGTCGAAGTGTCGACAACCAAGGATTTAAAGAAGCCACATTCACCTAAATGGGTAGGAGGACTGGAGTCGTGGAGACAGGTGGACAGACTCGGAGATGTGGTATGGCACAGAGAGGCAGTGGTGGTGGAACAGGTGGTCCCACACTCAATGTGTGGTGAATAAAAGTCAGGAGGAATACCTTGGGAGCGAGTGATCGGAGCCCCAGTCCAGACCACACAGCCCAGGGTTCCAGCTCCAGGAAGATCAATCCCCATAACTTCTGGCTGGAAAAACCAGTGGGTGTTGGGGTGGCAGAAGGAACTGCTGAATTTTCAGGAGAAAATTTAAAGGGCCCTCACAGACTTAAAACATAAGCAAACCCACCCACTCTGGGATTCACCATCAGGGCAACAGATGGAAGGGTGCCAGTCACATACAGGAAGTGGGTAAAGTAACTAGAGATGGGGCAAGTGCCAGGCAACCCTCCAGAAGCCAGGCAGTGGCACTGTCCCCTCTCTGAGCCCTCCCTACACACAGAGCCACAAAGCGGTGAAGCAAGTTGCCCCACCCTGGTGATTACCTAAAGCTCCATCCCACACAATTTACAGGTACCTTTTCTAAGACAGGGAGTCAAGGCAGCTCTACCTAGTACACAGAAACAAACACAGGGAGGCTGCCAAATTGGTTAGACAAAGAAATATGGCCCACATGAAAGAACAGAATAAAATCTCAGAAAAAGAACTAAATGTAATGGAGATAACCAACCTATCAGATGCAGAGTTCAAAACACTGGTGATCAGGATGCTCAAAGAACTCATTGAGTACAGCAACAACATAAGGGAAGAAATAAAGGTTACACTAAGCGAAATAAAGAAAAATCTACAGGGAACCAACAGTGGAGAAGATGAAGCTGAGAATCACATCAATGGTTTGGAACACAAGGAAGGAAAAAGCATTCAATCAGAACTGCAGGAAAAAAAAAGAATTCAAAAAAATGAGGACAGACTTAGGAACCTCTGGGACAACTTTAAATATACCAACATCCAAATCACAGGGGTACCAGGAGGATGAGAGGAAGAGCAAGAAATTGAAAACTTATTTGAAAAAATAATGAAAGGAAATTTCCCTAACTTGGTGAAGAAAATAGACATACAAGTACAGGAAGCACAGAGAGTGCCAAACAAGTTGGACCCAAAAAGGACGACACCAAGACACATCATAATTAAAATGCCAAAGATTAAAGATAAGGAGAGAATCTTAAAAGCAGCAAGAGAAACACAGAGAGTTACCTGCAAAGGAGTTCCCAGAAGACTATCAGCTGATTTCTCAAAAGAAACTTTGCAGGCAAGAAGGGACTGGCCAGAAGTATTCAAAGTCATGAAAAGCAAGAACCTATAACCTAGATGACTCTATCCAGCAAAGGTATCATTTAGAATGGAAGGGCAGATAAAGTGCTTCTCAGACAAGGTAAAGCTAAAGGAGTTCATCATCACCATGCCACTATTACATGAAATGTTAAAGGGACTTATTTAAGAAAAAGAAGATCAAAACTAGGAACATTAAATGGTAACAAACTCAAAACTCATAACTCTCAAAAACTGAATCTAAAAAACAAAACAAACAAACAACCAGAATAGGAACAGAATCATAGATATGGAGATCACATGGAGGGTTATCAGCTGGGCGGCAGAAGGGGAAGAATGGGGGGAAAGGTGCAAGAATTAAGAAGCATAACTGGTAGGTACAAAATAGACAGGGGGAGGTTGAGAATAGTATAGGAAATGGAGAAGCCAAAGAACCTATATGTACAACCCATGGACATGAACTAAGTGGAGGGGAGGGATTGCTGGAGGGAAGAGGGGTGCCAGGCAGAGGGAGGTAAAGGGGGAAAAATTGGGATGACTATAATAGCATAACCAATAAAATATATTTTAAAATAAAATAAAATAAAATGGCAAAATTAAAACAAAAAGAAGGGGATGTTAAATGTTTCTAAGAAGCCCAGTGTAGTGGGCAGGATTTCGGCTCCCCGGTCTTCTCCCCCTAATGTTTCGCCTGTATCTGCTCCATTATGTGGCAAAAGATACCAGAGCTTTGCAGATGGAATTAAGTTTCTAGCCTTTAAAACACGGAGATTATCTTGGATTATGCTGACAGGCCCAATGTAATCACATGGACCTTAAAAAATGATTGAGGAAGGCAGAACAGTCAGCCAGATTGACGCAAAGGAAGCGGAGGCAGGGGAGTTTCAAAGTGAGAGAGGGACTCAACCTACCCTTGCTGGCTTTGAAGGTGGAGGAAGGGGGCCATTAGCAAAGAGGGAATGGGCGTGCCCTCTACACACTGGGAACAACCTTTAGCTGATAGCCAGCAAAAGAAGCAATTTGCAACCACAAGAATCTGAATTCTGCAAATGACCTGAATGAGCAAGGGAGCAGATTCTTCCCTGGAGCCTCCAGAAAGGTTTTTATTTTAGCCTGGTGAGTATCCTGGCAAACTTCTGTCTTATATAGAACTATTAGATAATACATTCCTCTGGCTTTAATTTGCTAGGTACATACTACAATTTGTTCCGAGCTGCAATAGAAAACTAACACAGAGGTAATATGGGAAGGACATCTGACCACAGGATGGGAATGACAGAGGCCTTGGGGACCTTTACATGAGCAGTTTTGGAAGACTGGTGGGAATAGAAACCGAAGTGAATAGTAGGAGATAAAAAGACATTTAGACAATTCGTTCAGTGGAAGCAGACACGTGGCAGAGTGATAGGTAAAGCCGTGAGTTATATAACACACTGTCCACGTCCCAGAGAAAGGGCTCATGTTAGTGAAAAACAATATTGGGGTCCCCCAGCAGGAAGAGATGTGCATTAATGAGAAACACAGTCAGGCTACCTCTGGACAGCCATAGTGTGCGCTGCTAACTTTGAGGGATCAGGGGCGAGGAAACAAACAGACGGCCCTGGCCTGTGGCACACACACCTTCTCTCCCCTCCCCGTATGCACATCCCAGCCTGAAATCTGTTGTTTTATGTATTCTGTCTGGTAATTTAGTGGCGTAGGGAGAGGGCTACATCTGGACCCTATGGCTTACTCAGGGCCAGGAGCAGAAGTCTCAGAGTATGTTACTAAAGTAAGTCTATGCTGAAGACTCTTGGTAGGTTCCTATAACTGGTAGGGAAAGCCTTCACGCATTTTTCTTTTTATTCCAAAATTTTCCTGGCTATTTGGGTCCCTTTCTCTTTCATGTGAATTGTATAACTAACTAAATTCCCTTAAAAAGTCCTACAGGATTTGGATTGGAAATGAATTAAATTTATATACTAATATGAAATAGAACTGATATCCTTGTGTTTGCGTGTGCCTTGCCCTTGAATGGGAAAAGATAATGTTGTGAAGTAACATTCCTCAGATGCTAGATGCTGTTGATGGCCTGGGAGGGAGGACATGTGATATGACTGGACTGTGCATTTGAAGACCTAAGGCGGGGGCAGGCTGGCAGGGGACATCCAGGCCGATGAGCTGGCAGCGGGTGGGAGCTCCACTGGATGAAAACACTAGGATTGGGAAGATTAAGGGGACAGAGTGATCTCTGAGATAGTGTGTCGTAGGAGGCAACAAGATGGAGCGAAGTTTGTCTGGTTTCTACCACAACAAAGAGGAGACACACACGCAGATACACATACTGTGTATGTGTATACAAGTGCATAAATCTGTAACTACTTAAGTTAAAAAGTGCAAAGCTAATTAACTGTAAAGGCAGTTTTAAAAGACTTCCTGTGTAGGAAGTAGTGAACAAGCTGAGACAGAAGCTGGACTTCTCTGAACACACCATATTTTTTAGATTTGATTTTATAAGCACATGTATTTTACACAATTATACATCAAATGTAAATTTTTAAGGAGCAATCCCCAAACACTAAAAGTAAAAGAAAACAAATGAACTCAGCCCACCTGGAGTCAGGCTGGTGGCACAGCTGCACAGAAAGAACAATTTGAAGCGACTTTTGAAATGCTGCAGTTTGATAACCCATCCCTGGTGGGACTCGCCCCAAGGGCATAAACAGAATTACAAAACGTATCTTCAGCTGTGCTCAGAAATCTCACGTTTTAGACAGTGTGCAGACCGATATTTTTCAGACTGTGCTGTAGGAGAGTGGCCTAAAAATACACAAGTAGTTCTGCTGGAATTGTCAACACCCAGCATTTTTCAGTGTGACAGAAAGGAGATCAATCAGTTAAGTAAGAATGCTGTAGTCTTTCATTTCAATTGCGATTATTAGTATAAACTCAGGACATACGTATTCTCATCAGCAAACTCCATTTTCTACTCTGTTCACCGAAAAAGTCCAGAGACAGTGGCTAACCCAGGATCGTCAAGCGCCCAGGCGGCTGTCCCAAATTCCACCTCCCTTAGAGAGCAGCAGGCCCTGGGGATTTCAGCCCAGACAGATCTGAAGGCAGAAACACACTGCCTGCCCAGAGCACCTGAGCTTCCGGCTCTCTGGCGTGACCTGAAAGGTCCCCAGGGCTGGTCCAAAGGCCTCACAAGCCAACCTGAAGAGGCTCCCACACGCCACTGAAACATAAAAAATAATTACTAAAATATACTGAAGCACATTCAATCTGTTTATGCCCACTAGTTCTTAACAAAACAAAACTTAGTGGTCACCTTTAGAGGATTCAAGGAGAGCAGCTCATCTGAAATAGTCATTTAATTATATCGAGAAATTGTTAATTTTTAATTTGTGATCATGGTATTTCTTTTTTAAAGGAATAAATATGGAAATTGTTACAGATGAAAAAAAAACCAATTCTTCCCTAAACAAATGTAACACAACTCCATTTTTATTTCAACAGTTTTCTTTTTGAGGGGTGGAAGGAATTGGATAAAATTATTTTAAAATCCATATGGAAATATAAATGCCTAAATAGCAAAGAAAGCTATGAACAAGATAAATAATGAGAGTGTTGCCGTCAACTGAAAGGCACTGTAATAAAAATAACTGTAATACAACCAACATAGTATCGGCATAAGAGAAGGCAAATCAGTGGGACAGAAGAGTGGATCCAAAAATAGACCTCAGTATATATCATAATTTCATATGTGACAAAGGCAGTATTTCAATTCTGTGGGAAAGAATGGTTTACTTAATAAATAGTGCTGGCATAACTGGTTATTCATCTAGAACAAAATGCACTTGCATCCCAATTTCACAGCAGACCCAAAAATAAATTCCAAGCAGATTAAAAACCTAAATGTAAACAATAAATCTTAGAAAAACATGTAGGTGACTACATGCAAATTTAGGGGTCAGAAAATACCTTTTTCTTTTTCGTTATTTTTTTTTAACTAACATCAGGAAGCTGGAAAGTAACAAAAATAGTCATTTTTGATTACATAAAAATGTAAAACTTTTACACAGCAAAAGATGCCATAAAGAAAGTCAAAAGTCAAAATGTGCATTGAGAAAAATAAATGAAATGCAGATAACTGATAAAGGGTTACTATTTCTTATAAACAACAAATTCTTACCACATGATAAGAAAAAGATAAATCCTTCCCATTTGAAACAGGGACAAAGGTATAACGAGGCAGTTCACAGAATAGCGAATCCAAATGGCTAGCAAACACATCAAAAGAGACCCAAACTCCCCAGCAGTCAGGGAACTGCAAATTAAAGTAGTAATGAGACCTTCTTCTGCACCAATCAGACTGTCAAGAATTAAACAGAGGGATGTTATCCATTGCAGTCTCATGCACTGCTTGTGAAAATGTGAGTTGTTATTGCCTTTTGAGAGAAAAAAAAAAGTCTAGCAGTACCTATTCAAATAAAGAATCCGTATACCCTTCGACCCAATGATTGCACTCCTGGGAATGTGTCCAGTAGAAATAAAAGAACCCGTACAGAAGGCGCAATGGAAACTAGTTTATTGCAGAATTATTATAATAAAACCTGAAACAAAGTGAATATGCCTCGATAAGGAAATGGTTGAACAAATCGTGTATCTGCATCATCGAGTGCTATGCAGCTACTAAGAAGGAGGAATTAGAACCACTGTCCAAGTATTAGAAGGATTTCTACAAGATGCTGAGTGGGAAAGGCAAGACGCCAAGAATTTTCTGTTACGGTTCCCAGTGAGAAACTACTATATGCGTATATGAGTGTGTGTATGCATAAATGTATGCATTTGTATGCAAATTTGTTTGTTTATGATTATGTGAGCTTGGGGGAGAAAAAGCACAAAATGCCTTGCATGGGTTTGTTAACAAGCGCTACGCCAGAGTGGAGGTAAGGGGACGAGATCTGGGCAGGTGCTGGAAGAAGTGTGGAAGAAGAAAATCTGATATCCATTTTTTAAAATTTTAGCATAATGATAGCTAAATGATGCCCTAGAATAATGATATTCTATTAGTGTGTGAATAATACATAATTATAATGCATATATATTCTATACATTCACTAATACATGCATGCATTATATATGTACACATATTTAGAGTATACATGTATCTACATGATACATACTAGGGGATAAGCTAGAGTTGAATCTACATCTACATATTTGCAGAGATGTCCATGACATGTTGTTACATTTTTAACAGCTAGTAACGTGTGTGGCAGGATTCTATTTTATCCAAACAAAGCCCCAACAAAAAGCCCTCTATTTCCGTGGGCTGCTGAAGGCGTGTAATACTGAATGGGCCATGAAAAATATATGAAGGGGTAAATGCCAGGTCGTTAACGTTCGTTACCTCAGAGGGGATTCTGATGGGGATGAAATGGTGATTAACTTCTTCTTTACACATGATGGAATTGTTTTACTTGTTACAATAAGGCTGTATTGCTTTGTGATTTGAGAAATATCAAGCAGAAAAAACAAAGAAAAAATACATGTTGGGTCTTCCATCTAGAGAACATGATATCTGTCATTATATATTGAGGTCTTTTTCTTTCTCTTTCAATAAAGTTTCCTTATGTTTCTAGCCTGGTAAGGATTTTGTTGTTACAGTTATTTTCTTAGTCAGGAATGAGCATTTAAAGTTGATCAAAACCTTTTTTTGGCATCTGTTGAGATCCTCCTCTGGTTTTTCTCCTTTAACCAATTAATCATTTTGCTCTTCCATACCTATCTTGGCCCATGTAATAACTGTATCCAGTCTCACAGCTTTAAACTCAAACATATGCCAATAACCACCAAATGTGTTTTGCAGCCCACACCTCTCTTCCAAACTCCACATTGGATAACTGTCTATTGACATCTCTGCTTGACTGTCTATTGATATCTCAAACTCAAAACATCCAAAAAGGAACTCGTGACCACCTTCCCCCTCTCCTAAATTTCAGTCTACCTGCCACTGTCCTTATCTCAGGTGGGGACAATGACCTAACCCATCTAACCAGTTGCTCAGGGCAGAGAAAGTGACTCATCTGTGACTTCTGTCTCTCACACTGTGCACCTGAGGTGTCGGGAAATCCTGTTTGTTCTACCTTCAGAATGGATTTGGAATTGTTTGTTTTCATCTCCTCCATTGCTGCTATCCTTTCTAACCTGATGTACTGATCCTCTGGTGTCTATTCTTGCCCTTCTGCAGTCCTTTTTCAACATGACAGCCACAGTCAAGCCCTTTAAAGTGGACATTAGATCCAGTAAGTTCTATGCTCAAAACCCTGCACTCCTCTCTCCCCTCAACACAGATTCCCAATCCCCCTGATACTGTCCCCATTTCGGTTAGATTAAAACCCAAGTTTCATGCTACACAATCCAGCTCCCTCTGACCTCTTGACAGCATCTCCTTCTACTCTCCTCCTGGCTGACTCCTCCACAGGCATTCTGGTGTCCTTGGAGTCCCTGGAATGTGACAGAAACAGCACTCCCATCCTGGGAAGGTTAAGGGCCTTGGCACTTAACTCTTCCCACTGCTTTGAATGTCCTTCTTCCAGAGGGCTGCCTGGTAACTCTTTCCTCCTTCTCAATGAATAAACAGCCCCTCTCTCCCCCACACCCACACACCTCCCTTGCCCCCTTTACTCAGAGCAGCCATCCTTTTCTGATATACAAAATGTTCACCGAGTATCTTTTATTGTCTGTTTCATCCCATCAGAACATAAGCTCTGATCTGTTAACCCAAATGCCTAGACCAGTGGCTGGCATCTAATAGATGCTTAGCACATATTTGTTGAACAAAAGAATGAATTAGTGAATTGCTTTAGCTCTGAGCATGCACTCCTCTCAAACGTCTTTCCAATGCTGATTCCCCTCATGCATGTGTTCTGAGCTGTGATGTTCTACAGGATATTTTTTTCATTTAAATATGACTCCTTTTGCTTTTTTCTCTTTTAGGAGCAATTCCAATTTCTGGTTTATTAATGAAGGTTTTATTGTTTTCCCCGCACTGTTACGGACTTATTCTTTTTTAAAATTGTTGTTCTATAACGCCTGTCCCAATTTTCCACCCTTGCTCTTCCCTCCCCCCACCCCGCCCCTGCTCTACCATCAATCCCCACCCTGTTGCCCATGTCCATGGATCAAAGTAGCTCTCTGGTTGATTTCACAGGATTTGGTAAGGAGGAAAAGGCAGATATGTGTGCTTACTCTCTAGACCTCAGAGAACTGGGAGTTTGTAAGTGTGAGTCAGACTCTCCCCAGTCTGAGTGGATCTAATGAGCTTAAATTACTGGACATGGGGCCCTGGTGAACCCATCAATACAATGTAGCCTTGTGAGGCCTGGCTTGTATTGATGGGCTTGGCCACCAGCTGGCCTTCCTTTAATATCTCTAGCTCCAGACGGTTAAATGTAACCCTGCTTAAACATAACCGAGATATTATAAAGCATTTTTTGAAAAATTCACAGAGGAAATGAGTTGCATGAATGCTAGATAATAAAAATGAGGCTCTAATGCTTGACACCACATTTCCTTTCTACTAATAGACCCAATCTTAAAATTAAAGATATCCACCCACATCCTTAGGGAACTCATTGAAAATCTTATGCAGCTGAAAAAATTTCTAATCTCCTTTTACCATGGCTCTACTAGTCAATTAAAGACTTTTCAAAATGTAAAATAAGCCTTTTCTATGCCTGTTTCCAAAGTCACTAAAGACCAGATTGTGGCCATTGATTTACACGCTGAATACGCCTGCCCTAGGAAGTTTGGTGTGTTCGGGAGTTTGGGAGTATGCTAAACTATTTTTACCCAACTTTCTCTGCAGCATAGCATTCCTAAACCATAGGAAACATGCTTGTTAACCCCTCCTTCAAAAATTTATATTCTCAATGCCTTTGGTTTTTCTTGTTTATGACAATTCATGACTATACTGGATTTGGGGGAAAGTGTCTACTGTGAGTCCTTTTGTCCAAGGACAAATGTTGGTTAATACAAATCGCAAAGTCACAAAACTGTGGCCAAAATTACTACTTTCCGTAACGGAGCTTGCACTTGGTTTCCTAATGTCAGCCAACACAGAGAAGAGGCCTTGAGCTGATCAGCTGGGTCAGTGTGCCTATCAACACCTCATCTGTCAACTGGATAAACCAGTTTTTCCAGATCTTTGTGTTCAACCAACAGACTCAAGCCCTTGGCCTTCTGCTAACAACTTTATCTGTTCCCTTTACCTTCCCCAAGATACTCCAAATAAGAATTCCAGTTTGTAACCCACTGGCACAGATGACTTCTATTATCTAAGGAAAACCTATTGGAACAGAGGTTCTCATCTTATTTTGAAGTTTACTTCATTGTTCTAGCACTCTGATAGTAAATAAGTTCTTTTTCATGTTCATCCACAACTTTTGGACTTTGCTGTAAACTCATTTTTTCTTAATCAAAATTATTGGACATGGAAAATCATTGCTCATTATCCTCTACATTATTCTTGGAGATAATGCACAAATTCTCTCTTTGGTCTGTTCTATTTTAATTTTTAATCATGAAAAAATGGAAACCTACTTTTCATTTCTCATCATTTTTGGATGCCGTTCAGCAATTCTATGTGATTACTGAAATGTGGTGGCAAAACTGGGACCCCATTTACCAGACCTTTGTAGAGATGGTAGTTTTTGAAAGATTGAAACAATAGGAGAAATTAAACAGGAAATGACAGCATTAGTTGTCTAAGATTTTGGATCTCTATACCACGGAAAGTATTGAGTCTGGCTGGGACAGTGTTTATATCACATATAGCCATCAACGATTCATATCTATACTATTTAAATAATTCACTCACATGTATAAATATTTTTTATATGTGAGATCCAATTTTTAATGAACACCTTTGTATTCACTTTAAAATTTTTAATTAAAACAGTATTTTTGAGTAACATCACACTCCAGTAGATAGACGAATGGATAATACCCTTATTAGCCAGTACACCCTTTTCCCCCAAATTTAATCAACACGTCATGTCTTGGTAGCGGCCAACCAACCCTTAGCAAAGTGAGTCTTTTCCTGAGTCTTTTTCAAACTCTGTGATTCTATATCCCATAACATATTGTACTGGTCTTTTTATAGCAGTCATTACATTATTCTGCAATTACTTATGTGACTGTCCTTCCTACTAGAAATGACCATCTGATAAGGTACCAGAGCAGGGACCATGTCTTGGCTTTATTATCTTCTTATTGTCTAATGTGGTGTGTGGTACATGCAGTAGGTGCTTCATAATTGCTTATAGAATGAATTAATTCATATTAAATCTAATGTAAACAGTAATTATAGAATTATTGAAAAGATCTCTCTCCTCAAGGTCTAAACCAAATATGTGCAACATAATGCAATAATATTTTGTTCAAGAAGACTTTAATATATTGATGGCATGTGTACTTTTTGCACAGGAATTAAAAAATATAAATAGTATTAAAAGGATAGGAATTCTCCTGAAATTAATTTATAACTCAGGGTAATGACAGTCAGAATGCAAGGTTTTAAAAAATTTTAACAAAATTATTCTGAAGTTTATCTAGAAAAACAAATGAGAGAAAAGCCAGGAAAAAAAAATTCCACAGATAAAGAGTAACAATGAAGGAAAATAGTCCTATCTAATATTTAATATCTTGTTAAATTATATACTAATTAACATTCTCTGAACTAATATGAAAACAGAAAAATTCTATTAAATAAATAGAATGGTAAATTCAAAAATGATCAGAAGTATATATAAACATTATTATCCAATAAAGTTAACCTCTCAAAAGTAGTGGCAAAACAATGTCTTATCTCATAAAGTATGTTGTAAAAAAATAGAAAGTCATTTGCCAGAGGTCTGTACATCACTTTTTCACCAAAGGAAATATGATGGCTTAAAATTCCAAAGAAATGTCATAACAACAACGAAAGCCCTAGAAGAAAACATGGGTAAATTTTTTTTAAATAAGGAAGTTTGTATTATGCATAACATGAGATTTAGAAACCACTGTTGATAACATTATTAAAAGTTTTTTTTAAATCCTGAAATATTCATGCAGTAAATACCCCTCAAAAACAAGTAAATAAACAAAAAACCTCCAGAGACAAAATGAAAAGACAAACAAGAATCAGAAAGAAAAATGTTGGTTATACATGATACATGGAGGACTAACCTCTTTAATATACAAAAAGTTCCTACTAACCTGTCTGGGAAAGATGGACGACCCAGTACAGAGATGGACAAAGGGTACAAACACCACCGAATTCATAAGAAAGCAATAAAATTCATAGGGGATGGACAAAGGATGTGAATGCAAAATCCATAGGAAAGCTAATAAATATATAAAAAGATAAAAGAATATCAAAATAAACTGATGAAATTACATTTTTTACTTATCAGATTAAAAAATACATTAAAAAATCGGAGACATATAGTGTTTACCACAGAGAGGGAGAATACATACTCTCAAAACAATTATTAAAGGGCGAAAAGAAAAGTGTGGGGAGGGCAACTTGGCAATATTAATAAAAATTTAAATGAGAACAAACATGTGAAAATATGTTTAAGGATTTTGTCGTTGTTTCAGGGTTTGGAACAATAAGTACTATACACAATCTGAATGTCTATCAGTAGAGAATTGATTGACTCAGTTATGGTATAAGTGCTTTTCAATGGATATCTATACAGCTCAAACAAATACAAGGATATGGGAACTTGTCTGTTATATCATTAACTGAAAAAAGTAGGCAAGTTCAGAGCAGTGGTATAATATGATCCCCTCTATTTTTTAAAGTGTATACATGTGTACTTTGCCTGTTCAGTCAGCTGCTGCTTAATGATGGGGATACGTTCCGAACCCCAAGCAAGGGTCAGTGCGTACCTGGCCTTTCCTCAAGCAAGGGCTTCTGTTCAATACCCTAGTATACCCACGGCTTAAACTTTGGGAGCCATGGGACAGAACAGGTGCTTTGGGGCTTCCTTGGCTTCATCAGCCCTCCAGGAGGACCTCCACCTGGTCTCACATCTTCATCAGCAAGTCTCAAATCTGTCCCCTGAATCTGTCTTCCTCTGTCATTTCCTCCATATCCTCAGTCTCTTTCCTTTTCCATTTACCCTGCTGCTCCAGTCCCGCCTTCTAGTTCACCCAGGGTTCTGTTGGGGCTTTCTCTGCACAGATATTTCCCCCGCGATTTTTCCTACCAGCAACTCTCAGGATAGCTGACTGTTAGATTGTCAGGAAGTTGGCCAGCTGGTTGACCTCACAAGGAGGTCAGCTTGGCCATAGTAGAGTTGCCATAATCCAGCCCTGGCTATCCCAGAGCAAGTTGTTAAATGCTCACCAGCACACTACTGTCCGTCTCTTTGTTTTATTTTCTCTCCCTTGCCTCCCCCTCCCTCTGTCTGAATTTAATTCAGAAGCCATGATTTGCACTTGCTGTGGAGTCACCAAACGCTTGCATTTGAAAATATAAAATGGTTGAGAGCAAGTGGCTTCATCTCTTGAAGCCTTCATCTCCCATCTGGGAAGTGGTGATAATGACATCTTCCGTATAGATCGTGGTGGGACAAAACCAGGTCATGCATGACTGTGCTCAGCAAATACTCAGTGTTGGTGGTTCATCACTCTGGCATTCCCCACCCCTCCCCAGCCTCGTGTTACTTACTTATCCAGACGATTTTTAGAGCTATAGTGTTCTTTGAAAAGCTGACACTAATGATTCATCAGCAAAATTTAGGTTGGAAAATTGTTTTAAGGTTGGAAAAGTCTCATGACAATAAAAGAGAGTCCTCACTCTTTCATACTTCTGTGAGGAAGTGAGAAAGCCAGGTCTCTTTCTGCAATGCCAGACTCTGGGCAGTTTGGGGGTATTCCGCATGGGAATTCTTGGGTTATCATCCATGCTGGCATAATCTCAGTTGGAAAAAAGCTATTTTTCCAGGAATAGTCCCCTAGCATTTGCCTATATTTGACTTTGCCCTAATTTTGTGAGATCAGTTTCGCTATGTGTGGAGGTCATTGTGCATTGGGGTCAGATATGTATCAGTTGGACAAAACACGTTGACAGCCTCCTCTCCTCTCCTCCAGAGTCTGAAATACACACACGTAATCCTGTGTGCCATCTACCACGGGCCATGGCTTTTGCCCAGGGCAATTCACACCCACTTCTTCCTAAAAGACTGGTTTTATTTGGACAAATATTTTCTTATGCTAGTGGTAACCATATTTGATGAGACTAACTGAACCTACTTAAAAAATGCTTATTTTAATGGCTAGCAAGAAGGTCAAGAAATGCATGAAGTAAAAATAAAGGACAGGAAAAAATAGAAGTTATTTCTTTGTCTTTGAAAAATGCTAAGTTTCTTTTTCTGCTGCTCCATGGTCCCTATGGACCATTTTATTATACAGATAGGTTTGCTGAAGTCTAATTTGCATGGAGTAAAACTTACCTATTTTAGTGTAGAGTTATATGAATTTTGGAAAATATGTATTGTGTAACCACCACAACCAATATATAGAACATTTCCATTCCTTCCCAAGATTCCCTGGGGTCCTTTGTAGTGACCCCCTTCCCCACCCTCAGGCCCTGGCAATCGCCGGTCTATTTTTAATCCCTATAGTTTTGCCTTTTCCAGAAAGTCGGGGGTAATGGAATCATACACTGTGTAGCCTTTTGAGTCTGGCTTCTTTTTCTCAGCTAATGCATTTGAGATGCAACCCACGTTGCGCTTGTACCGGCTGATTGTTCTTTGTTATTGCTGAACAGTATTCCATTCTGAGCCCGCATCACAGTTTGTCTGTCCATTCACCAGCTGAAGGGAATTTGGGTTATTTCCAGGTTTTGGTGATCATGAATCAAGCCACTGTTACTATCTGCAGACTTTTATATGAACACAGGTTTTCATTTCCATTGGGTACATCCTAGGGACCATTTTCTTGGCCCAAACTCCTGTTACCACCCCAGATCTTTCTGTCTTAACCTCAGGAACCCTCCTGCATGGAGAGTTGAGTGCTGTTCTTACTTACTTTAAGCCAAGATGTATGACTTCCAGAACCAGGGAGCAATTTCAGTATTTAGGTCTCTGTACAACAGACAAACCCTCCTCGGAGACGGGGAAATAAGTAATACTCAGAGAAATTGATGGGGGATAGGTTGAGGGAGGAGTGGTGAGAAAAATAAGGCAGGTCTCCCACATCAGGTGCCGCAATTAAGGGCTGCTTCTTAATTAGCAGCCCAGCTGCCTATAAAATCGAATTTTGCTTCTCTGCTTATAAACTGGAATCATGACTCACTGAATTATGATTTGCTTAAATCCACTGTTGCCATTTGTGCCTATGGGCTAATGTATTGCAGCTGATATCTGGACTAAAGTGAGATGATTAGGAGGTCTCTGGTCATCAGAGATTTCTATTAATAACTCTATTCGAAGAACAGTAATAGCTAACACTGAGTGCTTGCCTTGTACCAGATACTACGCTAAGGAATTTACACATGTGAACTCATTGAATCCTCACAACCACCTTAAAAGCTAGCAATAACCTCCTGCCCCCGCGCCCATTTACAGATTTTACAGAATATGAGGCACAGACAGGTTAAGGATCATTAGCCAGTGGCAAAGCAGGAACAGAAACACAGGCCAGGTGGCTTGTGAGCCTGATTGCTTAGCCACTGGCTACCCTGCCCCTACACGCCTGCCATTGCAAGCCAGACTTGGTGTCTCTTCTCTGATCTTCATACCCGCCCAGCGAGGTGACTTCTTGTTATCTCCATTTTACAGATGAGGGAATTGAGACTCCGACAAATTAAGTAACTAGGTCAAGTCCCCTGGCCGGTGGATCATGGAGTTGGGAATAGAATGCAAGTTAGTCCGCGTGCTCCCCACCTCCTCTCTCTGCCTCTAATGAAATCACTTGGTTTGTCTTGGACTTGACCTAAAGTGGGAGGCTGTTGAAGGCACGAAATGAAGATGAATTTGTCTGGGTCTCTGTTAACCTGCTGTCCAGGCTCCGCACGTGCTCCCTGGGCGATCCTGCTGGGTGCTCACTCCCTGCCACCGACTGGCCCCAGAGAGGACTTCAGTGGGGGTCAGGAGACATCGTAAAAGTATTCTGACTTTTATCAGTTCCTTTTCTCAAACACTAAACTCCCAAAATAAATACTTGTTAAGGATATATTTATAATAGATGTCCTCTTGCTTTCATTTGACTCAAATTTCCTTAATAGGCTGCTTATTCTGGGCACCATGCTTGCTCTAATTAGTTTTTCATCATGTGATGGTTGGTCTCTGGAGGAACAGAGAGCATTAACGCATGAGCAGCAGCTATGGCTGTAAAACTGCCAAATTAGCCCGCCATCCCCTTGGCTGTGCTTCCCCAAGGTGGAGGTGACGGCCAGCCTGGTCCTTATCGATAAGCTTACCTTCCACAAAGATGCCCTGGCGTGGGGTGCTTTTTTGTATCATGACCCAGCGTCGTCTTTGTGCTCAGCTCTGTGTTCAGCGCTTTTGGAGGTTTGCTATCTCTAGTGCCCACAACAGACGTTCTGCGCACATCTGTCTCCCTCTTGAACGATGGGCTCCTCAGTGAATACATTAGGTCTGGTTTTCTATCATCCAGGACCTCCTCGTCCCATAGGAGCAACCAATATATGTAAATACTCTGACAACATAGCACACAATGACAGTGCAACGATAGTATAACAATAACAATTAACATTTAAGGAAAGGCTATCACGGACCTGGCACTGTGCTCAATCCTGCACGTGCCAATGTACTTCCTTGAATCCTTAGTGAAATTGGAGCTGTATCAGTTATCTATGACCATAATGATGCTGTGTAACGGCCATGAAACCTCAGTGGCATGCAATTACATTTATTTTTGCTCACAAGTCTGTGCCTCGGCTGGGAGCTTCTGCTTCTGGGGCAGCTGCCTTTGGCTGAGGCACCTGGGCTGGGTTCTTTCGTGCATCTGGGTGGCTGGGGGCTGGCTGGTTTAAAGAGGTCTCAGAGGAGAAAACTGGCCCCCGTTTCACTCGCTTGCTCTCCTCCAGCAGGCTAGCTCTGGCTCTTTCTCACGGCAGAGGCAGGATTCCAAGGAACACGTGGAAGCACACAAACCTCTGGAGGCCTTAACTCAAAACTGGCATTCGATCAATTCTGCTGCATTTGCACTTGGCCAAAGCAAATTTACAAGGGTAACCCAGATTCAGGTAATGGAGAATGGGCTCCATCTTCTGATGAGAGGAGCTGCAAAGTTATGCTGTCACGTGCACGGGTACCAAAGGGGTGAAAAATTGCCGCCTGTTTTGTAATCTAACACAGGGACTATTATCCTCATGAGAAATGAGAGAAAAATCTCTGGGAAAAGCCAAAAAGAGGTGATTGATTGTGCTGCATTCCTGGGTGCTTGGGTGAGAGTTTTGTTTTTGGTTTTTTCTCTCATTAAACTTTGTTTTAATGGGTCTCAAAATTCTGTGACAGATTTTTGCTCAAGTTGTTTCCATTAAAAAGTACTGATTTGAAAAACTAATAACTTAAAAACTGCTATGCTATACACACAAAATTCCCAAATGGTCCACAAAACATTCTCCTTTCCTTCTGAAGGTTTTACCGTGCACTGTGATCATTAACGAGTCTTTTACTGTTAAATGGCCAATGGAGACAAACAGTTCCGCAACCATCTTCCACCCCTGACTGTGACCGGGGGTGGCAGGTATTGGAGAGAATATTCATTTAACCTTCTGAGCTAAACTTACACACACCATATCACCCTCCTCTTCAAAGAGGCCACCTGCACTGAAGCCCTCGTCTCAAGCTTTGCTTTTGCAGGAAATCACTAAGACACTTCAAAGAATGGATAAGATATTGACAGACGGACGAGGCTAGTGCAGTATTCCAGGTGCAGGATCTTGCTCGAATAAGGTCTCGAAGCCATTCTATGGATAAACTAATGTTTTTGTTTGTTGCGAAGTGCTTTTCAGGACCTGCTACTGATTTGTAACATGTAACAGGCGGAGCAAACATGAGGGATACCGCTTACTAACTCATTCTGCAGGGTAACATTTTCTTTTTTGAAAAATTAACTTTCCTGGCTATAAAAGAAACGCAGGCACAGTGTAGAAAAATTGGAAATGCAAAAAAAAAAAAGGGAAAAGAAGGGAAAAAAACACATAATCCTACCACATACAGGCAACTCTTACTAATTTTTTTTCTGTATTCCCTTTTGGTTTTTCTTGTATGCACATTTTAATATAGTTTATGTATACTATATATTTAATTTTGGATTCTCCCTTTCCCCCTTAATATCAGAACAAAGGCATTTTATAATATTAACAAATTTCCAGAAATCTGATTTTTAATGCTTGCCTTATATCATGTGAATGTACCGTAGTTTTACTTAATCATTCCCCCACATTTGAACACTGGGTCTGAATTATTTCTGTGCAAATAGTACTCTATGTGCTGGCAGCTGGGAGCTCTCCAGAGGCAGAATGAAGTCCCTGCGTCTCCCTCAGGCTCCAGTCTCCCACTACTGCCTCCCAGCGGCTGCACCCAGGCCGCCTGAGAAATGCAGCCGCAGGGGCCTGCTCATCTCTCACCCTCTTAACACACACACCTTGCAGGAGGCAGCACAGAGCAGGGGAAGAATGAAAAACCGATCTTAACCCCCCTGCCTTTAGTGTTATTTGCAGATGGACCTTGGCCTTTGTATCCGTAATGCTCAAAACTGCTCTTCCTGTATAATCTGTAGGGAGGTTTGGCCTCTCTCCCACTGTTTGCACACTTGTCGTCTAATTTCTTGGACCTGTGACTCTGTCTCTCTATCCTAAGCCCTCTCTCTGTTGGCTGTGATCCTTCTCACGCAGACCTGGGTCAGCTGTGGTTTCTGCAGCTGAGCCAAAGCCTTTGAAGCCCTGTATAGTATTTGCATTGGGTAATGTTGCTATTGTGGCTACATCATGGGGGTGCTAATCATGCAATTCTCCCCCTGTCTGGTCTCGTTCCCAAACCCTATCCTTAGGCATGTGAGCAGTGTTTTATCCCTTGGGTGGGAAGGATCTCTTTTCACTTGGAACCTGGTGTGAAGGCCGAGTCCCTGTTGGGCAGTGCTCTGGCACGCCCTGTGTCCTATTACCGAAGACAACCCTAACATTGCCACTGGGGGTGCCGCCACTACGACCCCTTCATGCCCAATGGCCTGAAGCCTGTGTGCTTCTGTGGCCTTGTATCCAAGAGCAGAAATGCTGGGGCTTGGCTTCCCATTTTTCCTGGGAAATTATTTTTTTCCTGTCCACAGTAAAGAAGACCAGAATATTTGAAAGTCACATATTCAAAGTAGGGTTAGGGGAGGGGCAGGTAAGCACCCTGTCTCAGGATGACTAAATATCAGCTCTCTGGACATCCCCAGATCCCTCACCCTGCAGTCATTCTGTCCCTTAAGATTTAAAGAAGATCAACTCAAATTCCTATATCATTTTTGCTGGGAAATCAGCACTGCTCCCAACATCCTTTGCTATTTATTCTCCTTTACTATTCTTCTAGTTACCTTTGGCTTTCATTTCCAGTGTCCATCTAAATCTCAATCTCCATTCCACAGCCTCCCTTTTGGGCATGCTATTCCTTCTCCCTATTACCTGATTGATTTCGTCCTTAACAGCACGCAGGCCTTTGACCTTGGAGGCCATGCATTTCAAATGCATAGCCACGAAGTGACTGCCCTGTCCTCACTGGACTGTGACCAGAGAGAAACAGACCGATGTCATGTTAAGGTTTATCTGCTGCTGAGCTAGTATTACTTACTCCAACACACTCTCTTACCTAGAACTGCACGTGGACACAAGGCATAGCAAACTTTTCCTGACATTTGAAGGTAGAGAGGGTTAACTCAGTATAGCACACACACTCCAACCGAAAATTAAACATTCAACATCCCTAATTTAAAAGTTCATTGGCCTTTCTGGTACCATGAACTGCTTACTGGCCAATCTCTCATATGACAACATGGTGTATCTCCATAATCTCTATTCTTTTCTTTTTTAAATCTCTTCTTACTTCTTCCATTTTAGCAGATAGCCCCCAACCCAGCCATCCTCTCACCTTGATATTTTCTTAAGCCAAACAATTCACCTCTCCCTTCCTTGCCTCCAGCCCAGGCAGGCCACACTTTGAATGGTCCATTGGAATTTCACTCAATGAAAGGCAGCTCTTTCTCTTAGGTAGCCCCCAGACAAAAGACAACCACTGACAGCTAATGTGTTAGCAGATGTGGGTGGGGGGGGGGGTAGGGAAGGGCATCTGAAGAGGGTTGGACAACAGTTGCCTCTTACAAAGGGGACAATATAGACACGGTAAAGCTTGAGAACAACCAGGACAGTTTTCTGTGCCCCCAAATATCCACCTAACAGCCTCTAATGCTGTGCCTTGTTCTTTGGGACTCTGAAAGCTTTGTGCTCTGCAATAATTCTCAATTAAAATGCAAATACTTACTGGGAGTTGTTTGGCCTTATCAGTTAATAGTTAGCTGTGGCATGAACCTAGGATCCTGGTTTAATGGGGCCAGAGTGGTAGACGGATGGGGTGATGCTGAAGAAGAACAAATGGATTCAGAAAGAAGGATAGAGAGTGCTTACTGAAGGGGTCATTTGGGGGTCTTTCTTATATTGTATTTTGACCAGAATGAACTCTGCTTGCCATTATCCATAGCCCTCTTCTTTGCCTTCTCAGGATTAGACTTAAGAGGTCTGTCCAGAAGGTATCCAGCCACGTAATATGAAAAATAGAGACATTTATTGAAGAAGATACGAGACACAAGAAACACTGTACACAGGACAATGATGCTTCAGTCCCCTTCAAAGTAGGCACCTTGGGACCTCACACAGTTCTCCAGTCGTCATCAGCTGTCGCGTTGTATTTTCCTAGTCTCATCAACAGCCTGAAATCTCTTCCCTTTCAAAGGTGATTTTAGTTTTGGGAAAAGCCAGAAGTTGCAGGGTGCCAAGTTTGGGTTGTAGGGGGTCTGAGTCACCTTGCAGGGTGCCAAGTTTGGGTTGTAGGGGGTCTGAGTCACCTGGGTGATTTGATGTTTTGCCAAAAAAAACTCTGCACGAGATGTGAAGCATGAGTGGGCACATTGTTGTGATGAAGCTGCCCATCACCAGCTGCCCATAGCTGTGGCCTTCTGACTCATCTGAACAGTTTCCACAGAGGAATGTTCAAGCTTAATGAAAAATTTGATGCAGATGTGTTGCTCTACTCGCTCAGTCATTTTGAATGTAACAGCCACACAGTACACATGCTCACTCAATGGCATCCACTGCCCCCACTGACTAGTACAGTGAAGTCATCATTGTTCACATATGGGCATTCCAGTCCACTCTTTTTGGCTACCAAGTTACACTGATATTGTGGAAGCTATTCTTGTTATATTAACAATGGTTGGACTTTTTCTGGACAGACCTTGTACGATTTTTTGTTTGCTTCTACTTGACCGGAGCATAAGTTGAATTAAGGAGGGATGCTCGAGTTTCTCTACTCTGCCATGCCTAAATTAGGAGGGGTAGAAGTAATCCAAGGAAACAGCTACAACGGAACTTCCTCCAGTTTACATTTAGCTCCATTTGATCACATCAGTCCCATGGCACACACTTGGCCTTGGTGGCTCAGTGGGTGGCAGCAAAGCTGGATGTGGCCAGGAGGATAGGTGGCTTCCTCTGTGTAGGAGGTAAGCCAAATTGCTACCAGCAGATTTGCCAATGTAAACCTATCAGGAAGGACCAAACCAAAGCATAGACACACACCACCAGTCATCCCAACTCCCAGGGACACTGCAGGAGCCAGAGTGACCTCTAAAGGAAATTAAGGTGTCTGTCAGATGAGACCCTAGCAACTTGTCAGCTAGAGCTCCTTGGCCATCACCTGTGCGCACTTACATTGCCCACTGAGCACCTCCTCTCTCCCCTGCTGGATCATGAGTGCCCTGGCCAGGAGCCAGCGTGCCCCATCTCTAAGTGCAAGCCTAAAATGCTTTCAGAAAAAATGCATCCATGTAGAGTAAGTGACCATGCAGGCTCACTCCAAGGCAGAAGTCTTTGCCACTCTTCCATCCCTTTCCCCCAGGATTCTGTTGTCCCTTTCAGGGGTGATATTCAAAATATGTAGCAGCCTATAAGGCACCAGCATGGACCAATCAGAATAGAAGCGGCTTGCTCAGAAGCAGGGTCCTAGGACCCCCTGCTGGGCAGCACTAACCCCTTAGTTCTGGAGCATCAGGTTCTAAGGGAGAGACTGGACTGGCAAAGCCACACCCAGTGGGCTCAGGATGGCATCTATTTCCCAACCAGTGTGGAAGCATCCCCATATTTGAACAGTCCTGAGGCTATCCCGGGTGTCCTGCCTGAGTACCAGAAAGTGTCCCTTTCCATGCACCCTGCTCTAAGCTCCAAAGCTGGGTGAGGATGGCCTATGAAAGCTCAATCATTGGGCCTATGTGCTTTGGAGGAGGGGGTCAGAGAGCTCAGTCCTAGGGCAGGTATGGGGTCGCATTGAAAAGGCCTTGGGCCTGGTGACTCAAGAAGCCAATGCCTGTATAGCTCAGAGCTGGCAGGTCAGGCCACAGCCTCCCCCAGGCCCAGCAGGCAGGGACACTGGCTTTGGCATCCAGGGAATCCCTGTCGCTGTCACAGTCCTAGGGAGAGGCTTCCTCTGGTACTGAGACTTCAGCTTTCTCTTCTTTCTAAGTTCTGTTTAGCTGAGTCCCACATGGAAGAAAAAAAACTTTCCTTTCTGCTTCTCGAAAAAAATTATCTTTAGGCAAGCCCACTTCCGCTGCTTCCTGGAGAAGGGAGAGGAATTGTTTTTATTGTGCGTAGATTGTATCCTGCACAGGGCTCATTTTTACTAGCTCTGTGCCCATTCATGCCTCACACCTCTCAGTGTAGTGCAGGGCTAGAGAACTCTGACTTACAGGGGTCTTTGAATGTAATCATGGTCCTGGTTTGGGGAGGGGACAGGAGGAGAAGTAGAGCAAGAAAGTGAGCTATTATCAGTTTGTCAAAAATCCAAATGGAAATTACAGATGAACGCAGTACTCTTGTGTGCTACCACCGAAATTCAACTTGAGCCAGCTTAGGGCAAAAAAATGAAACTAATTGGCTCATGAAATCAACCTACAGGAAGAACTGGGGGATGCTGAGCCTCAGGGACAGCTGGAACTGGGGCCTTAAATGTCACCAGGACATTCTCTCATTCCCTAGCGGCCACCTGTGCGCTTTGGCGAGTATGCACCGGACCAGTGGCCGTCCAGGTGCTCTCCACCAGGGATGGAGAGCAATTTTATCTTCCAGGGGACATTCGGCAATATCCTGAGATGATTTTTGGTTGTCACAGCTGGGGGGAGGGTGCCACTGACATCTGGTGGGTTGAGGCCAAGGATGCTGCTAAACATCCTACAGTGCACAGAACGACACCCCACAACAAAAGAATTATCTAGTCCATCATGTCAGTAGCAGGTGAGAAACCTTCTCTAAAACCAGCTTCCTCCTTGTGGCCAAAAACATGGCTGCTGGCAGCTCCCAGGCCCACATCCAACAACTCTGGCAGCCCAAGGGGCACTGAGACTTGCTCATTCTGATCCAAATGTCAAAAATCCCAGGGGAGGATTCTGATTGGCCCCACTTGGTCCAGTGACTCACTCCTAGATTAATCAGTCGGTTCAGAGAGGTGGGGTTTTAGAAGATCATGGAAGCCCTTTCTAGAACCTCCTGAATGAAGTTGGGAAGGAACACTCTCCGAATAAGGAAGGTAAAGGAGGGACGCAGGTGAAAAAAATAGATGACAACAAAGTTACAAATGTTACTGCTGAGTAAGTTCGGTTTGTTTGGGAAGACAACATCTTTTAAAATTAGGGAGATGGGGCAACAGGCAAAGGGAAGTGATCTTTGGTGGAGTAGAGGTTGGGAACCATATTAAGATATAGGGGTGGGCAAAGTAAGTGTACAGTTGTGAGTACATGAAACACAGAGTTTATTCTTGTATTATTATTTATTTATTAATTACTGCATTACTTATTGTTATTATATTAACCTACCTTTGCCCACCCTGGAGAACCCTTCCCCCAAATACTGCACAGGCCAGGCCAGTGTCCCATGCTCCAGACCCTGGTTTCCTATTCCTCTCATGAAGATAATTCCTGGGAGACCCATTCTCCACTCAGAATCTATGGGTGGTAAGTGGCTATTCAAATAAACTAATTAGCACTAATGTTTAGCAAGCTAATGAGTTATTCCTTCCAGATGACATAATACCTAACCCTGTTACAATGTGCATATCCTTTAAAAGGTCTTTAAAGAGGAAAGTAATTGTAGAGATTTCAAGCAAATGGGAGTCTCGGGGGAAGATATTTTTGTTTTGGAGGCCTCTGGATACAGGTTATTCATGCAGGTAGCAGGTTATACTGTATCTGATTAACAGAGGTTCAAGGTCAACACTTTCTGAACTATGTTCTGTGGAACACTGAGTCCCTGGGATGGGAGTGAGTGTTATTGAAAATAAAAATTCCACAATAAATCAGTTGAAAGTGCTGTTTTAGAAGACATTTAGTGGGTTTCTTCACTATAGAACTCAGAGCTTTTAATTGGAGAGGTGTTATGACCCTTAGGGGTAGCACTATAGTATGCGGACTTCCCAAATTTGGGGGCCAAGTAACCCCCTTTGTTGAGGCATATTTTACATAAGGTGACCAGTTCTGTTTTGCACCTATTGTCCTTCCATAATTGTTGAAGTTGTCTCCTTTCATTCCGCAGAGTGCACCTGTTTGGAGGGTAAATTATATGGTTACCCTATTCTAACAGGAGCATGTTTTGGAAAATGTTTTTTGTATTGTCATTCTCATTTGTGGAGAGCAACATTTTGTACCACCTTAGATCAGCCTTAGGAATTCCTCTTTCATGGTATATTTTTATTACTTAGGCATTAAACTTAGAGGTGGAGTTGATTCGTAGTAATCTCTAGATGAGCTCCAGGTGAAAATTACCTGGAGCAATGTTTTCCACTCTCCCCCAGAACACTTCTAAATTGACCCCTTTCCCCCATTAATGTTAACTTTAGAACCCCAGAATTAAAGCATAGCCTCTTTAAAATTGGACGAATTAAATTATTGCATTATTAAGGAATTGTTTAGTTGTAAGAGACAGAAACTAAATTTGAACGGGCAAAAACAAACAAGTAAATATAGTAATTTGGGGAAGAAGCTTATAGAAACAGAAGAAAAAACTTCAGGAGCCAGAGCACCTTCAGGTCCCTTGGCCAGGTGTGCCCAACCCAGGGCCCAGAAAGGCTGGGAACTGGGCAGAGAGCAAAGCTCACCTAAGCTCCGCCTCCTGTCGGCTCCTCCCAGGCCCCTCTTCCACAAAACCGGTCCCTGGTGCCAAAACGTTGGGGATTGCACCCTTGGGAGATGGACCCAGTTTCTTGATGCTTCCAGGATTCTCTCTCAAACACAACTTGTTTCTGCCTGTGCTTCAATCTGTCCCACCAAGGAGCATGCTGCCTCTCTGGATGCTGGTGATTACAGAAGCCAAATTCATGACCTTCAAGTAGTCACATGAACAAAACAAAGACAATTATTTAAACATTAGAACCATGGCAAAAATGTTACATAGAGTGGTTTCAAAGGAGGAGAAGCCCAGGGCTATGATTTTTTAAAAAGACTTTATTTATTTTTAGAGAGAGGGGAAAGGAAAGAGAGAGGGAGAGAAACACCCACGTGAGAGATAAACATCCATCGGTTGCCTCTCACATGCCCTCAGCCGAGGACCCAGCCGGCAACCCAGGCATGTGCCCTGACCCGAAACGGAACCAGCTGGGGCTCGGTCCACTGAGCCACATCAGCCAGGGCGGGTTTTGTTTCCATATCACAATGTAGGACAAGAAAAAGTTTCCCCTGATGGCCCCTTAAAACATTTAAAAAGAACAGTACAGTATACGCGGTTTAATGTACTTGACTCTCAGTATATACATATGACAGAGGTCTATAGCAATGGGCAGAAAATAATGAGTAATGTGCAGAAAAATAATGAGTACATATGCAAAAAAAACTTCCGAATGTTTTACTCATATAAAAGACAGATGAGGAAGAAAATAAAAGCTACCTACGGCTTCTTCTGCTGAGTACCTGATAAAGAACTCAAGGGCACTAAGAGGCATTGGGAACCAAAGACCATCTATCTTTAAACACTGCGGAGTAATACTTAGGGTGAGCCGCCTTCAGCGAGAAGGGGGGCGTCAAGTCTTCAGCCTCAGGCTCGGGCTGGGGAAAGGCTGCCCTATTTTGATGGTTTATTTTTCCTTTTTTGTCTCTCTTTCTCCCTTTCCCCCTCCACCATACCTCCCTCCTTTCCCTTAAACCCGTGTGGCAGGCAATGTGGGAGAGTAGTAAAAAACGTGCGACACGATTGCGTAGAATTAAATCCCATCACTGTCACTATGGGACCTTGGAAATTTTACTTAATCTTTCCACACGTCATGTGTTAGAGGGGGGCACTGGACCAAACCTCATAGCTTTACCGTGATGATGAAATAATGCATGTAAAGCACTTAGAACAGTGAGAGACACCTACAACCTCTACTCCTGCTGCTGCTGCTGCTGCTGTTAGCACTGTAAAATAAAACCCAAAGAGTCTCTGCTCTCTGGGGAGCTTCCTTGATTGCTTCTTCAGAAGTCACACTCCATCATTCATTCATTCCTTCATTCAGGCATTCACTTAACAAGTATTTATTAAGGGGCTTCTATGCCCCAAGCATAATTCCAGGAGTTGGGGACATATGTACCCATACAAACCCATGCCCTTAGTAGCTCCCATTCTGGTGGGAGAAGGAAGCTGTGGAGGAAAAATGTCAGGCACCTCTGCTCCCAAGTTTCAGCTCCAAACTATGGTTGTCTTTCTCCCCTGTCCTGCTCCAGCTTCCTTATATCTAATTTCCTGATGCTCCTTCCTTGATGTAAACTTTTCCCCTCATTTGGTTTATTTGTGAATACCTTAGGTTGTTTCCGAAAGGACTTCAGGTAGTTTCCTTGCTTTTGGGCCTCATTGCTTTCCCGTGACTTGTTTCCCCCTTGGCCATGTGCTGTGATGTTCTCCCTGGTGGTGTTGGCCTTTTCTCAGCTACATCCATCTAACTGCTTGGTCTTTTCAGAGTCCCTTCCTTTGGTACAGACAAGAAATCCCAATTTATCATCACTTGTGATTAATTAATGTGCCGTTTACTCCCTCTTCCAGGTCATTAATGAAGATGTGAAATGAGACAGAATGAAACCACGCCCCGCGGCATCCTGCTAGACACCTTCCAGCAGCTTGACCCTGCCCTTTGCTCTGCAGTTACCCTTTGTTTCCCCTGGGGGCATAGGCCTCTGCCTTTCAAAGAGGCAGAAAGCTTGATATTTCTACTGCTGCAGCAAAGCCACTCAAGGGGGGAGGTGGGGATATTAAAACCTGGCAGATTGTAAATATATCCTTTTTGAGGTCGAATTAAATGTGGATTATGAAGAGAGCATTGTCAGTAAACACTTGGTTGCTCCCCCTCCTCTCAGATGCCTTTGTTTTCCCTGGACTTTCTGCAGCTGTTCCATCTTTCCCAGAGCAGAGAAGGGTAGATGTTTGCTGTATGCAAAGATGTTGCTTGGATCAGCTTAACTACGAACTGGAGGGTTACTGTGTTTCATGTGAAAGCTGTGGTCACTGGATGCAACCACAGCTGGAATTTTGCTCCCCTCCCTGGGTGCATGCCCTCCCCATGGAACCTTGCAAAGCTCTCCTAGTGTGACTCTGGCCCAGCCATGTAACTTTCTTTGACAGATGGGATTTCAGTAGACATAATGCAGTCTCACACTTGAAAAAATCACTTGCATGTCTCTGCTTGCATTCTTGCACCTTCCACAATGGCAATGAAAAGATGCCTAGGTGAACCTGTTGGAAGATAGGACTCATGCAGCAGAGCCCAGTCGCCCCAATTGTCCAATCAGGACCAGTGGATGAGCTCAGAGATGTGAGTGAGCCCAATCCAGATTAGCAGAACTTCCTAGCTGACTGCCAGGTGCATTAATGATAAGCATATTGTTTCTGAGGGCTTGTTTGTCATACAGCATTAGCCAGGGCAATAGGTAGCTGACACAGTGGCATACCTTTGGAGTCTCAGAAACTGGGAACTCATCGATCTCCTAATGGTTTCCCACGCAGTGCATCCCTGGCACAATCCTTTACAAGAAAAGAGAAGAAAAAGTTTTCTTCAAGTAGAGATTCAGCAGTGCACTGGTGTCTGGCTTTTTGGGCTTCAAGAAGTAAATAGCAGAACACGACCTCCATGTGTTTTCTGCTCAAAGCTATCAGAGCACTTATTGAGGGCCTAGTGCATGTGTGGAGTGCCATGTGAATTCTGACAGGCATAGTAACTGTATGTGGGGCAGGGGCTGTGGGAGAAAAGAGCCTTTGTGGAGAGCTGCAGAATCTGTAGCGCACCAAGAATCTCCTTTTTCCAATGAAAACGGAAAAGAAGGATGTCCTAAGGAGAACAGGGGTGCACTTACCCTCTAAACAATGGTTTGCTGTTTCTTTTCAAATACTTACCTCCTGAAACTGCACTATCACTCAGCCCACAGCTGAAAAATGCTCCTTTGATTTGTGGCAACAGTGACAGGCGACGTTAGCTGGATGGGTCAAGCCCAGTTATACTGTTGTTTATCCCTCCTGAGTGAAAGCCACATGCTTCTCAGGAGCAGAAGCAGCAGCTTCTAATTGCTCCCCAGGGCTTTTCTCCCCCAGCAGCCCCCAAGGCTTCCTCATCACAGCTGACACCCAACCCTACGACCTCACTGCAGAAAGCGTGGCTCTGGGCCAGCAGCATCACCTGGGAGCTTGTTAGAGGCTCAGGACCTCAGGCCCCTCCCAGGTCCACTGAATCCGAATCAACACTTCCACAGGCACCCAGGGGATCTGTGTGCACGTTAGAGTGTGAGAAGCCCTGTCCTAGGGGACTTAGAGCTCTTCCAGAGGGATAGACAATTTATTTGGCCATCAGCCCTCTCGATGGTGGGCTTCCTGAGGGCAGGGTCCATCATATCTTGGGGATCTTTGTGTCCCCAGCACCTAGCACTGTGTCTGGATATAGTAGGAGCTAAAACAACTTGATTGAACTGCATCGAGCTGATATCACTGAGCAGCTAGACGCATCCAGCCTACTCCACCCCCTAGGGACAGACCTTTTCTCTCGATGATTCCCAAATCTCCTGCAGTGAGCACCATCTTGAATGTGCCAATTTGTCCAAACGAAGCAAACCGGGCACAGGCTCTGGGCAGCTCTGCACACTCCAGAGATTCAGGTTTGTATGTGGTGGTCTAAAGTACAACATCAAGTGCATTTCAATGAGCGAGTTTGGGACCAGGATCCTGCATATATTAGAATGCCAACACTGAGCCTAACTTAATGCCCTAACTTAATGAAACATTTGCTAGGCCTTCAACAGTAGACACAGAGACCAGCAGTTTGGGAGAGAGGGAAAGAGAGGAGGAGGAAGAAAAGAAAACAGGGAGAATGTCAGTGGGGGAGGGGAAGAAAAAAAATAAGCTAGGGCTTGTGGGACCTAAATTTTACCTTATTCTCTAGTGGAACTTGGAATTTTTCAGCCCCCTCTCATGGTATCGTTGACATTAAATATCCAATCTTCTCTGCCCCACATCAACTCGAGTAATATACCACAGCCAAGGTTGGCTGCGTCGGCCCTCCTCCTCCTCACTCGATTCCAGTTAGGAATGCTCCATCCGTACATTACTACTGGGATTTAAAAAATGATTTATTTTGCTACACAATTCAGACCTTTAACCATACTGGATGCTGGGTGCTTTGTTGACACAGTAGTTAGGGATAAAAGGGGAGTTCGGGGGATTGTGGAATGCTGACTTTCTATAAATCACTAATTTTATTGTGGTAAATAGAGGTCACCTCCTGGAACTTCAATAGTCTGCCTTGAAAAATGATATGACACCATCAAAGTCCATCAGAGGGAAAAACAGGACAAATGGAGTAGAGGGAAAAGAATATTTTCTCAGTTTTACCCAAGGCCACAGCCAGAGTATGGCTACTATAGTCAGAGTTACCTTCAAGTGGTGGTCCAGGAATTTTCTGTCATTTCTTTGAGAATATTTGAAGCCAGAAAAACTGGCCTTCGTGCTGCATTCCTGTCACCTACCAGACCAAACAAGCAGAGACAGGCATCGAATCTGTACGGGTGCTTTATGCAGATGGCCAGCGATCTGAGAAGACAGAGGGTTTGTACACTGACAGACCATCTTCAATTCCATTTAAAACCAACCCTTTTTGTAAGGAGAAGAAAAGTGTAGGTAAGGGGTTTGGAATTTACAGGAAAAGTTAATCAGATAAAATCTGCAGCATTCCTTTGTGTGTGCTCTGGGCGGTGGTCTTCATGTGTCCTGGGTGGTGGTTCTCTCACCCTGGAGCACCCTGGCTCAGATACCACCTTGATGGATTGCAGGCCCCCTGGGGCACAAAGGTGGAACTGCATATGATCTCCTGGGATCAGGGTGGGTCATACCTTCAGTTCCTGAAACAATAGATTTTACATGCATTGATTGCTAGGCTTATTCACTATTACCTGAAACTAAAAACTTCCAACATTTGAGTCCCCCACCATATTGTATATTTCTCCTGCCTTTGATGAGAAGTGAAAGACCAAGAATGGGACAAACTAGCTGGGGAGGATGAGGCCTTGGAAGTTCAGATCTGCTGTGAGCTTACAACGGCCTAGACAGAAATAAGAAATTCAAGAGCAAAACAATGCTCAGCCTGGCCTAGACTAATGAAAACAGGTGCCATATATGTCAGGAGCTGCAACACGGATGCACGGGCCTGAGGACAGTAAATGGTAAACCTGCCTTGGAAGGGTCTGTGCTAAGCTGAGATACTGCAGTTTGAGTTATTCAGCACCTTTCCAACTCCCTTCTTTCTTAACTCAGAGGCAATGATGAGATGCACACTTTCGCAGCCAAACTTGCAGCAATACAACTGCTATAAGTGCTCGATACAACTCACTTCCAACCTTTAAGATGTAAATGAAAGTGACTGGGAAATCTTCTTTCCCATATAAAGGGACAAAGCCTTGCTAGGGTAGATTTTGTCCTTTGCCCCTTTACCTTCCCCACTTTCTTTCTTGCCTGAAGCACAAGTGCTGTGGCTGGATGTGCAATAGCCACGTTGAGATCACGAGGACCGAATACAACACGTCAAAGTGGCAGAGCAGTAAGACGGAGGAGCCTAGGGTTCGGGTGACATTGCTCGGCCTCGGTGCCAGTCCTGGGCTGTGGACCCTTGGACATCTTGCTGCATGAGAAAAATGAACCCCTTCTCTCCCTGATGGTCAGATTTTCTGTTGTACATACAGAGATAGACCGGCCCCTAGGGCTATCCATTGTTGCCATGTAAGAATGCTGGCCCAGGGTCACCAGATCTGATTTTTCAAGAGAAGATATGAGTCTAGATTTTCTTTTTTACATGAAATACTCCCATTGGCAGTTGAGAATTGATCCCAATAGAGATAATTAATTGAATTTGTTTTTGTAAACACATTTCCAGTTTACGGCCTCTGATTTACAGAATGTTTACTCTGGGCCAGGTGCTCTTTATGTAGATTATCTCATTTAATCCTTCAACAAGGCTGAGAGCCATGTTATTATTACTTCTATTGTATAAATGAGGAAACTGAGGTTCAAAGGTTCACTTACCCGAGGCCAAATAGCTAGTTGGGAAAGAGTCATTATTGAAGCTCACACCTGACTTTGGAGCAGGTGTTGCTAATGACAATTGAATCCACCATCTATCACCATAATATTGCTGCTTAACCAACCACCCCAAACTCAGTGGCCTGTAACCCACATTTTTCCTCATGCTTTTGGGGCTGTGGGTGGAGTGTGGTTTGGATGACCTGAGCTGGCCTCTGTGGGTGACTCTGCTTCAGGCCACGGGTTCTGTGGGATAGATTGAGGTTGACTCCCCAGGGGAAAGGGCAGCAGTCACGCAGGGTATGCTCTTCCCATGGGGGACACCAGAGTTAAGAACTAAGCCAAATGGGCTGGTGCATTTAAGACCTCTAGTCTTGTCGTGACCAGCATCCCATTAGCCAAAAGAAGTCAGGAAGCTAAGCCCAACGTCTATGGAGCAGGGACATATACTTGGCCCACAGAGTGAGGGAGAATGAGCTTTGCTCAACAAAACAATGGCAACTATGCCGCACAGTCTCAGGAAAAGCAGGCCTTCATTGTGATGAAACAAAGACTCCTTTTTCTCCTATTGCCCATTTGCAAAGCTGGCAAATGGTGTGTGGAGCTGGTAAATGGGGCACAAAGCCATGTGAACTCATCAAAAATAGTTTATTTCAGAGACGTCATCTCCCTGCTGGCGAAAGAGCGAGAACAGAGCTAGAATGATCCAGTGGAGCCTAATTCTAGCAGTGGTAGACAGATTAAAATAAAATCTCCTCCCAGACAGCCCCTACGCATATATGTGTATAATGTATATATACATATGTGATGTAGTACTACTGTTAGAAATAAATGAACCTCATTCAAAATGGTGGCGGGAAGCCCCGAAGGGGGTGCTCTCATGCCCTGCCACTCAGGAGGACCCCAAACGGGAGGACAGAGCCCAGCAAAACTCCTCCACATTTGTCAATTGTTGCCTGAAGCTCTTTAGCTGGTTGCCTTCAGGTTTGGGCTCCTGATTACAACCAGGTAATGAGAAACTGCCACGCTCAGCCAATGAGAAGCCATTACCATCCTGAATTCTTTGAAATAGTCCCTCCCCACTTCCTCTTTTTCCACTGTGAAAGCAAGCCCCTCTCCTCTGTTCTTTGGACTTGCCTGTGGTTTGCCACATCTGCTTGTCCTGACCTGCAATTCCTCTACTATCCCAATAAACTCATTTTGCTGATAAAATAACTAGCTCTTTTTATAATAAATGTGAACAATATATATACACATGTAATATATGTATTATATATGTATAGATAAATGTGCATTACACATACATCTATGTATATATTACATTATACATGATATGGTATGCTATACATTACATATATGTGCAATATTATATAGTTATATATTACTTACATATTACATATACGCTATGCACATGTATGTATATATGTATATGTAATGGAGTATTGCTTCTATATTCTGATTGTTTGGGCCTCCCCCAAATTCATATTTTGACACCCAAACTCCAATGTGAAAAGTTTTTGGATGTGGGGTCTTTGGGAGGTTAGTAGATCATGAGGGTGGACCCTCATGAGTGCAAGTGGTGTCATTATATGAAACAGAGCCCACTCTGGCTGGTGTGGCTCAGTGGATTGAGTGCCAGCCTGCGAACCAAAGGGAACCAGTTTGATTCCCAGTCAGGGCACATGCCTGGGTTGTGGGCCAGGTCCCCAGTAGGGGGCACACGAGAGGCAACCACACATTGATGTTTCTCTCCCTTCCTTCCCCTCTGTCAAAAAATACATAAATAATATCTTTAAAAGAAAGAAAGAGAGCCAGAAACCCCAAGGATTTCCCTTGCCCTTCCTGCCATGCGAGGACACAGCATAAAGATGGCTGTGAGACAGGAAGCGGGCTCTCACCAGACACCAAATTACTGGTACTTTGATCTTGGACTTCCCAGCCTCCAGACCTATAAGAAATATATTTATGTTGTTCATAAGCCACTCAAGCTGTGGCAAATTTTTTAAAAAGATTTTATTTATTTATTTTTACAGAGAGGAGAAGAGAGAGAGAGAAACATCAATGTATAAGAGAAACATTGATCAGTTGCCTCTCACATGCTCCCAGCAGGGGACCCGACCCACAACCCAGGCGTGTGCCTTGACCAGGAATTGAACCGGCCACCTTTTGGTTTGCGGGATGACATCCAATCCACTGAGCCACACCAGTTAGGGCAGGCTGTGGTGATTTTTGATACAGCAGTCAAAACAGAATAAAACAACATACATGTGTGTATACATATGCACATGTATCTGTACACACACGTATCTATATGTAGACACATAAGTGTGTGTATGTATCTTTTTTACATAGGTGATAATACTTTGCATCTTGATTTTTCACTTATTATATATCTTGTTGATTGTTCCTTATCAACCTAGAGAGCCATCTCATTCTTTTATTGGCAACATTGCATTTTATTGTATAGCTATACCATACTGGATGGACATCTACATAATTTATCAACACAGTCCTCTGTGTTGATGAATATTGATGAAGTGGCTATCATACAGTTGATATAATTCCAGTGAAACTGTTGGGACATGAGATATGTGCATTTAAAGTGTTGATTAATAGACATTGCCAAAATCATTCTCCTTAAAGGCTATACCGATTTATACCTCCTCACCAGCAAGTTTCAGGGTCGGAACTCAGTACTAAGAAGATGGAGCCCGATGTTTCTGTTGCCCTTGTTTGTGCTTCTGTCTCTTCTGTAGCTTGGAGGCAGGTGGACGTGCACAGGGAACTCCTGGGTTGCACGGGAAGGTGTGTGCACACACACGCATACACCAGAGCCTCCACGCTCATCTAGCCAGGGCCCTTGTTGGTTAAGCATTATTCAGCTACAGACTTCTGAACTCATCAAACACCAAGTTGCCACATCTGATTCAACAATGACATATTGAGGGGATATATGCTTTCCCCTTGATGGAGCCCCCGTGAAATTTAATTCTGACAAATGCATCCTAGTGCTTACTATGTGCCTGGCAGAGAGACAAATGCTTTCCTTGCTTCCTCTTATCATTTCACAACAACCCCATACTGAAGATGATGTTCTTATCCCTGGTTTTTCTTGAGGATGTTGAGTCACAGAAGTACTAATCGACCACACGTCAGTAGAGGGAAGCAATTCAAAGCGTGGTGTCCACGCCCTGAATGGCCTGGGCTGAAATTCTGACTCTCCCTCTTATTAGCAAACTTTAACAAGTGGTCCTTTCTCTCGGTGCCTCGGTTTGCTCCTCTGTGAAAGGCCTTTGCTCCTCCCCTTGTCATGAGGAAAGGTAAGTTAGTAGATGGACAATGCTCTGACACTTGGCTGTCATCACTGTCTGACTCTTCAAGCTAGAACTTTAATGACTATGTTTTAAGGTATCCTAGTAGTTCAGTTTATTTTTAAGCTAAAGGTAAAGCCTATATTTCTAAGAGTTTAACATAATAAGTGAAAGGGACAAAATGAAAGTTTTATTCCAGAAATCCTCAAAGCGCACCTTAAAATGCTGCTGGAAACACCTTCGTTCCTGAGCAGCACGGACGGCTGGAGGTTCTTGGTGGGAGCAGACTTCCCCACTGTGAGCGGCAGTGACGGAAGCAGGCGTCCGCACCAGTGCTCACGCTCATCTGCAGAAACCCAGCCTCTCTGCAGGCTAGAATAATTTGCTCCACACCATCTGGCGGCTTGCAAGAAGAAGAAAAGGAAGGCGAGAAAGAGGAAACAACAGCCATGTAGCACAAATGTAATTCCCAGTCTGAGTTATGCACTCTCATTTGCTTCGTGTAAGATGAGCCAAATTTTAACATGTCAACATCTCAACAATTGCTGATTTTTCAAGTGCTACGCGATGCATCTGGTGGGTGGGCACCTACGGAATGTTCTTCAATGAGGGTGATGTAAATGGATTTACTAAAATATTTGGTATTGAAAAAATAAATAGTATATTGGCACTCTCTGAAGTAAGTACTTGAGATGTAAAAGAAGAAGACTGTTTTAAAATGCTCGGAGAATCATAATCATAGAGCTTACAAACTACGTAGCCCATTTCCCTCATTTTAAGTGTAGGAGAACTTAGCCCGAGATTAGTTTTTGATAATGAGTGAGCGAGCCAGCCAAGAACCCTGCGTCCCCAGTAGGAAGGAAAATGGGGAGACAGGTGAAGGACAGTGGAAGCCACCCAGGCTCCTGAACCCCAGGACACTGGAGCACCCTCCCTCTTCCCTCCCTTCCACCATGACTTCCTGGACAGGAAGCAGGTGTGTAACTGCTCGCCAGCTATAGATTCTCATCTTTCTCCCCTTCAGGTTTGCTCTAAGGTGGAGGTAGTGTGTCAGGTTTATTAGGAAGGGCTCTCGGGATCAGTCCTGTAGAAGGGAAAGGAAAGAAGCAGGACTGGGCAGAGATAGAAGTTGAGCTGTGATGGCATTTCTATGCAGTTCCCAGACAACGCTGTGGGGGTGTTCTGAAGCCTGGATGTCCCTTCGGAATTGCCCCAAGCTGAGATAAGGGGCCTGGGCCTTGATATCCCCCCACTGGTCAGTCATCAGATGTGGGCTGCCCCAGGGGAGAAGGCTCTCTTCTCTCCGGTGGGTCCTGGAGGGAGTGGGTAGCAGGGCTGGCTGCCAGCAGCACCCTCAGCAGTCAAAGGAGAGCAGAGTGTGCCTGAAGGGGTCTTGGGCAGCACATTCTAGTGCCCCCCACATCTGGGTAGTGCCTGGCACAGAGGGAGCCCTCTGTAAAGGTCTGCTGAATGAATGAACCCATTCAGAGCCTCAGGACAGACATACAGGGGACTGAATATTTTGTCACCTTTACAATGTGATTTAGTGATAGCAAGAAGTGATTGGCTTTACCTTTACCTTTACCCAAGGTAAAATAAAACTCCATCATAGCTGTCTTACTAGTATATGGAATTTCTCCGTTTTGAGGCAACGGTATTATTCTTATGCAAGGGCTACCCCTACGGTGTTCAGATCTAAGACCCAAGTTGGGGTGCTATGTTGAATGTCCCTAGTTACAGTTCCTTCTCATTTTGGGCAGTAGAAAATGCAAAGCGAAATCCACAGCTCATCTACAGCAATGCTATGAACAAATATAGCAATCTATGAACATTCTGGTTTTCCAAACTATGCTCTATTTCCCCCCACTCCCAAACTTGACACCACACCCTAATGGATTTCCCTGATTCTTGTATTTTAGCATTTCTTTTTGTCTTATTACTTTATTTGTTTCCAAGTACTTTGTGGAGCAAGGCCAAGTGTGCAGGCATGCATACTGTCTGTTTATAATCTTCTCACAACACTCAGTGGCTGGGGACCCGGTCTCTCTGACACTGATTCCTTCTGTGACATCAAGGCTAAAGGATGAGATCGGCAGGTTTACTCTGGGGTCTTTAATGGATGTTTCTACTTTGGAAATCCTCCTTTTTGGCTCAACGAAGATATAGTCATCATATCTTTTGGCTGTGGCAGGCATTCCCTATAAGAATTAGTTGTGTGAACTTTTTATGTAATGCACCTTTATTTCCTGGATTTAGTTTATATATTAAATATAGATTTTAGAAGCACTGTTGTTGTCCTTAAGGCATAAGTAACTTTTCAGTCATAGCTTTTAGTGATTTTTCCTAAAAAGGCCAACATCCAGATTCTTTGGAGTGGGTGACAACTACTTCTTGTCCCCTGGTGTTGGCAGGGTGGGCAGCACTGGCCTCAGTAGGGGTCGCAGGGGACCTTAGGCTCTCCCCTTGAGGAGACAGCAGCAATGACATTGTTAAAGCAAAACTGTCCCTGAAAAAGACTGCCTCCCATCCAGCATTCTTTTCTTTTAGACAGCCAAGAAATTGAGATTTTCATTTACTGTAAGTCCAGGAAAAACTTGCTTGCACCATGTTTGAAATGAATGATAAAAGTAAATCAAAAAGTTGTATACATTTCTGATGAGACTTAGACTTGGTGTAGCTGAGTGGGATAAAATTGTAGGGGGAAAAATAAATCTTAATTTACAGCCACTGCCATGTACTGGGCTTTAGGGAACCCAACCCTGTCACATGGTGGCCTGGTGTGGCCGAGCCATTCATAGGGTTGGGGGTCCACCCAGAGACATGTATGTCCTTTGGGCCTGGGGACTCTCAGTCGCTTTTCCAGAGCAGAATTAAAGTTCTCTCAGGTCCACAACTGGATACATATTTTAAAGACCTTTCAATCCTCTGGAGCATGGATCTTTAGCTTCACCTTTTATTTGTTCATTTATTTCTGTATCCATGCAACACTTCTGTACTGAGCCCCTCCTACGACTGAGGCACACCTGTGCGAGAGGTGGAGAATGGAGCGAGAAAATGCGATGGCTGTGACAGGGTTAGGATGGAGGGCATGCGTGGTAGACTGAGGGCCCAGAGGAGCATCAGGGATGGTATCAGAGTGAATAATGCTGAGATGAGTGGGGAGGGGGAGGATGTTGGACGCAGAGGTACAGAGTGCATGAAGGCCTGGAGGAAAGGCTCTCTCAGGAATGACATCTCTGTGGAGCAAAAGAAGTCCAGCTGGCTGTAAGAGAAGGGGAGGGGATGGAGGCGGTGAGCTGTGGAGTTAGGCAGAAACAGGTGAGGGAATCTGGACTTTATTCTAGGGTCAGGGGGAACCACTTTGAAGGGTCTGAGAGGCTATGATGACACAATTGGAATTTTGTATTTGACAGATCAAAAATTTGGGGTAGAGATTATTGCCATCTGGACTCAGGTGGGGATAGCAGCAAGAGAAGTGGATACACTCTGAAGGTGCGTAGAGGCAGAATGGCCAGGCTGGGGTGATCCTAGGATTGGGGAATTGGGGATGAAGGGCTGAAATGCCAGGACACAGCCCTCCTAGCCCGGATTGCAGGGTCTCGGTGCCCCAGGGTCCTGTTCCACCAGAGTCCCCAAGGAGGTGGATCCCCTGTTGGATTGTCTCCGAGGCAGAACATGTTTCCCAGGAGGGGGTTGAAATGAGGATGAGATCTCTGGGTGGACTCATGCTCAGGGAAAATGCGAAAGGGGACCTGAAGTTTCCCTGCATCTGAGTCTTCAGCTTTCCATCTGGGTCTCTGAGTGGGCCCAAGGTCACTCCTGCTCTGACCTTGCTTTCCATTGCAAACCCGCTTCATTCTGGGCTGGGGTGATTCCCCTCTGGAAGCAGCTAAGCTGTCAGGTTCGGCCCTGGGTCAGGCGGTTGACAAAGAAGCATGCCAGTTCCAAGGACAGGTGAGAATGAGCTCTGTTAACAGCAAAGGGCTGCATGATCTAAGGCTGGAGGCTTCCCCCAAGCAGAGCAGGCCTTCCTCACACTATGTGCATAAGAAGGCAACCCTCAGTAATTAGCCCATTAAGCATTCATTCATTGAGCACCTGCTACAGGCAAGGTACCACTCACGGCAGAACCTGTACATTATTTACCTCTTTATTCTCAGACCCTTGCACAGGCCAGGAAGAGAGCAGTAGGGCATTGCTGTGCCACGAAATGAACCTCAAAATCCTCCAGGTGCATCTCCAGGTACACGAGGGCACTTCCATCTTACCTTAGCAGTTCAAACCACAGGCTCTGGGGCCAGGCCTGAATTAAGTTCCAGGTGGCTCACTTGCCAGCTATGTGGTCCTAGGCAAGTCACCTGCCTGTAAAGTTGGGGGAGCCCCTAGGTTGAAGGACACAACATTTTCATTTTGTAAGTCTAAAATCAACAATTTCATGTGGTTCAACCACCTATGATAAAGAGTTGTTACAGCCCTGGCAGGTGTGGCTCGGTTGATTGGAGCATCATCCCGTAAACGAAGTATTGCAGGTTAGTCCTGTTAGGGCACATACCTAGGTTGTGGGTTCCATTTCCTGTCCAAGAACATATGATCCCCAGCCCAGGTGCATAGGGGAGGCAACTGATCAAAGTTTCTCCCTCTCATCAATGTTTCTCTCTCTCCTTTCCTTTATCTCTAAAAACAATGAAAAAAATGTCTTCAGATGAGGATAAAAAAATAGGTGTTATAAGAATTAAATGAGATTATGCATTAAAAATTTTCATCTAGTCCCCATCACAAGGTAGGGAGGAGCCCTGTTGATCTTCCTCTTCTTTTTTATAATAATAACAAATAAAAATAAAAGTGAAATTATAATTATTGTTTATGCCTGGGTAGGAGAGGTAAGAACGTGGGTGTTGCAGGGGGGTTACTTCTTCATCTCTCAGATTTCATTGAGTTTTCCCTTAGTACTCCTGGCCTCTTGCCACTCCCCGCTCCCCTCTCCTTGGAGATGGAACGAATGACCTGGTTGGTGAGTGACAGCCATCGGTCTGCCTTTCTAGATGCAAAGGAAGTAGTCCATCGAGAACACTAAAGGGGTGTGTGTGTGTGTGTGTGTGTGTGTGTGTCTCCCTCTGCCCTCTTCCTGACACCCCCACCCCCACCCCCATCCTGCCTTAGACCAGTGCCAGGCAGCAGTCCTGGAGAAGTGTCTGTCCCACAGACTCCACCTGCCCCTGAAGGTGCCCAGCTCTAGAATGGGGGTGAGGTGGTGCAGAGACAGGGGGATGTAGGACACCCACATCTAAGCTGTACCCTCCAATCCAGATTTTAGTAGCAACAACACAGATGTTTTGACATCCATCTCCTTCTTCCTGGCTCTTCTCTGATTTCGAATGTGGGCATTGAGGAAAGCCACGTAGTTAATTAGCTCCTTCAGCTGGCTCAGGGAAGGTGCTGTGAACACCTCTGCTTGCAGGGTCCGGAAGAAAGTCTAGATTGGCAGAGAAAGGGAAGTAGCTCACGGCATGGCCACCGTCAGTCATCTCAAATCACGGCCTGGGGGTGGGGAGGCAAAATGTAGTATAAGGAATCCCAGTCGGGAGCCTAAAAGTTTCCCTGGCCATCCTAGCCGGAAGGCTCCCTCACCATCTATTCCAGTTTTCTGTCCTTCCAGAACCTTCTCCTTCCCCATCCAGATTCCCGTTACTTCCTTGCCCAGAGCAGGTTAGCCTGTTTTTAGTCCTCTCTCCAGCCTGCACCCAGCCTACATCTCACCTGACACTTTCCGAAGCTCTCCCTGGTGCTCTGATACACAGAGGACTCCAGCCCCAGCTCCCCCTGCTCCCCCAGCTCCCCCAGCTCCCCCCAACCCCTGTGCCCCCTAGAGCTCAGGGGCTCCTGGGCAAAGCAGATTCAGGGAGCTGCAAACCTCAGTAAGAAGAAAAACCACATCTTTATTTTCCCTAGCCTTTAACTGAAATTTAGCATTTCCTTTAAAGTTGAATGTGGGCAACAAAGCACAACAGTTTTAGCAGAATTTATGACTTTGTCATCCATGGAAATCTCAGATATTTCTATGTATATATCTCAAAATATCATTCAGGTTCGTCAGAGCTTTGAAATTACAGTGCTTATTAGACCTGTTGCTACAGCTTGCTACATATTACTAAATTATGATTTAACTGACTATTTTGGTAACTGGTTTCCATATAACTGATTTACTTTAAAATGCTATGTCTTTATTTTTTATGCACTTAGAAACATTATCCCGAGGAGTCCATCCATAAACTTTTCAGCATATTGCCAAAGGGCCCCACGGCACAGGGAAGATTTAGAATTTGTGCTTTGGCAGGAAAAAGCACTGCAGAAGTTACACAATTAGTTTTCCTTTAACGCGATCAATTCCCAGCGGGGGCTCCCATCTGCAGTCAGGGCCAGCGACCGGGAGGGCAGCGATGCGAAAACGGACACTTGGCTTTTCCTGAGAAGGTGCCACAGATGGTAGTCTCCATGCTTGCTCATCCCACTCCCTCTGGATCGGATGGTGACTCTCTTCCTGTCCCTTCCCCTTGAACCCGGGAGGGTGAAGACTTCTCTGTGTGATGCCAAATGCACCTTCCCAGGCCAGGCTCTGCGGGGTGCTCCTGCTTCCTCCAGGCAGGCCCCTGCTGAGGTCACAGCCCCCAGTCTCCAGACGCTGAGGGGAGGACGTTGACTCTGGCCCCAGTCCATTTGCAACCACACCCGCACCCTGACCCAAGCACTGCCTCTCTCCACCCAGCCCCAGAACCTGGACAGGGTCAAGTGATTGTTGTTGCTTTAAGGTGTTAAGTTCTGGGGTGAGCCGGTCCACAATGGTAACGGGAAAGGACGCTGCCTGGAATACCTTTCCCCCTTCTCCCAGTTGCACTGTACGTTCTGACCTCTAGCTGTGGTACCCAGCGGAAGGTGTCTGTAGCCACACTTGGAACCTTGGCTGTATTCTGAGGGAGGTGTTTCATAATGGCTTTGCATTTTTTGTCTCATACAGATCGGAACTTTCTACGCGGATGGCAGTCTTCTCCATCTGTGCTGTCCAGGGTGCACTGAGCTGTCCATACCCACCAGTCACATGCGGTTATTGAGAACTTGAAGTGTGGCTAGTGCGCCTGAGAAACTGGATCTTAAACTTCATTTAATTTCAGTCATTTAAATGGGACCGCCACCTGTGTTGCTGGCTGCTTTGTTGAACAGAACAGCTCTTGGGGGGCTGTACTCCCAAAGTCAACGCACTCCTAATGTCAGCCCTTATGTTTATTCGATTCCCCATGTATTTAGTGGAGGAAATAATTACCTGGCAGGTAATTATTACAGAGTTTGCGTTTGGCAAACAAAACAAAACAACAAACCATTTTGCAAAGCTAGAAAGTCAACAAGTCCGTTAAATTGGCCTTTTGGTACCAAGTGGCCGTGAAAATTCTGAGGCGGTCTTATTAGAGGGTCAAAACAGCATTTGGCCACTGTGAACTGAATCAGGAAGGGTCCCGCCCAGGGCCTGCCGTCTTGACGTGTGGAAGCAGGAGCGGACGGCAGTTCTCCGCAGGGACAAGGCAGGACAGACTAGGAGTCCTCCGCTCCTGTTCGCAGAGATGGGAGCGCTGGCTGTGGGCTTCCAGTATTGTCCACATTATTTTTCATTCCGTGAGCAAGATCAATACTGTCATTCGTACCTTGTATTCTGTATTTTCCCAGTGAAGAGAAAAAGTTTTGTGTTTTCAAAAGCGTGGTTTTATTTTGAAGAGCGATATATTGGTTCCAAAACACAGTGAAATCTGAAAAATTAGGAGAGGGTGGGAAGACCCAGGCAGGTCCTGGACAGGCTGTGAACCAGCGAATATTCTGCAGGCAGAGTAGCTGTGTGACTTTTGGTACTGGCAAGTCACACAGACTCTCAGGGAGCAGCGGGCCTGCCAGGAGCAAATTCTGCCAGATCGACTCAGTGAGTTATAATCATTTGTAATCAGTCCATTAATTAACTGGGCACAAAAGGATGTTGTAAAGAGTTCAAAAGTATTTTCCCAAGTAGGTTAATTATATCCCTCCCACCTCATTTGCTTACATGGCCTCGTCACTCAGCAAACCCTAATTTCATTCAAACAAAAAAAGTCACTTTCAGTCTTGTCTACATTTTTTAAATTTTCACAAATGAGACTTTAAAAGGGTCCAAATGAGTAAACTTCTGGTGTAAAGTAGGAGAAAAAAAAAACAAAACACCCAAATCCAAACAACCCAGAATCAAAACCGCAGGAGGAAGAGGAGGAATTCAAACAGCCATGAATATTCATTGAGCACCACAAAAGGACATGGGTTAAAGAGGGGAAAAGGACACATTTCTGTTTTCAGGCGCTTACGTGTTAATCAGAGATTTACAATGTAATTACAAAAAGAAACAATATTGGCCCACTGTCAGTATTTGGCTAGGATTTCTGTTTCTCCTTTCAGTAGTGGCTAAAAAAGAAGAGAGGTGTTTCCAAATTCTGGGCCCTCAGGCAAAATGTTTTAGAAAGCAGCTTTCTAATCATTCTAAAAATTGCTCCTAAAAAGAAAAAACTAAAACAAACCGCTCAAGGGACGGCAAGCTCTTTGCAGAAACATCTTCTAAAATGCGGAGAAGCAAAGAAGAGAAATGTTACCTATCGTCTCACTATTCAAAGAGAAACTGTACATTTTCACGCCTTTCTTGAATTTTTATATGCGTATATTTGCCTGCGTATTTATTTGCCAAATAGTATTCTACATATTGTTTGAAACCTGTTTTACTCCCTCTTAAATAATAAATCAGCAACATGTTTCATTGGCAATAGGTAAACGATCACATTCTCTGTGAAGTATGTCACTTTGTAGGCGTTCCATAATTACTTGAACAAACCTACTATTGGATATTTATTATTCTTGCCATCCAAGATGATGCTGTAATTAAGGCTCATTGTTGCGTCTTTGTGTACGCCTTTGATTATTTTCACAGGAAATGATACTAACGGGTGGAAGAACAGAGCAGATACATTTGTCTTTGGTTTGAACGAAATTCAAAATACTGAAGCGGTCTGGTGGGGGAAGTCTGAGAGATCAGTAGTGTGATCTCAGACAAATTAACCGCGAAGTCTCACTGGAGTGTGTGGTGGAGAGAGTGGCTGCTGTGTGGCTTAATGGGAAGTTTCAATGAAATAGTACATGGAGGTGTTCCCAGCAACTCAGGGCCAGGCACGTGATAGGTGCTTTATCAATGTCAGGTCCTTTCCGTCCTCAGTCCACACCTCATATAAAACCTAGTCCCATCCACAGGGGGAGGAGGGGGGAGGGAGGCAGGTCGAGAGAGAAAGAAAGATGGAGGAGAAAGAGGAAGAGGAAGAGAAGAGAGAGGCAGGGAAGGAGGGAGAAAGGAGAGAGGAAGAGAGACGGGAGAGAGAGGATCGGCAGGAAGGAGGGATTAAGGGACTGGAGAGGGAGGTCTAGCAAACAAAGAATGTGGGCCTACCTGCTTCTTTTTAGGAGAAAAGGCTCAAGATGGCATTTCATGCTTTTTTATTTGTTTGTTTTTCATGGCTAGAGTTTCCCCGAGCCTAGCACAGAAGCTTTACGGTGCGTTACTTCAGCCTTTCAATCTGCCCTTTGGGTATGATGAAAGGTTAAAACCCACACAACAGGGCAGAGTAAAGCTTGTTTACTGCAAGATTCATGTCTGGTCTTGAAAGGTACTTTCCTCCCTCGCCCCACAACCACTGATGAAAAGGAAGATGGATGCGACACTGAGGAGGGTGTGGGTGAAGCATGCAAATTGGGTTCTGCATGGGCAGGTTGGGCTGAGAAGGGCTTCTTCCTAACCCATTTGCACACCTGGATTCGTGCCCAGGTGACAGCCAGAGGAGCTCCTTCCCCGCCCTCCTCTCCTTGCCCAGCTTCTCCGGAGACTCTTTCGGTGCAGGATCTCCTAGGAGTCCCATAAACGTCAGAACGCATTTCAGTCAACTGCGGCCTTTCCCGGGGCAGCCGCTGTTCAGGATGCCGCGCTCTCTGTGGGGTGCGAGGGTTCTCAGTGTCAAATGTTCATTAATCATTCAGGCGGCCCTGGCTCTTCTTCCCCATCCTTCCTTCCAACAGCCGTTTTCGAGCAGGTGGCATTCTAGGCTGGGTCACGCACTGAGCCACCACGAACGAGACGAACAAGCTCTCTGCCCTCTTGGAGCTTACCCTTCGGTTAAAAAGTCGGACAAACCCAAACACAAATGCATGCCAGTTTTGAAGTCATCAGGAGGGTTTATTCTGGGTAGGAGAGTCCGGAATGACCCCTCCTCCCCAGGGGCAGTGATATTTAAACCCCATTCTCTTTGTAAAGCTTCTTTTTTCTTTTTGTCCAGAAATGAGCATGTCAGTTACTACATCACTAGGGGAGATAAATGTTTCAGTCTATTTTAATAACTTATATTTGTCGAATGCCTACTATGTGCTAGGCAGGCCAAATGTATATTGTTGTATCCAGTCTCTTTGACAGACTTTGCCACAGGAATCATATCTCCCTAAACTCAGAGAGGTTTTCCCAAAATCAAACCAGAAATAAGAGGCAGAGCAGCAGTGTGCTCCCAGCCCCGCTGGGCGCCACCATCGTCGCGCTTTCTCTATCAGCACATCCCCCTTTCCCAAGAGGTGAGAGGCTCTCGCAGCAGCTTGACCTTCAAACTCTCCTTCCACAAAAGGTGACTGGTTCAATTGAGAACTTACCTAGTTTAGTTTCCATGCAAATGACAAAGGCTTTTTTCTCTCACCCCATTGGAAGTGTCTATAAACCTTGAATTTCCCCCTGATTCTCCTTGAGTCTTCCTTTTGGAGGAAATAATCCAGTTGGGTCAGTTGATGTTCACTAGTGTTGCCAGAGACACAGAATACAGGTGTGGCGTGGCCCCCCATCCCTGCCCCCTCCCTCCCTCCCTCTTGTCTTTCCTTCGCTGTCCCCAGATTGGCTTGAAATCTCACTGACATAACGGTCTCGTGTTTGCATGTCCCTCTGTCCTGGAGCTCATCTTCATCACAGATGCAAACGATAGTCCTGTACTCTGAGTCCCCTCTGATGACATTTGTTCATCACAGGAAATCATTATCATGTAACTGCTAAGAAACAGGAACACTGAGTAGAAAGCAGGGCTCAGCAAGGAAGTGCCTGATATTTTACCACTAGAAATCTGTTCGGGATATTCTCTCATAACACAGATGCCCTTTGAGGAGACATACCTTGAGTATTTCCAGCTAATAACTTAAGGGTGAATATCGATAGCATTTACATGGGTATGACTCTTCCCCAAACACCTTAACTTATATGAAGTCCTGTGGTCTTCCCCAAAATGATGAGAGGGGCCACAAACTATTGTTTTCACCGTAGACAAAGGAGTGTGGGTAATACCTATCTGTAGGGATAGGTAGAAGTGACTGGCCCCAGGTCACGCAGCTGGTAACTAATCTAGCTGAGACTCAAATTCAGGTCTTTGAAAGTTGAGGTCAAGTACTCTTTCAACATTGTTTAACGCTACAGGTCAATTTATCAGGGCCTTTTTCTGAGAGCTGGCTAGAAGAAAGGGTCCAGGAGAAGTAGGATATGAGACCAACAGAGACAGTCAAGACGTGAGAACTGATTAATGAATGAATGATTAGTTCACTCATTCATTTATAAATTTAAAATTTACAGAACACTGTCACCTACTATAAAATACTGTATGGTAGCTACCTGCTAGCATTTTCTTCTTTTCCCCGGCTTCACAGATCAACTACGTTCCCCAGGCTCCACTGAGGTAGGCAGGGGCCATACGCCTGCATTTAAACTAATGGAACCTGAACAGAAAACCTCTCTCCTCCCTGCTCTTTCCCTTTAATGCAGATGATTGTGGACAGCTGGGAAGCTCTGAATTATTTTGCTCCTGCCAATTTAGAACACCCATTAGACATAAATTTCTATTATACTAAGCCACGAAAAGTTTGGAGTTTATCTTTTATAATGACTGGTGTTACCAGCGCTTCCTAATCAGGTTGCAGGAAAGAATTCAGCCCTAATGCCCTAAGGCATCCACTGTAGCGATGAATTAACTTCTGTCCTTTGCATCTAACATGGTACTAGTTTTATATCATCCTCAGGAGAATTGAGGAAACAGTCACTTACCTAATTTTCCATGGAGTTTAATTCTCTTGTGGAAACTCTGGTGAGAAAGGCTGGATACACTCTCCAGGGGGTTATCATAATCTAGTTGTGGAAATTGGACAGATGCACAAATCTTCAAAAGGGAATCTGAGGAGGGAACGCATGTGACTTCCCGTCCTTCTTATGACAAACCTGGGAAGGAGACTCGATTATTGCCATTCTACAGATAAACAGATGGTGAAGTTGAGCAAGTGTGAAGGTCCCTAAGCTAGGAAAAGGTGGAGCCAGGGTTTGCACCTATGTCTAAAGGACTCTTGCTCATGCCAGGAGGGACTCTTTATGCCACTGCAAACTGCGCAAGTTTAATCTGACCCACAATTCTCTTTAGGGTGCCCACAAGGCCTGGGGGCCCAAGGCCTTTCTCACTGTTGAAGGACAAAGTTAACACTTCTCTCTGGAGAGGACAGGACTCTTTCCAGCATCTTTGGTCACCCCTGAAGTACAATCTCTTCGTCAGAATTTTCCTACTCTGGGCCTGTTTATAGGAAAGTGGTAATAATATCATTAAGAGCCATTTATAGAAGCAAATTAGTAAAAGAAGAGTCACCCTACACTCTGATTTTAGGAAAAGTAGACGAAGTTATGAAAATATAGGAGGTGCGATTAGGAAAGCAGATGATTGTTAGTTTATGGAAGGAATTAGGTTAACTAACAACCATCTTCCAAAAGCTTAATTAAGTCTCTCAGCCCTCAAGTGAGGCCGGGAAATAATTGATTGCGGTTCTGGTGGGGGAGGTGATGGGGGAGATCATTGCCTGTGGCCAACAAGGGAACCAGCATCTGTCCTGGGATTGACAGCTACGATTTTTCTGGCTCTCTGGTTCACCTTTGAATCTGGAGTGCTCAGGCCCAGAAGAATTTTGTGTGTGTGTGAAAACCCCAGAGCAGGACCGTCAGCCAAGACACTCCATGAGAATAAGAGACCAAATAATTAAGGATTCACTCCTCAGTAATTTTCTGTCCTTCAAAGAAGTAACACAAGTAATGCACTGCTTGTGAGAGGCGAGGCCGCAAGGGGGTATTTTAATAAGTGCAGGCATTTTCCATTGTACGGCCCGCCTGTCACCCAGTGTGGAAAACACCTGGAGACCTCATCTAAAACAATGTCTGGAGCAAACCAGAGAGAAAGAGAGGAAGGAAATGGGAAAAGAGAAAAGAAGAGTGAGTTACAGAGGAGGAAAGAAAGCATTCCAGAAGAAGAATTATGGAATTACCAATTATTGAACGCTCACTCTGTGCAAGGAACTTTTCAAATATTTCCTCACAAGAACTCTGTGTGGTAGACATTTAATTTCTATTTATGGATGTGAAAACTAAGGTTCACATGGGAAGTATTTGGTCCAGGCTAAGAGGGGACGGGATCAGCATTCAAATCCAAGTCTCAAGCCAGTGTGTTAACCTCCACGTGTAAAACAAACAAACAAACAAACCAAACCAAACCAACCCCACCCTGTCTACCTCCTGCGTGTCTTTCTCCTTTATTACTCACCTACAACACTTCACTTCTGACACTTGAGGTCACCAAATGTGTGGGGTTTCCTCCCACCTGCCGTTCCTGGTCACCAGCTGAGGGTCCCACAGCTTAACTCAATTCTGACACAGTCCACTTCAGATCCCAATCACAAGCATAAGTTTCCACATTATCCACAACTTCTGTCTGACTCAGCTACGAATCAAATGGTCCCCTGACCTCCACCTCCTTGGATTTGATTAATGTGACAGAGAGGCTCACAGAACTCAGGAAACATTGACTTAGATTTACCAGTTGATTATAAACGGATATGAGAAAGAAAGATGAACATCAGAAGGAAGCGATGTGTAGGGCAAGGTATGTGAGAAGGGGTGCGGAGCTTCCCTGCCCTCTGCAGGTGGGTCACTCACCTGCACCACCACCTGTTTGCCAACCTGGAAGCCCTCCAAATCCCAAACTTTTGGAATTTTAAAGGAGAGAACTGATCATCAGTATCATTTTCAGCTCTTCTCCCTTCTCAAGAGAATGGTGGGGAGGGGCGTTGAACATTCCGAGCTTTTAATAATGGCTTCTTTCTGGTGACCAGCCCTCATCCAGACGCCATCCAGATGTCCACCCAGGGTCATTTCATTATGGCAGAAGACATTCCTATCACCCAGGAAATTACAAGACTTTTAAAAAAATTAAATTTTAAAGAGGGGGAAGGGAGGGAGAAAGAGAGGGAGAGAAACATCGATGTGTTCATTACCTCTCATTCCACACTCTGACCCAGGAACTGAACCTGCAACCCAGGTATGTGCCCTGAATGGGAATTGAATTTATGACCTTTTGGTTTGCAGGACAACACCCAACCACCTGAGCCACTCCAGTCAGGGCACAAATTACAAGGCTTTCAGGAGCTCTGTGCTGGGAATGGGGTCGGGGGCAGAGACGAATGTCTATTTTCTATTATCTCACACTCAACCGCTGTGCTGTCCTGCTCTCCTCCTACAGATTTGACTACAGGAGAGGGAGAGGGGCTGTTGGAATCCATGTGCTTGCATGTCTGTTTTTCTTTGCTCAGCTGGAAGCTCCTTGAGGACCAGAATCAAGATTTTATGTCTTTGTCTCCCCAGAACTTAACGTAGTTCATGAAAGGCAATAAATGTCACGTGAATGAACGGACATCTGCAAAGGCTGAGGATTAAATATCTCGCCTTCTCATTTAATCCTGAAGTCATCTATGGTCTCTCGGGCTCTCAAAATATAGGTCAAATTAACTTGCCTTCCTCCATCCTCCCCACAGCCAGCTCCATGGGCTGAGGAAGTCCAAGGCTCTACCTGGATTGTCTTGAAATTCTTGGGTTCAGGGACAGCCTTGTGCTCTCACCGTCTCCCTCAGCCCCCTCACCCCTATATCAGCCTGGCTGCTCCCGCTATGCGTGATGAATGAGGTCCCAGCTCGATCACTTGCCAGTTATGCGACTTCAGGCAGGCTGTATTTGGATTCTGAGCCTCAGTTTCTTTTTCTGTAAATGAAGGTCTTGATTTAGATAAGATCTGGCAGGGTCAAAAGCCTTCACTGGTCAGGCAAGTATTGAGAATGAGCGATGCAGATCTTTAGTGTAAGATAACAGGGGTGGTAAAAATTACGGCCAATGGGAAAGGATACCCCTGGCAGAGGTACTGCTGCCTACTATGCTAGTGGTCTTCAGCTGATGGTTCAGTGTGGGGATGAGGGCTCAGTGTGGCCCCATTTCCAGCTTTTTCAAAAGATGCAGGAAGTCCGGGTTTTTATGTGAAATCTTCCAAATCTTAAATGTTGGCACAAAAAATGTTCAGAGATGCAAAGAGAGCCAAGCTCACCACATCTGTGCACCAAATTCAGCCCACGAGCCTGGAGGGCGCCGCCTCTGGACCAGATGATGTCTGACGTCTTTTCCACCTCTGAAAGGATTTGGCCTGGCAGCAGGCTGTCCCTTCAGTCTGTATGTTTTTGGCTCTCTGTGCTATTTCTGCTACAGTTTAAGCAGAGTGGACGAAGGCTTAAGTGTAACTGTGTTTATAAAACACCCTGAAGAATTCCATATGGTATGCCGAATGTGAAGTTGGCTTAATTTGAAAAGATTAAATGTACTCAGGCAATTGCAGAGTTGTCTGTTTTGTAAATCAATGCAATTTGTCAGTGGCAGGCCAGGAAGGGATGAGCTTCGGGAAGTGCAGCTGGTGGGACCAGGAAGCCCAGTGGTAGGAGCAGAAGAGGCAAGTTGGGGTGGCAGCAGCTCTCCTGAACACTCCATCACTTCGTCTCTGCACCGCGCACACACACGCGCGCACACACACACAGGTCAAAACCAGAGAACATCTTTCAGGTTCTCACAACATAGTGCCAGCCCCTTTTGCAGGCACTCTGTGGAGCGATGGGCAAACCCTTTCAAAAGAAAAGGTAATGGTGAAGGAACGAGGAAGTGCAGCCCTCACCCCCTCCTGAGGTGCCGGCTGAGTTGGAGCCTGCTGACATACCTTGTGTTCTAGATGATGGCCCTGAAGTCACACCTGAAGCCCTGAGGGTTTTATCGACTTTCCCTGCAATACCATTATGCTCTGTAAACACAGAGTCAGAGGAAGCGGAGGACCAGGGGCCCCATCACACCACGTAAGGGCACATCTTGCTACATGCCTCCTCTCATCCTCTCAAGTTTCTATTATTTCAAATGTCAAATGCGCTTTGCCTCAAGGCTTCCCGGCCTTTAATTTTTAAATCCACGTGCATTTAATTTATTTATTGGATTTCTATAGGACTTGAGGGAAAATTTAATTCATATACTTCTGGTTCATCTTTGTTTAAATCACTAGATGGCTTAAAAAGCTTCGTTGGCTCTCTTAAATAAGAGTATTTTGCTGTGCAGTTTCTTTCCAAAGACAGAATGATCACAAGGGGCTACTGTTGTTGAAAAAAAGTAACTCCAAAGCTAGGAAAGTGGTAGACTAGGGGAAGGGCAGGCTCCCAGCCATTTTCCAAAAATCCAATTTATTATTGATTTTGTCCTTTATATTTTGTGCTTCTTTATGTTGTATTTTTATTATTGAATTTATTGGGGTGACATTGGTTAATAAAGTCACATAGGTTTCAGGTGTACACTTCTATAATACATCATCTGAATATTATATTGTGTGTTTACTACCCAAAGTCAAGTCTCCTTCCATCACCCTTTATCCCCCCCTTTACCCTCTTCTACCTTCCCCTGTGCCCTTTCCCTCAGGTAATCACATACTGTTTCTCTGTCCTAGCTATTCTTTATTCTTCAAAACATTCTGGCTAGAAAAGTATGAATCATTAGTAAAGCAATATCTTCTTCCTTGGACTTATTAGTTTAATCTGGGAGCCCACCACAACTATAGGGATGTGCCAGGAAGCTCAGGGGCACCTCAAAACTTAAAATAGTCTCATTCAAGAAAGTTAATTGGTGATATCTGAACTCCCCAATCTGTTCCTCTTACTAAGATGACTGAGTCGAGATAACTCCAGCCCAAAGCAGCAGCCAGACTTGCTATTTTCTTGTTATTTCCACTTCAAGGTGGGTACATAGGCTATTTCCTTTAGACATTTCATTTTTTTACTTATTATGGACATTTTCAAATATTCAGACAAATGGAAAGAATTGTATAGTCAACACCCATACGCGCAGCACCTTCACCCCACAGGGATGAACATGTTGCCCATTTGCTGGCTCACATATCAACCCATCTCTCTATGCCTCTGTCAGTCCATTTTATTTGTTAGTGGATTTCAAAGTAAGGTGCAGACATCAAGTGCAAGTCATCACCTAGAATGTGTATTTACTTTCATTTCATTTTTTTCCAGGAGAAAAGTATGCAAGTGAAAGGCACAAATCTTAATTGCACCACCTGATGGGTTTTGACTATGTACCTCTGAGTAACCCAGATCCCATCCAGATATGGAACTTTTATGCCCACAGAGCTGCCTTTCTGTCTTTTTGCAATTAATCCCCCCCACTTCGTTCCAGACCCTGTTCTACTTTCTACCCCTATGTATCGGTTTTGCCTGCTCTAGAATGCCACATAAATGGAGTCATACTGTAGGAACTCAGTTCACTCAGTCCAGTTGCCATGGCTTTCTGTGACTTGTAGCTACAAGTTTCCTAAAGGAAATGAGAAGTATTCGAGGTTGATCTTTCTTGCCTTATGTCGTTCACTGGAGTTCCTCAGGAACACATGAAAATGGAAGTGAGGCATCACTTCATTACTGGAAAAAATAACCTAGTTAACACCTTGCTAGGATAATATGAAATATGCTCTAGGATTATTCTCCCTAATAAAGTCACACTCAGCAGAGAGGCTTGCTGGAAGAGTGAAGCTGTGTTTTGGAAAGACTCTCGCCATGTGAGTTACCATCCTCACAGAGCCACAGTGGCCTGGTCTATATTCAGCGTGCTCTGATTTTGTCTCTCTCCATGTTGCTTCAAATACTAGAGTTTCAGGTCAAAACCAAGATGCTGCTGTTCTCCTTAGAAAACCTCTGCCTCCCCTTTTGACCATGAACGGGAAGGTCTAAGACCAGTTGTGGTGTTGGAGATGGAGCAGGTCATCAGTAGGTGGCGCTCTTCCTCTGAACCACAACCCGGACTGGCTACCCCACCACCAGCTGAGACCGGAAAGGAACCTACAGCAAGTCCCTGCCTTCTGAAAGTGACAGTAAAAGGAGTCTTTAGATGCTTTCACTTTTGAGACTTTTTAGACAGCCCTTGACTGGAGTCCATTGAAAGCTGAGTTTAACCGTTCTCAGGGACTTTTACCTGCAGGCAGCCGTCTTAGGCATCCTAAGACCAGGCATTATGTGATCCCATTGGAAAAGGATGCTTGCTACATACCAATGTTAAGAATCAGCATTAAACCATTTGGGAAAGAAAAATCTGGGGAGAAGCCCTGGCCAAGTAGTTCAGTTAGTTAGAGCATCGTCCCGATTCGTCAAGGTTGAGGGTTTGATCCCTGGTCAGGGTACATGTAAGAAGCAACCAATGAATGCATAAGTAAGGGGGACAACATATCAATGTCCCTGTCTGCCCCCCCAATCAATAAATAAAACAAATCAGTTTGTTAAAAAAAATCTGGGAAGAAAATTGAAGACGATAGAATGTGAATGTTAATCAGTCATATTAGAATAATTTCACTAGGGAAGATATAGGCAAATTCAACCTTTAGTCTTTCATTTGTTTATTCAGTGTCCAATATTGGGGAGGGAATGGAGTCGAGGATTTGTTAAGAAACAGCTGTCGGAGCCCGAGCTGGGTTTCTACCTGAGTCTCAACTTTTTCAGCTGCAAAATGAAGGTGATAGATATGCTTACAGGCCTTTAATTCCTTAATTCAGCAAGTATTTATTGTGCATCCACTATGCAACACTCACTGCGCCAGAGCTGTGGGCACCGTGTGAAGAAGGCAAGGCCGCCATACTCGGGGAGCCCTCTGGCCAGCTGTGCTGTCAAAGACACCATGTCACTATCTGCCTATGCCGCAGTCCCGCCTTCTTCTTCAACGTTAGCTTCATTTTATGCTAAACACCCTTGCGAACAACCAAAACAAACCAAATCATGAATAAATGTCTATTTTCTTAAAACCACTCTTGAGGTGTGCTTGACATGTAAAAAAGTTCATCCATATTTAATGTACGCAACTCAGGAGATTGGAGGATAAGTCCACACCCATGAAACCATCACTACCAAGACCATAAATATAACCATTGCTCTGAAGTTTCTTCCCACCTTCATCATCATCATTATTGTTGTTGTTAGAATACTTAACGTAAAATCTACCCTCTTAGCAAATGTTAAGTATACAGTAGAGCATTCTTAGCTATAGATACTATATTGCATGGTAGATCTCCAAAACATATTTATCTTGCAGAACTGAACCTTTGTACCCTTGGACAGTCACCTGCCATTTTCCCCTCCCCTCAGTCCCTGGCCACCACCCTTCCACTCTAGGTTTCTACAGGATGGCATCTCTTGCAAATGAGAGCATACAGCATTTGTCTTTCTGTGTGTGGCTTATTTCGCTAAGCATAATGTCCTCCAGGTTCCTGCATGTTGTCACAGATGGCACGACTTCCTTCTCTTCTTTTTTGGAGGCTGAGTCGCATGGCATTGTATGCACACCACACCCTCTTCTTACACTGAGATGCTGGCAGTCCTCCACAGAGAGAGGGGTCGGTGGTGCCTCCCCTTGAATAGGGGCAAGTCTGTGACCGTGGTGGATGTGATGCTGCATAACCTTCAAGGCCATGTCATAAAAGGTCAGATGGCATTCTCCTGGCCCTTTCTCTTGAAACACGTGCCTTGGGATCCCTGAGTTGACATATAGGAAGCCCATCTACATGTTTGCTGCTATGTTCTGGGGAGTCACATGGAGAGACAACATAGAGATGGAAAAAGATGCCCAAAGAGCCCCAGCTGTTCCAGCCTCCAGCCTTCGAGTTTTCTGGCTGAGGCCCTGAGAACTCAGCTGTACCTACTGTACCATAAGATAACAGTAAGCACAAAGGCCCTGCGGCAGACTGGAGCTCAGCACATTCAAGGAACTAAAAAGTAGCTGGTGCCCTTGGATTCTAGAGAGGGGAGGATGACAGTCCAAGGTGAGGTCAGAGTAGCCAGGCTCACTTCATAGAAGGACTCATAGCCAGAGCTAAGGGCTCAGATTTTTGTTAAAGTATAATGGAAAACTAATGAAAGATTCTTAGTTGCTCAGGGATATGGTTTTATTTACAAATAAACAAGATCCAGTTGCTGGCTGTGTGGTGAAGAGAGGAAGGGTAAGAACTGAAGTAGGGAGGCTAATTAGGAGGCTGCAGCCTTAGCCCAAGTAAGAGCTTGGACTGGCTCGGAATTACGGACGTAATAACAATAACAACGACTCTCACTGCCTAAGTGGTTTCTGTATTCAAGCATTCTTTTAAGTGCTTTGAGTGGATTATTTGAATTTTGTCTTCACAATAGCCCTATGATATAGGTTCTACTTTTATCCCAAATGAGAGTTCCGGTACTTTGCCCATTGTTGCATGATGCATAATATGTGGGGGACGCAGGCTCCTAACTCAGGCCGGCCACGGCAGAATGCTGCTTTCTGGGATGGAATCCAGAGGGAGGACTCAGAAATCATTCAATGACTGGGTTTTGAGAGAGGTGAAGAAAGAACTCAAGGATGATACCTCATGTTCTGACATGAACATGTACAAGGCAGGTGGTTCCATCCACTGGGATGGGAAAGTCTAGGGGAGAAGTCAGGGTCAGGAGAGGCAAGAGTTCTCTCATTGTAAGAATGAACAATAATACTGATAAAATGGCCCTAATAAAGGTGAGTATGTATTGAGTGTCTACCATATGCAAGCACTCTACCTACACCAACTCATTCAATTTTGTAACGACTCTAAGAAGTAATGTACCCTTATCTCCTTGTTACAATGAAGACACAACTAAGAAACAGAGAGGCTGAGAAATTTGTCAGAGATTACAGAGCCAGGAAATTGTAGACCTGGGATTGGTTGCCTACTCTCAACACTGCACACACCGCTTCTCCTTAAATAGCAAGTGTTTGGTAAGCAAGAATCACAGCGCCTGGTGCATAGTAAGTGATCAATAAATGGTAGCTATTATTATTATTATTATTATTATTATTATTATTATTAAAATGCGGTTGACCTTCTCTGGTGTATGTGACACTGTGTTACTAAGAAAAAGAACACAGTTGGGGCCCTCTGGAAAGATGCCATGTTTACGGCGACTCCAGACTCACACGCATGGAAGTTTGAATGGTTCAAGACGACCACATGCCACCACAAACAGCTGCAGATGAGGTGCTGCTGCAGTGTGTGATGAAGCGTCGCAGGCACGGCATATATCTAGCTGCACAGATTTTTTTCAAACATCTAGAGGAATATTAAAGTGTCATGCCAGGATTATTAACACATGTGCTCACAACAGGAAGACTCCTTCTTTATGATTCACTGGGCCCTGTCAGGACCCAAACCAAATGTCAAAGATCAGAATAGTGACATTTACATGGTTTTAATTACCCGGCGAGATTAGTGTTTGTGGACTTGTTAAGTAGTTCCCAAACAAAGCAGTGAAAGTTAATGGCTCAGCTGTGCAACAAAACTCCCTTTTCTTTCTCTTTCCCTCCCTCCGTCCCTTCTTTCCTCCCTTCATTCTTTTTTTCTTTCTTCTCTTTTCTATTCCTCCTCCTCCTCTTCCTCCTTCTTCCTTTCTCTCTCTTTCTCTCTCTCAGCAGTGAAGACAGGTTTTTACTAGTATAATCAAGACAAATGCCTTGACATTTTGATATAATAAAAGTGAAAAACAGGAGCGGCTCCCACCTTCCTTGCTCTTTATACACATTTTTTTCTCTGTGGTTCCCATAATACCAGAGAATAAATTCAACAAGTCAAGCTATGCTTTATTTTTGTATTTCCTTAATCTTTTTCAAAAAACAAAGAGGCCAGAAAATTTAAAAATAGAGAACATTAAAAAAAAAAAACAGAATTACACCACTCCAATAGGGGTTGAGAGCTCTGACTCTGAGCTCTGCCACTTGCTAGCTGTGTGACCTTGGACAAATTACTCAACCTCTCTGGGCTTATTTTCTTCACCCATAAAATGTAGATAATGACAGTGCCTACTTCATAGGAATGGGATAATGTCATTGCAATGCCCACCCCCATACCTGTCACATGATGAGCGCTCCATAACATCAGCCATCATTGCTACAATGGTCATTATCATTATTTAAGCTTCCCACATGACTTTGGTGGAATGAGCACTGGATCAGGGATCATGAAGCTTGAGCTCCGGACCTGGATGAGCCGTGACCTTGGTGCTGATCTCTACCTGTAAAATCAACAGTTAAATTCCTGCCATGTCATTTTCAAAAAGAGCCTGAAACAAGATAGAAAGCTCTATAAATGCAAGACCTCACGCACAAAAAGTCACAGGCACTCTTGTGATCCCAAAGGCAGAGTGTCCTGTGGCCGTGGCTGCAGAGACCCGGCGGCTGGGGAGCTCTCTATGTCTCTCTGATCACCAGCCCTCGTCACAGAGCCACTTCTGTGACTTTGAACAATACTGGTGGAGCACAATATTGTGCAAAGTTCAGCAAAGGCTTGTCCACCTCAGGCCTTGGTGTCTCCTTCCCTCTCATTCACAGAAGGCTCAGAACCACATGGTTCTGCTGTGTTAAGGAAACCCATACCTCAGGCTTTTTTTTTTTTTTTTGGCTGTGTTCATTTATTTTAGATATTCTATCAATGCCATTTGCACGGCTCAGGTTAGGAGTTGTCAGCATTTCCCACTTAGGCTGCTATTTCCAGGGGATGGTAATTTGATCGCAACATTTGTTCCGGGCAGCAGCAGGCCAAGGAGAGGTCTCAGTGCAAAAGCATCTTCCACCTGCTTAAAGACAATGGCCAGCGCAACCCTCTCCTTACGTGACCAATTTAAAATGATGGAGGTCGACCCCCCCCAAGAAAAAGATATTATTTTGAATTCTGGGAGACAGAGGGAGTTGTTTCGACATTGGCATGAAGTTCATGGCTGTAGGTCATCAAGAGTTTACTCTCTTATCCTAGCTGGTATGGCTCAGTGGATTGTGCACTGACCTGGGAACCAAAGGGTGGCCAGTTCAATACCCAGTCAGGCTTCATGCCTGGGTTGCGGTCCAGGTCCCAAGTGGGGGACATGTGAGAGGCAACCACACATTGATGTTTCTGTCCCTCTCTTTCTCCCTCCCTTCCCCTCTCTCTCAAAATAAATAAATAGAATCTTTGAAAACAAGGGGTTTACTCTCTAGCATCCTGGCAGGATCGCAAGAACTGCCAAATGGTCTCTGTGCACAGCCACAGACCCCGGCCAGGTCCTTCCTCTGGGGAAAGTGATCTGTGTGCGCCACCTCCTCCCTTTTGGCCCCCTCATCTCTCCTAGGAAAATGCACGAAGAGGGGAGGGTAGCTCAGAATCTGATCCTCCTTTTGGGGAGTTTGCCCTGTGAGGGGAACAGGCTTGGCAGGGAGCAGCAGACACGTTCTTTGTAAGAGGCTGCCCTCCCACATTTGCATACCTCTCCATGTACCACCTGTCCTGCCATCAGGAGAGGCTGAGAGGTATTCAGGAATAACTGTTCTCCTGCTTCCAAGACCAGTTCGTTCAAGGGCTGTTTACTGAGCACCTACTATGCCTCTTGGGCTTTGTATCTTGCTGGGTATGTGACCTTATAAAACAACATGTTGCCTCTTCCCAGGGAGCCTGGCTACAGGGGAAGTCAGTCCCAGATGAATGAGCAATGACATCCGTGAGTAAGACTGAAGGAGAACCAGGGCAGGCTTGGAGGCCTGATTTGGAACATCATGTCAGTGAAGCCCTGTCTGTGGGGTGACAGTCTTCTGGAGACAGGAGAGCTGGGTTGGGGTGTAGGGAGGACTTTCAGAGGCAGGTGCATGATCAACACTACCTTTGGAAGAATTACCATGTATAGGTAGGTACTAGGCGTCCTGCTGAATTTTATATGTCTGAGCAGGGGTATGTGTGGATCTGGAGATGCAGATACCTATTTCAACTGCCTAGGTTAAAAGTGAGATTTGTTAAAAGGGGGGAATTTGATCAAACCCAAGGGTAGAAAGTATAGCCAGACCTTGCAGGACATGGGCTGGGAAATAGTGGCTTCTTACCTTCTTTCCTTTAGGTTACGTCCTATTCAGGATGAAATCCTGGCTCCCTGGCCTTTTTTGACACCACCAGCCCAGCAGGGAGGTTGGGCTACCACACTACAGCCAGGCAAAGAGGGGGGGTCTGGCCTATGGGCCTTTGCTGGCAGGGGTTGGTGGTGGGGCCACAGTGTTTTGTTGTGATATTTGGCTGGAGTAGGGTTGTTACTGTCTAAAAGTTTTCTGTCCAGCTTCTGGCCAAGAAGGAGGCGTAGGTAGACACACTGTGCCCCCTCGCACAACCAAAAGAAGGACAACAACAATTTAAAAACAAAAAAAAATCAGAACTGACAGAAAATTGAACTGTATGGAAGTCCGACAACCAAGGAGATAAAGAAGACACATTCATCCAGACCGGTAGGAGGGGCAGAGACAGTCAGCCAGGGCAGAGAGGACTCGCAGCAAGGCAGCTGGAGGACACAGCGAAGTGGCGGATTGTGGAATGGGGCAGGCCAGGCTGAAGCTAGCAGACCCCTCAGCCCCACATTTGTGCATAGATAAGCCAGGAGGAATGGGGGAGTGAAACAGACTGTGCAACCCAGGGCTCCAGCGCAGGGAAATAAAGCTTCAAACCTCTGATTGAAAACACCCGTGGGGATTGAGGCAGCAGTGGGAGAAACTCCCAGCCTCACAGGAGAGTTCGTTGGAGAGACCCACAAGGACCTAGAGCATGCACAAGCCCACCCACTCAGGAATCAGCACCAGAGGGGCCCAATTTGATTGTGGGAAGTGGAAGGAGTGACTGAAGTCCAGCAGAGAATGGAGCAGGCCCATTGCTCCCTCTCAGCCCCTCCCTCACGCACAGCATCACAGTGCAGCCACCAACATTACCCCACCCCAGTGAACACCTAAGGCTCCGCCCCTTTATGTAGCAGCCACGCCAAAACCAAAAAAAATGGCCCCAGTGAAAGAACAGATCAAAGCTCCAGAAAAAATACAACTAAGCAACGAACAGATAGCCAACCTATCAGATGCACAGTTCAAAACACTGGTAATCAGGAAGCTCACAGAATTGGTTGAATTTGGTCACAAATTAGATGAAAAAATGAAGGCTATGCTAAGAGAAACAAAGGAAAATATACAGGGAACCAATAGTGATGAGAAGGAAACTGGGACTCAAATCAATGGTGTGGACCAGAAGGAAGAAAGAAACATCCAACCAGAAAAGAATGAAGAAACAAGAATTCAAAGAAATGAGGAGAGGCTTAGGAACCTCCAGGACATCTTGAAATGTTCCAACATCCAAATTATAGGGGTGCCAGAAGGAGAAGAGGAAGAACAAAAAATTGAAAACTTATTTGAACAAATAATGAAGGAGAACTTCCCCAATCTGGCAAAGGAAATAGACTTCCAGGAAGTCCAGGAAGCTCAGAGAGTCCCAAAGAAGCTGTACCCAAGGAAGAACACACCAAGGCACATCATCATTACATTAGCCAAGATGAAACAGAAGGAGAGAATCTTAGAAGCAGCAAGAGAAAAGGACACAGTTACCTACAAAGGAGTTCCCATCAGACCATCAGCTGATTTCTCAAAACAGACCCTACAGGCAAGAAGGGGCTGGAAAGAAGTATTTGAAGTCATGAAAGGCAAGGACCTACATCCAAGATTACTGTATCTAGCAAAGCTCTTGTTTAGAATGAAAGGGCAGATAAAGTGCTTCTCAGATAAGGTCAAGTTAAAGGAGTTCATCATCACCAAGCCCTTATTATATGAAATGTTAAAGGGATTTATCTAAGAAAAAGAAGACAAAAAATATGAACAGTAGAAATGACAGCAAACTCACAGTTATTAACAACCACACCTAAAACAAAAAGAAAAGCAAACTAAGCAAACAACTAGAACAGAAACAGAACCATAGAGATGGAGATCACATGGAGGGTTATCAACAGGGGAGTGGGAGGGGGAGAGAGGGGGGAAAGGTACAGAGAATAAGTAGCATTAATGGTAGGTAGAAAATAGACAGGGGGAGGGTAAGAATAGTATAGGAAATGTAGAAGCCAAAGAACTTATATGTATGACCCATGGACATGAACTATAGGGGGGGAATGTGGGAGGGAGGGGGTGGGCGGGATGGAGTGGAGTGAAGGGGGGAAATGGGACAACTGTAACAGCATAATCAATAAATATAATAAAATAAAAATAAAATAAAAGTTTTCTGTCCAAGTCATTTTGGTAGAGAGAGTGGGCTGCTGCAGGGACTCTTGGTCTGCAGTTCTCATTGGTGTTTCTGGATTTCTAACTCCTCCAATGTCCACCCTGGGATGTGTGAGGCAAAAAGAAAATGGAGGGCACTCATCACTCTGTCGCTGCTTAGATCTCATGTTCCCATGAGATCTCATGTTCTCCTAACCAGTCAGCTTGCTTTCAGAGGCTTCTCGTATTTGTCCATGTCATGCCTAGTGGCTTCAGTTGTGCTTGGTGGGGAAAATAGGGGAAAGACTGTCGACTGCATCTTCCTGAAAATGCGAGTCATTCAGTATCCTTTAATCAACTAGTCTTTTCTGCCCAGGCAGTCAGAGTCAGGCACTGCTGTTTAAAAGCAAAATCTTGTCTGACCTAGAGTTCTTCGTGCTGGAGAACGGGAAACCACTCAAACAGGTCGTAGCAGAACGTGACTCATTAGAGGATCATCAACAAGCCCTAGAACTTCTCAGAGAACCTGAGAGGAGTTGTGAAGCCAGCAACCAGGCTCAAACTGTGTCTAGGAACAGCTGCAGGGGTGACGCCACTGTCACCATCACTGGGCCACCAGTGGGCACAGATGCTGAACGAGACTTCCAGGGCCACAGTTCCTGGAGACCAGAAGGTTCTGCCCTCCCCTTTTCCAGGGGAATTCACTGTGGCACCGGCTTCATGGAATCACTTCTGATTCAAAGTCTTGAGTGTGGATGTTTGATTGAGGCCAAGTCAATATCTGTGTCCTGGCCGTTAGGCATGCTGGGAAAGCCAGCTTTTGGCTACTGTTTAGTGAAGATAAAGACATTTCCAAAATATAGGAAAGGTGTCTAAAAACATGGCAAACGCGCACTACAGAGTTTATTTTAAGAGTGCACGTGAAAAGCCAGCGAGGACCCAAAGTAAGGCGGGGTAGAGGAGGCGAAGAGGAGAAAATGTATTTGAGACATAGTAAGGAGGTGGAACTGGCAGAAACTCATGACAGATTGGGTGTGAAGCATGAATAAGTGGGGCGAATCTAGTTACTGGTCAAATACATATGATTTTAAGCAAAAGATAATTAGTTTTTGAGTCAGTGGCTGATTAAGAACACGATTACTAATTCCTAACACTCTTTTGTTTGGAGTAACTTACCCAAAGAAAAGTACAGAAAACGGAGTTCACCTGTTTTTCTGCATTACCACCCGTTGTTATTGGGCCTTTCAAAGGGCCAGCGTGGTCCCTGCCAGCTGAAACCCTCAGAAACAAGCTACGCGGATCTCCAAGACAAACAAGCGCTCTGAAGGGTGTCTTTCCTCATGGTGTCCTGAGATAAATCTTTTTATGTATTGATCATTTTTTTCATTCTCTCGGCTTCCGAAATTTATTCAGAAGGTTTGTCATTAAAACACATCTACACATGTGGATGTGGTTTAGAAGATTCAAAAAATCAATGGAATTGAGTCCAAAACCTGGCAATGATATTCATAACTGACATCAAGGAAGAAAGAAAAGGGAATGGATTGTGTACATGTGTTACTCTGGACTAAATTGTGTCTTCCCCCAACCCCTCAATTCCTATGTTAAAGATCTAAGCCCCAGTGTGACTGTGTTTGCAGACAGGACTTTTTTGCAGGAGCAATTAAGGTTAAATGAGGTCACAGGGCAGTGCCCTGACCTGATAGGGTCAGTGTCCCAATGGGAAAAGACACCAGAGAGCTCTCTCTCTTTCTGCCGTGTGAAGACACAATGAGGAGGTGGCATCTGCAAGCCAGGAGGAGAGTGTCACCAGAACCTGACCCCGTGGGCACCCTGACCTCAGACTTCTGGGACTGTGATAGAATAAATGTCCGTTGCTGAAGCCACCCAGCCTGTAGTACTTTGTTAAGGTGGCCTGAGCTGATTAGGACGTGTAGTGTACTCGTCTGGTTATCAGGGAAGAAAACACACAGTGCTGAGCTCTGACAGTAACCCAGCCTGCAGGTTACTTAGATAAGAGACAGTGAACAATATATTAGAATTTGATAGCAGTTTCTCAAAACACGTAAGATGACCTTGTAACAGCTCCTGATAAAAAGCTGATGCCTGAAAGTTAAATCACAGCTCTTTGAAGAGATATTGGGAACCAAGTCATATCCTAGAGGTTAAGGCAATGGGACTTGATGAGAGGTGTGTAGCAATCCACTGCAAGGCGGAGCTCCTATTGCCACTCAGGACCTGGCGTTGTGTCCAGCCCACATATTCTGTACTGCAGCCCACGGGCTGAAACACTCGTGAGAGTATGGCGCGTTGGGGGTGTGTGTGAATTCTCCCTGTGCCAAATAAAAAGCCAGGGGTCAGCCTAGCTTCAGAAAGATGTCTAATCAAGGTCACAAAAGAAAAAATACCTTCAAAAGCCAGACAGGTGGGGCTGTGTGTGCAATGGGCCAGGAGGGTACGCACCTGGTCAAGAAAAGGTAGCTGATTTTTTTCAGAAGCCAATAGATGCCCTACAAGAACATTCTGCCTGTCAAAAAACACCTAAGGCCGAATCGGCCCGGAAAACCTCCAGTTTGTGGGCCTCACAAACAGCAAGACAGTTACTCTCAGATAGCAATTCTTCCATCCAAGTCATCACTAAGAATTCGAATGAAGATAATTGGTGAGCATTCAAGTGCTGGCAATGTTACCACTTAATGTCCACAAAGCAATTCTTCTTTAAAATAGTAACAACCGTATCAGGACTTGATCACAAGGGTTTGGAGGGTGGAGATCTTCCCACTGCTGCAGACTGCGGGTTTCTGGGTTTTTTGTTTTTTCCATTTGCTCGGGCTTGTTTCCCAACCGTGTGTCCTTCAGCGGGTTTTCTAAATGGGTTAACACCACCCTCCCTCGAAGTGCTTGGTCAGGATATTTGCCGTTTTTTCACAGCCATGGAAAATGCACACAGGGATTGAAAGGCCCAGTTCATGCAACATTGCTCAAAGGATTTCAGGATTCCATTACTGCACAAATCCTTTAATTAAAGCCAGTTCCTCCAGGCCCCTGCTGCCCAGACCCAATCCATGGCGTCCCTGGCGACCTTGGCAGGGTTGATTAATTGACGAGTTGGCAGTGCAACCATTCCTTCAAAGATCCCAGGATATATCTGCGAAAACAAAAATGCCCCCAGACACCATATGGTCCCCTGTTTGCAGTGGCTCTTAAAATTTATCTGCAACTTCTCCCCCGTGTGACTAATGTCTGCTGCCTTCTACTCAGTGGCTGTTTCGACCCGTCATCCTTCCTCTCAGAGGCACAGACCTCTTCAGCTAGGAGGTATTTTTGGAAACTCAAGAGGACGTTTTTGCAATTTGGCAATAAGGAGCAACATTCTCCACTGGGCCCAAGTCACTGTGGATATCAAAGTGGCCGGATTTTTGAAAAATATCCCTGCCGTGGCTTTTCGGGGATTCAGCGACAAGCAATTATATCTGGGAAGCACCGCCATCTAGATCCTGCTTATCAGAAGCGTGAACTGAAGGGAAACTGAACGGCATCCGAAAAGTCAGGTGGGAGCGTTTTCATGGCCACTCTCTGGGTGACTCGACATGCTTCTTTTTTATAACTCTGGGTCTCCCCCCTTCACCTGTGTCAGCACCCCGGGAGTGATGCCTTAGTACAACCGAGTTCTGATTCATCTTTTCAGAAACCTGAGAAACCAGAGAATTCCATCAAAGGCAAACTTTTAAAATTGTTTAAAGAAAGGTGGGCTCTGTGAAACTTGTAAAAAGTCAGAGATGGATGGCTGGTGTTCAAGAACTTAATCTACTGAACGGGGACTTTTATTTGGTTAAATAATAAGTACATAAGATGTATTTGGTATACATAAGATGGTGTACATATGTATTCATTTCCACACATGCGCACAAAAAGTATGCTTATGTATGTGGAAATAAATACATTTAAAAAGTGGATTTAGGAGAGCAATATAGTGAAAATATGTAAAACTCCACAATCTGGCAACCCACAAAATGCAGTGTGTTACGGATGCAGTTCAAGACTGATCACTTAGGTTAGTGGTCTCAGCTAAGGATGGATGGCACCAGATTCTCTCCCGTTACCCTGGTAACAGTACTTCTCTGCTCATGCTAATGAGCAAAACCACATGCAATTAAGTAAATGGAAAGGGTGGGAGAAGCCAAGAGGTTGAGTGGCTTGCCCAAAACAGAGTAGTGAGCGTGGACTTTCAGGTGGCCATACTTTCCCCCCTGGGCCTGGTCGAACGATGGGCCAAGGGACTCGCAGATGACTGTCGCCTGCCTCTGCAGTGCTGATCTCCCTCGGTTGCCCATTGGAATCACCTGGGAAGCTTTAAAAAGCACTGATGCCTGGGTCCCACCTCCGGAGACTCTGGGGTAGAGTACAATCTAGTCATGAGAATTTCCTTTCAAAGTGTTCCTGGAAGTCCCACAGGAAGCCAAGTTAAGAACCACTGGATGGTGTGATTTAAATCCTATGTTGTGAATCAATCTAAGGCAGGGGTGTCAAACTCATTTTCACTGGGGCCACATCAGCCTCACAGTTGCCTTCAAAGAGCCGAATGTAATTTTAGGACTATAAATGTAACTACTCTTTAACAGTTAAGCGAGAGCTCGGCATCGCCACTGGGTAGAAACAAGGTGCTGGGCCGGATAAAACAAGGTGGAGGGCCGGATTCGGCCCAGGGGCCTGTGTTTGCCACCTGCGATCTAAGGGATAAGATTTGGGGCCTCGCCTTTCCTTTAACTCAATTCGTCACAGTCATTTACTTAGGCCCATATTTTTGTTAGAGAAAATGGGTTCCATTTGCGATAATACTGGTAGAGCTGAGTATGGGCAGCATAAAACAATTCTATGTTGTCTGATGTGCAAAAGCTTTCACTCTGGTTCTCAAAGAAACATTTTTTTCAATCAAGTAAAGAAACCAAGTGTAGGTGCCTCCCACATGGCTTTGCCCATCCTACTGTTGCCGTAGCTATACTGAATGGTCTGTAGAACACAGGGCAGCAGGCGTCTTCTGGTGGGTTTGAGGGTTGGCATGGGTTGCCTACCGACGTGAGCCTGGATTGCGCCTCCTCACCCTGCTGCCTCTAAAGAGGGGTAGAATCCCCAGGATGGCAGGGTGGACTCAACTTATCTCTCATGTGGAGTTCCATGGATAAGACACAGAAGCTATGAACAAAGATGGGGGATAGAATTATACCTCCATCTTCCCCTCCCTATGGGCAGAAACTAGGGCTAGTCCAATGAACTCACCAGTCGCTCTTAGGTGACAAAACATTGTTTGGTCACTTCCGAGTGACTGAAGTTTTACAGCATAAACATTGTGAACATTCACACAGTATAAACTTTGTGAACATTTTTGTAATTTAAAAATATTCCATCCCACTGAGGGAAATGATTACTCTAATTTTTTTCAGGTAAAGAAGCTGAATTTAGAGAGACTACGCAATTTAATAAAGGTCTCAGAGGTAGAGAGTGGGGAAGCCAGGATTCAAACCTGTGACCCATGTCTGTGTCATTCTGCAGACCACCCTTTCCCCTTTCTGCCGGGTGCCTCCAAAGAGACCCTCACTCCCTGAAGCCTGTTTTACTTACCCTTGAGCAAGTGATGAGTGGAGGGTTGAAAATTGGTTGCATTCAAGTCTGCGAGCTTGTCCTATGTAGATGTTCTTGAAGGCAGAGCTCCAGACCACATGCAAAGGAGCATTTACCATTCTGTACCGCTGGGGAAAGACGGGGATTATTTACAGGAGGAGCTTCTTAATCTGTGGTCCATGAATGATCTCCTGGTGTCAAGATAAGTATTTTCTTTCAGGTGTTTTTGGGTGCCACTAGGTAAATCATCTTGTGAAAGTAATGTGTTTTTTTTAATGAAAAACTATTTCGGATACATGGTTTCACTGCAAACAAATGTGGATGGAGAGGATGTTGCTGTGCGTGGCCAGTAGCAGACAGGGCAGTGGTCGCCCTGACTTCCTGTGATGACAGGGGCATCCACAGACAGGGATGGGGACAGCACACCGCACTGAACATGCGCTTCTGCCTTTCTTAAGCTGGGCCTACCTAGCTCACACTGGAAGATACTGATGACAAAAATGATGTTAAAATTTACATACATCCTTTGTTTTGATTTGGGTTTTTTTTGCTGTACTTAAGAACTCCCTCCTTACTCTCCCCTAAAAGCCACAAGGATTATTGTGTGACAAAATTATGACTGTCCATCCTGAAAATACACTGGATACTTTTGTGAGAAGGTTTGATTTTAAAAGGCTGAAATCTTTTTTTTTAAACTTGTATTGTCTTGGGACAAAAATCACTTTTTTTTAAACATCTTACACTATTGCTTATTCACCACTTAAATAGAAGAAGCCATGTAGGGTTAGAGAGATTTGGAGAAGTCCTTGTTTTGTGGATTTGACCTCACTTATTTCGGAGTTGAAATAAATAAAGAAAATTGAAGCAATTCCTCTGTGAAATGATAACACTTCTCTGGGATTGTTGACATTTCATTTAATATGATGTCCTATGAGAACATGTTGTTTGGAGCTGCTGCAGCCATCTTGTGACCATGAGGGTGAGGCCAAGAGAATTCCAGACAAGCTGACCCAGAATTCTGACACTGTGGAGCTGCTGAACTTACATTGGAATTCTCTGCCTTCAGATTAATTGGGAAAAAATATACACTCTTAGGATCTAATCCACTTTAGTTAGATATTTCATTACTTTCCCTCTAAAGCAGTTTAACTGATAGGGTCTGTGATTCAAGCCCTGTCTTAAAGAATGCTGGTGCTCCTTGGCATAAGTCTTCCCTCATTTGGCAAAGAACTTTGGGGACACTGATTCTTTTGTGAGTCGTTTAATAGTTTCCAAAGGAAAAGTTGAGTTGATTGGATATGAAAGGTGACACGCACAGACCATGTCAAACTGTGTATTGTAACTTCAACTTCTATTTCAGGTGAATGCCATTATATTTTTAAACTTCAAATCTACTTTTGAGCACATTTGGGATTGAATTTTGTTTTATTGCATTTTTGTTTCTTCCTGGAATTCACCATTCATTTTTGAATAATTAAATTTTTGAAAAAAGTTGAACCCATATGAATTAAATACATTTCTAATGTAAGAAAATCAGTGCGTGTATTTTTTCCCCACTTCTGTTTTTATGAAGATTTTTCTGGGAAAGGACTCTATCCTTGTCATCAGATCCTCAAAGGAGTCTGGGACAGAAAAAAAAAAGGTTCTCTTGTGGAAAGTCCACCTGCTAGGTTATGGCAGAGAGTGACAGCAGCCTGTAGGCTTACTGGAAAAGCACACTGAGTTTCTGGAGGCAATGTGGCCTAGTGGGTTACAGTGCGGCCTCTTGAGTCTGACATCACCTGTCAGAGCCTCTGTTGCCCAATACAAAAGTAGAATTATAATGACCCACCTCAGAGGTTTGGTGTGGCATACACATAATCCACTGAATGTGAAACAATATTACAGTGTATAATGTATATAAACTCATTAGCATTGTTTCTGGGATATAACGTGAGCTCGATAAATAATAAAATAACCTGGCGCATTTTGAGAAGCACCTGCGGGGCCGATCTGCTGATGCCAGTGGAGACTCTTCAGGAAGAGAAAGGAAGTAAGTGTAGGTCAAAGAGTTGGAAGGCAGCACAGGTGAACGGAATGTGCACGGGGTTCTCTAACCGCCCCCCACCCCCAGCACTTACCCTGGGACCTAGAACAAACCCCCTTCTCTGAGCCTCAGTTCCCTTACCTGCAAGCTGCAGATAAACACGGCCACCTCCTGAGGATGCTGTGAAGGTTAAACGGCAGAAGTGCGTTAGGAGAGCCCTGGCCCATGGAGGTGTTCTGTCAATGAAAGTCACCTACCCCTCCCACAGCCTGGCCGCCTCTATTCTAGTCTTGGCTCCTGACAGGTGACCTGTATGTCCACACACAGGCGTAGGTACATAGATGGAGGTTCCAGGTCAGTGCAGAGGCACAGGAAGGGTTATGTCATAACCCCGGGTGCTGGTCGAGGCTGGTTTTCCCCGCCTTAATCTAATCTCTCCCACTCTGTGTCCCCGTGCGGCCTCGGGGGCAGCAGGAGTGGGATGCACTTCGCAGTACCTGAGGCCCACCCGAGGAGGGGTGGTGCTACCGGGGGTGGTGGTGGTTGGAAAAACAGGTTAGTTCTCATGCGTATGAAAAGTGCCGCCATTATACTGAGAGAGTCACGCTGCCTTCCAGAAAGCGCTAAAGGGATGAGGGGGGAGATAAAATTGGGGGCGATACCATTGAACTCATTCACCATCTTCAAGCACAGATGTTAAATCTTGCCCTTCATGATTAGATCCTGGATTCCCTTACCAAGCTTTCTTCTTCTTTATAGCACCTATTAAGGTTTGAGTGGACAGTATACGGTTCCTACCTGTCTGCTGTCTGCCCTTCTTCTAGCTGATTCGCTGCACAAGGAGCCAGGACTATTTCATGTTCACTGAGCCTAGAACAACGCCTGGTACGATGAACGTGTGTAACCGAATTATTGAGTAAACTAAGGAGGGAATGTTTAAAAGAAATTATTGGTTAAAGACCATAATTTGAGTTGGTGGGACAAGATGGATTACATTTGAAGCCTCAACTTTTGCTACATTCCCACCTCCTTTTTATTGTCCATGAACACCGACTTAGTCCAAGCTCCTATATGCGGGTCTGTTCCTATACCTGCAGCCCTCGCTGCCCTGGTAGCACGATACACCCCTACCCTGTGTGTGGCCGCATGATTGGCTTCTGTGACATGAGTGGAAGCGACGTGCTTCACTTCCAGGCGGAAATTTTAAGAGCCAGCGTAATTCATCATGCTCCTTTTATTCCCCTCTGTGATCTTGGAATCACGTGACAAGATCTGTCAGATTCCTGAGTGGTTTCAGGGAGGTGTGAGAAATGAACTTGGTGGTTTTCAGCTGCTGAGGGTTTCAGGTTGTTACTGCAGCCTAGCTGAGAGTCAGTGTCCACTTCAATCCTTCCTGCTTTACCCATTCACTTGTTGACACCACATGCAGGCAACAAGGAGCCAGAGAAAGGAAGGAATTGTATTCCAGTGTTCAGGGTGGTGCTAGGTGTCATTCCCAAAGCCATTGTATTTCAACCTCTCCAACAGCCCAGTGAGATGGACCGGGACTCTCAGCTCCAGCGCAGGGTTGGGGAAACTGAGGCTCGGAGCAGTTTGAGTACCCAGTACGGGGGCCCCTCGGTTTCTGCTCCAAAGCCCTCACTCTTCCCACCGCAGCAACTGTCTCTCCCTGAAGTGCTTGCTAAGGTCATTCTGGGAGAGATGCTTTTGGATCTTAAAAAATATAACCTTTACTAATGACCTGGTAATTGTTTTTATAGCTTCCCAATGAAGTGTGAAGTGTTCTAAGACATAGCACAGGACAATTTCCTTTGATGGTGAAGTTTTCCAAAGAATAATTGCCTCACTCTTCCAGGCTTCTGGCGTCCTGACTTCTGAGTTCGGAGTTCAGGGTGATATTGAACTGACGTTGAGCTGCAGGCCTGGGAACTTGGAAAACGCTGCAGAGGTTGGGAAGAATGTTGTCTTAGCCTTGTCTTTATTTTAGAGAATCAATCCTGACTTTCTTTTTCAAAACGGCCACATAACAATGTATGAACAAATAGTAAATAGCTGGCATTTATCAAGCACTTACCCTGAGCCACAGCTGAGCTCAGCACTGAGTCACAAGCCTCTTTCCCCAGGGCCCAGAGCAGTGCCCGCACAGGGCGAGGGCTCCATAAATATCTCTGTCATGAATGAATCTCCACCACAAACGTTGGTTGGACCTGCTGCTCGAGCTCCGCTCCAAGGCAGGCAAATGCTTTGTGCTCAAATGCTCGAGCCCTGCTCAGGAACAGGGAACATTTATCGAGAGAGGGGAAACTAGTTTAGCATTTAGACAACTTGCTGATCGACTTCACATCCAAGAAACCATTCTAAGTCCCGAGAAGGCAAGACAATTGATTTGATTGAAACCATTAATGATTATATCAGCTAACCTATTAGAATGAGGTCAAATACACGATCTCTTGGCATTGCCTTTGCTTTAGTACAAAGAGCGTCACATCCCCTGCAGGATAATGACTTACAGAAGGACACTTAAGAGTTTACTTTCAGGGCCCTTCCCAACAGTTGGCTCATTTTCTTGTCACCACTTGTCATGTGCAGAAGGCAGGGTGGATGTGTTTATTACGAGTCGCAGCTGAGGACGTTTGGAGGCATTCAGCGATCCGCCTAAGAACCACACACTCACCCACGGGTGGAGGAGGCTAGAACCCGGGAGGTCCGTTCTGAGCGTGCAGTGCTCTCGCCCACGCCAGGTGTCGTCCTCTGTCACGACTTGGCCCTGAGGGGCTAAGCAGGTGACTGGGTGTTGTACGTTTTGTGTTGTTGCTGTGCCTCCATGCTCCCCGGTTGGGCAAGTACAGTTTTCCCTGAATTGAGAGCTGACGTACCTGAGAGGGTTAATTTTATGTGTCAGCTGAGTTCGGCCAGGGTGCCCTGTCGTTTGGCTAAACACCAGTCTACATGCTGCTGTGAAGCTATTTGTTAGATGTGATTAACATTTAAATCAGTAGATTCTGAGTAAAGCAGATTATCCTCCACAATGTGGGTGGACGTTGGCCAGTCAGTTCAAGGCCTTAAGGGAAAATGCCGAGGTCCCGGCAGAGGAAAGAATTCTGCTCCCACGCTGCTTTGGGACTCGAGATTGCAGAGTTAACTCCTGCTGGAATTTCCAGCGTGACAGCCAGCCCGCACGTTTTGGAGTTGCCAGCAGCCCCCACAATTGCATGAGCCAATTCCTTAAAGTCCAAATATATGTTATTTACACATCCTACTGGTTCTGTTTCTCTGGAGAGCCTGAGTCATACAATATCATAAGCCTTAGGATTTTCTGGCAGATGACGATGACAATAGCTCCCACTCTTGAGCGCCTACTATGTGTCAGATGCTTTTCCTGGACCATCTCGTGTAACCCTCACAACTCTAGATGGTAAGCATTACTTTTACCCCATGTCAGAAATGAAAAAATTCAAAAGTGAGTTGAAATAACTCACCCAAGATAAGAAAGCTAGAGAATGACAGAGAATGGAGCCTGGGTTCCTGGCCTAAGCCCTCAAACAACTGTTTCGGAATTCAGCAGGCAATCCGTTTTCTAAGGCAGTCTAAGAATGCATCATTGCAAAAATGAGGCTACTGGCTGTATTGTTCAGCTGTGTTATTTTATTTATCAGGAAACAGCGGTCAAAGATTATTTGGTAGGCATACACCTAAAAATAAAAGAGGAAACCTTCTGACTCGCTACTGCTTCTCCCAATTCATTACAGAGAGGACTCCAAAATCTGTCACCTGGCAACTGAAAACCAGGTTCCATTTGTGAGACAGAAGACAGAAGCCTGGCCCTCACAGGTTGGATCCGGGTGTGGAGATACTTGGGCCTGATGGAGGTGCGTGGGGGAAGGAGAGCAATGAGAAATGGTCCTGGAGTCTGCGCTTTCTTCTTGCATGCAGACGGCCTCTGGGAACGTATGCTGAGGTTCCAGAGAGAGGAGAGAAGGGGTGGGGGCTGCCACCTGTCCCTGTGTAGTACATGCATCCTCAGTGCCATTATTTCCCGTCACACATGCAGACATCTGTACAGCCTCAGGAAAGCCAACTCTCCATCTTTCTCTGGGAAACTGGATGTGAGCTTTGGAAGTTAGGGAAAAAAAAAGGCGGGGAACCTCCCTCACATGCATTTATTTTTAGCTCCCCTCTCCGTTGCAGAATGGCTAACGCCAACTCAAACTATTTCTGCAAAGAGTTGCTGGGGACAGAGTGGAGCTGTGGGTACGCCTCCTTGAGCTGGGCTCTCAGCAGCAGGTGAGATGCAAGATAGAGCAATCGCTCGGCAGCCACCTTTGACGTAAGTGCTGGAGATTTCTTCAATTAGCTTAATCCTTTCCTCCTGACACACACTTTATAGGAAAGCAAATGCCATAATTATCCTCCCCCATCCTCTCTAATCCCTGTCTGCGAGCCATGCCGACAGATGCTTTCTGCCCGCCCGTGCTGCCTGCTCTCCCGGCCCTGTGTCCCACAGAGGCGGGCTGTGTGTGACAGATTGCTGAATCTGGCCTCCTCAAGGCACGGGACTCTGCGTTCAAGTGGCAGCGGCTGCTCAAGCCTCCCTTCGGGGCTGAGGCAGGCCTGGCTTCGGGCAGGCCCAGAAAGTTCTGGAGGGCTGCCTTGTGACTCAGGAAATCCCCTGCAGATATGGCCAGCAAGGCAATGCTGGCAGAGCCCCCTGGAAGTAGCTGGCCTTGTTCAGGATTTAAACCTGGGACTCTGCCCTGGAAGGCTTCTCTCCTCCAGAGAAGAACGTCTGGTCTCGATGCCACAGCACACGTGGACAATCAAGTGGCAGCCAGGGGCATACTACCAGGCCCCACCCCCCTATCTGAACACAACAGGGGCTGTCTGTTTGCAGCCACTCAGTCATCTATTTACCTATTATTTCCACCCCCCACATTTGCATTCTTTTTTCAGGCCCCTGTAGTGGATTCAGAAACTACTATTAGTTAGAACTCAGCCCTGCCTCCAACCACCTGTGTGACTTTTGAACCACTTTCTGAGCCTTAGTTTCCTCACCAGTAAATTGGTAAAATTGATTTTTTCACAAGATCTTTGTGAGGATTGAGTAAAATCCTGAATGCAAGTCACGTCGTGCACAGTGAGTACTTACTAAATTTATTAGTGGGACCAACCATAGCATATTAACATTACTGATACAGCTAATAATGTATACTTCTCTAGTGCTTTACTTCATTACTATTTTCAAAATAATTTCACATAACATTTCTTCATCTGCTATAAAGTAGATAGTATGTCCCTAACTTCTTTCAGAGAAGGTTTGATATGCTTTAGATCAGAGGCTGGTAAACTATGGCCAGTGGACCAAATTCGGCCCACCATCTGTTTTTGTAAATAAAATTTTATTGGAACACAATCATGTCCCCTCATTTATGCATTGTCTGTGACTGCTTTTGTGCCAAAAAGGCAGAGTTGAAAAGTTTAGGCTTGCAAAGCCTAAAGCATTTTCTATCTGTCCCTTTACAGAAAATGTTTGCTGACCTCTGACACATGACAAATGGCAGAACCAGGACTAAAATGATGAAGATGTCCTCTGATGTGCTTTATTGGGCTCATTTCTCTTTTTCCCCCGCTCCCACCCTGGCCTACACCGCACAGCCCTCAGAAGCCTCTGGGAGTATGGGAGTGTGGGCTGGGCTGCTCGGAGGCTCTGTGTGACCCCTGTCTTGGGCAGACAACCCTGCTCTCACGGCCCCTCCCTGCTCCCTGCCCCCCACATATCTTCCAAGAGCCTGTCCTGTGCCAAGCCCAGTCCTGACTTCGAGGAAGACACCAGGGGTGACACGTCCTGCTGCTGGCCCTCAAAAAGCAGTGGGGAGGAGGGGACCCAAAAGTAAAGAGCTAATGTTAAAATAGGATACATTATCTGCTATGGATATGCAAATCGTTTAGTAGGTCTGGAATGCGAATTTGAGAGGGAACCTGAAAAGTGTCTGAGGCCAGAGAAGTACAGAAAAGGAAGACATTTTGAGGCCTTAAATCGCCTCCTCAGGAGTTTGGATGGTTTCCTGGGGTCAGTAAGGAGTCCTTGGGGGTTCAAAGCAGGAAGTGGCCTCAGGCTTGCCCCTCCCACCTGCGGAGACCCCAGCCTGCTGCCTCCTCTCATCCCAGTTCTGTCTACTCGGCAGACATGTGCTTTCTCCACACCCCCTGCAGGCTTCATCCATACCCCGCTCCCAGCAAACAGCTGCCCCCTGCCCACACTTCAGGCCTGTGGGTTTATACATTGGTCACAGCTCTGCCTTCAGGACAATGGACTTGGGAGGGGTCCTGTGTAAGCCCAGAAGGGGTTCAGAGCTGGAGTATCAGGAATGCAGGGTCCTGGGTATATGGATCAAGGCCTTGAACTATATGGCCCGGGGGAGCAAGGGAGTACACAGGCTTGGGTGGGAACATCCCATTGGCCTGAAGACTGTTGGTCCCACGGTGACTCCTCACCCCATCTGTGGGGCAGAGCTGAAGGAGAGCCAGAGCTAGACCCTATGCAATGTGCAACACCGGTAAAAATCCCAAGGGTAAGGATCGTGCCCTGTCACCGGATCAGACTGGGCTGCTATCACACTTCACGTGGTATTAATGATGGTCTGAACCAAGGTGAAGGAAAAAAAAAACAGGGCTGAATGGAGAGACTCATTTAGGAAGAGGATGGACAGGTCCAGTTCTCCGAGCTGGTGCTGTGGTCTAGCCCCAGCCCATTCTGACCGGGTCACACAGCACATCTGGAAAAGCTACCACCTGCACCTGCCAGGGCAGCCTCTGAACATGGAGGCCTGCAGGGAGGGAAACGTGGGGTTATAATTCAAGTATGTCCCTCTCTGAGGACGTGAGATCCGAAGGGTAGCTGTGGGTCAGCCAGGGAAAGAGGGTGAGGGTTGGGAGGTGAGAGAGAGAAGGGACAGGAAACCGTGTTCCAAACAGAAGGACTGGTGGGAGGTGAAGAAGTTGTCATGTCTGCCCATGTTCTCTCTGGCGGGAGTGAAAGAGGAAAATGGTAAGAGGCAAAGGTAAGCTGGACCCAGAGTGAACGTGGCATTACTATGCAACTTTGTGTGAGTGCACACATGTGTGCATGCACTCACATGTTGGGTTGAGGGTAAGGGCCCATAGGAGATGCCTCTCCAGGCGATGCATAGAAGGCGGCTGCACCAAGCAGGTCAGGGGACATCAGCCTGGAGACTTACCTCCTGTTTCCTGTGTGGGAATGTAAACGTAAAGAAAGCATCTGATCTTAATGAACCGAAGGTACAAAATATCAACAACAAACACACGCGCGCAAAGCAAAATGAAAAAGAACTGCAAACATTTCTTCATCCACATAACGAAAATAATTTGATGTCTGACCCAGCAAAGCATCTGAGATGCAGGCAAGAGTGACATGACTTAGGTGCTAATCACTCTGCTGTTAACGAGTGCTTCAGATGAGTTTCTGTCCGAGGCCTCGTACCCCAGAGGACTCCCGGGTCAGTTATCTCTAGTGGGAACATTGTGTATACTGCCTCAGCACAAAACAGGGCCCACTTCCAAGGAGATATTATGTTTTCCCAATCAATAAAGCTTGATTTTTATGGGTGTTTAAAATCACACTACCAAGACCCACTGGTATTACACGGGTAGGTGTTGAATGGGCTCCAGGATGCAAATCTGCCAACATCCATAATCTTCACGAGCTCCAATGCCCTAAAATATTGCCCTTGAGGTTCTTCCCAGAAAGACCAGCCTTGCCAATTCTCCGGCACTCCTGAAACAAGGTAGACTCTCCTGAAGACTGCAAAGCGTTTTGGAAAGAGCTGTGCACTTCCCTCAGTGGGAGCCAGCCAACCCTCTTTAACCTTGGGCTACCTTATTCAATGGCAACTTCTGCTTCCTCTCCTTCCCACCAATCCTCTTGTTTTCTCTTACCATTGACACACTTTTTAACAGGGGTGCAGTGGAACACCTAAATTAAGGTCCAGTGTTACGGGCTGCCTTACATTTGGTGACATCAGGAAGGCCTTAACTGGCCTAACCCCAAGGTTCCCATACTGTCCCCACAGATAAGGGACCCCAGCCTCACAACCCACCTGGTTAAACAGACCAGGTGTAGTTCTTGCTTAATCCCAAGAAGCAGTTTTGGGTCCTCGCCAGCTCCAAGAATTATCCAAATGAGGCGACTGCATCCTCCTGCTGGAACTAGGGGGCTCCCCTCCCTTTTGACAAACCTTCCACACAGCCCCTGGTGGTTCACTCTGTTCCCTATTGCAAGCCTGGTGTCCCTGCCTGGCACAGTGTCCTCCTCCCTGAGGGCTATGAGTATGTGACTAGTAAACTGCTTTTGGTTTCATCTGTCCAATAGCCCTGGGGAGTGAATCCCTCCCTCACCAACAGGTTGAGTAGGAGATAATTAAAACAATGGGAGGTGGATGAACCTGGCTTCAAGTCCTTGCTCTATGCTACTCCAGTCTAACTGTGTGACTTGGGCGAGTTGTTTAAACTTCTCTGAGCCCCTCACCTGTACTGCAGTAGCCATCTTACGGGCTGTTGGGAAGATTAAATGGGATCATTTATTTAACAAATCTTTACTGAGGACCTTCCAGGAACAGGGAATGCAGCAATGCAAAGCTAAACAGGGTTTTTGTCCACATGGAACTACTATTGTAACGGGAGACTTCAACAACAAGCATTTAAAATTAATGAGGTGGTCGCAGACAGTATGAAAGGCTACAAAGACAGAAAACTTAAACTACCGGAGTGGCACGTACTGGGCCAGTGGGGGAGGCTATGTTAGATATGGATGTCCTGGAGGGTCCTTTGGGGTGGTAACATTAGAGCTGGGATCTGAATGAAGAGGCATCAGCTGTTGGAAGATTTGGAAGACAGATATCACAGGCTGAGGAAAGAGCAAACGCAAATAGTCAGAGGCAGGAGCGAGCTGGGCACATTGGAGCAACACCAGAGAAATCAGTGTGGCGGAAGTGTGAGGGGAACATGGTACTTAAGGACCAGCAGGCACCTTCTCCAGGAAGCCCTCCAAGATCGAAGCCTCCCATTGCAACCGCTGCAGTGCATCCCAGGAGCATACCAGCTCTGTCATCCTGAAGCATAAGGGCTGCGAAGGGAAGGGCCAGAGGGGAGAGGGCATCCTGTTTGTATTAGTGAAAGGTCTGAGCCAGAGCGTTTTTGAAGAAATGAAGCCTCTCCGGGGATCAGAATATAAAGAGAACTAGACCAAGTTTTGGCAAATAGAGATCCTACTGGGAACTGCTTCAGTAAAAACAGTTAATAACTGCTTGAGACTAGCACTTCAACTGAGGGAAATACCAAGCTTCTAATACTTTAGTATTGGGAAAGAGTTCGATTTCTCCAGTGCTTGGCTGGGCATTAGCTCTCCCTGAGTTTGCCCTTGGCCTCCCATTACTTTCTAGGTACTCAGAGCACGGACAATGTACTTAATGGTATAAGCCTGTTTCCTCATGTATAAAATGGGAATAAAGGTGAGGATGATGATGACAACGATAGGGATAGCAGCTCCTATCTTCAAGGACTTCATTGAAAAGGTTAATCGAGATAATTCCTGGAAAACTCTTACAGTAGCATATATGGCCTGATCAGAGCCCCCAAGATTAATACATTCAATATTTTCTGTAATATTTGTCCACTATGAATTTCTTGCTTTTTTGAACCCAAAGATTCAAGTTACAATTGGTTTTGGAACACTGAACCACAGCCTGCAGCCACCCGCCCAGGAAACCAATGACCAGTAGTTATCTGTAATAACCAGCCGAGGCAGCCAGCCTGCTCTCAGCCATTCTTGCAAGATATCAGCCTGCTAAACAATCTAGGACACTAAGCAATAGCTTCTGTAACAACCAACTCCCAATGGCGACTTAATAACTGACAGCTTTCTTAATTTTTGTCCCCACTTCCCATTTAGGATACCAGTCTGAGAAGGCCAACTACTAGCCCTTAACTATCTCCCTTCGAGTTAGCCCACCTCCAGCTTTCCCAGGCCAGCACCCCCCAATCAGACTTTCCCACTCCTCTGCCTGCCTTTAGGTCTTTTCCAAAATGCGAGTGATAGTGGCTGACCTTGCTATAGCAAGATCAGAATAAATAGCCTGTGATTATCCTTATTTGGTTGGTCTTCATTTGTTTTCATGATCTCCATAGATCTCTCCCGCAGTTGGAATGGAGATGAGGGCCTTGTGTGAATCCATGCATTCTTCAGCCAGAGGGAGGCGCTTCAGGCATGAAAGGAAGCTGTACTCTCTCCTGGCCTCTTGGGACCAGTGGGTTAATAGAGTTTTAGGTGGCCCATCAAGGCCCCTGACAAACTTGAGCTTCTCTAAGAAACTCTCCACCGTGGCTGAGACAGAAGGAGTTTGGAATCTTGGTTTTCTGCCTACAGCCTGGTTTTATCTCTTTTGGAGAGTAGTTTAAAGCCAGTGTGCTCTTTACTGCTCAATGTAGAGATTAAAGAAAAAAAAAAAAAATAGCGCCAATGATTTTATCTTACTCTTTTCAGTGAAAATTACTTTTCAGAACTATTAAATCTTCTGTGAAGGTTATAATAGAGGACTTAGATTCAGTTTAGCCCATTTATTAAGATATAGGCTACCGAGCCCCAACAGAAAAAAATAAACAAACAACTAGCAGTTTACTTGGATTTATGCTCAGTTTGTCTAATCAATCAATCTGTAAACATTATGCAAATATGTGTAAAGCCAGACCTAGCCCAGACTTTACGTACACATTGTTATGTAAACAATCAATCTTGTTAATACAAATATTAATATAAACCTGACATTAAACACAAGTTTACACAGCCTTGCTGTTTAGAGGTGGCTTGATTTACATTGAAATGTAAATAGCAGTAATGCTCTTTGTGGGGCTTTGGAAAACAGACCGAAACTACAGTTCACTTGGTGGCCTGTCCCCACTAGGTTCCCAGACCCACTCCCAACCCCCTCATTCAATGCATCTCCAGGAGGAATTCAGGAAGCATTTGGATGGCAGCTCATGAGTGCTTACTAGTGTCCTTGTTTTTGATATCCTGGGTCTCCGGGACCTCCCCTGGGGCCACCTTTAGAACCAGAAATCCCTAGTCTCCAAAGCAATGGGGCAAGGAGAGTCCTCCACTAGCTTCAACTTCCACATGATTGAGGGCCTGCAGGGGAGTTGTTGTGGCAACAGGATCTGCCGTGAGGTGGCCCACTGGGCAGCTCTGGGAGCAGCAGCTCTTGTTTCACTCTGCCCCTCCCCCTCCTCCTCCTGGCCGACTTCTTCAGTTCTGTTTTAAATGTCACCTCTTTGGACAGGCCTTCCTTTATATTCTCAATAGCTTCTCTCCTCAGCTGTTATCTAACATAGCACCCTGTACATCACATTTATGATGCTCTTCTCAATTGCAATGACATGTTTATTGTATTTACTTCTGCATTTACTGTTGTCCATCTTCCCCACCTATGAGCTTCACGAGATCAGAGCTGTGTCTGTTTTGTTCATTGTTTTATACTCAGTGCCAGGCACATGAGATGTGCTTAGAAAGACTTTGTTGGGTGGATGGATGGATGGACGGACGGACTGATGGGCAGACCGGTGGATGAATGCACGCACGCACACACACAGACACACACTCTGGAACCTTGTTGCTTAGTATAAAGTTCTGCCTTTCCACAGGCAGCCTCAGGAAATTGCCCAACCCTGTCTTTTCTTAGGTCCTGGATCCTGCCCTGAATATACTGATAACCTGCCTGACTTCCCCCAACACCTTCTGCCAGAGCTGCATTCTGTTCTCTAAGAATTCATGCTTCTCACCATGGCGTGGTAACAGTAGAAAAAGAAGAAGCTGTCATATATGCACCACTGAGTAGGTTCCAGGTATTATAGTAGGTGCTTTACACTCATCATCTCATCTGAGCTTTCATCTTCAAAACCTATTTTTCAAAAGATCAGGCTTTTAGCAAGGAGCTCAAGGTAAAAGGGCTCAGAAGAAGACAGCATGTGGCACAGTTCAAGTCCAGATTGGAGGTCAGCTAGACGTGAATTCGAATCCTGCCTTCACTAGCTACAGATCTTGGGAAAGACATTTACTCTGAGCCTCCACCTCCTGAGCTGTAGAACAAGGCAGAGAGTACTTGTTCCCCAGTGTTGCTGTGATGATTAAATGAGACTGAGAGTACGGCACAAGAATTTAGCAAATATTTCTAATTATACCCAGCTCTTACGCAGCAGCTCAGACACATGGAGAGCAAGGACTGGATTTTTCTCTTCGATCTCTTCTTCTTTGTCCTCCATAAACCCTTGAATGTTGTGGCTCTCTCATGCCACCCTGTGCTCCTTCTACCAGAGAATTTGTATGGGTTGTACCTTACGACGCATCTGTCGGAATCAATCACCCCAGGCTGAGATTGAGGAGGTGATGACCCAGGTCCTTGCAGGTGGAAAAGACATTAAAATACCCTGAAACTTTGATACCCACATGTCAGTCCTAGCCCCAAAGGCCCTGAAACAAAGAGTTTGAACTGGACTCCACAAGGCACAGCTTCCACCCAGAGCTGGTCTGTTACCAGCATGTCTGTAAGTGTCTGACTTCCTTGGAGAGCAGGGCCTGTGTCTTACTCATCTTTGTAACACAGCAGGCGACAAAGTACCAGCCCCAGGTGGGCGTGCAATCAGTTTATATCCCTTTATAACCCCTCTCACCCAGATCCACTGAACTTTTTTTTTTTTGGTGTTTTTTGGGGAAGGAGGTACTTTTAAGGTTGTCTTTGGTCTTCAATTGGGTGGCAGTTAGGGGTGCCATAGGAAGAAGCCCACACAAATATAATTCCTCCTAGGCTCTCTACATCTCTTGGCAATGTCTTCCTGAAACTTGCCTGTTTATGGAGAGGCTCAGTCCTCGGCCAGATGGAGCTCAACTCCAATGAGTCAGCCCCAGTCTTTAGTGGCAGCTGCTGGCCCCTCCTTCCAAGATCAGAAATACCAGCTGAAATGAGAAACTTGCCATTGTCTGTAGCAAAATCAAGAAAAATTAAAATGGAGTGAGAAGGCAGGGCAAATCTATTGCCTTTACTTATTATTGTTATTATTATTTTAATCCTCACCCAAGGATATGTTTTTATCGATTTTTTTTAGAGAGAGAGGAAGAGGGGAGAGAGAGAGAGAAAGAAACAGTGATTGGTTGCTTCCTGTACATGCCCTGCCTGGGGATCGAACCCACAACCCAGGTATGTGCCCTGACCAGGAATTGAACTTGCAACCTTTTGGTGCACAGGATGACACTCAAACCAACCAAGCCACCTGGCCAGGGTTCAATGTCATATTAATAATAGCACCTTTTATTTTAACAGGACTTCGGGATGGATATAATGCTCTTTCCTGTATTATCTCATTCATTTCTCACTGACCCCTTTGAAGTGTTATTTATAAGTAATTTGCAGATGGAGACACTGCTCAGAGACAGGCCACAAAAGTGGCTGAAACCTCATGACATCAGCTACCAGCATCCTGCAATGTTCCTTGGTATTTGTCCGGGATAAACCAAGGTAAGTCAGGGCCTCGTGGTGGTCAGCTAGATGACCCCTAGCTGAGTGATTGTAATTGCTCAGGCTGTTATAGGCCCACAAATGCCTTTTTAAGGAAAGGAAACTGAGCCAAGATGGGATTTTCCCAAAAGAATTCTTTAGAAAGTGTGCCAGAACCTTTACTTTCCACCTTGACAGTCCCCAGAGACAAACTGAAAGGACCTCGCTTAATGTCTCGTCCGAAGGGTATTTGCAGCTCTGGCTTCATCATTCAAAGCAGGAAAGGCCTTTGTCATGGTCAAATGGCTTTAATGTGTTTTGAATGCTACATAAATTCAAACTTGATGGCTCATTTATTTGTTGGATTGAAGTTTTATACAATAAACTAAGCCTTGGTATTTACTAATAACCTGTGCACTGCCCTTTGTTTGTTTAGAACAGACAGAAGGCAAAGAAGTTGACCGCGTCCCTCATGGCCAATATGGTGCTCAGATCCTGGCATTTCCTGGGACAGTTTATGGGCTGGCGGGAGGGACGATAAGAAGGTTGTGTGTGGAGGAGGCGGGGGACACAGTGGGGAAAGGAAGAGAGGGGAAACAGGGCAGGTAGGTGTTTTCTTCCAGACTTATTTGACAGGGCCCCCCCCACCCCACCCCCACGTCTGCTTCGAGCGCTGAATTCAGTGAACTGGGAATTCAGAACTGTGAGTGACAGGCCAGGCTTGGCTAGTGACTTGTGGCATGACCTTGGAAGATTCATTGTCCCCTGCTGTGTCTCACTATCTCACTCTGAGAAAGAAAAAAAAAGGAAAGCTTATAATAAATTCCATTTATTGTTCAAGGTGAGTTTTCTTCAACTACTCTCCTTGCAGAAGATCTTTGCTCTTTATCTGCACCCCACCCATGGATATGTTCTCTTTCTCAAACTCCAGTAGGTATCATTTTTTCACGTCTTATGGGCAAGAACACAGGCTTTGGTGTCAGAATTGAGTGTGAGTCCTGCGTCCCCCGCTTGCCTAAACTTGAACAAGTTAGGAGTGTTTTCGAGCTTCCATTTCCCTGTCTGTGAAACAGTGTATAATCTGGTGATGTTATGGTGAAAAGTAAATGATTGAATACATGTGAGGCCCTCAGCTCAGTGCCCGCCATTTAGGAAGTACTCCTCACATTATAAACAGGAGCCAATTAATTATAGCCTCATGTTTTGGGGTCAAGAATAAATTGGAAGATCATAGAAGGGAGGGGCTAGGTGGTTTCCAATCCTTCATCCTCCAGCATGTGGAGATGGACTGACTTTCCGTGATAACAGATTTTCATAGCCTCCCTCTCAGACAGATAATGGGACGGCCCCTCCAAGGGCTCGCTGAGATCAGCAGCATCTTTGGGTTCATTTGAAGGGCAAGAATAAGTGGGCAGAATTTAGAAATCTCCACATTTCCATGGCTGAGGAAGTATATTCCTGTTAAGAATGGATGACAGGATGTGCCTTCAGTACCTGCTCATTTCCAAGGCAACTGCAGCCCCTTCCCGTCTTCACTTCTCAGCTCAGGGCTCAATAGCCGGGGTAGGTTCTGGCTCCCACAGAGTACATGAAGCAAGGTCCTGCTGGACTAGAGCCTCCACAAGTGTCACTGCTATCTCACAGGCTGGGGGTGCTGGCGCCCTTCTGTCTGGGTCCCCCCCCCCGGAGGCCTGCTGCCCCCGAGCTCCTCCACTCTCCACTGTGGCTGACACTGGCGAGCCTCACCCCTTCTCCCACACTGGAGGAGGCCCAGTTTGGCTCTAGTCACCATGTCTCCCCCAAGTCGCTTAGATGGATTCAGATTGGTTGAAGCCAATCACAGTAGTCTCATTCCTCAAATTTAGCCAGTGAGAATCTCAGCTCTGGGACAGGAGGGATTGCAATTGTCCTGTTCCTGATTGTATTCCTGGTGCCCAGCAAGTATGAGTGGCAGGCAACAGGCAACAGCCAACGTTTGTCGAATAGGTGAGTAAATGAGTTTTGTATTAGCAACTGATAGGCTTGTATCATCTCATTCAGGTGGCTGCAACTTGCTGAGGCTCAGTTTTCTCATGTAAAATGAGAAAATTTATTTCCACTTGGAGAATTGGAAATATGTCAAGTACCTTGTATAGCATATGGTACCCAGTAGTTGATCACTGAAACAATACTGCAGCCATTAGTGTTCAGGTTCGAATAAAAAAAATACTGGGTTTCAATTTGGCTGCCTTGCATCAGTCAGGATAAACTAAATTATGCTGTGGTGACGAACAACCCCCAAATCTCAGGGGTAAAATAGAGCAAAAGTTCATTTTTACCCATCTTACCTGTCTATCTCAGGTCGGGTGGGGGCTGTCAGAGTTTCAGTCCCATGGAACATTACTAGTGATCGTGACGGTAAAGAGGAACGAATACTCTGGGGCACCTTCCACTGGCAAATAGCCCAGAACTGGCCCATGTCACGCCCACTCACGACTGATTGGCCAGGACTAGTCACATGGTTCCACTGAACTGAGGGGCCCAGAAGGTACAATCACACCAGGGCCCAGAAGACAGAGAACTGGGAGTTATGTTGATAAGCAACAAAAAGGATTAGCACCGCCGCTCTCAACAGTTGTGCGCCACTCCACACACACGTAATGTAATTCCCAACAACGACAGCAAGAGTCAGCGACATTTGAGGAGCAAAGAGCTCTGGGTATTTGTTGTGTTTCTATACCCAATGTTAATTCCTTCTTTTGGAACCAGCACCAAAATATAATTTTCAAACAAGCTAATAAGAAGTAAGTTGCATACTGCGAATTTCATCTGTTCTAAAAGTGCAACTTGGTGATTTTCAGGAAATTTCCAGAGTGTACAACCATCCCACTTCAAGTCAGCCCACTGCAGCAAGTATTAACTCGTTTTCCGTTTCTACACTTCGACCTTTACTAAACATTTCACATGACGGAAATCACACAGTATGTAGCCTGTGTCTGTCTTCTTGAACTTCACACGTTGTTTTTGGTGTTCATCCATGGTGTGGCTTTGTAGGGGCTTGTAGGATTTGGGGCTGATTAAAGAAAACATACGCCCAGGAGAAGCAGTAACACACAGCAGGTTTTCTTGGGTGGTGCTTAGGATTGGGTGAGAGAGTCCCTTTCAGGATGAGACCATGCAGAGCCTTGTGGCTCTCGGGCCACCACTCAGAAGGAGAGGGATACAAGGAACTCCTGAGGGAGAATTGGATGAGAGAGGGGCTTTCGAGTCCAGGTGATGCCCCCCAACAGGGCAGCGGCAGTGTCTGGGTCAGAGAGCACTGAAGGGCAGCAGCAGCTTAGGGTCTTTATAGCACAGGGCTCATCTTATCTATTGCCTGCACCTGTGAGTGGAGGGCGGGGCTAGTGGGGAATGCAAAGCCCGCAGCAAGCTCTAAAGGACTAACAATGTGCTTGTTTGGACTGGTTTTAGAATAATTTGGTGTATAAAGATTTGGGTTTCATCAGGATTTTTAGCTAATAGGCTTCAGCCTGCAAAAATAAGCAAACTGGAGGCAATACAGTGGCCATTATTTGGCTCATTTTTGTAACAGCAAATTATCAATAACTCATTTTCTCCCATGAATAGCATTTTATTGCACAAATATACCACATTTTGTTCATCCATTCATCAGTTTACAAACTTGTGGATGTTTCCAATATTTGTCTGTTATAAATGATGCTGCTATGAACATTCATGTATAAGTATTTTGTTGTTGTTGTTGAGATATGTTTTCATTTTTCTCGGGAAGATTCCTGGGAGTGGCACAGCCAGATCATATAAGTTTCTATTTACTTATTTAGGAAACAGCCAGTTGTTTTCCAAAGCAGTTGTAAACATTTTACATTTCCACCAGCAAGGTATAAGGGATCTAATTTCTCCACACACTTGCCAAAATTTGCTACTGTGTGTCTTTTTGATTATAGCCATGCTAGTTGTTGTGAAGTGGTGTCTCATTATAGTTTTAATTTGCATTTCCCTGATGACTAGTAATGTCGGTCATCTTTTCACGTGTTTATCAGTGATTCATATATCTTCTTTGGTGATATGTCTATTCAAATGTTTTGCCCATTTTTAAATTGAGTTGTCTTCTCTATTATTCTGTTATTTATTCTGGAGACAAGTCTGTTAGCAGAATCAGTTTGAAAATATTTTCTCCTAGTCTATGATTTGTTTCTTCATTTTCTTAATGGTATCTTTTGAAGACATCATTACGTAAAAAGTTGTTAATTTTGATGAAATCTGATATAGCAATTTTTTCTCTTGTGGATCATGCCTTTGGTATAGTACCTAACAGGTCTTTGTCTAATCTCAAGTCACAAGGATTTATTCCTGGTTCTTCTTTCTAGAAGTTTTATAGTTTTAGCTCTTAAATTTATGTTTATGGTCCATTTTTGAATTAATATTTTTTGTGTGTGGTGTGGAGTTGAGAGTCTAGATTAATCATTTTGCATGTGGATATTCAATTGTTTCAGCATTGTTTGCTGAAAAGGCTATTCTTTCCCCATTGAATTGTCTTTTAGACTCAATTTTTTAATTTAAATATATACATATTTCCATACCCCAGTGCCACACTGTCTTGATTACTATAGCGTTATAGTGAATTTTGAAGTGAAAGTCCTCCAACATTTTTTTTCTTCAAAATTGGCTTAGTTATTCTGGGACTTTTGCTTCTTTATATTTTATGATTAGCTTGTTAATTTCTGAAAAATACTTCCGGAAATAGGGGCCATGTTGAATCTGTAGATTAATATGAGGAAAATTGACTTCTTAACAATTTTGTCTTCCAATCCCCAAATATGGAATATCTATTTCTATGTTTAGATCTTCTTGAATTTCTTTTAAAATTGGTTTGTAACTTTTAGTGTACAAGTCTTACATTTATTGGTAAATCTATTTCTGAATATTTTACCCTTTTGATGCTATTATGAATGAAATTGTTATCTTAATTTCATATTGTGAATTATTAATTGCTATTATGTAGAAATACAATTGATTTTTTATATTGATCTTATATTCTGTGATCTTGATGTACCTATATATTAATTCTAGTAATTTAAAAAGAAAATTGTATGGATTCCTTAGGATTTTCTCTATACAGGCTCATGTCATCTGCAAATAAAGACCATTTTACTTCTTACTTTTAATTTGTATGGTTTTAATTCAAAAAAATTGCCTTTATTGACTCAGTAAAACCTCTAGTACAAAGTAAATAGAAAGTGGCAAATGAAGACATTCTTACTTTGTTCCTGAACTTGAGGAAAGAGTGAAATCTTTCACCACTGGGTACGATATTTAGCTGTGAGCTTTGCACAGATGCCCTTTATCAGGTTGAGAAAGGTTTATCCCTTCTATTTCTAGCTGTTGAAAATTTTTTACTTGAATGGGTGTTGAATTTTGTTAAATGCCTTTTCTGCATCTATTGAGATAATCATGTGGCTTTTGTACTTTATTCTATTAATATGGCACTTTACAATAATTAATGTTCAGATGTTAAACCAATCTTGCATTACTGAGATAAATCCTACATGGTCATGGTATATAATTCTTTTTCTATGTTTCAAGATTCATTTTGCTAATATATTCTTGAGGAATTTTACATCTATATTCATGAGGGTATTAATGTGTAGTTTTATTTTCTGGTGATACCTTTGTCTGACTTTGACATCGGGGTAGTACTGGCTTCATAAAGTGATTTGGGAACTATTTCCACTCCTTATATTTTCTGGAAGGGTTTTTGAAGGATTGGTATTATTTATTATTTAAATATTAGATAGACTTCACTAATGATGCCAGCTGGGTGTGGAATATTTGTGGGGGGGATTTTAAAATTTGTAACTCCATTTCTTTTTGTTGTTGTTATTTTATATTTATTTATATATTTATATCTTACATTTCTATTTATATTTTTTAATTTCTTCTTAAGTTCATGTTGATAACTAGCATACATTGTTTTTACTAGTCCATTATAGTTCCTTTAAGTTCCACAGGATAGGTAGTGCTATCTGCTCTTTAATTCTGATTTTTGTTATTTTTATCTTCTCTCTCTGTCTCTCTCTCTGTCTCTCAGTCTCTAGGTTTCTCTTCTCTCTCTTTTGTTTTTGGGTTAGTTTACCCAGAGGCTGTTAATTTTATTGATCTTCTGGAAGAACCAACTTTGATTTCATTGATCTTTCAGTGTTATTTTTTTCTGTATCATGGATGCCCATTAAAATTTTTCATTACTTTCTTTCTCTGTTTGCTTTGGGTTTAATTTGCTCCTTTGTCGTAGTTTCTTAAGGTGGAAGCTTCAGTTATTGATTTGAGATTTTTTTTTAATATAAGCAAAAGCTACACATTTTCCTGTTAGCATGACTTTAGCTACAACCCACACGTTTTTGATATGTTGTTTTTTCATTTAAAAATGTTTTTTAGTTTCCCTTGTGATTATTTTCTTTGGCTCATTGGTTATTATGAAGTGTCTTATTTAATATCCAATATTTGTGGATTTCCCAATTTTATTTTAGTTGCTGGTTTTTAATTTAATTCCTTGTGATTGAATTTTTTCCCTAGTATGTTCAATATGTCCTCTCACTGCCTCTGGCCACCATTTTTAAAATAAGAACTTACCATATTTTTCAGACTATAAGACGCACCTTCCAGGTCCCCCCCAAATGTGGGAGGAAGGTGGGGGTGCGTCTTGTAGTCCGACTGTAGCTTACCTAGCTCGCTGTGGGGGAGGGGCGGTGGTGGAGCGGGGTCACAGGAGGCAGGAGCAGGGTCGCCAATGCAGGAAGCCCGCGGCAGTAGGAGTGGGGCAATGCTGTGGGCCCTGGGCTGGGAGGAGGGGTGTCCTGGAGGTGAGAAGCAAGGGAGGCAGGAGCGGAGTCCCAGCTGCAGCGTACTGTAGTGCTATGAGGAGGGTACAGGCGGTGCAGGCATGTTAGGGGAAGAAAGCCTGTGGCGCCCCTACGTGCTTCCATCACATGACTGGTGTAGCCCCATCAACATTGACGTAGGCAAATTCCACCGCAGGGTCACCTGTCAATGTGGCCCTGCAGCTGTTGCAAAACTACAACTCCCATCATGCTTGGACAGGTTGGGATGATGGGAGCTGTAATTTGGCAACAGCTGCAGAGCCACACAGGTTGTGCAAAACTGCTGTCCCCATACAAGAGTGTTGCACAACCTGTGGCCCTCCAGCAGCAGATCTGTCCCATAACAGTGTTAGCAGCAGATCCCCCCATAACAGCGCATCATCCACTGATGTTCTCAGCTACAGCGCCCCCATAACTATGAAGGACACAGTGTCGATAGTTCTGTCATTACTGTATTTTGTTGTAGAAAGATACAATAGCGTACCGTAGTCTCCTGCTGAATCTACCGTAATTGTGGAAAGATGTCAAAGCAGAAAAGGATTTCTGCTTAAAGGATGTTATTAAATATTTTACCAGATGTTTTGCTTCAAAAATGTTTTCCTATTTTCCTCCTCTAAAACCTAGGTGCATCTTATAGTCTGAAAAATATGGTAGTTATTAATTGTATTTATGTCACTCTGTATGTGATGTGTCATTTTTCTCTTGCTGCTTTCAAGCTTCTCTTTAGATTTCTACAGTACATATATTTTTATTTATCCTACCTGGAGTTCCTAAAACTTATGGAATCTGTGGATTAACATTTCTCATCAATTTGGGGAATTTGGGCCATTTTCCGCTTCAAATATTTTTATGTCCTCTCTCACTTACATCCTTCTGAGAATTCTGTTACGTGAATGTTGGTGTGCTCAGTGGATTCTTACAGCTCTTTAAGGCTCTGTTTAGTTTTCTTCTTCTTCTTCCCTTCCTTCTCCTCTTCCTCTCCCTCTTCCTCCTCCTCCTTCTTCTCTTCACATTATATCATTTCTATTGATTTATATTCAAGGCCACTGAATCCTTCTTATCATCTGTAGTAGTATTTTGAGCCCCTCTAGTGAAAATTCTATTTGACTTATTCTATTTTTCAATTCTGGATTTTCCGTTCGGTTCTTCTACAAATATGATTTCTATCCATATGTTGATATTCTCTATTTAGTGAGTTATTGTCATCATATTTCCTCTTAATTTTTAAAGTAATTTCTTCTGATTTTTGAACAAATTTTTACTGGCTGGTTTGAAGTTTTTTTGTGCCAAGTCCATCATTTTAGAGGACCTCTTGGAGACAGTTTCTATTGACTGCTTTTTCCACTTCAGTATTTCTTCGGATGTCTCATAATCTTTTATTAGGCACTAGACACTTGAGATAATGTATTGCAGTAACTCTGGATTCTTCCTCCATCTCTAGGAGTTGTTGTTTTTGCCTTTTTGTTGTTGTTGTTGTTGACTCGTCTGCATTTATTCTGTAGAGTCTTTCTTTACTTCAGTGTGTGACAGCTGGTATGTTTGTTAAGTTGATTTGTTCTTGCTGTTTTTATTTCTCTGCGTGGCATTCTACTATTCCCTTTAGTTCAGAGTAGGTTACTCCTTGACCAGAGGTAGTACTCACACACACTGAGCAAGTAAGAGTTTTACCCTTTGCTGACGGATCTCTACATGGACTGGGGAATGCATTAAAGCTCAGGAAGTTTAGAAATCTGCCTCAGCTTTTACCCTCTGCTGAGCCTGTTTGTGCCTTCTCTGCATGTGCACAAGCTCTCACATCGCTCAGGGACGTGCAGAAGCCAGCGTTTGCTCTGGTCTCCCCTGAGTGTGCACTCAGCCACCGAGTGTGATCACAGCCTTTCAGACCGTTAGCAATATGAGGGATTTTTTTTCTCAGCCCACGATGCCTATCTAGGTCCCTAGATGTCCCTGTTAGATTTCTGGCTATGTTTCCAGTCTATTGCTTGTCCCAGCCAATACCACAACCTCAAAATGACTGTGACATTGGCCTTTTCCATTTGTCTGGTTATGCAATCACCTCTGTTTTCTGTGATTGCAGGGGCATGGGATTTTTTTCCATGCTCCACTCCAAAGCAACTCAGCCTCCCCTGGCACAAAAGCTTGCCCTGCCCTGAGAGACCTCCTGCACTAAGGAAACTGAAGGGTTGATGGGAACAGCCCCAGGCTAAAAATTCAGGGAGTCCAGCTGTCCTTAGCCAAGTTTCAGTAGGTTTCCTTGAATAAACATTTCTCAATTAATTTTTTTTGCCAGTTTGGTCCATTTTCAGTGCCTCAAAGTTGTTTTTGACAATTTTGCCCAGTTTTGTAGTTGTTTTAGGGGAACGGATTTGCTCAGCTTCTCACCGCCATTCTGGAAATCCCACCTCTTCAATACAATGTTACGTCATTTTGTCTCTGCTGGGTGCTACTTGGCTGAGACTGCTAACCAGAGTCCCCCCCCCCCTTTTCTAGCTGGGAGATGCACCTAAGACACAAGCTGAGCCGTCAAACTCTCTTGGCTAAAATTTAAATCTTGATGGGAGTGATACAAAAACGCAAAATAAAAGTTTGTAATTCATTCATTTTAGCCACACCCTAACGAGATTCTCAATTATCGCCTGCTGCGCGCATTTCCAGTGCTCTCGGATTCCCATCACACGCAAAGCCTGCGTCTAACCTTTCATACATTGTAGAAGCCGCACCCAGTCCACCACCGACCCCCCCCCCTCCGGGGGTTCATCCAAAAAATACCTCTCCTGTTCACGGTAACCAAAGCCTGTTTCTGTTGCTTGCACACAAAGAACCTGAGCGATACAACTTTTCAGAAGAAGGGAATCTTTAAAGACTCCAGATAAGAGGCCAATTATTCACTTGACAGTTTTCGGAATTGCCGCCACACTCACGCGCCGGTGGGAAGCTCCTGAGCCCGCGGTGCTCTGTGTGTCTGATGAGATCCCACTGGAGGGGCCCAATCTGCACCTGTCACCAGCCACAAAGAGGATCCAATTTTTATCCATTTCATCTGGAGAACCATCTGGGCTGGGAATAGCAGTAATAATAACAAATCATTGTCACCAGATTTCCTCATAGATAGTACTTCTTTTTTGTTGCTCTTGTTAAAAACAAGTTTTTAAGTCTGCTGGTGAATAAGCAGCCAGCAATAGTTGTAAAGCTTGTTGCGGTCTCTTCTGAGGCTGGATTGGGACTGGGCCTGGAAACAGGGCATAGAGAGACTTGGCTGCTGGTTGTCTTTTCCGGAGGGCAGCAATTTGGGAGGAAAGCCCCAGAAAGCTGTGATAGGAAATAGACCTACTAAAAACCGTAGGAGAGCTGGGTAGTACTGGCTCACTTATTAGCATTACGTATGAAAATTGAGGTTTTGCTTGACGTGAGCAGGATGTCTGTGATGTTAAGTAGCATCAATAGAAGTATGTTATCTTAAGGGATAAGACAGTCCTTTTGTATTCATGCTTCTCAGGGTGCATCGCATCTTCCTTTGGCTTCATACATTTCGTGTTATATAGACTAACAAAAACACCTTCAGAGGAGAATAATCAAGATGGCTAATTGTTGTAAATTACCGTGTGAGGAACAATGACAGGAACAGAGGGCATTTATTTTATACAGGAGAAAATAAGGAGGTGGGAATAGAACAGGAAAGCATGGTAGACATTGTTTAAAATCTGCAGGTCTGACAGGTGGAGGAAGGATACAATTTCTTCTCTCTGCTTCCAGAGACAGATCTAGGATCACTGGGCAGATATTACAAACAAGACACATTTTAATTCCATATGCCCTCTATGTGAAATGCTTAAATACATTTTCCCAAAGGACATCTGGAAATGAACTTTCACCTCACAATTACAGTCAAAGAATGTATTACTGTGACACTAAAGTTGTTACTTCATAAATACTGACACTGATAAGTGGCAGGTAAGGCAATGGCTATACCACTTGTGTGCGTATGATTTGGTTTACTTTTTTAAAAATTAAGCTTAGCAATTGTATTACAGATCGTAACCTATAGTAGCAAATATGTATTTTATATTTTGAAATTAATACAGTGTCCAGAACCTATTTATAGAAGAACTGTGTGTATTTTAAGCACTTACTTGGCCTAAGGGTGTTTAAGGGTTCTTAAAGAATTTGCATAACCACGTGTCAGAGCTCTGAGAAATGGAAGAAGATAAACTAATAAAACCTTAAAGAAGAGATCCAATAGCTGACAGGTGAAAGACTAACAGTAAAGTCGGCAGAAAGTGGAAATCAGAAGAGCAAACAGCCCTACGACTGTCACAAGAAGAGGAGGGGAAGAATCCATCAGCTGTAATCAAGGTAGACAGATGCAGCATAGAAATTTAAGAACTGCGTACACTGCATTCACGTTGGACTGTAGGACCCTACTGCATATAATCATTTAAATCAGTGGTCCCCAACCTTCTTGGCACCAGGGACCGGTTTGTGGAAGACAATTTTTCCACAGACAGGGGGGCAGTAGAGAGGCAGTGCTCAGGCAACCTTGCTTGCCCCCCCCCCCACCCCAGGCATTGGATAAGGGGGGCGGGGCGGAGACAGTAGGCGGAGCTCAGGTGGCAGAACTCATGGCCAAGGTGTTGAGGACCTCTTAAATAATCATCCACAAGTCACGGGAATAGGACACAGGACCACAGCTAGGAACACCTTTGGGTGAATTAGGAAAGACACGCTATTGGGCAGATGCAGCCCCGCAGGTGAATCACTTAGCAGAACATGGTCTAGAATTCGGCTTTCTCACACTACTCCTACAGACCATCTTTGAGCAGGAAATGGCTTGTAGCAACAGGCCTGAAGAGTCTTGACATGATCTATTCCTAAAGAACTCTGTATCTGGACTCTTTAAAGGTTAGGTTAGAAGAATGAGGTTATCTATTTTGTTTGGAATAGATTATGTCATACTACACATACAAGGAATGGTAAGAAAGAACTTAGGGAATTACCCAGATTTGAAATGTAAAGCTTTAGGAGAAAGGGGATTTCCCATAACTAGAGGGGCCAGGCACAGGTTTGGTCATAGGAAATAAGCAAACAGTCTAGCTCCTACAACTAAGATTTGAAGTCTCAGTGGAACTGGGGACAAGGGTGGTGAGCCTGTGCCAGTGGTTTTCAAATGTTAGAGTACATCAGAAGCTCCTGGAGGTTACAAGCAGGTATTGCTCACCCCCACTCCCAGAGTTCCTTATTCAGTAGATTCTAACAGTTCCCAGGCCATGCTAATGATGCTGGTCGAGAGATCATACTTTGAGACTGGCCTATAGCCGTTTGCCAATTTTAACGTGGGCACAAATCACTTGAAGATCTTGGTAAATTGTAGGTTCTAATTCAGTGGGTCTGGGGTGGGGCCTGAGATTCTGCATTTCCTGGACAAGGCTCCAGGTGCTGGCTCAAGGACCAGGTTTTGAGCATCAAAGTCCTCAGACTGGTTCCATGGCAGATGCTGAGCCTGAAGTCATGTGACAAATTAGCTCAGCTGTAGCGACTAGAGGACTGTTGGGCAGGGAGCCAGTAGCTCATTCATTCATTCCACAGACAGGAGTGCCCCTGAGTGCCAGGTGCTGGGGACACAGCAGTGAACAAGCAAAGCCCTCACTTTCATGGAGTTCACGTGGCAGAGAAGCAAAGTCACATCCACAGCTCCCACCCCAATCTCTCAGAGGTCCAGTATTTCATATCACAGCTTATCTGAGGAAGGAAATACAAAAGACTGCGGAAAAGTAGAATAACTTAAAATACCTTTTTTCTTTTCATATTAAGAAGTATAAAATTTCTTAGACTTGTGAATAAATTATTCAGAAAAATGTTCATACATTTAAATAGGCCTACTGACTTTTACCTTCTGTGAATAATTTCTGACAAAATGTAAGATACATCTTAATGCTACTGTCAAGTGGAGATATAGACATAGTTAAAACCTGGACATTGACTTTATTTTCTTAACAGATTTTATTTATTTATTTTTAGAGAGAAAGAAAGGGAGGGAGAAAGAGAGGGAGAGAAACAGAGAAGTGCGAGAGGTTGGTTGCCTCTCACAGGCCCCCAACTAGGGACCCGCAACCCAGGTAGGTGCCCTGCCTGGGAATTGAACCAGCAACCTTTCGGTTTGCAGGCTGATGCTCAATCCACCGAGTCACACCAGCCAGGACTGGACACTGACTTTACATTGGGATGGTTCAAAAATATGGATCAGGTCAGTATTTGAAGGGAGTGAATGGGAGTTTTCCACTGACTTCTACCTTCCTCCCAGGAAGCCTGGGTGAGTGGGAAGGAAACACCCAATGGATTAGCAGTCCAGGTGAGGCAGTGAAGTGTCGTGGCCAAATGCATGGGTTCAAACCTTGTCCCCATCACTTGCAAATTTCATATTCCTAGTTCTTATCTGAAAAGGGGAAATAAAGTTTACCTTATAAGTGGTTAAGAGAAAGAGTGAAATAACATTCATATGGCTCAGAGGAAACTCTCAATAGTAATGGAGCAGGGTAGAGGTAGACCAGAAAATCAGGATAGTTCAGGGCTATTTTTGAGAGACATGTGAGCAGAGCAGAGGGCTACATATAGCTCAGGCCAATCACATTCTTCCTGGTCAACTTCCCAGAAGGAGGCTGGGAATGCACTAGGAGGAGTTTGTTGGAATAAAAAGAAAGACACCACCAGATAATAAAGGACTGTGTTAGGCTGAGCAGGAGAGAGCTCTATGGCTACAACCATTATGGATTCTTTCCTAGAATTGTGGTAATGAAGTTTTACAACAGGTATACAAGAAGAGCTTTCCAATGTGTGATGCTTTTAAATACACCTAAAATTACAACACCCAGCTCTGGTGAAGTTGTAATACAACTGCTATACCCATAGTTTTGGGTGGCAAATTGGTACTAACTTCTAGGAAAGTAATTTGGCAATGTGAATTGGAAGTTATAAAAATATTTATACTCTCCCACTTGGTTATTTTTCTTTTGGAAGTTTATTCTAAGTTAGTAATCCAAAAGAAGGAAAATGAAGAAAGTGATTATTTTATTGCCTACATTTGAGGAAATAAAAACAGAAAGCAGCTACAATTATTTTATTTTTTATTGAGATATAATTGACATAAAACCTTGTATAAGTTTATAAGTGTATATTGATTTGCTCCACTTATATATTGCAATATGATTACTATATAGTATCATTAGCTGTCACCTAACACCATTATCATGGCACCTGATCATTGTTGTGTGTGTGGTGAGAACATTTATGGTCTGGTCTGGTAGCAACATTCAAATACAAAACACAGTATTGTTAACTATAATCACGCTGCTGTGCATTAGATCCCCAGAACATATGCATCTTCTGACTGTAAGATTGTACCCTTTTGACCAACATCTCACCAATTTCCCTACCGCCCAGGCCCAGGTAACCATCATTCCACTCTCTATTTCTATGAGTTTGGGTTTTTTAGATTCTATATATGACATCATACAGTATTTGTCTTTCTCTGTCTGACTTAGTGTAATGTCCTCTAGGTCCACCTATGTTGTTACAATGGCAGAATTTTCTTCTTTCTCATAGCTGAATAATATTCCATTGTGTGTATATACCACTAAATGTATCCATTCTTTCCCCATTCATTTGTTGATGAACACTTAGAGTGTTCACCTATCTTAGCTATAAACATGAGAATGCAGATATCTTTTTGATACCCTATTTTTATTTCTTTTGGCTATATACCCAGATGTGGAATTGCTGGCTCCTACAGTAGTTTTAATTTTTTTTAGGGAATTCCATACTACTTTCCACAGTGACCGGACCAATTTACATATCCACTAACAGTATACCAGGGTTCCCTTTTCTTTTTAGTTTGATGTAGTTCCAGTTGTTTATTTTTGCTTTTGTTGCTTGTGTTTTTGGTGTCATATACAAAAAAAAAATGTTGCCAAGAGCAATGTCAAGGAACTTTTTTTCTATGTTTCCTTCTAGGAGTTTTTTGGTTTAGGGCTTATGTTTAAGTCTTCAATCCACTTGTAGTTAATTTTTGTGAGAGTGGCATGAGATAGGGGTTTAATATCACTCTTCTGCATGTGCTCATCTAGTTTTCCCAGCATCATTTATTGAAGACACTATCCTTTCCCCATTGAGCATTCTTGGCTCCCATGTCAAATATTAGTTGACCATGTACATGGGGGTTCATTTCTGGGCTCTCTATTCTGTTCCATTGGTATATGTGTCTATTTTTATGCCAGTATCATATTGTTTTTAGTATTATTGCTTTGTAGCATAGTTTGATATCAGAAAGTGTGATGCCTTCAACTTGTTCTTTTTCTTAGGAATGTCTTGGCTATTCAGAGTCTTTTGTGGTTCCATATAAATTTTAAGATTTGTTTTTTCTATTATGTGAAAAGTGCCATGGGAATTTTGATAGGGATTACCCTGAATCTATAGATAGCTTTGGATAGTTCTTCCTTTTCTGTAATAAATAGCCTGCATTTGCTGCTGGGTAGCTTTCTCATTCTGCTTCCTTCCCACAGAAGGTTGGGGATCCAAAGGCCTCTTTTCATTTTGTTCTGCTTCTGTCTCTATCAGTTCAAGATGCTTTTGCCAATATAATTCTTTTGAAAATTTTGTGGGTTTTTGTGAATCTTATTAGAGTTCTCTTCCTTGACAAAACCACAAAGGGTCTTTGAGACAGACTCTTCTCTATCTTAGTCTTGCTGTGAGGCAGTTACGGGCAATATCCTTAAGAGCCTAGGTCTGTTATTTAAGAGGCATGATCTACAGAGCATGGCCTTAAGGTCCTTTTTATCTGGATGATAGTGTCTTGAGATACCATCTTGAATTTTTCTGAAATCTTTAAAAAGTGTTTTAAACTCACCCTTCTGGCTTCATTCTTCTCCTCTGACCACGTTTTCTTGAAAATCTTTTCCCCGGGGCTCCTTTTTACTTTAAGAACCCTCTACCGACTAAAAATATCATCTTGGGCCCTTTGTATTTTCTCCAAATTCCACTTGGAGATGTAACAGTTGGCTTTTCAGTTTATCTGTTTGTATCTCTCTGCTCTCATTTTGTTCTAGGAAACCAGAAGAGGCCAGGGGGCATCTCCAACCCTCCTGGACATTTGCCTGGAAAATGCCTGGACATTTTCTTGGCTGGATCGTAGAGTCACTGGGTGCATGTTTTGACTTCCAGCATTACTGCAGGTGCTGGTTTCACTGACTTCCCACCACTACCTAACAAAGGTCTCCTTTTCTTCTGCTTCTTATAACATTTTCCTGCCTTTCCTTTAAGCTTTCACTGACGGAATTCTCAAGGCTTTTGTCTGTTGCCCAGTGTTAAAGCCAATACCACATGTGTTACATTTTAATTAGAGCAGTCCCTCATTTCCAGGTACCAAAGTTCATTTTGGTTACTATTGCTGTGTGGAAAATTGCCTCAAAACTTAGTGGCTTAGTGGCTAACGATTTTATTTTGCTTACAATTTTGTGCATCATAAATTTGAAAAGGGCTCAGTTGAACAGTTCTCACTTGAGATTGCTCATGCAGTTGCAATAAGATGTCAGCTGGGGCTGAATAAAAAATACATCAGATGACTTGACTGGGCTAGATGTCCAAGATGGCTCACTCGCAGGGCTAGGAGTTGATGTTGGCTGTCAGCTGCGAGCCCAGCTGGGCTGTCCGTCAGAGTGTCTGTCTGCATGTGGGCTCTCTAGCATGGCAGTCTCAGGACACCTGTCTTCTTACATGGTGCTAATTTCCTCTAGAGTTCACATCCCAAAAGAACCAGGCAAAAGCTGTGCAGCCTCTTCTGACCCAGTTTTGAAAGTTATACAGCATCTCCTCTACTGCATTCTATTGGCTACAAGGAGGTCAGTAAGTCATCACAGATGCTAAGGGGGAGATACAGATACCACCTCTCTATGAGAGGAGTGACAAAGAATGTGTGGGTTTATTTTCAGCTGGCACACAACATATTAAATCCTCTAAGATGAAGTACAAGAAGCAGAATATAGAATTGGATGCATACTGTCATTGAAGCATTACACACAAAAAAATAGGTATGCAGAAAACACTGGAAAGAAATGCAAAGATTATTGTAATTATTTGTCTCCATTACTTTGTAATAGGAAAGAAAAAAGATGTTTTTGCTTTCTAACCTTTCCTTTTTCTTATAGTTTCCACTTAGAGTAGCCATGAAAATCACTTGAAACTGGGTTTGGGGGTGAGCTGGGGCACTGAGAGCATGACGGTTGGACATGGAGGTGGCCCTGGCTGTGGTGGGGATCAGCCAAGGAGTGGTCCCAGGGCTTTCATACGACACCCCTAGGGCAGTTTAATTCAGCACCAGGAAGAAGCCCAACAGTGTTTTCTTCTTAGTTGCAGGCTCAACAACTCCCAGAGTAGGTTCATGCATTCCATTACAATCGAATTCTATCTCCTGCATGAAATGATTAACAGGAAAAAATAGATCAAATGATAAAACTGGAAAATGGTACATACCTGTCCAAACAGAATGTGCTTACATTCAGTCACACAATCAATGCAGAGTCAAAGCCACCCGTGCGTTACACACCACACCACATCACAGATTGTCCTCATACTCTGATGTCCAGAGAGCTTTCTTGACCTGCTTTTGCTCACATAGCAGGGCCTGGATCACAAATCAAAGGAAAAGAATTGTTATGGACTGCACTGTGTACTCCCAAAATACATATGTGGAAGCCCTAATCCCCCATGTGACCATATGAGGAGATAAAAGTTGAATGAGGTCATCCAGGTGGGGCCCTAAGCCAATAGGGCTGGTGTCCTTATAAGAAGAGGAGACAGACTCCAAAGAGTTCTTTGTCTCTCAGTGCCCAGCCAGAGGAAAAGCCATGTGACAACACAGAGAGATGGTGGCCATCTGCAAGCCAGGAAAAGAGGCCTCAGGAGTAACCCAACCTGCTGACACTTTGATTTTGGACTTCTAGCCTCTAGAATTGTGGGAAAATAAATTTCTGTTGTTTAAGCCACCTGGTCTGGGCTGCTTTGCCTGAGCAGACTAATACAAGGCCCTTCAAGCTGGTTCCAGGTGTCCTTTTGACATGTCCTTATTATTTATTGAGTACTTCTTTAATTTCTGGAACAATAAGATGTTACATCTTCTCATGCTTTCCCTGCCTGTGGTAAATAGAACAAAGCCAACTGCTGAACAAAGCCCCCACCCCATCCCAAGATGTTCACATCTTAATTCTCCAAACCTGTGAATATGTAACCTTGAAGGCCAGTTTGCATGCCACCATATGAAATTGTCTCCCATGAGAACAAAGAAAAGAATTTTGAAAAACACACATTTAAAATTTTCCTAATAAAATAAATATTGAAAATGAACTTAACTGAAATTTAAGACAACGAGGAGCTTTTTCAGGGATGAGAATGGATCGCTTCTTACTATCTCTGCACAGCAGAGATGAGTGGAAATGGCAGAGTTACTGTGGGATGGACTTGAGTGGGGGGGGTGGAGAATTGGAGGGCTTATACGATTAGAATGGGCCACATACACACTGAAAACCATCCTTTGAGAAAATGCTTAGGAAATACAAACTAATTTCCAATAATTCCAATGTGTCTACAGGAAGGCACAGAGCTAGGAGCTGAGGGGAAGACAAAGATTTTTAAGACATGGTCCCTGTCCTCAGGGAATTTACAAACTAGAGGTAGATTCTCACCTATGTGGGTGACCAAAGAGATTACCGAAAATATATAAAGATGTCTGGTGCTGGCAAGTAAATCAGAGTACTTGTTTAGGGACCCAAATGATGGACAGATTTAAAAGCTAGAAGACAGAAAGACACAGCAGTGAGGAATCTGACTTGAAAAGGTCAGCAGAGAAATTCATACTCACCCGAAATGAAGCTTTATGACAGCTGAAAGAAGCCCGATACAAAAGAAACTACAGCACGTGGCAGAGCGGGGCCTCTGAGAGCCTCGCACCTGTGTTTGCAGGGCTTAAACAGCCTCACGTGAATGATGTTAGCAGGAAGAAGGCAACTGAAGAATTGGAGAGCACCAGGGCTGTGGCTGAAGCTGCTGCTCCTGGTATCACCTGTAAAATGGTGAAGAAATCAACTGGAAATTTTCAAAAGCGTTCTGCTGATGTGTCCTCTTCTACGCTTCCCCTTGTTGGCTTCTGTTCCATTTGAAGCCCACCAGAGGTCTTCAAGGTTAACTTGATGCTGGACTCATGCACACCATATGCCTTTTCACCTTTATAATATGCTGGTAATTAAAGAGTGTTAAGAATTTCCAAGGTCCACCCAAGAAAAGTGCTTTGTGTAGTAGCTTTGGAACGATCATCCAGGTACAGGTCTTAGGAGCTTTATAGGCTGTGTGAGCTTAGTTGAGCTACTCAACCTTGCTGGGCATCAATTTCTCTTTTATAAAATGGGAATGACAATACAACAAACACCCACATGGTGAGTGGGATCTGCACTTGGTTAACTCCAAGTCAGACTCCTTTGCAGGATACTTGGATTTGGGGGGAGAGACTGACTGAACCTGGTGTGATTTCCCCTTGACCAAGCTGTTAGTGTCTCATAGCAGGCCCTAGTGCTGGGTGAGAAAATCCTTTCTTCATTATCATAGAGCTTGGCCAAGTCAGCCTTGCCTAAACTCTGATGTGTGGGGACGTCTGGGGCCTTTCTCTTGGCAGCCAAGGGGAGCAGATCCTAGCCCCGAAGCAGCCAGAAGGGTGCATGTCAGGGAATCAGAGCTGTTAAAGATGCCTGGACCATCAAAACCATGAGCTTTGTTCTGTATTTTACTTCCCAGCCATTGCCCCCACACCTGTTCTATGTCTCATTAAAAGTGACAGCCTGATCTCTGGTCCCCTATGGGAACCAAGTAGAAAGGCATGCCTCCATTTGGGATTCAGTGGACATAAGGATCAGAGCCCTTGCTTCCTTGAGGCCAGAGTGGCAGTAGCGATAAAGTCACCAGTAAAAGGTCAGTGGGGGCAAACACACTTTATGGTGACATGATGAAGAGGACTGAGTAGCAGAACTCAAAGGTCTGTGCCTGAACCCATGGGAGAAGGCACCCGGAGGTCTAAAATAGCTGGAAAATGCTGTGGTGAAATAGGAGAGTATGTTCTGCTAACTAAGTAGGCAGGGCTAGGGCTATAGTCCCTTGGGTTAGCAGCCCAACATCTTTCTTTGATGGAACCCACACACCACCATACCCATTGGCCATAGTCCCTCTATTTAACCACTACTGTATTGACAGGGACAAATCGCAAAGGATGTAGCTGGCCTTGGTGCTGAAGCTTCCAATCATTTGTGGAAGAAAGTAAATCCTCTTGCTGGTGACATGGAAAAGCTCCAAAACTCTTTTATAAAGAAGAGCGAGGATAATTGAATTGTCCATCATTTCCCCTAATAAATCATGGATTTCTTGCTATCGAGACCAATAGAACTCTCGTTTTTACCAATCTTTTTGCATTCTGGATTTTGATACTGGAGTTCTCTCAAGAAAACAGAGGTCACCTGACTTTGTGGATGCCCCACTGTGCCAGGAATGAACCCTTTAGTTGATGGATACTGGGCAAGTCTGTGAGGTCCCAGAAGAGGGGCAGAGGTAGCTGGTAAAGGGGAGGAAAACAGAAGACTTGGGTGTTGGTGTTTATTTACAAAGGAGTATGAAAATATTCCAGTGTTTTAACAACCAGAGCAGCTGCGTACTGATGCACACCAGTTCTGCCTGTACACACCATACCTACACACAGCAGAGGTGTCTTCACCCCGATGTCATTTCCTGGGGATTTAGATAGCAAGCTGAGGCTCTGGGTCCCCTGAACTATAGCTGGGAGCTGGATAGGAGGACTACCCTGCTTTAGTTCAGGGCACCTCCCACGCTCAGGCAGGTCTCTCCACACACCCTCCTGCATCGGTAGGGAAGCTATGTGACAGAGACCCAGTACTATTACTCCTTCCCTCTGAGCCTTCAAAGCGAGGCTGGTCCACATGCCCCAGTTACTGTTTTAAGGCTGTGCTCTGCTTTGCCTAAAAATAAAAGGTTGACTTATTTTTAACTTTAGCTCTTCTCCTTCTGGGCCTGCATGAATACTAGTTGATTCATAGCTGGCAAAGTGAAACTATTTCCATGACCACAAAAACCCATCCAACATCCTTACCAACTCAACCCACACCCTCCTACTCCAAATCAATGGGACTGACTCAGTTTCCTGCTGACTCACAGCAGTCCCAGCTTCATCAGTCAGCTGGTTCCACAGGTTAAAAGTGTCTCGGGCCAAACCCAAGATCCCTGGGAACCAGAGCATTGCACATTGCATGTGGGAGGCTCTGTGTGAGCCCTCAGACCCCCTGCATTGTCCTTGTGGCCTGGATCTTCTCGGTGGGCTGCAGATCTCCCACTGCAGATTTGTGCTCAGAAATGGGAGCTTAAACAACAGCAGGAGGTGCAAGGACAGCTGGAGGCATGGGGCTGAGACTGTTCCAAGCCAAAGGCCTCTGATGCCTCATCTGTTAACTTGAAATCACACACATTCAGGCAACCTGATGGTCAGTTGTAGAGAAAAACTGGATTTTCAACTAAACTCCAATTAGTTATGAAAAAAAGTAAACCCTAGTGCCGGTGACCTGGAAAGGCTCTAAAGCCCTTTTTTCAAGGAGAGAAAGGATAATTAGGTTGTCCACGATTTCCCCAATAAACCACGTTTCTTTCCTGCTGAGACCTATAGAACTCTCAACACTAATCTTTTTTAATTCTGAGTTGTGATACTGCGGCTCTTTCAAGAGAGCAGAAGGAATCAGCTTTTCTTAAAGGAATATATTCATGGCTTAAGATCAACCTTTTAATATCCACTCTAGTGAATCTTCTTGTACAATTAATGACACTCACTCTGCTAACAAAAATGTTGATAATCTAAGAAAAACAGCCAATTCCAAGTTGATGGAACAAACTACTTTATCTTCTCATAATTCTTAATTTTAATAAAATCTGTGGGCTCTGGGAGTAGAGCTTACAAGTGACAAGTAAATGGTTCCTCTTGGGGTAGCAAGCAAGGAATTTCAGAGGTAATCTGTTTGTGACCAAACAAGAGACATGACTTCAAATAACCACTGCACTCCTGTCTTTACTCCTTAATGATAAAGTTTTTGATATCCCCGAACAACTGTTAAGTTGTGATGGTAATTATTATGTCTTGACTTGGCTGAGCCGCCATGCCCAGACTTGTCAAATGTCATACCAGATGTTTCTGTGATAGTGCTTTTGGATGAGATTAACATTTAAACCAGTAGACCATGAGTAAACCAGATTGCCCTCTATAATGTGAGTGGGCCTCATCCAATCAGTTGAAGGTCTGAATAGAACAAGAGACTGACCTCCCTCAAGCAAGAGAAAACTCAACGGCAGACAACCTTTACATTTGACCTGTAGCATCAGCTCTTCTCCAGTTCCTAGCCTACAGCCCACCCTGAACATGTTGAACTTTCCACTTTCATAACTGCATAAGCCAATCTCTTAAAGTGAATCTCTTATGTATATATACATCCCATTGGTTCTGTGTCTCTGGAGAACCTTGGCTAATACAAAAATGTTTCCCTATTTCCCTAACTTGATTCCCTCCTTATGTTCTTTTCTCAACCTTGGCCCAACAGTAGAATCGCCAAGGGAGTTATAAAAAGAACAGATGCTGGGCCTCCAACTTCAGAGTCTAATTTGATTAGTCTTGGCTGTGGCCTGAGCATCAAGATTGTAAAAGCTCCCCAGATGTTTCTAAAGTGTAATCATAGTTGAGAAACATTACGTACTTGGTCAAAAAATTCTAAGTAAGAACTGCGCTAAAACTCTTTAACTATTCCAGTTCTTAATCAGCTGATTGGCTCCCTCTCCTGCAAAGCTTATTTTTGTGAGACTCTAGAGAAGGAGTACAATGTCCCAAGATGTATTTTGTTCTCACCAACCTGCTGTGAGAGCTCTTTGTCACCAAGAATGAGCCATGCCACTTTGTATTTACACACAAATTCTTATTTTGAAGAAGAAAACCGTGCTTGTCAATTCAAAGTTCTACATTAATTCTTTGATGCTGGCAAGTGCTAGTTAATTTGCATCCATTCGACTCACAAGGAAAGTGGGACAAAGAGAGACCATTTCTTTGCATAGAATTCTTCCTAGCAGCCATAACTGTCCAGTGAAGGAATAAATTGCCTTTTAAGAATTTCTTCCCATAGCAATTCTTATGGAGTCATGGAACCATGTCTACTGCTATATTTGCACATGAGCAAAATGACACACGCACAAGGTTATCCATTATAAGCCTGGTTTGTGGAAGTAAAAGCCTGGAAACAGCCTAAGTGTCTACCACGAGGGACTAGTTAAAAAATTATAGTACATCCTAAAATGACATGCTCTGGGGTCATAAAAAGGAATGAGGCAGCTCTTCATGCTCCGATGTGGAATGATCCAGTCGTGTGCTGGAGCCGGCTTGTACCAGTTCGTGAGGGCAGGCTGTTAGCATCTCTTCCTCACTCCGCAGTCAGTGACCTCACATAGCTGGCAACGGCCAGGGCGAGAGTCACACCGCGGAAATCTGTAAATGCTACCAATCAGGGCACTCCCTAACCTGCAAGAGCTGGTTCTCTACTAGCACACCACTGAAAAGATCTCAAAAACCTATTGTCAAGTGAATAAAACAAGGTGCAGAACACATTCATATCGTACGGCAGCAACTGTGCAAAAATAGGGTAAATTATGGACACTCATAAAACCCCTGGTTCCTCAATATTTAAACATAGAATTACTGCATGACCCAGCAATCCCAATTCTGGGTGTATACCCAAGAGAAGTGGAAACATATGTCTACACAGACACTTGTACACAATGTGTACAGCAGTGATATTCACAACAGCCAAAACGGTGAAAACAACTCAATGTCATTCAGCCATAGAAAGGAATAAAGTACTGATACATGCTATAATTTGGATGGACCTCGAAAACACTATGATAAGTAAAAGAAGCCCGACAGAAAAGGCCACATATCATATGATTCCTTTAACATGATAAGTTCAGAATAGGGATGGAAAGCAGACACTCCATAGAGATGGAAAGCAGACAAGTGGTTATCAAGGAGTAGGGGAGGGGGACGATTATTACTTAATGGGTGATTTGGGTTTTTGTCTTTTTTTTCCCCTGGGTTGATGAAAAATTTTTTTACTAGAGAGAGGTGGTAGTTATACAACCTTGTGAATACACTAAATGCCACGGAATCGTACACTTTTTAATGGCTTATGTGAATTTCACTTCAAGTTTTGCAAAAACAAGACCAAAAGTCTCTGGAAGGCTAAACAGAGATACAGATACACTAACTGGCTCTAGGAAGGGGAACTGGGTCCCCAGGGGAAAGGGTGCAAGGGTGACTTTTCATTACATACCTTATTGTAGTTGAAAATTTTAAACCATGTGGACAAGAGAGGGTATGAAAAGTCTAGCAGACATGTGCATCTCCTCCACAAAGCCCAAGATAAATATGTAAAGAATGAGTTAGTGGCAGATCACAATTAATTTAGAATCTACAAACTAAGGCTCTAGCTCAGTTCTCCCAACACTAGTTTTGCAGAGACTCCCATTGGTTGGGCTACATTCCCCAAATGCCATCAGTGGGAGTATCTCTTCCAGAGGGCAATTGGGCATCTGTGTGTACTCGGCCCTATGGATGGAGGATGCAGAATGCTCAGTCGTAGAGGGGTGAGGCTGATCTGGGGGAGGGCCACAGGTCCTTGGGTTAGGCATGTGACCTCTTGAACCTCAGTTTCCTCCTCTGCAACGTGGGGATATCAGGGTTGGTATGACAATGGTGTGGAGAATTAAGATAGCATAAGGATATGCCCAGGACACTGCAGGCACTCAGCAATGCTAATATCCTGTCTTAGGAAGGGAATAGTGCTGCAGGCTTCTGTCTGCTCAGGAGACTCTACCTGGAGACTTGAGATGATTTGCTCAGTCTTCTTTGTTCAACTAGTCCTGCTATTAGCACAACCTGTCTTCAGTGTCTTTGTGAGCCCTGACTTTTTTCTGTTTGTACCAATCAAGACTGACATTGAAGTGGAGAGTGGTTAACAAAATAAGAGAACTAGACTCCTAAGGGTAACTAAAGGTGGGATTTAAGGGGTGCTTACCTTGGGCTTTGTGTCTTCAATGAATTATTTCTAACTTTGACAACAGCCCTGGAAGCAATATATTTCAATCCTCATTTTACAAGGTGCAGAGATTTTAAGTAACCTACTCATAGTCACACAGAGCTAGCAGGAGTTAAAGCTGGCAGTGGAACCTAAGACTGCATGATTTTCTGACCCTCACACTCCATCATGGAACCCAACTTGCAAATTCCCAAAGTCAAGACTACTGCTCTGTGTGGACTTAGAACAATCACAGACTGTGGATGAATTTTGGAAGAGGCCCCAAAGAGTATCGCATCTAACCTCCGCCTGACAACGAACCCTCACATCAACATCACTGATTCTTTGAGCTGGGGGTTGGGGGCTCGCCACCACATGTGACAGCCCATTCCATTTTTAGACAACTCTAATTACTAGGCAGACTCATAATGTGCTATTTGCAGTCAGATTCACCTGCTATTTTCATTCCAACTTCATACACCCTGATGAGGCCATCATTAAGATGTGCTCAGCTGAAATCCTGAACTCCATTACCTCCTGGACTTGCAATAAGGCCCCTAACACCATTACCAAATAAAGTTTCTCCAGAACATCAGCAGTGCAGACAAAGTCGTGAAAGGGATGTTGATTGCTGCTTCAAATGAGTCTGGGATAGGTGATTATCTCTTCCTGAGAACAGGTTATTCTGGATGGGATGTATTGTTACTTGGGACAGAGGTATAGCATATATTGCAGTTTCAAATAATCAGAGTCGTGTGTATGCAGCACAATTCCTTGGATAATTAAAAAGCGGAGAAAAGCAACGAAAGCTGATTTTTGTGCATCTCCTTCCTGGTTTTCAGCTTCTCTGGCAGTTTTCTGTTGCGTTGAAGGACAGTCAGTTCTAAAATGATCCAAAATGAGCTAATGTCGCTAGCTTCCTGCACGATGAGCCTACTGTAAAACCAACAACTAACGACGGAGATTAAAAATGGTAAAAATTTAAGAGGAGGTAGTCAAGGTCTTCTATGTGTGTGAGCCGAGCTCACCTGCTTCTTGGCAGGGGAAACAAAATATGTTTACATGACTGTGTGAACTGCAACTCCGGGGAACTAGAGATGCCAGGGGTCAGAAGACACGTGTGATGCTGCTGGGAGTTCAGGTGGCAAATAGGATGGAGAATCTTAGCTTTAATGAAGACAACAAAAATCACATAATTAACACACACTGTTAACACCTCATTAGTCTCCCGGGGCTTAAGTTATGCTAAAAATAATCAACACATTTTGCTTAAATAAGCAAATAAGTTGCTCTTACAGGTGGTTGGGAAAGCTGTCTTGGTCAGAGCAAAATGAGGCCATTTCTCTGCCTTTCCTTCAAATGCTTTAAAGCAAGGCTCATTTTCATTCTGAGGGAAGGATTATTAAAAACATGTGTAACGACAGACTGGAAATGAGTGTATTACTGAGAGTGTCTCTGACTCCAAAATCTTACACAACCCTATTTCACAACCCAGGTCCCCTATGTCAGGACAGCCTCCTAAATCAATCTGCTAGGGGACGTTGGTGATTGGCCACAAGGCAAGCTGTGAAATGAGCAAGTTTTGTTTGGTCCCTTCCTTTCCCTCCCCTCCCCTCCCCTCCCTTTCCATCCTTTTTCTTCCCTTCTCCCCTCTTCTCTTCTCTTCTCTTCTCTTCTCTTCTCTTCTCTTCTCTTCTCTTCTCTTCTCTTCTCTTCTCCCCTCTTCTCTTCTCTTCTCTTCTCTTCTCTTCTCTTCTCTTCTCCTTCATGGCATTCTAAGCATTAAAACTTCTCTGTGAAGCGAAGCTCTCATTTAGAATGAATGGGCAGATAAAGTGCTTCCCTGAGAAGGTCAAGTTAAAGGGGTTCGTCATCACCCAGCCCTTATTATATGAAATGTTAAAGGGACTTATCTAAGAAAAAGAAAATTGAAACTATGAACAGTAAAATGACAACAAATTCACAACTATCAACAACTGAACCTAAAAACAAAAACAAAAACAATCTAAGCAAACAACTAGAACAGGAACAGAATCACAGAAATGGAGATCACGTGGAGGGTTATCAGTGGTGAGGGGGAGGGGAGAGAATGGGAGAAAAGGTACAGGGAATAAGAAGCATGAATGGTAGGTACAAAATAGTCAGGGGAAGGTTAAGAATAGTATGGGAAATGGAGAAGCCAAAGAACTTATGTGTACAACCATGGACATGAACTAAGGTAGGGGGGTAATCCTGGAGGGAAGGCAGTGCAGGGCAGAGGGGAATAAAGGGAGGAAAAGTGGGACAACTCTAATAGCATAATCAATAAAATATACTTTTTAAAAAGTCTCTGTTTATACATTCCTTTCCACTTAATCTGGGTTCGGCCAGTGACTGCTTTGACAGATGGAATTGGAAGGAAGTGACATCTGGGTTTCTGAGTCCAGGGAACCATTTGCAGTGCCTTGAGCCACCAGGTAAGATGTCTGAGTGCCCCTGCTGTGGGACGAGACTGCTTGGAGAAGTCTTGGAGGATGTCGTCACATGGAGAGCTGCCACGTAGAGAAATACTGGGGGTTCACACGTTAGCCTGGTGGCAGCTATCCCCCTGGGGTTAAACAGCAAAACCCAGCCCTTAGGGCCTGGCTGGGGGTTGGTTGGGAAGAGGGATTAGACTTCTGACTTAATTATGCTGCACTGGGCATCTCCCTCAGTTCTGCAGAGTCAGGAAATGCTTTCTGAGGAGGTTTTTTTCCCCCCTCAAGATATACTCTTGTCAAAAGTCAGGGCAAACAACAGAACCACTTTCACCCCTGCAGTGAAGATTAGAGCTGGCTCAGAACAGAGAGAAACAGCTCTGATAGAGAGAAAGCAGAACAAAGCACTTTGAGAGCACACTGAAGGCCAGTTCCTTACAGGGCAAGGCACATTGTATTAGTCTGGGCTACAAATAAAACCTGCCCTGGCTGGTGTAGCTCAGTGGATTGAGTGCCGGCCTGTGAACCAAAGAGTCACCAGTTCAATTCCCAGTCAGGGCCCATGCCGGGGTTGCAGGCCAGGTCCCTGGTGGGGAGTGCACGAGAGGCAACCACACACTCATGTTTCTCTCACTCCCTTAATCTCTCACTCCCCCTCTCTCTAAAAAGAAGTAAATAAAATCTTTAAGAAAAAAAAAAAGACACCCCTGGCATGCACTAACTTATAAAGCAGATCACATGGTGGTAAAGATGTCTTCCCAGAACCATCACAGCCTCAGGGACCTGGATCATCACATCTCTCTGCTGGGCCACCCTTGGGGAACCCTATGTGCTCATTGAATAGATTCATCCAGAACTTTTTTTGGTGACCCTCTGAATCCTGTTGGGTAGACTTAGATACCCAACAAACTGCATACCTGTTAGAAAGAGAAGCAGGGATCCATAATCACAGGAAGCCAAAAGTCTCCCTGACACGCATGTTGTGCCAGATTTGGAAGCCCCAAAGTACAAAACGGCGATGATGATTCTACCAGCCGAGCACCAAGTAGTTTGAACACTTTCTGGCTGCCCATTGAAAAAGGAGGCTTGTTTTCTTTTCTGTTCAGCTAACATTTATGGCTTCCAACTGAATGGCGTAATTCATTCATCCTATTTGATTGGTCTCATAACAGGAAGCAATTAAAATATCCAAGGGACCAAGTAGCCCACTTGTAAAAATGGAATATTTGAAAAAACAAACAATCCCTCCCTTCTCTTCCTCCCAAGTAAGTCACCTTCACTGCACAAAAGGGTGATGCTGAAGTAAAGTGAAGCTCTGTTTACATGGAAAGAGTTTCCCAAGTCTGGTCAATAACAAGACAAAGTGATGGACACTTCTTAGAAATAGTCAGGTTTCTGAGGCTTCCGGCCAAGAAGGAGGCATAGGTAGACACACTGCACCTCCTCGCACAACCAAAAGAAGGACAACAACAATTTAAAAACAAAAAACAACCAGAACTGACAGAAAATCCAACTGCATGGAAGTCCGACAACCAAGAAGATAAAGAAGAAACATTCGTCCAGACTGGTAGGAGGGGAAGAGATGGGCAGCCGGGGAGGAGAGGACTCGCAGCACGACAGCTGGCGGACCCAGTTAGGTGGCAGATTGTGGAATGGGGCAGGCCAGACTGTAGCTAGCAGACCCCGCGGCCCCACATTCGCACATAGATAAACCGGGAGGAACAGCAGGGGAACCAAGCAGACCACACAACCCAGGCCTCCCGTGAGGGGAAATAAAGCCTCAAACCTCTGATTGGAAACACCCGTGAGGGTTGAGGCAGCCAGCCTTACGGGAGAGATCGTTGGAGAGACCCACAGGGGCCTAGAGCGTGCACAAGCCCACCCACTTGGGAATCAGCACCAGATGGGCCCAATTTGATTGTGGGTAGTGGAGGGACTGACTTAAAACCGGCAGAGAGTGGAGCAGGCCCATTGCTCCCTCCCAGCCCCTCCCCCACATATAGCATCACAGTGCAGCAACCGGCATTATCCCACCCCGTGAACACCTAAGGCTCCACCCCTTACCACATAACAGGCTTGCCAAGACAAAAAAAATGGCCCAAATGAAAGAACAGGTCAAAGCTCCAGAAATAATACAACTAAGCAGCAAACACATAGCCAACCTATCAGATGCACAATTCAAAACACTGGTAATCAGGAAGCTCACAGAATTGGTTGAATTTGGCTGCAAATTAGATGAAAAAATGAAGGCTATGCTAAGAGAAACAAAGGAAAATGTACAGGGAACCAATAGTGATGCGAAGGAAACTGGGACTCAAATCCACGGTGTGGACCAGAAGGAAGAAAGAAACATCCAACCAGAAAAGAATGAAGAAACAAGAATTTGGAAAAATGAGGAGAGGCTTAGGAACCTCCAGGACATCTTGAAACGTTCCAGCATCCGAATTATAGGGGTGCCAGAAGGAGAAGAGGAAGAACAAAAAATTGAAAACTTATTTGAACAAATAATGAAGGAGAACTTTCCCAATCTGGCAAAGGAAACAGACTTCCAGGAAGTCCAGGAAGCTCAGAGACTCCCAAAGAAGCTGGACCCAAGGAGGAACACACCAAGGCACATCATAATTACATTAGCCAAGATGAAACAAAAGGAGAGAATCTTAGAAGCAGCAAGAGAAAAGGACACAGTTACCTACAAAGGAGTTCCCATAAGACTGTCAGCTGATTTCTCAAAAGAGACCCTACAGGCAAGAAGTTGGCTGGCAAGAAGTATTCCAAGTCATGAAAGGCAAGGACCTACATCCAAGATTACTCTGTCCAGCAAAGCTCTCATTTAGAATGGAAGGACAGATAAAGGGCATCTCAGATAAGGGCAAGTTAAAGGAGTTCATCATCACCAAGCCCTTATTATATGAAATGTTAAAGGGATTTATCTAAGAAAAGAAGACAAAAAATATGAACAGTAAAAATGACAGCAAACTCACAGTTATTAAACAACCATACCTAAAACAAAAAAAAAAGCAAACTAAACAAACAACTAGAATAGGAACATAACCACAGAAATGGAGATCACATGGAGGGTTATCAACAGGGGAGTGGGAGGGAGAGAGAGAGGGGGAAAGGTACAGAGAATAAGTAGCATAAATGGTAGGTAGAAAATAGACAGGGGGAAGATAAGAATAGTATAGGAAATGTAGAAGCCAAAGAACTTATAAGTATGACCCATGGACATGAACTATAGGGGGGGAATGTGGGAGGGAGGGGGTGGGCGGGATGGAGGGGAGTGAAGGGGGGAAATGGGACAACTGTAATAGCATAATCAATAAATATATTAAATTTTTTTAAAAAAATTACCAAAAAAATATAAAAGAAAGCAATAGTCAGTTTTCAGTGGGGAGCTAACGTTCTTCGTTAGGGCTTTGAAGAAACAGTGGCTCACTGGGAACAGATGTGAAAACTGAGCGACGGGATCACATGATCCGCAGGCAGCTTCACAGGAGTTCATTTCTCCCCAGAACACTAATCAGCTTGTGCATAATCCACTGCGGAATTCAGTGTGGCATACACAGGGGGAACCGATTTGTAGTCCTAGGAAGCACCTGCCAGATGGGCAGCGCTAGGGCAAAATGGAGCAGCACCTGTGTTTCCTTCAGGGAGCCACATCTTTCCCTCTCTCCTCTGTGGTTCGGGTGGCGCTGACCCCATTCCTGGTGATAGGGACAGGCCTGTGCCAGAACTGTATTCTATCCTCATCATGCGGTAGCTGGTTCAGATACGGGAACAAACAGGCCTTCTGAGACTTCTGTTGGAGTTGTTAGGGGTTGTAGAGCTACTGAAATATAAGACCCTGGATTTTTCAGTTGTGTGAACCGATAAAATTCCTTTTTGCTGAAATTGGCCTGAGTTGCATTTGTGTCCCTTGTAATGTGAGGAGATCTAGCTAATACAGAAACAAAACATACCAGCATCCTGAGTTCTAAGGAGGAGAAATAGTCAACCATGATGATGTAAATTCATTTTATATTCAAAATAATCTTCCCATCCCACCCTGAGCTCTTAGTGTGTTCCCCAGCTCAGTTTAGAAAATGAATTATCTTCACAAACAAGCAACAAAAGTAGAGAATGTAGTTGTTACTATATGCCAAGCACTTTGCCGGTTACTTTTACATACATTTCTCATTTCATCCTTACACAATTAGTGTCTGGTTTTTACATGGGAGGACAGAGGACCCTGAAGCTCGGATGGATAACTGGGGTGAGGGGTGTTTGAGTGAGTTACTCTGACCATTCTTGAGGTCTCCGTCCGTTGTCAACTGTCCCACAGTTGTCCGAAGGATGTTTAGAACCTCAACAAGACAACCTCAGCAAGCAATGAATAAGAAAGCCTTCTCTGTTTATTCTAGAATGCTTGCTCCTTAGAGGTCTGATCTCACTCTCTGCAAAACTGAATTCTAAGGACCAACGACATGTAATATAACATTCCACGTAAATGACCTTGCCTGGAAAGAATCTGAAGTGGAGGTTACCCTCACACCAGTGCGGTCAGTCCAACAGCTGCCATCCTTGTTATTCTGCTAATGTTTGCAAATGTGTCTGCTTTTCAAATGTATTGAAGTACAATTTATAAGCAATAAGATGCATGATACTTGACAAAAGTAAATCCTCACGTCAGCATCCCATATTCAATGCATGGAATGTTTCCATCATTCCAGAAACACGTCTCATGTCCCTTTGGAGCTAATTCTAGCACACACCCACCACCACTGCCCCTTCACCCCTTCCCAGGAAGCCATTGCTCTGATCTCTGTGACAATAGGCTGGCCCACCTCTTCTAGAATTTCATGTGAATAGAGTCACGTAATGCAGTCTGTCCTAGAGCCCTTTTTCTCCGTGTGCATGAGGACCATGGGTCTGTCAGTATTTTGGTCAGAGTTCTACTAGCCTCAAAATGGACTGAGGAGAATTTTCTTCTCTGTCTTCTAAAATAGTTAATAGAAATTTGCTATTGCTTCTTTCTTAGATATTTGATAACTGTTTGGTAAAAATCACCCAGTGAACTCATTTGGGCCTACACTTTTTTTGTGTCTGTTAGGGATTATTTAAATTACAAAGTTGATTTTTAAAATATATATAGGGCCATTTAAACTATTTTTCCTGCATCAATTTAATAAGTTATGCTTTCCATTTATCTCAGTTACTGAATTTATAAACATAAATCAGTTCAAAATAGTTCCTTATCCTCTTGAAAGCCGTAGGATATGAAGCGATATGCCCTCTTCCATTTGGATTTAATTTTTAGTAGTCTTGCTAGAGCTTTATCAATTTTATTAATCTTTCCAAAGAATCCACTATTAGCTTTCAGATTTTCTGTAATGTTTATCTCTCCTCAATTTCAGTGATTTATTTTTTTATTATTTATTTTTTCTACTTACATTGGATTTAATTTGCTGTTATTTGTCTAGCTTCTTAACAGTTAAACCTTTCTATTTTTAAAATATAGGCATTTAGTTATACATTTCACCCTCATAACGGCTTTGGCTGCACCCCACAAGTTTTAATATGTTGTTTTCATTATGATTTACTTAGAAATATTTTCTAATTCTCTTATGGTTTCTTTTTTGACTCATAGATTATTTAGTATGTATTATTTAATTTTTATATATTTGGGGACTTTCTAGATATCTTGTTGTTACTGATTTCTATTTTTTTAATTTTTTTTATTGTATTTGTTTCCATTACCACTTATCCCCCTTATACCCTCTTCTCCCTCCTCCTACTCCTCCTTCCCCCTGCAATTGATTTCAATTTTTATGTTATTGAAATCAGATAACTTAGTCTGTAAGGCTTTAGCCTTTTTAAATTCAATGAAATCAAGATAGACTAGAATATGCTCTATCTCGGTGAACATTTCATGAAAACTTGAAAAGAATATTCACCTTTGCAATTATTGGGAAAATATTTCAGTCACGTTGGTTGATAGTATTGTTCAGATAATCTATATACTAACTGATATTTTATCTCTTTCTTCTATCAATTAATAGGAGAGTGTGTTATAAATGTTCAACTATGATTATGAATTTATTTCTCTCTTTAGCTTTGTAAGTTTTTATTTAATGTATCCTAAAGCTTTGTCATTGGGTAAGCAAATACTTAGGATAATTGTCCTTTTAACAAGTGTGCCCTTTATCACTGTGGAATGTCTGGTTGCTGTGACTATCCACAGCGACAGACTTTGTTTTGGTGCCTACATTGTCTGATACTGATACCATCCTGCGGGTCTTATGCTTACCTGTTCCCACGGGAACTCTTTTCTCATCCTTTTACTGCCCATCTGCCCGTCTTTACATTTAATATGTATCTCTCATAGGCAGGAATAATGCTACTGGGCCATCGTTTTAAAAATGAGAGCTGGCACCCAGAACCCTGAACCTCTGGCCTCTCCTGAGAAACAGAAGCCCTGGCAGGAGCGGCGGCATTCCCACGTGGGACAGACGGTTCAGCGGCTGCGGCCCGTGTAGACTTGGCTCTTCTCTCCAGTCCCCGGGCATCTCTGGTGTCCCAGGCACTGGGGCCGAATTGCCATCTCAGTGGGCTGTAGTTCTTCTCATAGAAGACAACTATTTCTTCCGGTAAATATCTCCACTAAAATGGGGAGACAAACTGTAGATAGGGTTCCACCACCTCCGCGGGGGCTCGTTGTCCCCGGAGTGACAGTTTCAGGTGTCACCGTCCACACCTGCGCGCTGTGTCCGGCGGCCTCCTGAAGGCGCTGCGCAGCAACTCTACGTGGAGCTGAGTCCGCACCGGGACCAACCTTCCCGGGGTGACAATGAGCAGGGAAAATTACCAAAGAAAAGCTGTACACTGTATGTTGGAAATCTTTCCTTTTACACACCTGAAGAACAAATCTATGAACTCTTCAGCACAAGTGGTGGCAGAAAGAAAACCATCGCGGGCCTGGGTAAAATGAAGAGAGCAGCGTGTGCTCTCTGCTCTGTGGAATGCTGTTCAAGAGCAGGTGCGGAAAATGCCAGGCGGCACATGGATGGAACTCGGCTGGACGACCCGATCATTCGCACAGACTGGGACACAGGCTTTAAGGACGGCAGGCAGTATGTCCGTGGTCGGCCTGGGGGCCAGGGTCTATGATGCTGGGACAGGAGGCTACGGAAAACTAGCCCCAAGCCAGGGAGCAGTAAGAACCCCATCAAGAACAATCACTCCTTTGGCCTGCTGAATTTCACCCACGGTCTGCAAACCTGCTATTTTTACCAAGCTTTGAGAGTCAGAAGCGCACTTCCTGGTTTTCCTCTGAAAATTATTAAAGGACAAAATTCAAAAGAATGTCTTTAATTCGAGTCTTAGAATATTGGCCATGTGTCAGGTGACCATGATTTCCTTATCAGGTCAAAAATTGTGCTCCTTGGCAACAGATATTATCTATAATGTTGATCTAAAAACAAAACAAAACAAAAAAACCCACATACACACATACCAAAACACTTCCTTTAGGAAAATTGAAAAAAGTTAAAATTGTGTTTGCCACGTTTATGTCTAAGTAGGTCGGTGGTCTACACTGGGGCCTGGAATTACTATTTAAACATTTTTAAGTTTCCTTGAGATAAAGTTTAATAAAGGAAGTTTTGTAGAAAAAAATTGTAGATAAAAGGCTCCTTGTTTAAAGACAAAAAGGTAATGACGTATACCTGACCCACTTTCTTCATTATGTGACCTGCTTGGCCTCCACAGACGTTTGAGCTCCAATTTCTGTTGTGGGAAATGTTCAAGTTCTGCTTGAGACTATCTAACTTCGAGGGTTAGAATTTAAAGAGAGAGAGAGAGGGAGACAATCGTTTCAGCCCATGCCTCGGCATTTGTTTTTTTACGAGTGTCTGTTCTCTTCTTGTAAATGCATTTTTTAAATAATGTCAAGTGTATATTACCTTTATATAATGAATATATGCTCACAAATGAAATATTAACTTTATTTTTATCACTATTACACAACCAGAATGATGCTCCGATTATTAAAATGTCTTTATAGGTAAAATCAAACAGTTGAGCCAATAGCTAGATTCCATCTCTTCTGCTCTGGCTTTTGAGGGAAATAGGCCCATAAGCCTATTTCCTGTTTCTCATGTAACAGTTGTGTGGAGAAAGACCAGTGTGAAAATTTCTTGTGCTCAGATGGACAGAAGGTGGGAGAGAGATTTGAAAAGTTCCGTGCCTCGATCCCCAGCGGGGTGGGGTGGGGTGCCAGCAGCTCCTATCACACCCCCACTATGAGGAGGATGTGATAGTGCCGGGGTCCAGCCTCAGCGGGTCTCAGGGTCCCCGAAGGATGGACGGTGCAGGCAAAGAACGAGGGATCAGACACCAAGTTCGATGCCAGAGAATGGCCAGCCCTTGTGGGTCTGACCGAACTCAAAGAGTTTAATCAAGCTTTATTTTTATAGGGATTTGTTATATAACATCAACGGAACAGGTGCATGGCATGATTTCTCAAGCAGAAAAAGTCTATACAGAAATACCAGGGAAATGTACAGGAAGTTCTACAGATTTGTTCATACTAAACAAAAGTTATTTGACCAGGAGGGCTGTCAATCAGACAACCACAAGTAACTACATGTACAAAGTTTCAAATGTCTATCGATCATTTGATGTCTAAGAAAGTTTTCAGAATTTGGCATAAGTCAAAAAGATACGCTAGACTAGTCAGCGGTTATATGTAAACTATTAAAGGGCCTATGTGGTTAGGCTTTCTAACTCAGCCATCTATCTTCCTGTCTAGATTCTTTCTTTATGCACTTTGCAGGGGATGGTCTTTGTATTTGTTCCCTCGTGCTTAAATCATAATAGTTCACCTATTTTCCTTGCTCTTTTACCCATCTAGTTCCGTCAATTATTATTCCTGTCCAAGGTATGGGGGGGTAGTACTAAGGGGAACATCTAGTAAAACTTTTCTCCATTTTTCAGGCATCTAGCCTGCCTATTGTCTAATATTAATCTTCCAATAGGTAGGAGAAGTAGGCTGTGGAGGGGTTATAAGGGACATTTGTTCTATGGCCAAGAAATCATTTTGTACAATTGCATTGGAATTCTGCAGATCAGTGGACCTGAAATACAAGTGCTCAAAAATCCCACCACCTAGTAATAGCAAAGACATGCGTGCAAGAAGAGATAGACAGGAAGTCCAGCCACAGCTGCCTCTGCTGTGCAGACGCATCTCATCCGTCCTGACTGTGTCAAGGGTCAGCTGTTGATCGGCTCCCGACATGATAGGAGCCCTACTCCTGGCCCTACTCCTGGGTTCTCTCTGGAAGGGCAAGAGGCTGTCCTGCACAGTGGGGCCAGGGCCCAGAGCATGCGAGGGGCTTCATCGCTTTGTATGATTGCTACAATGTTCTGGGCAATGAACTTCACAACATGCTACTAGGGCCAGTCTTCCGGATGCCGCTCTCCTGTGGCTCTGTTCTCTGCGTGGCCTTGGTGGGTGCCGGTGGTTTGGAGGCTGTGATGGGAGTTGTGACCCATTCCATGGTGGACATCACTTCACAGTGGCCAGAACCATACTGGATTCATCTTCTGAGTGAAACACACCACTGCTTTCCTGACCAGTGCCCTCCCGGGAGCTCAAGTTGGAAACTGTTGAATCCTGTCAGCCTTTAGACTTCCCAATTCATCTTCTAGGATGGAGGCTGCATCAAAAAGACTCCTCTTTCCTCTGTAGTTTCCCCCAGTGACAGTGTTCCACAAACCCAGGAGTAGAGAAGGCTCTACCACCACCGTCCCTAGACTCTGTTCTCTCTGCACCGTGACGTTTGTGCATTTCTCACACACTCCCCAGCTTGTGCTGCCCATGCGGGCTGTTCGGTCACTCTGGGGCCACGCAGGCAAGGGACCGTGCCAGGTGGGCTGAGTGGGGAGTGTACGTCTGCATTAAGGCGAGGTTGCAGGGTGTGTGTGTGTGAGGGGTCAGCAGGGAAGGTGAGGGGATGGTCAGCAGAGGGAGGGTGGAGGAGCCTCAGAACTGACGAGGTAGAAGGTCACTGACCTGAAGGCTTGGCAAACTGCTGGGCTCAAGTCCTTCCTCTGTACCTAACAGGTGTGACACTGGACAAGTCAACTAAGCACTGTGGGGCTCTTTCCCTACCTGTGAAATACAGGAGTGACATTGCAGAGGATTCTATGGCCCTGCTTATAAAGGTCTCTCCAAACAGACTGTGAGCGCCCGAAGTGAGGCTTGAAGTCTTGGTGCCCAGGACAAGCTCTGGTACATAATTATATCACTAGGCATAAATTTGGCTGTTCCAGGAACCCCCTAACGGTGGAACACAGAGGTTTCTTTTCTTCCTATTAAAGGAAGACTAGAGCCTGCTGGTGTTGGTTAGGTGCTCAATGAGACACTTTTTTCCCGCTTTAGTTTTTCAGTTTGTTTTGTTTATTTTTTCAATGATGTTTTTGAGGGTCTGGGATCTTTGCATCTTCCCCTCCTCCATCCCATGCATGTTGGCCTTTTGTTCTCATTCTTGTCAACTGATGGTCTCAAGGTAACTGCCACATTGCTAACCTTCAATCCACGTTCAAGGCAAAAGTAGGGGGTAAGGGGTGGCACCAACCACTTGCATTCCTTTTATAATGAAAGTAAAAGAAAGTCACATCAGGTTATGTCTCATTGGCTATGACTAGGTCACATGACTACCATCAGCTGAAAGGGATGCTGGGAAAGCAGGCATCTGGCTTTCCAGCTTCCATACTGGGAGGCAACAAGAACATGGGTAGGTATGGCTGTGGTCTCAACAAATATTTTTCATAAATATGACTAGAAAGTAAGCTGGAAAAGGCTTCTCTTTCCAAGTGGAATGTACTTGCAATTATTTTAAGGAAATCAGTACTACCTTGGATATGCTTTGAAGTTACTCATACAGTATCTTGTTTTTATTTTTATTTTTTATTCTCACCTGAAGACACCCTTATTTATTTTAGAGGGAGGGGAAGGAAGGGGGAGAGAGAGGAGGCAGAGAGAGAGAAACATCAGTGTGAAAGAAAATCATCAATTGGTTGCCTCTTGTATGCAGCCTGACTGGGGACTGAACCTGCAGCCTAGACAGGTGCCCTGACCAGGAATTGAACCTGCAACTTTTAGGTTCACTGGATGACCCTCCAACCTCCTGAGCCACACTGGCGGCTGCGCAGTCTCTGGTTTTTACATGGTGGAGCAGGAACAATGGAGCCTCCTCTCACAGGTAGGGGCGGAAAGTGGACCTCCAGGCAGGCTCCCAGTCCATACAAAAGGAGCGTAGGGGGAATTGCTCCAGGGTTTTCCTGAGAGAGTACTTCACACACACTCCCCTTCTGGGCAGGAAAGCCATTGCTTTCGCGTCTGATGTCAGCCATTGTGCTCACACGGGCAGCTGAGTGAACCCAGTTGAGGAGTTCCTGGTTCTGACTGGTTTTCATAACCTTCTGAGTCAAATACATTGTCCTGGCACTGGAATGGAAGGAGTGACCTGTTCGCACTGGAATGGAAGGAGTGACATGTTCCCAGTGAAAAGGGAACTTGCCAGAATGTGACATGGACACAGGACACAGTCTGTCTTTTCACTGAGGAGCAGTGCCATTAATTCGAATTAAAAGGTGTATGTATATTGCTTACAGTGCCTGGCACACAGATAACTTAATAAATGTTAGATGTTATTCACTGTATTCTTATCAACATGAATGATGCTTCTTTTCTTCCTGTCAATCTTGCCAACAGGGATCTCTTTGTCCCCATATTACCCAAGTGTGTTTTGGACAAAATGACAGGATGCAAGATTGAATGGCGCACTTATCTGGTTCTACTTCCCCTTCCCCGGGGGTTTCTGGAAGAACTTTGGGCAGGCGAGGCACACTTTCTCGGCCACATCTGAAACCTCTGGTTGGGTAGACTGTCATCACACAGAACCCAGCTTTTAAGGGAGGCAGCCTGAAACACTAACTGTTGCTTTTAAAATTTTCTCCTCAGGGTAACCACTTATTTCCCAGTGGAATTGAAGTCTCTTGGTTTTCTGAACACCGTGCAAAGGAAGCTATTTACAACCGGTATTGCCGTGTGAAAGTAGTGCAAAGTCTTTGAGCAGCGAGCTCTTCTGCATACAGGGTGGGGCAAAAGGAGGTTTTACAGTTGTTTGTGTAAAAAATAGTACAACAATTAGTAAATAATAAGACAAGAATAAACTCTGTGTTTTGCATACTCACAACTGTAAACCTACTTTTGTTCCCCAGGTATAAGTTCATGACCACCGTACCAAGTGGTGCTTTCTTCATTTAATCTAATTTTACTTTTAAGGTCCAAGAAAGATCTCCATACGGAATTCTGGAATTGGTCTCCGAAGGGAAATTCACCCTGACCCTGGCAACATTAAATTCCCGTTCCTTTGGCAACAGCACCTCAATTTCCTTTCTGGAAACCACTGCATTTTCAGTCAATGCAGGGGACATTGACTCCGCCCCTTGCTCCAGAGGCAGGCTCATGACTAACCACAGCACTGAATTGGTTCCAGGATAATCCATTCAGAGCCAATGAGATGCAATGACACTTTGGCTGGAACTGTTGGAAGAGAGGTATCCTCTCTTTCCCCCTGGACTTGAAACTGGTTGAGAAAGACTGGAGTTATTGCAGCCACCTGGCCCCACTAAGGAAGAACCTGTCTGAGGATAGGGCCAACATGGAGGGGAGCAGAATAAAAGTAAGGTGAAATCTGGACCCAATAGCAGTATTGGAGCCCCTGGATCTCACCATGCTTGAAGCTCTACCTCTTCATTATGAGGGTCAATACAGTCTAATTTTGCTTGTTTGCGTTGGGTTTTCTGGATTTGCGACAGAACACTTTACAAGACATTTTTCCATATAATATGTTATTCAATGCTTGCCATGATTTTGTTGTATGGCTATTAATTTGCTCACTACATAGATAAAGAAATAAGGTTCAGAGAGCATAAGTAATGGGTCTGAAGTTGCAGAGCTAGAATATAGTAAAGTCAAGGTTTAAAGTCAAGACTCTCTGATAGCTAATCATTACTCTTTACTACATCCCAGCCTAAAGGGGAGACGAAAGAAAAGTGAGAACCACAGGTGATTCTATACGGTGTAGTTATCTGTGTAACATCAGTGACAGCCTTGCGCTCGACACACTGAAACACTGCCCTGTAACCCTACTTTTGCCCCACCCTGTATAATTACTATTTCAAGAACTGAGCAAATATACAGATTCACCCCCAAAAATTGATGAAGGACGATTCACAATGAACAACCAGAACGTTGTGGGGGTGGGGTGGGGTGGGAGGTGGGACCCAGAACTCTGAAAAGTCACTAGTCAAGACAACTACACCCAGCAGCAGAATGCAGAGCAGCAAACACTGAGCGGATGAGGCTTGAGTTTTCAGAGAGCCTGAGGGTGGATGGCGGGAGGAGGGGCTGGAGTCTCTGAGTTCCCAGAAGTCTCCTTCTTGACTTCTGGAATGGCTACTGCTGGCCAAAGATCTTTTGTTTGAGTTCTTCCTGTCACGCAGTGGTTCCCAAACTTGGCTGCTCTCTAGAATGACCAGCTTTTTATAAAGATGATTGCAGAAAGCTCTTCCTGGCCATTGACTCACTCATCCTAGGGTGGGACCCAGAAGTCTGGAATTCTGTGGTTAGTACTAGTGTTTGGGCCTCCAAGGGCGCTGTCCGTCCTTCTGCAGCTGCACTCCCCACTCTGTAGTGGACATACCTGTTGACACTGCTGTCCCCTCCCCAGAGGTAAGCCCCTAGAGGGGAGGGACTCCTGCAGCCTGGGACACTGGCACACAGAGCAGTAGCTGGCTTGGATGGAGTGAGCACCCACTAAACGTTTGCTGAAGGAAAGGCTGGGGGACACAGAGGCAGCCAGACAAGCTGCCTTTCCCCACGTGGGCTTTTCTAGGGAACAAAACCTTCTATTTCTGGAAGGAGCTCTGTGATTGAGAAAGGATCCCAGCAGCAAAGGAAGAAAGGCCACTGTGGATGGCACAGGCCCAAGGCTTGCCCAGACTACACACTCTGTTACAATGCTCCTCCCCAACAAAGTGACAGCAACCCCGATGACGATGGTACCGGTTAGCATTATGTCCCCATCTTACTGACGGAGACAGGGAGGCACAGGGAGCTAGCTGGTTCAGGAGCACATCAGCAGGAGGAGACATAGCTGGCACCCTGCAGCCTGGGCCGCCACAGCTGCCTCTCCTGTCTCGCAGGGGACGTGGTGCACTTCTGAGAAAACATCGTGCATATTTGTCAGGTGCCCATTTCCATCATAGATGCGCCCAGTACAAGTAAGTCAATAGCCAAGGAAGTCGGGTGACAGCGAAGGGCCTCTCAAGAAAGAAACCATTGTACACCTCTCCAAAGAGGCTATTTTCTGCCTCATTTTTATTCCCCTGCTGCTGTGTGCTGAAGGTCACTGGCTACGTCTGCACAAACCAGTGAAGTCATGATGAGGAATACTTGGCCAGGGAGCCCGTGGCCAGGGAGAGGCTGAGGGAGGAGGGAATGGAGGAGAAGGAGGTGAGGCAATTCACCAAGGGCCAGCCTGGCCTGCTTTCCCTCCCTAACTGGCCCAATGACCTTCTTTCTTCAGGGTGACCACTCCCCTGGGCTGGCTTTCCGGCACACCCACAAACAGCCCAGCCGCAGGAGTCGGTCTGCATTCCTGCAACCAACTACTGCTGGGTGCTGCCCCCGCCCCACACTGGGAAGAGCAGGAAAGGTGGGTACCAAGTTGAGGTTCATTTCGTTCTTCTCACAGTTTGCTTAGTAACAGTTTGAAACCAGGGTGGGACGCGGGGTCTGATCTTGGGAAAGTATTTGATCATCTTCTTGAGAGAGAAACAGAGAAGCTGGCTGCTCTGAGGGATGAGTGGGGAGTTGGGGAGAGGAGTGAGGAAGGCAAGTGGGAGAGGAAGCTATTCTGCTTTGGATCTGCCCAGGCCAGACTGAGAGGACTTCAGTGTTAGAAAAAGAGAAATCTGGAGGGAGCGAGGCTGCCCTTTCTGGATGTTGCATGGCTCTGAGGGGGCGGGAGCTATGAGAAAAAGCCACCTGCTTATGGAGGAAGAGAGGGGCGGGCCTGGTGGCTCAGGGTCCCAGCTAGGCTCCTTCTCCCAGTGAGCCGAGGGACTAGAATGGACCAGGCTGCCATCTACCCAGACCAGCCCCAGGAAGGAGGCCCGGGTTCGGTGGCTTTTTGGCCCGGTTTCTCCTATATTCTTGTCCTCCCCTCCAGACCAGGCACAGAGCAAGGCCTGAAAAAAACAAACTTGGTCACCCAAAGTTCAAACTAAGGGGGAAACTGCAAGAAGGCTGAGCCTGATGCGAGCTGGCCTCATGGGGCAGAAGTCAAAGGCTCAGGAAACAAGGAGTCAGGGCTTACCTGGGATTCAAGGAGAATTTCCTTTTTGTTAAGAGAAAAATATCTCCATAACATGTTAATTATTACCCAAGTATTCCTGAAAGAGAACAATCTGTTTTTGCTCTATGTTTTTAAGGTAGAACTTCCCAATGGGCACAGCCCTCCCTGGGGGCAGGACTGCCTCAGAAGGAGGGGTTGGTCCCCACTGCTGGAAAGCTTGAGGCTGAGCTCTGGCAGGGATGGTCCCTGCTTCCCGGGCTCCGGTGCAGTAAGCCACACAGGCCATGTCAGAGGTGGTTCCCTTGTTGTCATTCTCTGACCTTTCCCCCTACCTGCCACTCCTTTTCGGAGCCTCTTCTGGGCTCCTCTTCCCACAGCTTCAAGATCATCTCTTGGGGGATGGGCTTGAAATCTCTATCCGCACTTTGTCTCTGATGTCTAAGAAAAGAGCTGCCACTTACTGAGAACTTTCTAGGTGCCAGGCTCTGAGCTAAGGCCCTTCAATGAGAGCTGTTTAGTGTGGTGTCTAAACTCGGGGCTTGGAGAGACCACACCCTTTCCAGTCTTGTCCTCAGCTGTTACTGAGTGTGTAACCTTGGGCAAAACACTCGCCTCTCCGTGCCTCAGTTCCCCCACACTTCAGAATGGGGATAACAATAACACCCCACAGAGTTCTTGTGAGGCTCACATGAGTGAACACCTGCTTTTAACAGTGCTTGGCACGTGTGTTCAATAAATGTTAACAATTGTAATTGTCTCTGTTCAGCTTCACAGCAAACCTCTAAGGGAGGAGTTATTACCCCTGTTTGCAGATTAAGAAAACTGAGGCTCGGAGAGGAGGTGGAGCCTGGCGTGGGTTTGCAGTCCAGCATTTTCTCTGCTTCTCTGCAATAAAAATAACAGTAACAGCTAACCCTCAGGGTCCATGGCAGAGTTAGGTCTCAGACCAAGGCAGTGAGTTTCAGAAGCCACTCTTTTAATCACCTACTAGCTCACCTTTCTGTAATGGTGATGGAAAGCATAAATACTAACGTGGGCATTGAAGTTTAGAACTTGCTTTGGGGTTGGAGAAGGCCTTTGAAAGTGCAGCTGACCCTCACATCAGTTTTTTGGAGGCAGCATTGATCCCTGTGGGCACATTTAAAGATGTGAAAATTGCCCAGCATGTGCCCTCTCATTTATTCCGCACCGTGACCCCTCGGTGGTTACGACTGCCCTTGTTTTACAAGCAGCTAAGAGAGGGTCAGTCTAATCTTCCCTGGCGATGTCACCGTTACTATATGTTGGGATTGGGATTTGAATCTGTGTCTGACTCTAAAATCCTGGCTGGGTCCCAGAATCTTTGTTGGAGCTTAAAAAAAATAGATAAATAAAAGAGACAATTCCGGCCCATGGAATCTCTTAAGGTGGAGCCTGGGCCTCTGATTTTTAAGAGTCAGAATCTCATGCACAGCCAACACTGAGAACCCTTCCCGGCTACATCAACTGCTTCCAAGTGCCACAGTCGCGTTCCACCCACCTGCAGAACATCCCACCTGGGCACTCACCAGCAACTGCCCCTGTCTCCTTCCTCTCGGGGCCTTGGACCACCATCCAGACACCTGTTCTCCTCTGGGAACTCAGCCATCCTCCACTGCTCCCTCTCTCTCCCCCCGCCCAGGGCTGCCCACAATGTCTCCCCAGCCCTTTCCCCCTCTGCCTCTGCCGCCTCCACCTGGGAAAAAGACTTCCTCATTGCCAGCTTGGGTTCTGGTAACAGCCTCCTATGTCATCGTCCTCTGACTGTCTCTGTTCCTCCCTCTCTGTGTCTCCATCTCTGCCCAGGCTGTTCCCATGCCTCCTCCCCTATCGTCTGTATCCCCAAAGTCTAGCCCACATCCTTCTTCCTGCCACACTTCATGAACTAAAAAGCTATCTCATCATCCCCTTCTCTGCTTAAAACTTCCACCAGCACAAGCCTCCCAGCTAACATCCACATTCAGCAAGCAAACCCAGTCCCTCAATCCCTGGCTCAAAGTTCGCTCTTGAGCTTCGACTCCTCCCTGGTGGCACAGGCCAGGTTCCAGCCACACTGAATTTCTACCCATCTCCAAAACAAACAGTGTCCTTCCACAGCCTGTGACTATGTCATGTTGTGCCTTCTGCTGGAAATGGGCTTCCAACTGGGCTTGGCTCAAAAGCTCCTACTTGTAGGATCCAGCTCAAAAGTCACCTCCTCTGGGGAGCCTTCCCAGAGTTCCCCAGGGACATGGACACTACTTCCTCCATCCCTTCCTAGCACAAAGCTCTATCTTTAATCAGAGAATGAAGTTGGAATAATATGATGACGTGTCTGTCCCTCAGTGAACTCCTCATTCAACAATCACATATTAAATGTTCCCCACTGCCAGGTGTGGGCCCAGGTGCTGGGGATACTGATGAGTAAAACAGAGTTTCTGTGTGCAAGTCTACTCAGCATGGTAGAGAAGGGGCATAGGGCACTTCAGAGGGGGCACAGCACTGCAAAGATGAAGAAGGCAGGGCAGCAAGTCTTACCCGTGCCTGTAAGGGGGTGGGGGGGGATGCTTAGGGAGTGGCAGGAGAGGGGAGGGGAGATAGGGGGGAGGTCTGGAAGGGCCATGAGATTCCCCCTCACGTGCCCTGAGACACCCTGCCTTTGACCTGAGACTCCTCACTCATGAAGAGAGGACTTGAGAGGACCATGATCAGATTTGTGGCTCATAAAAAGCCCTATGAGTTTCTTGAGATTTTTGTGTCAATCATCTTGAAAAGCACAGCAGTTGACACAGTTACTGGGACACAGGGTGCCCTGGAGAAATTTGGGCTGAAGGAAGGGGTGGGCAAGGTCCCCTTTGGTGAAGATGGATTAGATCCAAGGACTTGGGGTCCCTGAGATTTCCTGTCTCTGCTGACTAAGCCTCGCCGCCCCCCCACCCCACCCCAGCCGTGCCTGCAGGTGCCAGACTCCAGCCATGCTGGCGCTGCTGTGTGCCTCCTTGTTCCTGGTGGCCTGCGCCTCGGACGCCAGCTTGAGCACAGAGGAGCAGATCCGCGATATGCACGCCAAAGTGACGGAGATCTGGCAGGAGGTGACAGGGCGGCGGGCGGCGGACCGTGGCCAGGACGCTGCACTCCACGCCATCTGCCAGGTACAGCCATCGGCCTCACTGGACGCGGAGAAGCCGCAGGTCACCGGCTTCGTGCTCTTCCGGCAGCCTGTGCCCGGCGCCCAGCTCGAGGCCTTCTTCAATCTGGAGGGTTTCCCGCCCGAGGCCAATGGCACCAAACACGCCATCCACGTGCACCAGTTCGGGGACCTGAGCCAGGGCTGTGAGTCCACCGGGCCGCACTACAACCCGTTGGCGGTGCAGCACCCTCAGCACCCGGGCGACTTTGGCAACTTCGCCGTGCGGGATGGCGGCATCTGGAAGTACCGCTCTGGCCTCGTCGCCTCGCTCAGCGGCCCGCACTCGATCGTGGGCCGAGCTGTGGTGGTGCACGAGGGCGAGGACGACCTGGGACGCGGCGGCAACGCGGCCAGCCTGGAGAATGGCAACGCGGGCCGCCGGCTGGCCTGCTGCGTGGTGGGCCTGTGCGGGCCTGCGCCCTGGGTGCGCCAGGCTCAGGAGCGCAGGAAGCGGCGGCGGGAGAATGAGTGCAAGACGGCCTGATTGTGCCCCATCAGAGCGCCCCAGATCCCCTCCACGCCCTGACACCCCTTCTGGAGCCCCGAGATCCCCTCCATGTGCCTCAGAACCCCCTCCGCAACCTGAAGCTCCTCCAAGCGCACTGAGATCCCCTCCGTGTGCCCCAAGACCCTGCTCCAACCTTGGTTTCCTCCCTCTGCTCCCAGAGACACCCTATACCCTGCGGTCCCACTTCCACCATGGCTGAGGTCTCCCCAGAAGTCCCCTCTACCCTGAGTTATCCAACCAGGCATGCTGAGACACCCCCTCCATCCAGAGGGCAGCCCCACCTTCGGAGCACAGCCCCCCTCTCCCCCAGCTCTGAGGACCCCCAGAGGTACACCCCTCCACCTAACACATGCCCCACCTTCCTTGAAGGTCTCCTAGACTCTTAACGCCCCTTTCTACCCTGACACCCCTACCCTCACCCCCTGAGCCCTGAGACACCTCTCTGCCCTAAGGACTCACCCAATGCCCCACCCCTTACATTCCTCCTAAGGTCTCTGGGACCCCGCCGGAGGTTGCGTGGATCTCGGCCTCCCCACCCACCACCAACGTGGGGCGCTGCCAGCATATGCCCCCGTCTTCAGCTGCTTTTGGCACCTTGCCACCCTGCAGAGATGAGATAGATACCCTGTGGGGCTGTTTGCCAGTCTTCACATTGCACATTAAAAACTCCGCAGCTCAGTATTGCATCAGGGCCTTGGTTACTTTTTGTGTTTGTTTGAGGCCTCTCGCCCAGGGTCAGTTACTATTTGGAAATAGCAAAGACATTTCCAAAAATCCCGGTAGGACTTCTTGTCATCCTCTTCCCAGTTCTGCTGGCAACAATGTTCAGTTACCCATCGTTGTGGGAAGTGAGAAAAAAAAATTCAGCTTCCTGAGCTATGTCCGGAGCTGTGGGCCCAACCAGAGAGAAGGAAATCTATCTGCAATAAGCTTCTGGCGATTCTGACACTAGAGCCACTGGCCTGGGCCCTGTGCTCCTCACATCTGCCCCTAAGTGCAGCGTGAGGTCCATTTCCCAGGGTCAAGACAGGGCCCATGAAGCAATGTCATTGGACATGTTTCAGGGAGGCTGGTGTTGGCAAATGAAGCTGTCAGCCCTTCCACAACCAGGACAATGCTCTTCTCCACACAAAGGCTCTTGGAGGCAGTGGGGTCCAAAGGCAGGCTGATTCTAATTCAAGGCTTGTTGGAGTTTCAGCCTCTTTTTGAAAATTATAATCTACATATAGACTAGGTCAGTCTTGCGTATCCACCTTCATTTACTGAATCAAAGTCCTCATAATAACTCTCTGACCTCCTGGGGTACACCCACTCTCTAGGCGGGTCTTTTCTGCCCCGGTTACTTGGAGGCAGCTTCCATATCTCCCAGACTCTTAAGAGGGTGAGTCAAACTGAACCGTGGCCAGAAACCCATCCCCAGTGGTTATTTTTACCTCTTACTAGGACTAACTTGTTATTCAAAACTCTTTCCTTGAAACCAAGTGACAACGGGAGAGAAAGGCAATTATTGTCTGGTGACTTTGCTCCACCCACTGGTTCTCACTGGTTTGAAATATTAACTTGAACTGTCCAGGTCGGCACTGAAAAGAAATGAGCAAGCTGCGTCTTTAAATATTCTGATCTCAGAGACATGTGTACCTACCCCCACAGTGAAAAGTTCTGAAAACGAGGCAGCAATTACATAGGGACACATGATGGAGAGAAATAAAATGCCAAACATGCCATCTTCGACTCTGCTGCCCAGATTACAGGTTAATTCAGGATCATCCCGGGAGGTCTGTATTTATTTTTCAGGAGGAGGCCGGTGCTTTTCATTACTTGCCCTCTGTATTTGTCTGTTGGGGCTGCTGTCACAAAATAGCACAGACTGGGTAGCTTCGGAACAACAGAAATTCCTCACAATTCTGGAGACTGGAAGTCCAAGGTCATGGCCCCAGCATGGTCAGGTTAGAGACATCTCTGGGGTCCATAGCCAGTGCTTTTTCGCTGCATCCTCACGCGGTGGAAGAGGCAAGGGATCTGTCTGGAGCTTCTCAGGCACTAATGAGATTAGTGTTCCTCCCCACCCCCACTCAGGATCTGGGGATCTCCCAAAGGTCTTCCCTCCTATTACTATCATCTGTGGGGGGGAGCGTTTCAATATATTTATTTCGGGGGAGCACATTCAGACCATGGCACCTTCTGTTCTTCATTTCTCTCTTTGCTACCCTCCTCTCCCAGAACAAGGAGAGACCCTAGCAGACCTTCTCCTTTCTGCTCTGTCCATGAATGGGAAGGGAATTGATTGACTATTCGATGGGGCTCCAGAGCCAAGAAATAGAGAGGAAATAACAGAAGGCCAAATCACAGTTGACTGTCAGGGCAAAGGAATGCTCGGCGCGCGGTGGTTGGCAGCTCAGGCTCAGCTAGAAAGGCCTGTTTGGAACCCTGGCTCTGCCTCACAAGCCAAGCAAGTCACTTCACCTCTCTCGACCTGGGTTTTCTCGTCTGTAGAATAAGATGATCCCACTGGCTTGTTGTGAGGATTAAATCAAGTGTTACTCATGAAAGGTGTGTAGAATAACACGAAGACCTAAGGATCTAATAAATGCCTAATTAAGAACACTGGCTAAGGTCAGAAAAGTAGCTACTACTAATGGATCGGATCACCTTGTAAGGTGCTGAATACCATTGAACTAGAAAAATTCCAGCACAGGAAAGGTCGCCACCTCTTAGGTTTGTCAGGATTTCTGCCTGCATTAAGAGGCTGGCGGAAAGAAACTCGGTGATCCCAGCTAACGGAGGTGGGGCCAGAACCTAACAGGAGGGAAAGATTGTGGCCCCCACTTGGCCCCTGGAGGCTATTTTTACCCTTTTCCCCTTACAGCTCTATCTGGTTAATCTCTTCACTTTTTCTGTTTTGATTTCCCAGCCAGCTTGCTAATCAGTTTGCCTGTTTGACTCACAGGGTTTGCATTTGTCACTGAGACTTAAACACACACTTGTTTTGATTTCTTTTTGTAAAATTAGAAGCGTTTGATGTAATGACTCTACCTAGACACAGCTGGTAAAGGAGAATAATGCTCAAGTGTGTGCGGTTTCAACACAATGCAGACGATAATTAGACGGGCTATCTTTAGATGTTTAGGGGAAGCTTTTTCTCAGAATTGCAGTGCAGTTTTCTCTGAGTTGGGCTTTTCAGTGCGTATGTATATACAGAAATACTGAAAACATAAGAAAATAGAGCAAATCAGTGAGTGCTTTGGTCAACTTGAAAGACTGCAGGAAATAAACCAACTGATTTTGGATCTGGCGTTTTTGACTGAATGCGTAAAATCTTTATGTTCTCCATAATTTTCGTGACAAGCATATGAGCTAATAATTGTAGGTGACAAATTGTGACTGATAAAATGATACAATATGCTTGAAGAAATGTTCAGCCTGTGCTCGGCCTGCAGCAAGGGTAGAGAGAATGGCCCAGATTAATAAAGATAATTAATCACATATATCAGGAAAATTGCATTTTTACTTTATTTATTTATTTATAAAATATTTTATTTCTTCTTAGAGGAGAAGGGAGAGAAACAATGATAAGTTGCCTCCTGCACACGCCCTGACTGGGGACGAGCCAGCAACCCAAGCATGTGCCCTGACTGGGAATCGAACCAGTGACCTTTCGCTTTGCGAGAGGATGCCCAGACAACTGAGCTATACCAGTCATGGCACACATTTTTATTTCAGGTAACAAAAGACGATATAGTTATGATACATGATCATAGAATCCAATAAAGCAAGGTCTGCAAATGAATAGAAGTTACTTCTTTCTTTAAATTAGCAAAATAGCAGTTGTTTTGCCTTTTTTAAAAAAGCCAATTGTTTCACATTTAATAGGCTATCGCTGGTCTTGGCTCAGAGCCCAAAATATGTGTATTCCTGGGCTCACATAGGTTCCAGAAAGTCAAACTTGTCAGTATCATGCAAACATTCACTATGTATTCAAAAAATTCTCATTTAGTCAGGAGGCGATGTGACAGGCAAGGCAGCACATCAATAGCTGTCACCTGAAATTGCCTTCATGCTGTACCGGCGCGTCCTGTTTCTGTGAGCAATCAGAATATCGAGGGATGGGTCCTTCCTATTTTTTCTGCTTCTCATTTCTACTTAGATCCACTACCAAGCTCTCTAGTGCATCTCTCTGATCTTCAAACTTTTCCCTGCTCAGAAAGACATCGGGAAAAAAAAGAATATACTAGTGAGTTAAGGAGACTCGTTTGCCTTTTTGACATCCCGAGGTACCCCCGATATTATTAAGGAGGAAGATGATTTCAAATAGAGGCTTCCTGAATGAAAGCGGGGCGGGGGTGGGGGAGATGGTGCTCGACTAGAGAACTCTTTCAAAGACAAGTAGGGTTCCAAGCCAGCCACAGGGCTGCAAGAAAGTGATCGAGCCAGGGGGAAGTGCCATTTTTTTACAGGAGCAAAAAACCAAGAGGAGCAAAGGCATGCTGTACTTTTAAAGAGACAGTGAAGAGAACCACGTGGGGCAAGTAGCTGGTCTCTGAAATTCCTTAAAGAGGAGCTAGATCCTTTTATGTCCCATGGTGAACTGGGGTGCCACAACTCCAGCCAGAAGAGCGTGTCCGAAAATGCACTCCGACACGTGAATGGCTGGCACCAGAGCCCTTCTATAGAACTTCACATCATGATGGTGGCGTATGTTTGGGAGGAACAATGATGGGAAAACGAATTTAGCTTACTTAAGATTGCCAGCTGGGAGGAGGTTCCAGCAGGGATGGAGTTGAACGCCATTAGGAGCCTCCCAGCTAGAGAGGCTTCAGGAATAGCTGTGCAGGGCGAAGAAGAAAGGGGGAGGAGGAGGGGAGGGTGGGCAGAGGAGGCCTGGCAAGGGAAGGAGTTAGGGATGAGAAATGCCTGCTTTACAAAAACCAATCCATTTCCACAGGCCTTAATTAAAAGAACAACAAACACTCATATGTAAAAAACCTCACCTAAAGGCTCTCAGGTACAGAGAGATCGCAAGAAATGCAATGTGTGCAAACAAGCTTTCATTAAGAGACCTGTCAGCTCTGTTTCATTTATCCAGACTGTTCTGCATTCTGCTGGCAACCGAGCTGGAAAAATAATGGAAGGACAGACACACTTGAAGAGGTAAACAAAGGTGGGAACATTCCAGCTGCAAAATAGGACAGATGATAAAGAAGTCAGGGAAGACAGGAGATGAGATGGCATTTTTCTTAGACCAACAAACCACCACCCATCCCCCCAACTCCACCCTCATCAGTAACATAATATGCTGGCTTTTTAAGGAGAAACAAATAAAACAAAGACAGACATGTTGGGGTTTGGGGACGATGCTGTTGAGGGTTTAACTCAAATCTATTCTCAACTCTTCTGTATTTCTCAAGACCTCATTTTTGTTTTGGTGTTTATAACCTTTTAGAGTCTGCATGCTCAGGCACAGGCCCCTCCCCAGTTCAGAGGGTGATCTTGATAAACCTAAACCCATGACATAATTTCATCTCCCTTGCCAGGGATTGGTTTAGACATAGATAGGTATGCAAAAATTGTTACCAATGACACATGACAAGAACTGAGTTCTTTGCTCTTAAACATACATACACAGGAGGAGAAACTTTCTTTTGCCTTTGAACACAGAGGTGAGAACAGAGGTGATGGCTGGAGCTGTTGCAGCTATCTTGTGAGCTTGAGGAAGTAGCTGACACTGGCAGGCAGAGCAGAAAAATGAGAACCCAGATCCTTGATGACTTTCTTCAATGAATCAGACCTCAAATGTCTTACTTCTGAAGTTCTTGTTATGCAATATAATTCATTTTCCTATTAAGTTTCTTAAAGTGTGAATTACAGCTGAGAGTACCGGACTACTGCAGGGCTATCTGGTAAACTAAGAGAGAGAATGCTGCACACTTTCACAGTGACTCTTAAAAAGACAAAAGACAACCACAAGTAATTGCTCAAATTCTCTTTAACGTCTAATGGAACACAGAACCATGTTGGGTTGGGATAGCAGACGTGGGATAGTGTCACATGTGTGTGTAGTGCAAGGTCAAGGTTACACATACAGTAGGATCAACTCATTGGCTCCAATGCCTTGTCATAACACAAAACCTTCCTAGGCTGATTGTACACACAGAGTTTAGGTTATCGCTCTATGACCTCCCTGCCTGAACCCCAGGCTCTCTGGTGTTCATGGGAGTTTTCCTGCCCAGGACAGAATGTGTTTTAGTTTATTATAAGCCTGCTTTTCAGGAGGTGACGACAGGCCCTAAAGATGTGCACCTGGCCAACTGTGTGTCAAAACCAGAGCTTCTGTGGGAAGAGATTTTTCTTTTTATTATTATTGTATTAAACATGGCTGTGTTCTCCTCTGGCGACTCCAGCGTCCTATGCAGTAGTGCTGAACATTTGCGGACAGCTGAGGCCTAGTGCAGCAGCAAAATGATTTCTGTGGCTGCTCAGCTGTGCATGCTCTGCAGCTGCGGAAGCCACCACTCTGGAGGGGAAGTTGAGGGGGCAGGCCTGGGGAGGGGGAAGGCTGGAGCACAGAGGGGGGGATGGAGCACTGGGGCCTGGAAGGCAGGGGCAGGTGGTGTGTCCAGCCCCGCAGGAGCAGCAGTGCCCTGACTCGGCCATGCACCCATGCCACCAGCGAGGGCGATCTCTGGTGAGTGGCAAGAAAGCAGCTGGCAGTTCCCCACACTGTGCATGTGGCAAAGGACTGGGCCTTATTGTCTGTACTTTTCCCTCTCAGAGTGAGGCAGCACGAATTCCTCCTGGGCTCCTGCTCTGCTAGCAGAGTGGTGCCGGGAGATGGGATGGGACGGGCAGGTGTCAGGGAGGGCTGGTCACCCAGGTGCGGTTTCACACCCGGGATCACAGTCCTGGGGTAAACATCTGATTTTTAGGATGAATTTCCAACCCTTCCCACCTCAGGAGCCTCTTTTTTCCCTGCAGGGGAGTCTCTCAAAGGAGTGATTCTGGTTCTAAGAGGTCTTTTGAGCTTTGGGATCTGGTATCCGGTCTTCCTGAGAAAACAAACTGAGTTCAGCTCAAAGAAAATTCTATCGTTTGATGAGCCTTTAATTTTTTGCAATGCCAGATGCTGCCGAGAAAAGCTAATTTTATCCCCAAGGAAAGAACCAGGTAGGGTTGACCACTCCCTCCTTTCCCACACTTGGAGCTGGTACTTGGTTCTACAGTCTCCACTCCAGGCTGTAATAAAGTTATTTGTTTTCCTCTCTCTCTCCACTCTAGGGCCACAAGCTCTGTGTCTTGTCTTTAAAATGCCTGTACCGGGGGGTGGAGGCGGGGCACAAAGGAGTCAGACTGCACATTCTGTTGGAGCGGTGAGGGGTTCAAGGTTTCAGGTGGGGTGGGACACTGGCCCCAAGCAGCTCTATCTTGCCTGCATCCCACGTGGCCACAAAATCCTATATACAGCACAGGTTGAATGAGAGAGGCACAGCATCCCCAGGTTCTGGCCCTCATCTCATCTCAGAAACAAAAAATCAATACCCCCCTGGAATCCCCTTCCTCCCTTCTTATCCCCGCATCAATCCAGGTCGATTAATCCTCCAGAATTACAGGCTGGAAAACTCAGCTCTAGCAGTCAGCAACAGGTCTCCACAGGGGCTGTGGATTTCAAACTGGAAGCCCAACCTTCTGAGCCTGCTTAAGCCCCATTCCACCTGCCAGTCGGAGCCACGGCAGACAGGGCTGCAGGCGGGATGCCAAGAACACCCATGACGACAGGTCCTACAGGGCCCTGGTGTGATGAAGTACAGCGGCGGGCCCTCTGGACCCATTAAACTCAATTACACCTTTCTCTCCAATTGCCTAACCATTACAAAGATGGAGATCTGATTAACCATTGGTCAGATCTGATCTGACCATTGGTTTCGAGCTCTTCCCATAATTTGGATCAACAACATTAAATGCTAATAAAAAACATCTTATCTCTAATAAAACAAACTCTGACAGAAAGATGGATGCGGAAAACCAGCCACGGGGCGGACGCGATCCCGCACCTGGCCGCATTCACAGCAGTGCCTCTTCGGCAGACAGAGATGACACTGAGGACCCGCGTTTAATAAACCAGACCGTGCTGGCATCCTCAGAATAGTCAGTTTGCAACAGGACCTGCGTCTCTTCTCACTTGCAGGCTGGGAGGCGTTTTAGGAGAAAGCAGCTTCAGAGAGCTGTCTAGCGCTGAATTCTCTATGGTCCCCAGTGCCTTCAGCGTGTCATCGTGCCAGGTCCCTGTCCCCTTCATGTTTTCACGGTGCTCCTTGGGCCATCACCCTCTGCAGTCTCCTTGCCATCTTCTAGGGTGGAAGCCTGGGCTGCTGGCTGGCTGGACTCAGAGGAGTCCTGGCAAGATTTGGGGAACAGCCCCTTGGAGGCCAGGCCCAGAGGGGACGGCCCCCTCCCATCCCTCAGACCTTCCACAGGACTCTCTCTCCCCACCCCTTCCGGTTCTGCAGCTGCCTGCTCCTCTGTCAGTTGCATTATTTCCCTTCCAAGCCTGTTTATTCCTTCTTCCTCAGAAGGTAACTGGGGTAATGAAGGATGAAAGTGCTTGCGTTGGTTCCTGTGGCTCTGATTTGCTGGGGAGATGACAGCAGGCCTCCCAGCATCCTCCAGCGCTGTCAACACCTCGGTGGCGGCACAACTTTCATCTTGTTCTTGCGTCTGAACCTCCCCTGGAACAGACAGAGGACAGCATCAAACCTTTGGCTGGAAGTCAGCCCTCCCTTTCCCTTTCCCTCTCCTCCGCACCTCCGCCCACAGCCATGGGGCCTCTGAGATAGAAAATGCTTCAGCCGTCCTCTCCCTCCAGCCCAAGGGGAACACTGGACTCAAGTTCAAAAAGAAAGCAGCAGGTGCTTTGGTGGTTAATGTGTCATTGAGGGAGGGAAAGGAAGCACCTGGGTCATTTCATAAGCCATCCTGTCCAGACCCCTCTTATCTCCTGCTTCCCTCTCTGGTGGTTGTGCCTTGAGCCCATTAAATATTTAAATTGAGGACAAAGGTTTTGTGTGTTCTGTAGTTCAGTGAAGGCCTGGGGCTCTTTAGAAATGAAAAGGGATTCTGCGGGCTTCAGGGTAGGAGGGACTCAGTGTCCCCCAGTCTCCCCATTCTCCATCAGCACCACACTCTTTGATGCACACGCTGAAGTGCCCTCATTCTAATAAAACTATATGCAAAAGCAGCTTCAGGCTCCCTCTGTCCCCTGCTAAACCGTTCCCTAAGCCCCTGCTCTAACAATAGAAATTCTCAAGCTGTAACTGATTGGAGACTGCAGAGAACTTGAGGCCCTGAGAGCAGGTGTCTAGCCCTCAGTTTCCTACACTTGCTTTGTGATGGGGGCGGACCTGTCTGGCCTCCTTTTCCCAGAGAGAGAATAAGGGGCAGGACTGTCTGAGGTCCCTTCCAGACCCAACAAGCAACAGTGGCCCTGCATGATTGGGAAGCACCTGGGGAGTGAGCTGTGAGCACCTGGATATGTGAATTCAACACCAGACTCCGAGGTTCCCAGAAGTCAAGGTTTTCTTAGCCCTGGGGACACACAGTGATGAAATATAAGAGGCTTACTGGGTTGATTTCAGCCTGGGTGGATGCCTCTCAGGCTGAGGGGCCTGGGGAACATTCCCTGGTTCCCCCAGTGGAACCAGAGTAGAACCTCACTGCCATCGGGCTTGTATGAGATACACATGCAGATGTGCTTTGGGGCTGAAAGCTGGAACTTCGGAGAACTGAGGGCAAACTGTAGGAGGGTTGGAAGGGAAGTTGACCTGCTCTGACCGTGCACTTTTCTGCTTAAAAGCTTCCACTGGAGGCTTGTGGTTTTTAGGAGAAAGTTCAATTCCTTTCACTTTGGTCCTTCATGAGGTCCTACCTTGCCTCTCCTGCTTGACCCTGCAGCCCTATTTCCCACAGTTCTCTCGCCTATAGGTGTCCTTGTGTCCATTCTATGCTGCCTGTCCGTCTGCCTGCACCATCTGGTCTCTCTCCTTTGCAAAGTGAATTATACCAGCTTACTAGGTGCTGTTCTGTGCCAGGCTTGGCACTCAGCATTTCACACATTTACCTTTTTCTAGAATGTATGTAAGCATATCGCCTGACTTGTTCACAGTGCTTGGAACATTCTAAGCATTCAAGAATATTAAAAAATAGTAATTCCTCACTTTTTTTTTTCCTGATGGAAGTGTAGCATACGTAGATTCGTACACATACATAGAAGTATACAAATCCTAAGTCTACCGCTCAGTTAATCTTCACAGAGTGAACGTGCCATGTAACCAGCAGCTGAGACGAGAAACAAAGTATCACTGACGCCCTACAAACACGTCCCAGTCTGGGCCCCCCTGGACCCCCTTCCTAGTCACTTCTGTTCTGCAAAGGGTGGCCACTACCCTGCTTCAGGTGCCAAGGATGAGTTTTGTCTGGTCTTTACACTTCCGATACTGAAATCAGACTATATATTCTGGTTTGTGTCTGTACTGGCAGGAGACAGGTAAATGTTGACTGTTTATAAGAATTATATGAATTTTTGAGGATTATTCATATCATTCAGAAAGATTATGCATTTAAAAGTACATAAATCTAAGTAGATATAACCTAAAAATGATATAATGTAAAACATTTGATTTAAAATGCAGCTTAGAATTTCTGCAACATACACTAATACTACTATATGTGTGATCCACTTTAATTTTAATATAATGCATAAAAGTGTTTGTTAAGAGTAGGACCTGTTGAAATAGAGCCTAAAGCAACAATATAAAAAATCAATGGCAACAAGAGCTGGTTCTTTGAAAAAATAAACAAGATTGATAAATCTTTAACCAGGCTCATCAAGAAAGAAAGAGAGAGGACCCAAAGAACTAAAATCAGAAATGAAAGAAAGTGACAACAGACACCACAGAAATACAAAAGGTTATAAGAAAATAGTATATTAACAATTAAATACCAACAAATTAGACAATCTGGAAGAAATGGATAAATTACAAAAAACATACAATCTTCTAAGACTGAACCAAGAAGAAACAGAAAATAGGAAAAGATCAATCACAATAAATGAAATCAAAGCAGTAATCCAAAAAACAACCAAAGAAAAAAGTCCTGGACAGATGACTTCACAAATAAATTTTACCGAACATTCAAAGAAAAATTAACACTTATCCTCAAACTATTCAGAAAAATTCAAGAGGAGGGAAGACTCCCAAGCTCATTTACAAGCCCAGCATTATCCTTATTCCCAAACCAGATAAAGGCTCTATGAAGAAAAAAATATTATACACCAATATCCCTGGTGAACATAGATGCAAAAATCCTCAACAAATTATTAGCAAACAGAATTCAGCAATATATTAAAAGGACTATACACCATAATCAAGTGGGATTTAGTCCTGCAATGCAAGGTTGGTTCAATACCTGTAAATCAATTAACGTGATATACCACACAGGCAAAATGAAAGATGAAAATCATATAATTATGTCAACAGATACAGAAATAAAAAGCATTTGACAAAACCTAGCATCCATTTATGATAAAAAGTCTCAGCAAAGTAGCAATAGAGGGAACATACTTCAACATAAGAAAGGCCATATTTGCAGCTAACATCATACTCAACAGGGAAAAACTAAAAACATTTTTCTTAAGATCAGGAAAGTGGACAGAAATGTCCACTTTCATCATATTCAACAAATTATTGGAAATCCTAGCCATAGCAAACAGATAAGAAGAAATAAGAGGCACCCAAATTATAAAGCAGGGGTGTCCAACCTGTGGCCCATGAGCCACATGCAGCCCAGGATGGCCGTGAATGCAGCCCAACACAAAATCATAAATTTACCTAAAACAGTATGAGATTTATTTTGTGATTACACGTCACGATGTATTTAATGTGTGGCCCAAGAAAACTCTTCTTCTTCCAGTGTGGCCCAGAGATGCCAAAAGGTTGGACACCCCTGTATGTAAAGGAAGAAGTAAAACTGTCTCTATCTGCAAATAACATGATACTGTATATAGAGAATCCTAAAGGTTTCACCAAAAAACTACTAGAACTGATAAATGAATTCATAAAGTAGCAGGATACAAAATAAATATTCAGAAATTAGTTGCATTTTTATTCTCCAATAATAAACTGTCAGAAATGGAAACGAAAAAGCAATCCCATTTACAACTGCATAAAAATAAACTACCTAGGAATAAATTTAACCAAAAAGGTAAAAGACCTGTACTTGGGAAATTATAAGACTTTGAAGAAAGAAAATGCAGAAGGTTTCCATTCTTGAGCACAGTAAATGGCAGCATATACTGTGCTCAAGAATAGAAAGAATTAACATCTTTAAAATGTCCATACCACCCAAAGCGATCTATAGATTCAGTGCAATCCCTATCAAAATACCAATGGCATTGTTTATAGAACTACAACAAGTAATCCAAAAATACATATAGAATCACAAAAGATTCTGAATAGCCACTCTGAATCTTGAGAGAGAAGAACAAAGTTGAAGATGCCATACTACCTGAAATCAAAATACACTGCAAGGCTATGGTAATCAAAACACAGGGTATGGGGATAAAACAGACACACAGGTCAATGGAACAGATTAGAGAGCCCAGAAATAAACCCATGCCTATACAGTCACATAATATATGACAAAGGAGGCAAAACATACAATGAGGTGAAGACAGTCTATTCAATAAATGTTGTTAGAAAAATTGGACAGATACATGCAAACAAAAAAAAAATGAAACCAGACTACCTTCTTACACCACACACAAGAATAAACTCAACATGAATTAAAGACTTGAAACCATAAAACTCCTAAAAGAAAACACAGGCAGTAAACTCAATGACATTTCTCTTAGCAATATTTTTATATCTCCTCAGGGAAGGAAAGTAAAAGAGAAAAATAAACAAATGGGAATACAGCAAACTAAAAACTTTTGGCACAGCAAAGGAAACCATAAACAAAATAAAAAGACAACCTACTGAATGGAAGAAGATATTTGCCCATAATACTTCTGATAAGGAGTTAATATCCAAAATTTATAAAGAACTCATACAACTCAACACCAAAAAAACAAACACTCCAATTAAAAAATAGGCAAAAGTCCTAAACAGACACTTTTCCAAAGAGGACATACAGATGGCCAATAGACATGTGAAAAGATGCTCAGTGTCAGTAATCATCCACAATGAGATATCACCTCACACCTGTCGGAACGGCTATCATCAATAAATCAACAAACAAGTATTGGTGAAGTGTTGCAAAAAAGGAATCCGTATGCACTGTTGGTAGGAATGCAGACTGGTGCAGCCACTATGGAAAGCAGTATGAAGGTTCCTCAAAAAATTTAAAATGGAACTTCCTTATGACCCAGCAATTCCACTTCTGGGTATGTATCTAATTCCACTTCTAAAGAAACCCAAAACACTAATTCAAAAAGGTATATGCATTTCTATGTTCACTACAGCATTATTTTTAACAGCAAGACATGGAAGTAACCCAAATGCCCATTAATGGACAACTGGATAAAAAAAATGATACATATATACAATGGAATATTACTTAGCCATTAAAAGGAATGAAATCTTACTATTTGTAAGAGCATGAAGGATGGACCTAGGGGGTATTATGCTAAATGAAATAAGTCAGACTGAGAAAGACAAATACCACATGTTTTCTTTATATGCAGAATCTAAAGAACAAAATAAACAAACAAAACAGAGACAGACTCACAGAGAGAGAACAGACCGATGGTTGCCAGAGGGGCGGGCCGTTTGGGGGACTGGGTCGGAAAGGTGAAGGGATTAGAAGTACAGATTGGTAGTTACAAAATAATCATGGGGATTAGTAAAGTATTATTAAAGTACAGCATGGGGAATGTAGTCAATTATATTGTAATCACTGGGTATGGGGCCAGGTAGGTACTGGGAATATGGAGGGATCACTTCATGAATTATACAAATGCATAACCACTACGCAGTACACCTGAAACTAATATAAAATAATACTAAGTGTCCACTGTAATTGAAAAATAAAATTAAAAAAAGAATAGGACATGTTTTGAGCATTTATTTAATTTAAAAGCTGGATGTGTTTTTGAGCCTTTAGTTACTTAAAATAGTACTTAAAGTTTTAAGAAACTTACAATGGCTGAACACTGCTAAAGAAAACTCTGCGAAACTTCAGAGGAAATGTAATATTAGAGAGAAAAGACCGGCCATAAGACGGAACTGAAGCTACCAGAATGAAGAAGGGTGAGGGCACAGCAAAGGGAAAGAAGATGGTCGTAGACAGAGCTGCTGGCCGTGCAGAGTCCACAGGCTGGAATCACTGGGGAAGCCGGCTGTGGGTCTCCGCTGAGCCAGGCAGGCCATGACCACTGTCCCCACACCTCTCCGGTCCTCCACGCACACATTTGCTTTCACCTTCAAAAGAAGCCCTTCTCTTTCTCTTTAACCTCTTTGATATCCATAGAAAAAGTCCCAGGGACAGAAGTTCAAACAAACCTGCACTGCACTTTCTAAAGTGTGTGCTTAGTCACGGGTAACTCTCCAGAGAACTCATTGACCTCAGCAAGTATTGTACCTGAAACGAGACCATTACTCACGCTTATGATGAAATTCATAGTGTATGAATGAGTGAACAAAGCAAGCCTCGACTGAAAAAATTAACTATTCAGATCTGCTCAGCCAGGACAATTATGTTAGCTCCTAATCGGTTCCTTCGCTTCTGGTCTCCTGCTCTAATCCAATCTGTTGGGAGAAGGATCTTCCCTAAAGCTTTGCTTCTCAAAGTGGGGTCCATGGACCAGCAGCGGCTGCATCACCTGGGAGCCTGATCAACGTGCAGGCTCTTGGGCCCTACCCCAGACCTACTGGTTTAGAATCTGCATTTTTAACAAGATCTGAGGCAGCCTGGGTGCACATTACAGTTTGAGAAGCACTGTGAGTTTAAAACACAAATCTGGCCATGCTCTTCCCCAACTATAAGACCTTCAGAGTCTGCCACTGCCACAGGGACAAAGCGCAAGCCCTGAGCCTGACATTTAAGAACTTCAATGACCCAACAATATCCATGACCTTTCTCCTTGACACCCCAGCTCTTCTCCTTATACCCCTAGACTCCAGCCATACTGAACCTCAACGGCATCCCAGCCCTGCCCTCTGTGGCCATCATTCCTTTATGTATCCAGATGGCCAACTTCAAGGGTCAGCTCCACCTCCACCTCCTCCATGAAGCCTACCTGATTAAATCTGGCTAGAAGTAATCTCCCCAGTGTCCTAATCCCCACAAGGCTGTGTCCGGACCTCCAAGGGAACATAGTATTTCTTTTTATCCTTAAATGATTACCTGTATATAGTTAGCTTATAAAAACCAGCTGAAGTATAAAATCTTAGCAGGTTAACTTAACTTTTCCAATTTTCTATAAGAGGGGCTCAATCAATAGCTTATTAAATGTTAAAATCTATGGATATATGCATTAATTCATGAATAAGTGGATATATTAGTATATTTAGACACCATGTATTAATAAATAAAACAATCTTGAAGCAGTCACATAATTTTCTTGTAACAAGTGAAAATTTTATAGTAGTTGCACGGGGAGCATGGGCAACGCTGAGTCAAAATGATGAAGTTTCCAGAATGGAGCGAGAAGCTTTATCGGGAGGAGTAAATGATGGTCTTTTCTGCAGACCATCATTTTTTCACCAGCGTGAGATAAATAAACTCCTTCTGGAAATTACTCTTATGATGTTATTTCTTCCAGGACACTTAACAGTATATTTGGGTGGCCCTGAACAATTAATTAACCCTACCAGTAACAACCTAATCTCTAAAGCATTTGGGGTGATTTTACTGGGGGTCAGGTCAATCTTCTCTACCTTCATTTACATCTAAGTGAGGGTGGTCTGTTTAGACAGGGGACTTCTCTTCATTAGCCCTTTGCCTTGTGCCACTTCTTTCTTATTTTTTTAAAGATTTTATTTATTTTATTTTTAGAGAGTGGAAGGGAGAGAGAAAGAGAGGGGGAGAAACATCAATGTGTGGTTGCCTCTTGCATGCCTCCTACTGGGGACCTGGCCCGCAGCTCAGGCATGTGCCCTGACTGGGAATCGAACTGGCTACCCTTTGGTTCATAGTCCGGCGCTCAATCCACTGAGCCACACCAGCCAGCGCATGCTTTGTGCCATTTCTTTAGGTGGCAGTCTGCACATAATCAAAAAATATGAATCTTTCTGAAAATGGCAAGCCTCTGAGATTAGCAGGGAGAACTTTGAAACTTTGATTTCTGGGTATGGGGAGGGGAGCAAAACTGCAGGCATCACTAGAGGTCAAAGCACAGCTGCAAAGGGAAGGGACGAAGCTGATATTTTGCTTCTATCAGGGATTTCTTTCTGATAAAGCCCCGCTTTTCAGAGCCCCAGGGCCTTAAAGATATATATAGGCCCAGCTCCAGGACCAGCTTACGGGTCCATAGATTTACCAAATCACTCCTCCCTTTTGTCGATCCAACAGGTGTCTAAGAAATATACTGAAGTCATTACCAGGAGACCAAAAAAAGTTACTGAAAATGCCACGACTGTTGAACCAAAACTAGGGCCTCTGGTTCCCTGCAGTGGGAGCAAAATCTTCCTTTAATTCTGCGACTCTGGAACATTAACTCTTAAGCTGTGGAAATTTCATCTTCCCTTTGAGAACAGACACACAGCATTGCCATTTTCATAAAAGAAAGATTTCTGAGCTTGCCCAGAGTAGAAAAATATTATTATAAATAACAGTAATTATTCTGCGCTGTTTTAGCAAACAGAATTAGTATCATTAATAGTTATTAATAACAATACACATATTAATAACGATGAGGCAATCAACTGATACAAATGCATTATGACACAAATAGTGTAGAGAGAAAAAATATTTTCTCCCAGACAATGAAGAAACAGTAGCTCTTTGAAGGATAGATTGCTAGTTACCTAAAAATGTGCCCCCTCCCCTCCCACTCGCCCAGAGGGGACATCCGTCTTCTTTAGTTAACTGATCCCTGGTGGGCTTTGTCCCTCCAAGTGTGAGCTGCTTCCAGGTGGAATTAATGAGAGAGTTGGGAGGCAGGCCATCCCCAACACTGATCGCTGTTACATAAATGCTTCCTGGTTCCCGCCCGTGCTGCCAAAGGCCGGGGTTGGAACAATGAGAGCTAATGATGGAATCCTGGAAGCTATCATTTTGAATCAGGCCATCACTTATGCCACTCTTGTGAAAATCAAGCCAGGCTCATGCTCCATTTCAGTGTAGCAGGCCCAGACCCACCTGGGGGCCCAGCAAGCCCAGAGAAGAGTGGGGGCTTTGCTCGGCATGCAGACACTGGATGCTGGCCCAGGATGACCACCAGCCAAGACAAGTTCCAGACTGCACAGCGGGCCCTGCGGTGTTGCATTGCAAACAGCCACATACTGCTGGCTGGGAGGACCCAGCCTTGCCTTCTGGGCAGTGTGTGACCCATCCAAGTCGCGGGGTCGCTCCAGGAAGTCTCCCTGCATGTGCTGGGGGAACCTTTCTGTTGAAATCCCACACCTGTCCTAGCTTCTATTCTTACCATTCCAGCACTAGGATGAGTGATCAGCACAGGCTTCAAAACACAGCTGTGCAGATGTGTGAGTGAGCTTGTCGAGCCTAGCTCAGATTAGCAGACCCTCCCATCTGACCAAAAGGCTTGTGATAAACAATACATCATTGTTGCTCTAAGTTCTAACTTTTGGGGTGGTTTGTTATACAAAAATAGCTGACTGATTGAGCTGGTTGGCACAGTTTTGTGTTTTGGTCAAACATAGTTTTCATGTCTGAGAACTGTAAGGTTAGAAAGGCAGGCTGGGCTAGGCTGCAGAGCCGTGAGTGCAAGTGGAAGACAGGGGGAGCCGCTGGACAGTTTGGAGCGGGGTACAAACAGGATGGAAGGCAGTGCTCCAGGGGCTTCATGTTAAAGCAGCCAGATGAAGATGGGAATGAAGTCAGGAGAGGACGGAAGCCCTGCCAAGGAGGTGGAGTGGGCCTGTACCAAGTCAGAGGTGGTAGGAGTGGAGGTACAGGAGCTCTGACGAAAGGGCTGGGCTGAAGACCAGAAGTGGGTGGGGAAGGAAAGTTGACAGAGCTCTGTGATGACTCTCAGGTGGCGAGCCTGGGTAGCTGGGAGGGTGACGACTAGGGGATGAGGCAGGGAGAGTTGCTGGTATCATTCTTGGGAAGTCCAGAGGGTACATGGGTGGGAAAGTTTGAACTTGGGGAAATGTGGGACTGCAACTCTGCAGATGGACCCAGTGGGGGAAAAATATTTTGAGAATATTTTCATGGAGGTGATGGTTGGAGGCATGACTCTGCAGCAAGAGAAGATGGAGAGAAAATGTAGATGTACAAGGAAAGTACCTTGATACCTACATGCAGGCTGTATTAGTCATGTACTACTGTGTAACAAATGACCTCAAAACTTAGCAGCGTAAGACTCAGGAGCCTTGGTGCAGTTTATCCAGGTGGTTCTGGTTAATGGTCTCTCCTGAGCTGACGGCTTGACTGGGGCTGGAGAATCTGCCTCCAAGATGGCTCCCTCACACGGCCGATGGCTGGAAGCCTCAGCTCCACACCACACAAGTGCATGTGGGGCTGCGTGAGCATCCTCATGAGATGGCAGCCACTTTCCTCCAGAGTAAATGACCCAAGACAGAGAGAGCAAAGCATACGCCACATGTCTTTTATGACCTAGCCTTGGGAGACACATACTGTCACTTCTGCTGTGTTATGCAGTTACACAGATCAGCCCTGACACAATGCACAATGCAGGAGAGGACTACACAAGGGCCTGAATACCAGGACGATGGGGTCACGTGGAGCCTTTTGGAAGCTGGCAACCACCCCGGGGATGGAGAAAGAAGATGAGCCAAACTTAGAAAGACGTGAAGGACAGTTTAGCTGGAGAGGCAAAACTGCCACCTGGGAAGAGATTGGCTCTCACACCTGCTGGCTCATCTGCTCCCTGAATGGTCCCCTTCAGAAGAGCCTGCATGCAGAAAGTGTGCCTGGTAGAGCAGAAGATTTTTTCCCCATGCAACTGATTCCCAGGCCACTTACCATGTGCCATGCAATGTGCCAGGGTTTTTCTGAGGTTGGTACCATCGCTTATAGGTAAGGAAACCGAGGCTGATGTTACCAGCCCAAGTCCTCACAGCCAGTGTGACATGGGACTGGAATACAAACCCAAGTTGTCCAACAAACAGCCCTCACTCTTAGCCTCTGCACTACACGCAGAGGGCGCAGGGGCCTGCGTTCTTCTGCTGGAAGCTCCGAACAAGATGAGCCCATGTAAGCACCAAGAAAGAAGTAACTGAGGAACACAAGGAATGACCCGACAGTGTCCCTGAAGCTGTGAGAAGGGCAAGGACTGATGTCCACTGAGCCCTCCTCTGTCCCAGGCACATGCCAAACAAAGACAAAGACATCAAGGTGTGCCTACCGTCCTTGGGCTTTGCTTTGTGCTCCGTGGGCTGCTCATCCAACTTCAGCAATGGGGATCTGGACCGCTGCACAGTGGGGAGAGTGGGGTCGCTGAACAGTATGGTGTCCTTGCCCCCTGTTGTGGAAAAGGGGAAAATGGACATGTTAGGCCCTCAATGGGGTCGCTGCTCAAGTACCTTCATCCCCATGCAATGGACTGGCTGGTGACAGGCACCTTCTTCATTCACAGGTAACACCGTGGAAGGGCAATGGCCAGCAGGCCCTTTCTGTAACGTGAGGACAGGTAGCGGCTGCCTAGGAGCCCTGAGAGTCTGCTTAGGATACGGCTGCCCACAAACGCCACCAGTAAGGGGCGGCCTGTACGTCAGCCAAACGCTGGGTGGCATTGATCAAGGAGACACAGTAATACCACTAACACCAGCAGGGTGCTTGGGGGCGCAGGCTTTGGAGCCACACTACAGTGTGTGTGTTCTGCACTCCATCCCCTCCCAGCTGGGCGACTTTAGGCAAGTCACTGAGCCTCTCTGAGCCACAGAGCCCTCGCCTGTTAAGTGAGGACGAACAGCAGCACCCACCTCACTGGGTGGTTTTGCTGTTAGGCATTTAGTCAGCACTTAATAAATGGCACCCATTAAAATCCCTACTTTACAAGGCACCTTCCACAGCACTGTCATATACACTAAATCTGATTTAATTTGATTTGGTCATTAAGATTGAATAATAACTCTGTGGTAAGTCAGGTAGTATCAGGTCCCTCACATGATCGCAGCTAAACTTTCACTCAGAACAGAGAGTCCCAGAGCAGCCAAAACCTTTGATCTGTCTGCATGAACTCCCTAAGTGGGTAGAGAGTGCATGAGGCAAAGAGAAGGGGAAAAGGAAAAGCATTACGACTCTACTTTGAAGGCCATGGCAAGTCATGGGGGTGAGGGGCGGGGAAGCGCAGCTTTGAAACAGGAGCTCTGCGAGCACTGACTCAAAACTCACAGACAAAAAGGGCTGCTGCCGCCAAGATAAAAGAGCCCAGCAGGCAGGACTGGATCCCAGACTTTGCTCCACGAGGCCTTGGCAAGCTCTCGGTGGGAACCACTGTGCCAAACCCCAACCCCCGGGGCCATGTCCCAGCCTGTCCTCCATCCTCAGCTGTCCAGCTTTGCGCAAGACCCTTTCTGAAGCCAAGTCATTAAATGGGGCTCATGTCGGAGGCTCTAAAGTTCTGTGATCTTAGTTTCAGGCTCGACAGAGCACAGAGCAGTGCGTGTGTGAAGACTTCCACTCCTTTGGTGAACCTGGACTCCACGTCTGAGTCCTCAGTGTGTTTACAGCACCACCTTCCCATTCGGCCACATCTTATTAACTGGATTCCCGAGACTGCAGTAGAGAGTTTGCACGTGGTAGGTGCTCAGTAAGCATCTGATAAACGTGTGAATAAATGGCAGGTGCATCCTCAGGAATCCTGATGTCTTGCGGGCCGCTGCCTCAGGCAGATGGCATGTGTTATTAGCAGCCATGGCACTCTGGTTTCTCTGCTCTCTGAGGGTCTTCCCAGAAGAACAGAAATCTGATAGGAGCTGACCCTGAAGTTCCCCAATAACACAGCCACTCCTCATGTGTGGCAGACATCCAGAAATCTTCCGGGCCACAGGCTGGGGAGGCTTCTCAAAGAGAATCATTGGGACGTTGTTGACAGACTCTCAGAAGGAAGTCAACACAATCGGGTCTCCTCCTGAGCTGCAAAGGGACCATCTGGAAACACCTTGAGGGCTGAATGGCTGCTCTGAACCCACAGCAGAGGCCTCAGGAGGGACTTCTTTTTGTTTCTCACCACAGGCAACAGTTACTGTCCTCCAGTCGGAAAAGAAAAGCATCTCTTGACCCATCTTTTTTCTAGCAGGTAGGCTGGCAGCTCTCTGGCCTTAAGGGGACTCAGCAAGAGACACACCCTGCCCCTCTCTGAACAGCCAGCCTTCCAAGTCCCCTGGGCCCTGGTGGCCAAATAATCAGAATTATGGGCAGAACTGGAAGCTGGCTGAGATCCTGAGCCCTTCCTGCCGCAAGGAATTGCCCAGGGTGGACAGACTGTGGCCCTCTCAAAGCACATCCAGCCCATAAAGGCCACCCCCCCCACAGCACCGGAGCCAGCACCACCAAACCTCTCCAAGACCCCAAGAAGCAGGCACACAGGGGAGGGAACAGAAGCCACCACTCCTTCATGGCCAACCAAGGCAAGGACTGGGGAGAACATACGCACCTCCCTCAATGCCTGCCTGGGGAGGTCGTTTCCTCATCTTACGGCAAAATGCCAAGATTCGGTCATCCTTGCAAAATATTTGAAGGGTTCAAAGGTCTTTCTTGGAAGGATCCCAGCTGTATTGTTTCTAACTCAGTCTGGATTCCACCTATATTGACTGAACTGAGCTCTAATCTGATGGGCTGCTCTTCCATAGTTTCGCTTTGTCGGACTGGAGGATGAGGAGTGGGGCAAAGGTCACCCACAAACTAGGGTCAAACCTCAACTAACATCGAAGGTCCCCCTGACCCTCCATCCATTCAACTGGTGCTGGGCTTCTGGAAACCCTGCTGACTCCTTCTGACACAACACCCCTCATCTCCTGCTCTGAAATGAACCAAGAAATTTCAAAATGTGCATTTTCCTCCTCAGGCTGATGCTTCAGGCGCAGAAGAGAGAATGAAAATGAAGAGCCTGAAGAGCCAGGCTCGGCTCTTGCCCTACTTGTTCTGGTGTTTAGGGTTTCTCTTCAGAGCATGAGCACGTCCAGGACACCTCCTTCTGGAGCTCCCCAAGCCCCGTCCTCCAAGCAGAGGCCAGCGAAGGGCTGGGAGAAGGAGGCTGATGGTGGGGGCGGGGCGGCAGGGGGTCACTCCTTCCCGAGGGGTGCGGTCCCTCAGGCCAGCCCACCATCTGGCTTCCTCTCAATAGCCCCACACCTTTTCTACCTCTCAGGGGCTGGTTAAACTGTGCGGAATATCCTTTGCTGTCCAGATGATTTCTCCACTGGCTGTGACATTTGTCAAGCTTGTCTACTCCCCAGCAAGATCACAAGTTTGCCCCAACTCAATCAAACAGCATCAAGAGCTAGATGCTGTTGGCTGAGAGAGTGAGGAGGGAGGGAGAAGAGAGTCAAAGAAAAGTATAGCACGTTCAACGCCCAGCAGTACTTCTGCCGCATCATGACGGGGGGTTGGCTCCTTCACCACTGTCCTCTGGTGTCTCAGAAGAGATTGTTCTGGCTGCTGACTTCCTCTCCTCCAATCAACTTGCTTTGTGAACCATTCCCCAGCAGATCTGATCTACCTATCGCCTCTTCTCCAAGCTGTGGCTCCCTGGGACAGGTGACCACTGAAAGGAAGATCTGAACACCTGGGTTCTCATACCAGCCACTGTGGCCTCAGGTGTCACCTAACTTCCTGGGCCTCCTAAGATAACTTCCTTACCTAAAATGAGGGAGTCAGACTAGATGGGGAAAGAGGAAAATGTTTTCTCTCACAGGGTCACTCTGAGCAGGAGGGGGCTTCCTGGAAAGCCACCAGTGGAAGACCGCTCTGGGGGCCACACGTGAGGCCATCAGAGAAGAGCCATGTGACTGACACGCAATGTCTGCCACTGTCATGGGGATGCGCCTTATACAGCACGTACTCGTCGGCCTTAAACGTTTTGCTCTCAAGTGTCCTTCCAGGTCCAGCCCTCACCGACACCTCCCACATGGACGCCGTAATGACTCAGCCCTTAATTTGTACCCTCTTCTGCTTTCCACTCACTACCTGGTGCGTGTTCATCTTGCTCCCGTAATGGGAAAGTGGGTTCTTGGAGCAGGTGAGGCACATGTCTTAGAATACCTGGTACAGAACTAAATCCACAAAGTTGATGCTCAAAAAGGTATGAAACACATTGATGGACTGATGGATTGGAGGACACACTGATGCTTTCAAGATGCTGCTAAATAAGACAGAGCTAGCAATTCTCTGAAACCATGGGGACCTAGTTTCCTCTAGTTGGCTGAAAACACTGTAATTTGGCTCCTATTTGGGGAAAGAAAGAGGAAGGGGAGAAGGAAGCGGAAGGAGGAAAAAGTGGGAAAAGGAGAAGAGGAGGAGGAAAAGAACACACTGCCTCTTGCTCCACCATTCAGTCCCTTCAGCGGAGCCATAAAACAACGAGCAGACAGACGGGACTGGTGTGCGTTACACCGGAAGGGGCCTACCCCCTCACTCTCACCAGGCTTCGAGTATGCTCATGAGGCCATGCTTTGTTGTAACATCTTTCGTCCCTGTACCACGGCAGTGCTGTCCCACCGGGCAATTGCCACGCTTTTTCCTGTCCTCCCACTTTGTATCTATATGGAGGCTGGAGATTAGAACAGACATGGCCATGGCATAAAATCTACTCAGCTGGGTCCCTCAAAGCTAATTTTACCATTTAATATTTGCTTTGTACTAATTGAATTCTCGATTTCAATTAACTGTTCTAATCAGGGAAATGCAACGATACATAGAGAATGCATTTCTGTTTATTTACATGCAGGGATGATATTAATGCACTACTGACATTAGCCACAAACACAGATATTTCAAATAGAACATACTCCCAAATCCTACTGAAACATTGTAGCTCAGGCCTTCAGGCAGCAAAAGGAAGGAAAGATACAATTATTATTGCATAATAGCCATTCCAAACTAGACCCAACATCACCAAAGACAGAAAATTCTCAGCATTCATTGTTATTCAACTTCCAGCTTTTTACATAAGTTGTAGAAATAAAACATTGTGAAATTTCACTAAGTCATTTGGAGAAGAGAAAAAAATCAAAACTTCAGTACATGCACAGAAATAGCAATCTGACTGCATAAATAAACGATAAATTTGCCTGACTGTGTTGAAATTCAATGCAATAAAAGAAAGGCCTTCAAAGCAGGTAAGGTTTTAACTGCATCAAAAGGTTCTTGTGCAAAATGGATCATTCAAATCCCCAGGATGGCACTCGCCACTAATTAGTTCTGTTAGGTCTTTTGACCTCAACTTCAGAATCACGGCTAAAAATTCCAATTTATGAAACACACTTCCAGGCAACCTAAGGCAGCTATTCAGATTTACAATAAGAGATGTGTTGTTGTGCGTGTCCCTGCTGCAATTTTCACTCCCTGTATGTTACAGGGAAGAAACAGATACGAATCAAGGGTAGAGGAGACCAGTTCCAGCAGAAAGGGTAAGTAACTAAAATGTATGTACAATGTTGCTTCTAGGGGGAGACAAGACGGTGGGAAATGATAAGCACACCTTTCTGCAGCTGTGAAGAAAGAGGGGGCATGACTGACCTGCATCTCATGAAGGGGGTATTTTTGTTTTCAAGACAAACAGAATAAATATAGCTAATTAAAGTGAAACATCAGAGTTTTCTCTTGTACACAACTGTGAGAAAAAATCCGCACAGGAGATTTTGATTTTCAAGCCATATCACAAAGGGGCTGGGGGAAGAGAACTGAAGGAGGTTGTCAGGTGCCTTTGGTTGGGAGCACTTGTTTTTTCTTATTTTAAGTTTTAGGACTGATGATTAAATTGAACAAATCTTTGTATATTCTTACATTCATTTGTAGGGGTGATGATTAAGTTGAAAAAAATCTTTATAAGACACCTACGGGTAACAAAAATGAAACAATTTCCCATATTCCCAAAGTTTTTTTTAAAAAAACATACATATCTTCCAAAAACATACAGACACACACAGTGACAATTTCAGATTTTCAATTAGCAAAACTGCATAGTTACATAGACGAGAACCTGCATATTTATTTTAATTTTCTGATTTCCCTCCAGAATGAGAGTTTCTAAGTTTAAAACACTTACAGATTTCGCAGCAATGATCTTCAAATAAAAGGACATGGAAAAGGTAGATCTTCTTTGCAAACTATGAGAGTGCTTCCTTTTTTTAAAAAAAAAAGGAAAACAAACTTTATGAAGTTCCGCTTACCTGGAAGACTCCACAAACCAGAAACTTCCAGAGTTCTTAATTTTTTCTCCAGTTCAGCCACCCGATTCCCCAGGATCCTGGAAAAGGGGTGAATTGCAGCAGACAGATTAATGAGCATCAGCTCCCAAGGCTGTGAGCCGGCTACTTGGGAAACACCCTAGTGCACTAAGAGAAAATGTTTTCAGACTTAAGATATTTGCTAAAAATGGAACACACACACACACACACACAGAGTCTATTGAAATATAAATAAAAATGAAGTGAATAATTTTTTTAAATACTAAAATGTTGCCATTGAAGTGACTCTTCTCCCAAAGGCGGTTCCTCAGAGAAGCTAAACAATTACTCCGCCATTGCCCAGGCGTCTTACAGGGTTTCTATTTCAGAATTACTCATTGCTAAAAATTACTGAATTTTGAATACCCTTAGTGGCAGCACACCTTGATTCTTTGAAGGTAGATCTGAGTTTTGGAGACAAGTGTAATAAATAACATGGGTAAAGACACTTGGTAATGCTTCTTTGAGTCAATAAAATAATAGTAGCTGCCATCTTAGACCTCACCTATGTCAGACTGATATCCAATTCTTCCTTCGTATCTAGCATAATTACTGGTAGATGTTTAAAAATGCACTTGATTAAATATTTTTCTCTTCTCATGACTTGTAATTATTAATGAAGAGAATTTTAAAAAGCAGACATTTCTAAAGAACTCTCGGTAATTGCAGAATCACTAGAGTAATGGTATTGCTTTCCGAAGTGACCATCACGACCGGCTCACTGATATGTCAGTTCTGGAGTGTGTATTTCTAAAGACTATACTGTTTACCAGTGCATCAAACTTTGTACGAATGGAAAGACATACATGTGGGCACATATTTGCCCTCCTTGACACCAAACTAAATATATTGGGAAATGATTTCACCGTCATTTAAAACTTCAGTCACTTCCCATTGGCCTGGATATTAAAAAACAAACAAACAAACAAACAAAAAAACTAGTCTTTATATTATTTGGAGGATTTTCTTGGTGCTGCTGTGCTAAAATGATGCAGAAATATCCTTAATAGCAAAGTTTCGATTCCTTTCAACAGGAGAAATCAGAACACCAGAATTGTTCTTCTGGTTCTCTTTATATGCCAGAGAGGGCTGCACACACCCACACATATACACAGAGATGTGAATGCATGTATATCCGCACACACGTGTATGGCTTTGAATTCATCCTTATTTTTTCTGAATTGACGTATAGCATTTAATTAATATTCCCTGTGAGTTCACAGAAAACTCTTTGACATTACTCCATGTGGTTTTCCTCATCTAGGTACTTAGAGCGTTTCTTTGCCTCTTTTCCTTAAGTCTTAAATTCTGCATAGTGTCTATCAATTACTTTCAATTTCCACTCCAATTGTTGGGTCTGTTCTGCTTTCATGGCTCTGACCCTTCAATAAACACCATTCTTCGTAATCTCGCTTTCAATATTCTGCTCAGACCTTCTGATCCAAGCTCCCTTTTCACCAGCTGATGGGTTTGAGATGCAATCGCAGCAGTGTTCAAGTTGACGCCTGTTTCTTAACGAGATCAGATCCTCCGTAGGTGGCTGCCTCTCGGAAACAAAAGATAAGGCTTAACTCTTCTGTGGACGTTGAAGGATGCCGTCAGGGCGACGCTCAAAGGCGTGGCGAAGAGACATTTGGTTGCATTTTTTCTGATGTTCCCAGACCACAGCCGCGTCTCCCAGAAATGGAGGTAGGTGACTTTGCTGGTGTCCCCAACAAGCTACTTTCGGAGGCCCTGCCTAAGTTTGCCTGTGGTGACTGTTTTCTTTCTTCTTTGGCCTGACACAGGCATCTGATGCTGGGCCACAGGCAGTCAAATGGACCCAACAGAAGTTGGAGTAGTAGTAATAGTATCAATAACAATGGCAACTACACTACTGTTAACACTAACAGCAAAACTGACCTTTCTTGAGTCTTGTATATGAATCAGGGTCCATGCTGAACACCTACCAGGCTTGCGATATTTCATCAGACCTGACAAAAACCTTGCAGTGTGCATTGTATTTTTATCCGTCTTCCACACATGGGAACCCCAAGGAACAGAGAGGTTAAGCAACTTGCCCCAGGACCCACAGTTCATCTAAAAGCTCTGTCTTGTCCCAATGCCTAGGGCTCTCACCATCAGCCTGTCCTTCTCCTCCCATTGCCAGACAGAGGCATGGAAGTTAGTTAACCTGACCAAAACCCCATGCAGGACTCAGCTGGTGTTGAGTCTGGATTTGAACCTATCAATCCATGGTCACTGATGCCAATTCAAATGCCAACAGGAGCTCCCAATTTGGGGTGTGTTGAAGAACGGAATTTTAGTTAGTGAAAACAGCTCGATGGTAATACAGCATAGCGGTGAAAACAGCACTGCTCTGGAACAGCTCAATAGTGCTATAGCAGGGCTGTGAGACTGTGTGCTCAGTGATGTTCCGCTCTGCTCGGCACCACACTGCACTAGTCTGGAGCTCTGGGTTTCCTGACCCAGAACTCAGATTTCTGTGGAAAGTATGCTCCCCAAGCCAGAGGGGAGCTGATTTATACAGACAGAAGTCCCCACCCCTTATCCTTGATTGGTCCATCCTTATGCAAATGAGGATGCCAAGCCCTCAGTTTGATTGGTCCAAAGGCACTGTCCTGATTGGTCAGAATAGAGCATCTCTGATTGGATGGGGCAAGCCTTGATGGTGTATCCCATTGGTTGAAATAGGATTCCAGGAACTCCTTTACAAGGGCTGGCTCAGAAGGCAGAAACATGGCAGAAACACAGGCAGGCAGTTCAGTGCAGAGGAAGGCAGTTTAGCACAGAGGCAGGCTTATTAGAGCAGAGGCTTCTCAGTGAAGTGCAGTTTGTATGGGAGGCCCTATGCAGAAATGGCTGCAAAGCTCTTTTTCTTTTTTTTAAATTTGACTCTAGTTAGCCACCAGGAGCCCTTCTTAATCCTCAGGGTTCACAAACCTAAGCCTCAGTTTGCCTCCAAAGTACATACTGTTAACCAATACCCAGTAAGGGCAATGTAAAACGAGCTTTATCACATCTGGAGGAAATTCTCGTTAAAGACCATTTATATTGAAATATGGATGTAACCACAGCTGACTTGCCAAATATAACCCAAGATGCTTCAAATGACAAAGAGGGACCTCCTGATTGGCTTGACACTGAAAGAATGTGGCAGGTGGGCCACTGAACATGGTGTGATGCAGCCCAGTGACAGAAGAGGGCTATTTGAGTCTTAATAGCTGGCTGTATTTATAGATGGAGATGGTGGGAGTAGGAACAGGGTCCATTCAATTCAGTTTGACCAATTCTACAAACGGCTGCAGAGGATAATAAAGAGAAGCAGACCCCGTCCCTGTATTTGAGGGACTAAAAGCCTGGTGGGAGACAGACACACAGATGTACACATGTGTACAGTGCCAGTGGAAGGCTTTAGTAACAGTTGATATTTGTTGACCACTTGTTCTGTACCAGATATTACTATAAGCACTGCACAGTTATTATTTCCTTTAATCCCTTGCCACAACCAATGAGGCAGCTCTTATCATCCTAATTTTGTAGATGTGGGAACTGAGACCCAGGGAGGTCAACTAACACGCCCGGAGTGACACAGCTGCTAAGTGAAGGGGCCAGAATCAACACCTGGGCCTGGCAATACACAAGTCCTTCAGGAAAGCTGTGGAGCAGAAGCAGAGAGTAAATGAAAGAGGAATGCAGAGAGGCTGTTAGGGACCCAGATTTCATGGTCTAGTTGCCATATCGACAATGTTAAGATTTATATACTGGCAATGGGGAGATATTGCAGGGTGCTAAGCAGACAAGCAGCACAATGAAGTTTAGGAAAAGTATTCTGCATGCAGAGTTGAGAAGGGACTGGAAGAAATATGAGTAGAAGCAGAAAGACCAGTTAGATGAACATCGTCCAAGTCGGCGACAATGGTGGCCCCAAATAAGCCAGTGGGAATGTAGGGAAGCCAAAGGAATGGGGCCACAACCAGGAGGTAGGTGAGGAGTGTGAGGTGCCCATGAGATACCTATGTGGACCCAAGGGAGAGAAGAAAGATCTGGGAGTGCAAAGATGAGAGAGTAGCTTGGGGAAGTGGATCTGCTCACCAACAGCATGGGAGAAGCCAGAAGCGCAGGGGACTAGACCACCGCCTGCATAAGGCAAGAAAGGACCAGAGCAGCCCACTTGGAAAGGAAGGAGGAGAGCCAGGGCAATGCGGGGCCTTGGAAGCCAAGAGAGTTCAGGTGGGACAGCATGGTCAGTACTGTCTTGTTCTAGAAGTGGTCATACTTCTAAATGAAAGTTTAGAAAAAGCCACTTAGAAGATGTGCCTGACCCTTGAAAGAGATGTTTCAGTGGAAGTGATGGAATCCAGAATCCAAGCGACAGGTTGAGTCAAAAGCAGACTACCAGAAAGTTGAGGCGGTGAATAGAGACGACTGTCCAAGTAGTTTAGCAGGGAATAGAAGGAAAGAGCTAGGCAGGCATAAACAGGCTTGAGGGAGGATTTTTTTTTTTTTGTAGGATAGGGAGATTTTAAAGAAAATTTTTATTTAGCTACGGTTTGTTTTAAGACAGGGGAGATTTCCACATATGTCCACCCAGTAGTTTAACCTCAAGATGTCAGGCCTCTAGATGGATTTTCAGTAGCAGTTTGTGATGATAACAACATCATAGGGGACCTGCAAAGGCAGAACTAACTCAGGAACTGGCCACCATTGTGCCCCTGTCCTTGCTTTCTGGACAACACAGGGAGTGGGAATCCCCAAGTGAGGGTCCCTGGGGAGAGCCAGGGCCTGAAGCAGAAGCAGCTGGCTGTGGCCCTACACAGACCTGGAGATAACCCTGCCCCCGCTTCCACCCAGGTGGCCTTCTTTTGAATCACTCGTGGCTCTGATGCCTGACAGCTGCTGTTGCTACCAAGATTTTGAACTTCTAAGCTATTTACCATTGGCCAGGGAGGGGGAAGAGCAGTGAACAGTTTCAGACACAGCGGGAAGGGTAGGGAAAGGCCAGGATGTCTTCATAAATTCACTACCACCCCCACCACCACCGTCACCACCCCACCTCTGGAAAAGTGATGGTTTGTTGGGAAGGACTGGAGAGCGAAACAGTACTTTAACATCTGCCTCTTCTATTAATGCTTTGCCATCTGTTCATAAGATGAGTGGACCTCATCTCTTCTTCAGCAATAATCAGACAACTGCCGACTCTTTGGAAACAAGTACCTCAAGCAAAATGCCTTGTAATTGAACGCGCTCTCAAAATGTAAAGTCCTAGGTTTAGTCATCAGTTCTTATGACGGCTCTCCGTGCATCTTCCCGAGGGTGGGCAGTCACTGTCAGGCAATGGAAGGCACACTTCCGGAACAGAATATCTTTATTCCTCCTTATCATGCCCCACCAAAACAAAGCTATCTTATTATTTTAGGTACAAAATGCTAAATCATGGGGGATAACAGCAAGCAGACAAAATTCACATTTCATTCTTAGCCCCCACTCCACTTCTTGTTTAATTAGTTTCTTTACATGCCCCCAAGTAAAACACTTAAAAGTATGAAACTTAAGACCCTCTAAGTATTAAAAATGGTACATTAGGTACTTTATGTGCTGATATAAAGCAATCTTCGAGATCTATTGTTATGGGCAAAGTGCAGAAGAGTGAAAACCTTTTTTAAAAAATGTATACTATCTACTATGTGTAAAAAAGGAGAATATCTATACAAACATACCTGAGTATTTTTGTGTGTTTATGTGAATGTACTAATGCATTTAGTTATACGTGCATGCTTGGGAAGGACCTGTAAGAAGTGAGGAATGGTGATTTCTCCCAGGAAGGGGAATTTGGTGGCTAAGAGACAGCAGTAGTTTGGAGATACAGTAAGTCCTAACTTAACGTCCTCACTTTCGACTTTAAGTGAAATGATGTATAACAAAACCAATTTTACCACAGGCTAACTGATATGAATAGGAGTTAAGTTCCTAGACAACATGTCAGTGTTATAACAAACCAACTATTCAAACACCTGCTGTATATTGTTGTTTAACCCTTTAAATGTGAACCACGAAATAGTTCAAAATTATTAAATAGTTAAGAATGAAAAATTGCATTAAAGCAAAGATAAACCTGGCAAAATGAAAGTGTCCATCTTTCTCAAAAGAGGCGAGAGCCCAGGGACCCTGGGAATGCACAGGGCTGCAGAGGACAGGTTAGGGACGCAGCAGGAAACCAACCTGTCAGAGGGGCAGGGGCTGGGCATCAGATCAACAGCAGTGCGGAACACCGCAGGGATCCTGCCTGAAAAAAATAGTCCTCCGTGCCTGTTCTGGGGAGATTCCCCTTCCTTCTCCCTTCCCTGATTAGTATCTGCATTTCAGCCTCTGGCTGTTTCACTCCTTGGTTAAGATTTCTTTTAAAAGAATTTTTGAAACTCCTTTCAATAAATTACCCTTGTCATCTCTTTGAGATTGCCCAGACTCCCTCCACTGCTCTCTGCCTTCTTTTATATATATCTTAATCTCCTGCGCGATCTTCCCTTCACTTCCATCTCCTCTTTTTTCTATTTTGTTTTTACAATACTCTCAATCATTTTCCAGGGCCCTGATTCCCTGATCCCTCCCCTTCTTGCTGGAAGCCCAGCCTTTCGTTGCCTGCTCACTTCTTCCACACTTTCATTTTGGTTCTGACATCAGCTACAGAGTTGGCAGGGCCCAGTGCAAAATGAAAATGTGCAGCCCCCTTGCTAAGAAATAATTCAGAATTTCAACATGGAGACAGGAGCATCAGACCAAACGCAAGGTGCTTCTGAGCATGGGGTGCTGAGCTACCACAGGGTGCTAGCCCATGAGCCAGCCCTGTTTGCAGGATTTGCTGCTTTAACTGATTGTTTACTCACTGTTCTCTGACCACTTCCAATTTTGCTTCTGTAACTTCTAATGGCTACCTCAACTTGCTTGATTTTGTCCAGCACAGTCAATATGTTTACAAAAACCAAATAAGGCATTATTGTTCCTTTTCCCCATCTTTTTTGCTGATCCTAAAGACTGACGTGAAACTCCCTAGTAGGCTCAGCTGCCTTTGAGTGGATGCTTGGCTGGTCCTGCCATTCAGAGCCCCTCAAAGTCATGCTATAGGTGCACATGGCCCTCCGTAGGTGCCTCCCCTACAGAAGACCTGGAGGTCTTGCTGGCTGAGTTACCCAGGCAAGTGCAATCAAAATCGCCACTCAATAGGCATTACTCAGTGAGGAGGAGTTCAGGGTAAGTATTCAATAAGCAGTGACCAGTATTATTTGTTGGCTTGACCTTAGCCGAGAGCCAAGGTGCTATCATAATGCAGAAGAAGCATAGTTCTAGTTTAAGGAGCTTCCTTTCAGAGTTGAGGCTTTTCACCTGCTCCCCTTAAGGCCTGTAGCCCCACCAACTGCCATCACCCCACACCTTTCCTGCAGACCCCCCACCCAAAGGTCCAGCCACCTACTTGTTGGTCTGCCTCTGGTGCTGGATGACCATGTTTTTCTCATGGATCGTCTCCAACAGGGCCGTTGCCAAAGACTTCAGATCAGAAATGGACTGCGGAGTGGCCGGGAGACTGCACCCGTGATCCTCTGACAACAGATCCTGAACTGGTGGGAAATGACATTCACATCTCAGTCTGAAGCTCGTCTGGGACACCGGAGTGCAAACCAAGGTCAGCTCGGCCTGGGTAGTGATAGGTGCCCAGCTTCTAAATGCTGCTATGTTGCTTTGAAGAGTCCACTTCAGGGGGTAAACGTACAACAAAATAAAACTCAGTGTGAGGGTTAAGCAGAAAGGAGGAAGTCCTCATGGACTTTTGTTAGCAATTTGTAAGAGGATAATAATCTGTTGTATTTGTCCAGTATTTTACACGTTCAACAAAAGTTTTATACTGACTAACTGATTTGAGGCTTAAAAATGAACCAAAAAAAAAAATTCCACCTGGAAAGTGGCATTTATCCCCATTCCAAGGACAGGACAGCAAGGTGCAGATGGCTTAAAAACATTGGCTGGAGGTCACTCAGCCACACTAATGCTCTAGTCCTGAGCTCCTTCCTTTAAAACTGAGTTTCCCAGGATGAGGTGCTTTCAGTGGGTAAGATAATTTCAGAGATTATTTAAACTACAAAATACATTTTGTATAGCACATTATTAGAAAGGGTAGATAAACTAAGAGGTTTATCTACCCTTAGTTTAAGAGATAAACTAAGAGGACAATGGCCACCCGCACTCCCACCAGATGGGAGAAAAGGAAACAGTACAAATCACTGTGGGTTTTTGAACACCATTTCCTATGTCTATACATAGATATACAAGTTTGTATACTTCTCTTCAAAACAGGAAAAGCTCTGTTTTTTTCACTTAACCTAATGCCACGTCATGAGTATGTCCTAAAACAAAATGTTAACAGCTGCTTAGTAGTTCATGTATAGATATATAATAACAAATATGTTGTTTCCGATGGGTTTTTTTTACTATAACTAATGTAAGAAGAATTTTCTTGAAGCAAAATGTTTGCATATATCCATAGTTACTCCTTGCTGACTCAAAGGGCACCCACATAAGGCACTGCATCAGAGGTCGCCAAATGGTTACCCAGGAAGGCTGTCCAGATTTTTCGCTCTGCTGTGGTGTTTGGGTGTAGCCGGCAGTCCCCACGGCGGGGATAAGAGTTCATCTCAGCTTTCAAAGATGCTGTGCTACTGAGGGCTCCCAAAACTAAACTCAGACGGGCTACTTCACTTTTCTAGAGAGTATTGTAGTTTCCTTTTAAAAAACAATTCTAGAGTGTCCTTTCCTAGTGGAATAAAAAGAAGTTGCTTGGGAAAGTGCCTTGGTTGTTAGGTAAGCTGGAGAGTGAGCACGTTTTTGAGCCCCCCTACTCCTGCTGAGGACTGCCATCTGAGGGTGACTGTCGGCACTGCCAACAGCCCGGGAGTGGGCCAGGCAAGCATGTCCAACCCGAGGCTGACGTTTAACACCGAATTCCCAAATAGGAAGTGTCAGAAGCAAGCTCTCTGCTATTTATTCCCCTGGACCATTCCTGGAAGATCATTATTTTTCATCAGAATCGACAAGGAGGAGGAACAAAATTGCAATCAATAAAAGCTTCTTTGAAAAAGGCACATGTTCCACAATGAAATGATTTCAGCAGCTATGAGACTTCTATTCTGCCCAAGGAGGCCAGGAAAGAGGGAAATTCAATGAGGCCGAAACATGTACTCGAAGATGCTAAACTAGTGATCAGAGAAGGGACGATATTCTTGAAAGGAGAGCACAGTGCAGGGGAAGGGACACAAACAAGGGCCAGTTACTAGGAAAACCTCTAAGGCAGAGGTTCTTAAAGCCGGGCCCCCAAACCAGCATCGGCATCACCTGGGAACTTCTTAGAAATGCCTGTTCTCAGGCCCCCCAGACCTACTAAACTGGAAGCTCTGGGGGCAGAGGGGGGGGGCAGTAATCTGCATTCTAACAAGCTGTCCAGGGAATCCTGATGCAGGCGGAAGTGTCCAAGGATCAGCTCGGTTCCCAGTCCACAGAGCAGGACGTGGCAGCTCCAGCATTCTGTGATGCCAAGGGGCCCCTCCCGGAGAACAGCCCCTACCTTGTTTTGCAGAGAGAACTCCAGTCAGAGCGCTGCTGCCGGATTTCCCCTGGCCTTTCGAGTTTTTCCGTCTCTCCAGAGCATTCTAAAGTAGAATGGGTGGCGGGGGGGGGGGGGGGGGGGGGGGATAAAAACCTCTGTCAGAAAAGCCAATAATGGAAAAATACCCAGTTACAGTTAGACGCATCCTCCCAAGTCAGCACACAAGAACCCTTGGCAAATTCCAAACGCTGGCCCACCTGTTCAGATTCTGAGTCCCCGCCAAAGGGTTAGGATTTGTAAGGACCCGGTAAAGCATTTAAAAAAAAACCTGGTGCCTAGCAGAATGACAGTGACTACCCTCTCCCAAGTACAAAAGACATTCAGTGTGTACTTGTCAAGTCACCAAATCTGAAGCAAGAACTCAGTCTAACATGCGAAGTCACTGGTTACGAAAACCCCAAACAGATAGGAGAGGAGAACAGGTTAACTTCCATGTACCGATGCCCAGAAGTCACTAGTGGTATTTGGAAGAATTCTATGGCTCAACCATCGATCAGTGACACCTGCCATGGACATAAGAAAGGGAAGTGCATAGGTGCCACCTAAACGTCATTCCTAGGAGAGATGCTTCTGTTACAATTGATATGCACTGCACAGCCAGTGCTTGGCACACAGAAGAACTGAATAAATGTTCGTAAATGAATGCGCATGCACATATTTTTAAATTTTGTATTAATTATACATCTTTAAAAGCTGCCTTCTTCTTTCGCTGTATGTGTATGTGTAGACGGGTAGAAACTGAAGTGTGGCCCCACAGATGGAAAGGAGGAATAGCGTGGAGATGTCTGAGGAAAAAAAGCTCATGTCAAAAGCCTGGAAAATGAGAAGGCTCTCCCAAGCAGCTAGACTGCTGGAGAACTTCACCCTCAGGAAGAGAAATCAATCTATTTTCAAAGCAGAGACGCCCAGGAGATCTTTCTAATTATAACGCAAGTAACATCTGCAGAAATAGATATTATCAAACTAACGGTGCCGGAATGAGAGGAAATAACAGCGGGGAGAATTCAGACATTCTGTCCTTTCAGGGAGACGTGAACAGTAGGGTCTGGATTGTGATTTCCTAATCTTTGTTTCTTCACCACTCGGAAACCATTTTCTTATGGATCATTATGAGACGCATAGGATCTGAGCACAGCGCGTGTTAAAGAAAAGCCAGAGAAGAAGCCTAGGGCCGGATGGACCGAGACTGTGAGGCGACCACATCGAGATTCTGGGGTGTCTGTGCACCCTGTCCTGATGACCGCAAGACAAGGAGCCCACGCAAAAGCTGGTTTTTTTGTTTGCTTATTTGTTTGTTGTTTCAGGTTTAATTCTCGCCGGTTACCTCAGGTAAAGCTCTTAGGGGCCTCTCTCTGGGAGGGCAGGCAGGCACTAAAATATCTTTGGCACATAAAAGAGAATTGAAATAGGATGACATTTAGAGGCACCGTAGTGAATCATCAGCATCATTGTCACGGTTCTGCTACCTTGTATTTGGCAATGTTCGATTTCAGGAGGTTGACCTCTTCATGAAGTTGCTTTAATCTCTCTTGAAGGTACCTGGGAAAAAAATACAACCGGAGAGTGTTTGGGGGCAAAGTAAAAAAAAAACATGCACTCGAATAGGAGAAGAGAGGAAAAGGAAGCACCAGCCTGAAGAGCCCTCTTTTACCTATAATGCCTGCTTCCCACCGAAGGGAGGGGGAGAAAAGTGTATCTTTGTGACCTCTGCTTAAATGAATGCGATCAAGGTCAAATATGCCCAAATCACAAAAACTCCACTTCAGACGAGCCCTCTGCAGAGATTCCCTGAGGGATACCAACACGGTTTTCACATAATTCTCATTAAGATGATTCCACTGGGAAGGAAGGCAGGAAGAGATGACACCAGACATAACATTAAGTTAGACACATACACACACGGAAATTTGCCTCGGGGAAAAGAAACAGCTAAGGGAATTTCTCAATTTATTTTCTTATTCTTTTCTCTCTCCTTGATAGCAATAACAGGCAGCTTTTACGGGTCTCCTACCCTCTCGCCCAAATGGGGAGATGGAGAAAGGGGTACACATGTAGGCATATGGCACTACTGTTCTGACTTTTACGACTCATATGTGACATTGATATCATTGTTTCGAGGGTTGCGACTTTCCTCTCACTGTAACGCAATTTTCCCAAATGTGACTAGGGCGGCAAATAACTCCCAGGCCGCAGGCCCGCGCAAGAGCCAGCATTTGACCCGATGGACTGCAGGCCTGGGCCAGGCCACCTGCCTGTTCTCCATACACAGGGCGTCCACGTCGATGATGCGGTTCTCGTGGCCGCCCAGGATGTGGTTTAGCTCCTGGTTGAGCCTCTCCACTTTGTCCTGGTAAGAAGATCGCTCTTCTTTCACGTCCTGAAGCTCATCCACAGAGGCCTGCAGGTCATGCTCCAGAGACTCAATCTGAAACCAAAGGAAGCGCCTTCCTCAAGATGTTCCTCAGACACCAACTTTATGGCCAGAGATGGAGCCTTCTGCGCGGCTGGCTGACTTTCAGAGAGCTTGTTAATGCCACCCGCATGCTATAAAACCATAAGAGCCACTCACCGGAATACGATCAAAGCTAAAAGGAAGGGGACGACGTCCTGACACACACTTACTAAATATATCTAAGGTGGGAGGGGACACCAGCTTGGAGAAACAGAACTGGTCCCTCACCAATGGCAGTATGCCCTAAAATCAGAGGCTCGGGGAGGGCAGATCCCAACCCTGGGAGCAGCAGCCGGTGTCTTGCAAACACATGCCTTTTCAATCCAGTCTAGACCCAGAAATCTTGTTCTGCTCTTCAAACCCAATTAGCAAGAGAAGGGAAGCAAAATCTGGGCTCTCTTTGCTGTTCCCTAACTAGGACTCTGTACCCGTTGAGATTTTGCCTAAAAAGCACTGCTCAGCATTTGAGCGGAAACTGGCAAATTAAGGCCAGTTTGCCACATTCTGTTCTCTCCTTGTCTATCCTGGCCAAGGGGCACTTTCTTGTGTTCAGAACAACGCACCAAAGGTCACAGCAGACCTGTGGGAAGCCAGAAACACAGAGGCGGCTTGGTAACCAAGGCGAGGATCGAGAGAGGAAAAGCCTTCAGCTTTTATCCTCTGTCCTCCTATGACTCGCATCCCAGACACCCTGCACCCTCTGGGCAACAGGGACACCATCCACTCAGCCCTGGGCTGTGACCAGCTGTGCAGACCCATTCCCCGCTCACAAATGTCAGCAATAACCTGTTCCTTCGCCCTCTCCAGCTGCTGGACCAAGTCTTCACGCTCATGGGCTGCAAAGTGCCGCACACCGATTTCTTCATCTCCGAGCCTCTGTTTCGCAATTGTCATCCTTAAGAGCTGCATTTTCCATCAGCAGAAAAGAGAGAGAGAGAATAGATTTAAAAAAAAAACCCAAGAATACTAGTCAGAAAGTTTTGAAAGATTTTCAAGAAATGCAAGGAAAAAGCACAAGACAGAGATACTTCTTGCTAATATCATGAGTTTTTAAAAAATACATTGTATTTTGTACATGTGTGCATGCACACACATGCATGAAGACCTGGCACACACGGCCTGGGCATCTGGAGGTGGATGTCCTGTGTAGAATAGCCACGGTGAGGAAAACCGACTGCATTTCTTTAAACGTGGCAAAAATTTTAAAACGTGGTAACACATGCGGAGACGGGCATGCTTCCACACTCCTAACAATCAGGCTGTGTCCTCAAGAGCCTTGCAAACGTCCCACCCTAATGGTCCAGCAACGTGACTTCTGACAATCTGGGCTGAGAGCGACCCCAGACCGGGACTAGCTTTAGGAAAAAAGAAAAAGGAGATTACACTGTTACTTACAGAAAGAGTAAAAAAGCTAGAAACAGCCTCTAACAATAGTGGAATTGTTAGCAAACTATAATGCAATCCATCAATGGGCTAGTTTGTGGCTGTTTTACATAGGAGTGATGTGAACTGTGGAATGCCACAGATGTGTTTAGAATGCCATGTTAAGTGGAGGAAAAAAGCATAATACTAACTTCTATATTAATGAAATAAGCCAGTCAGAGAAAGACAAATACCATATGATTTCACTCATATGTGGAATCTAATGAACAAACTGAACTAACAAGCAAAACAGAGACAGAGTCATAGATGGAGAGCAGGATGACAGCTCAGGGGTAGGGAATGGGTAGAGGGATCAAGCAAAAAAGAAAAAAATCAAGAAAGAACTCATGGACATGGAAAATAAAGAAGGTTAAAAGAAGAGGTAGAATATTAACCAGATTGAAATAATAAACTTTGAGAAGAAATAATGACTGGAGAAAAGTAAAGAGCATGTCAAATGACATTGAGTTGGGGTCCTTATTTAAAAATTACTCATTTGACTTGGACATATATTTATTGTGCACCTACTATGTGCCAAAGGATCGCTGGGATTGGATGGACAATGCTCCAGGCAGCGGAATGGCTTCTGGTGCACAAAGACCTGGCAGAGGGCGTAAGCAGACAGCTGTGCTTTATGGAATCTGACCGCAGTAGAGCTACATTACTCAAGGATCCGGTATTTTCAAATGTGCACAGATTTATCTGTGATCTCAAAGTCAACACCCGTGGCACTTTCAAATCATACATGGGTGTGGGTAAACACGTGCAGAGTTGCAAAAAATGTGATTTGTCCATCAGCCTGGCACCCGGCTGGGGTGGCACCAGGCAACACTCTGCCTCTTGTGTAGCTCTCTACGCGAGTGTCCTTTCCATGGTCTATTTAGTGCCACATTTTTTTTCACATTTTTGTGTTGTTTGGGGGTATTTTTGATGTTTTGCTGTCTAATAATGGCCCCCATGAATAATGCTGAAGTGCTGTCTAGTGTTCCTACACACGAGAAGGCCGTGATGGGTCTTACAGAGGAAATGTGTGTGTTAGATAAGCTCCATTCAAGAGTGAATTACAGTGCTATTGGCCGTGAGTTCAATGTTAATGAATCAACAATACACATTAAATAATGTGACTTTAAGCAGAACAAAACACACATAAAACAAAATTAGGTATTGACATTGACCAAGTGTTGTGACCAGAGGCTCACAGGAACCTGTCAACCAATGTTGGCACCAATCCGGGGCCAACAGGATTCCCAAACTTGGGGTGTGGCGAAGAAGGAAGCTTCATTCAGGGCAAACAGCTCAACTGTGATTCAGCCGGGCTGTGAGAAAGTGCTCTCTCTCTCCCTAAACCAGAGGGGAGTGGACAGATAGAGGGAAGTGCCTGACCCTGGTCCCCAAAACGCATGCTCTGATTGGTCAGTGAAGACACTACTGGGGACACACTTGCAGCTCCGATGAGACAGGGAAAGCCTCAGTTCTGGTGGTTTCCTTTGCAGGGGCTGGCTCAGGGGAGACGGGCAGTTCGGTGCAAGCGGCAGGCAGTTTAGCACAGGCTTCTCCCTTAAGTGTGGCTTGTGTGAGAGGCCCCTGTTCACAAAGGGCTGCTAGCCTCTGCTTTTAAATTTGAGCCCAGTTAGCCACAGGAGCCCTTCTTGGCAGATATCTTCCTTCTCAGGGTCGACAAACCTAATCCTGCGATTCCCCTAGGAGCCGTAGTTCAGTATTGGCTAATTGAGTGTTTGCAGCAACATTAGAGGAAACAACCACAGTAAATAACAAGAATCAACCGTACTGGGCGTGGTGGGTGTGGGTGGAATTTACGGCAGCACTAGTTCATTCAACTGAAAACTGACATATGAAAATTACGGACGTGTGAAAATTCTTTTGGCTCAGGACTTGCAGAACCCCAGATGAATATACAGACAGACAAACAGCTAAGCAAATAAAACATTTTTCTCCAGTCAAAGGGTCTGGGAGCAGGTAGGCTTCTGCCTTGTGTGCTGGGAGGCAACAGGAGGTTTGCAACACGGCTTTGAAAGTGGGCTCCTTTCTTGATACATGAAAAGCCAGACTGACAGCCTGAACTTTAAGTAATAAAACATCACTGTGGTTTTCTATTCTCAGTACGCTTCACTGAACACTTAATTTAGAATTACACAATTATGTTTGCTTAATGCCAATTAATTATTAAACATGTTTATTGAGGTCTGACAGCCATAGAAGAGAATCATCTTTTATATACTGGATGCCTGTTAAGCTTCAATAAATATGTTAACAATCATTTGGTGTTTAATGTGCATACAATATCGGCTATTAAATCTTAGGGCCAGGCTGGTTGAAACACTTATTTTTAAAAGTGAGGCCCAAGTTGGTAATAGCTGGATCATTAGTTGGGCCTGACACTCAAGTACCATCAGCTGAAGGGACTGGAGGAGGCCACCACAGCGTCCAGGAAGGAGTCTCCTGCCTTCCCAGCTGACAGCTCGCAGGCTCTGGAGTCCCCCTGCCTGGGGGTCCACGTCCCGGCTCCACAGTCTGTGTGCTGTGCAACCGCAAGCATGTGCCTTAATGTCTCTGAGCCTTTGTATCCTTCACTGTAAAAATAGGACAGTCACAGTAAAGCTCCTCACTGTCAGGTGAGAGAGAGTAGAGTCTCATTAAATGCACATTTAATTTAGGGCATTCAACTTTGTGTGTTTGGGAAAAAGGTATGGGGTGGGGGGGGGAGTAGTAAGACAGAGATGGAGAAGAGAGACTGACAGAGAAATAAAAATTTAAGAAATTGGCTGACTTTACCCACCCCTGCTGGGAGGTGGGCAAAATCATACTGTTCGTATTTATACATAATACCACTGCTCAGGTGTACACAAGACCACCTACCCTGAACTTTATGGGCAATGTTAAGGGCCCATCAAGGGGAATTTTTACTAGACACAAGTTTCTGCCTCTTCCATGCTGACTTCAGAACATAATCCTATGTGAGAGAAGATCAGGTTTCTCTGCGATACTTAGCACAATTCCTGGAACGTAAAAAGTGCTCAGTAAATGTTAGCTGCTGTTATGAGTATTGTTGCGATGCTAGTCATCGTCCCCTCCGTGTGAGCTTCCCTGCACAGGCCCCCAGCTGGAGAAAGCAGAGCTCCCAGGCCAGCCCTCTCTATGGACTGCAGGCAAGGGCGCTGATCTCCCCTCTTGGAAATGGGGAGCAAGCAACTGCTCAGGGCACTTAATCCCTTCAAACATGGTGTTGGCACTGCCCAGCCAGCCTCCCCGTGCCAATCCTTGAAGTGAATCAGTGCCCTACGAGGTGCCCGCACTGCCATCAGCTCATGCATTCATTTGGTGACTTAGATGGAAATAAACATTTATGAATGAATTATGGGTGTGAGTCGTCAGTGTATGGATGAGGCACAGCTGCAGCTGGGATGTGGCTGAGGGACTCGGCTGGGAAATGATGGGACGGAATAGCTCTCAGGTGCTACCCCCCACCCTGAGCAATGGGTCCAACTCCCCTGCCAGTGCCCTGATCAAAGTCTGGTCCTCCTCCGGGCCTCCCACCCCCACTCCTATTCCGATCTCCGGTTCCATCCCTCACAGCCTTCAACAGTCTCTCTCTCATCTTGTTTTCATTTGCCTGAATCCATCGCCGCCCCCCCCCCCCCCCAGACACTGAGAGGCAGCCAGGGACAGGAGCAGCTGTGAGTCTCCAGGTGTTCAGACCCTGCTTCTGCTAATCCTAGTCACGTGTCCTTGGCAGCCATCTAACGTCACTGGGCCGGGTGACATGTTTTTTTGTTTGTTTGTTTGTTTTTTAATGGTATTGTCTTAGCCCATTCAGGCTGCTATAACAGAATACCACAGACTGGGTAGCTTACAAACAACAGATGCTTACTGCACATAGGTCTGGATTCTGGGAAGTCCAAGATCAAGGTCCCAGCCATTTGGTGTCTGGTGAGAGCCTGCTTCCTGGTTCATGAATGTCTGTTTTCTCAGTGGTGGAGAGGCAAGAGCTCACTGGGGTCTCTTTGATGAGAGCGCTAATCCCATTTGTGTGAGCCCTGTCCTCCATGACCTAATCCGCTCCCAAAGGCCCCACGTCCAATACCATCCCCCTGGGGAGTAGGTTTCAACATGGGAATCTTATGGGGCCATGCTCAGTCTTTCTTGAGGATAAAAGCCACCTTAAGACTGGACAGCTGTGTATGGCTGCCCAGCCTGTGCGCTGCACAAACCCAACTCCGGCGCCTCCATCCTCACGACGTGAAGATGTAATGCAGCAGTCTTCAACAGGTGTGTCTCAAGAATGTTCAAATAATACCTGACTACTTAGTCAGGAGCGCTGACCCCTTTTCCCTTCGATTGTCAAGCAAAAAAATGACAACAGTCAACACAAGAGCCATCCAGTGTGAAAGAATCAAAATTATCCCTATTTTGGGGGTCAGATCAGCAAAATATATGACTTGGTGTGCCGCAGAATTTTAGTAAATAGTCTATGTGTGCCATGAGGTGAAAAAGGTCGAATATCACTGACGTAATGCAGGGACCACTGTGGACGGAACTCTCACTGTCGATGGAACTGTGCTGTCAATGTAGAGCTTTCAAAGTGAAATCCCCAGTCACAGTGGGCATGCTCACAGTTCTTACAAAGTGACTCTCTCTGCCAAGGTGACTGGGAGGGTCAAACAAAAACTGTTAACAGGGAGCAGTGCCAGCCCTTCCTCGCCCCTCTCCTGGGGTAGCGATGCAAAGAGAACACCTAGGACGAGGCCAGCCCCAAAAGGCATTTATTAAACATTCATCTGGCATAGTGCTGGGCCGGGCAACTTCGTAAACAAGGCCCTGCCCATATTTCGTTGCCTTTCCTGTTGGTTTTCTCCACATCCTCTCCAGTAGCTCCCCGACCCTTGGAATACCCTCAGTAACATTGAACACAAGAGCTTGAAAAGGCCCCACGTGGACAACTCTGTTGTATAACCACAGTCCAAATTTCTAGTCCAGGTCTAGCTTTCAACTGAAGCATTTGTCACTTCAAAACAGTAAGTAAAAACAAACCCAGCAGTTTTCATGTTCTTTCTCCCAAGGCTCCAGAGACCATCCTGCACCCACTCATCAGCGTGTACCAAGGTTTCCCAGCTCATGAGCACCCCATTTGGGCCAACCAGCATGCTAGAAGTCTCCTTCATGTGATTCTTCCAGTGGCTCTTCACTGCACTGGAATAAATTCCACAGCCCTTAGGAGGCTGACGGGCTGCTGCTCCCCGTCCACCCACCCACCCCATTTCTAACCCTCGCCCCGGCTCTCTGAGCCACACTGGCTCAAACACACATGCTCTTGCTGCCCCCGGGCCTCTGCACCCCCTCTGCCCATGCAATAGCCTGCCCTCGTGTCAGTCCAGAACCCACTTCTTTGCCACCTTCAGGTCTCAGGTTAAATGTCACCTCCTCTGAGAAGTATTCCTTGGACACCATTGCTGAAGTTGTTCACCTCCCGGGTTACTCTCCCTCCCACTTCTCTGCCCCACTGTCCCTGTCATACTTACAGGCACGACCTCGAGCCCCTGCTCGTGCCTTCCCCACCGCAGCAGGCACCTCGCTTGTCATCTGCACTGAACTAGACCCACACCCACAGCAGTGCCTGGCTCACCACGGGGAGTCCCCAGGAGCTTCTTAAATTAGGAAGCCTCTCATTTGATGCTTCCCACAACTGCAGGAGGCAGACACTGTCCTCAACTCTTCCCAGGCAAGACCCCCCGAGGGGTTGACACAGGGCTCTGAAGCAGGTCTCCGTGCCCCGGGCCCATGCAGAGCTCAGGAGTACCCCTCACCCAAGGCTTCAGTCTTGACACTTCGAACAAACTCACGTGCAGAGCTGCCTACAAGCCAGGCCCACATCCGTCCAGCCAGCACCCTACGAGGTAGTGCTGCTATCCTCATGGTCAGGTAGGACCTGAGACACAGAGACATAACGTGACTTGCCCACGTCAGACCTTATATAAATGGCAGGGCCAGGCATGGAACCCAGGCCGTCCAGGGTGCTGGAGTTTATGCTACGCTGCCTCTCTCCAGAACAACAATGACAATGACAACGACAGTGCACTGTGCCTCACCTCGAAGTGTGTTCATGCTTCGTATAACCTCTCCAGTTGAATCTGCACAAAAGGCTCACGGGCTCCAGGCTGGGCCTTTATCCCTCAGCTCGCTCTGCCTGCAGTGTCTCTTCCCCTCATCCCTGGCTTATTTGACCACCTCCCCCCACTCTCCCTTTGGACGTCTGTGCAAAGGGCACGTGAATAGATACTCCCTCCCTGACCACCCAGCACACGGCCCCTGTTCAGCCCAGGCCGCATTCTACATGTCCTGTGTTTCTTATTTAGCACTTACTTAAGCACTTAGCACCTTCTGACATGTGATGGCGTGCAGTAGCGCCCCCTTATCTGAGGGGGATGTGCTTGTTCAAGCGCTGGTGGTCGCCTGAAACTGCGGATAGTGCCACAGCCCGTGGACACTATGCATTTTCCCATACACACAGACCTTCTCACTTGAAGGAAGCACTTTACAGCTTCTCTCTGGCACTCCTGTCACTTGAGGCCATTATTAAGTACAATAAGAGTGACTTGAGTGCAAGCAGTATGATATCACGATCTGATAACCAAGACAGCTACTGCGTGACTGATGGGTGGGGAGAGCAGTGTGGAGACCCCGCTGGACCAGGGGATGAGTCACGTCCCAGGCAGGACGGAGCGGGATGGCTCAAGATGTCACCACAATATTCAGAACCGCCCTCAATTTAAAATCTATTAATTGTTTATTCCTGGCGTTTCCCATTTAATACTTTTGGACCACAGTTGACCACGGGTAACTGAAACTGTGGAAAGCAAAACCACAGACAAGGAGGAACTACTGTATCTCATCAGGCAAAAATCTCCATTAACTTTAGGAGCCACCATTACGCACCTCTAAAAAGAATCAAAAATGCCAACCATAACTACAATATCATTGCCTGTGTCAGAGGTGTTCGAATGTGAAACCTGTGCATCTCAGAATCTGTGAAATATGATGTGTTCACTTGTTTAAGAGTTAATATGTACGCACCTCCTGTCTATCTATCCCCACTGGGATGGAAGCCCCGTGACAGCAGGGACTCTTTGGTCACTGTCCTATGCCCAGAACACGTAGTCGGGTTCTCAATAAAGATGTGTTGATGTGAATTGAACCACTCCCCCATAAGGCAAGTACTGCTGTTATCTCCATTGTGCAGATGGGAACAACCGAGGCACAGAGAAGTCAAGCAACTGACACAAGATCACACAGCGAGGAAGCCCCTGAATGACCTTGGGGCAATTCAGCACACACTGCCCCCAGAGCCACAGCAGTGTCCCACCAGTTTTAAAGCTGCTTTGATTTCGTTTTACTTTAGTGTAATTTGGACACAGTGCACTATAAAATAAACCTTGGGCAGAGGTATCTTTCAGAACCAGTTCTCCACTAAGAAGTGTAATTACAACACCTGGTCTCTGGGATTAAAGTCCCAAACCATGCTGTTTGGGTCGCAGGGGCCACCCAGGCTACAAGCTCCTATAAGCCAGGACAGGCTCGAATATGTCTCTGAGACTGAGTGCATCTAATTCATTTGCTAATGAAAACATTAGGGAACGCTGGACCAGTCTGGCTGCTTGCTGAACTAGCTGAGCGCTACCTGGAGTTCATAGTCAAGATCCCAGTTAGAATAAGATATGAGGGGGCTGAGGAGAGTGAAGGACCCTTATCACACTCATATTGATTTTTTGTAATTAATTTCCCTAACGCCCTAGGCGAGAGCTTTTCATTAGCGTGCCCTCTTCATTTGGCTTCCTACAGGCTAGGACATCTCCGTGCTTCTTTAAAGCATAAAGAGGAACCATTTGCGGAGAGCTCTCTGGTGCCGCATCCTGGACCATTACAAGCATCCACAGCTGAGCTCTTTTAAAAAAAAATTTAAACAAAGTATACTTTAATTAATCACCTGCATGCTCACTGGTCTGTCTATATTGGCTCGTGGCTTTGACTTAATTGGTTTGCTCGCTGAATCTATCCAAAAGCCCCACGTCAAATAAAAGTACGGTCACAGAAGGGCTCTATTGTTTTATGGTGCCAACACCAGATAAAACAGAGGTACTGAGAGACGTCAGCTGGTGTAACAGAAAGCTCATTATTAAGGGCAAAACCCGGTGTTTATGCAGAGTCACAAACAGCCACATTTAAACCGGCCAGCAGGGGCCCAGGCAGTGCGAATATATGACACTGTTAGGAGCGGCCGCCCACCTGAACCGCCTTGCTTTTGCGTGCCTCGCACTGCGTTACTGTTTCTCTGCATTACGGTGCCATACTCTGCACAATGAAGAAACACAAGAGCAAATGGACAAGAAAATCAGCTGCCGGCTGTCTCCACGGGAACATGAGTTGCGGCCTCTGGCGTAACTATCGGGTCCATATTCCACAGGGGGCACACAAAATGCAATGAAGCTTCCAGGAACTCTGCACCAAAGCAATGGGGCTGGGGGCGGGCAGAGTCTGGAGTGGGGATAAGGAGGGCTGAGTTTGGGGCGTCATCTGCCCAGCTTCTCATGCCAGTCTCTGTCCCTGGGGGAGGCACCTGCCCAGGCCCCCGGGGGAAAGTCTGTACAAAAGGAGTCTTCTATGGTCAGCGCAGCGACACTTTCCCTTGATGGAGTGCTTCCCGGGCGCCAGGCAACTCACTTTACAAACACTTAATATTGCGGCGCACACACACAAAATCATTAAATCTCATTCTCCTGCTTCCTTTTTTTCCCCAACACTAACCACTGTCTAATGATCTTATTTATCTACTTTATTTTCTTACTGTCTGTCTCCCCAACCAGAACATAAGCTCTGAGAGAACGATTACCTTCTCCTTTTTATTCCTCGATGTCTGTCTCCTTAAATCTCAGAACATTAATCAACACACAACAAGTCCCCAGTATGTGCCGATAAATAAATGATGAAACCTGACGACAAGTCCGTCGGAGGTCTTACTAGTCCCTTTTTGCAGATGAGGGACTGAGGCCCGAAGACAAAGTTGACTTGCCCAAGGCCACATAGACAGTAACTGGCAGAGCTAGAATATAACCCTGGGTCCAAAAATTTCCAGAGATGGACCTACTAGACTAGACGGTAAGTCCTCGCTGAACATCATCAATAGGTTCTTGGAGACCAACTTTAAGCGAAACGACGTATAGCGAAACAAATACTATCGTAAGCTAATTGATATAAACATGAGTTAAGTTCCTACAGTCTATTTCTGGTCACACATAAAAAAAAATTGCCAAATTTCTAAATAAAGACCCCAAACACTTACAATATTAAATATTAAAATAAATGTAAACTATACATACGCTTAAGACAGATTAATAGAAACAAGTGAAGAAAATTATTTTCCAGCCCGCTGATTCTAATTCAGGGTCACAGTTGGCCGGAGCCTGTCCTGGCAGCTCCGGGGGCATCACACACCCACACCTACACCCACACTCACTCAGATTGTGACATGTAGACTCTCACGCGCGCGTCTTTGGGATGCACGAGGAACTGGAGTCCAGAGAAAAGCCCTGCAGACAGACGTGGTGAAAACATGCAAACTCGACATGGAGAGTGGCCCCAGCCAGGAATCAAATTTTTCTCATCAATTTCATAATAAAATGATGTTGAACAAAACAATATTATTCAAAGACCTGTTGTACGACACTACACAACTCGGCAGTGGCCAGCTGGCTCTTCCTGGAGTGCCCATCTCTACAACTCCAAGTTCAGTGACATCACTTTGGTGGCCTGCTATTTGTCATGGCATCAGTAATTTACATCATGGAAGTTAGCAAAGCGATACCCGCCAGGCTTCCTCTTTCGGAGACCCAGCTGGTCCACCTGCTCACCTTTGGGTATTCGTGACTCACATGCTCTGCTAGTTTAGTTGATTGACCCTTACTAACCCTTAAATTCTCAGAAACCTCCTCCTTCCTCCTGGTGCCCTCCCCCTGAATCCACTCTGATGCCCAGAAGAGGAAGCAGGCAGACATCTGGGGCAGGAGGGGCGGGGCAGCCATTCTCTCAGTGGGCTTCTTTGCAGGCTTGAGGCTCAGCATGGTCTGGATCTTTAATTGGATCTTTAATAATTAATTGGTCCTTATTCCTTAGAGACTGACACACTGAGAGCCCTTTTCCCAGGGTGATTTGTGGAGGTATATGTCCTTCTAACCCCAAAGGCCTTTATTTCCTCGCTCACCTTTCAGAACTATAATTATGAAAGCAAGGGAGGGTGTCTAGTAAGTTTCCTCTTTCACCCCTTTCACCTGGTATGGATTGGGGGGGCGTCAATCTGGGAGCCCCGGGAAATTCTTGGGCACTGTTCAGAGAGACGGAAGGTGATGTTTGATCACAGGACCCCCACACTGTCACAGAAGCCACCCCCCAAACCCATGTGAGTGCTAAACTGTTTGCAAGCCAGGGTGGCAACAAATCCTTCAAGAGGCTGTTTGAAAATGCTTTATGGCACATGGGGTTACAAGGCTCTAGCTGAACAAATGGAAAAATTAGTCTACCTTAAAATATCCAAGGCAAGTAATTTCCTATCACCTTGTTTCTTAAATGTACTTAACATCGAGAAGCTGGGCTTCCCAAGTATGGATAAGGGTCATCAGTTAAAATGGCAACTTGAAGATAAAAATCTTCCACTTTAGCGGTCGCTCATAAAATGATGCCGTCAGCCCCTCTGTCTGGAAAGTGAGGAGTTAGGAGTCTAACAACAGCAATTAAGTTGTCTTGAATTTAACAGGCTTTGGCAATTGAGCTCGTCGAGGAAGAGGGCCTTACTCCGCGTCCACCAAGGCTTGGCACCAAACCCTCTGCTCTCTCCACCTGGGCTTCCCACGGTCTCACACTTTGGGTTTGGCTTGGTTTGATTTGGTTTTTTCTCTGATGAAATGGGTTGCTTTTCTAGCCCCTTTCTCCAATCTTCTAAACAACTCCTCACCCCGTGAGGAGAGTTCCTGACGACAAGCAGAGTGGTAGGGAGTCCACTAATTTCCTTGTACTCTTTTTTTTCTTTTCCTGTTTTTGAACCCTTTTGCTCTTCTTTTCATTCCTTTATTCATTTGTTTTATTCATTCACTCATTCATTTATTCCAGTCCTTTGCAAGGATGTATCAAATAATGTTTACTCATCAGGCACTAAGAATGTTCATTCCTAGGCATATAGTAGCATACCAGCCAGGAATCCAGCCTGCAAAGAGTTTACCCTTGGTGGTGGGGGGAGGGCGCTCAAGTGCAAGGAGAGGGGAGAGAGCAGGGCACTGTGGGCAAGCCCCGCACCTGCCCCTAAGAGGTAGGGAAGGCTGCATTTGACCTATGACCTTAAAGATGAGCAGCAGTTTGCAGAAGAAGTAAAGGGACAGAGTGTACCAGACAGAGCAAACGACAGGTATAAAGGCCCTGAGGCACAAGGCAGTTCAGCTCAGCAAAGGGGCTGAATCAGTGCTGCAGGGCTGAAGTAGGAGGAGACTAGTGGTTAGAGGCGTGGCTGGAGAAATCAGTAGGGGCCAAATAATGGAAGGCCTAGCACACCATGGCAAGCAGGTAGGCATGGATTCAGAGGCCATAGAAAGGTTGGAGCATCAAGTGACATGATGAATAAAATAATAATAATGAAGGGTTAACCCATTTTCCAATATACAGTCACAGCCAACTTTGACCAGGGGCCTCTGCGTTTCTCAAGATGCCTGGTGTTCTCATCTAATAAGTAATCTGGTCTTAATGTTGATGACTGACTGGGGTGAGGGTAGGGGGGAGGAAGACCATGACGCAAGGGGGCCTGAGAAGAAGCCAGCCCTATAACTAGATGCAAATGAGAACAGCTGAAACCGCTGGGGCTCACGGCAGTTGGTCTTCTTTGAGGGAGAGAGGCCGGATGCTACGACCCAGGATCTGCGGGATCAGTGGAGCATCATAACATCCTCCCGACACGTTTGGGTAGGTGAATTACTTCACCAGCCGTGAATTTGTGTCACTAAATTCTAAACCCTCGGTGAGAAAACAAAGTTTGATAAATGTGTCCCGCTACTGGAATAAAGACCCAGAGCACAAGCAAATCGTGCAGTTCAGACTGCGTCGATGTGAGAGAAGCCCCAGACTGGTTCGTAGTGTCACACACACTCACACAGCCTCCCTCTCTTCCCTTGAAACGTCCGTTGTTACCATCAATTCCTAAAATAGCTCATGCCTAAAAGTTGATTCAATTAAAAGTGACCAAAAGATGAGGTGTATTTAGAAAAGTTGGAGGTGGGGGGGGGTAGTTCAAAGAAGAAAACAGAATCAGTCAGTCAAGAAGACCCATAAAAATCACATTATAAAATGTTTCAGTATTTTGGGTGTTTATAATGTGTCTAAAATTCCTGTCGTATTTTCATGGGTTTAAAGGAAACTACTGCACACACTTCATTTTATTCCCTAGAAAACCTTGGCCTGCGGTCATCACTTGAGGAGGTGACTAAGGCCTAGGCTTTAATGATTGACCAAACACACAGGTTACAGAGCTTACATCCTGATAATAATGCGCAAAGCCACACCAGTGGCCTGATTAGCTTGTCCCGTGTTGATTAGAAGCTTTCTTAGGCATTCTTTCTCATCCTATTTCATGACTGGAAGCAGCAGAGCCTAATTTTTCAAATATATGTTAAATCTAAGAGGTATAAAACATTTTAGAGGCAGGTGAGATGGAGAAGTCTGCCTGTAAGAAAGACTTCCCATAGATGGTGACTCTCAAGACAGCAAGCAGTACACTCAAAATCCTCTCTGCTCTTTGGTTGTGGAAGAGTTCTTGGGTAACCAGACACTTCCGTGCACATTTTTAAGAGTGCACATCTTTCAAAATGGTGCCTTCCAATAACCACCAACTCCTATAAACTATGACCATCCCCACACTTTATCACGGAATTTGGTCATGTTTAAGAAACACTTCCCGCGAAAGGACCTCCTCCCCGCCAAGCAGTTTCCTTGAGTTAAACTCCAGTGGTCACCTCTGTTGAGAACACTGCCTCTGGCAGGGAACCGGAAATACATCTCTCTTGGCAAAGTAGGAAATTATTTGTGGGGACGGAATTAAACTTTAGTAGTTCGTCCTTTTCTCAATTGTACTTTTGTTCGCAGCTTCAGCTGGGAGCATGCACGCATTTAGTTTGGTTTATGAGTTCATATTTTATAATTAACGTTGCCAACAGGGGAGTTTGATTAATACCAAACAGTGGATTTTGAGCAATGTTCCATACAAATCGCCAAATTTAGCAATAAAATAAATTGGTTATGTGAACATAATTAGTAGGATGACTATTTAAAATTCAAAACCGAATGTGAATAATTCCAAATCATCTGAGCCACAAATCATTATTTGTATGGAAGGGGGAGAGTATAGCATTTGGGTTTTATTTTGCCCTCAACCACCGTGTTATCCACCACCTAGCTGAATGTAACGAAACTTCTACAATGAGTTGTGATGATAATTTAGAGCAACCCAGAAACACACACATAGGTGTGTGCACGCACACACACAAGGGAATGTCAGAAAGGTGAGAAATGCCCAACTGTGAATTTTCATTACAAATGTAAAAATCTATAACAAAATGTTCAGCAAATGCTGCATTACATTTTTCTGACAAACTCTCTATCAACCTCTGGCGCACAACCACTCAGCAGGGCCATATCCCTTTAAACACTCACCGTACCTTATTGTCACCCTGGACTTCTCCGAGCCTTTGCTGAAGTTCTTTAATCTCTTCTCCCAGATGTTTATTTCGGTCCTGAGAATCTCTCAATAGTTGTGCAAGATTAGCCTGGAAATACCAACACATTATGAAATACAATCAGAAACGGAGGAGTGGATAAATGGGAGGCTTTATTAGGCTTACAGAGGCTGGCGTCCAAGCCCAGCTGAACCACACAAAGCCCATTAGCGCAAACAAATGCATACACGAATGCAGCAAGTGTGCAGATCGCACCACGACAACTGCATGGAGGAAATGAACTTGGCCATGAACTTCCATTTGGGGATGCTCTTTGTTTCCAGAATGGCTCAAGGACAAGTAATAAAAAAGTTGTTTGTATTTGACTTTTTAAAAAAATTTAAGTGCTTTTCACTAAAAATCTTGCAAGTGGCATAGAGTTTAATTGTAAAATGTAGGCCAACAATATAGGAAAAGTTTCATTTCCTTGTTTAGACAGTTTTTTCCCCTTCAAATAGATCTAGTTTCATAAACTTTTCTTTGCTACCTCAACGCCCAGAATTTTGATCACAAAAGGAAGAAACCAGAGAAGACACAAGTGATGTGCCACAATTTCAGAAATCGGGATCCAGAGATAATTCAACAGTCTCCTGGGCTGGTTTTCCTACCACCTTATCCCAAACAGCCAGGGTGATCATGTGCCCGTCCATCTTCATGTCATCCCTTCCTTAAGATTTGCATCCAGCTCCGACCCACATCCCTGTAGCCCATGTGGGAGGTTGTCCAATAGCCAGTCTCCCCTCTCCATCCCGCTTCATCTCTCACCATCCCTGCCCTTGCCCCGTAACACACAGCACTTTTTCCACATTCCCACCCTTCTTCAGGTTCTCCAAACTGGCAATTACTCGCTCTCCCCACCTACAGACACGCCTTCATCCATCAAGCCTATAACTTACCATTCCACTGAGCCTCACGTGGCTTCCTGTTCTGCAGTAATATTTGTATTTCTCTAGCTGTCATTGATTCCAGTCCTCCCCTTGCTTATGATGGTCTTATCTAAGATTAGCAAGAAGACTGCAAGCTACGAGAAGGCAGAGATTCTGTTCTCTATTGCCTCGGCTCCAGGAAGCCTGTGTTCCAGCAAGTGTTTTAAAGACTTATGATGAATAAATGAGGGAGGATGCAGGGGGAAAAGCAAGCAATAAGAATATGACTCCTGGAAAGGAATCATTCAGAAATCATCACTCGCAGGGACTTTAAACATTATCTTATAGAGTCCCTTCATGTTATAGCTGAAGAAATTCAGATCCGGAGCCATTAGGACAGTAGTGTAACTCTCGTGGCCAAATCTCCAAAGGCTTCAGTGTTACTAATTTGGGGAATACTCCGTTCTGTCAGGTACTAACAAACGAATAAAGATGAAAGAATATAAAACAAACCTGGGCTCATCCTTGACTCCTCACTTTATCTCATCTCCCATTTCCCATCTACCGGGGTACCTGGTGTCTCCACCCTCACGGTGCCCCCTACCCAGTTCAGCTTCCCTCCAAGCCCTTGCTGCTCTCCATGCATACGAGGCATACTCCCAGCTCAGTGCTCTTTCCTGTTCCCTCGCACTGGAGTGCTCTCCCTCCACAATACCTCTCAGCGCACACCCTCACCTTTCTCAAAGTTCATGGGCTCCAGGGGGCCCACCTACACCACTTCATCTGATACTGCAGCCTGCCCACCTCCAGCCGAGCCCCTTCCCCTGCACTCCGTTTTCTTTTTCCCATTGTCATCTTTTCACATACCACGTCGTTCACTTTATGGCTTATTGCTTACTACTTATTTCCTGTCTCCTTCTCCCTACTAAAACAGAAGTTTCATGAAGGGCAAAGAACTTTGTTTTTTCCGATGACCAAGTAGATACTCCATAATTTTTTTTTTAATGACAGACAATATGCTGGGCCTGGAAGTTGTGACCTCAGCCCAGGCAGGGACCTGAGGTAGTAATAACAATGGCCAACCCTGAACCCAGTACCCAGCTTGGAGAGTTTCATGAGAAAGCCCACTCATCCCCACTGACTGGACTTAACCAAGCCCCGATTTCTGCTCGCTTATTTGTGAACATTAACCTGATCTAATTTTTCTACCCTATATTTGCAAATCTCATTATCTTGTCACAGTTGCATTCCACTGTTCAGATAAAAGTGTGGTAAAGGATGAGGAAAATTAACTCCCCTTTTACAGGGAGGGAGAGAAAGAAGCAACAACAGACTATTTTTGGAAATTTCTCTGTGGGATCAGAAAGACTAAGGTAGGTCCCAGGCCTGCCGCTGGCTGTGTCGCGTGACCTTGGCAGAGTTTCTCAGCTTCTTGAGTTTCCCCATCTGCAAAATGGGGTCACCATCCATTTTTCATGTGGAGGTTTGATACTGAAATCGAGTAATAAACACGGAACACCTACCCCCGTGCTTGGCACACAGAGGCTCTGGTCAAAGGCTGGTCCCCTGCCCATGGTTACACGCCAACTCAGCCATGAAGGGAACCATTGGGTAGATATGGCCAGATGCCTCCTCAGACACAGATGGATCCTTGGTGATCCTGCCTCTTCACTCTTCCTTACTCATCATTCATTTATACAACAAATCTTTACTGAGCACCTACTGTGTGCCGGGCACTATTTTAGACTCAGAAGCTACAGCAGTGAGCAATATAGATAACACTCCTTGCCCTTATAAACTTATACTTTAACAGGTGGTAGTACATTAATTACATTATACTATAACAAAATAAATAATGGCCCAGTAGTTGGGTGATGAGTGCTCTGGAGAAAAATTAAGCAGGCAAAGGAAACAGAGTGTCAAGGGAAACAGCGGCAGAGGCCTCCCTGGGAAGGTCACATTTCAACCAAGACTTGAGAAAGGAGAGAGAGAGTGTGAGTGAGTGAGTGAGTGAGTGTAGAAATCCCGGTGGGCATGTTCCAGCACCAGCTACTGGCTTCCCTCTGTCCCTCTCCCCCATCCCATGGAAAACCTTCCACTTTGGACAGCAGTTCACCCCAAAGACCTCAGTGAATGGACAGACAGACGATTCAGTTTTTGAGTCCCTTTTGCTGGCTCCTCCCCTCCATCCTGCAGCTCTTCTTCCTGAGCACAAACTATCAGCAGTGGGCAGCCTCTGCCTTTCCTCCTCACAGCTCCAGAACATTTTCCAGACGTTAGCTCAGCAAGCGGAGTCCTCCTCCAACAGGTGGAGGGACAGGGCCCCTGGTGGTGGGACCTACCCAGAGGAAGGGGAGAGGGGCAGGGCCCGGTGCAGAGGGTAGCCTCCCAGGTAGCCTCCCTGCTGCAGCCCGCACGTGGTGGGACATGTCAGCCCCCCATCGCAGGACACAGCAAAATTCGCTCTCACAGAAGCCTGTGGAAGAAACTCTCAGAAAGAAATGCTTGTAAGAGTAACAGTGAAAACTTAACAAAAGACAAACAACAACAAAAAATTGCGATGTCTCTTACTTTCCCTTTTTGAATCAATAATGGCTTGAGCCCCTCAGCGGTGGACGTCCCCTCACCAACACGATCACAGTATCTAAATCAGTATGACTCCATCTGTCAGTAGTGAGAGACCAGTTCTCTGCCTCCACTCCATCACAGACCAGAACTCTTGCAAAACACAATAAAAAATGAATTTAAGAAGACATCAAGACCCCAAGTGTCTGTTAGAATCAAAAGCCACTCTGTCAGATTGCCATCAAAATTTCTGAACACTTTTAATGTCTGCTCTTAGCTTGTCCAGAAACAGCTGCTTGCAACCTGGCCCTGGTCCTTGGGCCTCACTTTGAACAGCCCTGAGCTTGGCAGTGCTCGCTGGCATTTAGACGTTAGATAGAGCAGGGCAGGCACCCGGTATAACCCTCAAGGGTCCCAGTGATACATAAAGCAGAGGACAGGGCTGCTTTAGGAAACAGCAGGTCAGAGGCCTGGTGATGTGATTGTCAAACATTATTTACTCTGCAGCCTGGCTAAAAAGAAATCTACCAAAATAAAGCCAGGCATGTCCACAGTAGCTGCAGAACAATAGTCAATCAGAACCACGCTGCCTCCAAGTGAGTCCGCAGTAAATGTACTCCAGCTTTAAAATTGACCCCTGGGGCAGGCTGGGGTGGGGGAGGTGGCCCGCTTTAAAGTAGTGACTTGTAATTTTCTTTTACATTTCACCGGCTGGATTACTTGTCAACACACAATTCTTTCCTATTCATCAGGCCTTCCACCTCTTCAACTCCAAAACAATAACTTTGAAAACTAGAAAATGACTATTCTGATACAGTGCCTAACACCTTAACACCTGAAAGAACAAAAAAAAAAAGAAGAAAAAAAAAAGAAAAGTAGTACATTTCAAAGCACTCAGAATAGAGGAGAAAAGTTCACACAATGCTTTTGACCAAAAATAACCCCCGTGACTCACACACATTCACCACAACAATCCATCAGGCAAGCACACGATGCCTGCTTATAATTTATCAGCTATGCAGCCTGTTTTGTCTCCGTGTTATTGAGAAGGATTCTGTGACCATCAGTTTAGAATGGCAGCACTATGTACAGGAAATGTCAGGGAAAAGGTGGCAGACGCTGGGAAGGATTTCACAAAGAAAGAAAACAAAACCAAGAGATTATTTCCTCCAAATCTCTGGGGCGCGGGGGAGCATAAATAGCAAAACATGAAACGGCTTAAAAAGAAGCCTCTTTTCCATATTCAGATCTAGCCAGGGCCGACATTAAAGGCTGACATTTTACCTCTGATTATAGTGGAACACTGAATATGATGGAAAATGTTGTAGAATCCATATACACTTAAGTCATTCTTTTTGGCTACATGTGGATCTATGAAAATTGGGATGGGGAAGGGAGGGAAGAGAGAGTTGATGAAAATACAGCCCGGAGACCCGAGGCTGACAGTGTATGACAGCTCTCCATTCTGACAGGCCTTCCCTTGTGGAGGAAGGGCTCACACCCAACTACAATGATGTCCACAGACGCATGTCACCAAGGCCAGTGCCTGCTGCAGAAAGGAGGAGGCTGCTGGAAATTCTCCCTGCACAGAGCTGAAGACTATGGCCCCTGACAGAGATCTGGGAGTTGAGAGGCCTGGGTACACCTGCCCCCAGACCTCCCCCCTCCCCGCCATCCCGCCTTTCTGCAGAAATCTCACCCAGGCAGATTCGTCCTGTGGGCCAGGGGAGCCCCTTCCTGCTTTCTTCAAGTCCAACTGCATCCTAAACACCTGCCTCTACCACTCCTTCAAGTCCCTGAGAAATAGCACAGAATGTATCAGGACAGTTTACACTCCGGATGCAATACATTTTTAAACATATAAAAAGAGATTTTGTTTAAAAAATGATACATCACACTTGGCAATGACAGCCATGGGCAAGGGCTCCTGCTTTCAACGATCAAGTAATCATCACTGGTTCACGAGGAGGAGACTGCAGGATACTCGTTGGAAGAACAAGCCCTAAATATTTGAGATGGGGAGAAAGGGATCCACAATATACCATTTTTCTCCCTGATGTGGGAAATGAAGAGATGGTTACAAGGGGATCAGAGGATGTCACTCAAAAATATGCCGCTTGGCCATAAGGATTATTTTGAGCTAAAGGCAATTGAGAGTCAACAGATACAGAGAGTTCTCTTTCTTCCCATTTCTGGCTAAAAGCAGGGCATACATTTCCTTCTGTGGGCATGTCCCATCCTCTCCACTTCCGGAAAGAGGAGCATGGCTCCAGGCACTGGAGACAGCGAGTTGGCACTGTCAGCACCTCTAAGTAAAATAACCCCCACCTTCCATCAGCTTCCGAGTATATATCTCCTCATCACTTTCCCACAACTGATCACCCTTCGAAGCCCAAACCCCTTCCTTCTGTTAGAATGGCGTGTCAACTCCCAAATCTAACCACGTCTCTGAGTTCCACTTATCTTCTGTGAACTCCCTTTTACATAAAATACTCACAAAATTATATGTTTTTTTTCTCCTGGTAGTTAAATTCACAGCCCCCCAAGCACTGAACCTAAGAGGGTGAAGAATAAAAAAATGAACAGAAAGTGATGAAAAGTTTAAGATCAACCTTCCAACCTGGCACTAGCCCAGACACTGGGAAGAGCCACCTGTCCTCACCCAGCGACCGGAAGGAACAGAAGGGTAAAGGGCAATGTGAGACCAATCCCTCCCTCCTCTGGAATCCCCGTAATTTACTAGATGACCATCATTCCCGTGAACTAGCCATGGAGCAGTTAACTCTCAGGCATAATGTAAAAAGGATGCCCTATCAGAAAGCCCTCTACCTTATTTCTCAGTTTGCTTACCTAGCAAAACTGGAACTCATAAGTGGGAGGGAAAAATCAGAGAGAGACAGAGAGACAGGTAAAACTGTGACCTAGGCACTTCCTCAAGGAGAGTGAGGAAAAAAAAGAACGTGAGAGAATAAAAGAGGCAGAGACCAGATTTAGAAAATGCTGCTCAACTACACGGTGTTAAGAAGTTCGGCACCCTGGACCCCTGAAACCCACACCTTCAGTAGGTGAAAGCATGACATTAAACAAAAATATGTAAGAAAAAAAAAGACAAAAAACATTGGATGAAACATCAAGCATACTCGAGAGGTGTGATTGATAGCAAATTTAATTGCAATTTCTACTTGGCTGCTTTGGTCTGTGGCTACTCCTGTGTTATAGTAATAAGGTGAAGCTTGTTTTGCTGAGCAAGGGCCCCTATTCATAGCAGCTGCCAAAGCGATGGCCTTGGCTGCAGCGACAGCTTTCTGTTTTACAAAACACAACCCCCCCCCCCCAGATTATTCCACGTGCATTTTTGGCTGCGCAGGGGGCCCTCAGTGGCCTCCTCCCCCCTCATAATCTCAAAACACACACTTGCGAGGGCATTTCCAGTCTACAGGCAAACAGGTTTGGGAGGTTGCTATTTAAATACATGTTTGCTTAATCTTGGCTATTAGGATTATGCATCTGCCACTCAGTGGCTCCCTTAACAGCTCCCAAGCTCTTTAGACCTGTGGAGCCTAAATTTCCTCATCTGTAAATTGGGGGGCGCTCTCACCTTCCTTACAAAATTGTTGCAAGGATTCAAAGGGTTTATAGCAATTGGCACGAAGGCTCGGTAGGAAGTTACAGTTATGTTTTGGGAGGCTTCCCACAGGCTGGACCCTGGAAGTCTTCCCCGGATGCTGTATTGTTCAAAGTGGCAAGAAAGAAACATCTCAGAGCACTCGAAATCTTTGGAGGCAGTTTTGGGTTTTGAGCCTCAAACCAGGACACAGATACGAAGTTGCTCTGATCCGCATCATTGAGGACTAAGAGAAGATTGGCCGAGAAGGTTTTGCTACTGAAGTAAAATGCTCCCCTCCACTCCCACCTCACAAAGAGCCACACTATGCTCTGGTTTCTCCAGGGTTGTCATCTTGGTGCATGCCACTGTCTAACTAAGCTGTTACTTTCAAAGATTTTATATATTTAGTTTTGAGAAAGGGGAAGGGGTGAGACAGACAGGAAGAGAAACATGGATGTGTGAGAGAAACATCAGTCAGTTACTTCTTGCATATATACACTCCAACCGGGGGTCAGCCAGTAACTCAGGCATGTGCCCTGACTGGGAATCAAACCTGCGACCGTTCAGTTTGCGGGAGGACGCTCAACCCACTAAGCCACACTGATCAGTGAAAGCCATCACCTTTTAAGGGAAGAAAGCAAAGGCTCCCTCCTGGTCCAGGAGGAATGCCTCCTGTGGTTTCTCAGCTCGAAATCATAAATGGAAGAGACAAAGATGCAGCTGATTATTTGTTCAAGGAGAAATTTTTGTGAGAAAAATGTGCTTGCTATGATCCCCCCAAATCCCACTTTATAAAAAGATTAACCCAAGATCTTCATTTCAATTCCTCTCTTTGTCTCCTTTGGAGAGGCGGCTTGGTTAGCACAACAAAAATATTTAAAGGATCGTCAGAGACCCTTTGGTGAGAGGGGCTCGGTGTGCAGCTCTGCCTGCAGTGTCAAGAAGAAACTGTCACTGCAATGTCCCACCAGAAGCTATTAGCACGGCACTGCTGTCACGATCTCTTCATGGCTTCTTTAACGGGTGATTTGCCATTGGAAATTGAGTTGTCTTTAAAAGGATTCTAAGTTCTGAAAGAAAGCCTCGACAACTATATTTCTAGAACCACAACCATGAAAGTTCTGGGCTGTCCTCTGAGGAAGAGACAAAAAAAAAGAAAAGGCAGGAAGAAATTATGGCCAGGTGTTGTTTACCACAGGAAAGGACGCTGGCTTAGGTAAAAATTCCTAGGTCCAGTCCTGGTTATCCACCACTCTGAAGCAGTGGGCTTTGAATAAAGCATTTAATCTTTGGACTTGCAGAATGGGTTGGATTAAATATTGAGTATGCTTCCTCTCTACTCAAACTTCCAAGAATCGGATGCAGAACCAAAACACCTGAACTCACCCTGAACCACAAGTGAGGAGATTTCTAGTCCTGCTCTGTCAACATGCAATGTGACCTTGGACGAGTCACAGGAAAAATAAAAATAGCCATTTTTTTTCACTGTCCATGGAGCACTCACCAAGTATAAGGAAGTCAGCACTGGAAGCATTATACCAATTCCTCATAAGAACTTTACAAATATGTCTCATTATTATGTTCATTTTGAAGAGAAGGAAATTGAGTCTCAGATAGGTTACACAAGATCACCCAGCCAGCAAGTGGTTGGGTCAAATTCGAATCCATGATGCCCATAATGCGCCCTTGAGACTTTACGCGAGACAACTTGCCAGTGTGACCTCAGAAGATAGTTGGGGGATTACTTCCTTCCATCCATCCATCCATCCAGCCAGCCAGCCAGCCATGCATGCACAGACAGGCTCTGGGAAAAAAGCACAAAGCACTACAAAGACGGAGGGTGTGGTATTGTTTCCACTGATATCAGAGAAGAACCCTCAATACATTTAGAGCGGTGGCTCTTAAGTGCAGTCCCAGGAGCCCCAAGGGTCCATGAACAGGCTGCAGGCAATGGGTGAATCCAGGAAAATGAATGCAAAACTGTTTGTGGGCATGTATGTGTCCCATTTCTGGAGCAAAGGCTCATGGTTTGCACTGTATTCTCAAAGATATCTCTGATTCTCAAGAGTCTGTGAACCACCAGTCCAGAAAAATGGAACTGAAAACACCCTACTAGCAATATCTCATTTGCTCCTCATAGCCACACTATGCGGCGGGTACCACTTTCTGCCAACTGATGGATGAGAAAGCTGAGACTCAGACACCCAAAGCAACCTTCCCAAGGCCACACAGTTAGTTTGATGGGTACCACTGCTGGCTCCCTCATAGCTCTTGCATCCCTGGTGCTTAATCTAAGGCAATTAATGTAGTGCTCTCCCGGTGAATGCCAGAATACCAGGAAGAGGAATATGTCCAACAATCTCCCAGTTAGATGGGGTGGGAGGAAGACTTATATTTCAGGGCTGGGTTTTCTGTCTCTCCTGCTTAGAGGAACCAGCCTTAGAAGAAAACTTACACAAAGTTCAAGAGGAAGTTGACATTAAAATTGGCACAGTGATGGAGTGGTGAGATAAAATGCAGGACACCCAGGTCAACTCGAATTTCAGACAAACAATGAATAATGTTTAGCATAGGTATGTCCCTAATAATGCCAGGAACATACCTGTATACTGAAAAATTATTCACTGTCTACCTAGAATTCAGATCAATCTGAGTGTCCTGTATTTTTATTTGCTAACTGGGGCATAGTGGAGACAATGAGTACATGATGACTATACAGCATCTGAAGCCTGTGCTACCTCTGAACTTTTGGTTGTGTGAGGTCATTGATTCCCATGTTGTTGAAACTGTTCAGATTTCTGTCACCTGCACCCCAATGCATGCAATCTCATGCAGCAAGTCAGCGGTTCCAACCCCAGCAGGCAGGGTGCAGAATGCAAGCTCACAGCACCGTACTAAGTCTGGCGGGACAGAAACTCAATGTCACATTAAAGCCATATTAAAATCTGCAAAGCCAGTGTTTAGGACACTGAACTTGTTTGTTTGGGGGGGGGTTGTTTGTTTGTTTGTTTTTAGAGCTGGAACAATGCAGCTTGACAGACTTACTGGAATTCATCAGATTCTCCTCAGCCAAGGTAAAACTTTCATCGGAGTCATGGAACGTGAATTCATTTACACTGTAAAACTCCTTCATGAACACTAACAAATTCCAAAATCATGGCAAGGATGACTGCTCACAGCCACCAAAACCACAAAAACAAAAGCCCCTAGTAATGCCAGATTAAGGATCCCAATTTTTAGACATTAATAATAAATTTCCGTGTAATTTTGTTTAGAAAATAAATCAATTGGCTCCATAGAAAACTGTGACTTTAGATCAGACCTGAAGCATTGTGAAGTAATCAAATAAAATAGCAAGGAGATTATGGGAGAGAGTAGAACCGAATGACTGAATGGTGAGCACAGGACTGAATTGCTATTTAAGGGTAAACGTGTATGTGTGTGTGTGTGTGTTGGGCATATCATTAACACTGCATTAAAAATCACAAGGTAATGAACCCAAGGGGTTTATATGCAGTGCCAGGTATATGATCAATGAACAAAAACAGGAGGTTGAATTAGCCATTACAGTTTCGAAGAGACCAAACAAATCTGTCCTTATTTGCATCCAGCAGCTTTCACGCTCTCCTCTGCTGCAGACCTCCCATAACAGAACACATGGCATTAACATCACCGTCATCTGGGCTCCCTTCATACCCATAAAAGGCTGTACTCCAAGGTATGTCAGTACAGAACAACGGTGAAGTTAAGGAAAGTTCCCACAAAGATATCTTTGGAAAAAGCAGTATGTATGTATGTATGTATGTATGTATGCAACTGTATTAAAAGAAATTTGATGTATAATATTCCTGGACATGACAATATGAAAATGTTAACTATCCCCAAATTAATCTATAAAGTTAAAAAGCCCTGAATGAAAATACCAACAGGCAGGGGTTTTGGTGGGGGTTGGGAGGATTTTATCAGGAGGACCTAATAAAATGTTTGTAAGTGTATCTTCCTGAAAAGGATGAGCAAAGGAAAGGAAATGAGTCTGAACTGATGCTAAAAGCACTATGAAGTAGAGCCAGAACAATGTGGTACAACCACAGGACTACAGAGAATGCACAGAGGAGCCGAGCAGGAAGTCCAGAAACAGATCCGTGTATATGTACAAGGATTTGTTCGTGGAGAAAGTGGGCGTCTGAAATCTGCAGGGAAACACTGAACTTGTCAATGAACACTATTGGCTACCTTGGGAGAAAAGAACATTAAGTGGCTTGTGAGTTTTGCTGGTCAGATGCCTTTGAAAGTCTGAAGTGCTAGATGTCCACCAATAGACGACTGGGTAAAGAAGATGTAGTACATGTACACAGTGCATTATTTCTTAGGAATATGAAAAAGTCAGAACCTCACCATCTGCAACAACACGGATGGGCACAGGGGGTATTACGCTAAGTGAAATAAGTCAGGATGAGAAAGCCAAGTATGTGATTTCACTTACATGTGGAATCCAAAAATACAAACCAAATGAACAAACAAACCAAAACAAAAACAGACTCATAGGGACGGAGACCAAACTGAGGGTTGCCAGAGGGGACAGGGCTGGGGAGAAGTACCAACTTCTAGTTATGAAGTCAGCAAGTCATGGGAAGGCAGTGTGCCGCCCAGGGCGTACAGTCAATAATACCACAGTAACTTTGTGTGGACGGTGAGTCCGAGACGTACTGTGGCGGTCACATCGTAAGGTATGCACATGTTCACTCCCTGCACCTGATGCTAACTAGAGTATAAAGTACAAATAAAATACAAAATTTTAAACATGTCTGAAGTGGCAGAAGATAAACAGTAGAAGAGTACCATCCATGGAAGAGTAAGCTGAAGCGCTATAACCATGAACCCTCAACTCACTCACGGTTTCCCAACAGTATTCCCAACAAAGAAGGGCAACGTGGTCACCTGGGGTGTCCTCTTCCACCCTGTTGGACTTCACCGGGCTTCCTTCACCCTTCACCCCACCCCATCCCCTCGTTGCAGTCAGAATTTCCCGACCGCCCACTCCCTCCAGAAGTACAGAAGGATTCTGCAAAATGAAAGATTTCTCTATACATTCTGGAACTCGCTGATCTCCCCAACTGTTGCAAGGAACCAAGGCAAACAATTTAAGAATTATCCAAGAGCAGGAATAAGTCTTACCTGTTTCCTCTTTTCAGGGGGAAGTGACGGATCTCCATCCTACAAAGAAACAAATGCTACATTTTAGTTAAAAAAAAGTGTGCTTAGATTCAGACCCTCCTAACTCCCACCCCCTGCAACCAGAAATATGCTGGACCAAGCTCAAATACACTTATAAAAAATGAACTGTAAACTGAACCAGACTTGTTTTGGAAAAGCCTCTAAGGCACAGGTGCCAAACACAAGGCCTGTGGGCCAAGTCCGGCCCTCCACCTTGTTTCTACCCGGCGGCAGCGCCGAGTTCCTTGTCCCTAGTTAGGGAGTAGTTACATTTCTACAGTCCTAAAATTACATTCGGCCCTTTGAAGGCAACTGCAAGGCTGATGTGCAACCCCCCCCCCCCGTGAAAATGAGTTTGACACCCCTGCTCTAAGAAATAAGTTCCAATTAGGACCAAACCTACATATTTTCTCCAACTATGTGAACCAGCCCTGGCTGGTGTGGCTCAGCTGGTTGGAGCATGACTCCTAAAAATGAAAGGTCGCCTGTTTGATTCCTGGTCAGAGCCCATGCCTAGGTTGTAGCTTTGATCTCTGGTATCGATGTTTCTCTCTCTCTTTCTCCCTTCCCCTCTCTCTCACATGAAAATAACAACAACAAAAACCCTTAAAAATAAAATAAAAATAAAACTATTGAACTGAAAAACAATACAACTAGATTTATCAAAATTATTTTTGAGCAGAGCCAAACTTATATTTCATTTTGTCTGAGTTGAGTTCCTTTTTAAACAGTTAGACCACTTGAGTTTTCTCTGTGAATAGAATAATTTGAGGAGTGTGGAAAGGCTATGATCAAAATAAAATTAACTGAGAACTTCCAGTCCTATCAGACTTTTTGTCTTAAAAGGATTCAGTTCTCTCCCTTGTGGGTGATCTAGGAATACAAATACTCTGGAGAATGAGCAAATGCTACATGAGCAAGTGCACTGCTATCTGATACTGTCCAAATATCCATCAACATTACTTTAACCTGAGGAATCTGTGACTCTGTTTCTGGTCCAGGGCAGCGCAGTAATCCTAGCACAGGCGGCTCAATGTTAGCAACAGTGCCCGCGCTTAAAAAGGAGGCTGTGTCCATGAGAAATAAAAAGGAGCAAGAATCCAAACTAGCGCTGTGCTGTCGGTTTCCTCCATTTCCGTGTAAAATGTATCCTTAAAAACCTTGCTCTATGAAACCCTAGAGAGAACCTAAATGCTCATGATAAAAGTTTAAAAATTGTGGAAATATTACTAATCAACTGTTTTTAAAAAAGAACTAAATTTGGATGTGTGACCTCGAGAGACGTCCAAAACAAAGTGTGGAATGAAAAGAGCAAGTTTTACAAGCACATGCACGCACTGCTATCCAACAGCGCTCTGGAGCCGTGGGAACATCCTACGGCCGACCCAGGAGCCCCCACGAAACGTTCCACAGCAACGCAACTTAACACAGTCGCCACCAGCCAGCCGCCGACGCCCACTGAGCCCATGAAACGGGATGCAACTGAAGACCCGAGTTTTCCATTCTATTTCATTCTAATTAATTTAAAATGGGACTTAAATAACCACATGTGGTTTCTGTATTAGACAGGGCAGATTTGTAACACAAGTGTTCTTAAAAAACACTCCATATGAACAAATTAATAAGTAAACAGGCACACAAACACATACACACGTGTGCATGTTTCACAGGTGCCCGTGCGGGCAGTGTGGGGGGACGTACACATGACTAGCCCATGGAACTGGGTTGTGGAGGAAATAGGGATGATGACTTTCACTTCTTAATTTTTCCGCTTTGGAATTGTTTAAATTCAATCCTTTTCTGAAGAAAGAGCATGTTAAAACGCCTTCTTTCTATCTTAACGAGGGACCAGGAACGTCACTGTGATGTGATACGTACAATCAGCTCTCGGTATTTCTTCTTCAGGGACTGGTGGCGTTCCCGAAGCTGATTGGCCATGAGTTTGTACTGGTCCCGTTCCTGCTGGCATGTGTCCAGCTCCTTGGAGAGGATCAGCAGGGCTTCCTTCTTACTCTCCAGCTTCCTTTTGCACACCAGGTACTGCAAAATAAATCCAAGTGACTGTCGGTCAAAACGTCAGCGGGCCTGCGTGTAACACACCCTGCGGGCTGGTTTTTCATTTTGTTCTGTTGCTTTTTCTGTTTTCAGAGAGCGTATACCCAGAGACATCTGCCAGTAACTGACACACGCACTGAAAGGCTGCACAGTGCCTGACCTACTTCCCTCAAGACAGAACCAAAGTCTGGATGTTCGTGAACTCTGGCAAACTGGGGCTGATAAAACCATTTCATTGACAAATAGGTAAAATAGTGGAACACTTTTCAGGAGCTATATAGCCGAATAAATAGATAGCTGGGCCCCAATTTTGTTTAAAAAGGATGTATATATCCAGATAAGATTATGCAAAATTTTCTTTAAATTTTGCAAAATGATAGACACAGAAAGACATTTAATAACACATTTGTACTTTACTAACAATTATCGTTTGGTAGCATATTTATTGGCATGCTTTTAAAATTTTACCCTTTTTGCTTTTCTGCATTTTCTGCATTTTCTAGAACAAACCCATATGGCTTTTATAATTTAAAAAACACAAAAATGTTCTTAAAAATAATTTAGTTGAACCATAGATCTCTGCAATATTTTGCCCCTGTCCAGGCGGCAGCGGACACTCTCCCTTGAGAATCGTCATTCACCAGCTTGGCCAAGATTTGTACAACTTCTGTGTCCACAGTGCGCCCCCCCCCCCAATTTTATGAGCTCAGTATTTTAGCCACATTTTGAATTATCCCCAAACATTCAGATGTACCTTCTGGGAACTCTTTGCCCCTCCTTCTCCCTACCTCCCTGCCTACCTCACACCACCCTCCCCCCACAATCATCCGCCGCATGGGCCAGGGCGAGCCTGAGCGGGACTTCTTCATTTCTATTGGCCACGCTGCGCAGTCTGGTGCTGCTCACATGTGTGAAACGTGACACGAAGTACCTTTTGAATTTGCCCCATAAAAGACCAAATTCAGAGCATTCATGAAAACAATTTATAGTTTCATTATACACTCTGACACGAGCACTTTGTCATTGCGGACGCCCGCACAAAGCAGAGAGAATCAGCACCCCCGTGCCGTTTGCCCAGTGCTCTTTCAGGGACAAAAAGTATTACTCATATACAGTGCTTGCTTGGAACTGACTTTGTTAAGTTCCATTTCAAATAAATGAAAGGGGAAAAAGAGAGTTTTGTGCATTAGCCCAATTTTTCCCCCTTAAAAAAAAAAATAATTGCTTAGCTTCCAAAACAAAGGGGAAAGAAAAGCCATTCTGAGACGGATTTGTGTTCTCAGAGAGGACACTTCCACCTTGGATGAATCTTATCCCTGGCAGTAATGAGGTTGGAGCCCTGCCTTAAAACGTCCTGGATTTTAAGACTTTGACATCATCTTCATGGAGGCAAAATGGTTCGGTTGCCACAGTGATTTCTCGAGAGTAAAATCCCCAGTGAGTAAATATCAAAGGCAAGTGGCTCAGAAACCTCAGCTACCATGTCCTAAGGGAGGTATTGAGACTTCACAGGAAAAAAAATACCGTTTACACACAATTGAACAGACCTGCCCTTGTGCCTGAAGTTCCTTGCCCTTAATCAGCAGCCTCCATTGTCAGGGCTATTAGTATTGTCCCTTCAGTTTATCAGATCCAAGCAGGAAGCCCCAAAGATACTTGGTGTCTTCTGCCTTTGGGGAAGAAAACCCCAGTGGCGTGGAGACATTGTAAGGGGGAGTGGACAAGTTGAGTTGTAACATCCGGTCTACTGACAGAGAACAGGTCAGGGCCACCACTACCTGCAGAGTGCAAATTCAAGTTCCCCGATCTTGAACTGTGGTCCCTTAGGATCCAAGAGAGAAGCCATTCCTCTCCCAGGGCCTGGTCCAAATGAGGCCTTGGAAGTGGTGTACCCTTCCCGTGGGTCTAAGGTACCTGGCAGAAACCAGGCACAGAGCCTCTGCCAAGACCTGGGGACCAGGATCAGAGGAGCAGGATCGCTGCAGTCCAGTTCCCCTCGGGGCATGGAAAACAGGACAATTATGACTCCACTGAAGGGCAAGAAAGCGAATGCATTCTGTGTAGAAGATGAAGCCACTCCACAAAAGGCCGTCTTTAGACAGCCGCTGCTGGGTCGCTCTTTTGTTTGCTCTCTATGGTCTAGAACAGTGAATTTCAAAAACTGTATCCCACCTCAATTATTTCTATCATCAAAACACATCTTAGGCTGAAACCTCATTTCCAAAACAGCTCAAAGTGGTGCTGCCCTGGCTGGAGGTGGGATGCCTCCCCTTAGCCCCCATGCCTGGTGTGGCCACATCAACAAGGAGCCCTGGAAAACACTGCTCTGCATCACCTTGGGATGCTGGTGAAAATGCAGATTCCACGGTGGCTGGTGTGGCTCAGTAGATTGAGTGTTGGCCTGTGAACCAAGGGGTCAGTGGTTCAATTCCCAGTCAGGGCACATGCCTGGGTTACAGGCCAGGTCCCCAGCTGGGGGTGTGGAAGAAGCAACCAATCAATATATCTCGCACACATCAGTATTTCTCTCCCTCTCATTCTCCCTTCCCTCCCCTCTCACTAAAAATAAATAAATAACATATTTTTTAAGAATGTAGATTCCTGGGCCCTTGCCCAGACCCACTAAATCGGAGTCTCTGGTGACTGACTCAGGAATTTTCAGTTAGCACATGGCACAGGTGATCCTCATGCCCATCTACACTTCATGGTGTCTCAGAAGTTAGAACCAGCTACAGTAGTTTGGAAGGACTGAGAGGCCAGCAGCAATCCACAAGTTCAGGACCACGGAGTGGTCTCAGAATCGTTCTGGGGGTGTCTGTGCCATCTTCTGGTGAAACCAGCACAAGCATCACCCTAATAGCTATTGATGTTGATGTACCCCCTATGGTCATTGCAGCATTGTTGGCAATAGCCCAGACATGGAATAAAGCAAAGTGTGCATCAAGTGAAGACAGGATAAAGAAGGTGCGGTGCGCGGACACCGTGGAACACCACTCAGCCATGCGAAAGATGGACCGTTGCCATTTTCGACAACATGGACAGGTCTCCAGGACATTCTCCTAAGTGAAACAAGTGAGATGGGAAAGGACAAAAATCACGTGATTTCACTCATATGTGAGACTATATAACAAAAAAGTAACAAACAAACTAACAAAACAAACAAAAGAAGTCACACATGTAGAAAACAGAATCGTGGTTACCAGAAGGAAAGGGGGGTGGGGAGGGGTGAAATGGGTAAAGGGGTCAAATACACAGTGACAGAAGGAAGCTAGACAGAAGGAAGCTATACTGTCATGAGCCCACGACAGTATACAGACATCAAATTGTATACCTAAAATTTCGATAATGTTACTAACCAATGCTATCTCACTAAAACCCAAGTATAAACATGAACTATATATTACTGATCTGTCCAAACATCCTATAAATGCAGAGTCTCAATAAAATGGCAATAGGAACCTCTGGGCGGTGTGTGTTGGTGGGTTCTGGGGGAGGGGATGGCATTTCTCACTCTCATCCTACGGTGATGATGGGATAGTCCCTGCGATGGTGGCTGTTAGCCTGTCCCACTTCTTATCTCACGAACTGGAAATAAACAACAAAAACCTGGAAGGAAAGAAAAAAGACGCTGAAGATCCTGCTGTTGGAGATCTAACCAACCAGCAAATTCAGGAGTTTGCCCCTGGGCCAAAAATAGCACGAAAAGCCAGGCCAGCCAAGTGTGTGGGATGTCTCTGCTCCTAAAGGAGGATGACTAGGTATGGATGTTGGAGGAGGTGGACAGCAGAAAATCACCAGGTGGGGCAGGAGGCCTCCATCTAGATGTAGGTCTAACAGTGAGCTAATCATAAACTATTGGGACCCTGGGGAAACCACAGAACACAAGGAACACAGCAAGCACACACTGCCTGGGCCTCAGTTTCCACATTTGGAGTATGAGGGGTGTTCCCAGGGTGCCCTCCAACTTGAGGAACCCATAATTTTAACACTAGCACCCCATATCACTGGGGATGAAGGGTGTGAGGGAAAACACTGGGGTGAAGGGCTCTGGTCTGGGAGGTATGACTCCCCTGAAGCACCCAAAAATTGCTTCCTCTGCCATGTCTAGGACAGACCAGCTCCATGATTCTGAAAGATCATCTATGACAGTGGCATTGCCAGAATCTCTACACAGCAGGGGCTTAAGCCGCCTGGTTGGAAGGGACACTGGAGCTGTGTTTACAAGAGTGAAAAAAGGGTGAATGTCTATGTGGTCAACCCGAGTGCCTCTTCTCCAACATTTCCAGGTCCCCTTGACTTCCAGACAACAGAGGAAGGACTGTCCTTCCCCGCTTCTTTGAAGGCAAAGCCATGTAACTTGCTTTACCCAATAAAATGGGACTGGAAGGGACGAGAGAAACATCCAGGGTGGAAGCACTTAAGAGTCAAGCTTTCTCCTCCCCTGTTGCTAGGTGAGCATGTGTTGCTATGGAGGTGCCATAGGAACAAATCAGCCTAGAGAATGGAGCCAACATAGACAAACTGCCCTGGAGAGTCATTTGGGTCCATGGAGAAATCTGTGCAATCCACAAATAAACGTTCACAGTGTGAAGTTTCAGAGGTTTGCGGGGGGAGGCGGGGATGTTTGTTACCAGAGCATAACTGAGACCATCCTGACTGAACAGACCCCATCAAAGAATGGGAAATGGTGGAGGTTGTATTTGCTCTTGCTCTGTGCTTCTGGCTAGGATTAACATTTTCACCATCACTATCAACAACAAAAAAACCAAAGTCTGGTGACAAATGCTTTCCATGTATGATCACATTTAGTCTTCACAAGAACACAGTGAGGTTACGATGTTATTACCTTCATTTTCTAAATACAAATGTGGAGCTTAAATGGAAGAGTTTATGTAATGTGCCAAGGGGTTGGCAGAGCCAGAACTCGAACCCAGATCTTTTCAGAGCCAACCTTGTGAAACCCCAATTCCTGACACACTAGGCATTCTGTGCCTCGTCCCCACACACACCCAGAAGAAACTCAGAATGTTCCCAATGTTGGTTACTACCTTGAGCTGTATTTCCAGCACAAGAAAGCTAAGAAAGGGCAATTTTGCATTTGGCTATGTTTTAGACCTAGGACAAATGGGTCAAACATTTATTTATCTTTTCACCCAACCCCCTCACCTCTAAAACTAGTGGGCCTGCCTCTCCTTTCCTCAGATGCAAGGCCTGAAGGAAGAAGGGGAAAAAACAAAAAAAATCCACAAGCGTCTCTCCCTTCTGCTCCTCATGAGGCAGCCAAACGGAGGCAATGAGGTCTCCATCCACTTGTGGGAAGTGGGATAAGATGAGAGAGGGGGCCTCAAGGAGAACTAGAGGGCTCTTTTCTCAAAAGCGGCTGGGTCGTAACAGGGGGTTTCTATAAGCTGTAGTCGGCCTCCATTATTCATTCAACAATTATTTTCTGGGTGCCTCCCACGTGTGAGGCATTGAGCCAAGCACTGGTATCCTAAAGGGACAAATGTTCCCGTTGATTTTGAAAAGGAAAAACATGAAGCCGGGAAAACAAAATTTTACTTCCACAATCCCTGATGGATTTTTGGGAAACCCCCAAATTTCTAAAAACTTGCAAATGCATTCACATCCTGTTAATGACCTCAGCTGATGTGAGGCTGTTTCTGGTCATTTCGCCACTGAGTATGAATATTCATGCATTCGCTGAAGTCAAATCAATGTGTTTCAGTATGCGCTCTGCCTACGCCTCTACCGGGGGTGATACAAGATATACAGTGTGCTTATTGCATTTCCTTTAAAATGCCAACAATTCCTGCAGCTGAAACATTTGGGGTCCAGGGATTCTGGACAGGGAACCTAACTTCTATTTGAAAGTCACCCTTGCAAATGTCTACATAGTCTCAATGGTATATGTAGGACTAAAATCAGGACTTTCTCACACAGCAATTGCCCCAAATCTAAGCACTTATTAGATTTTGAATTCCTCACGTAGTCCAGGAAAAACTAAAAGCACTCTCCAGGCAGTAAATGTTCAAGCTGCCATAATGCTAAATTGCTGTTCCCACAGCCTCCTAATTTCTTTCATCTTTGGGGTTAGTACGGATGCTGGAGCAGGGAAAACCTCACAGATGACCCAAGTGACTGGCAAAGAACAAGGTTCCTGGCTGCCAGCATGTTCCATAACAGTGTTTTCCAAACTGTGGGGCACGATACGTTAGTCTGGGCAGTGAAATCAATTCAGTTGCAGAACCTCACTTTCTTTAAAAAAAAAAAAAAGTTACAGAATGGAACAGAAAACCTCTGCATGAGTCCCGTGCAGTAAGGGTAAGTATTGCTTCATGGAACTTTTTCTGGATATGTGTGTGAGAAAAAATACATATATGTGCATATTTTTATGCATTTATTGTGGACTGTCATTTAAAAAGTTTGAAAGCTACTATTCTATAAGGAACCACTCTGTACATTTTTCATTCAGGCAGTAAATATTTAGTGAAAGGCACCAAGAGAGCCAAGAGTGCGGCTGGTGGGTGGGTAGTAGGCAGAGAGGAAAAGCTACAGGGAAGAGATGATGCTTGGAGTGAGTTTTGAGTGATGACTAGGTATAAAAGGCACCAAATAAAGGCCATTATGTGATAGAAATAATTCGCCATTTCTTTGGGATTGAGGCACAACTCTGATTAATTAATACCTGCTCAACCCACCTCACTGAATCTACTGTGAGCTTGAAATAAAGGTGAAATGCTAAACTTTGGCTGTGTAAACTTTTTCAAAATTAAAGATGCTATTTTCATAGCATTTACAGCATACAAAACACTGTCATAGACACTCTCATTTTCTAGTCAACACTATATGACAAGTGGGACAAAAACTTCTTCCTATTTTACTGACAAAATAGATGAATTGCCTTTCTCAGAGTCACATAACTAACAACTGTCATCTCACACTAGGACTCCTGCCTATGAATTCCAGGCTCTTTTCACTATTCCGTAATGGTACCAAATAAGTTATTAGCGGTTCCACACATCACCTCTCCTGAGGCCAATCATATTTTTTAACAAGATGCTCTTGGAGATAATTGTGGAACTGAAAGCCATGCAGTTTAATCCATGGTATTTCCAGACCCTGTGTGGAAAACTGGCAACCCCGAGGGGACCTTTTCAATCTGACTCCAGGGGCAGCGGCTGAGGGGCAAGAAGCCCCTTGTGGATTTGCTCAGTGATCGGCCACCTCCACACCCCTGAGACTTCAGGCTGGCTGAGTGGATGACAGGCTCGCCACACTGGGGTCTTCACCAGATGAATCACAGATATGAGACACTATTTTTCAAAGAGAACTTGCGCCTGCAGCTGTGGCAGTTGTGACAAGGGCCCTAGCCCTTGTCTTCTGGCTAACTCTAATCCCACCATGACCCCCACCCCATTCGAAGGGATCTCATTCAATCCAATGGTTTTCACAGTCATCTCTGTGCCAGTCTCACCAGCTCAGCCCTGTCACCCACACGCCTTCCTCTGATGCCCAGCTGTGCATGCCTATCTGAGCGTCTGAGAGGTATCTTACACTGAGCCCTTGGTCTCCCCTTGCACCTGCCCCTCCCCAAGTCTTCCCTGTTGGTAAATGGTGCAAACCACATTCAGTTTTCCATGGAAACATTGCGGTCATCCTTGCCTCTTCTCCTTCTCTCCCAGCCCTCATTTAATCCATCAGCGAATCCTATGGGCATTACCTTCACGAGATACATCAAATTAGAATACTACTCACCCACTTCCACCACAATCACCCTCATTCAAACCACCATCACCTCTTGATTGGACTGTGGCCCTAGCCTCCTGCTTCCACCTCCTGCCTCTGCCCACCTACCAGAAAGATGAAAACAGATGGCAGCATGTGGTAGCTCAAAATCCCCCATGGCCTCCCATTACATTTCAAACGAAATCCAGTCCCTTCACTTGCCTTTGCTCACTGCTCTGCATTCTCCCTGGCCTCCTTTGCAGTCTTTGACCACATCAAGCCCACTCCAACCCCAGGGCCTTTGCACTGCCGTTCCCTCCGCTTGCATTGTGCTGCTTGCTCCCTGGCTTCGTACAAATCTCCATTGTAATGTCCTCTCAGAAAGCTCACCCCATCTGCCATCCCTCAGACTCTCAACCCCTCATACTTTCCTTCACAGCTCTTAGAACTTGACCTTGAGTTACATAGTAAATTACTGGTTTATATTCGGTATCTCCCCCTCTGTGACAGCAAGGACTTTGCTTTTCATTCCCATCCCCAGCACTAAGAACAAGACATGATACACAGCTGGGGATCTGTCTGAAGTCAATGAGAAATCTTCATGCATTATATTACTACAGCTTCAACACCCCTGTGACATGTAGCATTGTCCCCATTTTACAGATTCCCAAACTCACAGCTAGTGAAGACCATAGGAATCATCTAAGCCAGGCCCGTCATTCTACAGATGAGAAAACTAGGACTCAGAATAGTGTACTGACTTATTCAAGGCTGGCTGGTAGGACCCACAGCTGAAACCTAAACTGAGGATTCTTCTCATTCCGAGTTCAGCACTCTCTCCGTACTCCCAGCTTGAGGTATATATTCCTCCTAGAGGGACAGAAATGCCTATGGACTTACAATGGTACCTGGCACATTTTTTACGGTAATCATAATTATTAACATAATAAAACAGATAATAAGGAGCCTGCCCATCATTTACTAATAGTTACTAACAATAGTAGCTATTGTTAGTAATAGTATGCTAAGTTCTGTAAGGAGATACAAACAAGGCTCCCAGACAGAGAAAAGACATTGAGAACATGGCAGAGAAGGTGGGATACCTGAGTTCAGCCTTGGTTTTGCCACTCACTAACCATGGGATCGATTACTTAGCTTCCCCGTGACTCAGGTTCCCAAATGATATAATTATAGTACTTTCAGAGGGCTGGTGTGAGACTTAAAAGAACTCACTCATACATGTAAAACATTGAAAGCGGTAAGGACTGCATGCACGTTAGTTGTTATTGCCACTTTGTGTCACTAGGAGAGTGAGCACAGCTTGGCAAAGAAAGTCCTCAAGGAGACGGAGGAAGATGGGAACATTTCAAAGGAGTTCTGAAAAAAACAGGTAGAGGAATTCCTTCTGTTTGGGGATAAGGGAAGTTGTGACAGGTAGTGGGGACAAGAAAACAATAATCCTGGGCAGGGAAATAGCCACAGCAAAGCACAGAGGTGAGACTCAGGAAAAACTTTGTCGGAACAGGGAGACCGTGCTGGGCTGGCTTTGGGGTCGGGGGGTGGGGGAGGGAATAAAAGCTGCATGCGACGGAGCTGGGGAGAGAGGGAGGTGGTGGTCAGGTCAGGGACAGCCTGGACGGAGATCACATTTTATTCTTCCAACAAGCAGGAGCCCCAAGGGTCTCGGACCAGGGGAGTAATGTTAAGAATGCTTTTAGGAAGACAATTTCATCCTGACACCACTGTGGAGGGGAGACTGTTCCACAATGTGACCACTGTCTGTCCCTCAAGTTGGGCCTGGACCAGAACAGAGGTTGCTTCCTACAAATCCCCCTCAGAGACTGACCGTAACTGATGCTCATTCTGACATAAGTCAGCAACCCCTCATCTCCTGCTACATGCTGGGTCTTGGAACTGGTTGTCGTCCTGACCTGTTCAGCATGTAAAGTAACTTCCCACACCTGGTAGCACTCACTTGCTAGTACCCAACACTATGCCCCTCCTTTACCTATGTCATTCTTTGGCCCCTGCCTAGTGGGCGTAGAGAGCCATTTCATCTTGCAGCTGCCCAAGACAATCTCCGTATGTAAGTTTCCCTTAATGACCTCCATTAGTTACCAGGCCGGAGTGGCCAGCCTCTTTCTTCAGTCTCTCCTGCCCTCTGCTTACAGAATAGATTTTCAGTCTCAGGGCCCCTCTCTGGATCTGTGCGTGTTGACAACCCTGTGGTGTAAACTGTCTTGGACTATATATACCTTGGGTAGAATTTGTTGCCAAGCACACACATGGAGGGTTAGGTGGTTGAGGTTCAGGCCCCCCACTTTGCAGGCTGCCTCTGGATCCTGCAATTTGATCTGATTTGTCAGGCCTACAAAGCACACACTGGTTTTGCTCTTTTTAATGTGGGGTTTGTTTTCACCTTGTCTAACACAATATTGTTTGGCAGGTTGCTACCAGACGCACACATGGGCTTAGACTCAGCCAAGGCAGCTGGCATCAACATCACTTTAGTGGGCGACTGGGTCACACAGCCAGACCGTTCTCTGCGTACACCCGTCAGGATCGTTGGGTGATAAGCAACAGTAACTGACACTCTAATGAGGGAATCTACTGGAAGGATGTTGGCACGCACAGACTTGGCAGGAGGGCAGAGCAGTAAACTTAGAAACAGGTAGGCAGCCAGGTGACTCTGGAGGCTGGAGGCAGGACCAGGGACCACCAGGTCTCAGTAAGAAACGTTTAGGTCTGAGGCCACCCAGTGGGGTAGAACTGAACTCATGATGTGTCGGTCTTTCTGTCTCTCTGCTCAAGGGCATCTTCAGCTGGCCTACAGCAGATCAGTGCCATCCTGTGCCTTGGGGGAGGACAAGCCAACCAGATCGTGTCCCTTCGAGCTGCCCCTCCAGATTGTATCCAGTGGTGACAGCCTCTCAATGGAGGTGCAGTTGGGAAGGAGAAATGAATGCTGGGAAGAAAACAGTAAATGTTCACCACAGTCACCACAGCAGATCCATTCTATTGAGCTTCTTTCTCAACCTTGTTCCCCTTCTAGGGAGTGAATAAAGGTTGAAAAACAAACAGTGGGTACTTAATAACAATCCTTTTTATTTTAATTAATTTCAGAGTCTCTATTAATCATACACAGAAAAACGGAGACGGTGGTGAAGTTTCTGCGGCCGCTGTGGGGTGTGCACCTACCAACTGCAGAGGGAAAAGGCCACACACCAACTAGACTGGGTAATCCGTGAAATTCAAATGGAATAAACTCAATAATACGCGCCTAGTTTTTGGCATATATACTAGATATCATGAAATATTTTTATTGTCCTTTCAAAAACAGCTCTCTTTTGAATTGCATTCCAATTACATTTTTAAAGCAGAACTCATAACTCATTTGTCGATGTTAATTCACGCCCGCCCACAAACACCATGAAGGTAGCCTTGGGCTTATCATCTTGGGAAACGGAACCCACAGTTTTCACTACTGAGTGGCTTTTATCTACCCGCTTACTGTTATCTGCAATAAAGCAAGTCATAATTGCTACAAGGAAGATCATAATAATTAAATGACTATCTGACATACTACATTACTATCTGGATGGCTTTACAACCAGATAACTGTGGAGAGAGATGAAGGTAGCAGGGTGGCAAGGCGGGACCTCTCCGTCAAGCAGTGACTCGTGGTCCCCGGAGACTTGCACGGATGGGACCAGGCTGCCCTCACTCACCGCTGTGAGAACATAGTCCGCCAATCCACAAGGTTTCTCTGTGTTATCATGAGCACGCGACACTCAAGCCCAGGAATAATTTAGAGACTTCTCACCTGCAGACTCACTCTCAGAGGTATTTCCTCCCCTGGCCCCCCTCAACTTTCCACTCTCTTACTGCCCTCTCTCTCCTTCCCCTCCCTCCTCCAGCCAGGAAAACCTCCTTCCCCGTCCAATAAGCAGCTCCAGGTAAACAGGATTCAACAATCAACCTAATTTCTCCAACCTCAAGCAAGCCATTCCCCCCCACCCCCATTCCTGGAACCCCTACTTTGCCCTGCTCGGTGACCTCTGGCCAGGACCAGCTCAGCAGTCTCCTTCTGTCTCCCTGCCTATCTAGGCCAGGCACCAGTCTCTCTGCAAACCATCAGTTAGGCTCTGCCACTCTTCTTTAAAAATGTCTCCATTGAGGGGACTGGCAAACAAACGCCCTTCACAGGGAAAAATGGGGGCAACTGTAACTGAACAACAACTGAAAAAAAAAACCAAGAGCCCTCAATACATGCCTGCAGCCAACCTCTCGGACTTTTCCTGCCCACTGTGTCGCCATCAGTCCCACCTACAGATGCCCCATAGTTGATCTCCTCCCCTCTCTCTTTCTTGTCCTGTCCTGGACCCAGCTCCCAAGTCCTTGTCTGGAAAGCCCCCTGCCATCCTTGGGGCCGAGTAAGAACTGGCTCCCGGTGGCCACAAGGCATTCTGGCTACACCTTGATCAGAGTGCCACATGCTGCAGCACCACCCCCTGCCCACCTGTCTGCCTCCCCACCGCCAAGGCCTCTTTGCCGCCAGGGTCATTCGCCTCTGCATCTCCAGAGCAAGCACAGCTCCTGCCCCAGAGTGAGTGCTCAATAAATATTTGAGAAATCAATAAATTTCAGTTTTCACTAAGCTGAAAACTATGTATATATACCTATTATATTAAAATTTACTAATATATTTGTAATACACAGGGTCCAGCAGGAATAAGGCCTGCTTGAGTGTGGTTGGTAGGGTAATAATATGAGTGCAATAACTTATAGTTTTAATTTGAACATTTCCTCTAAAATGTCATATGGTGTGCCTGAGTATGATATTGCTATGTTACAGAGTTACATGCTTATGGTTTTGTAATAAAGGATTTTGTAATAAAAAAAAGGCATTATTTGTGCCGGACCCATCAATTTATTAAGCCCCAATCTCTAAATCCCATTTTAGCATCATGTTTCCAAGAGAAACATCCAGTTACATACACTCCATATGTGTACAGAGAAGTGCTCATTTTTATCGCTTAAAATGAACACTTCCTTATATCACAGGGCCATATACTCAATTCACCACCTTCATCTCCTAAAGTCTTGCAGATTCACCGCTCCGGGTAGGCAGACAAAAACTGTCACTTGGAGATACACGTACGAGTATATCTAACCTGGCCAGACTGAGCTGAGGCATCTGCAGCACAAAAAACCACATGGCACCAACCACACACTGGTGTGCCGGGCGCCGAAGTCCTCCGGCCCGCGGCAATCCCGGCTGCGCACACAACTCGCCCGTGCCCTTGGTACGCGTCTGTCCTGTGTGAGCCCAAACCTCAGTCTCCGGCTGAACGGCTTCCTGAGCATTCCCACAACCCCTGCCTAAGTCTGGGCTCACCTCTAATTTTCAGATAACACTTCAGCAATTTCAAGTTGGTAACCTAATGACTCTAATGCCATTCTCTAAGATAATTTTTTTTAATAATCTATCTTTCTCGGAGTCATCTTGGTGGTTTCCCCTCTCCAGTATTACTTTTGACAGGCAAACTTTGATTATTTGAATGCCCCAGGGGATGTGCTGAATTTTAAGTGAGATTTCAGGTAATTGGAAGAGTGTATAATGTGAACTACAGTAGCTGGCGGGTATGTGGATCCACTGACAGCCTTGGTTAACTGGAGTTTTGAATAAGGAAGGTGTGTCTGAATAGCTATTTCAATCCTTTCACTCCCCGTTACTTCTCTTTCCTCCCTCTCCCCATCTTCCCAGTCCCTATGCTCTACACAGAGTGGACCCTGCTTTTTCAGGCCTATAACGATGAGGAGGAAGCACAAGAAGGAAAGGTTGGCTTTCCTTCCGCTTGGCCATGGACAGGCTAGGAACCCCCATCTGATGTGCTGAAGAGAGTATATTTTGTAGACATCATTGCTGCCTAGAGTGAATTTGCAGCCTTCCCACCGCGAGGCTGATCCGACCTTGCCTCAGGCCGAGATCCTGGCGGTGGGGTGTGCAGTTCTGGTTTCTTTCAGGATGGAGCACTGAAGGTACCCCTGAGGCTCTCCCTTCTCCAGCGTGCCAGGGGCCCAGGATGCACTGTATGCAGGGGACAGCTCACATCACCAATTCCCACATATGCCACGACATTATATAAGTCACACATGGCATGTAATGATAGACTCTCTGATTACTTCATTACATGACCCTCCAATTCAGTTGCAGAGGGCTTTTCTAGTGGGCTGGAGCACAGTACAAAAGCCAGCAAGGCATGGACAACTTTTGGTCAAACTGTCTTTAAAAGCTGTCAAAATACTGTGGTTCGTTTTCCCCTTGTCTCAAAACAAAATCATAAAAAGACCCTAACATCCCCACTATTGATGAGCTACAGCGCCCTCTTGCATATCTATCAGCTCTTAACCGGGCTAGCCCGCCCCAGACACCACGTGGCAGAGGGTACCCGGATCAGCGCCTTCCCTCTATAAATGAGGTCCTGAGAGGCTTCAGGGGCGGCACCTGCCAATCTAGAACTGATTCCTGGACTGTCCTTTAACAAAAGGTATTCAGGAGATACAGAGGCAAAGGAGTCTATATTAACAGAAGCAACATGGCACCTGGGATTTAGAGTAAAATGTGGATTTTACTGCCATCACCTACCACAGGGCACGAGAAGCCGCTCACCCCTTCTGTGCTTCACTTTGCTCTCCTACAAATGATGATATGAATAACTGTCATCATTTAGAGGCTACTTGGTGCCCAAAGATGATTTAGCATTTCACACATATAAGTCATAAATCCTCATCACATTACTATTTCCTTTCACAGATCAGGACACTGAGCTTCTAAGAGGTTAAAAAAAACCATGCAGTTTGCAAGGACAAGGTGGGAATTGAACCCAGGCCTGTCCCACGTCCTTCCTGCCAGTGTCCTGCCTCTCTCAGGGAAGAATCTGTAGGACAATACATGTAAAAATAAATAAATTCTGAAGGCACCAATCTTATTATCACAGTAATCAGAAGAACTTTGTCTGTCCTATACAAAGAAAGAAAACAATCTCTCTTCCTAAGTTTGCCAGCAGTCCCTGCCTTCCCGGAAAATGTTATCTCCCTGCTGGGAGGAATAGGTCCCATGCAAGGGCCAGAGCACTCAACATGAGGATTCGACTCAAGACGCAGCCTTTGTGGGAATACTCGCTGGCTCCCCTCGCTGACATACTTGAGTCAGGTGCAAATACTCTAAACCAAGGAGGTGTTCCATCCCAGTCCGCCCCTGAAGGCACTCATCTGCAGACTAGAGATCTTGAAATCAGCCATGCAAATCCATCACCACTTTAATTACCCAAGTAAATAGAGCTCTTACCGCCATAGGCCAAGATTCTAATCAATCGTGATCATTACGGCTCCCCCAGTGGTTCTCTCTGGATGAGAACCTCAAGTCATCGCTAAAGAGCCACTTGGGCCCCAAATTCCACCTGCAGGAGGAAAGCCTCCCCAGCTGAAGCTGGTGGCTCAAAGCTGTTTTCCCCCCTCTCTACACCTTGCTCACATTTTTCTGAGCACCGTTAATTTGCTCCTTCACTTCATCTTCGTCATTCTTGCTTCCTCCCATCAACTCCAGGCAATACTGATTAGTGAGAAATTTTCCTCAACGAGAACTGTCAGTTCAGAAGTCAGCCCCACAGCAAAAAGTTAGGTGGAGATTCACTCCAGACTGTGGGTGGGTGGGCAGTCCTGGTGACTCAAGTCATGGGAGATATCAGAGGACAGATTAAATTGCAAACAACTTCTTAAAGCAGGGACTCTGTTCCAGGTCTCTTTCTCTGACTGATACCTGCAAATGAGTTGATTACGTTAGCAAAGGCTCCCCTGGGTGGCCTGAGTTAATTATGGCTTTTAAAGAAAATGGCAACATTCTCTTTGGCTACACATCACCAACGGACCAGGAGGCAATTTGGGCATAATTTTACTCGCTTTCCTTGACAATTTGTTCACAACGACCAGTACCTCCATCATCACTGTTCATCAGGAGAGCATTTAAAAGGCAATAAAATGTTGCTCCATTTCCCTCTTCTCCAAGGACAGAATTAAGAATTGACGCTTACAAACATTCCTTGGAGAGGGGCACGCAGACATCACCGATGCAGGTGATGTCCAGGTTTGGGCATTTCTCTTTCAGTAAAGAAAATTCAGTAATAATCAGGATCACTACAGACAGAGGAGCATCAGGATGATGCGGGAAACATATGACCAGGCCGACCCTAAAAAGGAAATGAAATTTCGGAGGCAGAGAGACCTACAAGGACATGGAGGGCAATGGAGATCCCAAGTAAAACCCTGAGCTTAGGGGCCTAACTTTCCTGCATTCCAACCCCTGCCCTGCCACATCTGGCTCCATGACCTGGAGCAAATTACTCCACCTCCTGCTGAGCCCAAGACCCCTGGATCTGCAAACGAGGACCATGATTCTATCTACTACATAGGGTTTGTGAGAAGATTAAAGGAGATAATCAAACAAGGTATCTAGCCCAGCAACTGGCACGTAGCTGGCATTTACTAAGAGGTATTGATCGTCATCACCCTTGTCCATAATCATCACCGGCCTATATTCATCAGGACTGGTTGCTGTCCGCTTTGCGTGGGAGGGCACGAAAACTAAAGTAGTTACAAGTCCCACTTGGGAAAGACCTACCAAGCCTGATGGGCCCAGACCCCAGAGGTGACCACAGAAGCATCCATGGAAACGCAGATGGCAGCCTCCTCTGCCATTTCCTGAGCCCCGGGCAGCACGGCTGAGGGCGCTAGACACATCTGACCCTCGCACTGAGGCCCTGTGGGGCGGGTCCTACAACCATCCCTACACACACACAAAGGGCTGAAGCAGAGGTGTCCTGTGGGACTTCCGGGAGGTTTCCTGAAGGGAAGGGCATGCTCTTTTCATGTCTTCCTCCCTCCTGCAATATATTGGTCCACAAAACGAAAGCCTCACTCTTGGAATGGAGTGGTCAGCCAGAGAAACTGAAGGTGCCTGAGTCCCCCACACACCATGAGCTGCCATCTTGGCCCGACCTGCTGGCCTCCCAAGCTGTTGCTCCTGAGAGAGAGATACAGATAATTCTATCCTATTTAGACCTCTGTTGGTGGTGGTGTTACATTAAAATTAATCCTAACTAATATACCAACATGCCCAAACTGATACTGAGGAAATCTGGCACCTTATGATGCAAAGTATGTAACTGAGTTCCTATGAGAACCCCATGTCACCACTGACAGGTGACATTGGATATCTAAGTACTACATCAAGGTATTAAATAGAATTTAAATGAGAGAGTATTTTCATTCTGGCTCCATAATTCAAAGTACATACTTCCTAAAAATGAGTATTTCACTGTATCAGGTTGGTTGGTTGGTCCATCCATCCATCCATCCATCCATCCATCCATCCATCCATCCAGTGAGGCTGTGGTAGAGTGGGTAAAACACAGGCTTTGGGATCAGAAAAGCCGGCAGTTCAAATCCAGCTCTCCCATTACTCACACAGTCTGTTATGTTCACTCGTCACCTCTTTCTTACCTTCCTGGCCATGGCTACAACAGGCAGTAGCTCTAGCTGCCTCCCAAGGCAATTGCCAGGAGTAGACGAAATTGCATATATAAAGCATCCAGCACAGGACTCAGCACATTAAAAAGGGCTCAATAAAATGTTTCCTTTTTCTTTCAAGTATGTATCGGAATGGAACACTGTGTGAAAAATGCTTCACGTTGTGCCTGGCACACAACAAGTGTTTAATAACTGGAAACAGTGAAAGAAAAACTTTACTACTATCAGTAACGATAACAATACTAAGAGTAGTAGCAGCAATTAGAATAGTGTTGTAGTAACAATAGTAGTAAACTAAACAAAAGCTAAACCGAGAGAGGGTGAAATTGGGGGAGGTTCCCAAATGTGCATGGTTAACGCCTGCATGACCCCGACTTCCCTGCTCAACAGCGGGTGGGAGCGTGTCTCTGGGAGACCTGTGGAGTGCTCTTTCTCATCGGTGCCTTCACGAACGATTCCAGTAACCAAAACGGCTACCTTCCTAGCTCTCCAACATCTTCTAAAAGGGATGCCACTCTAAACCCTGGTGTTTAAATTGTCCAATGAATTTCTCTCCTCTTTTAAGAAATGAATTTTTAAATTGATTTCAGGGAGAGAGAGAGTAAAGTAGAGAGAGAGAGACATCGATTTGTTGTTCTACTTATTTATGTGTTCACTGTTTGATTCTTGTACGTGCCCTGACCAGGGATCAAACCCACAACCTTGTTGTATCAGGACAATGCTCTAACCAACTGAGCTAACTGGCCAGGGCCTAAAAATATTTTTTTTTAAAAGAAGTTAAATGGAATTAGCATTTGCTCTCCTGTAAAAACTTTGTATCATGTGCTAGGGTGCGAGATGCCCTTCCCAGCATGGATGTTCAGCATGACACACCTGTACTCAAAAGTGCAAGTGAGCCAGGGAAGGCACAAGCATGCTGTGCAAAACACCACGGGAAAACCTCCAAGTCACTGACCCTGCAGCCTGTCCCACAGCTAAACAGAACCCTGACCAGACATCTGGGCTTCTGACAGTGGGGAACAATGCAATCAGCACTTCTAAGACATAAGCTCAAAGTCCAACAAATGTCTGGGTAGTCAACACTCTATGGAATACTCCATGGACCCCTCTGCTCCCATTATGACCGATGATTATGAGGATAATGACAATAAGTTAGCGACATGGAAGCTGTTCATTGCTATTGCTGAGCAGGAAAAAGGACAAGTTAGAAAACCAGCATGCACTGACAGAAGTCAGAATAATGGCTCCCCAGGGGAGGGCGTGACTGGGAGAGGGCATGCGGAACCTTCTGGGGAGCTGCGAATGTCTATGCCTCGGTCTGGGCGGCAGTTATGCAGGTGAGCGCCCATGTAAGAGCACATGGAGCCTTCACTGTGTGGCTTCCCTGAACGTATTTAGTATCCATACAAATGAAAAAATGAAATAGCATACAATATAACCTTAGTTTTAGAAATAAAGGCATGGGGGAAATGACTGAAGATCATGCATGAAAATGTTAACAGCAGTCAGCTCTGCGTACTGATGTAATTTTTTTAATGTATCTGTATTTTCTAACTTTAGGGGGTGCAGTGAATTCATATTATTCGAATATGTAAATTTAAATCCACCCCGACCCAAGGCTTTACCATCTCCAGGTAATGCCTTTGGCCACCGACTTTTCTTCCCAAACCTCCCCTCGTTCACAGACTCAGTCCATCATAGGCAGTCCCCCCACCCCCAACAGCTGCCTAAGGAAGCTCTTTGCTGGGGGTGAAGTAGGAGGGGGAGGAGCAGTGAACCTTGGCATTGTTAGACTCTCTCAAAAAGGGGCTGGGTCACCAGGGCCAGCCCACGACAGCAGACATGGTGTCCTGACGATCCTTAAAGACATGGTCACATCCACGGGTCTCCTGATGCCACTTCTGCTCCACTTCCAGCCCATATCAAAGTCTGGGCAGGAATCTGGAACCAGACCCCAAAAGTCACCATCTTGGCTCAAGTTCTCGTGTTTAGAGCTAGGTCAACTAATGTGAGTGGACAGAGGGTCTGCACCCAAGGCTCCCGGTGGGAAACACACCTGACTTGAAGTTAAAAGGCCAAGATCCATATACTTGCATCTTGTTGAGTGACCATAAAAAGGGCTCAGAATTTACATTTCTTTGTCTATTGAATGAAGGCCCTACCTGCTACTCATCCTAACTGGCGAGGTGCTGATGAGGACCAGATTAGGGAATAGAGAGGAAGGTGGCAATCTCCTATTGGACTTCCCACTCCAATGTTTAGCAAAGTGCCTGGGACATAGTAAATCCTCTTTCATATCAGGAGAAGAAAGGCAAATGTAAGGAGTTATTTTTATTGTTTCTCATAAAGAGAAGATGACCATAGGAACCAAAGAAATTACACAGTTTATTTGCATGAGCGTCAGTGGTGAGTGTAGGTGACCTTGGAGCAAGCTTAGATTGTAGTCCAGCACAAAGTTCAAGGCTGGCATGTGTTCAGACCCACCAATAATACAGGTCAGAGCCCGTTATAGAAAGCAGCTCTTTACAACTAAATGAATTCCCAGCTGCCGCTTCTGCCTCTTTCCAAGCAATATATCTGATTCAATAAAATTCCAGTTTGGAAGAAAGGAAGGAAAAGAAAGAAGGGGGAGAGAGAGGGAGGAAGGAAATGCCTTCTAGTAAATTCATAAGTCCCTTAGGGCTTATTAAAAGGAGATCTGACTGACTACCTTTAAAAGATCACAATCTTTTGAAACTCAGAAGGTCTGTCAGAAAGATGTAAGAGAACTTTAGAGGAAGAAATAGAGGAGAGTAGTGTTCTGCCTAAAAAAAAAAAAAAAGAATGTTCTTATTTTAATTCAATAGTTTTTCAACTCAAGTGTTAACTGAGAACCCAATAGGTTTGTCATCTCTTTTAAATTTGTTCACTACACACAGGACTTTGCACTGGGCACAGTGGGAGACTCACAAATGAATCAGCCCGTTCCTGCTGGGAGCAATTCCTGGCTGGAGGCAAAGCAAGAACATAAATAATTCTGACATAAGGCGGCCGGGGAGATGCTGGTCATGGAAGTGTGCTTAGGTGCTATGGGGTTGCAGAAGGCAAGGGAGCATTCACTTGGGGGGCAAGGTGGTCATGGCCAAGCCTTGAAAGAGGAGCGAGGAGAAGAGAACAAGTGTTCCAGGCAGAGGGCATGGCCTGAGTCAAGGCCAGGTGCATGGAAACCCGAAGAGGTTCTGTTTCCCAGGAGCACAGGACATGCGAAAAGAAGAAACACAAAACAAGGCTGAATGTTGGTTTAGATGAAAGGAAGAAAGGCCTTATGTGACAACACAGTCTGAACCAAGTGAGAGCCAACAGGAGCCATGGAGTTTTTTGAGCAAGGAAAGGTCTTATGGGTGGGATGGAAAGGAGATGCAGGAGGCAGGAAGGCTGCCGGAGGCACCTCCAAGAACCCAGGGGGCAGAGGGGTTCCTGTTAGTGCTATGTCTTTTCCTGAGGGTTGCCATCAGCTTAACAGGGGGCTTACTTAATTAGGACACCTACAAAGAAGAAAAGTGGTCAGCAGATGACTGACAGCCAGAAAGAGGTACAAATGGGGAAGGGTTGAACATTCAGAAAGAAGATAGGACTGGGGGACAGGAAGAGGGCTATGATGTCATAAGGTGAATAAGAGGAGCGCAGAAGGGGCCATGGGAATGAGAGGTGCTTGGAAACTGACTGAGGAGCTACAATCACACTGAAAGTTCTGGCAACATCGGAGACTGTTGGGAAAGAAGAAAAGGTGACAGAGTGACCCTGACAGAACTTGCCAGGCTGGAGCAAATTAAAAAGCAAATTGGAACTGGCTAGAAGAAGGGAGTCCATCCCTGACACCTCCAATATTGTCCTGGTCATGGGGTCTGCAGATGGCAGAGCAAGCAGATGCGTCAATCTGTGCCCCATCAATATGAATTTTCAATGGCATCATCTTGACAGCCGGCAGCTGACACATCACCTCTCTCTGCAGAAGCATCTCTGAAGGCCCAGGAAGGGTTTTCTTAAAGCCCAGGCAAGGATAGGACCACCACCTCGGCTTTAGAGGGCTGACGACTGTAAAACACATCCTCACGTCACCATACTTCATCTTCACATCTTACATGAGAGACGCAAGGCAGATATGGTTATAAAGTCCAGAGGAACTGAGGACTGGAGAAGGCAGGAGATTTGCCCGAGACCATGTGGCTACCTAGTGTCAGAGCTTGATGACATAGACCCATGGAAGCCTGAGCCAGGAAGCTGGCCAGGACACGAGGTATGTGCCAGGGCCATGTGGACACTCACTCTCAGCTCTTTCAGGGCATGAGCAGACTGGGGAGAGGTTGGAAGTGGAACCTACCAGCAGGTGAGTAGGGCTGGATTCAAAGAAAATGTTGGAAATGCCTTTCCTTCCTACTTTCTCTTTATTCCCTCTTCCCCTTCTTCCTTCTTTCCACAAGTACCTGACAAGTATCATTTCCCTGGCATTATGCTAGACTTTGGTGACCACCCACCTCTCGGAGGGTCCCTCAATCTCAGGAACCCCATTACCTTGCTTTCTTATTCTACCAACAACCCCTTACCATTTTCCCAACTGAAATACACCATCCACTTCTCAACCTCTTAAGGCCCAAGAAAGGTAGGAAACCCAAATGGAGGACATGATACTTGAGCTGAGCTGCCTTAAAGCAGTAGGTCACCTTTGGACATAAGCAAAGGCTTAGAGATGACTCAGGGGATGGGATGATCTGGTAACAGGAGTTCTACGGGAGGTGGGGGGTAGACAGTTGGCATTAGGTGTATGGGGGAGTTATGGGAGATGAGGAGGGAGGCAGAACCCTTGGAGGCCAACTGAGGGGCTAGCTTTCACTCTGCAGGCCAGGAAAGGCCATCAGAGAACTTTAGGCAAATGAGCAGTAAAAAATCTTAGTGCTTGGAATGACAACTGCGGTAACCGCATGGAGGAAAGATCTTACAGGGCATTGCAAATATTCTTTGGGACAAGGGATGAGAACCTGGGCCATGGTGGGATAGTGGAAATGGTGACATGGAGCCCTTAGTGAAGGACTTGGACAAAAGCAGAAACTATGGACCTTGATGAAAATTAAATTGGTGGGTGAGGTAAGTTGGAAAGAAGAATCAAAGAAGACACAGTGATGTCATTAATGTAGACGAATTGGAAGAAGGAAAGAGAGATAGGAGAGGCGGAGGGAAGATGAATGCAGGGCAGAGCACACTGAATGCGAGATGGCTGGGGACATGTCCGGTGGCCACATGGAGGGATATAGAACCCCCGCATGTAGGGACAGGAGAGTGGAGTGTCAGAGGCTGCACAGCCAGGTGTCAAGTAGGTTGAGGCCAGAAGAAAGACCATTGGGTACAGCCAGATAAGAGGCTGGCCTCGAGTGGTCTTGGCAAAGCATTTTCAGGAGGAAAGAAGGGGTGAAGGCAGACTCAGGGGGGGGTGAGAGTGGATGAGAGCAAGGGGACAGAAGTACAAGTACAGGTCCAGATGGGCTCCTGTGTCCTGTTCAATCCTCATGCCCGTTCAGCCCCTCACACACACTCTTGGCAGATCAGTTACCTTCGCAATGCATCTAGGCAGCTTTGCCAAAGGGTACAATCATGCCATTAGTCTCCTCCACAATGGAGGCCACTCTCAGTGCCCTGGCACCCCATACAGCTACAGGGCACTCGAGGCCTGCCAAACAAGCAACACCTGATGCCCTACACTATGTGTCACCAACCAGAGACCAGTATGGGATTTCCCAAACAAGCTCTGAATTTCGCAACCTTTGCTATCTCCCTTCCTTCCACCTAGCACACCCTTCCTTTACCTTTCTACCTGCTAAAATCCTGCCAACCTTCCTGGCCCGAGTACCCTCTCCATCAAGAACCTTCCTCCATCCTCCAGTCAAAATTAACCTCCCCCTAACCTGAAAAGCACTCATTCCAATGTGTCCTAGTAGAGTGGCCTGATCCCCATTCTCCATCACTGCTGGACTACAAACCCCTCCAGAGTCGCTGTCTCATGTACGAGGCTTTGCACATGGTAGTACTTAATATGCATCTGGTGTGTGCAGTGGTGACCTTCTACCCTGCTACCCCCTGGCCCACTGAAATACCCCTGGGCTGTTCTCCACTCCTCCTTCATGCCAAGCAACCAACCTAACACTGAGATGGATCCATCCTAATGTCCCTATCCCCTCACCAGTGTCTCTGGCATTAATAAAGCTCTAGGTGTGCAAGCACATCCACGAGTCTCTTCCCATAAATGAGGTTGTGAAATCGAAGTAGAGGCCCTGCAAAGGGGCCAGAACTAGGTTGGCGCTGGGGTGCTGTATCAGTATCCTCACTCAGGTCCTGCTCCTCTTGAACCATCGTATGAAGCTCATCATTCCAGAATTCCTGTTTCCTACCCCAATCCAGGTGGTCACAGTCCAGTCCTTCAGGAGCTCACTAACTGGTGTCGGAGTTAAGATTCACACACAGAGAAGGTGCCTTCTGTTCTCGGGGAGCACCTGAGTGCTGTGTGAGTGCTCTGGAACCTAACTCTAATTGGCAACAGGAGGGAGAGCTCAGCTCAAGCCTGGGGATTTGGGGAGGGATGTGGGCTCCTGTTCCACCTCAAAGGACTGGGAAAGGCTGGGAAGAAGTGGAAAGCCCACCTGCCTGAGGTCAGGGTGTGGAAATAAGGTGGAAGCCAGAATGCACGACTGATTGGTTTGGTGGAAGCAACCAATGTATGAGGGGAACAGTGAGACATAAGGCTAGAAAGGTCAAGGCCAGTTTGAGGAGGGCCTTGAATACCAGTAATGGGGAGCTATGGAAGGCTTCTGAATAAGAGAACCTGGTGAAACGTGTTTCGTTTTTTTAAGGTGGCTCTGTAGGTTAGTGGCACAGAGCATAGACTGGCTTGAAGGAGATCTGATAACCTGAACATAATTAAGATGTGTGCTGTTTTAACACCTGATTTTCCCAAAGTAAGTCCCAGAGAAAACTTAATCAATGCTCACAGCTCTATGCCAGTTCTTCATCGGGTTAAATACTGTTGCTTCTAGCTCTCATACAACATAGAAGCTTCTTAGACTTCGTAATCTAGTTAACATTCTATCAAGCATCACTATTTCAAACAGTCCTTTTTTCCAGTGTCTTCTAATTCAATATCTGAGTATTGTAATTTTTTCCCTCAGATGTTTTGTTTTCTCTTAATTTTGTATTTCTTAAATTATGATTACATTTTGTTCTGAACATATTAAAAAATATTTCAAAATAGTTTCTTTTAAAAAAAGATGTGTTACAATAATAGCATAAAATAATGAAAACAGAATAGAAGAGGTGAAATAAAAATGAAGAGACTTCAAAATAAAAAATTAACCAAAGGTTTGTGTTCCTGGGACTCCAGGCACCCCTCCCTTCCACTGGCGTGATTTTACCTGACAGGTGAGAGACGCAGACTCTCCGCTGAGCAAGGTCCCCTGCCGTGAGGTGCCCGAAGCCCCAGAATGGTTTCATTGGTGGAAAACCAGGCACTGGGTAAGAAATGTCTCTCACTCCAGTCATTTTCAATCAGGGACTAGCCAAAGTCCTCTTCTAATCTTCAGCCAATTATTTTATTCAATGTGAGGGTCAGTAAATTAATTTTTAACATAATAAGAGTAGAAATTGTCCATTTTAGAAGCACATACACAAATTTCCCTGCACAGGAGAGAACATGAATCCATCCCATCAGTTAAAAATAGCAGTTGTGCTCACTTTCCCCCACTTGCTAATTTTAATAAACTTACTCTGAAATTAGTCTGCCTCTATGAAGAGAGCTGCTCATCAGAAATGTTCCCAGTAAGCACTAATCTCGCCTCATAAGAGTTCAAGTGCTCCCAGGAAACTCAACAATGCAGAGTTCCACACAGAACTCAGCCTCCTGGCAGCAGACTCGACCACCCCCAACCTTCTATTGTACCAAGCACCCCCACTCTAGCTACCCATCAAGGGTCATCTCAGACTCATTCTATTCCATACCCCTAATCCAGCCAGCTACGGAATCTGGTAGGGGTCATCCTTTAAAATCTTTCTCATTGCCTTGCCTTCTTCTCTGTTCCCACTGATGCTGGATCTTCTTCACTCCATTCATTCAAGCACCCAAGCATTCATATATTCTACAAGGCACACACAAATCACAAATCAGTAACACACGGTCCCTACTTTCCAGGAGTTCTAGACCTTTTGGGTCCAGTGGCAATAAAGACAAGTCAGAGGTTATTTAGAAAACCATGTAAGTGGCATGACATAGATACAATAGGAGCATTTGACAACGTGAATGGAGACAGGAAAAAACTAGATTACTGATTTCTCATCTTAACTTGTCTTTTCCTGATTCCTGGCAAAGTTACCAAATTTGTCTTTGTTTGGTAAATAAAGTCTTGTGGATGATAAAGCCTCAGGGATTCTTGAATTCAGTGGAAACAAATCTATTCCAAATATTTTCATCAACTTATACTCCAGCTAGAAGTATAGCTACCCTTCTGTCTTGCTTTGGAAGCCGTCCACCCGCTGGTACACCCTGGCCTGCCGACTCTCGAGTCTGCTGGACCACAACCACCAGTTTCTGTCTTTATCTGGAGTGTTTCCTCAAAGGCCAACCACCAGCCCAGCGTTCACACCATGCCCTCTGCAACCAAAGGGGAAGGACTCGAGTCAAGTTCCACTTCTAAGAAGGTTTTCCTGTTTCAGAAAGCCTCACCAACTGCCCAGACACATGTCTAAGATGTATTGTTCACTATCGTGCACTGTTTTTTCACTTAATAATATTGCTAATACAAGTAATACATTGAAATATTAATTGATACCCTATCTATCCATCTTGTCCCCATTTCCTCTTTCTCCCTACATACTCCTGTCCCTTTTTAGAAGCCAGACGTTCTGCCTTTGTGTTCCCAGGAGGGGAGTGCCCAGCAAAACACAGGTAAAACATGATTGGCTTTCCATTTTGAAAGCCTGTTCCTTAAGACATCAGGGCACGGAAGAGTCCTCCCAGTAGCTCTCTTCCCCATGACCCACCCCCCTTCACACACACACAAAAGTCCGAAAAGACTTCAGCGTTGGAAAAAGGGCAAAATTAGAGTGCAAGGAAGGAGAGCTTGGTTACTAGTAAGTCTCTAAGAATAAACACTGAGCTTTGCCCATTCGGTCTGGGGAGCAGAGACCTGAGTAAGGACTGGGGAACTGAGTTGGCCGGGAGGGGAACATGGCTAGCTGTTCCACGACAGCTCACCTGATGAGCTGAGGAACTGGAGAGGCAAGGAATAACATTTCTATAGTGGTAGCTGTCTTGAATATCCATTTCCCCACCTTTTAAAAACATTAGATTTCTGTATGTAAATTAGGGGCATAATTTGCATAGAGAAAATTCACCCTTTTGGGGTGTGCTGGTCCTAGGAATTTTCACAAGCCTGTAAGTCTCGCTGTCATCCCCACACCCAGGCACAGAGGGTGTCCGTCACTCTAGAAATTCCCCAGTGCTCCTCTGCAGCCGATCTGCTCGCCCCACTCCCAGGCTCTGGACAACATTGATCTGGCTTTTGTCTTTTTTGTCTTGCCTTTTCAAGAATGCCACAGGAATGGAATCTTACAGTAGGTCCATTTGAGTCTCTGGCTTCTTTCAGTTACCAAACGTTTTTAAGATTCACCCATCTTTTTGCACGGGCAGTGGTCTGCTCCATCTTACCACTGAGCGGGGTTCTGTCGGAGGACGTAGCCCCGTGCATCTGCTCACTGGTTAATGGACATTGGGGTTACTTCCAGTTTCCAGCAATTCTAAATAAGACTGCCATAGACATTCACATACAAGCTGCTGTGTGAACATGTCTTCATTTCTCCCAGGTAAATACCTGGAAGTAGGATTGCTGGGTTGCTTGGCTAAGTGGATGCAGGACTTTACAAGAAACTGCAAAACTGTTATCAAAAGTGGTTCTATAAATTGCCGTGCCTTTTTCCCCAGCCATGCAACTTTATACTTCCCGGGCAATATATAAGACTTCCAATTGCTCCTCACTCTTGTCAGCCCTTCCTTTATCCATCTTTGATGTGTTTTTCTATTCTAATAGGTGTTCCTGTTGGGGCATCTTATGCTGGTTTGCATTTACATTTCCCTAATCACTAATGATGTTGAGTATCTGTTCATATGCTTACGGGCTGTCCAAACCTTTTCTTGAGTGCAGTTGCTGTTTAACTTTCTTGCCCATTTTAAAAACTAGGTTGTTTTTTTATTCCTGAGTTGTGAGAGTCCTTTATATATTCTGGACATAAGCTATGTATTCTGTACAGATTTTCTTCCAGTCTGTGGCTTGTCTTTTCATTTCTTAACAGAGTCTTTCAAAAAACAGAAGTTTTCATTTTGATTAAGTCCAATTTATCATTTTTTTTCTGTTATCATCCGAGTTTTTTCTGTCCAATATACCCTTCTCACTTTATAATCTCCCCAATTTTGAAACAGCACCTCAGGTAACAATAAGAACGACTCTCCCCAATTTAAGATGGACATGCCCAGCTTGCTCTCCCTCCCTCCCTTGCAGCTAACGGTGGCCACATGGCTATGCTCAGACTGACGGGATGTGAGTGGAAGTGATATGTACAGCTCTCAAGTCATCCCTCATTAAACAAAAGCCCCTTACCCTGAACCTTCTCTCTCTCTCCCCAGCCCCCTTCCCATGGCTTGGGACAAAACCACAGTAACAAGACAGCTTCAACCATACAGTTGCAGACCGACCCCGAAGACACAGTGAAGTAACAAGATGGAAAAAACTGGAGTCCTTAAATGACTCATGAAGCAGGGCTGCTCTCCCAGCCTGGGCCGCCACATTGTGACATGAAAGGCATCTCCATATCTCCATATCTACCTGATTTAAAACAATATATTTGGGGTGGGGTAGGAATCTTTGTTATGGTGGCTTAGACTTTACCCTAACAAATTCACCCTTCTTCCTTAGGAAGTATAAAATAATCCCAAGATCCCAGGACCCAGCCTTGTGGTGTGTGGTGCATCTCTGCAGACAAAGCACAATAGTTTCCCAGTTTCCCTCAGCTCAGGAGTGATTTGGGGGCCACAGAATATGACCTTGTCCCCACTTTGGACAAGATAGTGTAACTGCCCACATCCAGAACAGCGAAGGAGCACTACACCAACTTGTTCTTCACCCTTCAAAGTCACATGGGTGTGGCACAGACAGCCAAAGAGACAGAGAGGCCTGAGAGGTGGACAAGGAGGAACACAACAGTGACATCCAGTGACCAATGACCAGATACCAGACTGAAATGAGGAGAGTGTGGCCAACAAAAATAGCCCTCCACCCCATCCCCCCTGCCATTGGCTGAGTACTACTTAAGCCCCCCTAGAACTTAAATGCAAGTTCAAGGAAAGGGAAAGGCATGACCCCAACCCAGATTACATTTCCACACCCTCACAGTGTGCGCATTTGTAGTCAGAACTAAGGTGCTATAGCCAAATAAAGCAGTTTTCATTTCGTGAACATCTGAGTTTATGTCCTGAGGTTCATCGTCGTTGTACCAGTGGTCACTAAACACTTAACACCAGACAGAGAGCAAGGATTATTTCATTGGCGCCCCACAGTTATAGCACCTATGCGTCAGGTACTCTATTATCTTACTCAAAGAGGAGAAAACGAGCCTAAGAGAAGCTGCACTGCATGGTGATTCTCTCGACATCCATTCCCCTGCTTCTGACAAACAGCCTCCAATGTCCCAGCCTACTCTCAGTCCACGTGGTCTGGGCCGGAAGCCGTGCACAACTCCAGGCCTGAGACAATCATATCACTACTCCCCTGAGCGATTTCTCCCAGACAAGCTCCAAAGCAGTGCCTTATGGGATTTTATGGAATCTACTACATAGAGTGCCTGGCTTCTCCTCGGGTCTTGAACTTGACAGGATGGAAGGCTGAGACTGAAGGCAGGTAGCAAGCAGACCCAAAGATGGAGAGAAAACATCTGTTTGAGCACTGAATCCCGCTGTGCCCCAGTGACCCTTATCTTGGAATTATCACTCACATTGGCTTATTAGTTTGCTAAGGCTGCCACAACAAATTGCCATAAACTGGTGTCTTCAAACAACAGAAGCTCATTCTCTGACATTCTTGGGAACTGGAAGCCCAAAATCAAGGTGTCAGCAGGGCCATGCTCCCTAAAAAGCCTCCAGAGGAGGATCCTTCCTTGCCTCTTCTGGTTTCCAGTAGTGGCCAGTGATCTTGGCATATTCTTGGCTTTGAGCTGGGTAACACCAATCCTGCCTGTTATCACACAGCCTTCTTTTCTCTGTGACTTCACCTTTTCTTCTTTCTATGCATCTCTGTGTCCAAATTCCCCTCTTCTTATTACAAGCATGCTGGCCATTGGATGAGGAGCCCAATCTAATGACCTCACCTTAACTTGATTACATCTTCAAAGATTCTATTTCCAAGTACGGTGACATGCATAGATACAGGGGGTTAGTTAGGACTTGAACATATCTTTTTGGGGACACGGTTCAACCCACAACATCAGCCAATAAATTCCTCCTGATCTGAACCACTTTGGGTTGGGTTTTTGATCATTTGCATCAAGAAAGAGGTAGAGCCAAGACGCACCCACAGATCTCCGTCAGCAATCAAGACCCAGAGCTGTGCCCGTAACCACAGGCTGGACTATACGCCTCTTCGACCCCTCTCTTCCAAAAGTCAGTGGCTGTACTGGGACAGAGGCCCAGAGTTAACTCTCTTCTATCTGTCTCACAGCCATTCAAGCATACAACACATTCAAGGAATACAAGAGTGACTGCTATCTAATTAATTAATCAAGGATTGAATTAGGCGTGGCTTATCCTAGGGCAGTAGGCTGAGCGATGACCAGGATTTTTATCTTGGAAATAAAAAGTTATTGATTGTTCACACAACTGTATTGCAAGACTTTCCCCTGATTTTGAAATCTCACCTCAGGTGGCGGTAAGAAGAACATTCCCCCCTCCCCAGACATGCAATTTTCCAAGCAGAATACCAGCCATGCCTCTTTCACAGGCCTGGCTGTGTTTACTCCAGGGCCGGAGAGAAGACTGTAATTTCAGCTTGTTATACTAAAAGTATGAAAATAAAACTGATCTCGGTAGAATCATTTCAAATGAAAACTGCTTCCTAGAGGCAAGCTGAGGAAGCACACTGATTGAAAGCGAGCACAGGGCTGTGGGCAGGAAGGGTACTGGAGTGTGGACCGAGCAGGAGGTACAAACCAGGACTTCTGTAGAAGCAGATGCGTGTCAGAAAGGCCATTTGGCCCAAGTCAGATGTCTGGTGGCCTCCCCCCCGGTTCCTTTGGCTGGGGGCCAAAATCATTTTGAAACACCACTGGCCACTGACTACATTTTTCTTTAAACCCTACCCAGCTGAGAACCAGCCAATCCTCCACGCCTGGCCCAGTCCACCCCTGGCCAGCTGAACTTGAGTGGGCAGGGGACTCACCTCGGTGGCTCAGCTTGTGGAAAAGGTAGATTTGGGGCTAAATCCACAGGCACTTCCCAGCCCTGTGTGTGTTCGTTTCCTGCGGCTGCCATAACAAATTACCACAAACTGGGTGGCTTAAAACACAGAAGTTTATTCTCTCACGGTTGGGGAGGCCAGAAGTCCAAATGCAATGTGACAGCGGGGTTGGGTCCTTCTGGAGGCTCTGAGGTAGAATGTGTCCCGGGCTTCTGCCAGCTGCTGGCAGCCGCTGGCCAGCCTTGGCCTTCCTTCCTCAGCTTGTGGCTGCCTAACTCCCATTGCTGCCCCACATGCTGTCTTCACATGACCTTCCTCTGGGTGCATCTCCATCTTCTCATAGCCTTTCCCCTTCTATCTCAACTCTAGCCTCTCTTATAAGCACACGACTCAGGTTTAGGGCCCACCCTAAACCTAGGATGATATCATCCTGAGATTCTAAACTTGATCGTATCTGCAAAGACCCTATTGCCCAATAAGTTCACACTCATGAGGGTGGGGGAAGGGACATTAGGCAGATGGATCAATTGGAGGGCAGGAGGGAGATTTCAATTCATTACAGTAGACTTGTGATGAGACTCAAAATTTTGCATTTTCCCCCAAAATGCAAAGTGATCCTTTGCACTCTTGGCTCCTAAAATCTCTGGTGCAGGTGTTCTATAGATCTCACTCTGAGAAACATTTAATCCAGTTGCTGAGGATTCAAAAAGGAATAAGACATGGTCCCCTGCCTTAGAGAACCTACTGCCTGGTGGAAGATACAGACAGATGAACAGATGAGTAAACTACAAAGTGTGTGCCCTGGCTGGCGTGGCTCAGTTGGTTGGAGCATTGACCTATGCCCAAAAGATTGAGTGTTCAATTCCCAGTCAGGGCACACACCTCGTTTGTGGGTTTGATCCCTGGTCCAGGCATGTATGGGAGGCAAGCCATCAATGTTTCTCTCTTTCCCTTCCTCTCCTTCTAGAAAGCAGTGAAAAAAATGTCCTCAGGTGAGGAAAAATAAAACAAAACAAAACAAAACAAAATGCAAAGTGTGGCCTAGTGATCACAATCTCCAAAGTCAGACAGACCAGCGCTCCCACCCTGCCCCTCTGGCTGTGAGGCTCTGAGCAAGTTCCTTACCCTGTCTGAGCCACAGTCTCCTTACCCGTAAGATAAGAAGTAATTTCCCCTTTATACTGCTATGAGAATGAGGCCATGTAAAATGCTTAACATCGAAGATGGACACAAGAAATAGCAATTAGCTACTGTGAAGGCAGGAGCATGTTGCATTCTTCTTCACATCCCCTAGCTGGCCCCTTGCTGTGCGCCTCTGTGTCTTAGGCCTTTAATGAATGTCTGTGGAAGGCAAGAAGGCATAACTGGAGAAACGCAGCTGGGTTAGGCAAGACAAGTCCTGGATCTCAACTTCATTCTGCAAGTACTTTCTAAGCACCTGCTGTGCATGGTGCTCAGTGTGTAGGCCACTGGAAGAAAGTCAAACACACAGCCTAGCAGGGAGACCGCTTGATTACGATACAGTGCACCTCCTTCCTCTAGTTTTCCATCCTTCACTCTCCATTCTGTGGTACTCACTTAGTATTGGTAGAGTTTGGGAAGGCCCCTCCCAAACTGTACCATATACTCCGGGAGTCCTTTGATTGCAGAAAGGGTTCTGTCTTCGCCACTGAGTCCCAAGGACCCAGCAATGTACCTGACTCCTAACAGACATCTGATAAGTACTTGTGGGCGTGCCGAATATTCTGCTGCTATCTCAGAGTCCAACACTGGACTGATACGAAGAACCATCTCCAGCCTCTTGGCCTGCTGGGTATGATTCTTGATGGGCCTAGAGAAAAGATGCCCAGAGAATCTGTCCCTTACATAAAGCTTGAATGTTAGGGGAGGTGGGGACAGGGTGCAATAAAGTGTATCATAATACTACTGTAGAGTTAGGAGCTTTCAACTACTAGACCAAGAGTAAACAAATTAAGCTGCAGGAGACGCTATGACATCTCATTCCTCCCCAGAAATGCAACACTTTGCATACATGTTATCAGGCTGACCTGGAGGCCCAGAAACAGGTTGAGAAGAGAAAGTCAATACAGGGTTTCCCTTCCAACCTCCCACAAGGGAAGGAGCAGAGCAAACCATTACACTCCGCATGTGTGCCCAGGAAGAAAGGGAAAGAAGCCCCACGGGGGCCTCGGGGATGGAAGATAATTCTCAGAGGGGAGAGAAAGGAGAACTTCTGGTGGATGGTCAGCCTGGCTAGGTGACATAGGTAACTGCTATCACAAATGGTAAGAAGCCAGGACAAGCAACTTACCTGTGAGAAGAACACATCAGCAAACCCTCCCACCTGGAGAAGTCAGGTAGCCCCCCTCCCCGCAAGCCAAGAACTCTTAGGGTGGACGGAAGAGGAAATAGCATAGGTGTCCAAAAAAACGGACCGAGGGGTGTTTATGACAAAATAGGAGGGCACGGTGTTCTCTGCTTCCACAAATCGAATGACTTTTGCACCTGTTTCACTTAGTAGGCCAACAGCACACACGCGTTGATTTAATTGAACAGTGAATGAATGAGGGCCAGGGAGGAGCCTGAACTCCCCCACCCAAACCTCTGCTGTGCTGCGGGGTAACGCCGCTTGGCCCGGGAGTTACCCCCGGGCCCGGATTTCCCCCTGGCACCACCTTTCCGCTTCAGCACTGGGCGTCCAATCGCTCGGCTCCTAAACAGTGGTGACTGGGAGGCAGGTGGGGCTTGGCTCCAACGCCTCCCGGATCCCGCGGATTCTCTTTCTCCAATCCAGGGCCAAGCTCTGCCGCAGGGAAGGCCCCGCCCCAAAGGCTGTCACCAGATGGCTTGGAGGAAAGTGGCACCGGGATAAACCGGAAAGTGCGGGAGGAACAGCGCACCTGGCAGGTCGCGGGGAGCTGGGCTGCCGTGGCCACCGGGTGCGCATCCCCACCCGCGCGTCCCTGCCACGGCTCGGCCACCCGGGGAGCAGGGCCCGGGGCTGGCGGGCGCTCGGGCTGGCGGGCGCTCGGCCCGGCACATCCCGCCTGGCCGGCGCCTTGGCCTCACCTCGCTCACCAGCCCCTGCCAGTCGCTCTCGGTCCGGTCGCTGTTCATGGCCTCTTCCTGCAAACGCGGGCGGGCGGCAGGGACACCACCCTCCTCCGCCTCCGCCTCCTGCTGCGTCGCCGCCGTCGCTGCCACCCGGCCCCGCCAGGGCCTGGAGCCTCGGAGCCGCTGCACCGCCGCCTCCCGCAGCCGCCCGCGCTGTCGCCTCCACGTCAGCCTCGGGAGGAAGGGGAGGAGGAGCCGCGGCCCGGGCCCGCAGCCACAGCCCCGCCGGCCTGCCCCCCCCAACCCCACCCTCTGCGCAGCCCGGGCCGCTACTACCGCCCCGGGCCCGCGCCAGCGCCCGGACTCGTAGGGAAGGAGCGGCCCGGTCTCAGCCCGGAGGTAACTCCGGACCCTAGAGTTGCCGCTCCGCAGGACCGGAGGCAGGCAGGGCTGGCACCTGTGTGTTCCCCCCGCAAGAAGCATACATCCCCAAATCCAGCCTTTCCTGCCCACCATCAGGTCTCGGGCCAGGAGACTGGAAGCCCCTCAGGGCAGGAGGCTTTGCTCTGTTCTCTGATGAAAGAGAGGTAGGGGCCTGGCACAGGGTGGGTGCTCTGCAAAGATTTGTTGAACACCTGAATAAACGAGCCACCTGTTAGACATTTACCATTGTTTTTCCAGCTACTAAGGTGTATGTATATTTATGTCTTAAATTATCAGCTGTCAAAAACAAAAAGAATGGCAACAACTAAAAATAAAATTATATTGAATTCTAAACAGGTTCCACAGCTGAGTGTGATGCTTAACATGTGGCAGGAAAGGTGTTAAAGAAACGGCATCAGCTTGGAACTGAGACTTCCAAGAGGAAGGACTGAAAGAGAATGACAGGGGCAGGTAAATAGCACAGGAGTTGATGTCATTCAAGGCACTTTTCCTGTGCCACCTAAAACCCTCTGGTGGACCACCACCAACCGTGAGCTTTCTGAGCTGCGGAAGCACTCTCCTGTCCAGACGAGCTGGGCGGTTGAGGAGTTGTGAATCCACGTTCAGGTGTAAGGCGTCCCAGCCAATGTTTACTCGTTATTTCTAGGCCGTATTGATCCTGCATCAACCCTGTGAGGTGGATGTTATCCCCAAGTGTCAGATGGGGAAACAGAGGCTCAACTCGGGCGTCTGGCTCCAAGAGGCCCTCTTCAGCATCCCGGAGATCTGCGAATGAAGTCGCACCCCTGGGAGTTGGAAAGATTGGATTCTACTGTTGGCCTTGTTTTGTTGACATGATAGATTGTTTGCAAAATGGCGTGAATAATTTCCTGCCTGTGTCCCAGCCATTGCCTGTGACTTTGACCCTTGGCTCAGCCACCTGACTCTCTTTGGCTGATGCAATGTTTGCAACTGTGCTCCCTGAAGAAGTCTGTAAAGCGCTTGTGCAGTCAGGCTTATTCCCACTTATCATGGGAACCCACGATCCACACCAGAGAAACAAGCCCAGAAAAGCTGGCGGGACAATGAAGGCTTCGTGGCCAACGACCACCCAACTGCCCCATGTGTGAGTGAGGCCAGTGACCCCCAGCTGCTACGGCCGAGGCCACAGAAGAACTGCCCCGCTGATCTTTGCCCCATTTGCTGCCCCACAGATCACGTGCTACATAAACTGCCGTGGCTTTAAACCACTAACATTTGGGAGGGTTTGCTATTGGCAGCAGTAGTGATGAAGAGCCTGGATGGCCTCAACTCTCCCTGGCAGCCCTTAAAAAGCAACAGCCCCTGGCATCATGACCTTTCGGGTCCTCCTCTGAAGACTGATCCTACAATTCCACAACAGATTCTGGCAGGCCAGGGACTGTGAGACTGCTAGTCAGCACATTTATTCCAAGTCTGTAGTGTACGAATCCTGTATTCAGCCCGGGTTCATAACATTGCAGACCACAGTCCCTGTCCTGGGACGTGAGGGTTTGCAAACCTTACTACTGAGGTTTTGCTCTAGGAAAAAAAGAGAAAAAGAAGGGGCTAGAATGCAAGAAGGCTTCCGGCCTTCTGACCATGCTGGGCCACCTCTTCTATTCTTTTAATTCAAGGAGGTGGAAGGAAAGTCATCCCTGAGCTGAATGTCTAGGGTTAACTCAGTGCCGAGCTCTTGCTCCTCACAGCCCAATGTCTCATGCTAGGAAGCAGGTACTGTCTGCCAATATATTGCCCTCTGGCAAACCATCTGGTTGCATTCTGACCTGTCGATGAAATAGACTGTAGGAAGAGCGGACATAACTTGGCCCATCTGCCTTCCGCTGCCTCCTGGTCTGTGCCTTGCTCTCGGCTGGCATTCAGGTGGGAAAGCATCCTGCCCCTTCCCGTTACCATGTTCAGCTGAGGCCTTCAGTGCTGCTTCTCCTTGGGAACATTCACTGACATGCATTTCAGGCAGCAGGACAGGCCATCAGCAAGCTGTTGGGAGCTGAGGAATCTTACATTAGAGGCCACGTCCCTTTAAGACAACTCTGTGTGACACCATTTCTCCTATCTGCTTTCCTTCTCTGAAGTAAGTTAGCCAGAGGTTAAGGTATTTTAGAATAAAATTGGGGAGGAAAATCAAAGCGTGGCAGGCCTCATCCCTCCCCGGCATGTGGAGAAACTTCCCACTCAGTTGAAACATCTCCAGTTGCTGGGTTTTCCTTAGAGGTTTCATGCCCCACCTGCCAGCTCAAACCCGCTTCGCTTGTGAGATGTGATGAAACCACCAACCAAGGCAGTGTTGCTGCGAGCGATCTTTTCTATCTCTTTTCATTTATGGAGCCTGACATTGAGTAATAATAATAATTAAATACCATTTAAGCTTTTAGGCACCTATAGAAGAAGGCCTTCTAGATACCTCATCCACAGCAGCCCAGGCTGACAAAAACACAGCTAATGATATTGCTGGTTAATGTTTTCCAAAAAAATTTTTTTTTAAATAATGAAACTGCTGACCAGCTATCCTTACCTCTGAGGAAAGCAGTGCATTAGATGCTTCATCTGACAGTCCATTTGCACAGAACCAGTTTAAAACCAGGGGCCCTTGACTGACATTTCCCACCTCGAACTAAGCATTAACACATGGCTTTAGCATCTGTTTTCTTTCTTTTTTTTTTTTTTTAAGTTACATAGAGGTTTAGTTGCTTTGCTATAGAAAGATGATGGTAAAATCTCCCATGACCTAGGAAAATTGCTATAATTATTTTAGCTTATGTCTCATATTTTTTCTATTTGGGGAGATGCTGATTTTTACTATGGTGTGACATTCTGTCTTTTCTACCCTTTTGTAAATGTAAAAAATAAGTGCTGTTAATACTAATTACATATTTTGAAAGCCCACATGAGGGGGTTTTATTTATTTTTTATTTTTATTTTATTTGTCAATTACAGTTTACATTCAATATTATTTTGTATTTTTTTCAGGCATACAGCATAGTGGTTAGATAATCATATGTTTACAAAGCATCCCCCCTAATGTTTCCAGAACCCTCCTGTCTCATACATAGTGATTACGATGTTATTAATATGCTGCCTATGGTGTACTTTACATCCCCGTGACTATTCTGTAACCACCAATTTGTGCTCCTTAATTCCTTCACCTTTTTCACCCAGTCCTTCAAACCCCCTCCTCTGTGGCAACCACCAATCCACTTTCTGTGTCTATGAGTCTTTCTGTTTTGCTTGTTCATTTATTTTTTGGCCTCTGTTTTCATGTCCCCTTAGTGCTCTGAAAAACCTCCAGGGACCCAGTTTTTCCATATATATTGTAGCTGCGGGGTCAGTTCTGTTTATTTATTTATATGCACCTATAGTGTTAGAAGAAAGTGCTTAGATGCTTTTGAGTGATGCTTTTCACTTTCAAAAGTTGGAAAGTTTTAGATGTGGAAACTCCAAAATAGCTTGATCTAAGAAATTGAACCAGCAGATACTGATGAAAACAAAGGAAACAAAATTAAAAAAAAAAAAATCTCTGGGGAGATTCGGAAAGAACAACATGAACTTATTGTTAGAAACCTGAGCCTCTCATTACAAGTTTTTTACTGACTTGCAGGATAACTCTGGCCAAGTCTCGACAGCCCCAGACCCCCCCGCCAGGGGTGGGGGGGACCCTAAAGCTTCTGATACAACTTCTCCAGACAGTATTTTCTGTTCAAATTCCGGCTGCCCAGGTAAAATGTCAGAGTTCTCACGGAAGGAAATGAAGCAAATCTCCAGGAGAGATTTTTGGCTCCGTTTTTCTTTGAACTGTACGGCTGGGCAATATCGGCCACTCCTTTCCCAAGTCACTCTTCTCCTGCCTGAATTAAGAAACCCAGTCTGATGAGCCTGGGAATGAAATGCTTCATAATGACTGTGTTTTATAGTGGTCGATAGGTACAGATATAGATATATAGATATTTTATAAAATATAGATATTTTAATTAACTCTGTGTGAGCCAAGGCCCCCAATTCTTTCTCTTGCCAAGGGAAGGCCATTTTGACAGGCCCTTGCAGCCCCCATGGGCTGGTTGCTAAATGGCTTCCTTTGTCCTTGATTTCATCCAGGGGCAGGGGACTGCCTGTCCCAGTCAGCTTCCTGCAGAGCCCTGAGACTGAGGTTCCCCAGGACCACTGGCCTCAATTCTCCAGAAGACAAACTGCCTCTCTTCCACCTACCTGGGGATATTCTGCAAAGGGGCTCATCCATTTTTCTACCAGGGCTGGCTGCCAGACAGGATGCTGGCCAGGTTCCTGACTCAGAGCATCCTCTGTGTCATAGCCCCCTGAGCCCCTGGGTCTTCAGTCTGCCCCCACAAAGCCTTCCCTGCCCTGGAGCAAACAATCAGTTACTGGCTGCTCCCCCCAGCCCCGCTGCCTGCCAATCAGCAGGGCAGCAGGGGGTGGAAGTAAGTTCCAGTCCCCGCTGAACCACCAGGAGGTGCTCAAATTGACTGAGGGGGGCTGATGATGGGCTGGCAGGCTGGGGACCCGCAATTGTCATCCTGGGGGGCAGGGGGCAGGCGTGGACGTGATTGGCTGGGGTGTTGTGGGCAGGGGGTGGGGACTAGCGGAAGCAGAGGGGCAGCTCCGTCTGCCGATGGAAGAGTTCCAGGAGGGGGCATGGAGATGTCAGCGGGAAAGGGCGTTCTGCTGGAGGAGGCAAGACAGGGAAGAAGAGACAGGGGGAGATGTAGGGCACTGGGCTCCTGATGAGAGGCCAGAAAATCAGGAACCAGGGAGAGAAGTGGAAAACCTGTGGCACAGTGGTGGGTGGGGAGGAAGACTTGTTGGAATCATGGTGGGGGTCGGGGAGCAGTGGTCCCAGGAAGGAATTAAATGGAAAACAGACAGGAAAAGTCACTGGCCTCTCATATTATTCAAATTTGTTGCACTTATTGATAATGTATTTCATTTCTTCGGTGTGGGGGGTGGCACATGATTCAGCACAAATTTGATGTAAATTTATGGAAATGTAGATGCAGAAAGGCTGCAGGCAGGAGTGGCAGGCAGGCTGCCTGTGTGGCCCTGGGGGGGTGAGGTTACCACTCTCTGGACTTGGGGAGCTCAAAATAGAAGCCGCTGACTTGGGGGCCACTGGCCTCCACTTCCAGCCAAGATAAGAACTGACCCTGTCGCTCTGGAAGGACTATTTTTAAAAAGAAAAGTCTGATGACTATCAAAAGTAGAATCACCTACATTGTCCTCCTGTCTGACTTTTGTCTTAGGGTGGGGGGACAATTTTTATCCAGCAGAGATGATCAGGGGAGAAAAAAGAAGATTAACATTAACTAGGACCTACTGTTACACAGAGTTGGCTAGGGAAGTGACAGAAATGGTGTTTTTTCCCTCTGCACTAGGAAAGAATAATGGGCTTGGGAAGGGGAAAAAAAAACAAAGAAAACAATTTGCTAGAGAGGGTGAAAAGGTGGCATTTCATATAAATGGCCAGAGCTGGTAAAATATTTATTGTCCATTAGGCTGTCCTTCACAACACTGTAGATGCTGATTTTTCTCTTCCCCCATTCAAACCAGGTCACGGCTTTTATCTAAGGATGTGCCTCTCCCAGTTAGCTGCCGCCTCTCCAGTCTGTCCATGTCCGTGACGGCCATGGGAACCATTCACAGTTTGAGGGTAGCCTCTCTGGGCCAGGCTTCCCCCTGCAACTGGGAATTCCAGGGAGACAGGAGATTCAGACAGTAGAGACAAAGCTGGGCCAAAGGGTTTTGCTGGCCCTTCTTCCTCATGGAAGACAAATACTCTTGCTTTCTGCAAAGCGGTGATGCCCTTCCATGTCCAGAGCATTGTGGCTGTCCCGAGCTGCTGTGGCTCACCTGGTCTGGTGGCAGACAAAGAGATATTTAGTTGCAGCCCACGGCCACGGTTTCTGGGCATATCTGAGCCAATGTTTCAGAGGATGGCGGTGATCTGTTCATTGTTATTACATTTGTGGGGCAGAATCTGTCAGCCCTTGGTGACACCGATTACAATGCTTTCATCTCATTCAGTCACCAAAGGGCAAATTTCTCTTTGTTCTCTAACAGAAACAGAACATGGCAAGTTAACATGAATTCCAAAAAGAAGCTGTCATGTAGGGTATTTATGAGCTTACCCTGTGCCTGCTGTGGCCCCGAGTAGCTTCCCTTTGGAGAAGAGGCACAAATGTGTGCCTAGGGGCCCTCATGTGACATGGTGGTTGCCATTTGTTAACCCTGTTTATTCCCATGGAATAGGAAAAGTAATGTTAAGGTGTTATAAGGGAGTCTTAGGAAGCTCACTTTTAATATATAAGGTCACTTACTCGACAAACATTTCTTGAGCATGTATATGCTGATTTAGGCTGTGGGGATGACAGGCTTAGACCTGGTCCTCTGTCCTCGAGGCCCTTAGGCCAGTGGCCTCAAGCAGCTGAGCACTGCAGATTCACAGAGAGATGGTCCACAGCTGGTCTCTTCAGATATGGGGTGTCACACGGGTTGAAGAACCCGGGATGGGCCGCGGAAACTAGAGCCATTTAGTATGCTTAGAAATGGTTAAAATGGCAAATTTTACATTACCTATATTGTAACATAATTTTTAAAAAAGTAAAAGGAAAAACATTGAAAAACTAAAAACCACAAAAAATGAAAAACCAGGTCCATGTGGAAAGCTGGGACAAGGCAAGATCAAAGACTACAAAGGCACAGAAAGCATACATTGGCGAGTTTATGCATCAGTCCCAGAGCATTTGAAGAATGGGAAGCAATGACCTCTTTGCAAAGTGAAAGAAGGAGAAACTGGACGAAGACTTTAGAAAGGGAGCATGGGTTGAAGCAGTGAGCGTGGAAGCTGGGACGCCATCACCTCTCTGTAACTTATCCTCATCTACACAATGAGCAGACTGGGCTGGATGACCTTGGAGATCTGTGACTGTATGAAATTAAAGCAGAATTTTACATTTGAATGGAACTCTGTACAAAAGGTTAGTGGAGGTGGTGTTCATATCATTCAAGACAGATTACAGCACCATAGAGCATTAGAAGTATGAGAAATCTTAGCAATCTGGACCCTTGTTTTATACAAGAGAAGAAACAGAGGCCCAGCGTGATAGAAGTCCGAGAGCTTGTTAGGGACAGAGCTGTGGTGGGAACCGAGACTTCAGATTCCCCGTGCCCTGGCTCTTTCACAGTGTTTACAGGTTGCCAATATTTGAGATTCGTAAGAGCAGAATTCTGGTCACCTACTGCTGTTCAGTAAACCACCCAAAAGCAGTGGATCAAGTATGAATCTATCATAGCCCCTTGCGGCTTTGTGGGTTGACTAGGCTCAGCTGGGGGAAGGGCAATGGCTGTGGTCCTCTGAAGACTTGGCTGGGCTGGATGTCCAAGTTGGCTCACTCACACAGCTGGTGGTCGATGCTGGGTATCAGCTGGAGCACCTATCATGTCTTCCCATATTGGGCTTCCCAAAACATGGCATCTGGGTTCCTAGAAGGAGCTGCCCAAGAGCAAGTGTTTCAAGAGAGCGGAAGTCTGTCTCAGTCCATTCTGGCTGCTATAACAAAACTTTAATCTACCATGCACTGGTAGCTTAAAATCAACAGAAATTTATTTCTCACAGATCTCGAGATTGGGAAGCTCAGGATCATGATGCAGGCAGATTCAGTATCCACTGAGAACCCATCTCCATATGGCCGTCTTTTCACTGTGGTCTCGCCATGGTGGAAGGTGAGCTCTCCAGGGTCTCTTTGATAAAGACCTAAATCCAAGTCATGAGGCCAGAGCATTGATGACCTGATCACCTCCCGAAGGCCCCATCTCCCAATACCATCACCTTGGAGTTAGAATTTAGACATACGAATTCTTAGGAGACAGAAACATTCAGGCCATAGCAAAGTGGAAGTTGCCAGTCTTGGAGTCACTTCCACCATATCCTTTTGGTCAAAGTTCCTCACAAGACAGCCCAGATTCAAAAACGTCAATAAACAGACTCCACTCCTAGATGGGGTTGCAGTGGTGCCTCGTGTGTGCATGGAGAGAATTGGATGGTTACCGTCTTTGGAAACAAGTGACCATAGCAGCAATTCTGATTTTTACTGCAAATTATCCTTTGGTGCCTTCTTTGCAAAAAGAATACTAGGCAGGTATTAACCAAGCCTGACTTTTTTTTTATCTTAATAGAAATAAAGTCAATTGAATTCAGGCCTCAATACAAGTTTTTCTTTGCTTGCTTGTTTGTTTGTTTAGAACCTACTAGATCAGGGATCACTTAAGCCAAACCATGACATAGGCAAGTGCCTAAAGAAACACTCAAATGAGGAATGCATGAAGGGAGGGGTATGGGTAGAAAGGTGGAGCCAACAATGACAGGTGTTGAAAGGCCCTCATCTCCCCTTATTACAAAAAACAGGGAAATAGAAAAGGGGCTCTCAGCTCTGCTAGAAATAAACTCCTTGAGGGCAGGGATTATGCTATACTCATCTCTGTATTCCTACTGCCTGGCACATAGTATGTGCTTATTTAATGCTTAATAAATTTAGCTCCATTTAAGTACCATACGTCTCAATAATAATAATGTGAATTAGTATATTTGGGGGCACTTACCATATGCCAGGCACTCTGCTAAGCAGTTAACATGTGTCATCTAATCTTCACAAAACTGTGTAACTATCTGTAATCACAGGTTTGATATTCAGCAGGTAAAAGTCAGGAAGGCCCAAATGGTTGTTGAAATATTAAAATACTTGCATATAGGTTGATAAGTGACACCTTCTCTGTATCCCTTGAATAAGCCCCTTTTCCCGTTCAGTGGGAAAAACACCCCAGCCCAGCAGAGACCCAGGTAGGTACTATCGGGGAGCCTCCATTTGCCTGGGAGCTCTGAGTGGTTCCTTCACAGTGGTCCCGTCCCTGGCCTGATTTGACCAGACCTCAACAGAGTAGACAGAACCCTGGCACATGTGTTGCTGTCATCTCACCAGGTAAATGTTTGGTGCCTGTCCAGCTGCCTAAGACTAGAATGAATCTTTAGAATGAATGAGCCAGTCACTCTCCCGTGGCCACAGGTGTGTTCAGCAGCCTCTACAGCGTACCTAATGGGCTGTTAAAGATTTTGAATATCACTACTGATTATCTACATTTGAGAGAGAAGGAAGTTGTGAATTTTAAAGAGTTTTTAAATGACTTGATGGAAGACACATGGCTAGTAAGTGGTGGATCCAGGATCCACGCGTGCCTCTGAGATCCATGTGCTCGGCCATTGCACAACGCGGTGTTAGTTGGCTGGGGCTGCTCTACCAAAGGACCACAGGTGGGGTGCTTTCAACAACAGGTATTTATTGTCTCACAGCTCTAGAGGCTAGAACTGTGAAAGCAAAATCAGCTGTGTTGGTTCCTTCTGAAGGTTGTAAAGAAAGGGTCTGTTCCAAGCCTCTCTCCTTGGCATGTAGATGGCCATTTTCTTCACGTTGTCTTCCTCCTACATGTGTCTGTGTCCAAATGTCTCCTTTTCATAAGGACACAAGTGATACTGGATGAGGGGCCCACCCTCCTCCAGTATGACCTCTTCTTAACTAACTACATCTGCAGTGACCGTGTTTCCAAAAAACGTCATATTCTGTGGGGCTCAGGTGGGGGACAAAACTCAATCCCTAACAGCTGCTTTCTGTCTTTCTGATGAGATTTCCCACATCCTTGGATAACAAACTTAACTAGGCATCTACATAAATTGTCTGGTCCACTAGCTTCTCAACAAATGCTTAACCATCCCCAAGGCTTCCCTGCCTTACTTCAACCAGAAGTGGTTTGAATTGGTGCTACTCAGCAACATGTGCCCTTCCCCCATGCAATCCATATCTTCCTATTGTGCCAATACATTCTGATATCTAGTGGAAAGCACTGAGATGAGGTGCTTTTTTGCTCATTTTATTACTTTTCCACGCTACTCCGATGTCCTCAAGCTGGCTGCCGTTTCTGCCATCACTGCCTGGCACACGAGGTCAGCTCTTGTTCCTTCAGTAGTATAGTGAACGCTGTAGCTCGAGAGATGCTGGCACTGCTGTTCATGTATGGTGACTCCTCCCTGGGTCCCAAGGAGCCACTGCAAAGGCCTTTCCCAGAAGCACTACGGGAAGCACCGCCTTCGGGACTTCTCTCCCAGCAGGAGCGCCCGCTGTTTCTGCACAGGCAAGATGGCCGTCTGGTTTTCTCGCACACTCCTCTGAAACAGACAGTAACCTTGGTCTCAGAGGCAGTGTCCTCAGACTTGGAAACTCATTGGACCAAAAATGTCTACAACTTATTTTTCCCCTTAGATTCTCTTTTTTTTATTGATTTTCCATTTTTAGCACAAGATTGATCACCAGCCAAATACCAATTTACATACAAATTCTGCTAAACTCAGCATCCTATCTACTTGGGACTTTTTCATCCATAAACCAATTTTTTAAAGAGAGAGATTCTATTATCAGAAGTGTCCCTGATGACATCAAGATGGCCTAGAAGGAGCAAACTCAGGAGGCCCTCTGCTGAGTAGGGTGAGCTCAGATGATTTGTGAGCATAATAACTACGAAGCCAAGGTCATAGGTTAATACCGTATGGGCAAGTTCATCTTTGGCTTACATCTATGGCCATAAGCTTGAACTGCAAAGCTGTTGGTCAACTATCTTACAAGTTCATTCAATAAAATTTAACAAATAGTCTTTGAGTACCTACTATGTGCCAGGCTCTGTGTAGGTACTGGGAATAGAGTGGGAAATGAGAGGGACATGGGCCTCGTCCCCATGAGGTCTACAGTAGAGCCACGAAGCACATACCAAACAGTTACACAAGTGATTGTTTCATTAGCAAGGCCATAAGGGCTGCGAAAGGAAAATACAAGGATGCCATGGGAGCATAGAACAGGGAATCTAAGTTAAGTGTCATTTAAAGCAAGACCTGAAATATGTGTGAAAGTTGGCTGGGCATACGAATGAGCTGACAAGGAGTGCCACCCAAGCAGAGAGAAGAGCATGAAAAGAGAAGAATGTCATGAAGACCAGTTTAACCTGAGTGCAGAGTAGGGAAGAAGTGACAGGAGATCGGACTGGAGGGAGGATCAGAGCCTGAGCCCTGTTAAGAAAGTTGGAATTTGTCCCACAAGCACAGGGAGCCTTTGGAGGGTAGAGGGAGGATTAGAGTGAAGTTACAGTAACAGAGACCCAAATACAGTGGCTTGAATAAGAAGGAATTTCTCCTTCACATGACAGGCTGGCAGGCAGCCCTGCTGCCAAAGCCATTCAGAGCCTGAGGTTCTTTACGTGCTCTTCCTTGACTTTGGACACAGATCTCAAGTACAAGTTTGAGCTGAGTCGCTGGCCCAAGTGCATTTCAGCTTCTCTTCAGTGGAAAGAGAAAAAAGTCCAGGGCCAGCCATTTCCTTTGAAGCAACTGAGAGGGAGGTGGATGTGTTTCTTTCACTCATGTTCCCTCAGCGAGAACTCAGTCATATGGTCACATGCCGCTGCAAAGGAACCAGGAATACTCTCTAGCTGGGCAGCCATGTGCCCACAAGAAAGACAACAGATTTGGGGTGCGGGAACATGCCTCGAAGCCATCAAGTGATGCAATCAGATTTTCGAGTCTTTGTAGCTGAAAAGAAGATTTTAGAAGTCATACAGGCAAAAGTTTTCATCTTACAAGTGGGCAAACAAAAGGAGGTCTAGGGCTTCCACTACTATTGCTGTATGACAAACCGTCTCAAATTTCATGGCATAAAATGTGCCATTATGTTCATGCTTTCTATGTTCAGGAATCCAGGAAGGGCACAGTAGGCCCAGCTTGCTCTTCTTCATGAGGCATCTCTATTCAAAGGCACAGAGTAACTCAGTGGCTGGGGCTGGACTCAACTGGAGGTCATTCTTTTGCATGACTGACGCCTGGTCTGGGAGGCTCTGTTGACAAGAGTGTTGACGTGTGGTCTCTCCATGTGGCTTTTTTCCTTACAGTGTGGCACTCAGGGTGGCAATTTCTCACAATGTTCTGTGGAGTTGCAAGAATGACTATCCAGCGAACATGGCAGAAACTGCATTACCTTTTATGATCTATCCTTGGAAGTCATTTAACATCATTTCCACTACATTTTTTGTTGTTGTTGTTCATGGGTGAGTCAAAAATTTTTCCAGACTTCACCTGCTGGTGGGAGGAGTACCAAGGTTACAATTCAGAGGAGTTTCGGGGATGAGAAAAGTTGTTGCAGTCATCTTTGGAAAACACAATCTGTTACAGTGGCCACATGCACTGGCCACAATATCCACTGCACATTCAGAATGAATCATTTCTCTCTCAAGACATACAAAATGTCATCCCATAACTCCATCAAATGTAAGTCCAGAATCACATCATGTGAGTCGTGTCCAAGGGTGGATTAAGCTCCTCTAGCACAGCTTTTTGGGGGGGATGGAGGGAGTGAGGTGGTCAATTTTTTTACCATTCTTCTTGATCTGCACATCTGTGAAGTAAAGAGATGAGCATACAGCACAACAGTAGGAGGGGCATAGTACAACTGCTGTCAACATTCCATTCAAAAATAGGGAAAACAGAAACCACCAGTGACCACTGGTCCATAGCAATTCTGAAACCAGAATTAGACTAGTAAGTACAGAGTTAGACTCAGTAAAGACTCTCTAAGAGTTTTTCCTGTGGCTCTTGGTTCTACCCTGAGTTATTCCTCCTCTTTCTTAAGAAATGAATCATGCATGCAACTGAATAGCCTTTATCTTGCTTCTTGGCCTTAAAAAAGGGGAAGTCAAAAACCTCCCTTCATTTTGTACTACTGTCTCTGTTATTTTTAGCCAAAGCTGACATAATTCCTTAAAAGAAACTTAGTGTGTTTTACTGTGTATCAAAATGTAACCCACTGTACTAGCCAAAGCCACACTGACAAATTGTTTTGAGTCAGACCCTCCTCTCTTCTGTGCCCTGGTGTGGTTATTGTGGGACCATGCCCTTGAGATTCTTAGAAGTTTTATTGTTTAATGAAGAGATTCTACAAGACACACACTAAAGATACTTAGAAGTCCTTTCACTTTTCTGGAAGACTCTCTAAGGTAGTACCTTAGATCTTTCTGAGATTTAAACAAAGGATCTCATAGCTACATCTTGAAATTATATTTTCTCAGAAGCCACTTTTTAATTTGGGATCCTTTCCTGGCTGAAAAGACTGCTCTAGGATCTTTATAGAGTCTCCAAATTACTCTTGAAAACTTAAGGGTTCATTCTCTAGTCTACCGCACTCCGCTCTCATTTTGTGATCGACTACTAGAAGTCAGGCAGCACTCTCAACACAGAGAGTTGTCTGGAAATCGGGTTTACGAAATTACACAGACGTAGTTTCTGTTTATACATTACCATGGAAAACAGTTTTGCTGAAATTCTTCCACTACGTAACAAGGAGCTCCTTTCCTTCAGTTTCTAATAGCATCGTCCTCCGTTTGCTTTAAACCCTCATTGGCTCACTCCTCGAGGCCCTTCCAGCTTTGCCTAACTGCCCTCACAAGGGGCTTCCAGAACTCATCTGCCACTGGGCCCCTGAGCTAATGCCACGTGCTTTAGATTTTTGTTACATCGGTCCCCCGCTTCCAGATTCCAGATTTTCTGTTTCCATTGCTGTATTCTATTTCTGTATTTCTATTTCTATATTTCTGTATTCTATTCCTATTGTTTCCAAATTTAGTGGCATAAAATACTAAGCTAATAGATTATGTGGATCAGAAACTTAGCGAGAGCATAGCAGGAATAGCTTGCGTCTGGCCTGTCTGGAGCTTCAGCTGGAAATACTTGGAGGTTGGGATTGACTCCGCAACTCTGAGTTTGGAGCATTTGAAGCCTTTCTCAATCAGTCTGGCACCTGGCCTGGGAGAACTTGAAGACTAGACTTTTGACCGGAGTGCCTGTGCATGGCCACTCTGTGCTGCTTAGCTTCCTCACAGTATGGCGCCCTCGGAATAGTCAGACGTCTCCCACGGCAGCCTGGCTCCCAGTGTGAATGTTCTGGTCAACAAGTCAGCAGCCACACAGCCTTTATGACTCAGCCTCAAAGGTCATGCATGGTCACTTCTGCCACATTCCATTAGTGACATAGAAGTCACAAGCCTATTTGGATTCTAGAGAAGGGGACATTGACTCTTCCTCCTGATGGGAAAGTGTCAAGTTCGCGTTATAAAGGAGTATGTGGGATGAGAGATTTTTTAGATCATCTTTAGAAACTATAAGGTCACATCCAGGAAGGTCATTACTGATGAAGCAGAACTGAAACGCAGTGGTTTTCACGCCCAGACCCCAGCTATTTTGCTGTGCCACACCAATGAGTCAACAGCATCATTTGCATGAATGAAGGACCTTATGCTATTGGGGGAAAAGTTGAAACATGAGGCAAGAAGCCAAATTCAGTCTCAATTGAACATCCTCTCTCTTACAAATGCAGCATAAATATATGTTTTCCATAGCTCTCACAGAGAAAACAGCTGCATTTATGTGCGTCCAAAAACATGGAAAAATACAAACTGTAAGCAAAGGGAAGGAACTCAAGAAAACTACTTTAACTTCTCTAAGTGTAAACCTTCATAAAAATAGTTGTAAGGTTGATCAAAGCAGGGGCTGAAACCTTTCCCTAGCCCGAGGTGTTCCACTTACAAACGCCCTCCTTCCCATAAAACGATGTCATTCTCTGGGCACACCCTCTGGATTGTCTAAGCAGCCAAAGGCTCATGACACTTTCCTATGTTAATTCACCCACCACTCTCCCTCTCCACACACACACACACACGCACGCACACACGCACACGCACATGCACACCAATACACAAAATTTCCTGTATCCCTCTGGAGTCCCTTAGAGTTCCTTAGATCCCTTATATAGAACAGGTATATTTTCTGCAGTTAAGACTTGACTTGGACAAAAAAGTAGGGCATAGGCACCTGTGCCCGAGTTGATTTTACTCTGTGGGAATTCCTTCGCTTTGCCCCATGAATTAAGATACAGTCTGGAAGAAGATGGCACAAAAGAACCTTTGTAAAAGTCTCACCCCTTTCCACCCCTTGATCATATTCTTTCTCTGGGCTGCAAATCTGAAAATGTCAGAAAATGCATTGTTCCCTGCAATTTAGCATTAGCAAGGGAGCTCTTTGAAAGGATTCTATTACATCTTTATGTCTTTGCACATAAACCAGGCCTTCCCTAAAAAACTCAGTTCAAATTTGATTTGCAGTGGAAATCCCTGAAGTTGTGGTAAGGATTTTAAGAGATAACGAAGCAAATACCACTCAGTGTGTACTGTGTCCAAGGCAACATGCTAGGTGCTTTTCTAGAGAGACATACATTGTATGGTTTACCATGGAAGAGGTCAAGATTAGTACTGCATGTAGACGGGGCAGGTGTCCAGGAAGGAAGAGGTGGTGGAGGAGAAGGCAGAGGAGCAGAATCAGGGGGCGTAGACAGAAGATGATTTTGAAGAATGCCTAGGAACTCCAATACAATGGATGTTATGCGTATTTCTCTCACTTTCTTAACCCACTGCCTTCTTACCACTGCTAATGTGTGAATTTGACCATTACCAGATTGTCCAAAACTCTCATCTCAGTTCCCACTGCCCTTAATCTTGCTTTCTCTGTTCCAATGACATTGGCCAGGTACCCTCCCGCTTCAGAGCCTTTGCAGTTATGGTTCCTTCTGCTATGAATGCTCCTCTCAAACTGCGAGAGAGTAGATGGCTATTGTTTCCAACCACCAGGTTTGTGGTACTTGGTGGCGGCAGCCCTGGGAAACCAATAGAGATGTAACACGGTCTTCACAGAGGAGAGGTGTTTCCCTGTCATTCCTACTATGTCTGGGAGCTGAAATGAGTCTGGATGCTAGAGGAGGAGAAAAATAAGAGGTGCAGGGCCATGTTATGGGCTAGGTAGCACACATCTCCTCTTTAGGTGACATTTATGTTCAACTGAAGTGAACTTGAATTATTGCTAAACTTCATCTACCAGCTTGCTACAGTGTCATGCACTTAGCTGGTCCATCTGTCTGATTAAAATGAAGAATAAGCACCTTTATTAGCATAGCACTCTTCCTCTTATCCATCGATGCTTCTTGCAAAAGCTGAGGGTGGAGAAAAACAGTCCCAACCCCAGTGGTTTTCAGTCCCATGTTCTAGGGACAGTATTTGGTTGCAGTCAGAGCTGGCCTAAATGTGCTGCTTGGTGACTTCTGTGTTCTCCAAACGGATTGTCCCACAGCCCTGCTCTGCTGAGTCTCCGAAGCATCCAGAAACTACAGCACTTCTTCTCGTGCAGGCTCCTAGGGAGCAGACATCGGTCTGGGAGAGCTGCTGAATGGTGAGTTCAAGGGCTCCTCTCTGAGTGAAACAGAAAGATTTCCGGGTAGGTGAGGAAATCCTCCCAAATCTCTTCTCCCTCCTAATCATTAGCACCACCACCACTCTCATTTCCATAATCATCTTGATAATTATTTGAAGTGGAAGGAGAGCAGGTTACCTGCTTAATGAAAAATAGATGGGAAAAAATAGAAACAGTGGAGAGAGGTGATTGAATAGCCTCTCTCAGAAATGCACATCATTGTGTGTGATTGGTGAGTTTGAGGGCCTTGGACCCCAACACACTGTTCCAGCTTCAGCTTGCTCTCTCCTCTCTGACACCCTGCATTCCAGCACACTGAATCTTATTTCCTGCCAGAAAGACTCCTGGTTCCCTACCTCTGTACTTCCAACACCCCCTCCCATCACAGGATCCTTCATCTCCCCGCTTTTTCAACCTCCAAGAAGACTTACCTAAACCTCTCTTGGACACTGTGTCATTTTCTGCCTTATGTTATGCATACAGAGAGGTTTTTTTCTTCTACTAGATTATAAACTCCCCAAGGGAGACTTTCTGCTGCATTCTTCTCTGCATCCCCCACACCCCAGCCACCAAGCACGTGCTTTGAACAGAGCAGGTGTTTTATTGATGTCTGTTGAAAGAACAAGAAACTAGAAGTTTTTTAACTTGTTCTTTGAATAGACATATATCAAGAGTCAAGTGTTTAGGGGGGCAATAGCAGGTGTGGCAGAGTCTGCTATTACTCCCCAAATATCTTTCCTCTCCTTCCTGGACTCACAGGTAAATAGCATTGACCTGCCTAGTTTGTAGTTAAAGGAGAGCATGTAAGTGAGTGCTGGCCATTGGAAAGTGAGCAGAAATGATTTGCACCACGTCCAGGTCTGGCCCATTACACCTCCATGCGTGACCTTCCGCTTTCTTTCTCTTTTGCCAACTCGATAGAGATTAGCCTGGAGACCTTGAAGACTACATCTGAAAGATGACAATGCCATCAGAAAGAAGGAGCCTGGGTGCTTGAATCCTCATGTGGAGAGAACCGCCTAGGAGTCAGGAATACACTTTTAGGATTTTGTGTAAGGAACAAATGTCTACTGTGTATGAGCCTTTACACAGTTTGGGGTTTATTTGTCACAGGAGCTACGATGACCTTCACCAATAAAAGCTCCCCAGTTTTCAGTATTTCTCGGAAAAGGCGCAAACACCAGGATTCTTGGTTTTCTTATAATGTATATAAAATTTTATATTAGTCAAAACAGGTTAGGTTACACTACTTATTGATTGTTGGTGTTTTCTCTGTGGGTTTGAGACGGAGGAGGCCTCTGCTCCGCACTGACACTCAGGTACTCAGGCTGATGGCCTTTCTATAATTTGTAGCTACAACACTTGAGTGATGTGGCCTTCTCATTCACTGCAGCAGGGGGAGGAGAGACCAGACCCACTCTTCCCCATTCACCCCATTGGCTAGAACTTGTCACGTGACCCTGAAGAAAAAGCTAGGAAGTAGGCAGATCAGACGTAATATTCAGTGAGCATTACTGTCTTTGCCACTTTTTTAGAAAGCTCCCCGGTTTTCCTCCAGCTACAAATAATGTCTCCTGCCTCTGAACTCTGATAGCACTGTATGTGCCACTTCCTTATAATAGGCAGTTTTTACATTGTATGAAGACACACACACACACACACACACACACACCCCTATCAAAATCTCTTACTACACGCCACTCTCCTGTCTTCATGCTTTAACTCATTTAAAACCCACAATAACCCTAGAGGTAGCTGCTCTTATTGTCTCCAACTTATAGATGAGGAAACCAGGGCATAGAAGACGAAGTATCCCAGCTGAATTCTAGCACAGCAAGTTCACTTCCACAGTGCACGCTCCGAATTACTCTACTATGCTGTGGCTTGTCTTTTTAGCTTCCATATTAGCAGAGATTAGGATGTAAAACTGGTTTATTGCTTTATTTCCCATAATGCCAAGTACAGTGTTAGGCATATTGCAGGTTTTCTGAAAGGTGTTGCCCATAATCAGTATCTCCTCTAATCAAGATTGTCAACAGATATAATCTCCTAGTAATTTGACTTACTTTCTGCATTGCCAATTGCTCCTGAGGGGTCAGGAAGCATTTTAGGAGATGCAGTTGTCTCTCCTTAAAAAGCGACAGGTCTTCGAGAAGATAAAATGGGGTCTTTGGGGGCATTCAGAGCACAGCAAGACAGAAGGCCACAGAAGCTAAGGTGAGGCACTGAGGAGAGAGGCTCCTGTCACTCTGTTTACATTGTGTTTGATTCTGTGCTTAAGAGACTGTTAAATCACAATAGGGAAGTGTGGCTGCTGAATCTATTTGGTCTTCATTTGAATCTCCAAACTTTTAAAATAAATCCAGATCCTCCGAGGGGACTTTCCTTCGCTTAAATGTGAATTCCTGGTAAGCTGTAATCCCCTTCCCTTGGCCGTGAGCCTTCTACAGACTAAATTTAGAAAAATTAAATTGCAACCTAGCCATGTGGCTTCCCAAATGAAATGTATAGGGCAGAGAACCTGCCAACACCACGGGAATGGCAGTAAGAGAAACATGCCAGGGACCTGGTGGTCAGTCCCCCAAGTCTACCACCATCAGAAGGGCAAAGATCCCGTTCACTGAGAGAGAAATGGGACTGTGTGAACCCGTTTGGAGCCATCGGGATGGTGACAGGGGGAGAACCCTCATCCTAACCTTGACTCTGTGGTCCACCCGGGCATGACAGGAGTCACAGTAACCCTGTGTAGGGGGAAGGGACAGACACTCCTCAGTGGGACCATGGCTGACGTCTTATGCCCGGTGAGAGCCAGTGAGTCAGAGAGGAAAAATACTAGAAAATGGTCTTCTTCGATGACTAACAAAGAGGGGGCTGTTCTCCTGTAGCTCTGATGGAAAAATTGGTGGGATCTCAGGAGCTAATAAGGAACCATCAGCCCCGCTTGGACATTCTGTTGTAAAAGTGGAGACTTGTATGTATTTAAATGGGAGGCGCTGGGCGGCACAAGAAGTCTGTCCCAAGAAGACAGGGGACTAAGTGGTACTTTGTCACTAACCTACCCACAGGATCGCTCTACACTACCAGTGAATGGTAGTAATGCCCAAGTTACCTTAAAATGTACTGCACATCTTGACCCAAAGTATTTTCTAGATTAAACAAACAAACAAAAGCCTGAAGTTTTCCTAGTACCTGATAGAGATCTCTGGCTTAAAAAAGGCTGGTGGGATTTAAAGAAACTTGTTTCCATTAAGATGGACATGATTTTTGTAGAAGAGTAAGGCTCGTGTATCAGGGTCCCTGGTATTTTCATTTATCCGACAGATATTTCCGTGTGCGTGTATGGATGTATGCACGCATGCTTGTGTCACAGCAGTTTTTACTCATTTATTTACTTTGCAGCCTGGTGTTACTCGACAAATATTTATGGAGTCCTAAACTAGGCCGGGGATTATTCTAAGCAATCCCTCAGAATGCCATGGTGAATAAGACAAACTCCTTTTCCTCATAGAATTTATATTCCAGAGGGAGAGACAGATAACAAACAGTGGGCAGATAAACTAATAATTATGTGGTTTCTTACCGAGATAATTGCTATGAAGAAAAACAAATAGTGTCTTAGTCTGTTCAGGCTACTCTAACAAAATACCATAAAAATACTGCATAACAAAATATCATAGGCTAAGAGGCTTATAAAGACCAGAAATGTATTTCTCACAGTTCTGGGGCTGGGAAGTCCAAGAGCCAGTGCTGGCCCATTTGGTGACCAGTGAGAGCCCGCTTCCTGGTGTGTAGACACCATCTTCTCACTGTGTCCTCACGTGGCAGAAGGGGAAGGAGACAGCTCTCTGGGGTCTCTTTTCAAAGGGCACTAATCCCATTCGTGAGAGCTTTCTCCCTAAAGCGATTACTTTCTCTGCTTTCTGTGAGGACTGAGTGCTGACGTTGGGAGATGCGTGTCAGCTCCCTCTGGGACATGGGTTCCCACACGGTGCAGGACTTCAGGTCTCTGGGCGCCTGTTCCTCAGGCATCTCATTTACACACAGATCGCTGGGCTCCACTCCAAAGTCTGTGACTCCGTGGGTACAGGGTAGGACCTGAGAACTTACATTTTGTGGGTATACTGAGTTAAATAGTGCCCCCCCTCAAACACACACCATGTTCATGTCCACCCAGAACCTCAGAAAGGAACCTTATTTGGAAGTAGGATCTTGGCAAATATAATTAGTTAAGATAAGGTCATACTGGATTAGCGTGTGCCCTAAATCCAAGAGGACTGGTGTCTTTCTAAGAAGAGAAGAGACCCAGAGACACACAGGGAGAATGCCATGTGACGACAGAGGCAGAGATTGAAGCGAAACACCAGGACTGCCAGCAATGGCCAGAACCTAGAACCAGGCAAGGAAGGCGTCTTCCCTGGAGCCTGCGTGTGTGTCCTTGAAGCCATCTGCACTTAGCTGGGGTGACGAGGAATGAAGACTTTCTACTCCAATTTTTGTTTATCATTCAAACATAATTTTTCAACTAAAATATCTTTTTTTTCCTAATTATAAAATTAATGCACATGTTACAACAAAGGAAAGGTGCTTTCTAAAGTGGTTTTTAAAAAAATCTTTTTGCTTGCCGTCCATTGGTTAAAATGCCATTGTACGTCCCATTATACAAACCGTGAGAAGATACAATGTTGATTGTATCTTCTGCAGGGCTTTCCCCTGAGGGAACAGGTATTACATGGCTGTCCCAAAAGACCACAGTCCCCGTGAATAAGAGGGAACTTTATCCCAGCAAGAGGTGAGAGTTCCCTTTCTGTTTTCTTATCAAGCAAGTTAATATTAACTCCAGCTTTATCAGTTTTATCATCAGTCTAAGATTCTCTTTAAAACTCATTTATATTAACTCCAGATGCAGTCTTAGAGATTAAGACTTCAGTTTTTCATACATAATTATTTGTGGTATCTAAGTATTCATATGCACGCACAGCTTTTCCTCCCTGAACTGTAAATTTCTTCCTCTTTTTGACACCATCTGCTTCCTCCCCCTAAGCCACTTTGTAATGGTTTTCTAAAGGCGGCTTCAATTGCTTCTCACCTGACCTGGAAATCAGGTTCCTGTGCAACATGATAATATATATATTTTTCAAACCATTAGATAGATTATGGCAACTTTTTCCTTTTTATCAATGCCCAAATGCATGGAAATAATCTCAGCCTGGTTTTTTATACCTGCTCTTTGCTTCAAAAACTCCATCCTCCTGACCTGCACTAAATCACAGGTGTTTAAGTCAAACCCGACTCCAGAGAGCCTGCCCCAAGCCCGTCCTTTCTTCCCAAGAAATTCCAGCTAAGCTTTCCCGACTCTCCCCAGCAACTTTATACAACATAGCAAATATTCAAACTTGCCACCGCGCATCTTGCATGTTTCATATACACTTACAAAATGCTACCTTTTAAAAATCAAAAAGCCAGTCAGGTGCCTTCCAAGGTTCAATTGGAGTTTAGAAATTCATTACAATGAAAAAAAGGAAAAGAAGGAGGGGTTTTTTTTTATTGCTGATGGTGGCATTGATAGATCATGGCAGAACCATCCGCAATAGGGCCAAATAATTTCACTGGAGAAGATTTTATAGAGCTACAGCTAAAATTCAATGAACTGATTCCGAAGACTCAGTATAAAATATAACAGTGGCTGTGAGTGCCAAATCAATCTGGGGGCTTGAAGGGATAGGGAGAGCCCCCTTTGTGGATGTGACTAAGTGGAACCGTAAATTCAGAGGCATTGGAGTGGCCGGGCAGTGGGTTATAGCCGGTGATTTAAGGGACCTATCACGAAAAATCAGCAAGTGGTTGCAAAGACCAGTGCTTAGGGAAGCATGTGACTCCCTCTGAAGTACATCTGCGAGAGGAAGCTAGAAGGATGTTCCTGAGGACAAATTAGGGATCTGCAATCAAGTGGCTAGGGTTCTAGATTTGTGATTTGGATCAATTCAAGACCCTATGTTCTACCTCAGTTTCCTCGCTTGTAAAAGAGGGGGCATGGATCAGAGAAATGATTTGCAAAGTTTTGCTTTGTCTCTTTAGTCAGTGGAGTCATCTTACTGTGTTGAATGTTTTTTTAATTGTTGTTCAGTTACAGTTGTCCCCATTTTCCCCCCATTACTCTCCTCTGCCCCACCCATCCCCCCTCCCACATTTAATCCTCCCCCACCATTGTCTTTGCCCATGGATCCTGTATACATGTTCCTTGACATTGATTTGTTTCTCCCGACCTATTCTTCTGCTGTGGACTGAATGTTTGTGATCCCCCGAGATTCTATTGGGGGTTGAGACCCAACCCCCAATGGGATGGGATTTGGAGGTGGGGCCTTTGGGAGGTGATCAAGCCATGAGAATGGAGCCCTCAGGAATGGGACTGATGCCTTTACAAAAGAGACCCCAGAGGGCTCTCTGGTTCCCCTGAGGCCATGTGAGAACCCAGGGAGAAGACTGGTCTGCGGGAACTAGAAGCGGGTCCTCACCAGACACAGATTAACCTGGCGCCTTGATCTTGGACTTCCCAGTCCCTAGAACTGTGGGAAAGAAATGTTTGCTGTTCAAGCCACCCAGTCCATGGGTTTTGTTTGTTTGTTTGTTGTTTGCTATAGCAGCTCATGTGGACTAAGACCCCGGCCTTCCTCACCCTACCCTGAGCTCCAGGACAAAGACCCCTAGGGCAACTCAGGCTCGGCCAGAAGGAGGAGCCAGCAAGAGACTGAAGGATAGGAGAAGAGAGGCCTGAAGTTATTTATTCCCTCAAGTCTCGTCCTGCCTTGTCACTGGTTGGCAGTGGCTGTGCTCTTGCTTGAGGGCCCTCTCCTTCAGCTCCACCTCTCTCTCTGTCCCTCTGGGCTCCAGAAACATCCCCAACCTTATCCCTTCAGACATGGCCAGCAACCATTCCCATTAATCTCGAGTTTTCTCATCCCTTACAGGTTTCCTCTAACACTACCTTTGTAAATAACCTCTTCATGAAATTTTCCTCAATGACCCCACGGAAATGCCACATCTCTTTCCTGCTGGAACTGACGCACACAGAAACTTCTCAGGCAAAACAGATGAGAGAGAAGCTGCTCTGTTTGGGGCAGGCACACAATATGCCGCACCCACATGCAGGTTGGGGGAGCCGGGGGGGGGGGGGGGTGGGCAGGGAGACCCCTCTCATGTAGGAAGGAACTGCCAAAATGTTTCTTTCCAAGTCATCACCTGGAGAGAGTTGGGGGTGGGGTGGCCCTCTTACACAATGTAATCAGAACAGACCGAGTGCCTATATTCGTTTATTCACTTACTAACTCTCATCAACAGAACACCTCCATGAGGCATGATCTGTGCTACATTCTGAGGCTAGGAGATAAACCAGGGCGTGATTCCTGGTCTCGGGAGGCTCACACACATTCCACAAACACATACACACCAAATACTTTGTGTGATTCACAGCCTGGGAGAAGGCCCTGTAGACAGCTTGCATTCCCAGCCGCTGCACCTAAGTTGCTCAGTGGGGGCTCTGGCTCCATCCCCTGCGGTGGTGGAAGGGAGGCCCCACCTCCCAGCAAGAACCTTCAGTTGCGCAGTGAGGACCCGACACCCTGTGAGGGGAGAGGGAGGCAGGCAGAGGAATGACACAGAGACGGCCTTGCCCCCGAGACGCTGTCGGGGATTCATGTGCAGACTCCCCGGGACTCTTGGCTTGAGTGGATGACCGCGTTAGACCCCGCAGGTGCACAGAGTGGGCCGCAGAGGTGGCTGTGACTAGAAGGACGAAGGCAGAGTCGGTGGGCTGCGCCAAGGACCTCTGTAGCGCTGTGGCCTCTCTCCACCTGCGGAGGTGAGAAGGAAGGCCCTCATCCTGACCAGAAGAGCACCAAGGGCTGACGTTCCTCCTCCCCACAGGGGGACCGCAGAGGGGACAACGAGCGCGTCTCCCTCAGGACAGACGACGGTGCAAAGTTGTGAGCACGGACTCTGGAGCGACACTGCCCAGCTCCGAATCCGGGCTGTGCCCCTTGCTGACCAGTATTGTGTTATCTTCAGTCTCCTCGCCTGTAAAGGCCGAGTCTAGCCCTACTGCCCGGGGATGTGAAGGTCTCATCAATTCACATGCACAAAGGACTTAGGACCGACCGTGCCTGGCGCCGAGCCCGCACTCTGTAAATACTAGTTCTTGTTACTGCCAGCCCCTTGACTATTTTCATTGCCTGGTGGCCAAGTTGTGAGACTACTTCACGACAGCCCCGAGTCTAGTGTACTTGGAGGTGGACATTCCGCCGATGGGCACAAGGTGGGAAGGCGAGGTAGAGCGTCCCAGGCTTTGGGAGGAGAGGAGTGTTTGAGTCTGAGCTCTGCCATGAGCCAGCTCTGTGGTCTTGACAAGGGTTTACCATCTCCGGTCGGTCCTTAGTTTTCTCATCTATAAAATGGGGATAATGATGGTGTTCACCCCCTAGGGTTGTGCTGGGCCTTAATACAAATCATTCCTTTATTTTTTATTCACTCTTTTATTCAATAAACAGTTATGTTCCACCACGCAAGCTGTGATTATTAAGGCAACAGAGTTGCTTTGCAATTTGGGGGTGAGTTTAAGGCACATGTAACGGTCCTTTGGGTCATCCTACAAGAAGGACCAGGTCTAAGTCGCCGCAGGGAGTTGACCTAATTCTCACTTCTGAGTGTCATGCTCCCGAGTTTCTCACCTCCAGCCCTCAAGGACTCAGATCCCCTGAACTCCCCAGCTCAGCATCTGTGGACCCTCAGGGACCCCTTCTGGAGACAAAGCAGCTGTTCCTATGCTGGGGAGGAAGGAAAGGGGCCAGGCACAGGAGTGTACAGGAAATTGCTGCCCACAGTGGGTGATTACCACCTGTGTGGGTACCACTGGAGCTTGGGCGGTTACCAGGACTACAGGCAGTGAGTGACCAATCAGACACACGGCTCCCCATTCAGATGCACCCCCTGGGGCTCCAGACCTCCCTGTTCCCAAGGAGATTTCAGGGCAAGCTGCCCCAAATGTTTCCATTCAGAATGATGCCTCCTACTCATTTTTGGAAGCTTTTAAACTCTAAGGTGGACAGCGTGGTCCTTGGGAATATGCTTTCATGCCCTGGGAGTTGATTTTGAACAGTAAATATGCCACAGTCAGTCACAGAGGGAAATAATAATACAACTTCAAAAGAGCAGAAGCCAAAAGAAAGGGTATTATTAATGGAAAAAATTTTTAAAGTCATATTAAACAGCCTCAAGTCTAGTGGAAAAAGCCAAGAAATGGGAACAAAATTAGCATTATTATAGCTTTTCATGGTAACTTACTCTGGGTTTTTATGGTGTCTTAAAAGGGGAGAAAAGAAGAGAAGCCGAGCTGATAACAATTTCTCCAACCAAATACATTTCCCATCCCAAATACACCTGCGATAGTGACTGTATTTAACATGTTTTCTTTTTACATCAGTTTGGTGGCTGTTTATACCTCACGGTGTTATTGGGGAAAGCAGCATTTTGTTTGGAACAGCAAATACTAAAGCTCTTTGAGGCCTTTTAAGAAGAGGTACCATTTAAGGGCCAGGAATTATGATTATTAATTTGCATCTTAATAATCCAGGTCCTCACAGAAGCCCACACTGCAGACACAGCCTCCCAAACTCAGCAGAAGTCAGCCATAGAGAAACGTGGCTCCTTGGATGCTAGAGGACAAGGAGTCTCCATGAAGGGCAAGGACTGTCTCTCCGCAAAAATCTTCTTCTCCACGGGCGCCCGTTTCCCTGTTTCAGTCACCTCAGCTCAACTACACCGCCCTTCTCTTAGAGCCTCCTCTTTCCCACCTCTCAGGATGCGGGGCCACTGATTCCTGGGCTCCAAACAATTGTTCTCCACTTGGCTTAAGACCCTCACAACCCGTCCACTCTCCTGGAAGTATCACAGGGCGTTGGTGTTCACGTCCACATGTAGTGTGCATACAGTTCCACCCCTTGCACACCCAGCTGTATTTGTACGCACACATATTCTGTGATTCACTGTTGGGGCCACCTGGGTTTGGAAGTAAGTGAAATTTAAAAGGCTTTTTAAAACATATTTTCTACTGTGGTAAAAACACATATGAAATTCACCCTCTTGACCGTTTTAAGTGTGCAGTAGTGCTGAGTGTGTTCACACTGCTGTGAACCAGAACTCCAAGACTTTGGAGTGGGTTAATGAAGACTTTATATTTTTTAGAGCAGTTTTAGATTCATGGTGAAGTGCAGGGAAAGGTACAAAGATTTCCCATATGTCTCCTGTCCTCCCACATGCACACCCCCTCCCCATTATCAGCATCCATCACCAGAAGGTCCATTTGTTAGAACAGGTGAGCCTACGTAGACACATCCAAGTCACCCAAAGTCCATCATTCACAGTACAGTTCACAGTTCACTCTTGGGGCTGAACATTCTGTGGGCTCCAGCAAATGTATAGAAACATGTAGCCATCACAATAGTACCAAACACAGTGTTTTCACTGCCCTAAAACTCCTCTGTGCTCTGCCTATGCACCCTCCCACCCCACCCCAACTTTTTCATCTTCTCACTGAAGCTCTATAACCAAAACCAATAACTCCCCATTTCCCCCTGGTAAACATCCTTCCACTTTCTGTTTCTGCGAATTCGACTACTGTAGACACCTCAATTTTGTGGAATCATAGAGTATTTGTCTTTTTTGCCACGACTTTTCATAGGGCTGGATTTCATCATTCTTGTTAGGAGGCAATTGTGACATCACCGGAGAAATCCTCGATACTTCTGCAACGCTCCGTGCGACCCACCTGCCCTCCCGCACAGCATTCCCTTCCCCAGCGACAGAGCGTGCTCCCCTTCCCACAGTTGTCCACGTCTGTGATCAGGCGGGTCCAACCTCTTGGCGTCTCTGGGCCACATTGGAAGGAGAAGATCTGTCTTGGGCCACACATTAAATACATTGCAACACGCAATCACACAAAAAGACTCAACATTTTAAGTAAATTTACAATTTTGTGTTCGGCCACATCCACAGCCATCCTGAGCACCTGGTGACAGGTCCACAGGAGTCGACCTCCTCTCCCTCGCCTGCATGGCTGCAGGGCTGTCCCGGGTTACTGTCAGCCCTGGAAGGTCCATGGCTCCTGGGGGGTAAGATAACTCCTTCCAGGCCTGAGAGACAGTGAAATCAAATGCCCCTGGTGGGGAGGCAAGGAGTGGGGAGTGTCATACCTAGACTATATTTGAAGAAGGCATTTTGAAGAAACAAAAATAAAACTCTTCTAGGAACTTCAGTTACAGGACATTACCTCCTCCCAAACTGAAGGGAAATAGGGTGGGGGGAGGATGAGGAGAGTGAAGGGGGGTCAAATATATGGCGATGGAGGGAGAGTAGACTTTGGGTGATGAGCACACAATGCAATACACAAGGATGGATGATAGAATTGTACACCTGAAACTTATAAAATGCTATTAGCCAATGTCATCCCAATAAATTTAGTTTTAAAACAGAGGAAAACAGTCTTTGCTTTCATCTTCACCCAAGAAGATGACAGGAAACTTAATGAATGTCTTAGACTCTGGAAGTGGTTCTGAAAAAATTGAGGCACAATTGTTAGACTATTGAGAGGCAAAAATATACACCTCAAAGTTTTCATGTATCTTCTACCAAATTAATTGGATCGGTGCTGAGTCATTTCTCCCTCTGCTGAGGGAGAAGCCCGAGCGCTTCCTGTGAGATGAGGGAAAACCTAGTTAACCCAACCTGACCCCATAAGGGGCAAGTTCAAGTTTCAAGGATTTTTGTGAACTCGCCCCAGGCCTGATGATCCCAACTCACCCCCTGGTGACCCTCTATTAACATATGTGAAGACTTTCAAAGTGACTTCTAAAGCTGTCCTGTTGTGTTTAAAGGCTGCTGACTCCCTTCTCCAGACTGAATTTGTGGATTTACCACACTGCCATGCTGTGCGGACTGGAGCAGATCTAGGCCATTGCAGGCTATAATGTAAATTATTTCAGTGATCCGTTACCTCAGTTCCTCCCGGTACACACCCCACACTCACACCACCTTCTGGCTCATAGAACATGGTGTTTCTTAGGGGGAGACCGCTGGGCAGCCAGCGAGTGTGCTGTTCAATATGCATCACCGGGAGGCGAAGGATGGTGAGAAGACTGAGGTCAGCCATCTTAATAGGAAGGCATGACAAGAGCTAATTAAACTCAGAGCAATCCAGGACTCACAACCCTTGCCCCATATATACCGTATGATTCCATAAACATAAAACTCTAGAATACGCTAATTAATAGAAAGTGACGGAAAACAGATCTGTAGTTACTGGGGATGGGAGAAAAGGAGGAGTGCGGTGGGGGAATTACAATGACAACTTTGTTCAAGTCATGGATACACTCGCAGTCTTGATTGCGGGGATGGTTTCATGGGTGTGTACATATGACAATGCTTATCAAACTATACATTCTAAATACATACTGCTTACTGTATATCAATTATGCCCCAATAAAAGTGTTTAAAAATTATCAGGGAGAGGAAATGTTCTTTTTGGTTGAACTTGGAGTGGTACATTCGTAAGCCTGAGGCTGCTGGCAGCCACCTTGACATTGTGAAGAGAAAACCTGCTTGACAATAACGTCAACACAGAGGAAATAGGACCAAAAGAAGGCCAGGGGAAGACCAGATTCCAGTGATTCACTGAGCACCTGGATCTAGCTATACCTGAAACTACCCTTTGAATTTTTGCTGTGTATGTGAGAGAGAGAGAGGGAGACAGAGACAAAGACAGACCCGAAGATTAATTAACTTGCTTCAAATCAGGTTTTCTCTGTAGCAGTTAGTATTCTGCACATACTGCTCACGGTCAGCCAGGCAGCCTGCAAGCCCTTCTTAATTGGCACATAGCTTAGGAGGGGACTCGTTCCAGGGCGATGGGAGTGACCAGTGCTGCCTGTCTTAAGGCAGGAAGGCTGTGCCCCTGAGCCGAGGCCCAACAGGAGGCTTCAGGGCTGTGCGCTGGGCTGTCACTGGAGAGTCACGGCCAGTTGCGCATCTGCTCTGGAGGAGTATTTTTAGAGGCAAATAGAGTGGTTTGTGAAAAAACAAACGCCTGGCACAAATCCTGAAACGGAGAGCGCCGGTGTGCAGCCCACTGTCAAACTAGGTCAGCCTCGGGCACAAGTACATGTGACAGTTCGCTCCCAGAGGTGACCTGCAGGTGCCGGCTCTGGTCCCCACCAATCAGCCGTCTGAGGTTGGAGACTCTCAGGCCTGGAAGAGACCTGGGACGCAGTGGGCTCCATGCCCCCACTTCCATGTGGGTTCACCCCCACCCCACTCAGAACCCAGGGGGGTGAAATTTCCCTGAATTCCACCAAGGGAGACCTCACTGCTTTCTCCATCAGTAAATCTGGGAGATGTCGTCTTGTCCAGCACCTACTAGAGATTAAAAGGGATTTTTTAAAAGGTGACATGAACACAGACAAAATACGTGCCACCTGATGGAGGCACACAGGACTGAACTCTAGCTCAGGCACCAGCCCGGCTACCCCCAAGGGATACAAGATAGCTAAACGCCCCTGGTAGTACCTCCCCCTGAGGTGGCATCATGATGAGGATGATGATCCAAGGTGTCTGCCTCTTAGGAACACTGACCAAATGATGATAAGCATATGAAAGCATTTTGAAACTACACAGCAACATGTTATGTTCCAAATGTCCTCCTAGAGTAGCTCCTCCTCTATGAGTAGTTCCAAATGGCTGCCCGACACAGCAGCCATCAGCCACATGTAGCTACTGAGAGCTTAAAATACGACTCGCCTGCATTTAACCGTGCTCTAAGTGTAAATGCACACTGACTTTTGGAGGCTTTTTGTATTTTTAATAGTGTAAATATCACGTTAGTAATTTTTATACTGACTACCTGTTGAAAGGATGGTATTTGTGGTAATTGGGTTAAGTGAAATATATCGCTGAAATTAATTTCACCTGTTGCTTTTCCCTCATTTGACATGAATACGAGCAAACTTTAAACTGCACGTGTGACATGCGTTTGGAGCTCGCACTGTATTTCTACTGGACACCAGGAGTCTAAATTTGAGGGGTGCTGCGTCGTGGGTGTGGGAGGTCAGTGAGTGGAGCAAACCTCAGATCAGGCGATGGGGGGTGGGCTAGGGCAGCATTTGAAACCGGTCTGCTTTGGCTGTCGGGCTGTCATCCCTGGTTCCCTGTGAACAAAATGGGCTGTCTTCCCTTTTCCCACCCTGCCTCCCACCATTCACCACCCACCAGCCTCCACAGGATGAAATGGGCTCAGCAGAGAAAACGCTGGCGATCTGGATGCAGATTCTATTCTGCAGATGCTCCCTGGTTTCCCTCCCTGAAAGGACCACATCCAGAAAGGAGCTCAGCTGACTTTTCCGAGTGGGATATGTCTTTAGGAATTCTTGAGTGACATCTGCAGTTTGCTGTCCAATGTCCACGTGCCCCTTTCTGGAAGCACCACATCTTGTTCTTAGCTTGGTTGCCCCCAAAAGATCCTGAGACAAAGATTTGGGTGCAAGTGATTTTGCAGGGAGAGAAACCCAAAGAGCACTGTGAGGTCGTGGGGATGTGACACCAGGAAAGGATGGAAACTGACAAAGGAGGAACTGATTAGACTCTGCTGTGGGCAGTGGGGCTCAGCTCTGTGGGGGACTTTGAGATGTGATGTGGAGCACATACCATAATCATCCCACTAGGAGTGAGAAGGCTAAGCTATTTATTCACTCCCTTTTATTTATTTTTCTATATTGGCAGTCATTTTGGAGGTATTAACTCTCTGGTATTTCCAGCTTATTGTGTATACATTCTCCTAGGGACAGAGAATTCCCTCAGTAAGAAAAATGTAGGGAATCTTTCTTTAAAGTGTATAAAAAAAATGTCTTCAAGTGGACTTCAAGAAAGACTGAGCAGACATGGGAAATGCACACCTTAGAAGAAACAGAGGAGAGATGGGGAGAAATGGGATTTGGGTGATGGTTCTGATCTGCTGGGTCAAGCCTTACCTGAAGCCTACTAGATCTCTCATTTATCCGAACCTATAAATTCCATATACTGTTTAAGTTGGTTTGAATTGAGTTTTCTGGTGTTTGCAACATAATAATTCCTAGCTCATTCCTTTCCTAACCTTGTTCCCGCAACTAAGAAGCTTTCCCATGGTTTCACAATGAGGAAACAGGGCTGATGGGTAAGTCACGCCATCATTTCCTTCCTGAAACCAGGGAGCAATGGTAAGGAAACGAGGAGCTGCATGAAATGATAGCTCAGTTCTCCTTGTGACCCAGCAGCCATTCCAGGGAAGGGGACCTCGCTGGAAAGCTCACACAACTCTGTCTGAACACTGTCCAAACCCCACACCCAATGAATCAAGGTTTATTCCAGAATCACATCAAGAATCTTCGTATGGAAACACAAAGTTTAATAGGTTTCTTTGATGCTCTAAGAATTTTCACAGAGCAATAAGTGCAAAATATCATATTCCATATAATATAAATACATATATTTTATATACAATATAAAACAATTATTTCCACAAATAACTCATTAAAAGCATCTAAGGAAGAATTTAAACAGGAGAAGAAAACAACTTTCTCCTGCCATTCACATCATTTCACAAAGTTTCATGGATTCAGGATGACATCCAGGCTCCAGAAAGAGTTAACATAACATGTGAGGCTGCCCCAAAGCCCGCCTCTCCAGTATCCAATCCCAGACCCACCAGCTCAGCTGGTTAGATCTCCGTTTTGCCTTTGGGGGTGAGTGTAGAGGTGGGAATTGATACAGCTCCATTGTTGAAATAGCCACAAGAGGGAGCTCCCAATGGTTGGCCGTACCTGAAAGGAAATCACTGTCCACTCCCTGGAAAGTGACAAAGAGAACTTGACAAAGAAAAGATTTCTTCTGATAAACCTCGGCATCTTCTTGCTGATGTGCAAAGAACCATCACTGAACACGTCCGGTCTGTTCAATGCATCCTCTCAGGATCTAAGGAAGAAGCCTTGTCCTATTTAATCTAGGTCATTCGATTTGGGGCATCGGTTTGTCTTAGGAGCTGCTCCTACATTTCACAGGGTGAATTTTGGAGTGACAAGATTAAAGACTCAGAAAGTGGGTAAAGTTAACGCTGAGCCCTTGGGGCCTCGTAAACTGGCGATCGAGCCAGAATGACTGTTCTCCATCCTGCAGCTCGGAGCCTCAATTCATAGGCGCTTCTGAAGAAGGCCTCCATCGCCTCCCTTCCCAGTACTGGTCTGAGTCCTTTCAACTCATGTTCCAGTTGCTCCTCTCTCCCCTTTCTCTCTTTCGCTATTTTTTTATTATTATTATCATTTTGCCAGGGACTTTGGATCATCACAAGATTGTGGGTAATGACAGACTATAATTAAGCTTAAAACAGATTTTTCTTGTAGGGGAGAGGAGACTCTGGTCTGGCTGAGACTCCAGATTGCTGGGCTGTAATTTGCGGGGCTGTCACAAAGGGGGCCTTTTTCCGCACAGTGCTCGGCGATGATGAGCGTGGAGCTAAAGTTGAGGGGTGCGTGCCTCTCCCCACGCTCTCTCGGAGCCGGAGCCAGCAGAATGGACGCCTAAATAGCTGAGTATAGCTTGAGGCTGATTACAGGCCAGATCCTGCTATTGTGCCTCATCAGTTGTCATTGTTGAGGCTGCAATTGCACGGTGTGTTTCTCTTTGTCGTCTGCTCCAAGCTCGTTTCCAGGACAGGGGGGAACTGTGCCGTGAGCCTGAGGCCGGGGTGGGGAGGCTTGTTCTTCTGGTGTGTCGCCCAGGGAAGGGCTGGCCGCTCTTTGGGAATGACAGATCGATCAGCTGGCTCCCACCACGACGTCTGTAACCTTGGTATTGGTTTGGCTCCCAGCCTTACCACGGATAATCTCCAACAAAGAGGAGGAAGTCAGGGCTCTGCCCTCACTGGCTGTGTGAACTTAGGCAAGCAGCTCAACTTCTCTGGCCTTAGTTTCCTCATCTGTACACTGGGGTTAATATTAGTTATGTTCTATTCTGATGGCAGAGTTGAGTACCAATAAAATGAAATATAAAAAGCCCTGACACACATACACACACACACTACACATATATATATGACTTGTAGATATAAATAGCAACTACTAATATATACTATTATGGGTATTGTGTGTGTGTGTATGTGTGTGTATAGTTTCTTAGTAATAGGAGTCAGATTATAGAGGGTTTTATATGCCAGGAAATGAAGTCTGGCCTTGGCTGCCTAATAATAATAACAATAATGACAAACGTGCATTGGGTGCTTCCTGTGAGCCAGGCATTTCCCTGGGCACTTCACGTGCATCAAAGGAGTGATTCTCCATAGAGGACCACTGGCATCTGGGAAAGACCGTTCTTCATCCTCTTTGGCTAGTCCTGGTCGTTTTATGACATCGAGATTCTTGTAGAATGCTCAGCTCCTGTGCCCACTGTGCACAGCTAGAGAGCATCCTTACTCATGAGAGAGCTCGACTCCTCTACACTTTTTAAAACATCCAGCAGAGAACCAGCTTCCTAAAGTGAAGGCCTAGGTTGTCCAGTACAGGAGCTACTGGCCACCTGTGGCTACGGAGCACTGGAAATGAAGCCAGTCCAAGGTGAGATGTGCCAGAAGTGTAAAATAATGCACACTTGGCTGAACAGACTTGGCATGAAAAAAAAAACCCATAAATATCTCATATATTTTTATATTGATTGCATGGTGCAATGATAACACCTTGGATATATTGCATTAAATAAGATACTTAAATTAATTTCACCTGTTTCTTGGTACTTTTAAAAAGGCGGCTACTAGGAACTGGGAAAGCCCACCTGCAGCAAGCTTTTGTGGTTTGCGTGACATTTCTTTTGGACGATGTGGAGGGGTTTTGAGCCAGGCCTTTTTTACTATAAAATGGGAATAATATTTACCTGAAAGTTTGCCGTGAGAATTAAATGAGGAAATGGTTCCTATGTGCTTAGCCCAGTGCCCGGAAATAGTACGTTGTGAGCAAATGGTAACTGCTAATTTTCTCACGTGTTCCCTGATGGCCGAGGCTCCCGGCTGCCCCGCTGACCTCCACATATTCAGGGCGCATGTGGGGACAAAGCTGACACCCGCTGCAGCATCAAGGAGGCGGGAAACCTTAGGCAACCAAGAACTCCCAGAGGTGAGATTTTGGTTCAGTTCTTCCCTAATAAAAAGGCACATTGAACTTCTCTCTGACTTTGATGCTGCCGATGGAGTTTCCTAGACAACTCTACAATGAGAAGTCTAGGCCATGTGATTAGCCAGAAATGCCACAGGCCACAGCAGGAGTTCTGAGCCGCCTCCCTCTCCTGATGCACAGACACCTGTCTGCACTGGAAAGGACTGAGGATTGGGGATCAGACAGACCCTTCCCTCAAAGTGCTCTGGGCCTCACCTCTCTCTCATTCCAGACGCTGCGCAGTGGCCAGCTCCAGGCAGACCCTGACCAGCTTGGTGCAGGGGCGAGCAGACCTGTTGTGTGGGGCACGCACTGCTGTCCTGCTGTGGGAGGACGTACATCCTGATGCCGTCCTACAGGGCACCCCTGGTGAATGCCTGCAAGGCCAACTGTGGCCAATGGGAGTCGAGGACTGGTGGATACGTGCTTCCCTTTCATCCCCTGTGCAGGCGGCCCAGAAACCCTGTTCACACAGCCATTTAGGCGGGCCTCATGGGATTGGGAGGTAGCCCGCGTGGCACCAGCCACCTTGCTTCTTCTTCCGGCCCTGTGAATTATTCCCCACAGTAGTAACCCCTTCCAACAAAGCCTTTGTCTCAGGCCCTGCATGCTGGGGGCCCAAGCCAAGACAATCCTCGTGACTCCCCTGAAATGAAATTCATTCATCCGACATCCACTCATATTTTTTTAAATCAATATAATGCCCCAACTGTATTTTAATGGAGCAATAATAGATATAGGCTATAAAATAAAATGTCTTTCAATGTGTGCAAGTTCAGGCAGAGCTCTTGTAGAAGACCACGGGAGCGGTTAGGGATGCGGGCGCCTTTGTGTGGATGTGACCTTGTGGTCAGAGCCCTGAGGAGGTCAGGGGACCTGGCTCTAGGCATCAGCTCTGCCATTAACCTCCTGTGTCATCTGAGTCCTTTACTCTGGGCCCCTGTCTTCTCAAGGATAAAATGTGGCCTTGAACCGTATGCCCGCTTAGGTCCACTTCTGCTCTATTTCTGTATGGCTTTCTGATCTTCTGACCTTTTCTGAACACTGGTTTCCTTATTCTGGTCTCCCTGCAGCTGTTAGAGCAGCCATCGACAGTTAAAGTAATAATGTTCACACTGAGGATCCACATCTTCCGGATGCAGACAGAGACACGAAGCCTGGCCATCGGGGAATTTACACGCAGGGAGGTGGTAGGGGGTGGAGAACAGGCAACAAGCAAACAGCTAAACATAAGGTGTGCCGGATAGGAAGAGTTGCAGAGAAAAGTAAAACAGGTCAGGGCTAGGGAACGTGGAGGTAGGAAGCAAGGGAGGGTTGCTGAATAAATACATCCCTTACGATGTCCATCTCAGGGAGTTATACATGAGCTCTCTCTCATTTGGAATGCCTGCTATTCCGGGTACTATTGCTGCATAAAGAATAGTCCAACATGTAGTAGCTTCAAACAGTAACCATTTCATCATCTCGAATGGTTTCTGCTGGCCAGGACTTTGGAAAGCGCACGGCAGGTGGTTCTGGTGTGGGGTCTCTTCCGCAAGGCAGTCAGACGGGGCTGGAGCTGCAGCAGCAGGGGGGGGAGGGGGTGTGAGACATCGCTCTCCTTCCCGTGGGCGCAGGGGTTTCCAGGGGGTCTCCCCACATGGGGTGGTGGGAGCTTCCTCATGGCAGGAGGTGTTTGCACAGTCAGCCCCCTTACATGGTACACGGAGCCCCTGGTGAGCATCCCAGCAAATCAATGGATATCCTAACACCTTTTGTGGTGACGGTCCCTAGAGAGGCCCCAGGATTCTTGTCCCCTAATGCCTACTCCCTGTGGAATCCCCTCCCCTCAGGGTTGGCAGGAAGTGTGACCTCATTCTAATGAGTGGACTGGGGCAAGGCAATGGGCTGTCACTCCCGATTGTGTTATCTAAATGACAAAAGAGTAAAGGTTTTTCAGATGGAAAGGTTGTAACTTTGAGTCCATGACCCTGAGCTAATGACAAGAAACCCATGGAAGGTCTAGACCTTGCCTGAAGCGAGAGGCTCCAAGGAGCAGACACTCCCTCTGTCCATTGCTCGGGGGCTGACTGTGCCCCCTTTAAATTCATACGCTGAAGAACTAACCCCTGGTACCTTAGAATGCGACTATTTGGAGAGAGCGCCTTTCAAGAGATGATTAAGCTAGAAGGAGCCATTAGAGTGGCCCTTCAGCCAATCCAACTGGCAACCTCATAAGAATAAGAACTTAGAACACAGAGGCAGACACTAGGGATACCTGTGCACAGAGAAAGGACCATGTGCAGACAAGGGCAGCAAGAAGGCCGCCATTTGCAGGCCAGACCTCAGAAGAAACTAAACCTGTGGACACCTTGATCTCAGACTTCCAGCCTCCAGACCTGTGAGATAATGAATTTCTGTGGTTTAAGCCGCCTGACCTGTGGTGTTCTGTTACAACGGCCCCAGCAGACTAATACACTTGCCTTGAAGGAGCCAGCTCCTGCGAAGTCTACAGTCACAAGGAAATAAATTCTGCCAAGAGCCTGAGGAGCCTTAGAACTACATCCTTCCCTACTGGAGCTTCTTGCAAAGAGCACGGCCCAGTCAACGCCTAGATTTCACCTGTGGGAGACCCAGCCACGGCATACTCCAACATACGACCCACAGAAAGCGCAATAGATGATACTGAATGGCGTGGTAAGCTGTGAGGCGTGCGGTCATTTGTTATGCAGCGTAGAGCCCGAACGCATCTTTTACGATTCAGCCTTGAGGGTCACAGCACCACTTCTGCTGCATTTTACTGGGTGCAAGGGAGCCATAAGCCCACCCAGACTCCAGCCTTGGGATGGGAGGTATTGCCGTGGCCAAATTCGAAAAGCACAGCCTGTGGCACCGACATAAATGAACTGCAGTTTGTGGCTCACATTCAAAACCGTAGTCTGCCCTCTGCGTTGACATCACGTTCATTGGCGCTGCCTGGTCGCTCCTGGGTCTTCCACTGAGGCCTGTCTGAGCCCCTCTGCAGGACATCTGTCTGTCCCTTTGAAGAGCCCCCAACCCACACATTATGGCATGTATTATAACACAGCTCTTCCAAGCGTGCGCTCCATTTTTGATGACCCTTCAGTCAGGCATGCTCTTGTGTAGTAGGTAGAAACATTTATTTCTCTTTATAGAAACTCCTTCCCCCCACCTTTGCCGCTGCTGCTGGCTGGTTCCATCAGCTAAGCCTGGGAAAGCATGAGTGTAGGGAGCCAATTGGAAGTGTGAGTCTTGGCACCTCATGAAGTGGCCCTGAAATCAGTTCACTCAGCCAGCCCTCGGGGGTGTAGCTGCTCTGAAAAACCCCCGGCCTGGACTGGCACTGCTCAGGGGGGCATAATGAGAAAGGCACAGTCCAGAGCCCCGGCCCCAGGCCGGAACGCCAGAGGTACCCTGGGAGCTCTCTCAGCCAGGCCTCCCTCGCTGGTGCCCCCAGCCAGGAAGGACCTTAGGCCATTCTGGCAGCTGAGGCTCAGTCCCTTCGACAACATCCCCACCTAGTGGACCTGCCAGAGTGCTTCTCCTCGGGGATAATAATAACTCCCAGTTGCCCCCAGAAGGCGAGGGCAGGTTCAACCCTGAAGAAAGAGGCTATTCATCAGCTTGAGCCTCTAAGCTGCCTTCCTTGACCTCTTTAGCAAGACCATAGTTTTGACAGCCAGGTGCTGTCAAAAGAAAAGAATTTTCTAAATGCCTCCAGTTTTATTGGCCTACTGAATCGTAGTTTTACCTCAAGACAGAGGAAAAGGGAAGTCCATTCCTTCTACTTTGGGGATGGTAGGAGGGAGAGGAGAGAAGCAGGGGCCAGATTCCGGATGTGGGGGGTATGCTGCCAAGGTCCAGGGCAGAGTCAAGAATTCTACAGAGCCAGTGACACTTCCCCACACATCCCAGGCAGAGGCTGCCAGGGTCTAGGAGAAGCCCACCAAGTGACTTCTTCCCACATGGCACAAGATAAGGGACAACAGCCGTAACAGAGCAGCCCTCCTGTCCCCTTGGGATCTCAACGTTTACCACCTGCCCTGGTGAGTGACCGTAGGTGCTGAGAGGGCTGGCAGAGCGGCCTGTGACAGGGATGAAGAGGATGCTGCAGGTGAATGCCTAAGACTGGGGCAAGTGGCCCAGATCCAGCGATGGGCCCGGCCAACAGCAACAACGTGAGACGTGTATCAAACACTCGCTACACATGAGGTATCGCTCAAAGCATTTCTCATCTGTCATCTCATTTATCCTTTGCATTCATGGGGCGAGGTAGATGCTATTACAATCACAATTTTGCAGAGGAGGGAGCTGCCCATGGTTACTTGGGAGATTATATAGGGTCAGCCAGACCTTAGTGGTCCCAAAGCCAAGTACCAAACAAGGGCAGGGGAAAAGCCAGGCAGTACCTAGAAAATTCTACATGCATGTGAGGACCTTCCCTCCCCCACCCCCTCTGCCACAAGGACCCTGAAGTTGTCCTGAAGGAGAAACCCAGAGGGTGGGAATCTGAAAAACCGTGTGTTTCATTCACCACAGCCCGAACGATCTAAGGAGAGTATAGAGACTGTTCAAGAAGACTGAGGTTACCGGTTGGCCTACCTTTCATTTACTTGTTACTCAGTGGGGTGGAGCCCATAGAAAATATTAGGTTAATCAGAGGACAAATACAGAAGCTTAATTTTTGTGCCTGTGTGAGCGGTGTGGGAGCCAGTTCATGACTTGACTTCGTCTCTTTGCCTTGGCCTGTCTAAAGCATTGTCTGTCTGTCTCAACCTGAGAGTCAGACAGCTCTGGTGTGAATTCCTGCTGAGCTGCTCACTTGCTACTTGACTTTGAACCCTCACGGGCTTTCTTTTCTTCACACGTACAAAGTGTGGGTGCTGGGTCAGGGTTGCCAGCGTTAGCAAATAAAATACAAGATGTTGTATCTGTTAAAATTTGAATTTTAGAAAAACAAGGAATCGTTTTTAGCCTAAGTATATCCCATGCACTATTTGGGACACCCTTATGCTTTGAGATTTTGTCGTTTATCTGAAATGCAAATTTAACTGGGCACTCTGCATTTTCAACCCTGTTTTGGAGGTGAACTAGGTGTGTTCATATCCCAGGTCTTATTCACTCCACAGATGCGGGCAAGTTACCTCGCTGCTCTGGACCATGGTTTCCCAGCTTTGCTGGTCTTCAGCTGTACAACCCAGGGAATCCCTCAACCTCTCTGTGCCTCTGTTTTCTCATCTGTAAAATGGGTGTATGAGAGTGCCCACTTCACAGAATAGTTTTGAGAATAAGAGAGTTAAGGCATGTCATACACTCTACCTACTGCCCAACACTCAACAATCACATGCTTTCAGAAAATATCCATTGGGGACCCCTTTTGGGCTAGGTGACATACTGGGTCCTAGAAAACCAGTGGTGACCAACGCAGACACAGCCTCTGGAACGAGCGTCCCATCCTGCTGTGGCCACTTTCCTCACCCACGACTTGATTGGTTATAGAAATCCCACATCAGTTCCGTCTTTCATTTCCTTAATGGCTCAGTGAGCAGTTGTTTGAATTAACTTATTTTTTTCTTTGCCAATGTCCACTCTTTTCTTTCTCTGAGCCATCACGACGATAAGTTATTGTCTGTGGCTCCACGCTTAGAAAGAGCTGCTCTGGAAGCTCTGGAGGGTTTTACCGGGCTATTTATTGTGACCGAAATGCAAATGCGTCGGCAGCACACACAGGGGGAAAAGCTACCTCAGCAGCACGCGCAGAACGTACATGCAGATGGAAGCGGTGGGAGAAAGTGTCATTTTTAGTAAGTAGAGCAGATACTCCACTTTGCTGAAAATCTGAAATGCCAGAAAATTCTCTTGATTTTCTGTGTTACTGAAAGAAATTTAAAATTGACCTGTTTCTTCTTCAGGATCCCAGGATGACATTATAGTTCACTACATTCAATGTGAAAAGATAAAATGGCCAATAAAATCTAGAAAGGGATTGTGGGGAAGAACAGAGCTTTACCCAATTCTATCAATTCCTGTCACCTGCAAAACAGGTCCTCTCTCGGGGCTGGCAAATTTCCCTTGTCTCCGGGTCTCTTTCGGAGCAAAAAGATCTTTTCCACGTGGTTAAGATACACTGCTCTGTGGACAACTTGCAAAAAGACCCTAAGAAATGGAAAGCTTGAGCTCCCCAGATCTGCTCAAGGATAAAGACACATTGCCTAGTCCCGAGGTGTTGACGTCAGGGGGCAAAAAGGCTTCTTCCCCACTCCTGGTGTGGCCTTCCCTGTGGGGGACACCCCAAGAGCATGCTGCTCCCAGCGCCAACCTGCACGCTTCACTCCCCTCCCAAGCCAGCATGGGATGTCCTACTGTGGCTGGTGAGTGCAGACAGAGAAACTGGACATGCTGAAGCCGGCCTCCCTTGCCCCTCCCAATGTGCATGCTGAGAGTGAGTGTGCCCCCTGCTTCTCCACACTCTGAGTCTGCGGCCAGGTATGTCTGTCTGCTTTGGGGTTCTGTGTTAGGAAACCCACCTGCCTGCAGATAGTAAGCCACAGTCTCCAATCTAACCCTTAGCAATAATAAAGGTGCTATTCTGACATTCTCCCATTTCTCAATGGGTACAGTCTTTAAAGAATAGGGGCTTGTGTCTTAGTTCAGGCTGCTCTAACAGAATACCATAGACTGGATGGCTTATAAACAGGAATTTACTTCTCATAGTTCTGGAGGCTGGAAGTCCAAGACCAAGGTGCTGGCAGATTAGGTGTCCGGGGAGAGCCCACATCTGGCTTGCAGATGACTGCCTTTCCTTATACCCTCGCATGACAGGGCGCAGAGAGATCACGTGTTTCTTCTTCTTTCTCTAAGGGCACTCATCCCCTTCCTGAGGGCTCCACTCTCACGACCTACTCACCTCCCAAAAGCCTCATCTCCGAATACCATCGCATTGGGGTTAGCCTTCAACAGATGGATTCTAGGGGGGACACACACATTCAGTCCCTAGCAGCTAGTGACAGGCTGAGTATCCTGGACGGTCTTCAGAGCAATGTCATCTTTCCCTGGGTCAGACACAACCCTCAAAACAAAGGCAGAAGATTGGGAGCAAATCACACCAGGGCAGAGCAGAGTTGAGCCTGGGGCCAGGACAAGAGCCAAGGCTGCTCTTCCCCTCCAGGCCCCAACCTGACATCCACAAGCCCTTCAGCCCACGCTGCCCTTGAGAGAAAAGAGGGAGAGGACAGGGCTCACTGGGCTGGTGATGCAACCTGGCGTCTCTCAGTCCTACGGAGTAGAGATGCTGATCGCAGCTCTGGGCGACTTCAGGGGATGGTGGACATGGTGAGGTGGAGAGGGACCGGAAACCAGGGCAGCTTTCTCTCTCTCTCTCTGCCCTAACAATTATTTATTGCAAAGCGAAAGGACACAGCTGGACTTTTTCTCTTGGTTCCTAGTAGACTTCCTGGAGCAGATACCTGGAGGTGTATGCAGGAGAATGTTCTTCAGGGCTCACGTACGAATTTCAGAAAGTACTGGGGACTCTGGGGTACGCGTCCATTACTGAAGGCCTCTTTTCCTGAGTTGCTTTGGTTTGCTGTCTGGCTGAGGGCAGAAGCAGCTCAGGTTTAACAAGAGACTGCCTGGGGCAGTGGCCACGAGGTGGGGTTCGTCTAAAGTCTTCAGCCTCTGAGGGGCTACCAATTTGTTGGGAAAAGTCATTCGTGCCAATTAGACCCTGCTCAGTAGAGGGTTGTCCTGCCTGGGAGGCAGGTAAAGAAGCCATCTGTGGGAATAGGTGATCAATGAAAGTGACACATTACTTATGCCTCCAATTCTTCTTAGACAGTTAGCCCTCAATTAGCTCTCTGAGAAGCAGAGAAAATACGTGTACTTGCCTTGATAATGGGCACATGGTCGGCACTGGGCAATTTACACAAAGCATTGAGGTTTAAGATGAAATGCACCAAGATATTGGGATTAATGAGTTTCTGACTTGCAAGTTTGGAAAAACTGTGTTTTTTCATACTTCTCCACAAGCAATGATTTAACGGTAAAACAATAATGAAAAGGAACCAGGCTCCTTTTCCACCTTTATCATGCTCAAAAGAGAACTTGTCCAGGAGGGACATTTTCTCCTGTGCATTTAACGTCCGTATTCACAGCTCACATCCCACAGGAACGCACTGGGCCCAGGTCAGTGGTGGTTTCTGGTTAATATCTATTCTGGTCAGCTGGGCATCCATTCTGTTTGTGGGTGCCTGTGGTGGACACACCAGCACCAGGAGCTCACGAACATGTTTTGTTTTAAGCCCCTACACTTGTGGTCATTTGTTACATAGCAACAAAAACCAAATTCATTGCACATGCCGTACCAGTTGGGGAACATTCGATGATCACCCCTGTTTTGTTTATGGCATAATTAGCTACTCACCGCCTTGGAATACAGCACAGTACAGAGACCTTGTGCCGTGACTATGGACTCAGGCCATTATGATTTTGCCTCCTAATGGGATTGTGAGTCCCATGAGAGTGAGACGCTGTTCTTGCACTTCTTAAAAGTCCCACAGTGCATCAACGTGCTTGGCACACAGTAGGTACAGAGTCGTATGTGTTTTGAGTTTTTGACCCTTCATTTGTCCAACCAAACTAAATGGGTCTTAGATTAAAGAGGTAGAGGCATGCAGCAACCTTTACTGAATGCCTGGGGTATAGCAGGTTAGGTCCCAGACATACAGAGAACAAGTCAAAACTCCTGCCCTGCCCGCTGTTCGTGGTTCAATCCAACCCATGAGGTCTTGCAATCTCATCTCCTTACCGAGTGGAGTCAGAAGACACCCAAAGATTCCTAGAGTTCTTTGTCAGTCTGTCAAATTCTGATTCTGCAAGTCAGGTAAAGGCGCAACTGGAAAGATCTTCGGTGACTCTTTGTGAGTTTACAGTTTGCAACTAGAAGACGCAAAAGGCCCCTGCGGTGCCCATCGTCCAGGGAAACAGGAAGTGAACCATGAGCACACATGGCCACCCTCTGCTCTTCCTCAACAGGCCGGGCAGTCATCCCTTCAACTCTGTGACTCAGGGGGACGTATCCACACTCAAGCAGACCAGAGATCAAAGCTGTAATAGGCAGGAGCTACTCTTTATTCAGAGGTTTACAGAATGGATCGAATTAAGAGGCATATCATTTGTTAACTCTATTTACCAAGAAGAGCTAAATATATATTCAGCCTTAAAATGAATTCATTGTAGCTCACACACTGCAAAATCCGCTTTCATATACACATGAACTATTCTTACTTTGCCTAAATTATGCGTTTAAAATACATAAAAAATGGTACCAAATGGCACATTGGCCTATTTTATCACAGGTCGTGTACATTCCTGATAGTCGAAGGGGCTGATGGGGAATGCATAGTTTCCTACTAGAAAAAAGGCAGATTCTCACACAAGCAATGGTGTAATGTAAGGATAAGAGTGCCTCGGTTTAGATTTCAGTAGCTTTCCAGATACTTCTTATTCTAATTAGTGTTATAATTGGTTTTCTTTGTGAATAATTGGGATGCTATTAATTTGCCTGATCATTCCACCGTCTATTTGCCTTGCTGAGGCAAAGAAAATCATTATGACTTTTTCTTTTCTTCCAGCTTATTTCCACTTTCCCCAAAGAGTTTCCTCCACCACAGCCATCTGCCCTGCTTTTCTGCCCATTTCCTTTACTTTTCCCCCAGGCCCAGGCCGTCTTACTCACTGTGTCAACAACTAGATCATTGCCCTGTAGTCCAGGGTGCTGTTGAACAGAACCTCTGGCCACTGCCTAATTGAAGAACTCTTCTAAAGCTGCGAGCCAGGGGCTGAGGCTTCTGTAGAAGAATCGGAAAGCCAGTTCAAGACGCTTTCGTTAGGTGGCATGCAAACAGACTGCCCTCCCGCAGACCTTCCTCTCTCTTTCATTATACCCCAGTGGAGAAATTTCCATCCTGAGTGTTCCTGGCAGCCAAACCTCCAGCAGCCCACACTGATTTCTTTCCTAAAAATATGCAGCCTCTCACTCCGTGGGGGAGAAAAATGCAACCCTGCCATTTCTAGTGCGCTCCCCAAAGGCTGATGGCAGCCCGGAGCAATTCATCATCACTCATGCATTCAAGTTCTCGGCTTCCCCTCTCACGGAACTGTTCTTGTTTATCTTGTGGACATTGTGACAAGAACCAGATGCGTCTCGACCTCAGCATCCTTCCCACAGGTATGTGAGGGGAGAGACAACCGTGCCAGCTAGAAACCGCCTTTAGAACAGAACATTATCTGAAACTTCTGGAAGACATTCAAGAGTGGGGGCGTGCCTGTAACGGCGGTTCCGTGGTGTTTAATTGTTAAATGGACCGGTTGATTGGATGGTGTCTATTCAGCACTATTTCCCTTCAGGCTATGCACATTTTGTTCCACTTTTCATTTTATCTCAAGGTGCTGCTATATTCAAAACCACGATTAGAACGTTTTTGCTCAGAGGACACGGCAGAGTCACAGAAAGAAAGCACAAGGCCTGCTGCTCGGAGGGGAAGTTCTAGGCTCGCGGCTCTCCATTGGCTAATTTCGAGTGAGCAATTGACTTAGAATGTCTGGGTCTATTTCCTTCTCTCCGAAATTGGAATAATATGTGCCCTCCAATCAACTGAAGAACTCTTTATGAGCAAATGAGATGAACACAAATATATGTTGAAAAATATGAAGCTTTGCTGAAATACAAGTTGGCCTTATTACCCACCGCCCATGAGCACAGCGCCATCCACACAGAAGGCTTATTTTTAGAGTCCTGATAAGAGATCTATTCCTGGCTCCATGGCTTTTGGGGACAAGTCCTCGCTTTAAGGCTGTGTATCCTGGCCACATGGCCATGTGGAGGGACTTGGTGTGGGAGCCCAGCCACCAAGGCTGTAAAGAGAAAACAAGCTAAGATGATCGACCAGTGGGTGATGGGAATGGATGGAGAAAGAAGCACATCCCCTCCTAAAGCTCCCTCCACAGGGATGGTCCCCCATGTCCCTCGGCTTTGGATTTTTGTCGTTGCTCATTTTTTTTCCTCTCACATTATTACTGGAAGAAATCTTCTTGCAGAAATTGTTTAAAACTTGAGGGACTCTTGGGATGGAGCAGTAAGATTAATGAAGCAAAGCTTCCCTCGCCTCGCGCCAAGAACATCTACACTCCTTAAGTAAGTCGGCCAGAACAAATATCTCCTCCCTCAGCGCAGGGACTCTGCAGGCTGCAGACTCGAATCCTGCCTGAAAGTTTTTAGACAAGCAGGTAAAAGAAAAGAAATTCTGATTGCAGCTGAGTGGCTTGCCCACTCTCTCACCCTCTGACCCCCACCCCCATCATAAGCTTTAGATTTTTCTTTCACCCTGTCTCACCTGGACTCTGCAAGTCCCCCCACCTGTCCCCACACCTAGCCCAGCACCCTATTATCCCCGGTTTTCAAGATTCTGGGCACTGGGGACCAGGGTGGTGAGTGCATATGGTTAGCCCCTAATTTCACCCTCAGAGGTGAAGCTGGGAAGCTGGTGCGCTGCTCAGTAGAGGCAGCACTGTGACGATGGACCAGGTGCCTTCTCTACAAACATCTGAATCGGGACATCATTTCAATCTGGCCCCAGCACCGTCTAAACGTCTCCTACTTATTTGCCCAGAGCCTGTTTTCCCACCTAGCCTTGTCTGAGGGCTGCCGTGTGCCAGATAGAATAGTTTGCCCATCTTGACAGCCGAGAAACAGCAGAGCTAGCCCACTTTCAGCCTGCCCGGTGCAGGGAGCTGGGCGTTTGCTGTCCATTCAGACAACCAGGAAGGCACAAGAACGCAGAAGAAAGAGAAAGAGTCACTTGTGCTTTAAAAGATAAAAACCCACCACTTTTCTCCTATTCGTTTGGTGCTTAGTAGGAATGTTTCAAGCAACAAAGCCACTGTGTGGATGAGTTCGTTCGTTAAAACCCCTGGTGTCCTAGGCTGGAAGCCCTCAGCCTACAGTCCCAGAATGTACCCAAGAGAGCTGCGGTGACATCAACGCATTGTTCTCTAAGTGCTATTTATTGCCTCGATCTGCATTGCTTAAAGTCTGGAAACAACAAACACATTCATATCTGCGGCAAAACATCTACCTACTCGTGACTTGGCCAACAGAAAATCACTAAAAGAAATAACAATACAGCACAATGATTATGCTGCGCTCGTGGCTAGAAGTTGTGGGTTACTCTTTGAGAGCCACTCCTGAAAAGCATTCACTTCATGTTCTCTGAAGAGACCCAGCTAACCAGGCAGAACATCCCCTGGGACCCTTCCACAACAGCAGACTCCCCCACCGCCCCACGATGATCTTCCCGGAGGTCTACACCAGAGAGGCCCATTGAAACAGTCCACCTGGGCCCCTGGGTGCGGACCCACTCTGTGGGGTTCAGAGTGTCTGGCTCCAAAGCTGGTCCCTACTGATCAGCTGGTCCCCACCCCCATCCTGTATGGGATGAGCCCCCCTGGCAGCACATGGCCCCCACTGAGCAAAGGACAGGGAGAGGAAGGAGCGTGCCATCCAGAGTACCCCACCTTCTACAGTTTGGTGCTATAGCACCTTGGGAAGGGCTGTGCTGGCAGCAGCAATATCAGCACATCAACAAAGCAGACTGTTACATGAGTAGGGAGGTAGGCAGGTGGGCAGGTAGGTAGATTGCTGTTCAATTACTTGGAATATTAAGTTGTCCAGAGGGCAAAGACATGCATCAGTCAAAGGGCTATCACTCGGTTTCAAAGTACATCGAGATTTGTGTCAAGTCCTCCCTGACTCCACAAAATCTTACTTCAAAAATTCTCCCCAGATGGAAATACCTGCTCCACAGGACAGAATAAAAAGCACCATGCAGTCTCCGGGCTGTCTGCTGGTTACCCGCACCCTCAAAGGACGGGGTCGGAGAAGCAGGTGAGTCTCGGAGAGCATCAAATAAGCACTGTTTCTCCTGCCACCACGGGGGTCAGCTCTGAACCACAAAAGGAGAAAGTAACTCCTTTGTCTCACTCCTGGGCCCACAGCCTGTGCTGGGCCTAGACATGTATCAGCAGAATATTTTCTTTGTAGCAGAGGAGGCCATTTGTCAAACACTATTTGTTGACACGCCCCTGACAAGCATCCATATGAGCCAATGAAATAAATAGCCAGGGTTTGGCTAATAAGGTGGGGGGGCAGGTTCGGGAAATTGGGATGGCTCAAAATAGCACTGCTGAGTGTTATCAGATTTTTAAACTTATCATCAGCAAATCTTTTCAGCTGACTTTGGCTTTAAGAGTTCTTACTAGAAAGATTGCTAAAACAGGATGAGAAAGGCCCATAGTTTGTTTGGTCTTTTTTAAAAATTGTTCATTTTAAGAGCTGTCACATCTTATCCAATTTTCTCATTTAAAAAAAAAAAAAAAGCACATTCCTTTCCTAGATGGTAAGAGTTAATACTATACTCTTTTCTCAAGAATTACAGGCTTTAAGATGGGTTGTTTTTTTTTTAATGGGAGAATGGGCATGTCATGCAGTTAGCCAATAAATGCAATCCCTGATTAAAATGTGAGTTCTAAAAGTTTGAAAAATTCTAACTATTTTCCCAATGCATGTTTAATTTCAGACCTCAGAACCTGGCTTCTTTTTAAATTTTTGTCCTTGTCCTGTCTCGGGAGAGCTAGTGCTATGTGTCTCTCACATTCATCTAGCACACCTTTCACAAGCTTAAGTCAACCACTATGTGTTCAAAAATCTTTGTTTTCCCTTTGAAACTGGATGCAAAAAAGAAATCTCTCCTATCAGTAGAGACCGCTGTGAAGCAACGAGGTGCCTGCACATAAATCTCCTTAAATTTCTTGAATAGCTGCTTCTCTTTATCCCACTGGTAGATCTGAGAGAACGTATAGTCACTGCCCAGGGCCAGGTAGTGGTTCTCTTTGAAAGAAAAGGGCTGCAGGGCCATGGCCCCCCGGGAGGGGAGAGCCTGGATCTCCACAAACTGCTTACTGTTCCACCTCATGACCCTGGAGTCCCCGATGAAGCGGGTGAGGGAGAGGTAGAGGGCGTTCTGCATCCGGAAGCTCTTCACAGCCAGCACATCCTCCATGTTGGGGATATCACTGTGGGGGACAAACTTCTTGGAGCTTTTATTCCACTGCAGGATGATGGGGACCTGGGAGCGGCTGGACAGGATCAGGTGCGATTTCCCGTCGATGTCCACGAACTCCGCGTCCGTGTCCCTGAACCACTCATGTAGAGATTGGTACGAGTAGAACCCTTTGCTGTTCCACTTGTAAACCGTCGACAGGCCGGCTTTCGAGCTGTCGGCAATGACGAAGAACGTCTCCTCATCAATCTGAAACAGCTCGATGTCGTTGGGCTTGGAAATGCGAGAGACTTCGATGTCTTGGAATTTGACAAACTTGGTCCAGCTCTCGTCGTACTTGTAAATATGAGAACCGCCAAAGAGCTGGGCCACCACCACGAAGACCTGGTCGTCGATGAGGATGGCCTTACAGCCCACGATGGACTGACCTGTGCTCCAGAAGAAAGGAGAGGGGGTTAGGGCAGCCACGGTTACAGGTGCTCCTCCACGGTGACATTGGGACCCTGAGGAACTGTTGGTGACAAACGTGTAATGGGGCACCTCCTATGGAAACCACAGAAACATTAAACCATGGAAAAATTAAACAAAGAATTATCATATGATCCAGAAATTCTATCTCTGGATCCTTAGCCAAAAGAATTCAGAGCAGGGTCTTAAAGAGAGATGTGTACACCCATGTCCACAGAAGCATTGTTCCATTGCCACTGCCATTGCCATTGTTCTTGGCAATAGCCAAGAGGCGAAAGCAACCCAGGTATCCACTGAGGGATGAATGCATAAGCAAATGTGGGTTGTCCCTACAATGGAGCATTATTCAGCCTTTAAAAGGAAGGAAATTCTGACTCGTGCTACACCGTGGATGGGTGGTGAGGACGTTAGTCAAGTGAAATAAGCCAGTTCACAAATAAACAAATGCCGTACGATTCCACTTATATGAGGTACCTAGAGTAGTGAGACCCACAGAGACCGGAAGTAGAGGGTGGCGGCCTGGTCTGGGAGGAGGGGACAGTGGAGAGCTATTGTTTAATGGCTGTCAATGTTCAGTATTTCCAGACGAAAGGTTCTCGAGTGCGGCTGCACGGTAACGTGAATGTACTTAACACAGCTGAACAGTACACTTCAAAACGGTTAAGGTGGCCGATGTTACGCTATCTCTGTTTTCCCATAATTAAAGAATTTTAAACCCTCTTTAATGCATGGCGGCTCCATAGAAATAGGGAAATGCTGGTCACCTGGGTCTCCAAGTCTTTAGAGGCAGGCGTCCAATTCAGGAAATTCACTGCCACACCAAAGGGATTGTCTTCATGCTGTTCAAAAAACTGTTCCCAACTCCACAGGGCAGCATGAGGCCATTAAACGGGCTTCCTCTCTCAGCGGGTGGGGGTGGGGGTGGGGAGCCGGTGTTAAAGGGAGGCCTGAGGCCTCATAGGCAGGGGCGAACATTGTTAATGAGGGCTCTTGAAGACACTTGGCCTCTCCTGATTTCCAGAGCTAAATGAAACCGAGGCAGCATGGTGTTAAACCCTGTGGCTCCAGACCACTGCCCAGGGTTCCAAACGAAGCCCCGGACCTGAAAAGCTTTGTGACCCCGGGCCAGTCACCCAGACACTGTGTGCTCAGGCTCCTCATCTATGAAACGAGACTCAGGATGCGGCCAGCCCCGACCTTACAGGGCTGCCACAGAGACGCAGTGAGACGTGTCCTCGTTCGGGTTTTAGTTCAGAGCGCCCGCACACAAGGAGTTGGTAACTAGCAGCCATCATTACCGAGTCACTGAAGCGACTGTCTCGATAATCAAAAGACCTAGCTCCCTGAGAGACTGCCCATTGCCCAAACGTCTGTTGGAGAGCAATGATCGGATGATGTGGCCCAGGCAGCACAAAACTAGACCTTTGCAGCAAAAGGGAACATTTTCAGCAGTGACTCCCCCAAAGGTCTGGGCCACCTCCTACCAACCTCTCCCACTCTGCTTTCAGACCCCCAGGCGACCCCCACCATCCTCCCCATTCCAGCCAGCAAGCAATAGGACCACCCATGTTTCAAAAGTATTGACCTCCATCTACGTCATTTTATTAAAAGTTCTTTCCTCTAGTTTTCTAGGCAATTTGGACCAAAGTGCATCTGATCTGTAAATTGCAAGGGAAGCCACCCAGTTTCTGTTCTCGGTAATAACTCTGGGGGCAGACAGTAGGTGGTTTTTACAGCGGTGTTAACTTTTCTCTTTCACTACGCTGGCCTTCATGCAAGAACCTGGTCCCTTTCCTCTGCGTATTGCATTTTTTCTGAGTATCCAAGTTTTAAATGTTCACCAAAGCAAGTTTTAAAAATAGTAATAATAGGTAACACTTACAAAGTGTGTACTATGACCAAGCACTGCACTAAGCACTTTATATGTATTTTTACTCATTCAATCCTTATACCGACAAGATGAGGCAAATACTACTGTTATCATGATCCCCATTTTACAAAGGGTGAAACTGAGGCACAATGCTTACACAAGGTCACACAGCTAGAATGTGATAGAGATGGGAAATCCATCTCTACCTAGTCTGGCTCCAGTCTACACTCCGTCAACCACATACTGAAAGGCACAAAGAAGAAAATCGAAATCACTGGTATTGCAAATGCTGAAATAATTATATCTTGATGTATTAACCTCAATCTATGCTCATATACAAATGCACTTTTTAAAAATAAGTTTGAGCTTATAGTATATATACACAGGTTTCCTATAACCTACGTGCTTTTCACTTGACCGGTATGTTGTGAACATTTTTCCATGTTATTGCTTCTTCTGTAACTAGATTTTTAAATACTACACAGAACTCTACTGCATGAATGCACCATAGTTTAACTAGTCCCCTATTGTTGGGCATTGCAGTTATTTCTAGCCTTTCATTATTGTGAGTAACATGCTTCCTCGTAGAGAAATCTTTTTTGGAAAACCATCTGGCAGTGTTCTTCGGTGTTTGCTGAGTCAAACATTGTGCACATTTTTAAAGGCTTCTGGGTTTAAACTACCAAGCTGCTCTTCGAAAGCTGGACTGACTCCTCCCCCCCACCCCCCACGGCAGACTCTAATTGAGAGTGCGTGCTCCTGGTCTCCTTCCCGAACCACCTGGCCGTGGAGGTCCCTGCTGCCCAGAAGCACCCTCCTGGCCTGGCGGCCTCAGTGGAGGGGCCCCTGAGGCAGATAGAACACATGCTTTAGGAATGCTCCACAGTGCCTCCCTGCACGGAGGTGTCAGTAGGAGCGGAGATCATCGTGTGTGTGCGTGTGTGTGGTCTAACGTAGGAAAGAGAGAATAGAGACTGGACCATACTTTGTATACAGACATCAAAAGGCAAACAAAATAAGTCAAAACCAGAAGGGCTGAGAAGAGATGTAGAAAGAAAAAGATATGAGGAGTAAAACCTTGGGGTGACCATGACCATGGGTTCCCCGCGCCCCTAGAAGATGATGCACAGCTGGAGCTGGCCCTTTTGCCCCGTGCTCATTGGGGTCACGGGGGAGGAAGCAGATGTCCCCCCGCCCACTCTTCAGAACTCCAGTCTTGCCAGGCAGGACTGAGAAAATCCTGCCCAGCCCTTGCCTGACTCTGGGATCACCCCGTGATCAAACAAGATGACAAATGAGACATGCACGCCCCGTGAAGGGAAACAGTCCATATTTGCCTCGGTCTTCTTCAGGGCAAGTGGCTACATGGCTGTTCCCTTGCTTATCTATCTGCCCAGCACATGCGTGCTGCAGGGCTGCCTTCAGGCCAGGCTCAGGTCCAGCTGGCCATGGTCCTTCCTGCACCCAGGGGTCCACCTACTTCTGCAGACACTCCCTTCCCCTATCTCCCTCAGGCCCTTCCCTGCTGATCCCTGCCAGTTCCTACACTAATGAACATTGTGGAGAGGTTTTAATTGAAGTCAAAGAGTTGGGGTCTGTGGGGGAAGGAGGCCTGTTCCTGTCTCTTTTTCACTATAAAATGGAGACAATAGTACACGTTAAGAGGTTATGCGGTTTACGAGAGAGAAGGCTTATAAATCACTGTATACATAAATGCTAGTTGTCTTCCTTTGAGTGAAAAATTGTGTGGCAATGAATGTTATCTGTGTTTAATAGAAATTCATGTACTGAGGGAGGAGAGAAGACAGGTATTCTAATCAGGTCATCAAGGAGTGCTTCCTGTAGGAGGCTGCATTTGAGACTGGAGACCCAGGTGAAGGGAGAAATATAAGCAAGTGAGACGGTTGAATTGTAAGATGTGATCTGAAATCTATAAATGACATAAAACAGGCCGTACATGTCAGGCAGGCGTGTTGGGACCCTGCTGCAGGGATTTCTGTGCTTTCATTAAGAGTAAACAATCTTTTGTTGATTATGCTCCAGTTAAAGGTGAGGTCATATGGTATTTGTCCCTCACCGTCTGGCTTATTTCACTTAGCATAATGCTCTCCAGTTCCATCCACACTGTCGCAAATGGTATAAGCTCCTTCTTTCTCTCTGCTGCATAGAATTCCATTGTGTAAATGTACCACAGTTTTTTGATACACGCATTTGCTGATGGGCACTTAGGTGGCTTCCAGTACTTAACTGGAACATAATCAACAAAAGAAAAAAGCAAACAAAATATAACTAGAGACTTTGAAGTTAAGAACAATCTAACAATAGACAGAGGGGAGGGGGGAAGGGATAGTGGGGAGAAGGGTTTTCAGGAACTACTATAAAGGACACATGAACAAAACCAAGGGGGAAGGTGGAGGCAGGGGAGGGAGGTGGGTTTGGCTGGGATGGGGTGGAGGGGTGGGGAGAAAGTGCAGACAACTGTAATTGAACAACAATTTAAAAAAAAAGGAAAAGAAAGAGTAAACAATCTGCAGCTGGCGGCTTCCCCTAGTGGTGGTGGCAAGGAATGGAAATCAAATACCTATTTTTCACTCCCAACAATTCATTGAGAATTTACTATATACCGGGCTCTGTGCTGTGTTATACCCATTACCCCCATCCAATTCCCGTGGGCCCAATAATGCTACCATGGCCCCCATTTTACAGATGAAATGGGAATTCATGAAATTCCCATTTTACAGAGGAAAGTGACCCATGGAAGTTAACTAGCTTGGCCAAGGTCACCAGCTATAAAGATCTGGAGCCACTTTTATCAAATACTAGTGTGATGTTCACACTCGTAAGCTTAATTACCACTGTTGGAGTTCATTTCTTGAGCTTGGCTGTGAAGAGAATCCCAATGAGCTTCGCAACTGGCTGCCACCTCTCAGGCTCAAACTTCGAGGCCGAGGGGTACAGAAATCCCTGGAAACTAGCAAGGTCCAGCCAGCCCTGCCTCTGGCCATGGCCACACCCACTCCGACCTCATTGACCACTTCCTACCCACCACCTGTGTGACTTCTGTTGGGTCCAGACCATCAGTGGCCACCTGAAATTCTTGCAACAGCCTCTCAACCCTTCACGCTCTTTCCACTTCTGTTCCTCCTCCCACAGGCTACTCTCAACCCAGCTGGACACAACACACCACTCTGCTGGGCACCTGCCTCTTCCTGGGCCGCCCTCAGATCTCTGCAAGAAGCCCTCCAAGGCTCTGTAGAGCCCTCCGAGAAAATGCCTGAGCCCTTTGCAAGACCTGCAAGGCCCTGGGATCAGCCCTTCTTACCTCTCTGACTTTGTCTTCGCAACTCTAACCTGGATCGTTTTGCTCATGCCAAACTGGCCTCCTGAATTGCCCAAACAGGAAAGATACCCTCCCACCTCTAGACGTTAGCACTGCTGTTCCCTCTGTCTGGAATGCTCTTCCCCAAGATCTTCACGTGGATCAAGCCCTCGTGTCCCACAGGTCTAACTCAAATAACACCTTCTCAATGAGGCCTCTGCCAGACACCATCTAAAATTTCAACCTCCCATACCCAGCTCACCTTCATTTCACTTCTTGGCATGCTGCTATCTAAGTGTTATATGTATTACAATTATTTGTCCTTTTTATTCTCTCTCCCTCCCGTTAGAATGTAAACTCCTTGAAGGCGGAGGTTTTCATCTGGCTTGTTTGTTGCTGTGGCCCCAGCACCAAGACTGTGTCTGGCTCAGAGTAAGTGCTCGAGAAATCTCTGGGAATGAATGAATGAACGGCTTGAACTCGGGCATTCCATGAGCTGTAGGTAGAGGGCAGTGCCAGCCCTTCCCACCTAGGTCAACTTGGGAGAGGGAAGGAGTGTGATGCACCAGTGAGAAACCCTGGGCTCTGCCAAGTTATCTGCAAAAGTCACAGTGGAGTGACTCATCCATAATGGAGTGAAGAGGAAGCCAGCATGAAGAGCTGCCTGCCCTGTGCCTGGCACTCGTCAACCCTCACAACTTCCACATGGGGTGTATCTGCCCATTTTGCAGATGAGGAAACTGAGCTTCGGGGGCCACCAGGACTTCCAAGCACATGGCAGAGTCAGGAGTAGAACCCACATTCGTCACTTTTCAAAACCCATGCTCTTTAGAGTCTGGATGCCAGCTCCCTCTTGAATGGAGGGCTCTTGTCCTCTACCTAAGGGCAGACAACCCACAGTAATACCCCCAGCAGTTGCTGTGAGTTTCCAATGAGACAAACCAGCATCTGACACCTCGCAGGCCCACAACCAGCACTGGCAATGAAAGTGGACACTGGGAACTCCCGGCACAAGAGCAAAGCATCACTCTGCTCCCACCTCATATCATGGCAGAAGACAGGGGGGCCAGCTCTCTCACCCTTCACCTACCTTCCAAGTCAGAGAAAAGAGGGAAAAAAATACATGGGTAGCAAGACCCTCTCTCGCCTCCCTTTTTCCTTTAATGTGGACTCGGTTTAGGGTCCGAAGGCCTCAGCTTCCCTGGACAGGTTCACCTGTGCTGCTCTATGCTGAATCTGCACTTGGACAAGCAGGGCTGCTCTCAAGAATGTGAGCTCAGCACCAGGTGGCCAGATGGCTCGACAGCAACGAGGCTCATCTGAAAGGGCCTCTTGGTGGCATCTGCATGTGCGCCTCACAGGCCTCTCAGGGCTGCGAGATGAGGCTCGTTACGACGCTTTCCCTGCCTCTCTGCATCCTGCACCTGCTGCGAAGCCACTTGGTGCCGGAGAGATTCCTGGGAGCCTCCCCATCCAGAAATTCTACCTAGATACGCTTCTTGCTGCAACAGCAAAACGCTGCTCTAACTCCAAATTGGGAAACGCTAAAGGAAACGCTTCTCTCAGGGGGTAACAGTTGGGCCATTGTGATGCTGTTTATAAAGTTAGTATCATTATCAGGTTGCACTTGATAAATGAGAAGTCTTTGAAATATTATTTTGACTTTATCCACTTATTTAAAAAGCAAATAGACCATCCATTTTTAGTAGCACTAAGGCCCTGGGATCCCCTGCCAGCGCTGAAAGAAGCATGAACTCTTGTCCCAAAGGCCTGAATCTAAGAGCCATGTGTTCTTATTTGTTTGCACTTATAAAAAAAGGAAGCAGTGATCACCAGGACCTGACAAGGGGGCAGGAAGAACAGCTAGAGAGTGCACACGTGTTTGCATGTGTGTCTACATGTGTGTGCACGAACACTGTGTGCCTGCCCATGCATGCACAAGCACAAGTGTGTTCGTTACATGTTAGTTAACAATCAGCTTTTAAAATGTCAAAGGAGTCAGGTAGCGGCTGCAGAGCTGGTGCAGACTTAGGCAGCCATGACCGCTCAAGATCAAGGGGTTCTAGGGGCCACTTCTCACCCCTCCAGGAAAATGTCCCCCACCACACGCAACCTGTCACCCTCTCCCTTTCAAAAGGATCACCAGCAATAAACAGGATACCACACAAAGCTTCTGGTCTCATCAACAATGGACGACGTCATGAAAAAACCAGAGAGACGGGGTTAGGCTGGAACATGTCCCCCAAATCTAACCAAGTGAGAGAGCAAGCGGTCCCTCGACAGAGAACATTTCTTCTCTCGCTGTAATGAGGCCAGCACACCCGATCAAAGCCACAACACACCTGTAATGTTGTCGTAGCTCCGGAAGTTCATTTCGATGTGGTCCCACTCGAGCACCATGCAGTTCTCCATGCTGGGCTGGGCGATGGCCACGTACACGTCATTCTTGGAGTTAAACGTATCCACCGAGACGGACTGGTAGGGCAAGGTCTGATGCACAACAAAATCTGGGGATGGGGTTGGGACAGAAAGTCTCCATGAGAGCTCTTGCGGGAATTACCGACTACCCCTTCTTTCCTTTCTCTCATCAGTTCCCAAAGAAAGGGGAAGGGGGAGGACAGGAGAGACACAACGCAAACATCACAGTGTGTTTGGCTTTGGGAAAAGGTTCTGGCGTGCACAGGATTATCAAACTGAACGCACAGCTTCTAATACAACTTCTTTGAGATAAACAGATGATGGGTTTGGCTAAAAGATCTCAGTGTTATAAACAAATTGGGTGAGACCTTGACTTTCAAAAAGGCAAGACGGAACGGATGCCATGAAGCAGCATTCCCGAAACTGACTTGAACATTCCTCCATGAACAAGGATGGGCTGTGGGCAAGTTCATTCGGGGGACACTGTATTTCCAGCCCTCTCAGAAGAAACCTCGGTAATAAAGAACCCTGTTTGTGGAGTTTGCTGCGGTGGGCCTCCAGCTTACCTGACAATAGGGTCCTTTTAGCCCTTTAGCACACTCCCCTGCTCTGCAATAACCCGGCGCAAAACGGTTGTGGCGGGGTCACAATGAAGAGTTGACCCCCAAATGGCACACTGCACATTTGGAAGCCAAACCAAACCCTCTGATACAGTCTCAGAGGTTTAAAAGGCCCCTCGTGCAGGGAATTTAAGCATGTTTCCTGGTTCCTGGACCCAGTGCAATGTGAGTGGCGGCGATGCCCGCGGTCTGGAAATCTATTGGAGCTTCAGGCATGTGCCTGACTCTTATACTTAGTGGCAAATTAATACCCCTCATCCACATCACTCCCCTGACTCACTGTATTGAATCTCGGGAGGGCATGTACAATTTCACCATGGAACAGGGTGCAGATGCTCTCAGATAGTGTGCAGAGCAGCCAGAGAACCAACGAAGAAAAGGAAGAAAAGAACACTAATGAAGTGTAAGAGAAGTTCTTTCTCTGGCCAGAGAGCTTTCCATGAGCACTGCTTCATGGCAGGTTAAATGCGCCCAGGACAAAGTGATGGTGGGCATCTGACTAAGGAAAGTCACTCCTACGGAAAAGTCCTGGTTTTGCCCATCTATTCCCCACCCCGTCCTTAACGGCCTGTCTCCTCTGCAAAGCCTTCCCTGACCCTTCCAATCTTCGGGACTCTTCCTAATTCGTTGGACACATAAGCAGGCCCTGTTGTTTACACCTTATTATTCACAATGATTGAATCTTCAGTGTGGTGGCATCGGGGTCAGATTTGGAGAAGTGGGAAAGATCTAGAGCCTCGAGTAATTTTACAGAGCCAGGAGCCCAGAGAGGGTGTGTGTCTGCCCATGGGCACACAGCATGGTGCATCTCCTGAACAACAGGCTTTAAGGTCAGAACTGGGTCTTACACTTCTCAGAGCCCCCATGGCACGAGCCCACAGCAGCCACTCAAGAAATAACTCTGACATGGAAGCCTCTTAAAGCTGTTACACGAGACAGGCAATAAAGGGACAGGCCACCCCACAAGTAAGTAAAAAGGGGCAGTGCTGAAGGAGTAGAGGCGGGAATGGAGGTGAGAACAGCACTGAGCAAGTACTGGCGTAGGAAGCACGGTGGCGGGAAGAGCAGGTGCCGGTCAGGGCAGCAACAAGGGGCACAACTGAGGGAGTGAGGGCGACGTGAGGCTCTGGAAAGGGCCCTGCACCCAGAGTCGGACCACCTGAAACCACTTCCTGCACAGGAAAGACGCTGCGTGCGTGCTTCCCCCGTACAAGGCCTCAGTTTACTGATCTGCACTATGGGTACACGGGTGCCCACCTCCCAAGCTTAATGGCAGAGGGACACATGGGCCAATGTTGGTGGAAATGCCTACCTCAGGGCTTAGCACATTGTAGTTGCTTAATAAATACAGAATTAAGGTCCGAGAAAGGTTGGTCCAGCTCCCTTGTCCCAGCCACCACTGGGCTGTCACTTAGGGGAGTGTCCATTTTAACATCATCAGAGATAAGATGCCAGAACTGTGACTCCATCTGCCTGCTGAGTGACCTTGAGGAAATTACTTAACCTCTCTCTGCCTCAGTTTCCTCATTGTATATTATGACTCATACTCACTTAAACCTGTACAAAGTTAGTGCTCGATGCACATTAACTTTCAGAGGTGTCCCTCCCTGTGTACAGTAGGTGCTTAATCAGTGCTGCTGGCTCATTCTGAAGACTGTGGGGGGTTCATGCAAGGACAAGGCTGAGCGGATGATGCTTGCAGGTGTAGCAAGAAGAGGGAGAAGCAAAGCAGAGGCTGTCCCCACATGCCGACAGCAAGAGAGAGCCAAGGGGGAGTGGGGACAAGTGGCATTGTGGACGGGGCCCCTGCCCCAGGAAGTGGACTGTCCAGAAGAGCTGGGGCTCTGAGGTAAACCAGACTGGGTGTCAGGTTCCTGTTATCCTTGTAGTCTGTGACCTTGGGCAAGAAACTTGAGCCTCAGGTTCCTCCTGAGTAAAATTAGGGCGACATTTATGTCATAGGCTGTTGTAGAGACTAAATAAGAGAGAGCACGTAAGTGTTCACGCAGAGCCCCGTCTGTGGTCACCCCTCAGGAGGGTTACGTATGTAACTATACAGGTGCATGTAGTCTTATGGTCAGAGTTCCAATGACCATAACAGATAACATTAGGCCACCTGCATGAAGATATGGAAGAGTCACAATGGCCCCTAGCCCCAACCCTCTACCAACATCCCCAAAATGCCACCGTTCAGCAATCAAAGAGCAAAGCAGAAAACATCAGCCTCAGCTCTTGCCTGCTGGCATGGGCAGAACCAGGGCGGAAGCCAGAGGGCACTGGCCTACAACATGAGTCCCCTCTGTGCTCACACATTGCTACACAGGGAGTGGCAGCAGGCCCTGCCTGCGTCCTCTTGTGGCGTCAGAAAAGGACTCAGAGAATACCGGTGAGCTCTTTCAGAGACAACCGAGCCGGCTACAAACACCTCCCCAACATACTGTGGCACCCCTCTGATCCAAGTCTGCAGGAGCTTCTAAACACGTGTGTGACTCCTGTAACTCCCTTCTTCTAGTCTGTCTCCTGGCTACACATTGCATTCTGACATGAGCATCTTCTTACACACAGAGGTCCTCTAAAGTGCTCACCAAAAAGTCAGTTTTTTATGAATGAAGCCCAGAATGAGAAAGAGCTGCCAGAGTGGACAGCATTTTAAAAATCTAGCCTTCAGTGGTCTAATGATCATTTATTTTCCCAAACATCATTTCCATCATATTTTCTATAAATTGAGTATCTGGCACAAAACAAACTGTTAAGTCATTTGACTCATAAATCTAATTCTAAGGTGACTCCTTTTCCCCTCCTCTCTCCCTCCCCCCCAAATTAAAAAAGGAGGAGGAAGAGAAGAAAAAGAGGAAGAAACGGGGTGGAAGAAAATGATGGATGCAGATGTGTGCTTGTGTGTAGGGGGGAGGGGGTTGGAATTTAAAGATCTTCTTCCATCCTCATCTTAATTTGTCTTTCACAAATGGCAAACGCACATTCATGTGGAAAGCTCTCAGAGAATGCACATATTGATATGACATCAATTTACTAGTGTTTAAGTATTATTGGTATTCTCTGCAAAAACCTGCCACTTCCCTTCGCACTGGATTAGTTCCTGATGTCAGTGGGACGCTTTCAGTTCAGGCACGGCTCCCACTGGAATCAACAGATTTTTACACAGCTATTTATAGCACTTGCTGAAAATAAATTATACATGATGCCTATCCTATTGGGAGAGAAACTGCACATTAATGCATTATTTCTCTTTGCATTTTCATCAGCCCTGAAATAGGGAAGCTAACAGGACCATTAGGATGCAAAATTCACTCCCTCTAAGGAATTTAGTGAATTATCCACCTAATGTGGGGAATCATGAGCAGGTAACAGGGATTTCTGAGGTGGTTAAAAATAGACTGGAGGTGGAGGGTGCTGGCAGGACGGTGATTAAACTGGAGAGCTGAAACAGTCCAGGGCTTGCTTCGTGGTGTTAATTACACCCCTGTGCCTGCAACAGTATCTGCCTCCCTTCTTCCACCTGAAGAACTCACTCTTTGCCTGCAAATCTGAGCTCAGAGGAAAACAATGCACTAAGGAGATGTGCTTCTCCCCAAACCTTTGGCGAGGATGCGCTGACAGTAAGTACCCTGACTCGAGCATGGGCTTTCCGTGTTCCTCAGCCCTGAATAAGGCGGCAGAGGATGACGCTTGATCTGAGTGGAATATAGGAACCCCCAAACCTCCCAATTTATTAACATATGTTTCTACAAGTCAGGGACTCTATTTGGGGACTGGTCACAACCTGGCTGTGCCACTGTTTTTCATGATGGAAGAAACCTGAAGCAAGATAATTTGCCTGTGAGTCTTCAAGGGAGAAAAAAACAACCAAGAGTCATCAGCTCCCAGTTACCAGGGGAGAGCCCTGACTATCTCAATCGTAACTGGAAGCTTTTCAGCAAAGACATGTATATATATAAGAGAGAGAATGCCCTAAAATGCATTAGGAGCTCACACTGCCCCGTGGATCCTGGCTGTAAGACACATTTCGGACCGGCCACCTCGGTTCCCAGCCCTCTCCATTCCCCCCTGGCAGTTCTCAGAGCCCAGATTGTTTCCACAGCCAACCATAGGGCTCTAAGGTCAGAACACGCTGTGTCTCACGTAAGTTATTCCCCATTCCCCAAGGCCCTCTAGAGCCATGTCATTTCTCTCAGATCTGGGCAAGCTTTCCATCCATTACAGCCGGGTGTGAAGAGCACAACAGAAAAGCTGCTAACTTCATGTGGGAGTTTGGAGAACGCTCCAGAAAACCTGGAGAAGAGGTTGAGAGGAGCCCCAATGAGCTTTGGTTTAGCATTGTGTACCAAACGGCCTTGAACGCCACCTTTGGGTGCAAATGTCCTTGACTCAACCTCTGATTTATTACACTGCCCCGCAATACAGTAAATAACCCTCAAGTGGCCTCGGCTGGCTACAGGGCACCTGCCAATTACACAGCTGAACAAGCTCCCACTCCGCGATGAAAGACAAGGTCATTTCCGCAAGAGTTCAGGTGTTCTCTCAGAAAGGAACAGGACTTGTAGGATGCCTTATTTATAAAGGTATCTAGAAATAATTTTTACTTTCTGAGTGTTTGTTTATTTGGAAGACGGCAGCAACTGGCCTAAATGTGATATTTTATTCTTGAAGTTCTTTTGTCTTTTTAGTTTCTGGAACTATTTTCTGAGTTCTCATTCCTGCTGCTCCCACTGACATGCCTGGAGGCCCTGTAGATATCAAATCTCGGCCTAAACATTTATTTTTTCTAAGTCTGAAGAGCAAGGGTCATGCTGTGGATTGCTCCTCTCTCCTTTAAAACCGGACTTCAGCAGCTGTGGCCACCCCATCGAAGCCCGTCCCACGGAAACACTCGGCTGCCCTGTTCAGGGTGTGCGGAGTGGGAGCAGTTAGAGCAGTGGAGCCTCAGTTCTCCAACTTACTTCGTTTCCGAAGGCTGTTCGAGAACCAAATTGTTCGAGATGGGAGACATTCAAGAACTGAGGTTTGACTGTATTTTAATTTTATCTTTATAGCCTGAAAAATGTATGAACTGAAAACTTAAGGTAGCCCCTCAAGTTTTTAGTTCATACAAAATCAAACTTTACACTTTTCCCTCAATATGAGTTGTATCTTTTGACAACCAACTGTTAGCTTATATTTCTACTTTGCCATTGGTTATAATTTAGCTAGTTATCTTCTTTTACCTGGAACTATGAACACAATTTATAGATTTTAAAGTCTATAAACTTGAACTTTAAATATTCAATAAAATTCATATAATTCAATAATTTTGGTCTCTCTGCACTAGCTTTCTACAGAAACCCAAACTGATTCGAAAGGATTTCTGTGCCGAACTCACTAGTTTATACTTCATTCTTTTTAAAAAATCTTTTGAGAAATTTGAATATTGTAAAGAATCAACAAGACCCAAAATTAAAGCCAGTGCGGTCAACAAAAACCTAAGCTGTTGAGATATTTTTTGTACCACATCAATTCATATCTTTTAGAATGCTTAAATGTTGCCTAAACCGATTTTGATAGAAAATTTTTACACCCACTTTTCTCCACTCCCTGTTAACAATCTAAAAGAAAACTAATGGATTATTCCACAGCACGGTCTTCGGTGACAGAGGTTCTGAATACCTGTAGTTGTGCATTCGTAGTCAAAGCTGGTCACGTCATTTAGCTTCTTTTCCTGGTACTCAGGTGGACCAATACACAGCACATCCGAAACAGTGGAATTTGTCATCTTCAACCACAGGTACAACCACTTGGCTTTGCAGTCACATTCAAATTTATTGCCCCTCAAGTCTCTAAAAAAAATAAATAAAACAAAACACAAACACAGAGAAACAGGCATGTTTTGGCAGTAATATGAGACTCCAGAATCATTAACATCTTGATATATTTAATACCCCCCAAAAAATGTAATTTAAATTTTTTTCTATCTAACACATCCTATTTCTTGTTCTTACCACTGCCTTTATTTAATAATCTTCAGTGCCTATGAATTAAACTATAGGGCCTACAGAGGGCTTTTGGAGCCAACATACCACCATTTCTCCAGACTGTTGAAACTGTTCCCGTGCCGCGCTGAATACGGGAGACACGGAGGGAGGACACCGCCCAACCCAGGTTCTCACAAACGAAAACACAGTGTCTACGGGACACCGTAGGAAGCCAGTTTTCACAAATGCTGCTGAAGCGCTAAGATCTCGTTAAACGGGACCCAGTGAGAAATGACCAACACCAGAAGGCAAAACACTATCTCCAGGGCCTAATGCTCTGATGTCTATTCTAAACTGGCAAAATCCAATCCAATACAGACTCTATGCTGCTTCCCAGTGAGCACCTCCTTTTCATAGAGTCTTTAGCTACAACATAACAGAAATGCAGTAAAGAGAGAGAAAGTATTTAAAGACATGATTAACTGGGGCACAATGACAAGCAGCCATAACCTTGATTTTCATTACTTACAGTTCAATCAGAGAGTCTAAATCACTGAAGACATCTCTTGGGAGTGCTTTTATGTGGTTATTGGCCAAAGAACTAGAACAAGAAAGTAACATTTTAATGTGGTTATTATCTTCATGCCCTATTACCCTGAAGTCCCTTAAATAACGTAATGATTTCAAATAGAGCTCTAAACCTCTTCAGCACAATGTGGTTCGGTTTCCGGTTTTGGTCATCAATACTGGGTGAAAGAAATGAGTTTAGTTATATAGAAATAACATTATAAATGCTGGAGTACAATGTAAATCTTTTGCTTTGTTTTTAAAGCAAGCATTTATTAAGCTCTTGATATACATTTGTTAAACCTCAGACAACACTCACATGTCTCAGAGTAAAAGCCACAGTCCCTTCGATGGCATGCAACACCTTCCATTTATTTGCTAGCTTACCTCCACTCCCACCTATCCGTGGGACCAGGTCTAAACCACCAAGATCCAGCCACACTGGCCTCTCTTTTAAAAATATTCTTTAACTGATTTTAGTGAGAGATGAAGGGGGGAGGAAGAGAGAGAAAGAGAGGGAAAGAGAGAAACGCTGATTTATTTGCTTTTCCACTTATTACGCATTCACTGGTTGATATTCTTGTATGTGCCCTGACCAGGGATCACACCCACAACCTTGGAGTATTAGGATGACATTCTAACCAACTGACACCTGGCCAGGGCACACTGGCCTTTTTGTTACTCCTCAAGCAGGAGAAACACAGTCCCAGCTCAAGGCCTCTGAATTTGCTGTCCTTCTGCCCAGAATGTCCTTCCCCCCAGAGCCCCCACAGCTCACTCCATCCCCTCTTACCTCCATCCTCAACTATCTCTGACCTCCACACATCTTTCTCCCTGTCTCTGCTCTTCCCTGCACGACTGTTACTTGGCACACTATGCATTTTATTTATCTATTTGTTTATCGACTGTGTATTTTTCCTATATGTAAGACTTCTCTGTCCACATTTGCATCCTCAGCTCATAGAACAGTGCCTGGCACATAGTAGGTACTCAATAAATCTTTGTTGAATGAATGAATTATGCACTAAAATGACAATGATTTTAAAAAAAGATGTGCAGTCTTGTGCCAAGAAGTTCCCTAATGGTCCATTTAAGTGAATGCTATCACTTGTGACTCTAAGAAAGGACTCTGTAAATACCTGTTTCCATAAAGACTTCCAGCTCTAACCCTAACAATAATATAAAATCTCAATGAACCACGTGTACGAAAGGAATGACGGTGATCAATTTCATTTTCTCATTAACGAAGTTTGGCTAGAAACCTCTCTGCATGTGTGCTCTTAGTGTTGAAGAGCTCTCTAAAAGGTCCTAGTCCACCCCCTGGCTCACCCAGAAGGAGACTAAATGAACACCATCAACAACTTCTCCGAAGATCCCAGACTTTGCAGTGCCCTGCCATCATCCTGCTACAGACGAATGTCCGCGGGCCGGGCTGCCGACGCTGAAAGACGCTGGTGCTGAAGTGCTGCGCACCAAGCCTGCCGTTCCCCCGGCATTCTGCTCTGCTGCGAGTCGGCCACGAACCCGATGCCTACCGTTTTTCTCTTACACAGGAGTACAAACAGCAAGACTACAAAGGATAAAGACGTAGGCAATTCAGCACCAACCTCTTTAAATATATATATGAAATTAGTCTTTTTGTAGCAGCAGAATGACCCATCACAGAAAGAGGAATTAAAGAAATGAGTATTCCTCCTTAGACTCAGCTGGAGTGGACAGCTCTGAACCCATTTTACACTGACCATTCTGGCTTCAAGATACTAACAGAATAAGGGGAGACCCCTTCCCTTATAGATAAACACCACTGAACTAGAATACCACTTCATGTATTGTTAAACCTTTCTTTCCTAAATGATTTATCTGTACCTTTTTAAAGATGTTGGAAAATAGACTAAATAGGTAATCGGATTAAACATACTCTAGAACAGATTTCTGAAATTAAAAAAGAACATGTTTGTTTTGATTTTTTTTTCCTGGTTGACAGTTGCTTTACCTGAAAAGTACAAATTTCTTTCTAGCTAATTAAAGGTTAATTATTTAGCTAAATGTGTTGTTACTTGAAATGTATCGTATAGAAGTGATAAGACCATACAGATTGGTCAAGGCCAAAAAAGCAGACTGTTTAGCAACCGTTCCAAGTGCTCCATTTAGATTTCAGGAAGCTGAATTATTTACATGGGCCAGCCACCCCACTCACACTCAGCGCCTAATGTCTTACTTTCCACTTCATTTTATCTACCAATTCACGGCACTTACTTCATTTCTAAAACTACTTGACAGCAACCTGTCCCTTGGGCTTTAGAGGCCGGCTGGAAAACAAATGTCCTAGATTTTAGTTACAGATTGGCACTGCTCCTGCAGGGCTCCGAAACCCGATCTTTGTTTCTTTACATATAAACGTGACCCTGCAGGTGTTGGAAAAGTTCATAAAAGATAAAAATCTGATACATAAGCAAGCAAATTCCATATAGTGACTTCCTTAATCACAGGAGTGAACTTTAAAGAGCGGGTGTGCTCTCTCTGCTTAGAAGTTTACAAAATGGGGGGCTGGAGGGGTTCCCATAGAAGGATCAGTCCATTCTTAAACAATGTATTAAATGTTTTAAATACAACATACATCCCCAGCCTGGGGGAGTCCACTTTAAAAGTCACCTCACGTGCCAAGAAGTAGAGTCCCTATGGAAAATCCAGCTCAGTGAGGAACATACTGGTCAACCAGCAAATCAGAAACAAGTCCTGCTGGCTTAGCCTGGAGCTAGGGGCTGGGCGCAGGGCAGAGCTGATGGAAGATCCTTACCAACCGTCCGTCCCCTCGGGGGACTTGCAGTGATGCTGGCGAGATAAAACTAATGTCCATGAAATGGCACAACCCGTATGGCCTGCTTCTACAGGGAAGTGTGTGGGTGTGTGGAGCCAACAGGGAGGGCTATAGGAGGCCTGAAGGGGCAATCCGAACAGCTCCATGGCGGAGACAGAACTTCATCTGGACTTTGAAGGAAAAGTGGATGGATTCCAGGAGATCGCAGGTGAAAGAAACAGCATCCAGGGCAAGAGAAAGGGTGTAAGGAAAAGCCCAGGATGCGATGACCTGGGTCTGCATGGGGGCCCCCTGAGAGCCCAGGATTCTGAGGACTTTAGGGATATGAGGCTGCAGAGCTGGGGAGAGAAGGCCCTGTTGGCTTGGCTGTCAGATGGCAACACATGCTAGGAATGGGCGTATCAGTGCAGCCGTGCACTCTGGACCCAAGCTGAAGAATCCTTTATTCCCTCTGCATTTCACACAGAGGAGGAGGTGCCTCTTACACATATGTACGTCTGACACATACAGATATGGTTGTGTGTGCAGATGCACAGGCATGCACACACAAAGCAGTTATGTACACACGTAGAGAAGTCCATGCACCCATGGGCACACGTGCGCAAAGCTAAACAAATATACATGCATGATACCTCCATGTTCTCACCAGTTTTCAGACCAGGGACCGAAGCCAATTGGTGGAATAAAAGTTGACATCTGGGCTAACTCAGTCACATGAGCTTTGCTTTAGGTTCACAATCTGCCCAGAGTCTTTGCTTAAAACAAAGACCCTCATTCCTGACTTCTGGGAACTGGGTTTTTCCGGCCACAGCTGTACCTCTTCAGACACCCACAGCTGTCTTCTTAGCGGGCCCTGTCTGGCCACCCAAACTGCCAACACTACTCAGCAGTCATGGAGAAAACTGAGACTTCTTAATGAGTGTAGGAAGGGAATGATATTGTTGTTGATCATGATGAAGATGATAACAATGCCAACCATAACTTGAGCATTTACCTGGGTGATGGGCTAAATGCTTTGCAAACAGCAGTACCCCACTTTGCAGAGCAATCCTCGGGGGTCAGTATGATCATCACCATATTTAGGATGAGGAGGAGTCAGGCTCAAGTGGCTGAGTAACTAATAAATGACAGCACCGAGATTTGTACCCAAGCCTATGTGACTCCAAGCCCATCGTCTTAGCCTTTACAGGACTGTGCAGATTCAGCATCTAGGTTGAATGTGGGGAAAACTCGAGGCTTCTACAGGAAGAAAAGAAAGCCTGGAGCAGTGACGCCAATAAGAGTCTGACTCGCTCCAGGATCGACTGTGCTGATCCAGAGGTTTAGACCTCCCACTTCTGCCACCTCATCACCTTCCTCTGCGAGCCTGAACTCAGGCAGAGCTTCTGCCCAGGAGGATTCCAGAACCACGGGCTCCCTGAGCCTGGAGACAGACACCTTCGCCTATGTCAGGGTTTGACGTAAACAACGATCTCTTGAGAGGCTATTTCAGTCGGGTGACACCAGCTGAGGGCATTGCCACCCCTGCCCAACACCCCATTCAAAGCCCCCCAGTTTTCTCCCTTCACTTTTTATCACACACAAGCTGATCTGACTCAAACACAAAATATCTGTCACACAAATGGGACCTGGCCCTGGCTAATACATGGCTCCTACAAGACAATGACCATTTTTCTGTTTTCATAAACATAGTCCCTATTTTTTCCAATTTTCTACATTTGCTAAGTAAGTGTATGTACTTGCTTTATTCTGATATGCCAATTCAAATCAATCTGTTTAACTTTTTTTCTCCAGAAAGCTATTAAAAAACCCAGAGAGCTCAGCTTAAGCCACCGATTAATCCAACATAAAGGGAAAAGCTACTTGCATTCAAATTAGAGGAACCACAAAATGTCTTTATTCCATTTTGTCCTATTTCTGACCCTGCATCCAACATTCTTCTACAACTCATGTAAGTCTCAGTTCCTAAATCTGTAAAATGGGGACTCACAGGTTATTGTGAAAGACAGAAGGAGGCTCACGAAGCACCCAGCCCTGTGCCGGGCACAGAGCAGGAGTATATTGCATATCAGTTTCCTTCCCAGCCCCTCCATCACTCCGACAGGCACTCACAGCTCAGAGGGCTCCCTGCTTGACATGCAGGCATGTGGTCCATGACAATGATCCAGAGTGACGGAAAAGATGATAAAGACAAGTGCGTCTTTATTATCTTGGGATGGTGCCTGATCAGCAATATAGAAACCTCCAGGGTAACCTGGAAATTAGTTTCACTTGAATGTTCACACTATGGACAAAACAGTCAAAAAAAAAAAACCAAACAGAAAAAATAGAGAGTCACCAGGAAGTGAATCTGACTTTACACCTTAAAGGATTTTACAGCACTTTTCATAGGACTTACAGGTGAGTCAGGTCACGGAGGCCACGGAAGGCATTTCTTGAAATGGTTTCTATTTTGTTCCCTTCGATGAACCTAAGGAGAACAGCAGTATAATTAAACTGAATTTTCTTAGCTTACCATCTCTGAAAAATGACATTGGAATGCTTTTGGAATAAAATCTAAAAACGTTCGTGAACTTTAACAATTCAACTCTGAAGAGTAGGTCAGCTGCCCCCGGCTCCAGGTGGGAGCAGGTGTGCGTGCGAGCACACGTGTATGCTCCCCGTGCTCCTAGGAAGCAGCACGGTGGTCTTCGTATTCAGAGCTGGCAATGTGGGTAAAATCATCTTGGGGACAAAGAGAAGAAAGCACTTTACAAAGGCAAGAAATGTTCGCATCTCTGCAAGCCTGGCATGCCCCCAGATGGTCAACCCTTCTTACATTTCACAGCCTGGCTATTAATACTTTTGTTAACATCACTGTCCCTTGGGGGAGCCCATTGTTGCACATCTCCTTACTGAAGTTTTTGCCCAGGGAGAATTCCATTAAGCTTGGCTTCTGGCAACTTTGAGTTCATCACATCCTACTCTGAACAGACCCGTGATGAGGTAGGATCCACTTGGGACCTGCAAGGCACTGGGAAGTAGGAAGTGTAATGACATTGAGTATGGGCTGAGCTTCTCTCTCTGCACTGAAACGTCTTAGGGCTTGAGCATTGGACCCTGCAATATAATTCAGGCCATGCTTGAAAGTCTCAGTGAGAAAAGTAAGCACTGCGACTGTGCCCCAGTGCCACACAGGCCTACAGTTTACTTTAAGGCATCTCATTTCCTTAAACGGAAGAGAGTCTTTGATGAGATGGTCCAAGGGACAGGCTTTGCTACATGATGCCATTAGTTAGTGAAATTGCTCTTGGTTCTTGTACTGAGAATGCTCCAATGCCTGCTTGTAAAAGTCTGGGGTCTATTCAGTGATAGACTCCCGTATAAATGAAGCTAACCTCCTGCTCAATCACCTTGACAGTAAGACGAACTAACTGCTCATAAGAGAAAACGGGTAGCTTCACATGCACTCCCTCCATCACCGGTTCACGTACTTTGGTAGAACCTAGTTGGGCTTAGCGCTTCAGTCCCACATACCTTTCCATGTTAAGCATACTATCCCCTGTCATGAGAGCCTACGTATTAGGTGCACTCTGGAGAAGGAACTCCAGAAACACACTTCTAGGACACAAAATCAGCAGGGAGCTTTCTTAGACCCAGGGTGTGTTTAGAACTCAAACATCTACAATACCTGTCTACCTCAGATAAGAAAGCAGAGACAAGGCTTTAAAAATCCCTCTGAATGCTATGTAAGGAAATCCCATCTGATAGCAGGATTAATATTATTACAAAGTTACAAAAGACGAGGATGAAAGAACCTAAGGGGGGGAAAGACAGAAACCAGAGGGAGGGCAAAGCTCATTGCTGAGGGGAAATGGCACATCTGAGGAGAGAAAAAGAACTTCTTTTGAAAGGAGGAGAAAGAAAATTAGCCTCTCGTCAGCAGCTCACGGGAGATACTGCAAACGGGACGTAGGCCAACCGAATTAAAAACATGAAGTTGGATTCCCATCTAGGGAGACTTTATTTCAAAATAAGTAACCCCCAGAATCCTTCAGCTTTATTTCTGGCTGATCAGCAAATCCATGCCCAGTTATGAGAGGTAAAAATATCCAACACAATTTCCAATTGTGCTTACTACATGACAAATTAAATGTCAGCAGAGAATGGATGTCTTTCCTTCTTTGTTTCCTTTCCCCCCTTTGTCCCCAACCTCCTCCTGCCCCAGCATGTTTATACACAAGTAAACTATAAAAGGTCAGTGCTGAAAAGAGAATGGGGTTTTCTCCGTTTCCTCCACCCCTAAGTTCTCTAAGAGATTCTGTTCAGCCTGGAAAGCAATCCAGCAATTCTACTGAAATACCAAATGCTCAGCAAAGGGACAAAGCTCAGCACTTACAGGTATTCGAGATGAAAAAGTCCAGCAAAAGCATCATCCCGGATGACCGTAAATGAGTTAGAATTCAGCAATCTGAAAATAAAGGACAGATTTCAATGCAGAGATGTAAAACTGGAATCCCATAGTGAAGCCATTTCTGTTTCTTTTCCTATGTTCTGATCGGTGGGCAAATATGGGCTCTTCTCAACCTAAGACTGGCCCATTAGATGCACAACCCAACTCACAGATGCTGACAGAAAATGGCAAGTGGATCCCCGCTGATGCGATTTTCTGCTCACCCCCATTACTCTACCCGCTCTTGCCCCTGGGTCTCAGTAAACACGACCTGAGAGCTTATTTCAAAACATTCTAACGCCAGCACACAACTAAACAGCCAAGGAGTGCTCTGTGGTACATAAGCAATCACAGAGTTAGAGATCTAAAAGGAGCTAATCTAACTCTATTTTTAGAGAAATTTGAGCCCAGAGAAGTTGTTACTTCACAAAAGTCATACAGCTGAGACAAAAAAAAATTATAAGCCTTTCTACTGTATTATACATTCCCATGAGGGAAAAAAAAAGTTCAGGAAAACTTCAGAAGACTCTTTATCACCAAATATTTTTTTTATGAGTCACTACCTAAGTCTACTTGGTAAAAGTTCATGTAGTCTATGTAGTTACCACTTAAGTCTATTTGGTAAAATACCTAACACAGTATTTCTATCATATGGAAAGTGTGTTTTATTAGAACTAGAATTTCCAAGAAATTTCAGAACTTAATGTATGTTGCTTAATTTTGATCTCATCTCAAATTTAAGAACCCAATACAGATACAGAGAGTAGGCCATGTACTCATGACTTTGCCTGTCACTGATTCGCTTTGGAAAGCTGCTTTCTGGACATTTTTTCATTAGCAAACATCAGCTGACGTGGGCAGCAGGGCACAACCTAGGCACTGGCCAAAGCAGCTGGGATGCAGAGCAGTTACGAGGGTGGGTTAGAATCCTAACTGTGACTTTGAGCAAGTTGCTTAACTTCTCTGAGCCTCAATTTTCTCATCTGTCAAATGGGGAAGTAAAAATACCCTTCTTGTAGGGATAACAAAATGATTAAATAAAATATTGCATATAAATGCATAGTATGCTTCCCAATAGTTCATGGATTCATTCAACTAGAAATACTGACATTTCCAGAGTAACAGTAAGAATTTAAACTGTAGGTTTTCTCTTAGAGTAAAGGAAACAGTTCATTTAAGTGAAGTTCTGGTCAAAATTCAATGTAAGCCCTGGCTGGTGTGGCTCAGTATATTAAGCGCCAGCCTGAGAACCAAAAGGTCGCCGGTTCAATCCCCAGTCGGGGCATGTGTCTGGGTTGTGGGCCAGGTCCCCAGCTGGAGGTGTGTGAGATGTTTCTCTCTCACCTCCATGTTTCTCGCCCTCTCTATCTCCCTCCTTTCCCCTCTCTCTGGAACTAAATAAATAAAATCTTTTTTTTTAATTTGACATAACCACGGCCCCAGTTGCTAGAATTGGGGGTTGGGATCTACAATAAAGTCTTTGAGGAAAGCATTTGCCAGAAGAAGGACGGGACACTGAGCCAAGAGCCTTCGGACTCAGCTTGGTGGCAACACCACAGGCCAAGTTACCACTAAGATCCAGCCATGCTTTACTCATGGACCTTGAGTGACATCAAAGACACAGAGATCACTCCTCCCAGGACTGCACGTCCGGGACCCCCGTTTTCAGGGAGAGCTTCCCCTACTCACAGCAGCTGCAGGGAAGGCAGATGGGAAAACATTCGGTCCTTGATCTCTGAAAACGTTCCGTTTACCAGGCTCCTAAGGCAAAAGAGGAACACAACGAGGCCCAGGCTATTTGAGAAGTGCTGGGCAGGGCGGGCAATCAGCCTTATCCTCCACCTGTACTCCAAACGCCTCCACCAGGGAATGAGTCGTAAAACAGTTGGCCAGGGACTTCTTGGGGTAGGAACAAGAGGGAGTCAAGTTCGTGTTCCCGTGAACTGGATCAATATGAAACTAGTCTGAATAACAGAAACCTTTACCACCTGTCCAGCTCCCTCCACAGAGGTTACCTCAGCCAGTTTGAATCAATTACCCCTGCTTCGTTTTTCTTAACTACAGGAGGCCCGCGCTGCAAATGGATAATTATTTCACCTCCGCCCATGTTTCTGTTTGTGCAGACACATTGTTAATGTTGGCCAACGAAACTCCGGGGTAGGATTAAGCATTCCCCTTGGGAGCCCATCTCTGAAAGACACTCAGAGCACTTCTGATTAAATGCACCGTGAAAGCCTTGGGGGAAAGCTCAGAGACACCTGAACTTGAATGTGCAGTGGGAGGCAATGCCATCTGCCAGATTTGACCATCAATGTGGGGGCAAGAGGATTGGCTCTGTTATCCATGTACCCCATCCTTTCTGGCCACAGCAGGACCTCAGCACATTACTCAGAATGGCTTCAGTCAGCATGCAGATAAATTGAGCAGCTGCTGGTCTAAAGGATTTAACAAGGGGAATTCTAAATTCTGGGATCCTCCATGTCACCAGATTTAGCAATATCAGGAGCCAAAAAGGTCCTCTTTCCCTGCCAGCCAGACTCCTAACTTTTTAGAAATGCAAACAGGATGTCCATCACTCCTGAGTCCAGGCCCTGGGCTTTGCCAAGGGGTTGGAGGCAGGACAGGGTAATTCCAAGAGGAAGTGTCCTGAGCAGAGCAGCTTCACCTGGGAATTCCCTGCCTCTGCAACTGAGAGGGCATCCCCCAGCACAAGGCCTGCCACAAGGGAGTCATTTCCCCAGGAAACATTTCCCAGCAGTGAGGATAGAGCCCAGTAGCCCCCTTTCACAGCCATTATGAGAGCTGGTCACGTGGCTTGAGTGGCAGTGTGCGGGCAGGTTGAAAGCATCTCTTAGCAGGTGGATAAATGATGTGGAGCCTTTCCCATCAGTGCCTCTGGCACTGGAAAAGCAGCCAATATAATATGTGGTGCAGAGACAGGGTGAGAAACCCTTGTGGACTCAAGGCAAGAAGTCAGGCTGACTTCCAGCACCTGACCACTAGGCTGGGTGCCCTACATGCCCCAACGCTCTGCCAAGCCCTCTGTGGTCTCTTCCAGGTCACATAGGGAAGCACCCCCACCCCCAACCCACTTCCAGAGGCTGTATGACTTTACCCAGGTTCTTCCCGGCCTGTACTATAGAGAGGTCGGGATGAGGCCACAGTGTAAACCACAGCCCCAGACCTGAGGTGGGACAATGGGGCCTCACCCCTTCCCAGGTGCACTCACACCAGTCATGGTCACTGCACATACATGCCCATACACAACGCCCCCAACACACACACATCCTCTCAAACTTTAATGCGTCCCAGATTCACCTGGGGATGCCAAATGCAGACTCCAAGGCTCCTCTCCAGAGCCCCTGCTTCATTCAGCGTGGACCCCAGAATTGCCTTGGCACAAGCTCTGCCAGGTAGGTGGGTCTGATGCAGGTGGCCCGAGGGCCACACTTGGAGAAACACTGCCACAGGGACTTGTCCGGGTTCCCAGACTCTGCGTCTCGGTTCCCTCCATAAACCCCAGGGCCGGAGACTCCACCCCCGTCCCGCAGCGCTCCCCCACCCAAACAGAAAGAAACGGGCTAGGGAGTGGGGTCGGGTCAGGGCGTCCCAAGGCCAGAAGCAACTCCCTGGCGACGGCGGACACAGGGTGGGGCAGGGAGCTGGAGAGGTCCCACTCACTCACAGGGAGCTGATGTCGCCCGGCACGACCCTGGGCACCCAGGAAGAGCCCACGCAGATGATGGACTCCTTGGTACAGCTGCAAGTGGCGGGGCAGCGCGCCAACCGCCTCACCTGCGCGCTCGGCGGGACCCAGCACGCGGCGCTCAGCAGCAGCAGCAGCAGCAGCCGCCCCGGAACCCCGTTGCCGCCCCTCGGCAGCGCCATGCCGGGTCCCCTCACCCCGCCCCAGTCCAGACTCCCACCGCCTCCGCCGCGCGCCTGGACCGGGCGCCTCTGCAGACACGGGCGCCGCTCGCTGCTCCGCCGCCGCCGCTGCTGGCGAGGACTAGGGCGCACCGGGTGTGGGAGGCCGAGCTGCAGCCCAGCAGCATGCTGGCCGCCGCCCCCACTCGGCGCCCTCCCACCGGAGCCCGGGCTGCTGGGCGGCCGCCGCTGTGCCCGCAGCACCCGCAGCCCGCTCTGGCCAATGAAGAATGCAGGGCGGACGCCCGCCCCGCCCCCGCCGCGCCCCGGGGCCGCCACCCCCTCCGGACCCTCCCGGACCCTCCCCGGCTGCTGCGGGAAGAGGAAAAAGTTGGGTGACCTTGGGGGATGGCCGGCCGTGGACGGAGACCCCCTGGGGGCCCGCTGAGAGGCAGGGCATCAGATGCCCGCAGTCCCTCTGGCGGGCTTTTTTGCCCGACCAAAACAGGAGGGGGGTAAAAGTAGGGCCAAGGGAACTGGCTTGATGACTTGGGAAGGGAGATTTTCTTCCCGGGTGCTTTGAAGAGTGCAGAATTTTGAGCAGCCTTTACTAATTTTTTAAAAAAGAAATCAAACGAATGCTGCCGTAGAGTTGAGGGGCGAGGGGAGGGTGGCTTTGCTCGTCTTTTGCGGTGGGGCTGTGGGGTCTGGGTCCCGTTTCCCCAGCGCCGTGGGACTGCTGAAACCAGCCACCTTTCCCTGCGGAAGGAATGGAGAAGAGAGAGCCTGCTACGGCAGTGTGCGCCCCTGCTACTCTGCGGCCTGCCTGCTGCTGGCTACGGAGCTGAGAAGCCCGCCAAAGTTTCCCCTCAATTCAGCACGCTCTCCGGCACCGCACCCACCCCAATTACAAGGCAGGAGTGCCTTGTTAATAGAGATTGAGGGCGTGATACGCTCTGGGCGCTGTACATTTAATCTACTCCTAACCCTTTGAGGCAGGTCGTATTTATCTCCTTAATGTACTGGTGAGGACACTGAGGCACAGAAAGCACCAGAAACTGGTTGATGGTTCAGGAGTAGACAGCTGGGCAGAGATGGGGGTTGGAACCTGGGCCCTGTGTTGCAGCCTGGGGTGGGGATCCGTAGCCAGTCCCTAGGGAGCCCCCCCTCCATTCTGCATGTTTGCTACACTGAGCTTGAATCTTATTACCACAAGGTAGTGTCGACTGGGGAAATCAAAGAAAATGGCCAAAACAGAACCAAAAAGATGGTTCATAGCCTGAACTGGCAGAGCGGGGAGTCCAGGGTGCCATCATCAGGTTACTACCAAGGCAAACCATTGCCTCTGGTAAGATTCACCCAGAGGAGGCAGTGCCGAGACCAAAGGTTATTCCTGCAGGAATTGCCGTTACTATCCCTTCTTCAGCCATCCTTCTGAGAGTGTCTCAGGCTGGCCACTGTGGGAGGGGACAAAGGGCGCAGGCCCTAACCTCAGGGAACTTGAAGTCTAGCTGGGCAGACAGCCCTGAGAAGTATCTGCACATGGTGCACAGGGGTCACGCACTGACCAAAGGGGTCAGGAAGTGAAAGAGAGCTGTCACCCATAACCGCAGGGAGGAAGTGGACTTTCACTGCGGGAAGCTTTTATCCAACACCTGGCATCTACGTGCACCAGTCTACGTTCACCATCATTTCGTTCTCACAGCTCCCCTGAGAAATGGGTCTTCCCATTGTATAGATGGGAAAATCGAGCTCAGAGACGTTGTTATCTTGCCCAAGTTCCCCAGGAGATGGCCAGGAGGATCCTTCTCCAGAACTGGCTGCTGTGTTCAGCCCTCACTTCTGTGTTGGCATGCATTCCGTAAATGCTCTACTCAGCAAGGCCCAGTGCTGGGTGTGAGGACACAGACCACAGTCTGGGTAGGGCGACAGACACGTGGACCCACTATCATGGATGTGTGTCCCGCACCCCTGAAAGACTCCTGCCTAGACCGATGGGCTACTGGAGGGGGAGGGGACAAGGCTTCTCTAATGGAGTACCTTCCTTCTGACCCAAGGAAAGAAAATCCGCTTCTCACTTCTCACTGTGCTGGGTGGAGTGAGGAGCAGGGTGGGGAAGGTAAGCTCTCTGTCCCCGGGGATTAGATAGGTTTGGGTTAGCGTCCCAGCATGCCACCCACTGACTGCAAGCACAGGCAAGTTTTAGGCCCCCGTTTGAGGGGTTAAATGTGATCAGGATGTAAAGCACCCACTGCCACACAGGAAGTACTGGGTATCTATTTGTTCAGAACTCTGAGTGATATTCTGGACAGAGCAATTCTCAGCTAAGTCCCATGACTGGGGGAACAGCCAAGGGTGGGGGAGGGGCTGTGAAAGGAGATGAGTTTTATTAACTTTTGTGCTTCCTTTATAATCAAGGACAAGGAAGCAGTCTAGCACAGCGGTTCTCAATCAGGGGTGACACTGGGCAATGCCTGGAGATATGTGGAGTTGTCACAGTGGGATAAGTGCCACTGGCATCTGGGGTAGAGACCAGGGATGCTGTGAAATACCCTGCAATGCACAGCAAAGAATGATACAGCCCAAAGGTCACCAGTGCCCAGGTGGAGAGACCCTGGCTTGGTGTCCTGGAAAGACGTTTGGCATGAGGAGTGCCAGAGACAGATTCCAGGCCTGGCTCCACCGCTCATCGGCAATCCTTGCTCACCTTGCTCCCATCTCAGCCTCTGCTTCCTCATTTATGAAGTGGGAATAATGAGACAACGGGACCTTCCTTTCTCTTCCCTATGTAAATACAACATATCATTATTCCTATCCTTCCCCTCCCCAAGCCAGGGCTGACTCCGGCCCATCCTCTCCAACCTGAAAGACTAGGAAGTTCCTCATAGGAAGGCTGCAGAGAGAAGACTTGGGGAGCATAGCTGGCAGGGTTGGTATTTGTTTTGCGTCTATTAGAGACACTGAGTGCTTGTAAATTATAAGTTCAGTTTGTAAATTAAGATATAAAAATGGAAATGCAGATTATTTTGGTTTGGTTGCAACATCTTCAGCCATTGGGGGGAAAAAACTTAGTAGACAATCAGAGAAAATCTGTTTGCAAGAAATAGCAAGAGTTTTTCAAAATGTAAAACTCCTTGTTCAGATGTACACTTGCTCGAGCTATCTCCATGACATGAGCACACACTTGTCCCTACAGGGGCTGACGCGGTGCCAGCTGCAGTGGCAGCTCCAAGCGTTGTCCATGCAGCCCCCAGCTCATTTAACCACCTGGCAGTTCGGTCAGTATTGACTGAGAGTCTACTAGGTGCTGGGTTGAATTAGCTTTGAAATCAGTGGAACGTCAAGAACGCCTCCCACGTTTTAGCTTGAGCCAGGGGGTAGGTAAGTAGAGGCACTATTTTTTTTGTGCTGAGAAAGCCTAGAAAAGGAGAGGGGTTTGGCTGGGAGAGAGGTATAAAAAAAATTGGTTTTGGAGACGTTGGCTCTGAAATAGCCAGGAGGTATCACATGCAGCTGAGTGGGCAGCTAGACGGCCACTGGGGATGGTAAAGAGGAAATGGGAGGGCGGTAGATGGGAAATCTTTGCACCCTTGATGAAATGTTGATTATCCCTCAGTAAGCCTTCAATGTAATGGTGGTTATTTGAATGAATGAATGAATGACATTTTGGACATACAAACATTGAAGAGAAAATATTTCTCAGGTGCCGTCAGTAAGAAACAATAGAAATCTCACAGAACAGGGTGAATCTAGGAATACTACATTTTGGGGAAATCTATTTTTAGACCAAAAAAATAGTTTGGTCTAAATAATAGTTTCAAATACTAAACCAAACTGTGAATCTCTTATGAATCTCAGAGACTTCATCATGCTTCTCATCTCCCTCCCCTATTTTCCAACAAAACGCCACTCCTGCCCCGCAGCCGGCTTTCCCACCAGACTATAAGCTTTGGAAAGCTTTCACTAATGTCGAACACTTCTGGCTCCGAGGCTTGCTGTAACAACCACCGGAAGGAAAACTATTCATCCAAACCTCAAAGGCACTCACTCGGTTTGAATGGCTACAAATTAGATCCCCTGGGGTAGAAAAAAATAAATAAAAAACAAAACCATCTTGCCCATTTTTTTTATCAGAGAATTGGCCAATCCCTCTTTGACCACATCACCCCAATATGCCACTCCTGTGGTTGGCTGTTGGTCAAATGTAGATGCCACTTCTGGCTTCCTACCATGTCCTTTCTTCACAAACTCGGTTGGGGGGGTTGGTCACAAGTCTGGAGCTCGCTCTGAATCTGCCTCTGAGTGGCCTCCTGATTTTCGATCGTGTCCTTGAAGGGCTGCCTGTGGATATCTTGTGCAGTTTCCTGAATCAGCTGAAAGGCCCTCAGGCCCCTGGCCATGGTTTCCGGGGACCTTTGCCACCTCCTCCCCACCCCAGTGTCATGGAGCCCTGTGGGATATTTGCCACCCAGCCTCAGTCGCCCCATCTCATGACAACTGGTCACATTTTTGCATGGGAGGAAATGTAGTTTCCTCAAAATTCAATTCACGTGGCTCACTTGAATATTTCCAACAGCCATGCACATCTTCTAGACCAAAGCATTCCAGAACATTCCATTCTCCCAGCCACAGTGACTAGTTTCGTGATGAACGCATCGCCCACCTGGGACCACCCTGGGAAGCGTGAATTCCCTCTCTGCTGGAGCGAGAACATCTGTCTTCTCCTGTCCTCAGACATTGACGCTCCTATTTCCCAGGGTTTTGGACTCAAACCAGGACTTGCACCATCTCACTGCGCCCTGCCCTTTACCCCCTCCCCGATGCTTAGGCCTTTGGACTCAGCTGAATTACACTGTCGGTTTTCCTGGGTCTCCAGTTTACAGACGGTGGATTATGGAGCCTCTCAGCCTCCATAACTGTGTTGGCTAAGTCTTATAGTAAATCCTCTAATATATATTAAATATATATGATACGTATATATATTATAATATATATCATATATAATATATAAAATACATATCATATATACATAATCTTATTGGTTCTGCTTCTCTGGAGAACCCTGACTAATACATCACTTTATATTAATAAGACTGAATGACTTTAGCTACGTTCCTAGTTCTAGGAACCCAATCATAGCTGGGTTGAATTGGTTAGAAATACATGTGTGAGTCACAGACAGTGGGACTGAGTAAAGTCAGTCCCCTTAAAGTAAGGACAGTTTTCTAAGTAACAAACTTTCACGGTCTCACATTTACAAGTCAGTATAATAATTTTATGGGAAATCTCCTTGTTCTTGTTAGCAGACTTAGAAATTCTACTTCAGAACAAGCTGCACAAGGAGTACAGATATAACTTAAATTTAAATAATGGGTCTGAAAATATCCTTTAAGCTCTAAAACATTGGCTTATTCAATGCTTTGCATTCTCAAGGGACATATATTCTCTCAAGATTCCTGCTACTGAAGCCTGTGGCCTCTGGTCTCAATTTTAATCAAGGTGAAGTCAGGGATACTTGGGGCTTATAATTTTTCCATTCTACAACATTTGAGTTATTCTGTGCTCTTACGTCCTCTGCTGAACCCACCCCAGCCCCCCGTCAAAATGTGTTCGGAGGGAAGTACCGGAAATGCATCCACAGCGAATCCCAAGGGCCGGTTACTCATTGGACTGCCCTTCCAAGGGACGTTCGTGTTTGAACATTGCTCTCAGAAATAAACTAAACACCAAGGGGGAATTTCAGAGAGTCCCTGAAATCAGAACATGAACTAAGGCTTCCACTGTACCTACACGCCTGGCGATAGGTCTACCCTCTCCACCCCACCTATGTCTTAGAGGAAGGGTTGCTCTGAAAAAAAGCATCCAGAACTTATCCTCAGAGCCCCTATCCCGGCCCCAGCCTCACTTTCCTGAGCTCGTCAGAACCCGGTACAAGAAACTCTGGTGGTCTCTGGCCGTACCGCCCTGAACGCGCCCTATCTCGTCTAAGAAACTCTGGTGTCTGAGGGCGTCATGCAATGTGCTCTCGGAAGGCTATTGGAATCTCAGTTTCACCTTCGGTCACCTTGGCGGGTCTTATCTCCCAGGGGCTGTGGTTCCCAATTCTGCAAATGGAAGAGGATGATGCGCAACACTCTGGGTTGCTTGAAGGATGAAATCAGTTGAAGAGTGTGAAACTCCTTTATAAGCTGTACAAGTTAGTTAATTCAGTAGTTCGCTAGGGGGTCTCTACCTGTTCGTTGAGCCATAAATCACTGTAGATACAGTTATGGATGTGGGTATGGACAGATATAAATATAGTTATAGACATGGATATGGGTATGGATAGACGTAGATTTGCAAACAGAGAGATATAAATATGGGTATACATATTGATAGGCATAAATACAGATATAGGTATGGATATGGATACAGATCAATATAGATATGGATATAGATCTAGATAGGTATATATTTAAATATATTTCCCTTCAAGAAGCTTAACATGCACCCAAGGAAATAAGACTTTTCTATGTAATAATAGAAGTGTTTTAGTTCTTCCATAACCCAAGAGATAGAATCTGTGCATCAATCTGAAAACTGGACAGATCAGTTTAATTGGTCAGCAAATATTATTGAATGGCTCCCCAGAGCCAGGTGCTGTGGTAGACTCTGGGAATACAGTGGTGGACAAGGCAGATGCGGTCTAGCTATGGACTCCAGCTGCCCCAGCCTGCCCTGCTTCTCATGCCGCCAATCCAGCTGCACATCCTGCCTGTACCCTTGGATTGGCAACCCCCAGGCAACTGGGCAGAAGCTCAGGAGCCCAGCCAGGGGGCCAAAGTGGGGGTGACACCACCACACACACCCTCTGGTCCCCTTACTCCAGGACAAGACCAGACCCACCACTACGCTGAGATACATTCACCCCTTAAACAAACCAAATGGCTCCTCGTTCTCAATCATTAGAAAGACACTGGAGCTTAGAATTTATATGGCTCCCAAAGACCACTGATTCGGTAGGAGAGCAGATGATGGGCCATTTAAGGAAGGGCAAAGAATGTGTCCACTGGCCTGAGTGCTGGCCCACAGGAGCAGGCATTTCAGGAAGAGGCCGTTGTAAATCCCAAGCTGGTCCTCAGCAGGCCATTGTAGCTCATGTCAGACAAAGGCTTGCCCTCTGTTGAAGGAAAGTCCTGGAGTGTTTCTATCTCAAGGATATTTCCCTTCTGTGGCAGGAGAAGTTAAGTAGCTCCTAGGGGTACAATGAGAAGATCTGACATTTACACAGCAGTTTCACACTTAACAAGGCCTTTCACCCTTGTGCTCTCAATTGTAGCCTCCTAACCACCCTGGCCCAGAAGGCATTTCCCGAGGAGGAAGCTGAAGTATGGACAAGTTAAGTGTCCTGCCCAAGATCAGGCAGCCAATGCCATAGTGCCAGAGGCCACAGTGATCAGAGTTGTCTCACTCTGTCCCCACGCTGAAGGGTATTGGGGCAGGGTTAGGGGAGGCTCTGGATAAAGAATGTGTCAGTGCCTTCCACAAGATTCGAGAAAGCAAAAGCCCTGCCATTTCTCCCTCCATCTTTCCCCCAAGGTATTTAAAGACATATCTTTTATGTTCCCCTTGTGCGCTGTTGGTGGGAATGCAAATTGCTGCAGCCGCTATGGGAAATAGTATAGAGGTTTCTCCAAAATTTAAAGCTAGGGCTACCATATGATCCAGCAGCCCCACTACTGGGTATATAGCCAAAGGAGGCCCAGTCAGGATCTCAGAGAGGTGTCTGCACTCCCATGCTCACCGCAGTGTTATTCACAATAGCCAGGAATGGAAACCACCCAAGTGGCTGTTGATGAAGGCATATCTCTGTCATTGGACTGGTGTCTAAAAGCAACATTAAATGTTACTACTCTATAAGCCCTCAGGGACTTATCCAAGCCCTTGGGGGCTGGGTCTTGATGATTTTCAGGTCACACATGACCTACAAGATAAACCTGTCCAAATATGCCAGGAAGCACCAGCTGAGTGCCAAAGGGCAAGTGGCAGGATGAAAGCCCTCTATGAATTTCCCCTTGATGCACATGTCACCTGGCTTGAGACAAGAATCTCCAGGACCCAGAGAGACTTGTCAAAGGATGACAAGGGCAGGGAGAGGAAAAGACATAGTCACACTTGGAGATCACAGACAATCCAGGAAGCCTCCAGACCAAAGAAGGGCCAGCTGGAGAAATTGCCCCAGCCACCCTCCACACCCCTCCCCATCCAGGACGAGATGCGACAATTCCTCAGGGTGTACAATCCAAGACAGCACTATTTATTTTTATCTCTTATCCTAGAAAGGAATAATAGGATTCATCAATAATGTCTTGTTTTTAGACTCATTTGGGAAATCAGGAAATTCGCCACACGAATAGCACTCCCTCAGGTTGATGTTACTATGATTTTTTTGGACAATGTAATTACAGTTGGATTTTCCCATGAAAACCGAAGGACCCTTAGCGCCCTTTCTGATATACAGGCAGGTCACTGGATAAGGCTTCCAATGGCCAGAGTGTGGCCAAAATTGGTGCTGTTAGATCAGCTCAAGATTCTGTATTTCTTCACCCACCATAAACGTGCACAGCTCCTGGAAAATGAGTCAATCTTCCTTCTGGCTCTTTCTAGGCTCTCTTGGGATACTGGTCTGCAGTAGTGTGCTGCTTAGGACCTTTGGGAAGCAGTGGCTTAGCTGAAATTGAAAGGACAAAAGTCTTATTAGGGAATAACACCTGTAACAGAAAAAGGGGATAAGTAGGTCAGGGCCCGGGAGCCATCGGTCTGTGACACGGACCCCACAGTTCAGGTAGAGGAGCCCCGCACTGGACAGAAATGGCTGGCCCTGTACCACCACCTTGCTCAGTCACAGCCCAGGGGTTCCCTGCGAGAAGAGTGAATTCAGCTTGCAAGCTGAGGAGGATCCAGAGGAGCTAGCAGCTGAAGACTGACCCCTGGCCACTGGGCCTCCAGGCCTTTCAGGAAGAGCTATGTGAGCTGTGATTCCTCAGGTCTGCAAAACCTGATAAAAAAGACATTTGGCCTTTGCCAGTTAACGTGAATGGAGAGGAACTTGGTGAAAGTTGGTACAGATCTCCTGGTCTTTCTGGGCCCAAAAGAATATTAGCAGTGACTTCTTCCTTGAAATTCACTGTGAAACAGGAGCTAAGAACTCCTGTTTATTGAATTTCATTTTTCATAGATGAGCATTTCATGTTTTATTTTTTATTTATTTTTTATCAAGGTATAGTTGACATCAATATTATGTTAGCTTCAGGTGTACAACGTAGTGACTCAACATTTATATGCCTTACGACGTGATCACCACTATAAGTCTGGTGCCCACCTGTCACCACACAAAGTTATGACAAGATTACTTCCTACATGGCCTGTGCTGCCCACTACAGTCCCGTGACTTCTTTAGTTTAATTGGATGTTTGTACCTCTTAGTCCCCTTCACCCTTTTCACCCTCTCCCCCTGCCCCTCTGGCAACCATCAGTTTCTGAGCACTTGTAGTATACATCCACTGAGTTCCTTGAATGTGTCAACTCCTGGGTGCAGGACTGAGGCCACAAAGATTCCTGGCCCCTAAGCCCTGCCCTCAAAGAGCCAGCACTCAAACAACAGATAAATACCTGAAGAAATGACAATATATGACAATTGCTATTGAAAAGAAAGACACTTGGGCTTGATCAGTTGACCAAAAGTTAGAGGGGCTCAGTAAAAGTTGCTAAGGAAGATCTTCAGGTCTTTCTGGACCCAAGAGACTATTGGCAATGATTTCTTCTTATAAATTCACTGCTTACTCGGAGTTCAGAACCCAGAGAGCCATGAATGCACAGAAGCGGGAGCGCACGGCTTCCCAGCGGCGGCTTCCCAGGGCGGCTGTCACTGGAGCTGGGCCATGGTGATGGGCAGGATCTAAACAGACAGGTACAGGAGAGAGCCATTCGGCATGGAGGAAATGAAATGAGCAAAGTCCCTGATTAATAACAACTGCAGGAATAATAGCTAACACTCTTCTAAGGCCTACTTGTGCAGGGCCCTTTGGGTAAGTTTGTCTTACTTAAGACTGGAAATGCATCTGCCAAGAAGGTGTTAATATCACCAACATACAGGGGAAGAGTCTGAGGCTGGGGGTCAGGGGTGGGGGGCGGTTAAGTAATTTGCCTTAGGTTGCACAGGCTATGGCAGAGTCAGAATTCAAAGTTGGGTTTTCTGATCTGAAAGCCCATTTCCAATCCTGTGCTGTTCCCTAACCCTCATGCAGGTGACTTTGAGACCAATGACAGTGTTGGCCAGGGAGAGCACACAGCAGGGGGAGGAAGGGGAGGAAGAGGGCTTCCAAGTGAGACGAATAGTGGGCCTAGAGCTGGGCTGTCTGTGGAACATGTGGTGGATGGGCCTGGGAACAAAGTGGAGGAGACTGGGAGGAAGGGGCTTTGGGATCGACATGGGGAGAGATCATTGCTGTGTTAGTAGGTGGGGACCTGTTTATTTACCCAGGAGACAAATGGCTGGCTTAGAAAAATACTATGAGAGTGAGACTCGGAAGGTTGGCTAAATGCCTTGCAGGAGAAGAGGGGCAGAATCTGTTTTCCCAGGAGTGAGCATGGGATAGAAAGCATGGGGAGAGAAGGAAGGGCAGAGACAGAGGAATGAGGAAGGCCACTAGCTGTATGATTCTTCACTGTGACCACTCCCCACCAGTCTTTGGGAAAACTACCAAAAGCACACATGCTCAGGATGAATGGTTTTGTTTGTTTGTTTGTTAATTTTGGTGGAAACCAAGAATGGAGCCTTTCACATCAGGCCCACAACAGGTGAAGCAGAGACTCCGTGCGCAGACCAGGGGCCCAAGGCCGAGGGACCCTGACAACCAAGCCCCGGGGATTTGTAGAAATCACGGGCAGGGCTCTGGCCTTTCACAGGCTAGAGATTCAAGTCAGATCTACCAAGTGCTCCGTGGACGCAGGAGGCCCTGGCTAAGCGAGAGCAGGTTGCAGATGACACTTTTGCCACCGCTTATGGAGCTCCGTGGAGACCAAATCCAGTGAAGGAGAAAGCAAAGGGCAGAATAGAGAGGGGATAGAGGTGACATTGAGCAGAGGGAAGAGCCTGGGGCCTGGCTCTGCCCCGAACCAATTGTTGGGCATTAGAGAAATCAACTGAATGCCTCTGGGTCTCATGTCTCTTAACAAGAGCATCAGACCACACAACCCCAGAGCTTTTCAATTTATGAGGCTCTGGGCTTTGGGGCTGAATACACAGGAAGAGAGCAGCAACAGGAAGACCTAAGGTCCCAGATGCAAAGAGGGGAGATAGAAGGAGGCAGCTTCCAATGCTGTTGTGGGGTGAGACCGAGAAGGTCGCAGACTTAGATTTGCCCACTGAGTTTGGATAGAGGCAGTGCTTTCCAGGAGAGTAGCAGGGCCACATCACTGGTGTCCTGTCTATGACATTGTGTCCCCAATTCCTCTTTTTAATAAGGTGCCAAGCAAAGGTGTGTTCAGTTGGAAAAGTGTCTCTGTACCAAAGCCGAGTGGCCAGCCCTGACGTGTACATGACAGCGGCACGTTCTGTCCTGGCCGCTGACCCATTTCTCAACGCCAGGTGACAGGAACCCCACTGCTCAAACTCGTGGCTCCAGGGATAATTAGATTCTGATCAAGCAGTTCTCGGAAATGATGCTCTCCTCTCCTAAATGGATGAAGGACTCCCGGGAGGCCGGAGGGATGTGATCTCAGGTGGCGAGTCCCCTTTCTGTCACTCTGACTTTGACTATTCCAGCTGGCTCTCCACAGTCCCCCCAACTGGACTGTCTCCAGCTGAAGAGGACATTGAGCAACTTTGGACACAACTTCGTGAGCCCAGGAGAGCAGTCGGAGGGGCATTGGGAAGACCCTCATCTCACTGGTAAACCCCTCCTCCACTCAGACGCCACAGGGACTGAGAGACACAGATTCCTTCTTTGTCAATTCTTCCCTCAGAAGGAATAATAACTAACCTTTTACTCATCTCCACCCGGCAGTGGCTCATCTAGGTCTTTCCTTAGGTGTCTCCCAAGTATGCCTGAATTGCTTACAGTTGTGTTTATCAGATGATTTACTCTAAACTTTCATTTGTACTCAATGTTCCCCACACCCTGTTGACTGGCTTTTGATTCTTCTTTACTATCCCAAGTCCACGGTTTTATACTGTGGCGCTGCCCCCTCCCCCTAGAGCACCCAGGGGTAGGATTGCAGGAAGTAATTGACTGCATAGGGCCAGAGGCATGTTTCATTTGGACAACCTTTGGTGTGTTCTTCCATCCTAAGGGCTCAGGCCAGGAGCTGAGCTTTTTCTCTTTCTGAGTGTTTGGTCAAGACTGTTCCCTCTGCCAGGAGCTCTCTGCCTTCCCACATCCCACAGGCCAGCACCCTCACTTAACTGAGCCCTAATGATTCTCTAGCTCTGGTTTGGCCAATGAGAGGGATTGAGGGGGACGGGAGGGCAGTGGAAGGAGAATCTGGGCTATTTCTTCCCCGCACCTCCACCTCAGGTGGCATTGCTGCCACCCCAGCCCACCATGGCTCCAGCTTCTTATAGATGACCCTGACCTCAGAGCACCACGTCCTCCCTAGGGCCAGCCATGGGTTCTCGCAGCCGCTGGTCTCTGGCTTGTTCCTCTGTCTCCTTTTTAGCTTCTGCCTCAGGGCTGTAACACATTCCTTTAATGAATGCCCTCTCTATAAACACCCACAGTGGCTTCTGTTTCCCTACTTGGACTCTGGTGCATACAGGTGGGGAGAAACTATTTTAAGTAGACTTTGCCAGAAAATAAGACAGTTATCTCAATGATACTGTTACTGCTCAAATTAATTATGAAATTCCTCTCTCTTTGGGAATTGTCTGAAAACCAAGTTTTTAAGCCCAGTAAAGAACACCAGTGTATTAACTTTCTGGAGCTGCTACAACAAATTACCCCGAACACAGTGGCTTAAGACAAAAGAAATTCTCTTCATTCTGTCAGACAGACATCAGAAATCAGGGTGTTGACCAGGCTGCGCTCCCTCCGAAGGTGGTAACAGAGAATCTTCTGTGGTTTGCTCCAGCTCCTGCGGGCTCCAGGTGCTCCGAGGCTCCCGGCTGCTTCACTCCAGTCTCTGCCTTCATCCTCACATGGTCTTTTCCTCTGTGCACTCGCAAACCTCCCTCTGCCTTGTCTCTAAGATACTTGCCATTGGATTCAAGGCCCACTTGGATACTCCGGGATAATCTCATTTTGAGATCTTTAACTTTACCTCTTATTTTTTTCAATAAGGTCACATCCACGGGTTCCTCAAATTGGGACATAGACAGATCTTTTGGGAGAGGGGACACTATTGCACACACTACAGTCGATTTTATTGCTTTATTAGCAGTTAGGAAAACCTTTCTCTTTCTCACACACATGCACATTCATTACTCCACTTGATCATCAACTTTCTTCACCCGACTTAACTCTCAATGTTTTTTACTATTTTCCTAAATTTAAATTAATGTTTAAAAGATGAGGAGTGTGTGTGTTCTACAGCAAATAGTGAAAAACTCTATCATAGCAGCATCGTGGAGAGAAAAGGCGATTGGCTAACATCCACAAAAGCTGGTCAATGGGAAGTTATGTTTGAACTGTCTTTCACTCCAGATGACTCCTCCAATCAGCAGAAAACGGATTTGAACGAGACGCTCCGTCCACTTTACACTGCTTCTCTGCCCTCACTCAGCAGTTGCTTTTTCTGTTTTTAATCCAAATATACTCGTATGTTTTCTTGATTATTCTTAGTACACATGCATCTGCCAAGTTAAATATGGCGAAGACAGCTATTTATTGGTCTTGTGATATTTTTAAGGGTTCAGGGAGGTCCTTCACAAAGGCATAATTTTTCACAGAATCATCTAACGGCTTAATTTACATCACTTCTCTTGTCCTGGCTCAAGTCAATGAACAACAGTGACGTAAATGAAGGCTGCAGATGACTTAACTGAGATTATACTCCAGTTACTGGTTTGGAGGAAATAGAGTCCTTTACTGAAAAAGAGTGGCACTGACTAATGCTCCCCAAGAATAAACTGGAAAGAGCATGAGATGTAGAAATAGAGCAAGTAATTGCCCTGACTTTGAAAGAGACATGCTTTGTAGATGACTCAAATGACATATAATTTTTAAAGGTAAGGTAGAAGCAAGGTCCTGCGTAGATTATTTGTAGCATCTTTAGGAAATAGGGGAAAGGGGAAAAAAACTGAGTTTTAAGAGCACACCCTAGTGACCACTTACACAGCGCTTCTCCCCGTGGCTATCGGTGATGAAAGTTTGCCTCACAAAGCATGGATACTAGAAAGAGGTTTTATGCAGCATTAATTAAAATGTAAAGAAGAATGAGCCCCTAAAATCTTCCCTCTCATTTTCTTGTTAAAATGGTGAATAACCAAATGCGTGACTGACCATGCAAGGGTATGGATTATTCTAGCAACACACTAGTCAGATGCATATTTTAGGAAACTCATAATAGACTCGCTGTTGATGAGTTAAAGCTACCCATCACTGTACTGCGGCCATTATATTCATCTCCGATATTCATGACAGCCCTGCCCTTTTCAGATAAGGAAATTAGGCCTCAGAAAAGCAAAGACTTTACCCAAGGCCACAAACAGAATTACCTCAATTCCAAAACGCCATTGACTGTGGGACTCTCCATTGATTTCACAACTGCTTTACAGGGACCAACAAAAAGCACACTTCATTAAGTGGACGGCTCTGTGGTAAGATCAATTGCGCTTTCAAAAACATTAAAATGTGAAGGGGAAAAAAAGAGCATCTGAAATACACAGAAATGTGGGAGAATACCAGGCCTGAGGACAGGCTTCACAGCAAGGTCCTTCGGTCCCAGGGTCCAGGCTCTCTCCAGGGTAGCCCACCCTCCCCCTGCTCTGGGCATCAGGGCCAATGACAGCAGGTCAAGTCAGAACTAGAACCAACACAACAAAACCACAGTTTTGGTCCTCCTCATCTCTTGCTAGCTCTTCTGTGCTCCCATATCAGACATCACTGATTCATCAGCATCCTCTTCGTCTGTTTCCTTACTCTGTAAAGATTCTGAGCCAGACTACACGCTGGGTCCTGGAGGGTCAGCAGAGAGCAGAATGCTGTCCTCAGGAAGCTTGCCCATGGGTTGGAGGAAGTGAGGGGAAGGGAAGCAAGGGCGTTATCAACTTATCACCCAAACCAATGAGAGGTAGAGCTGAGGTATGTGGTGTGGGGAAGTTCTCAGTGCCCTGGAAGCCTCGCTAGGGAGACCTGATCTACTGGGGGATACCATGGATGCCATTCTCGAATCGAGATCTGGGAAGAATTACCTTTGCTAAGACAGAAAAGAAGAGTGTGCTTAGCAGATCAGAGTGTGTGCAATGGGCCTGTGGTGAGTGAGAGCAGGAGATATACAAGGAAGCAGAAGCAGACCAGTGTTGCCAGAATACAGGGAGTTAGGAGGCTAGCGAAGTAGCAGGGGCATCATGGAGAGTTTCAAAGGCCATTAGGCCACTGTCCAGAGCAGCAGGTAAGAGGACAGACTCTGCAGCCTGTCTCCTTGGGTTTGAGTTCCCATTCTACCACTTACTAGCTATGTCACTTAATCTCTCTGTTTGCTCATGTGAAATATGAGGGTGTTAATAGTAGGATTAAAATAACTAATACTGGTATATATAAAACTTTTTAGAACAGTGTTTGACACACGTCCAGTGCTATATCCATATTTGTTATTATTCTAAGAGCAACAGGAACAAAGTATAGTTTAGTAGCGAGAAGGGAACATCATCAGGTCTGGGTTTCAAACATTCTCTAGCCTCCATGGAGAAAATGGGTTGTGGGGAGGCAAAAAGCTGTGGTTTAGCCAATTAGGATGTTTGCAATAGGGCTCATCTGAGGTACCGTCATCATTCTTCCCCCATCACAGCTTTAAAAACCTGCAAAAGGAAACTCAGAAGCAAAAGCAAGAAGTCTACTTTCAAAGAATTGCAAGGATGTCAGAAAATTAAAATAACACAACAGGTTTTTTTTTTTAAACCACTGCAAAAACTGCCAAGGTTGCCAACTTTCTATTTGTCTGTTCATGGTGGAATAAGAGCAATTTTCAGATGTGATTTTTATCTCCACATCTGTAGAAACCAACATTGCACAAGTCAGGGATAAAGGCATTTTGCTAGGTAATCAGCAACTGTCAGGAAATGCTCAAGGACTCATTTATTTTGGGCATGAGAACTAGACAGGGTGATCCTGTTCTTTAGTTGTTTTCTTTCATTGTTATTTTATCTCAGGATGCAAAGTGTTGTATATATTTGTGATCTGTGAGGCATGATGGTTACCCTTATTTAGTCCTAGTGGAAATGGGCCAAGAATCAGGTTTGCTTCTACGCTCCCTGTCCCTTACTCCCTCCTGCCACCTGCAGAGCTGAGGGGCCTTCTGTTCTGCACGTCCTTCAGTGGTCTTTTCTGGCTCCTCCTGCCATTTGAAAGGCCCTAAAGGAGCTACCTGAGCTCTTCGCTGGTGCTGGGTTTCCCACATGCAAGGGGTTTCGAACCCAGAAATTCAGGGACATGGGAGAGGAGGCGGGGGAGTGGTTGGAAGGTTCCTGGCCATGATTCAGAGTCCTAGTAAGAGAGTGTAGTGAATTGAATAGTGTCCCCCAAACCCACGTCCACCTGGAACCTCAGAATGTGACCTTATTTGGAAATAGGGTCTTTGCAGGTATAATTAATTAAGGATCTTGAGAATAAATCATCCTGGATTTAGCATGGACCCTAAATCCAATGACTGGCATCCTTATAAGCAGAGCTAAGGACACAGAGAACTAGAGAGAAGATGATGTGAAGATGGGATTGATGGGTGTACAAGCCATGGATGGCCAGGAGCTAGGCCAGGAGCTAGAAGAGGCAGGGGAGGGCTCCCCCTGAGGACTCTGGAGGGAGTGTGGCCCCACTGGCACCTTGATTTCGGACTCTTGGCTTCCAGAACTATGAGAGAGTAAACTGCTGTTGTTTCGGCCACCCAGTGTGTGGTCATTGCACCGCAGCCCTGAGAAATTGACACAGAGTGTTGGTGCTGGGGGTGGACAGGGACTCAGAGGAATGGCAGACACATGCAGGGCGTCAAGGAGAGAAAGACAGATCTGAACAGAATCCCACTCTCGTTCCCATCCGAACACACTGACTTTCAGGACCACCCTAGGCCAAGGTACAGTTTCAGAATGAGAGTCAAATAAAACTTAAATGGTATCGCAAAAATTGCTATCAACCAATACCTTTCCCCCCTTCTTCCTCTTAGTGAAGTGGTGGAACGCTTCCTGCCAAGCGTTAGCTGGGCACGTGGCCACCCAGCCAGAGACTACATTCCCCACTCGCCTTTGCAGCTGGATGTGTCCAAGTGACTGGATTCTCACTAATGTTAGGTCCAGCAAAGTGACGTATGTGACTTTGAAGTCTTGACTCTACAAAAATTGGGCACATGTTCCCCTTCCTGCTGCCCAGGATCTGGAATGCAAGAGTCGTGTCAGTGAGCCAGCTTTAACCACGTGGACGAGAGCTACGTGCACTACAAGCACTTGAGGTGTGGCTCAGCCAAACTGAGATCTGTTTCAGTGTGTACTACATGCTGGATACCAAAGCCTCTGTACCCCCCAAAAGGCTGTAAAGTATCTCATTAATACTTATTTATTTTGATTACATGTTGAAATGATAAAATTTTAGATATGAGTTCAATACAATGTAATATGAAAACGAATTTGACCGGCTTCATTGTACTTTTTTTAATGCGGTTGTTGAATTAAAAATTATATATATGTGACTCGCATTATACTCCCATTGGACTGCACTGCTCCAGACCCCAGTGAGGAAACTGCCATCCACAGGCTAAATCCCACCCACCAGTTGTTTTTGTCAATAAAGTTTTATTGGAACACAACTGTGGCCATATGTTTGGGTGTAGTCTCCAGCTGCTTTAGTGCGGCAATGACAGAATTGAGTAGTCACAGCAGAGGCCATTTGGATCACAAAGCTGGAAATATTTATCGTCTGAGCCCGTACAGAAAATATTCGCTGACTCCTGATCCAAAGGACGATCACCTTCAGGAGAGAAGCCACATGGGTCCCAAGGACCAGGCCTCAACAGGCCATAGTCACCCATGCCACCTGCACCATTTTCCTACAACTGAGGTGTTATGTGAGAGAGAAGTAAATTTAAATCTTGTGTAAGGCTGTGCATTTTTTGGTATTATTGCAATGGTTTAGCATTTACCCTAAAAAATTATGGGATCCCCACAAGAGGAAGCTGTAGTGAGAGTCCCCAAAGATGGGTGTTTATGGTGAGGCAGTGAAGTATGAGTTAAGAAAAGACATTTCTCCAGCTTTGCCCAGGAACTTGGGCCCAGAGTGTTAATTGTCACCATAAGCCACGAGCCTGTAATGTAGGGTCAAAACTTCATCTTGGGTTGGCATCTAATTCTGAGAAAACCAGTAGATAATAGGGGTCATGGAGGTTAATTGCCAGCTTTTACTCAACGGTCACACTCTTGGCATTTTAATCCCCTTTGTCACCAGGCTACGGGTCATGTAAAGCCCTCAGTAATAATGACAGTGCTGTTTGGAAACAGGCCCCAAAACGTGCAACCATCTCTCTCTCCCAGGCTTCACCAGGGCTGAATATCTGAATTCCCCAAGTGACCATGACAGTGTCCCCAAATGGGAGATGTTCAAACACATAAGCCGGATGGTCTCTTCTTTCCCATATCTCCCAGCCCTTGAGCTTCCCTTTGCATCCCCCACCCCTGCCGACTTTGAACAGAGGCCCGTCCCCTTCACACTACATTTACGGTGCAGTTACTTACCTGTATTCCCAGTGACAGCAGTGCCTGGAGTGATAACTCTCCTCTCTGCGACATGCCCCAGAAGGCAGCCTCTGTAAGGATATTTTTGGCAGAAGTAACCTATACACTGAGGGCCTTATTACCCAGCACAGCTTGCAACCCTGCGGGTCAACCCTAACCCTCTCCTTTTCCCTTATTATATAAAGAATGTCACAGTCATATATGCGACTGTTTCCGTGGGCACTCAGATCAGCTTTGCAAATGCTCAGCCTTTAAAGGAAGACACACAAATGTAGGCAGGCTGGGTTGGATAGAGTGCTCTGCGTGTGTATGCCTGCATGTGTGTACACACATGTGTGTATGTGTGTGTGTGTGTGTACATGCACAACCGAGTTCCAGTGTCCAAAATTACCCATCTATTTCAGGGAGGGGTTCCTGTAGATGTTCATAGAAAATCCATATTTTGAGTTTGGCCAGCAACTCTCTCATCTGTAGCAAATTCAAAGGTGGTATTTTATGAATTTTCACTTCTTCCACTGTAAAGGAAAACTGATGGAGAAAAGTCTAGAATGAGGTAGGCTCTAGAGACATGTGGACATCTGCCTGCCCTTTCAGGGTCTTGGGTGTGCACTCAGTTTCCTGGACGCATTCCAGAGAGGACCAGAGGTTTTATTTTCCTTGGATAAGGCTGGCGCTGGATGGGAAGACATTCTTCTGGAATTCCTACTGCTTGGGGCAATAATTTCCCAAACTCCCAGTTTTACTGTCTTCCTCATTAGTGCCCCTCCCATTCTTTATGTTTTAATTTTTTTTTTTTCCATTACCGTTCACATTCAACATTCTTTTGTATTAGTTTCAGGTGCACTGCATCGCAGTCAGACAATCCTGTACTTCATAAAGTGTTCCCGCTGGTATTTCCAGTCCCCCCGGCACAGTACATAGCTATTACAGTATTACTGACTATGTCCCCTGCGCTGTACTCTACATCCTCATTTCTATTCCGTAACTACCAGTGTATACTTCCCAACCCCTTCGCCTTTGTCACCCAGTCTCCCAACCCCCTCCCTGCTGGCAACCATCTGCCCATTCTCTGTATTTGTAAGTCTATCGCTGTGTTGTTTGTTTGTTTATATTGTCCTTTAAATCCCACATATAAGTGAAATCAGATAGTATTTGTCTTTCTCTGACTTATTTCACTTAGCATAATGCCTTCTAGGTCTATCCGTGCTGTTGCAAATGGTAAAATTCTGTTCTTTTTATGGCCAAGTATTATTCCATTGTATATATGTTCCACAGCTTTTTATCTACTCATCTATGGATGGGCACTTGGGCTGCTTCCACATCTTGGCTACTGTAAATAACTAATAAACATTTCTCCGAAGAGGACATACAGATGGCCAATAGACATGTGAAAAGATGTTCGACATCATCAGAGCAATGCAAATTAAAACCACAATGAGATCACCTCACACCTGTCAGATTGACTATCATCAATAAGTCAACATCAAATGTTGGCAAAAATGTCACAGAAAGGGACCCCTCGTGCGCTGTTGGTGGGAATGCAGACTGGTGCAGCCACTGTAGAAAGCACTATGGAGGTTCCTCGAAAATTTTAAAACGGAACTCATCTTATGACCCAGCAATCCCACTCCCAGGTACATATCTGAAGAAACCCAAAACACTGACTCAAAAGAATGGATGCACCCCATGCATTCTTGAGCACAACTGTATTCTTGAGTGTAATTGTATTCTAATTATTTGTTCCCTTTTGTCTCAAAAATTTGCAAGTCCAGGAATTAAGTCTTTGTGTCTCCATGCCTTGGCAGTCCTGCTTTCTCCTACCTCTCTAAACCTTCTCCACCTTTGCCTTGGGCCAAACCTCAGCAAACCTCGGCTGGCCCCTCTCCAGAGCCTCCTACCTGTCCCTCTGCCTCCCAGGTGCCTCACGACCTTCCTGAAATGGAAGTGCTCCTTCCACAATTCCACTTGCAAATCTGAATTGACCATCCAACGTCGAATTCTCAGGATGGTACCAAAGCCCTTCGGACCCCACTTCCCTTCTCCCCTTTCACCTTCCCTCCCTGTCCTAACATTCACAATCTACGTTCTTGCCACATCAAATGCCTTACTGCTCCTTAAATGTGCTCTTTCGGGCCTCCTGCACATTTATACATCTTCTTTCTGCCTGGACCCTCCTCTGATCTACCCGGGAAAACTCTATTCACCCTGCAGGACCCAATTTAAATATCACGTTTTCCTTAGACTTCCCTGACTCCTCCAGGCAGAGTGTTCCCTGTCTCGTCTGGATTCTTATTTTTATTGGCCCTCGCCTTTGTTACGAAGCACATTTATCTCATTGTGCAGTAACTACTGCAGGATGTGAGATGCGTGATTGCTACACAGCAAAGCTACCGAACACAGGCTACTTTCAGATTTTCCTTCTAAGTAAATAAGCAGAGATGCTTTCTTTACTTGGGATAGAGTCCTAAAAGTAGTATTAGAGAACAAAAGTCATAAAGCAGATACAGAGCAGCAACAATGCTAAGAAGAAAAATGCCAGAAAACTTGCCTCATTCTGAACTGAACAGGACCTCTTACCCGACCGTGGAAGTCGAGGACAGTGGCTCCCTCTGCTACAGAGCAGAGCGAGCAGGAAGGGCTCCAAGAGCAACAGAAGCAACATGCGTCTTCCCTTTTTTTCTTTTTCTTTTTTAGCTTGGCAGTGTTATTTATTTCTAAATGGAGAAATTAAGGAAATGAGATAAGTGAAGTCAACAAGTGAAAAAGCAACCCACAATAGAAGGCAAATTAACAGACTTCAGCAACTCTTCCTAATGGCACCTCTCCCATCCCCAGCAGCAGAGGGATCGATAGGGATGGCTAAGTGCTTGGGGAGCCAGGGGTGGACCGCGGGGGAGGCATGGTGAGCCAAGCATCGCTGCAATTTCATTAAAGACCCAGGGGTGACACCAGCCATCGATTTTGTTTTTCCCAGAACTTTTCTCTGATTCGGTGCTTTGTGAAGATGGATGGCTGGGGTACTGAGCAGCAAGTGGGCAGAGAGGAAGTCCAGGGAGCGGGATACACACGTGAGCTGCTGGGTCTCAGACTTAGCCAGGGTTCCACAGCAGAGAGAAAACAGCAAAGATATAGAAAGATGACTTAGGGATGCTGCCCTTGGCTTCAACACTCCAAATTAAGATTCGGAGAAGTATAAAGAAGCTTTATGTGTTTTGCTTTGGGAATAGAAAAGCCAGGTGAAGTTCTGAGCTCAGAAGCTAACTTGTAAATTTGGACAAATTAGCCAACCTCCCTATGACTCAGTTTCCTCATCTGGAGAAGATTACCTGTCTCCAAGGACTATTCTGAGGGTTAAATGAGATGATTCATGTAAAGTGCTTTACCTTAGAATGAGCATTCAGGAAATGCTGGCCACTGCTATTTTTAGTGGTATTGTTTCATTGTTATTGTGTGGGTATTGCAGAGCTGATCCATACTTTTGCATGCGCTGTATTTCCTGCCTGAAATGTGTTTCTCCTTTATCTCGTTCCCCTCTTTAACATCCACTCTTTCTTCAAGACCTAAGTCAAATGCTACCTCCTCCAGGAAGCCTTCCCTGACCCCCACAGGTCTGAGTTGGCTGACCTTCCTTTGCATCACTATGGCACAGAGAGGAGGGGATATGGGGAGAAAATAGGAGGTACCTTCTCAGAGGGGGGAAACCCCTCACTCAAACAGAAACCCAGCTACTCCCACACAAGATCAAGTTCAAGGAAAGGGAACATTTCTTCTGATTCCTCTGCTTCTCCCTAAGGTGCCATTTCCCCCTCTGGCCCATCCAAACCTCCTACTTCATCTCCTGAGCAAGGCTCCTGGTACTTTGGCTGCTCCATGCTTTCAAGAGGCCGGACTTTGCTGAGGAGCAACACTTAACCTCCAGGAAAGGTGATTTAAATGAAGGAAGGGCACCTACTGTGTGCTGGGCACTTCGCACACAATTCACTAATGCCTCCAAGAATCCTAAAAGGTAGATGTCATTAGCTCCATTTTACGGATGAGGAAAGGGAGACTCAGAGAAACTCACGCCTTGTCCAAAGTCACACAGCAAGTAAGGTGTGGAGCGTTCGCACCACAACACCAGACATCTGAGGGGCTCTTGGTGGCTGCATGTGTTTTATCCGCACAGTCTGGCCACCCCCTCTATTTCACTGGGTGGGCCAGTGAAACAACAAGTACTTACCTTGCTGTCCTGTTAAGTTCAGAATGTGAAAAGTTTCCTGGCATTTTCCTTCTTAGTATTGTTGCCGTTCTGCCTCCAGCTTTGCTTTCCTGTTTCCAAGTTCCCAAATTTATGTGCTATCTCTCGGTCATTTTTCGGCACCTTCCTCTTCACAGTTTTAAAAGGGTTATCAAGCACTGGGCTTGCTGTATGTGTTGACGCCTGCACTGTTGATATAGAATAGAGAAGAAATACTGGGTTGAAACTTTTTTTTTTTTTAACACACTCACTCAACAGGAGACAGTGGTGGGTGATATGCTAAAAAAAAAATGACATTATGTTTAGACCAAAGACTGCAAAACTCAGCCTTGCCAGGTGACAGCCCATCAAGGCAGCCCTACCTAATGGATAGTGCAAGCATTGTTTGGGGACATTTACTGCAGAATACAATGGAGTAAAGGCACCAAAGGTGAACAAAATATCATCCTTCATAGGCAGAAACACGGGCGGTGACAGAAAATAAATTGCTGGAGAAGCGTCTCTTCAAGAGGAGTAGTTTTAAATGTCTGCCTAACTTGAGTGCCAGAAGCTGCCAGGATTTTTATCAACTGGAGGAATGGAGCTCAGCAGGAGGAATTTGTTTTATTTTTCCTTTGGGATGTGGCGTGATATAGAGAAGGCTGGTTGTGTGTGGAGAAACACTGAAATGCCTAGCTTCTTTTACAGAAGTGAGCTCTGTCTTTTTTTAAGATGACATTTTTTTTTACCTCACATAAATAGTTTGGTAGCAATACAGGATAATATGATAGCAGTAGAGTATAATGTGGAAGATCACAAAATTTGGTATCAGAGAGAGCAAGGGTTGAATCCTGACTCCAGTGACTATTAGCTATGAGATTGTGGTAAGTTACTGAACCCCTGTGTATTAGTCGGGATGGGATAGGTTCTAGTGCAGTAACAAATACGCCCAAGAGCTCAGTTTGATTTTGTGCTAATGTGCCACTTTGATGCAGGTTGGTCACCCAGAATTCAGGCTTCATCACAGCTTTTGACATTGCTGTGTTAAACATGTGGCGTCTGTGGTTGCTGTGGAAGGGGGAGTTGGGGTACGGGACAGTGTAGGGAGTTTTAGGGCCAGGCCCAGGAGCACAGCCCCACCTAACTGTCACAGAGGCTAGAAAAGGTGGTCCCGCAGCTGAGCACGTGGAGCCGCCCCTGCCACGCCGTCCGAGCATCTGCACACGCGGGGGTGCAACAGAGTTTCCTGACGTGGTCGCCAGTAATTAATCACTCATGTCAAGGGAGCTATTGGTATTTAAAATTGAGCTGATATAGGTGCGATCAATCTGTCATAAAATTAGGTCTGGTTAGAGTCCAATTCATAGAGAAAGAAAGTGGAATGGCTGCTACAGGGGCTGGGAGAGGTGGAAGGGGCAGTTCTTACTTAATGGGCACGGGGCTTCAGTTTTACTGGAAAAACCCTCTGTGGACGGAGGGTGGAGATGGCTGCATAACAATGCGAGCATACTTAATGCCACTGACCTCAAAGGCAGATAAAATAGTAAGTCTTATGCTATGTATACTTACCACAATTTTTAAAATGAATAATGTTAAATCTTAGGTAGGAGTCAACCTGGCTCTAGGATCAGGTGAGTGGTGTTTGCATCATCACATAGCAGGGAGCGTAGTTCCGAGCCGACATTTCTGAGGAAATGAAGTTTTAGATGACTTACCCTCTTTGTGCTTTACTGGGAACCTTGGTGTTTAGAGTTCTTAAAGCTCATCTTGAATGCAGAGTTACTTATCAAGAAAAAGAATGAAAAATAAAGTAGTAAAAATCTCAGTCATCCTTTACCGAGGTGCCCCCCATTTACTCACTGGCTTCCCACCGCCTGGGAGTCTCACCTCATCCTGCCTCAGGATGAGTCCCAGCTCCAGACCACCCAGCTGCAGTTCTCAGCCCTAGTCAAACACTGGATTCACCTGGGGAGCTTTAAAAAGATACCGATCCCCGGGCCACAGCCCAATTCAATTAAATCAGCCACTCCGGGGTGGGGCCTGGGTACCAGTGCTGTTCAAAAAGCTCCCCAGCTGATTTTAATGTGCACCCAGGCTGAGAAGCGCTGAATAGTCCATTCTGGCTTCTTCCCCGCTGCCTTTCTGCAGAGCTCCTCAAAGCAGGCGCTTGGGACAGACTCCGGCTTCAGTTTCATCTCAGGGCCCCTGCTGTGCAGTCTCGGGCACATCAGACAACCTCCCTGGTCTTCAGTCTTGTCGTGTGCACAATGGGGGCAGTGCAATTGGGTGAGATAATGGGTAGGAGACAGTGCAGTGCCTGACACTCAGTAAGTGCTCACTGCACAAAGATACCTGTTACTGTGCAGCCTTCCTGCTCCTGTTCCTCCCGAGGTTTAAGGACTCAGTACGCAACCAGGCACGCTGCTATTACGAGCACTTCCCGGTATGAGTACCGACCTGCCGTTTTTTTCCCCACAGGAATTCTTTGACTTGCAGTTCGCTGCCTACTCCATCAAGAGCCTTTGGATTCTGTCAAAGACAGGAAAGGGCCCATCCCTTTTGTACCTTCACAGGCCCCTCCCCTGGCCAGTCACCTGCTGCTCTCTTCAAGCATTCCTTTCCCTCAGAAGCTTCTAAATCCTATTAAGCAAAACCAAACACGAATATAAATAATCAAATACAGACTTCTTCCTAACAGGCACCTGCCAAGGAGTGTGACAGGAATGTGTTTATGGGAGGGGTGGGGGTGGCCCTTTATCCATGGCTTCCTGGAATTTGTTCAAGCTGGTTTGACGCTTAGGAGCTCAGAGCAGTAATGAGTTGGTGCTGCTCTGAGTTAAGCCAGGTTTGGGTCTTAATCTCCCTAAACAAAACAGTCAGACAGGCTGAGGCAAGAGGCAAGGGGATGGGGGGGAGGAGTAGCAGCTGGGAACAGGCTCCAGGAGCTAGCCTAAGGATGAAGCGACCTTGAACTTGGTCACAGCTGGAGGAGAGGCCCAGAAGCAAAATTGTCAGGATCCTGTGGCCCTCAGCCTGCTCCCAATCATTATAGTGGGTATGAGTTTTATTCTTGCTTTATTGATTATACTTAAATGTAAAATTAAATACAAGTCCAGCCACCACCTACCAGAGTCCTTTTCTTAGGAAAGGTCCTTTCCGGGGTAGGGTGGAGGGAGGCTGAAGTTCATGAGTAATCCAGGATATTTCCTGAATGCCCTTTGGCACCTGGTTCTCACTGGGAATGCTGAGGAGCCCGCTGTCTGAGACTCTGAGACCTCCTCGGCTCCAGGGGGAAGCTTCCCAGAAAACCATGCCTGTGTTTTCCCTCAGGTGCAACCCACACCAAAGGAACCAGGGGCAGGACCTGCCACCTCCTGCCACTCTCCTAAATCCAGTTGTGTCCAGTCTTTGGCAGCCTCCCCCCTCCAGTTTGACACTTTTCGGTCACCTACGTAACCGCTCAGTGTCTCCGTTTCCTCATTGATAAAATGAGAATAACCATTGTGTCTTTCTCATGAAGTCAGGTCCTGGTGAAGAATAGGACCCTTGGCAAAGCCCTTAGCACGGTGCCTTTGGTAACCCTCAGAGTGCCCCAGACCCTCAACACCACCTTAGCCACGCCCACTCCCAATCCTTCCTCCAGCATTCGGGCTCCTATTCTAAACTTTCAAACACAGAGGCCTCTTCCTTCTTCCCAGAGGGTAAAAAATACTCACTTTCAATATTCCAAGCTCTGCTTCCTTCTTGAGGGAGGGAAAGACCAAAAAAAAGGAGGGGGGAAAAAGCCTTTCATTTTTACCAACTCATCTATAAATGCAAAGACAAACAAAAACCTAAAACCCCACTAAAACCCCAATATCTTCACCAGCAGCCAGAGTGAAGCATAAGGAAGAGGAGGAAGGCATGGCATTTATTTACTTGTTCATTTTGTATTAAGCACCTACTATATACCAGTGAGAGAGTGCCCCCCCAACCCTCTTCCTCAAGGTGACCCTGTATAAACATTAGGATCATCTCACCTGGGGAGCAGTTGAAAATGCCAGGCCACCCAAACCCATTAAATCAGAATCCCTTGGGGTGGGGCCCAGGTGGCAGGATTTTTAAAGTTCCCCAGCAGAGTCCAATGTGGAGCCCAGAGCCAGTGATCTGGTAACAGAGGCAGACAAAAGATTACTCCAACCCGTGTTGCTAGAACAAGCAAGTGATGGGTAGCATGTGAATTATGTCTCAATAAATCTGTTAAAAATAACAAACAAACAGGCAAGTGTGGGAGTTACAGGAGCCCAGGAGGGCAACCTGATTCTGACTTGGGGTGGGGGTGGACTCAGCCAAGGCTCCTAAAGGGGCAGAGTATCCTCTCTGCTCAGATATCAGCAGCGGCCAGACATGCTGAGATAATGAAGGGAGAAGTGTTCCCTTAATTCTCATTTGTAAAGCAACAACCTCTTACATTATTGACAGTATAGGACACACTACATAATTAAGTCTGTTAATGAGTATTAACAAATTGGCACTTTTTTTTTTTCATTTAGATTAACACTTTTCAAGCCTCAGGAACAGATTTTGGTGGTTGGGTTGGATCCTATTGGGAACTCTGGGAGAAGACATTTTGTGGGGGAACAGAAAAAGCAAGTCCTGAACCAGAAAATCTCTGTGACAGCTTCGACCCAATCTGCCCACTCCTTGGGTCTGAGCAATCACCAGTCCTGCTAGGTCTCTGCAGTGAGCATGCTCCAATACAGTCCCCAGTAACTTCTCCCCTCCCTGATGTGCTGTTCTGCTCATCACAAGGCGGCTCTGTCTTCCCTCCCCTGGAATCTCAGCTGGCCTGTAACCTCTTTTGGTCAGTAGAAGGTTGTGGAAGCAATTTTCTGAACTTCCAAGCCCAGGCCTGAAGAGAACTGAAAGGTTCTACTTCGTCTCTCTGGAACCCAGATGCCATGCTGTAAGGAAGCACAGGCCAGGTGGAGGCGTGATCAGAGTTTATGCACAGAGAGACCTGGGAGGATGCAGTAGACTGAATTGCCTGCCCCCAAAAACTCATGTTGAAGTCCTAATCTCCAGTGTGGCAGTATCTGGAGATAGGGCCTTTACAGAAGTAAATAAGGTTAAATGAGGTCACAACGGTAGGGCCCTCATCTGATAGGGTTAGTGCCCTTACAAGAAGAGGAACGGAGACCAGAGCTCTCTCTCCATGCGCATGCACCAAGGAAAGGTCAAGTGAACACAGAGCAAGAAGGTGGCTGTGTACAAGCCAGAAATAGAGCCCTCACCAGTCCATGCTGCCAGAAACTTCTTGGACGTTCCAGTCTCCAAAACTGGGAGGAAATAAATTTCCCTTGTTTAAGCCATTCAGTCTACAGTATCTTCGTCTAGCAGCCTAAGCAGACTAATACATAGGATGAGAGGACAATTGGAAGCTTCAGCTGTGGCCATCCTCCAACTGAATGGAGACACATGAAAAAACCCCAAGTAAAACCAGCAGCAAACCACCCAACTGAGCCCTCAAGCTTGTAACATACAGAGGGAATCTATAACTCATTGTTCTAAGCCAGGGATGTCAAACTCATTTTCACCGGGGGCCATATCAGCCTTCTGGTTGCCTTCAAAGGATGGAATGTAATTTTAGGATTGTATAATGCAACTACTCCTTAACAGTTAAATGAGAGTTTGGCACTACTGCCGGGTAGAAACAAGGTGCCGGGCCGGATAAAACAAGGTGGAGGGCCGGATTCGGCCTGCGGGCCTTGTAATCTAAGGTTTGCCACCTATGTAATCGAAGCCAATATGTTTCAAAATCTTTTGTTTCATAGCAATAGTAACTGGGGTGGGGGGCATCTTCCTTTGGCCCCTTTTCTCTCATTCGTGTGGTACTGCAGTCTGACCTCACGAAGCCCATTTGGTCACACACAATTATTAGCTGGGTCATTATTAGCAGTCTCCCAATAGGGGTTTTTAACCCGAGGGTCATGGAATTCAAAAAGGTCTGAGAGCTTGGATAAGTAAAATTAAAATCTTTATTTCCCTTAACTTTTACTAAAGTTTACTGTTGTCTTAAATTATACAAGGTCTGCCCAGAAAATATCCACTCATGTAATATGATAAATAGAGACATTTGTTGAAGAAGATACAAGATACAAGAAACATTATACATGGGACAGTGATGCCTCAGTCCCCTTCAAAGTAGGCACCTTGGGACCTCACACAGTTCTCCCAATCACCATCAGCTGCCCCATCGCATTTTCCTGAGTCTCTTCAATAGTCTGAAATCTATTCCCTTTCAAAGGCAATTTTAGTTTTAGGAAAAGCCAGAAGTTGCAGGCCACCAAATCTGGGCTGTAGGGGGGCTGAGTCACTGGGTGACTTGCAAAAAAGGTCTGCATGAGACATGATGCATGAGCAGGGGCATTGTTGTGATGAAGCTGCCAATCACCAGTTGCCCATAGCTGCAGCCTTCTGAGTCATCAGAATAGTTTCTGCGGTGGGATGTTCAAGCTCAATGCAAAATTTGATGCAGTTTCAGGGCTCTACTCACTCAGTCATTGTGAATGTGAAGGCCACACAGTGCACATGCTCACTCAACACATCTACCACCCCCACTGACTAGTACAGTGAAGTCATCATTGTTCACACATGTGCATTCCATTCCTCTCCTCAGCTGCCAGGTTACATCAATGTTGCACAAACCATTCTCGTTATATTAACAATAGCTGGATGTTTTCCAAACAGACCCCGTAAATGAGGCAACAAACCACAGTAATATAATAGTGCTTATGACTTTGTCACTAATAGGAAACACAGATAGGTTATTTTTTATATCACATTACAGTTGTTAGCAAGCAGCCTAAAATACCTTTTATTTTATCACTATGTACTACTTAGACCTTGCTATTTAAGGTGTGAGTATAAAAGTGTATATATTGTTATAATAAATTTGTTTATTGATATTTTCATAACTGTACTTCAATGCAATTCATTTCCTCTGGAATACTAGTATTTTGTTTTATGTATTTAGAATCATTACCCTTCGATGGTGTCCATAGGCTTCCCCAGACTGCTAAAGAGGTCCATGGCCCTAAAAAGGAATAAAAACCCCTGAAGCAGAGGCAGGTACAGGCCAACATGCTCTACTCCACAAATTTCCCACCAGTTTGCACTGAAAGCAAGGTCCAGAGTGCCGCCATCTACACAGACATTTGTCAGCAAGCTGGCACCAAGGCAGTTCCTACAACTTCTTCTGAAAGCGAGATCAGAGTCTGGCTGCCTCTCTTTTCAGGGGTTTCTGCAGCATCTCTTCTGAAAGGTTCATTCAAGGAAAATATTCTAGTTGCAGGTATCAGCCAACAAATAGCTAGACAATATAATCCCACCCTAGGAATCTTTCCAAAGATCACCCTAAAAACTGTTTGAGTCAGAATAATATCGTAACAGCTAACACTCAGACACTATTCTAAGTATTCAACATGAATTAACTCATTAAATCCTCATAACCGCCAGATGAGATAAGCATATTATTATACCCATGTTACAGACGAGGAAACTGAGTCTCACAGAGGTTAGTAACTTGCTCACGGTCACACAGTTCATAAGCGATGGAGCTAAATGTGGAGCACTCCAGTTCAGTCCATTTCTGCAGGTAGAACCCTGATCTCCTGGCACTCAGTTGGGACCACGGCCCCAGCTGTAGGGTGAGAGAGAGGATGAATGAATGTACCAACACTGACCTATCCCTGTGCCCCTTCACTGAGTACCAGCAGCCCCTCTGACTTGTAACTTGGTCCTAGATGAAGCTGCAGCAGACGGTGTGGGAGCAGGAAAGGCAGGCTGTGTGGTGCTGGGCAGCTCACTGGGCCTCTCTGGGCATGTGGCACCTGACCTACAGACCCAGGGACTAGATCCACTACAAACTATGTAGGGCATGAAATCCCTGAAAAGGGGTTTTCCCTCTTTGGGGAAAAGTACAGCCTCCTAACCAGATTGGCGGTCCACTGGCCTTCTTCCCGGGTTTCTGACCCTCCCAGGATGAAATGAGATTCCTTTCACAACCCCCAGGGCTGCCACCCCAGCCTTCCTGGTCCCCTCCATCTGTCCAGGCGGTGTTAACAGTGTCAGGCGTGCGACCCTGGGTTAGGAAGATGTCACTGACTGCAGCAGAACTGAAAAAGATGGCCCCTCCCTGCCTTATGAGGGTTCTCAGAAAGTGGGGGACAGGGGGCGGGGAGCGAGGCCCCTCACGCAGCCCACCTCCCAGGGAAGGAAGGGCATTTGCAGACGCAACCACCTTGAGTCCCCGCACGCACATCTGCTCCTGGCGCGTGCAGCGCGCAGAGCGGCAGACACGCCGCCAAGGGTCCCAGTCATTAACTGGCTGTCAGGCTCTTCAGAAGATGGAGCTAAAAATAGCGCGCTATAGATAGAACCTTCTCCCACGCAGGCAGGCACAGGCTGCAAATGGAAGTGGGGAGTAGGGGCCGTGTGGCTCTCCCTCCCCTAAAGGAAGGTTGTGCCCATCTCCAGCCCCCACCCCCACCCCCCACCGCCTCCCGAGCCCCGTCGTGTGCCTCCAGCAGCATCCCTCCCTCCTGACCCTCAGATGCGCCCAAATGTTCCAAACACGGGGGAGGGGGGGGGCGGGTTGCGGCGGCCGGGGGGCGGGGGGAGGGGGGGGCACAGTGGCCGGGTTCATTTGTATGCTTCACCCTGGATAAAAGTGATAAAGCCCCAAACACTCCAAGGAGACGCCGCAGATGAAACCCGGCGCTGGCTCGCTCAGGAGGCGAGCTATTTATAGAATCCAAATATCAGCATTTTCCACCCATTTACACAAAGCAATTTCAGCCTTTTCAGATGAGAAAAGAGCAGCCCCGGCCGTCATTCATTCCGGTGCTGGAATCACATTTGGGGCCAGGAAGCCCTGATTTTATAGGAAACCTCGAGGCAGGCTCGGATTAAAGATCAATGGCGACATAAAATGTAGACTGTCATATTTTCGCTGTGAACACGTCCTGGTAATAAAAAATGTTGCTTTAGTAAATAAACTGGGGGAAATGCATTGCTGGCTGCTGTTTATCCCGCAGGCCTCACCCTCAGCACTTGGAGAAGGGGACTGGGAGAAAGGAGCCCCAGCATCCCCTGTAGCCCAGCCTGCCAGCCAGCCCTCAAGCCTCTGACACATTCTCACCTTCACAGCCAAGGCTGCTGTGCTGAGTGTTTCTCTGCAGAGAGACTCACTTCGCTGCTTCTTTAAGAAAAGTGTGAAATGCCTTTCTAAATAATGATGAGGCTGGCAACTGAGCTGGCTGGCTGGCTACCAGACCTTGGGGATCAATACACTTGAGATCAAGTAGGGGCCCTGGTGCTCGCCCTGTCCGTGAAGTTAGCTGGGAAGTTACCTAATTCTGCTCAAGCTGCGTTTCTGCACTGTTAAATGGGGGCATGGTAGTGTCAGTCTCTCTCGCGCGCTCTCTCTCTCTCTCTCTCTCTCATTAGGCAAAGTTCCTGTGCATTCAGACCATCCCCTCCAAACCAATCTGGCATTTCTGACTCCATGCCTTGAGTTGGCCAAATCAAGCAGAGCAGGGGGCTGATACAGGGTTGCCATTTTTTCAGGCCCCATCTCCTCATCCCTCGATTCCTCCCCAACTCACTTCTCTCTTTAGACCAGTGGTTCTCAAACTCCAATTTGTCACCAAATTCACCAGGACAGCTCATCAACCCCAAAGGCCAAGGTCTACCTCCTGCGGATTTTGCGATTCAGAAGGACTGGGATGGGGCCTGAGAGTTCACATCCTTGACAAGTTCCCAGATGATGCCGCTAGGGACTACACTTTGAGAACCAATGGTCTAGAGAAACTGATAGGAAAAGTGAGGGACTAGGAAGTTCTGATGTTACTCATCATGTCTTACAGAGTCTCAGTGCACAAGCTCTTCAGGTCGTGCTGAATGTGGACTTTGAAACGCACAAATAAAATATATAATTACACATTGAGATGAGTGCTCTACAGGAAAGCTCAGCATCTCTTGAGAGAGCATGCGGGGGAACTGGTCAGGATTAAGGGCTGCTCTGAGGACAAAATAGACTCTGAGAATGTATAGAATTCTCAGTGTCTTCTGAGCGAGGATGCATAGAATTAACCGGATGAGGGGCCAGCAAATAGCATTGCAGGAAAGGGGCCCTGCATCGGCCTTGGAGCCGCACTGCCAAGACAGGGAAGTGAGAGCAAAGGACACAATACACTGAGTGTGAGTTCCCAAGCCAAAGAAACCTGTTGCCAGCTGTGGTCTGGAGGAGATGTGCTGATAAAAGGTAGGAATAGAGAAGCAGGCCCCTCCTCACCACTCATCTCTGTCCTCTGTCCCTCCCCTGACACGCCTCCCACCTGCCCCAGCTCCACCAGGTCCTGCAGCTGGGCGCCCTGCCTTCCTTGAATGGTCTCTTCATTGCACATTTTTTCCGTTATGGATTGCTGCACAGCAAACCCCAACAGTTAGCTCTCTGATTCTGTGGGCTGGTCAGTTGGTTCTCTAGCTGGATCCACCTGCGCTCGCTCATGCAGCCATACTCTGCTGACAGGTGGGCCAGGCAGTGAGCCAGCTCAGCTGGGTGTCACTCTCCATGTGGCCTTTCCTCATGGGCTCTTTGTCATATGAAAGTCTCAGGGCAATTCCAAGAATGTGAGTTGGCAGCCACAAGGTCTCTCCTAAGGCCTAAGCTTAAGAATGTACCTGGTGTGACTTCCACCGCATTCATTGGTTGAGGGGAACTGGAAGGGTGGGGAAGGGAGAAGGAGCTTGCTCCTCCCTGGTTCCTTTCTGTTCCCACCTGATAGCCTCAGCAACAGCTTTCACCAGGCAGCAGCCCTGTGTTTCTGTCTTTTCCTCCCTTCCAGAGGCAGCCTGGATGCTGGTGCTGCAGAGTTCCTCCTCCATGCCTCCAATTCCCAGTAACTCCCATCCCTTCCTGCATCCCCAAATTACCACCTATTCACTACCTCTGTGGTCCTTTTTTGCCTTTTCAGTACTCTGTTCGGCCAATTTTATTAAACCATCTCTGCTGAAAGTACTGGATGTAGTTCCTGATTTCCTGACTAAGCCCTGAGTAACTGTTGGCTAAAATGTGCTCTGCTGTAAGTATCAGACACCCAACTCTTGCTGGATTGAACCATAGGACATTTATGCTTTACTCAGGGAGAGTCCTGGAGGTTGATAGTTTGAAAGCTGGCTCGTTTCTCAACAACGTTGCAAAGGACTCGGGTTCTACCTTCCTACTCTGCGTCTGTGGGGAATTGTCTTTTCATATGCATGCTCATTATCACACGGTATAGCTGCTGCAGCTCCGGGTGTTGTGGCTACATTCAAGGGCGGAAAGCAGAGAGACAGCCTCATGGGGCAGTGAGAAAGAACTTTCTCAACTCAGTTTCTCTTTCTCTGTCTCTCCCCTTCTTTCCTTCTCTTAAAATTTCTCTAATAGGCTTTCCCCTACTTTTCATAGACCCCAAACTAGGACAGTGGTCTGCCCCTAAGTGCAAGGGAAGCTGGTAAATAAACTATCTAGCAAAGGAGGATGGGATTATCCCAAGAGGCTGTGGTCACCTGGGGCTCCACCTACTGCCTGGAAAAAGTCAGGGCTCTGTTCTCCGTGGGCTGTGGGGAGGAGTGGGGATGCTGTAGAGAAAACAGTCCTCTGTTCTAGCTCCCGGCTGTGACTGTCTCCTGCCTCCTGGCAAGTTCACTGCACTGGACTCCCTTCCCAGTCTCTTTATCCAGGGCTTGCTGCCACCTCTGGGCCCACCATGCAGCACAGGAAAGAAAGATGGAGAGACAGACTCCTGCCTTCCCATTGCTAACCGTGCAGGTGGCTAGACAAGCCTGAGGTCATGGCTTCTCCTGCTGCCTCGAGGGCTCCCTTTCCCGGCAGCTAACAGCACATCTCTCCCTCCAGGCTCAGTTATGCCCTGGGCTATGTGGCCAAAGTCCCTTTCAAAAGAGAAACTCAGGCCTTAAAAAATTCAGAGTCCCACCAGGGCCCTGCCAGCCCCTTCTTCCTGCTACTGCCCATTCACTCACTGGTCTGCCTACGGTCAACAGGGAAATAAAGGAATTTAGAGACACATGTCCCCCTTCAGTGGTGCCTTGCTTTGCAAGGCTGCTCTCCTACAAAGAGGGCGCCAGTCCCTGGTGCCAGGGACTGCCACCTCAGCTTGTCTGGCTGCTGCTCCCACCCCTGCCTCTCCACCTTCGCCCACAGCCACATCCTATGGGGACAGACTGAGGGTTGGGTTTCCCCAGGGGCCTGAAGCCCCCTGAGCCATGCTCCCTCCAGTACAAAAGGTCCAAACTCCATGTTCCCTAGCATACCCCTGCCTATCTGGGTATTCCTGGGGCTGCCCGCTCCACTGGTAGCCGGCAGGGAACAGAAAAGCAAAGGCCAGTTCATGACCTATTTAATCTCCTTCTAGTGCCATTTCCCCCCACCCCACAATTCCTTGGGATCAGCGGGCGGAGAAGGAATTTTCACCCCCTTTTTGTTATACTCCCTTCCTCCTAACTCCAGCTGAGCCTTCCTGATCTCAGTCGGTCCCTGCTGTATTCTGGGCCTGGCACACAGAGGTGCTCGCCCAGCGACTCTGGGTGGGTGAGTGCCTTTGTCCCCTGCCCTCGCTCTGTGCCTGGGGCGCCTGGCCCTTTCCCCTGCCCCACCCCCAATCCTACCACCCTTCAGGGTGTCGCACACACTCACGTCTTCCAGGAAGCGGAAGCCCCCATGTTCCTCAGCAGTCAGGGTGACTCGGGGAGCTCCTTCTTTTCTCCTCCCGCCTCTTCTCTGAGCCTCACCCCCACCTCCTCTGCTTAGGAAGGATTTTGTTCGGCTTCATGTGAGAGCTAGTGGCATGTGCATCCTGCTCCTGTCCTAGGTGTGTGCTCCCAGCCATGGGGACAGGGGACAGTTTACTGTGTTCTACAGCTATTCCCCCATTTCCAGGGGCCAGCACCATGCTTGGCACACAGCGGGCACTCACTGAATATTTGTTGAACTAATAATAATTATACTATATTATATATGAATACATTATATGCTGTATATAATCTCTATATGTAATTTATATTTTACTTATGTGTTGTGTATATTATATAGACTAGTTCTAATAAATTAGCCTCCCTCTATTCCAGGCACAGTTCTATGTTCTTTGCATATCAACTCATTCCGTCCCCCCAACAGCTCTGAGGGTTACCCAAGGCCACACAGTTCATACAAGAAAAGTTTGGAAATCTAGCGCTGGAGACTGGTTTTTAAAAAGTGCATTCTAAGGAAAGGGTATTGGCCAGCTGAGCTCAGTAAATCCAGGAAGGCTTCGTGAAGGTGGGGGGTAGATTCTATGGTATTTAAAGACAGGAAGCATGTTTTCTTGGTGGGAGCAGGCAGAGAAAACCGAGGAAGAATAGAAAGTTCACAGGTAAGGCCGTTTGCCCTTTTCCTACTCCTCACTCGCTGGCCTGAAGTCAGCAAACGGGAAAGAGCAACTGCATTAATTGGTTCCGGGAAAAGCGGGTTCCAGGAGCATTACCCTGGTAATGCTGACTGCACCAGCCCTCGTCGCGCCCCGGTCTCGGCGTATCAGACCTTTAGTGAGAGTTCACGGTCAGTTACCGAGGTGCGTCACTTTCCGCACGGCCATTGAACGAATTGCAGAAACGCCATCCACTGTAGCTAACGGGCTCCGTCTCCGTCTGCCCAATTCTCAGCGCCGTCACTCCGCGTGACATGTGCGCACCGGGCCTCTCACCGCCATCTGGCAGCCTCTGTGAAAGCACAGCCCCCCGCTCCCCGCCCCCCGCCCTCCACCAGGAGCGGTCCGAGCCAAGACTGGGTAGAGCGAGATCGGGACGTATGGGCGCCCCGGCGATGACAGCCATGATTTAGCGGCGTCGATTGCTTTCTGACATTTCCATAGCTCTTCCTGGCTCTGCCTCTGCAGCCGGCCAGTTGAGAGCTGCAGGAGGCAACAAGCAGAAATTGAATTTTCCACAGCGTGCTCATCTGAGAGGCTCATTCCTCAGTTCTACAGGCAGCTACCTGGGAAGGTTCCAGTGGGTGTTACTGCCCCCTTTCCCTCCCTCCTCCGCCCCCATGCTTTACCCTGCTAGCTCCCCTGGGGGGGGGGGGGAGACTGTCCCCCCCGCCCAGGTAGGGAAGTTTGGCTCTGGGGACAGTCAGGGAGGTAAAAGGGGGCGCTTCGCTGTGGTCACCGCGGGGTGGACAGACACACTGTCCTGAGTGTCCTGAGAACGACCAAGAGAACTTCCCAGTTTGTTGACACAGGTAGCCACCCAGAGGCTCCCAGGGTGTCCCAATGAGCGTGGCTGTGGGGAAGACACATTAGCACCCACACTTGGCCAGTTCTGCAAATCCCTCAGAGGAAGGAACGTTCACCCACAGCGTCTGCCTGACCCTGGAACAGCGGGCAGACGGTGTGGGGAGGCTGGGGATGTACAGGTGAGGGGAGGGGCCGGCCAGGTGCTTCTGTGTAAACCTCCCCTGAGTTGGGGGCATAAAGCAATGTCTCGGTAGCTGGGTCAAGGCCTGTCCAGTCTCTGGAGGCTCTGAGTCCGTCGCTTTGACCCAGGAAAATGCATTTTGAACAAGCAAGAGGCAGCGTCCTCTTGTGGGTGGTTCTCCGCTGTAGTTTCAGAGATGTGGTTGCTACACGTAGTCCCTTCCTCCCACATTGAAACTCTCCTTTCCGGGGACGCTCTGGGATGTTTGTTCCCTGCAGCCCCCGTCTACCCCTTAGACCTGGAGTCGGCTCCCAGGACACATCCTCTGCAAACCACTGTGTGGGACAACCCTCGTTTCCCTGTTCATCTCCTCCCACGGCATCACCAGTTTCTCTCCAAAGGGGGGTGGCCGCGCCCACACACACCTGGTCATGGGCTGGGCTCCCTGTGGGCAATGGCGGAAATGACGCCACATTCCCCTTCACATCCGAAGGGGCCCAACATGGTGACGAGCTTTATAAATACACCTGAGCGACTGCATTACGTATACAGTAACACTAACCTCTCCTCAGACCCCACACTAGCTACTGGTGAGAAGAAAAATGGTAGACAAACAATTTTAACCCACACTGATGAATGGTGCTTAGAGTATAAAGCATGGAACCTGGTAGACTGGGGAAGGTTAAGGAAAAGGAGAACGCCCAGCTCTGTCAGAGGTGAGGAGAAGCTCTGACATGTATAGGGCTGTTCTGGGGGGTCAATCTGGCCATATGTGGCAAGTCAAAATGCCTCTTCCACTTGATCCCACAATTCTAGTTCTGAGATCTTGCCCTAAGGAGATAATAGAATGAGGGCACAAAACTCTTTCCTTGGGTTATTCCCCAAACATCAACTAAGAACCTGCTCTACGCAGGGCTTGGAGCTAGGGCCCGGCCGCTGCGACTCAGCAGGGTGGGAGGGTGTCAGAGAGTGCAGGGTCCCAGGGGAATCGCCCTGGCGGGGTTTCTCGGAGCAGAAGGCCAGCAGCAACCTAAACGTGCACCCATGGATGGTGGAGACCATGTTTCGATAAAGCCACATAACACAATGCAAAGCACTCATTTAAAATGTTTCTGTGCATCTCTAGTCGTTGTTGGAGGGAGCTCTCTGGGACATTGTTGAACTAAAAATGCAAATTGGGAAACAAAGTCTCAGGTTGAGTCACACGCAAATGTGGACACGAGTGGGTACAGAGAGAAAGGTGTTGAAAACCTCACTGTCAGGTGTCAGAATGTTCGAGGAGTTGTTTCTGATTGGTGGAAAGTTGTACATTCTTTCTAGGAAACTGGTACTTCTTTCTACTTTGTGTTTGAAATTTTCTACGAGAGCATATACACAAAAAATACAAATATTATCTTTGTGAACAGAACGAATGAATGAATGAGGAAAAAGGAAAATAGCATCAAAGTTCGACCAAGGAACTAACTATTAAGTGCCTGGGAAGGCTGAACAGTCTTCCCCGAAGACCTGGCACTCCTTCACATGTGCCCTGAGAGGGTTTGAGCCCAGAAAGCCTCACGGGTCTCCTCCAACCCCACAACCATTAAACTCCGTGATCTTCCTGTGCCTCTTCCAACTCTGAGGCTCTGAGAGGCTGAGGCGGCCGTCAGACAAGGGAAACCGATCCAGGCCCCATGTGGGGCTGGGAGTTGGCCCGCCGGCCCTGGCCCTGGCTTCTTGTTTTTTAGCTGCAGAGGCATCGTTGTACTGGCCAATGGATGAAGCACAGCTGAGGCAGTTAAATCTTCCCCAGCAACTGCATGTGCTGTCAGGATTATTCACAGTCGTGTGAGTCCCCTGCCCAAGACCCTTCTCCCAGAGATACCCTCCCCAGCCCGACTCACGGCTAATAAACCCGCACCCACCCTGATCTCACAGCTGTTCTTCCAGCGTGCCGCCAGCCCCTCATCTGAGCCAAGCTGTTTGGACTTGCAATAAATCGGGGCAATTTTTCATCTGGGGCTTGTCATTGGTTTCAGAAACTGTTCTCATTCAGCAAAAGCTTTTTTAACAGGTTTTATTTTGTTTAGAGCAATTTTAGGTTTACAATAAAATTGAGAGAAAGGCGCAGAGATTTCCCATAGACCCTCTGTCCTCACACACGCACAGCCTCCCCCTGATCGACATCACTCACCAGATTGGTTGATTTTTCACCAAGGATAAACGCGCATTAACACGTAATCCCCCAAAGTCCATCACTGACCTCAGCGTTCACTTCTGGTGTTGTACACTCAACAGCTTTGGAAGAAAGTGTAATCTTACATAGCCATCAGTATAATAATATCATTAGGTATTTTCACTGCCATAAAAGTCCTCTGTGCTCTGCCTAGACAGCTCCCGCACCCCACCCCTGGCTCTCACAGATGTTTTCACTGTCTCCCGTTTCAGCAAAGGCTTTTTAGTAGAGACACCAACACATCTGGGCAACAGCATGAGTTTGGCATGGTGGTAGGCTTTCCCCTACCACCAGATATACCGGCAAAAGAGGCCCCTCCATCCGCTAACACAGTTTGGGTCTTCATGACGACATGATTTGCTCGTGACAGAGCAGAAGGGATGACCGTGAGCAGCCTCCCGCCCCCAGGCCCCGCGCCACACCCCAACATGGCTTCCTTCCATCAAATGGAGCCACAGCTTCAAATACTGTGGCCCAGATGTAAGGAGACTGGAAACTAAACACCAATTGATCAACTCAGCACTAGGCAGTTGGGGAAAGAGGAGAAGGGTAGTTATTTGGAACAAGGTATCTGGCAGCCCACCAGCCCAACAGCTGCAGGCCACATGCAGGCCACATGAAGGCCTGCACTGGCACGAGGCCTAGAACCAGAAGCCACAGTGGTGGTGATAAGTGGTGGCAGGAGTGACAATTACAATGACAAACATTTGTGGAGAGGTTGGCCCTTTATGAGTGTGTTGCCACATACAATCCCATTAGCTGCCGTTCAAAAGGTTTTTCCTTGGATGCACAGGGCCCAAGGCCCATGCAGGACCCATCCACCCATTCATTCATTTATTCATTCACATATTCACCAACACAGAACTCTTACTTTTTTCCAGGTACCCTGCTAGGTAATTGTGTTAGCCAGGGTTCTCCAGAAGAACAGAACTGATAGGATGTGTGGATAAAAAGGGAGAGATTTATTGTAAGGAATTCACTCAGGCGGTTATGGAGGCTGGCAAATCTAAAATCTGCAGGGTGGGCCAGCAGGCTGAAGACCCAGGGAGTACTAATGTTGCAGTTCACATGTCTGAAAGCTGTCTGCTGGCCGAATTCCCTTTTGCTGGGGGGAGGTGAATTTTGGTTCTATTCAGGCCTTCAACTGATTGGATGAGGCCCACCCACACTGTGGAGGGCAATCTGCTTTACTCAACATCAACTGATTAAAATGTTAATCTTATCCAAAAACACATCAGAGAGACATCCAGAATAATATTTCAAAGCCCCCTGGACACTCCTCATGGGTGGCCAGGCTGGAGAGCCCGAGGTCATGGAGAATACAGTTCTTACTCCTCTCAGGTAGTGCCAGCCACTTGCATGAAACCACGTGACTCCAAACTCCCTGCAGCTCAGGGCAACCCTCAGTTTGACTAAACACCTCCATTTGGATCACACGGGTCCCACCCACCCCTGACTGATGGGACTGCCAGACTGCCATATGTTCTGCAGGGGCCAAGTGAGGGGCGGGGGATGGACCAGGCGAAAAGAGGAGACCGCTCCTTCTCTTTTTCATTTGGCCTGTCATTTTTGGAAAACACACTGTATAGGACCAGGCAGTGACAAAATGCAGCTGCAGCGAGAAACTCCAGGGACAGCAGCTCCTGGCTTGTCACCACCGTGATACATGTTCTGTTCCACAGCACTTACAGGCGCACAGGTCCCTGTGACGTGCAGGGAGCAGGACTGTGCAACTGGACCCGCGGCACAGGGAGCAGCGTGAGGGCCTGGAAGGGGCCTGGCTGAGACAGGGCCGGCCCGCTCACCACACCTGGTTTTTTATTTGGTTTTTCAGTTGTTGGAGCCGTGGGGCTGGGGCTGGGGGTTGGTTATTGGTTGGCCAAATGTAATCATTCTGTAGTTCCTTTCTGAACATTCTTCCTTGTTAAAAAAAAAAAAAGCCTGGACTGCAATTTTGTTTTATGGCCTCTCCCTTGAGACCAGCTTTTATTTCAAAAATAAAACCCCAGCACAAAGGGTAGGAAAGGAGCTAGCAAACCTTGGAGGAGGGCTGGACTGCACAGGCTTTTGTTACCATGCTTCTGCGGCTCCCGTGCTCTCAGGAAAACGCCTTTGTGCGAGTTCTGAAAAATCTCCAGTTTCCTCGTGATCCTGTGACTCGCTCCTGTCTAGCACGGTGCCTGGTACATCGTTGATATTAAGCAAATATTTTGTTTTGAAAGAGCAGCAGAAAAGAATGCCTATTGACCAAGAGGCCTCCTTCTTCATCGGCCAGATTCTGCAGGGACTTCAGTATTAATGAACCGTGAAATGAGTTCCAAACTGTTTGAATTTTGATGAAACATTTCACCATTGGGAGAAAACTTCAGAAAAAAATGCAAATAAAAAACTATCCCATGTTTGTTGTTAGTGTTAAGGTGCTTCTACAAACAAATAAAAAAACCTTTAATAGTCAGAGGGGGAGAAAAACAGAATAATAGGCCCACTGCTGGGGAGGATGGTGTCTATTTCTAAAAGGCAACAGGGAGATGTGTGAGTCCAGGACTGAGCTCTTAAAACCTTCCCCTCAAACAGGTCATCTTTCAACCTTCTTTGGCTACAACCAGAGATGAACCGACTTCTCTGTGCTATGTGACCAGACTATATTTCTCCTTCTTGTTCAAAAGGCTATTGTGCTGCTGATACATATCTCATGAGGTGAAGGTCCACAAGGTCAAGGTCCACCAGGACTTTGGCATTTTCCAAATTTATATTAACCCTTCACCAAAAGAGATGAAGTTTGGCATGACTTGTTTGTAAGGGAACCCGTGACGGTACTGGATAGTCCATACGTGCCCAAACCGTCTCATATCCTCATAAGGGATCATTTATCACACCAGTCTGCAGTTTCTACAATTCCCCCTTTTTGCCTTAAAAAAGAACTAGAAACTAGAACTAGAACTAGAGGACCACTCCTCTATCTCTTGATTCCTTACACAACGCCAACACCTGTTCTGTGGCCACGTCGGCAAGTTTTTCGGCGTCCTGGGATGTTGTGTAGCTGAGCCTTAGGCATGGCGCTGATCTGGAGTAGCTTGATACACTTTCATGATTCTCCTGATCTTAAGAATCGGCTCACTGTTCCCTGCACTACTATTTAAAGGCAAGCCTCTCTGAAGAAGCTAGAGGCCAAGTGAATGTGGTCAGGTGTGTTCTGGGCCTCTCATTCACCTGCTCACGTTCTGCATAATAACCGCGACATTTACTGAAGAGCATACAGTAGGAAGGGCATTGTTCCGAGGGCTTTACTTCCAACCTCACCAGTGACTCTTGCAACAACAGCTTAGAGAGGTAAGTGTAGCTACTCCCCACCTTGTGCAGATGAGGAAACTGAAGCACAGAAAGCGTGAGTAATTTATCCAAGGTCACACAGCCAATAGGCAGCAGGGCTGCCGCTCAATCCCATGTCCTGCACCACTACGCTACCCTGATCTGTGCATATTGTGTTACTTTCATGAACTTAGCTTTGAATGACCTTTGTGGCATGATGGAATTATGGGAGATGATATTTGTTTTCCTGTTACATTTTTTGCCTCAGATGAGTAGCGTTTTAAAGCCCTTTTAGGTGGCTCGGGCTCTGCTGACCTGCCCCGTGTTTATGGAGGTCTGGCCTTCCTCCCAGCAGTCCCTGTTTCCTGCCTCCTGGGCTCCTGGTTTATAGCCGCTCCCTGCTTTGCCCGTCCCAGCAGCTCATCACAGGCAGGCTGCTGCCCTTCTCCAGTCTTCACCAGGACAGCCAGTTAGGCTCCTTTGCTGCCTCCTGATTCACATGTCCTTTCAGGAGCCGCGGGCCCACACTAAGTTGATGGCAGTGACAGCAGCCTCTTCCCTGGAGGCGTCCTCCACAGGGTAAGACCTCATGTTATAGGGTGAATTGCATCCACCCCCCTTCCACCCCAAATTCATAGGTGAAGTCCTAACCCCAGAACCTCAGAAGGTGACCTTCTTTGGAAACAGGTTAAATGCAGATGTAATTAGTTACGATGAGGTCAAATGGAGTAGGATGGGTCCTAATGCTAGAGGACTGGTGCCCTTCTGAAAGGAGGTGATTCGGACACGGGCGTGCATGGGGAGAAGGCTGGGAGGAGGCAGAGCCCAGGGTGAGGCAGCAGGAGCCCAGGGATGCGGTGCTGACCAGAACACTCCAGGGCCGGACAGAGGCCTGGACATGGCTCCCTCTCGGCCCTCACAAGGAACCAGCCCAGCTGACACCTTGACCTGACTTCCAGCCTCAAGAACTGGGAGACCACATGTCTGTTGTCTTGGCAGAATTTAAGTACTACATTACTGCAGCCCTAACAAACTAAGACACTGGATATGAAATGATCCCAGCGAATGAAATCCCCAGACTCCTCACTTAGGTGCCGCCCACTCAGGAAGTGTCCGTAGCCACACAGTGTTCCACAGGAGGGGGCTGGGGCAGCTCGGCGGTGAAGAGCAAGCAGGTCAGGGGACTCACTGAGCCCGTGTCGCACAGGTAAGGTGCTACTCTGTTTGCCTCGGTGCCTTTGGGAGGACGCCTTGTGAGACTGGGAGGGAGCAAAGCCACCTAAAGGCTCCCACCTGGGCCCCATTCTGCCCCACCCCCACCAGAGTCTGAGAGGGGTATTCTTCCCTCATGCTCTATAGCACCTTAGCTTCTCTGTCTTCACTTCATCAAGGGGCTTGGTGACCATCTCTTGCTTGTCAGCCCCCCCCTAGACTCAACTCTCAGGACCTAACTGAGGTCAGGACTACACCCACTCGGTCACCCTTGTACCTGCATGGCTAATCGTGTGCCTGACCCTCCATACCTCTCTGCTAGGTGGATAGATAGGTGGATGGGTGTACGGATGGGTGCATGTGTGCATGATACAGTGGGGGACGGGGGGCGGCAAAGAACTAAGATGGAAAAGAAGAAACAGGATATTATTTAAAACAGACTGTTTTAATGGGGAGGTAAAAAGGGGCAGAAAAGGGAAGACAGAGAAGGGTGAGAAGGAGGTTCAGCCACTTTTCTGATGTGGATTTACAGTTCCTTATCTGATATCTTGGGACCAAATAGTTCCATGTTCAGAATGTTGGGGGTTTTAAGAAAGGTACCATGGGGCATAGTCCATATGGGGTCGCCTCTTATACACAAACACACTGATATTTCTGCAGCAAAAATGGAGGACTATTTTTACAAAGTAGGATCAATGAAGACTAACAAGAGCTTTGCACAGTTTGTGAAGTCAGATTGCTTTAAACTGGAGGTTTTCAGAGGTCTGGGATAATGTTAATGGAGTGTGGCTCCATACCAGCGGGAAACCAAGCTGAGACCATCTCTGCTCACACGTCCCACTTCTAAGAAGGGAAATGCTCAGGGCAGAGAGCCCTTCCCCTCCTCATGTTCTAAGGTCACAGCCAGGGGGAATTTGGGAAGGAGGTTCCCAAGAAACTGTTGAGGACAAACCATTTGTTCAATGTATAAAAAGTGCTTTGTTCTCAAAGCAAGCTGAAGAATGAGAGGCCAGAGGGAAGACTTCTTATTGAAAATCAGATCCTTTCTTTAGTTCCAGATTCCTCCCCACCTTCCCCCCTTAATAAATAAACTACACTTTCCATTGTTCTCCTTTTCTGGGAAATATTCCTACAGTCATCTTCCCAGCTGCCCAGAGCCCAGCTGTCCCAAGCTGCAGATGGCCTGGGCAGTGTCTGGGTAGGGCCCCCAGGCTATCCCTGAGGCCTGCTGAGCACTGAGAATGCTCCCCCCCTATAGGATTTGTCCCTGAACCTGGCTGGTTCAAATAACTCGAGACAGATGCAGACTTGTATTTGCTGTCACTCAAGGGTCCAACTCCCAACTCCCCCAATGGCAGCACAGCGTGAGGATTAGACTAGGGCAGGGAAGGAAAATGAGGTGCAGAGCCAGGCAGGGCTGGCCCTCAGTTGTGTCCTTATCACTTGCCTTGTGACCTTAGGCATGTGACTCACCTCTTTCTCAATTTCAGTATCCCCTCTGTAGAAGAGTAATGATTTATTTTTGCAGGATTGCTGTCACAACTAAGCCAGATAACATATGGTAATATACAAAAAGCCTAGGCCCTTAATAAATAACCTTTTCCACGTTTACTGACCCATGAACCATCCCTTGATACTTCTCGGAGCCAGTGGCCCACGATTTCCTAGGGAGTGGTGAAGGGATGGAGAACTCGGAAGACTTCTGGGGCAAGGCCCAAGTTTCTCTTGTACTGGTCCGTACGCCCCAAACCTCAGGCAACTGCACAGCTTTTAGGACCCTCCACAGATTCTACTTAGAAGGTTGTCCTGGACTTGGGGCTAGTTCCTGTAAAGGCAGGTTGACCTCAAAACCACTCTTACAAAATGTCAGTGCTCAGAAGCAGGCCATTAATGTGCCCATCAGCTTGTCTGTGAGTGGTCTCCCCTACCTGGGGCGACTGGTTGATGCACCCCCCGCCCCCGGCAGGGCTGGCCCTGCCTCAGCACAGACGCTCCCCTATGCCTGGGCAAATTCGCACTGGGCACAGCCCCTTAGTTCATATCAATTCATATCATTTCATATCTTACTAAGTCAATTGGTGTGATGGTTGGCAGCTCCCAGGGCCATCAGAGACAGGGAGAGGACTGACCAGCACTGACTACTGATATTGAAGTCCAAGGCAGCACAAAGTCCTCCTCAGCTTCCCGGATCTCAGAACACACCTACAATAGGTTAGGTCTGGAAAGACTGGCTACACATGGTCCCTATCACTTGTTTTATGCTCTTGGCTCCTAGTGTCTTTGTGGAATCTTCATGGTCCAAAACAGTTGCTTGAGCTCCAGCCATTACATCTGTGCTCCTCTTGTTTTCCAGAGGCCTCCCCAGCCAGAGGTACCATTACTGAGATAATTTATTGATATGTGTGGTGGTTTTAAACATGTCTGCAAACTCAGGAGTATCACACCCCAGGACCACTATGCTGAATGTGTCACACCTACGAACAGGACTGGTATAAAGACCAATGGAAGGGCCTCAGAGGGCCCAGTGGCCAGTTGGGTGGCAGTTTCTGAGCAGTCCTTCCTCTCTCGAGCCTGTTGAGGGACAGCAGGGACAAACCATTAGAACATGGGCTCCTGAGGCTGAATGCCATTGATTCACGTGCCACTTTACCCACCCACTGGCTGCGCGCCCTCACATGAGCAACTTTACCTCTCTGTGCCTCTGTTTTCCCCATCTGTGCAACGGGGATGACAGCAGCCCTTATATCACTGAACTGACGTGAACACTCTACTGGTTAAAACATGTGACATTCAGAACCACGTCTCATTCAGTATGATCTCGTTTTCCTTACTTCACGGCAGCAGTTATTCCCTGGAATGCCAGGGTCTCCTCCTTTGCAGCTCTCTCTCCACAAGAATGGGAGCGGACAGGGTAGGCACCCCGCGGAGCGCCCTCACCACCCAGAACGTTGGGCACACAGTGGGGACTTGTGTCACTTTAGATTGGGTTTGGCTATATGTAACACATGAACTCATGACAACAGTTTAAGAAGTAGCAGTTTATCTGCCTGTCATGAAACATATTTGGAGGTGTGCAGCCCAGGGAAAGCTCTGTGGAGCTGCCGTCATCAGAGGCCCAGGCTATTTTTACCAGGTCCTCCACCATGCTGGGCTGTCTACCTCATGGCCCAATGTAGGTGCTTGAGCTCCAGCCATCCTATCTGAATCCTGTTAGGAACAAAGAAGCATGAAAATGTGTATCACTTCTCTTTTAAGGAAACTTTCCAGCAATCCCACAAAATAACTCAGCTTATATCTCACTGGCATGGCTATACCTAACTCCAAGGCAAGCTGGGAAATTTAATCCATTGGAAGGGTGCCATTATTCCCAGTTAGAGATGGGAAGAAACTAGCAGTCTCCTGCCAGTGCTCAGCCAGCAGCTTCAGTCCTTTCCAACCGTGCCCTGGGGAGTCCCACTGAACTGAAGGCCAGTCAACCTGCAGTTTGCGTCAGCCCTGCCTGCAGGAGGCTGTGACTGCCGCCTGAGTGAGTGGGGGTCAGAAGGTCAGGAGGCTGGCTCAGGAGAGGGGATGGGGGAGGCAGAAGCAGCCCCACCTCATTCCCGGCCCTACCTGCTCCATCCCATACAGAAGGCCCCCAGATCACTGCCAGAGCTGTCCCTGGGCACAGAAGGGGTGACTGACCAGCAGTGGGCTACATTCTTCTTTGCATTTCACTCCAGGACTTCACGTCCCTCAGTGACGCTTCTCACTACCCACTGCCTCACGATGCACAGTGTCACCTTCGCCCCCCCCACCCCAACCTCGGGCATTGGGAGTGTCAGCAGTCCTGCAGGCAGGTGCACAGATTCCAGCTGATGAGCAAGGAACTTCAGGCAGGGGAGGCAGACACTCCACTCAGCCTCTTGGGTCCCAAGAGCCCTGCTCTCTCCCCTGGACCATACCCTCCTCTGCTCAAGGGTGTGGAATCATCCAGGAAGGCTGGTCTCCAGAGGGCTCAAGACAGGTGCCAAGTCACAAGCTCCTGCCTCTGAGAAGGGAGAGCAGGGAGCCCGATATGGGCAAATCTAGGCCAGGTTCCCACATGCTGAGTGGACAGACTCAGGACTCTTTCCTGGACTCGGCTCCTCAGTAGCCTTCTGTGCTCACAGACGTCTCCCCCTAGCCCCCCCCCGCCCCTCCCCCCCGCCTACCCTGCTGATGTCGGACCCCTAGAGACTGTGACTCTGGCCTGGGCTGAATCCTCTGGGTGCCAGGAGTGGGGAGTTTCCAAAGTTTACAGTCTCTTAGTCCTCCAGTATAAAAGGTGCATATTTGGCTGACAGACAACCCTCTGCCTGCTCCCCGCCACCCATACCACCACCACCACCAGTGCTGGTCTCTCAGAACGCAGGCATGACGAGGGACAGGCAGGGAGTTGTTCACATGTTGGGAATCATGCTCGGAACATGCTAACCACCATGCTATGCATTCGATGCCCATTATCCTATTCACCTTTCCAGCCCTGCGGGCAGAGACGGTTGCTATCATCCCTGTTTTAACGAGCAGGACACTAAGGCCAGAAAACAGACACTCCTGACCCTGAGCTCCTGTCGGCAAGCCAAACAGGCAGCCTGTTTTCATTTTGTTTGAGTCTTTCTGTCACCGACAAGTTATTATTTTATAAAGATTTATCTTTGGTTTAAAAAAAAGTATTTCTGTAGGCATGTCTGGATTTCCCTGCAACACACAATTTTTCATTAGCTGCAGGTGCAGAAAAGGCTGAGGTTGCTTTAAAAAGACCAGAATCCCCTTTCCATGTATTCTGGGAGGACAAACCATTCCCCGAACTTAGCATCATCAAATCACGACACCTCGCATCTACTGAGGGCCAAGGGTATACCAGGTACTACGCTAGACCCAGCACAGTCACTGCAGTTCATCCTCCAATCCCTTAAGGTAGAAATCTCCCTGACTCTTCCCCTCTTGCGGGCACTGAGACTTACCCAGGTAATCTGCCTCAATTACATATTTAATAAACGAGGGTCAGCACAAAATGGTCTACGAGCAAAAGCCAACCCGCCTCCTATTTTTGCATGGCTCACGAAGAATAGTTATTACACTTTTAAATGACTAGGGAAAAATCAAACGGAAATAGTTTACAACTCATGAAAATTACATGAAATTCGAATGCCAGTGTCCGTAAATAGCTGCTGGACCACAGCCACGCCCATTCCTTCCCATACCGTCTGTGGCTGCTTTCGAGTAGTTGCCACAGAGGCAGATAGCCCGCAAAGCCTAAACTATTTACTACCTGCCTAGCACTTTACCAAAAAAAGAAAAAAAAAAAGCTTACTATACCTGCTCCAAAGTGCAGGATTCAACCCTTATTCCAAACTTTCCAAGCTCTAAGTCCTGCATCAGAACCCTGAGCACCTGGGTTTCTGGATCCTTCCCCTGGAATGAGGCCAAATAAGCCATCTAAGTTGCCCAACTTCTCTGGGGCTTAACTGCAAAATACGAAGCATCATCAGGTCTTGCCTGGCTCCAAAGTCTGTCAGAAGATGAAAACAAGATAATGTATGTGAAAGCATTTTGTAATCCAGGAAGCACTCTATAGCAACGGGAAGGATTACTGCATGATTTGATTCAGAGAAAGGAGGCTGGGATGGGGAAATAAGCCAACTGGGGGAGGGGAGGGCTCTGCCTGGCTTTTGTATGATTCAGTAATAAAGCAGATCTGCTAGATAGGGCCTTTGTGTAAGCCCCAGGCCCCTCCTCGCTCATGTAGCAGTTTCTTTAACCCTGAAGACTGGAATCATCCCTTAGTGTTAAAATTTGGGGCCAGTGCCACTGCCCCAGACAAAGGGCTCACAGCCCTCCCAAGCTTGATCTCTTCCCAAGTAGTCGTCACCACCCCCCCACCCCTGCTCCTGGGGAATCTTAAGGTGCTGGGAGGACTTCCTTCCCCCAAACCCACCCAGAATCATTTCTATCTTTATCCCCAATTTGTTAAAACAAATATTTCTGGAATAAGCTAACATTAAACCCTATTGGTTATTTCTTTAGCGTGAACAGGTTAGTTGTTCATTTGTTCAACATTCACTAAGGTTCTCCAGTGTGCTGAGGAAAAGGAGCCAAATGTAAGTAGATCAATGATCCCCAGATGGAAGGCAATCTGAGGGACAGGCAGGGCAAGCTAAGTGTGTGCCATGGGGTTGGGTATCGGCGCCACTGTGCTGAACCAACCCGTTTTCAAGGTGTCTAAGAAAGGGCAAGGTGGAGAGCAAGGTGCAGGGAGAGTTCCTGGAGGTGCGGTTAGGTTCGGAATAGTTCTGTCATAGAGAAGGTCAAGGGTGTGAGGCACATCTTGGATGTGAAGGGGCTCTTGGGGCTGCTGGCCAGTAACTCCAGGGCGGGGTCCACTGCCACAGAACCTCCTCTCACTTACTGGAACCCCGCTGCCCTGGGGGCTCTCAACACAAAAGCCAATCTGGAAACTGACAGCGTCCCTGCTCTCCCTTGACCATGCCCAGTCCCCCCACTGGCACGGGTCAGGCCTGACACTCAGCCGATCTTTCACAAGTGAGGGACGGACAAAACTGTGTGCAGAATTGGATGTTTTATTTCCACCATCTGCGTGGCAATACAAGTTCAAGTTATAACAGCATCCGCTCTCCATCAGTATTAGGGAACCATTTAAACACCCACAGCCATTTACTGATTATAAACACACACTAAAAAAAGGCGTCAAGTGGCATGTGGCCGCGCACCTGCTGCCTTTGTGTGCGTCAGTCAATTTCATGCCTAGGAAGCCTGGGCTCCTCGGGGATGGCTATATAAGCAGTGTGGTGGTTGTGGGTTTTTCTTTTTTTTTTCCTGGGGAACAGCATAAACCAAGTTGGCTCAAAAATACACTTACTGCAAATAGATGGGAATAAATGGAAAATAGACAATGATCATAAATGCAAACAAAAATTGCTGTATTTACCCATGTTAAAAGGTCCATTTACTTATAATTAGTAGATAAAACTGAAGAGTATTTTTATCGGCCTTGAAGAAAAGTTAGCTGTACAAAAGGCAGCTGTGCAAAAGGCTCCTATCTCCCACCCCAGACCCCTCATGCCCCCACCCCTCCTACCCTCACCCTGGATGGTGTGAGTTGCTGGCAGTGATAAACAGGGAATGAAACGGGCCTGGTGGGAGCAGGCACAGGGAACTGAAGGTACAAAAAGGAGTTGATGCATTTTACAAGGAAACAAAGAAAAGTGACCTAAAAGGTGTACAAATGTTTTCTTGGCGGCTCCTGACTCCAAGACTGAGATCTGCCTCTGTCTGTCCTGAAATTAGCCATGTGACTTTGGGTAGTCATTCTCAGGACCTGTTTTCTTACTGGGGACAGTTTTAAAGAGGGGGTTTCATTAGACCAATGCAGCCCAGCTTTTCGGATGGCACAGTTCCAGGTTCACGTCTCCAAGCGAGGGTTTATTTTTGCATTGTTTTGTTTTGTCTGTTTTTCTTTCCCCAACAGCCTTCTAACTCTAAGTACTTTCTGTCTCTGTGGTATAAAAGGACCCTTTTATTGCCTATGACCCTATTTTTTGGAGGGGGGGATGCAAAACAGCACTCAGCTTTGTAATAAGTCAGGGAACTCAATGTACAGTGAAGGGAATATAGTCAATAATATCATAGTAACTCTGTAGGATGACACAAGGCTGCTAGACTTACTGTGATAACTTCGTAAGGTATACAAATGTCTAATCGCTGTTGTGCACCTGAAACTGATACACCGTATGTTGACTATAATTTAAAATCAATTTTAAAAGCTAAAAAGACAGGACAAAAGGTTTACAGGGGAGTAACACCCTATAAAAGAAAAGGGGGGAAGCAGGCTTGGCAGGGGGTGCCATCAGCCTGTGATGTAGACCCCACAAAGTTGAGCCAGCCCCCAGGGGGCTCTGAAACAAGTCAGGTGAAATAGCCAGGCACCTATACTACCACTTGCCCTGAAATTGACCAAAGAGCTTGACTTTGGCTCAAAAAATGAGTTTTGAGCTCAACTTGCAGGAACTAATAGCAGGGAGGCTGTCAGGTGAGCACACGACTTGCAGCAGGAAGCAAGTCTTTCTCAGAAGGGAGGGCAGAGCAGTACCTTTTGCGTCGGCTGCACCAAATACAATTTTTAAGAGTTCCATCCTAAAAGCAATGGAAAACCACGAATAGTTTCAGTGACACAAGACAAGCTGGGAGTTCATAGTTACATAAATATTTAATAATGCCTACTGAGTCATTCACACAACCAATAGTTGAGAGCCTGTCATGTGCCAGGTGTCTAGGTGCTTGGGATACGTAAGAGGACAGAACGAAGACCCTGCCCTGGTGAAGCTTATGTTCTACATACAGAGAGGGAGAGAGACAATCTATAGGACATAATAAATACGTCAAATACATAGTGTGTTGGACATTTGCTCAGTGTGGTCCATGGGTCAACAGTATCACACAGGCGTTTGCTAGAAATGCCAGCCTCACCCCAGCCCTACTGAATTCAAATCTGCATTTTACCAAGAACCCCAAGTGATTCCTATACACAGGAAAATTGAGGCTCCACTCTCAATTCTGAGATAACTTTTAGACAATGTGAAAGTGGGGGAGATGACTACAGTATTTAAAAAATGTAGTCTAAGTAGACCTCAAACTTTCCCATTGAAAAGGGAAACTTTGATTAAAAACCTGAAGGAGGTGAGGGAGTTAGCCAAACATCTAGTTTGAAATGTTCACTGGCAGAGGGAATAGCTGGAATCAAGGCTCTAAGGCAAAAAAAAAAAATGCCCACAGTGTTTGAAAGCAAGACGAGGGGAAGGAACTACTGCAGTAATCCAGATGAGAAACATGGGTTGTTCAGAGCTGGCTGGTAGCAGAGGAGGAGGTGAGAAGTGGTTTGAGTCTGGGTAAGTTTTTAAGGTATATCCAACATGCTTTCTTGATGGATTAGATATAGGATGTGAGAAAGAGAGAAGGTGAGGTTAAGTCCAAGGCTTTTGGTCTAAGCAGCTGAAAGAACAGACATGTGAAAGGACTTGAGTGGGGAAGGCTGTGGGTGGAACTGGTTTTTTGGAGGGGAAGATCAAGGAACCATGCAGAAGTTGAGATGTCTGTTAGACATCCAAGAAATGATCGGGCAGTTCCACACAGTGTGGAGTTCAGAAAAGAGGTCTGTCTGCTGAGATGTAAATTTGGGAGCCACGATCGATCATTCCACTACAGTCACCTAAGAACAGAGCTAAATGTAATGAATTAGTGCTGCCACACTTGCAGATCTGCTGATTATACCAAACTCTGTGGGCAGAATAATACAATCGACGTGGAAGTCACAGGGGCACAACTTCTTCTGTACATTGTGATCTGAAATTTCAGATGCGTTAAATAGTTAACACGCTTTAAATATGTTTTTTAAAAATATTCTCAAATATAAATGCAAAACCAAAGGTAACTCATAGAAACCAAAATCAAAAACCTCGGGGAAAAAAAAGATGGTCAACTATATACTTTTTAATTTCCGCTGGAGAATGGACAAAACTCATTGATGGCTCCCTCTCAAAAAAAACTGTACAAAGATAAAAGTGCTACTAAACTAGATAATGAATACATGCTAATTAAAATTAGCACCACTCAGTACAATATAGCTTTGTGCAGCGCATTACAGTGGTTGTCAAGTGCTATGTTTCAGGCCCTGAATTGACCGTTTTCTTATACTATCATCTCACTTAGTCTCAATCCTGTAAGGTTGTACCCATTTCACTTAAAATGAGACTGAGATTCAGAGAGGTTAAATATGTGAGCTCATACGGTAATAAGGCCCAGTGCAGGAATCGAACTCCCAATGAAATGAAAACTACCCACAAAATTCAAACAACACAGTTGAGAAGTGAAACCTGCTGCAGAAGGAAGTGATACTAACCTATTTTATTTTCAAATAAAAGATAAAGTTCTTCTTTTAAAAAACATTAACTTCTAAGCATCCAACTTTATATAATCAATAGACTGTTTACAAAATGGTTGCTGGAATGTCATCTCTTTCTTTTTTTTTTTTTTTTTAATAAAATACTCTAACCACCCTCCACCCCCTATGACTCATTATAGGTATGTATGACTTTTCTTGCTGGTATCTAGGCAAGGGGATACTGATGACTGAATCAAAAATAGGCAAGTAATTTTGTGTTACCTGTACTTCAATGATTAGGTAAAACATAGTGTACAGTCAATGATTTATTAAAAATTTATTTCATGTAATAAATTATAGAATTCATTTTTATTTTTAAACAGTCTACACCAAAAAATATTTTTGGAAACATCTTTCTTGTTTAGTAAAACAAATAGGCTAGCAGGTTAGTGTCGGTTTCAATTCTAATGACTAAAATCCCCACAATTATACAGTTAAACATAGCCTTTCTTCACATTTCTCTAAAAGTTCGAGTTGATACCACTTGAAAAAAAATTCAGTATAAACATTTCCATTTTGCCTAAATAAGGCCTTAGATTGAACTGTAGACTATTAGTTGGAAAATTATAAAGATATATTCATTAGCCTTGAGCTCATCACCTTACATGTGTATATACCATAATGGCCAAAGGAGCAGGAAAGTTAAAAAAAAAAAAAAAAGCACAAAAGAACACAGTGGGTAAGTCTTAGCCCTGTATGTTACACGTAGCCATAAAACACGTATCATCAACACAATGTGAAAGACAAGGGAAAAAAAAGTTTACAGGTTTTTTGTTTTTCCCTAACAAAGCAAATTCAATTGTTCTTATCAAATTATTCACAGGGTATCAAACATCTGTGTACATAAACTGGATTTTTTAATTACAAAATAAGATTGGTCTTACGAAAGCACAAGATAACAAAACCATTTAAGGGCTTGGCAGAAATCAGCGCATCTTAGAAAATGGAAAAGAAAACCCAGCTATTACATACACCAATGGACGTACTCAGAAAAACTTCCAAGTGTAACAAGAATGAGACTCATTGGTGTCTGCTGTTTTTGTCAATTGCTGGCTGTCTTCCTCCATGAAAGAACACAAGAATTTAACTCTCATGGTGAGCTACTAATTCAGTATCAAAGCAACCTCACTGGCTAAAAAAAATTACCTTTGCTTACTCTAATTTTTTTCAATTTACCTTTGTTTAAATTTCACTAAAACCTACCCTAGGCATACAATCTAAAAGTAAGAGCACATCCTGTAGCTTAGGCCTTGTTAAAGTTCTTCTTATGGGGGGGTTAAAGAAATAGCCACAGTAGAGTAACATACTGAGGCAAAATATTGAAAAAAGTTATATTTAAATTTACCATTTTGTACATCAAGTGCCTATTGGTTGAACAGAACTGTATTCAATAATTCACATTCTATAATTTTATTCAACTAACAGAAAAAACTAAATAGAAAGATTTACCTTTCAACACTGAGTTCCTAAGGCTGGTATCACGTATCATTCCCTGACAGAGTGAGAATTCATCAGCTGAGAACACAAGAGCCGAATGGAGAGATGGATTTAAAATTCCTTTCCCTGCTGTGCATGTAAGGAACGCAACGTGTAATGCCTAAAGAATATTTTGTGTTATCCAATTTTCTTTTCTGGACAGACTACCGCAGCCCAATGGTACTCCAAAATTCTACCTGACAGCCTGAGGGAAGAGCAGGTGGACCACAAAGATGGAAGAGGTCATCTCAGCCAATAACTGGAAAATGTACCGTCCACCGCCCGCCTGCCACAGTTCCGGGATAGCGAAGGCCAGTTATGAGCGTTACCAGTAGCCTTCAGTACCAGCCCTCTAAAATAACAACTGTCTGCACATACTTTTTTATACTTTCATGTGCGACTGGGAGTGAACACGGGACAACATCATCAGGGTGGGGGCAAAGGAAAGCCTGACTATACAGAACCTATAACATCCCTTCAAAAACTCAGGAATTCTATAATCTCAAGGTCAACTTTAAACCAGCAGGAATAGAACTGGAATTCCAACACCTGTGAAAAGAAAGCACTAACAATAAAAACTGCAGCTGATTTCATGGACCAGGAATGAAATGTTGTAACATATCTATCATTCCCATGTGGGTTCATGTAATTTATCTTCAATTAGAATTATTATCTATTCAGCAGCCGAAGTCCAAGAACTGCCGATACATTGCAGATGAGACAACGTTGCTACTCTCTCAGCTCTGGCCTGTCTTCAGCTAGATGATGATCACACAGCACAGAGCGCTTGTTCTGTCAACCAGTCCTGGCTGACCTGGAGAGTCAGTGCGCTGCCGGCACTTTCGCTCGCAGCGGCCCTCATCCCCTTTCGTGGACTCTGGAGGTTCTGTGGGGACTTTTCAGCTTTATTGGTTCTACAGTTCAGTCCCAAATTCACACAGAAAACATTACACAACCTTTTAATCCAGGATTTACTCCTTTAAAATGAGTTATTAAAACTATTTTTAAAAACAGATATTTAAAGTATTTGAACCCAATTCATTTAAAAGTAACTTTTATGACATTTATAATTAAGCATTTTATCTCAAGTCTTGACTTCCAAGGTTACCGTCAAGCCAGTGTCTGAAGCGTTCTGACTTACACGAGTGGGAGCAGTATCTGTCTGAGCTCCTGTTTCACAGTTTACACCGCCAAATCAATGGAAAAAACAACCACCCAGAAATGAAGGCAGCATTCTCTCCTGTAGTGTTTTTAAAAGTATGGTCAATGCATGTCAGTCTTCAAATAAGGATACATTCAAACCGGTTTCAAAGGAATTTGTAGAGCCTTTAATATGCCAATAGGCAGGTTTTCAAAGTCCCCAAACTATTTGTCCACAGAATCTTTTATCCGTATGAGGCCTTCTTAAGAACGATGTTTTATAGAGCAGGTCTTAGGAAACACGGCTTCACCATTTGGTGCGTTCAGAGGCTTCACTAATTCCTCAGACTATGAGACATCAGTCTATTTCTTAAAATTAACCACAAAACAATTGTTACAGCCAGTAATTCTGGAATTTCAGACTCAAAAAGTGAGCATGTGGGCAGGGAGGGGGATTATACCTGTTTATCATACTACACTGTTTTCACCTCCCTAGAAAAATATGTTCAAAAATACCCATGGCTAACCACTCTGGCTGGTGGCTCTGCACACCTGAACAAATCAACCAATACACAAAGTCTGCTTAAAGCAAAAACAGTGGAATTAAAGTTTTCACTTGCCCAAATGGAAAAACACACAAGTGCCATATAAAACAATTTATAATTACATATTTAGAACTGGTAACCCAGTTACTACTTAGGAGCTGAACCATATACTGAGATAACATTACAGAGCTATCTTCTTTGAAGCACTATTGAATAATTGAAGTGATATGGAAAACTCATTACTTGAGGAATTCATTGACTTTAGAGCAGTGTTTCTCAACCTCAGCATGACTGAAATTTGGGGATGGATAATTCTTTGTTTTGGGAAGTTGTCTTGTCCACTGAGAGATGTTAGATGTCAGTAACATCCCACCAGTCAAAACAACCAGAAATGTCCCAGACGTTGCCTAGATATAAGCAGATCATCTGTTGAGAACCATTGCTATTGAGAGAAAATTACAGCTTACACCTTGACTCTGCTTCCCATTTTACAGGCATACCGTGACTTACACGTATCAACAAACATCTAGTACTAAGTAGCATTAGAGATCCTCTAAATTCAGTGTGATCAGAAGCATAAGTAATCTGTGAACAGCAGAGATGGTTAGGAAGAAGCAGTCTACACATTTCAAAGCGTGCTGTGGTAATTATACTGACCTCACATTAGTAAGAACTGTCTGAATCATAATGCTTAATTGACAAATTATTCTCACAATTAGAAAAATGCTAATTGTATATTATAATATGTTAAGCATCATAATGACTCAGGCAGTGTAAGAATAAGTAATGTAACAATCATCAGTGGCCAATCAGACCATATTCTATTCCCTGACCAAACATGCTCCATGACATTCTCAACTCAAATATCTCAAGTCTTATCTTTAAACTGCTTGCCTGTAGTGTTGCCGCATCATTTCTTTCAAATTATCAAAAAGAACCCCTTCACCTGTCATGAGGAAGAATCCTGCTATGTGTCAAGAACTCTATTACTACTTTTAGAGTTCTTCACTACTCACACCTTCAGTTTTGTCACTGCTGTCAATTCCAGATACATCGCTCTCTCTATTTTGTTCTTTTCTTACTGTCTTTAAACACTTGTCAAGTCTCTGTATGAACAAGTCCACATCCTGTGTCTTCATTCCAATGGCAGATGCGGCATTGAGGTAAGCACACGGGTAATTATCCGTATGTGACATGAAGCCTCTGAAAGTGTAGCCATTCACAGTTTGCACAGACCCAAGAGGCACAACTCTAAAATGGAAAAAATTTACCAATTTACTATGTCTGGTGATATTAGTATACTACCCATAGACAAAAGATATCTGTGTTAGTAAGCCTTACATCTACTTAAGAGGGTTATAAACAGCCATTATTCGTGGCTTATGAAAAGAGACTGTGTTAGCCTTAAACTAAAAAGTATACAATACACTCAATTTTAAATGGAAACATGATTACCATGTATTCATCTTATACTATAAAGAGGTACAAGCTTGCAGAATCACAAACACCTGTACATCTTCTTCAAAGAGGTGAAAAGAAAATTATTTGTTTTTGTACCAAATATGGAATGTAACTTCACATATACAGACTTTAATGGAATGGTGAAACTAGTAAGCCAACCATTTTGATTAATTACCATGTGTCATCTCAAATCATCAATGAACAAAAATGACACCTATCTAACCAGTGCTATGCAGTAAGGGTTTTAAATTTTAAAGCAAGGATCTAGAAGAAATTATATAACTGCTTACAGTGGGGTAGTTCTCAGCAATGGCATATGTATTTTTTAAGATTGATTTCATTGGCATACTTGATATAAGCAGATTTCTAAGAGTTACTTTTTTTCCCAAAGAAGTCAATTAAGATCAACTTAAACATAAAGACAAATAGTGGCAACACTAAACACAAGGCCAAGAAAAGCATTTTAGAAGTACCCAACTATGCTGTGTTGTACAGACATAGTTCATCAAGGTAAAAGCTCAACTAATCTAAGATTTTTTTTCTTTTAAAAAGTTGTTCTTTCATGTAAAATCTCTAACCTCTGGTAGTCAGAGAAAAATAATAGAAGAATGTAAAGAAGAATACTTAGCACAAGATATTTCTTTTCAAGTCATTTTTCTCTGACATCGTTAAATTAATTTTTAAGCCATGTACATAAAAGAGCAAAAATTACATTTTTAAAAGGCAGTACTTAGACAAGAACTGCATAACCTGCCTTGACCAGCGTGGCTCAGCTGGCTGACTATCATCCACACAGAGAAATGTTGCCGGTTCGATTCCCGGTTAAGGCACAGGCCTGGGTTGCAGGCCAGGTCCCCGGATAGGGTGTGTATGAGAGGCGACCAATCAACGTTTCCCTTACACATCGATGTTTCTTTCTCTCCCTCTCTTTCTCCCTCCCTCCCCTCTCTCTAAAATAAACAAATAAAATCTTTTAATAATAATAATTTTTAAAAATGAATTGCATAACCTTCTTTAGTTTAGAAAATGGGCTTTTCCTTAAAAATATTTTCACTTAAATTTAGTAACAAAGATGACCTATTTCTAACACCATTAAGTGACACCACAGATTATCTAACAAAAGAAAATAAAGACAAATATTTGCACAGAAAGGTAATGGACTTTTGTTTCTGTATGTCTATTAAAACCAACAAGATTCTTATCTTTCTGTGACTATTTCAAGTCTAGGCAGAACACAGGTGCACATTATCCTCCTGGATTCTGTACCGCGTCGTCACTTACTGCACGATGAATTCTCAGGGGTAGTTCAGCATGTACGTGGGGGGCTATTGTTAAAGAAAGGTACTTTACTGAAATTAACTTTTAAAAGCTAAATAAATCCAAGCCTCTTTTAAACATACCTGGCCCCAGAAACCTGTCTGGTAAAAAGCATTGAGCCCAGCTGAGTGACAGCTTTGTCACAGTGTTCATCTAGTGTCTTAAGTGTCAGGGCTGAAAAGGAAAAAAAGTATCCCAATGAGCCTCAAAAAAACAACACATAATAATGGAGACATTACTTTTCTGTGTGTAAAAACACAGGCGACGTGAAATTTACCATCTTAACCAGTTTCAAGTGCATGTTCAGTGGCATTAAATACATTCACATTGTTGTGCAGCCATCACCACCCCCCCCCCCCCCCGAGAGTTCTTATCCTCTTGTAAAACCAACACTGTGTACCTAACAAAAAATAGTTCCCAGTTCTCCCCTCCTGGCAGCCACCATTGCCCTTCCTGTCTCTCTTGATTTTGACTGCTGAGTACCTCATCTAAATGACTTAGTGCAGTATTTGTCTTTTTCTAACTGGCTTATTTCACAGAGACATTACTTTTTATTCATTGTCAAGTGGCATGATTTTACTTGAATGCACTTAATAAATTATAGTCAGGATTTGTTTGCATATCAGACAAAAATATGTTAATATAAGTTAACATACTCAGAATCGGACAGAATTTCCATATCACCCCTCTGAAGAGTGAATTTTCCAATTAAACAGATGGAACTATGACGTGATCAATATGGCAGTTTATTCAAATACAACAATGTTTTAAGAAGTTGTAAAATGAGAATGTGGGATATATTTCGGCACACATGTAAGACTAAGTAATATCAACTTCTGCATATGGATATAAAAATTCTTTCTGAGGTCATATGGGTGAACTATACTCTATTCATACCACCAATCACTGATGACAGGCACCATTTCCTGAGGACAGACTTACCATACTAGATAGTTTACAAATATAATCTCAACCATTCTTTCACAATTCTGCATGTGCGGGATCATTATCTCTCTTTTATAGATAGGAGAAAGGAAGTTAGGGGCTACTCTATGGCAGAACAGGGATTCAAACCATACTGTATCATCTTCCACTATATCTGCCTAGATTATAGGCTAGTGAAGGACTGACTGGGATGAGGTTCATTATATATTAATAGCCACATCGTTTTCCATGGAAGCTCATTCCAGAAAAAGGTTTTAGTTACAAATGACTGTTTCCTTACTTTCCACAAATGTACATGAAATATGAAATATATTATACTGCATATATTCACAATTAAAAAGGGTAAGTATGAAGCTTAAAAGTTCCTTAATGCATAAAAGTCAACATGCATATTATCCTGTGTAGGTCTAGTACTACATGACAAAAATATATAGTTCTTATACAAACAAAGGAAATTACCATAAATACAGAATTCTCCAACATAGAGACACTCAAGAAAACAAACTTCTAATATTATGGTGTTTTATTAACTGGTAGAAATTTTTTATATAGAATCCTTACTAGTGACCAAATGATTTTCATTAGAAGCAGGAGTTAAAGTATTATTTCTCTGTCTATTCATTATAATACTTAATATTGATTTGGATTCTTTCAGTATATAGTTTTTTATCTCAGAAATACATTAAAGCATTTCTAAAGGCTAACTAAACCTTTTCAATTTACAAATTAATACTGTAATAACTTTAGAAATAACACTGTAACCAGAAAGAATTCATACTCATTCTAGAAATACCAGCTTCCTGCTGGGGATGGTTCAGAAGTGCTAATTTTTTTTTATAGGAAAAATAAATTACCTAAAGATATGGGATTTTGAGGTGTATGCAACAGTCTTTCATTATAGGCTTCTGACAGCTTCTTTAGTTGGATGGACAAATATGAAAACATTTCCTGCAATAACAAAATGTTACACTTAAAGAAAATCAAATAAATATGTATTGCAACTTGCCAAATTTAGAAAGACAAAATCTGCCTGGTGAAAGTCTGTGATGTAAATTAAATGACACTCATCCATGTGCCTAGGAGCAGTTCTTTCCTTTGTTGCAATCCAATGAGACTCAAAGCTGACACAATTATCAGAAACCACAGGATTTAAGTAAAGAAGGCAATGAACCTGATTTGGGGCTATTACGTATCTATCACAAATCAATCCTCTTTTCAGAACCTCCAGGGCTACAGCTCTCATCCAATTGGCTGTCACCCTCTGTCCCGGACCACAGCAATACATTCTAAATGATTTCTCTGCCTCCTCTCCCACCTCTCTACAATCTGTCCTACACAAAGAGGCCAGAGTGGTCTTTCAAAAGCATAAATCAGATCATGTCCCTCCCAATGACTTCCATTTGTAAGTGCAAAAAAACAAACCCTTCATCTATAAGGCCCAAATGATCTGGCCCAGCCAAAAACCCAACTTAGCAACTGTCCTCCCCTCCACTTACTATGGCACCAGCCGCATCACCCTTCTTGCCAACAGTGAATATGCCTGCTTCCCCTAGACTCACAAGCTCTTCTCCCAGGTCATTCCACCAGTGGTTCCTTCTGACACAGATTGGTAAGACATTCCTTTGTTACTTCCCTGTAAAAGCAGCTCTCCAACCCTGCCCATTCCCAACTCTCAGTCTCACTCCAACACCATTGCCTATTTTGGTTCCTTCACTATACTTATCACAATTTGAAATTACCTCATTTATTTGCCAAAATGCATACTGCCTATGACAATCTAGTAGAATGGAAAACTCCTTGAAAGAAGGGACTTCGTCTTCTTCATCAGTTTTCTCAACACCAAGAAAAATGTGCCAGGCTTTTAGAATATAAGTAACTTAGGAAAAGGTAGCCTAAAAATGTATTTCTTTTAAATCATATAAACTGAAAAATCAACGATTCTCTAAACTCAATTAAAAAATAAAGCAACTAAAAACTAAAAATTGTATTCATGATCCCACTCTAGAAAATAATGTAGGAAAGAAATAAAAATACGTATATTTTGTGAGTATAAAATTTCATGTGCACATGTAAGAAGTTACAAATAAATATTAAGTTGGCAACTGTTTGACCTAAAATTATACTTTCTTCTCCTAGTAAGCCCTTTCAAAAGAACTGAAATGAAAAATCTGCCCACCAAAGTCTGCCCTTGAACACCCATCTGTACTGGCCTCCTCCAGCCACAGTCAAAACCCATAAACTCTGAAGATCTACTTAAGGGCCAAGGGCCAGCCCTGCTGTGGAGACAGCAGGAAAGGCTTCTCTAACGCCCAAGGCCACAAAAACTGCTTCAGTTTTCTGTAAGACAAGGGTTGCAGAGTCTGGTCCCACACTGGCACTCAGAAGAGCTTTTTCATGTTTAAAGCACATAGATAACTAACTCCATCTTTTGTTAGGTAAAGATTAAAAGAAGAGGAAAATTCCTACCAAGTTTATGAATTATTAATGAGTCTACTGAAGACCACAAGCATTTTTACCCTTGTTGATGCACAGTATATTTTATATCCTGACATGAAAATTTTTTAAACTAATTGTTGTTCTTAAATTCTTAGGATATTTTATAAGATTGATCTCAACATGTCAGAATTATGAAATCTTAGATTAAAAGAAATTGACAGTTTTTGTATTTAAAAGTCAGTATCAATATTTGTCATACTTATTGAACCCACTGATACATGTGATGTCTTTTTCTTTTGTCATTTAAAAATTGTAGAAATATTTAAGGAGACAAATGTTATCACCAGAAACAGAAAAAAAAAAGTTATGGTAGGCATCTTTCCTTAAACATATAATGATTTCTGACCCTTCCTTCTTAAATTAGTATTTCAATATTCACTTCAGAAGGTGAAACCATCATCAAATGGAATAAAGAAATTAAGAGGTTTTCCAGCAACTGGAACAATTCATAATCTTTTAGTACCACACCAGTGTTAATGAAGAGCAGAATTCCTGGGTTTCTTTTACATGTTTTCATCTACTATAAAGTAGGTAGGTCACAAATTTAAATGCTCTGTATTTTTAAGTCACATTTTTAGATATTAATTGCTGATTTTCCTTTCTCTATATTATAAACCAAAGTCTTCATCTGCATTTTCTTTCTCTCCTATCCATCAGCTTCTCATCAAAAGAAATAAATGTAATAGCCCAGAAATGCGGTTTACAGACTATGTTTTCCCTCCAGTGTAACAAAAAAAAATTTCAGAGGTGAGGAAGAATTTAAAATATTATTCTAACTAGTATGGCTGCCACAACACTCACCAATGTGGTCACACTTGTAGAGTACAGTCAACCCTTGAACAGCACAGATTTGAGCATTTCAATGCATGGTTCGGAATCCATGGATATGGAGGGCCTACTGTAGACGTTGCTCTATGCCATTTTATATAAGGACTTGGGCATCTGCAGAATTTGGTATCTACAGGGGTGGGGGAGTGTCCTAGAGCCAACCAATCCCCCACAGGTAGCCAGGGCTCACTGTAGTTAAGTTTCAAGGGAGTCAGAAGTTATATGTAGATTTTCGACTCTATGTTGTTTGAGTAAACTATACTTAATTTGTTCTTAGCTATTTCTAAAGAGAGAGAAGAATGTATCCTTAGTAATAGCCCTAGCAGTGCTTTTAAACTTACTACTGTATACATGCCTATTAAAAAACTGAGATTTTTCCCCCCAATGTTCAATTTCTAATAGTTGAACAAATTAGTTTTAACCAAATCAGTTCTATCAATCACTTGGTAATGGCACTAGAATTCAGTGTTAACTGCAGCTAACATTGGGATAAAAATCTTTAGACAATAAACATAACACTAAGGTAACTAAATCTCATGTCACTACTGTGGGAGTAATTAGACAAAAAAATATATAGTTGTAAGTCAAGCTAACATCCACTTGCAAATATTTATAGTATCTCTACTCTATGTGAAGGGTTACAATAGGTAATCCAATAAGCAAAGGAGCTTAAATTATCTGAAAGCACAATATACTGAATCTTACAATATTGCAGATATTAAGGTCCTAAATGCTCTCCCGTTAATATCACTACATTTAAAATATATCATTTAGGAGACTGTATCACTATTTCCTATGCTAATACTTAGCTAAGCATTTTTTACCTGATATATTAAAGGCACTACCAGAACCTGCACTATATATTTTTTGCTACAGTTAAATCTATAACTGACATTTATTATAAAATACTTCTATAAAGGGAGAAATGTATTAGCACCCCAAGCAAATGTATATAGAAAGATCTTACTTAAAAGAAATGAAATGTTATTGATTTTCTATGTCTTTTTTGCTGTATTTAACCTAATTTTAAGAGACTCTCACTAGAGATAAACTGAGCTGTATACCTGAATGCTAATGTCAGCTACATTTCCAGACTAAAAATATAAAACTCTGGACCATAGTTCAAGATGTTAATGAAAGAGAAGTTGAATTATACTGAGCATTACCTTTCACATGGCCTTCTGCAAACCAATTTGCAGTCATGAAGCCCAACGTTCAGCCTATTCCTCCCCATAACCCAAAGATGCACATAATTCACTAAATTTTAAAGAAAAAAGTCTTTTGTAATCATGTTTTTTGAAACATACTGTTCATGTTACAGAATAAGATGTAAAAAGAACTCCACATATTATTACAGTATGCCTTGTTGGTGGATAATAAATCAAAAGAGAAACATAACGAGTAGCCTAATATTTCAAAGATGACAGGAAAGGTGAGTGGACAGCAGACTGCAGGTACTTCTCCATGCACAGATGTCCATATCTGAAGGTATCAGTGTGCTGCTCTCTCTGAGTGCGGCCAGATTAAAGGATCCAGGCACGTGTGGCGGTCTTTGCATCACAGGCTAAACACCAATTTCAAACTCTTCTGTTGAGGCCCCACAGCCAGGCTTGAAATCTCATGCTTTTGCTGAGATTCAACTACTCCACTTTTAGGGTTGCAGATATACTAATAAGTCCAAACTCAGCTTTGTTATTGTTTGAAGTAGATGTCTGATGTTCTCTTAGAACTTAGCCTGTCCTCCAAGCTTCAGCTAAGAAATGCCAGCCACTGGAGCAGCCATTCCCATGTCCTTCCTCTTCTGCACTTGTCCGAGTCAGCAGCTATTTGCAACCATGATTACCTACCGGCCCTGTTCAACAAAGCACTCTTCTAAAAGGAAAGCTAAGCAGAATAATGGTTTTCTCTGGAAGCAAAACAGAGGCGAGGATAAACTTTGAGACTGATCTTTCTTTTTGCTTAGAGAAACTCAAAGAAACAGTCTCTTAAATTTTAACCCCTTTTCTTCAAGGCTGCTTCAGTTAAATTCATGGTCATTTCTCCCTTCAATGAAGCAGATGTGTTGATCAGGAAGGCGCTAAGGACAAAGACATTCAATTCACACACACAGTTCTACTTTCTCTGATCTTTCCACCCTTCAAAAAAGATGGCTTGAGAAGGAATGGCTTCAAGCTGAGTTCTTGTCTGCCTCTATTTTGAAAAAAGATAGTCTTTTCTGAAGGGATATACTAGATGAAATAACCTCTAAAAATATCATTGTGGTGAATAAGGGCACAGAATAAAAAAATCCTAAGTTTTCTTTTAACACTCCTTTTTTAGTACACAGTAACACCAATAATATAAAAAGGAGCTCTCAGTGATGGTATATAAATAGCTCTGGATGGAGCAAAATAGCTTTGCCTCAGCTTCTCCAGAGCTGAACCAATAAACTATTACGATTAAATTTTCACAGTTCAAAAGCAAGTCCATTTAAACAAAAGAGGCCCTTACTTCTGCAACAAATCCAATAAAAAAAACAATATTTATGCTACATATATGCAATTATGGTTTATGGAGGACAACGACATTTTTCAATGGAAAGACTTGCCTGATGAATGAAGTTGTTAAAGAACAATTTTATTCGCTTACAGTGACAGAGTTCTCAAATGAGCTATTCTAACACTTTGAAGGTTACTACTGCAGATAGTCTCTATTCTAAGTAAATGCTATACAAAGAATTTTAAATAAAACCGGTTAACCCAATAGAGTCTGTGGTGTTGTACATACTCCACTAGAGAAAATGTGGGGGAGTCACAAAACCATCATTTTTACGGCTCCTGTGCCTAGCACAGAGCAGATGAACACTCCCTCAATACTGGAAGCAGTGAGAGCAGAGTGGTAAGACAGAAAGCAGAGGCTTTAGCATTACACCAACCTGAGTTTCAATGGCAGTTCTGCCACTTACATGTGGGCCCCGGGTAAGAGTACTTAGCTTTTCTGAGCCTCAGTTCCATCTGTAAAACGGGAATAATAGCTACCTCATAAACATACTCTGAGTAATATGAAATGATGAATTTAATAAACCTAGCAGAGTTCCTGGAATACAGTACACATTCATAAAAATGTTTGTTCCACACCACCTACTTTTCCACAGCTTAAAAGGGTTTTCTGGTTATAATAACTAACATTAGCTAACAGGACTCCTATAGACTCATGCTAATACCTGGTAGCTATAATCCTATTCTTGTCCTGTCCCTGTTTATTCCATACTTCTCTACCAAGATAAAAGGAAAAGAACAAAGTTCTGGATGTTACAAAGAGAGTTACCTCTTGATAGCTGAGATAGAGCCACCCAATTCATAAATATCACTAGAACATAAAATTCCTCCCATGAAATATTTATTTAATGATTAATAAGAGCAACATCCCCAAAAAGCAGAGCTGGGCTGCCAATATATTGGAGCCATTCACCAGCTAAGCTACATATTCCTGAAGGTCATCCTCAAAGCGGGTGCATTTTCATTCATACTAAGCAAAACGTACACAAGCATGGGCCTCTGAGTCATCTAAAAGTAGCTGAAAACTTTAAAGTCAAACCCTAAATGTCAAAAGTTAGAAAAACCATGGCATAACAGAAATGCTTAGATTCCAAAATCTAAGAACACCCCCTCAAATCAACAATTCCATCATCTGGACATAAGAAAAGAGCCTTGGAAGGGGAGTACCTGCTCAGAAGGAAGTCCCATGCCCGCAAGTGCGGTCGGTACCTGTCATACACAACAGGTACTCACCATTTCAACTCATTCCTTTTCACAAGGTTTCAACTATGTTCATATAGGGAAATGTTTCTGTAAAACATCTAATTTAATGAAGTCAATATCAAAATGTGATTTGCTTTTTAACTGATTTTCCAGAAAGACGCTTATTCTTTCTGGATGACTATACATCCAGAACAAGAGAAGACTACGCAACAGCGAACCTGTGAGTGCCCAAATACCCTGCACTGGCTCATTCACCAGACATCTGATGAGCATCTGCTATCTATCAAGCAAAGGACGCCAAGAATGGAAAGATCAATGGCAAACTCCAAGGTGGACACTAGTCTACTAGACTACCTATAATCAAGGACCAAGTTTCATTTCAGACACCTGATGGTAATTCTTAGGGGCGTGCACTAAAATAATCAGTTTAATCTGCTAGTTAAGTAAATGGAACTACAAAATCACTTCAAGACTTGTATTAATTTTTTATAGCAAATATTTAATATTATTAGCTATTTAGTTTCAATTCAAGAAAAACAGACGCTTATTTTATATAACAGCATATTAAATTTTTTAAGTTTCTATGTATCAATACATAATAAATTATACTCTTTAAATGTCTAACTTTGTGTAAAAGTCTCATTGTCGCAGCTATTACATATTCCATAATGATCAATATAAGGCAAAAAGCAGCTACAACATAAGAAAAGCCAACAACTATGAAAAATAAAAAAGACAACTAACGAATTGTATTTCAAAGCTTTGATATTTGAGATATTTATGCAGTCTGTCTCAAACTCCATAGAATATTACCCACCTATGTATAAGTATTAAAATGCTATGAAAGGGTTCTGGTCAAGATGGCAGCACACAACCAGGCCCAGCACTAGCAGCAGCCGGCCTCGGTTCACAGCTTGGCCTCACTGGGGTACCTCCAAGCCCAGCACAAGTAGCAGTCATCTGCAGATAACTCTGTAGCTCACGCTGGGTGGTCCTGGGCAGGGCACAGGTGGTGGCTAACCTTGGCCCGTACCTCCCAGGAGGCCCCAGAGCCAGCACACCTGCTGGAGAGCTTTAGCCTACGTTGAAACACCACACAACCTCCTCCACAAGGAACGTGTTCCAGGGGAGGACTCAGCGGGCACCAGAGCCCCAGTGAAGTAAGCCCTGTTCTATAGAATTAGCCCCTGCACAGCTGATCCTCCATGGTGGTTGCAGCCAGTCCTTGCACCAATCCGTCTGGGGGGAAATCCTTCCCACTGAGGTGCCAACAGTAATCAAGACTCAACGACAACAGGAGGGTACACACAGCTCTCATGAGGATGGGCCTAGAATTCTCAACTCAAGTGATGGGGAGGCTGTGCCACTGGACCCCACAGGACCCCTACTACATAAGGTTACTCTACCAAACCCATGAGACATAGCAGCTCCACCTAATACATAGAAACACACACAAAGAGGCAGCCAAAATGAGGAAACAAAGAAATGTGTCCCAAAAGAACAGGGGAAAATTCCAGAAAAAGAACTAAATAATATAGAGACAAGCAATCTATTAGATGCAGAGTTCAAAACACTGGTTATAAGGATGCTCAATAAACTTAGGGGGAGAGTAGATGAACTTACAACTTCAATAAAGAGACAGAAAACATAAAAGAGATAGAAAATATAAAAAAGAACTGATCGAAAATAAAGACTAAACTAACTAAAATGAACATATTACAGGGAATCAGTAGTGGAGTAGATGAAGCAGAAGAGATCAAATCAGAGATTTGGAAGATAAGGAAGCAGAAAACACCCATCAGAAAAGCTAAAAGAAAAAGAATCCAAAAAAATGAGGCTAGTATAAGGAGCCTCTGGGAGAACTTCAAGAATACGAACATGCACATTATAGAGGTGTCAGTGGGAGGAGAGAGAGAGCAAGAAATAATTGAAAACTTATGGGAAAAAATAATGACAGAAAACTTCCCTAACCTGGTGAAGGAAATAGACAAACAAGTCCAAGAAACACAGACAGTCCTAAACAAGATAAACCCAAAGAAGTCCACACTAAGACACATCACAATTAAAATGCCAAAAATTAAAAACAAAGAGAGACTCTTAAAAGCAGCAAGAGAAAAGCAGTTAGTTACGTATAAGAGAGCTCCTATAAGGCTGTCAGCTGACTTCTCAACAGATAATTTGCAGGCCAGAAGGGACTGGCAAGAAATATTCAAAGTGATGAAAAGCAAGGACCTACAACCAAGATTACTCTACCCAGCAAAGCTATTATTTAGAATCAAAGGACAGATAAGAGCTTCCCAGAAAAACAAAAGTTAAAGGAGTTCATTACTACCAAACCAGTATTACTAGATAAAAATACAAATAATAAAATGACAATAAACACATATTTATCAACAATTACTTGAAATGCAAATGGATTAAATGCTCTAATCAAAAGACATGTGGAGACTGAATGGATAATGAAACAAGACTTTTACACATGCTGCCTACAAGAGACTCACTCCCAATCCAAAGACACACACAGACTGAAAGTAAAGGGATAGAAAAGGATATTTCATGAACATGAAAACAAACAAAAAAGCTGTGGTAGCAATACTTATATTAGACAAAATAGACTTTAAAACAAAGGTTCTATAATGAAACAAAGAAGGACTTATCAATTCTACTTCTGGGTATTTACCCAAAGAACCCAAAACACTAAACTGAAAAAACATACATACATATGTTCGTTGAAACATTATTTACAATAGCCAAGATATAGAAGCAACGTAAGTGTCCATCAATAGATGAGCGGATAAAGAAGTGATACACAGCCCTGGCTGGTGTAGCTCAGTGGATTGAGCGCAGGCCTGCAAACCAAAGGGTGGCCAGTTCAATGCCCAGTCATGGCACATGCCTCAGTTGTGGGCCAGGTCCTCCGTAGGAGGGGCATGAGAGGAAACCACACATTGATGTTTCTCTCCCTCTCTTCCCTTCTAAGAATAAATAAATAAATAAAAGTTTTTTTAAAAAGTGATGCATATACACAATGGAATATGACTCAGCCATAAAAAAAGAATGAAATCTTGCCACCTACAACAACATGGATGGACCTAGAGGGTATTGTGCTGAGTAAAATAAGTCAAAGGAAGACAAATACCATATGATTTCAGTTCTATGTGGAATCTAAAACACAAAATCTAACAAACAATGAGAGCTGAAATGGAATCATAGATACAGAGAACATTTTGATGAGTGCCAGATGGGAGGGGGTTGGAAAGACAGGTGAAAGAGGTGAAAAGATTAAGTAGCACAAATTGGTAGTTACAGAATCGTCACAGGGATGTAAAGTGCAGCATAGGGGATAGAGCCAATAATATTGTAATAACTATGTAAGGTATTAGATGGGGGACTAGATTTATCAGAGTGATCACTTAGTAGGTTACATAATGTCTAACCACTGGGTTGTACACCTGAAACAAATATAATATTACATGTCAACTGTAATTGAAAAATAAAAAATTATGCTTCCTCTTCAAATTTTTGTTATTTGAAACTCCTTTACTTTTAAAGATTTTATTTATTTATTTTTAGGGAGAGGGAAAGGGAGGGAGAAAGAAAGGGAAACATCAATTGGTTGCCTCTCATGCACCCCCAACCAAGGACCTGGCCTGCAACCCAAGCATGTGCCCTGACTGGGAATCGAACCAGTGACCTTTCAGTTTGTAGGATTGAGACCCAACCCACTGAGCTACACCAGTCAGGGCTGTTATTTGAAACTCCTTTGCAGGTACCTTTTCTTCTCCCAGACTTCTTAATGTTGGTGTATCCAGAGCTCAGTTCCTGCACTTTTCTGTTCAGACTCACTCTCTTGCAATTTCATCTAGTCTCTTGGCCAATTAATTCCTCAAATTTTTATCTCCAGCCCAACTCTACCTCTTAACACAAGATTCATTTCCTACTCTCTACTTGACATCTCTATCTAGGTGTCAATGGATGTTTGACTTCAGTTTTGTCAGAAACTGAACTCTTGGCCTTCTACCGAAACCCACAGGTACTCATCTCAGTTAGCGGTTCCTCCATCATTCCAATTGCTCAGGTCAAAAATCTCACAAGTATTCTTGACTTCTCTTTTTCTGTCATATAGTACATCCATGAGGAACTCCTATTGGCTCAGAACAGACCTGGAACCCAACCACTTCTCACCACCTCCACTGTTACTATCTAAATTCAGGCTAACATCACTTCTAGACTACTGTAAAAACCTAACAGGGTCCCAGCTTCGACCCTTGCCCCTTTAATTTGTTCTCAACATGGCAACCAGAGAGGTCTTCCAAAAAAGTCAGATCACAATACTCCTCTATTCAAACCCCTGCAGTAACTCCCTATTTCACTCAGAATATCAGGCAAAGACCTTACTGTGACCTAGAAAGCCCTACATGATCAGCCCACCCCATTACCACCCTGACCTTAGCCCCCACAACTCTCTTGATCACTTTGCTGTAGCCACACTGGCCTCTTTACTGCTCCTTAAACACAATACATCTGGCTTTCTGCCTAAAACACTCTTCTCCATCACTTGTGTATATTCCCTCAAACTTCTTCACATCAACTAAAATGTCACCTTTTCAGTGAGGACTGTCCTAACCACTGCATTTAAAAAACAATTCCCATCAATCACCACCACCACGTCATCATCCCCAACTTCCCTTATTTTTACTCTTCTTCCTTTTTTCCAGAGCACTTTTCACCTTTCTAATTTATGTATTAAGCAAACTTTGTAATTTATGTTTTATGTTACTCATTCATTGCTGGTCTCCCCCAAATGCAATGTAAGCTCCATCTCTGTCTACTTTATTGATTGCTATATCAATATAATGTGCCTGAAACAAAACATGTACTCAATAAATATTTGGTAAACTAAATATCTACTCCAGGAAACTCATCCCACACTCAACTTTATCTACTGTGAATTTCACAGAAATACTGGTCCATATTTCAGACCGAGCTATTTTATGTGGGCTTGTCATCCTTTAGATGGAGGGCCAAGACTGACCGGTAGGGGTAGAAATGGATACGAGGCACCATGAAACTGAAGAGACCATCATCTTAAAATATTTAACCTTACAAAATGTCTGATGTATAAATTACCAGTGGGACTTGTGCTGGATTACTAAGTCACAGGCCAATTACCATGATCATGCTGCCCCTGCCCCAGGAAGTGCAGTATTTTAAAAAATATTCTACAGCGTTTTAGAACTAGAAGTAGCCTGAGGTATCAATTGTTTCTTTCATAAATGAGGAAATAAAATCTGTGAATTCAAGTACCTTCTCCATAGTGAAACAACTAGTTATGAGAGAGCTAAGACCACTGGTATCTGGTGTAACTTAACTCTCATAGAAATAGAGGACACTTGTCCTATCTACAAACAGAGCTTTCGTCTATTCTTTGGAGAAGATTCCTTGAAAGATTTTCTGAGGTCTCTTGGCAACAACAATCTATGACCATGATGATTACTTTTTGGAGTTTATCAAACTAGAGTTTCATTCTAATCATTTTTAAAAATTCTCAAGTTTACCAAGACATAATTTACATACAGTAAAATTTCAAATGTCCACTTTGCAGGTATCCACTTCTATGAATTTTGACAAACATATACAGTCATGAAACTTACTTTTTTTCGGTCCTGATATTTTTTGCCTTTTCCAACATGATATACAAATGAAACCATAATAAATATGTAGAACTTTTAAGTCTGACTCCTTTCCTTTAGCATAATGTAGTTGTGAGTTGTTATGTTGGCTCATATACTAGCAGTGAGTTCCTTTTTATTATTGTGTATGTATGTACCACAGTTTGTTTATACACCAGATGCCGCACATTTGAATTGTTGCCAGGTTTTGGCAATTACAAATAAAATCATTATAAATATTCATGGCTAGTTTTTGTACAGGCATAAATTCTCATTTCTCTTGAGTAAGTAGTATGGGGTGGGGTGACTAGTTAATATGGTAAGTGTATGTTTAACTTCATAAGAAACCGCCAAAGTGTTTTCCAAAGTTGCTGTACTACCTGCATTCCTACCAACAATGTCTGAGTTCTACTTGCTTGCAATCTTCCCCAACATTTAATATTGTCAGGTTTTGGGTTTTTTTTTTAATTAGACCTTCTAATAGGTGTATATGTAGTGGTATGTCATTGTAGGTTTAATCTGACTAATAATGTTGCATATTTTTTCCTCTATCACGTAAACCTTAAGATATCCTCACAATAAAAAGTAAATAATTACTAACCCTGGTCAGATAGCTCAGTTGGTTAGAGCATCATCCTGATATACCAGGGTTGCAGGTTCAATCCCCAGTCAGGGCACATACAAGAATCAGCCAATGAATGAATAAATAAGTGGAACAACATACTGATGTTTCTCTCTGTCTGTCTGTCTCCATTCCTCTGTCTTTAAGACCAATAAATTCTAAAAAATGTAAATAATTACTTTCCTATGAACTGAATAAGCAGGGGTAGAAAGACTAGAGTAAAACAGGGCACAAAATTTTTTAAGCTTATTCATATTCATGAAGCTGTTGAGGGGATCTATCTAATAACATAGATGGAAATATTTAAAAATATGTAAAGTACTCTTAGAAAATCCAAGGTGCTACAATTGCTACTAAGCATTCCAAAGTTATACAGATACAAAAACTGCACCAGGGTCCGCCAGCTCTCTGAGAAGAGAGATGAATAAACATCTTAGTCTGACTCACCTTGCCAACACTGTCTCTGTCTACAATTTTGGAGCTGTCCTGAGTTATGCTAGTTTTCAGTGTTAGAGACAAAGCTCAGTTTTCAAGCACAAATGTCACTTTTCTTTTCACAGTCAATATAACTGTGAGGTCAACATTCCAATAATGGCAAGGGATAAATTTATTACTTTAGAATGAGAAGCTGGCCAACTTCTGACCTAGTTCTTTTGTCTTCAACTGATGTCTCATCCCTAAACAAGTCTCCAGGCTTCCGAAAATAAAAAGAAAAGCCTTTTTCATTTGTCTTTCAAGAAGAACTAAGTAATAAATGAACTGAATTTTACTAAACTAATAAGAATCCCTAATGTAGAAGTTTCTCAAAAAGAAAAAAGCAAAATCACCTGTCCAAGATTCCTTGGAATATCTGGATAAACAGGATGACAATGATTAACTGCAAACCACCTAGGGTGGTTCCAGATCAAACAAAATCCTGTAGGACTGTACTGGATACCTAAATATGAGCCAAAATGATAAACCAACAGGCAAAAACACCAATGATTTGGAGTGCCATTCTAGATAAGATTATTATTTTACACCTAAAGGGAAGGCTTACCTTTCTTTCTTTTAATAGCTTCTTATAGCCATTTGATCCAAGTGATAACAAAGTAATAAGAACATCTAAAGAAGGTGAAGCTGAAGCTCTTCCTGAAATAAGAACAAGTTATACTCAGGAGGGTAAAAAAGCTTTGGAAATTAAGATTTATTATAGTAGCCTATGTACAAATGGATTTTTGTTTGTTAGTTACTTTTTCCTGAAGAGCAACTAATTTATTTACCTGGATACATCTTGCTGATTTCCTGAATGAAGGAATCATTAAAGCCAGCAATTATAGCGCCACCTACTGGAACCATAAAATTTTTGTCCAAGCTCTGAATGAAAGCATCTATTCTACCAACCCGAGCTCCCTAGAATAAAATATTACATATTAGTTTCTAGAAGAAGAGACAACAGTGACTATTAACAAATAAACACCAATAAAATAATGCATGAATATCAAAAACAAATACAATATTTTTATTCCTTGTAACAGTGCCAGTAAAATATTTTTCAATATTAAACTGAGTACTTCTAAATATTAAACATATACTCCTTACATGTGGAAGAGCACTTTATAGTTTACAACCTGCTTTCACACAAAAATCACTTAATCCTCACAACAACCCTGTGAGAAAAGCAGGGTTTCAGCGTCAATTCAGGAGGGAACTATATTGAAACCGAGCTTTTCACCTTAAAATTGGGTTAGAGAGAGTAGATTCCTCCGGTGCCTATCATCTGTGATGTTCCATCTGACAATAAATGTCCACAGTGGGCCCTAAAGCTATTAAGCAATTTTAAACACCCTTTGTGAGGTTAAGAGTGGCCACCATGATCTAATGGACTGTAGCCGCCCGAGCTGCCCATCAGTCAGCTGCACGTGTGAGCGCCTCTTTGATGCCAGACACCCTACCACCTGCATGACCGCTCAGAGCGGCAAGTCTGCCCCTACCACCGCTCAGGTAACAACAGAGAAAGAGAAAATTCTTATTTGTAACATCAACTAATGGAAATGCGTGTTAACTCTTGGCAGTGTTTCTACATTTAACTCATGTTTCCTAATGTTATCATCTCAGGTGATCTTATTCTACTGCAAATGAACTTCAAGTGAAAATCTAATATTCTGATGAAAAATTGAGCACTTACTTAACAGAAATATAAAGCCAAATTCTAGTTCCAATCTGACATAGTCTATGACCTTCTGTCTAATGTGCTTCAATTTTCTCCTCTTAAAAGCAGAGATACTATCTAAATTTCAACTAAGAGAGTTTTTTTCTTTATCTGTGGTGACAGATTTTCAATCTGTATTCAGAATCTACACTCCTATTAATATTATAACCGCATTTGACCTTCAGCATCACACTTTCTCTCCACATCCGTATCTCAGGAAAAATAGGAGCAGCAGATAGCTGGCCTAATCTGAGAGACCAGATCCAGGCAACAGGTAGAAGCAGCAAAAGCTGGAGGCTATCACAGGGTTGTTTAAATCTCAACCTTCCTGTTACTTTTCTAATTTCCTCATAAACTGTGATCAGAGAAAAATCTCGCCATATCACAGGAAAACAGAAGCATGTAAGACTGACAGAGGAAATAACTGAAAAACATGCAAAGTAGTAGCACATAAAAATAAAGCGGAACAGTTATAGTTGCCTTCTATTGACATTTAAGTGCTGTCCAAGGCTTCCTGAGAGAAACCTGAACCTAAACTGGGAGCAGGAGCACTAAGAGAACAATCAGTGCCCCAGACTTCGCTAAACCCCTTCATCACTACAACACAGAAAGTGCTAGAAGGGCAGCACATCCTGTGGCAAGAAAACAGAGGCAGGACCCATCTCACGAAGGATTTATGTTGTATAGGGACCTCACTCTCCACACTGAAGTCAGAGGCTATTGAAGAGCAGGAAAAATCCTCGAAGGTTGGAAGCATTTAAATAGGAAACGCAGGAGCATGTTCTATGAAGTAAAGAACTGCAATTTATCGGTTCATCCATTTACTCATTTATCCATAGAATATGTGGATACTTATCAGTTGTCAAACATTGTTCTAGGTTCTGGAGAGAGCAGCAGGGAATAATACAGACGACCCTTGAACAACATGCAGATTAGAGGTACTGGGAACGTGCACAGTCAAAAATCCACGTACAACTCAAGTTGGTCCTCCACACAGGCAGATTCCCAACCCCGTGACCCCAGGAGAGGATCCTGGATCACTCCATCTACTCTGACACCCCTCCCCTCCAAAATATGAGAGCATCAGCCAAGACCTGTCATACTCATTGTTTACTGTCTGCTTCTGCTCCATGAGGGTAGGCTTTTGCTGTACTCACTCCTGCATCCCCAACACCTATCCTGGTGCTTGGCACATCAGTAGGAACCCTGTAGATATTTGTTAACTGACCTGACAATTAGGTCTGTGAATGAGTAGTATTAAGACCTACTTCTCTCAAATTCTTAATAAGCAAATTTGCTGCTTCCTACTCTTTGGATCTTTACAATCCATTCTGACTCTACGGTAATTAATTCTATGTATTTTTATAATTCTCCTATATCCCCTTCCATTAAGCTGTCCTAATATCCATATTCCATGAGTCTCCTAAATTGGTGAGTTCAGTATATAAACGGAAGTGTAGGTTCTTTAAAACTGACTTCCTGAGGAGTACCTGTGCATACAGAATGTCCTATATGCTCTGCATTAAGTCATTTTGGGGCACTGCCTTTAAAAAAAAGGAATCCTGACACATTTTAGTTCTTCACCTATTGCCTTGTTATTACAATATAAGCTTCCCAAGAAAGTATTTGCCATTTTAGTACTTTGTCTTTTAGAGCAAAATATGGGGCTTTGGAGTCGCAATGAATCACAAAGCTGCCATTTTGCAGCTTCAGGCCTTGGGCAAGTCACTCAGTCCTCCTGAGCTCGTTTCCATTTGTAGAATGGAAACGGTAAGTACACCTGAATTGTTAGGGCTATGTTACTAGACTCTGAAAGTCTAGCAAGATGCCTGACACTTGATGGGTACTCATAAATGGCATATATTACTAGTAAGAACTACTGGGAAGAATTAAAGCTGATTTTTTTAGAATGTCAGAAACAGTAATCAGCACTCAATAAGATCCAAGTACTTATTTGATTTAAAGCAATTGATTCACCACCTCTATTTGTAAGGGGCAATTTGGGAAAATGGAATGTTTGTGTACTGCTTTTCTAAATTTTTCAATAAGTAACAATTTTAGAAGGTAATATAGTATCTTCAACAACAGAATAGCTACATTTAAAAAACTCATTCACTGGTCTCACTGTTACTTTCTGGTTAAAATTTTAGTAAAACCACCTCATGAATGAAGACAGGTGATGACAGAGTAGGGTATTCCCGACTCACAACTATAAGGGCACCTTTCATAGCCTATCCTGGAGCTCATTTTCTTTTAGTCTCAATTTCTTCAAGTATGCCACCTGACTTCTAATATGCAAAAATATATATAAGCACCAAAACATGGAGCACTCCCAGGTTAAGTAAACAATATTTAAGTAAACGTTAAGGAACCATTAAAATTATCATTTTAAAACTACATAGGTATGTGTGGAGTATAAAACTGTAAGTTCATATTTAAATTTAAAAATTAAATATATTTTTCACTGTTTTGAAAAGTTAATTCTAAATGTACACAATGACAATATATAAAAAGCAATAAATGTATACAAAATAAGAAAAAAGTGGATACATAAATTACTATGAGTGTTAGGGTCATATGGTTATGAGTTTCTAATCCTTCCTTCCTTTTCTTAACTTTTCATAATGCTGATGTATTTGACTTTTAAAATTGAGGCTGCTAAAAATTTAGTAAGAGGAGAAGGGAAGAGGAGGGGGAATGGGGAGGGGAAATAAAAATAAATCACTGAATTAAAATTATTTTTAATATTTCTAGCACAGAGAATTATACAACCTTCCTCTGCTATCAATCAAATTAGATATAATCTAGTTCAGAATTGTGATGAAGCCTTAAGAAGTTAAGGAATAACAGAAAAGGACATCAAGGAAATGCCAGTTTTCCTCCAAGGATCTTAAGCAGTGCTGACATAGCACGCCTACAGTGTACTCCAACCCTGGACTTCTTATGTTATAGAAACAAATCTATTTCCTTATCGGTTAAGCTAATCTGAGCTGGAATTTCTGTTACTTGCTGCCAAGTACATCCTAACAGGTACAATTTTTGAGTAAAGAAACTAGTAAATCAGCTATTACTATCATATAAGCCACATTTATATCAGAGATGACACCAGTATGCTCAAATGATAAAAAACAAAAAAAAATTACTAGAAAAGATTTCCTGGGCTAATAAGCATTCACCGCCACATTGGAGAACACCACAGGTAATCTGTGAATAACCTGTGTCTACATGACATAAATCACATGTATTTCAGAACTGAGTATGGGATTAACATCATCATGCACACAAATTATATAACTCGTCATTCGGTATAATACCTACCCACTTCCTAATATAGTAGGAATAATTAACATTGTAAATAAACATAATACTTCATGTAGTCATTCCCTTTTTTCAGTAACTACTTATTGAGTGTCAATTATGTACCAGGTACTGTGTCCTAAGCAATGAGGACATAACAGTGAACAAAACAAAGTCCTTGTCCTAACAGAAACTTAATTCTAATTACTATCAATAACTAGACAGTAAATAAATAACCTATTAAATGGTAATAAGTGCTATGAGAAAAAGAGTAAGAGGCCATCAATTTTAAGAAGCAACATTATTTTACAAAGCAGTAGGTAAGAAAAACTGCCAATTAACATTTATAAAGCACCAATGATTGTAAAACATCCCAATTTCAGAAATGTTGAAGTGAAAAACGTGCATCTTAAAATCGATGAAAATGGTAAAACAGGAAAAGGGGAACAGAAATGGTGGCAAGGGAGAGGAGGTGTTATTTTAGATAAGAGTGTCTAAGAAGGTCTCACTGACCTAAAAAGAGTAGGAAGCCAGGCACCTCCCTAGAAGAGCAACCCAGTGAGAGGGATGAGCAAGAGGAGAAGCCTGAAGGGGTGCACACACGTGGCTCCACGGAGGAACAGAAGGTAAGGTGCATGCAGCCAGAGAGAACAGGTAAGAGGAGAGCACTAGGAAAACAACTCAGAGAAGCTGCAGAGACCTGAATACACTAAGCCTAGCCGGCCACGGCTGTCACTCTCATTCTAACAGGGATGGGAAACCCAAGCATATTTTCAAAATAAGCACCTAAAACAGATGACCAGGATCTAGTTGACACTTACAAGAATAAAATAAGTCATAAAATTTTTTAAAACTTGCCTACTCCAGTTATATGCTAGAATGTTTATAAATGAAGTCATTTCCAGTCTAGGATGGGATAAAGTGATTTCCTTAAATATTAAACACAGAACAAATCATTGATATAGTTTTTAAAATACTATAATCCAGTATTTAGAAAAATGAGAATCCCAGTAATGAAACATTCTCAGAAAGTTAAAAACTAAGCCCCTTAAATATTTCTATTTTGGTTCCAACCAAAGTTACTAGTCCGATTACCACCATACTACCAAAAAATGACTTTTAGTGCCCTGGACAGGTGGCTCAGTTGGTTGGAGCTTCATCCCGTGCACCAAAAAGTTGTGGGTTCAATCCCCATCAGGGCACATACGTAGATTGCAGGTTTGATCCCCACTGGGGTATCTATGGGAGGCAACTGATTAATGTTTCTCTCTCATATCGATGTCAATGTCTCTCTCTCCCCCCTCCTCTCCAAAATCAATTTTTTAAAAAAAGACTTTTATTGAGTGAATACTGAATGCAAATTTCTAATGCTCCCTAAAGTAGAGGGTGTTAGATAACTATTTTTACTATATTAAGTTGCAAGAAAAACAAAGTAATAATTCTGTATGTTAAAATCCGTTTTTTCTTGACAGATTTTTTTTAACTGTCTTACCTGCTGAATGAGGTGCATGCACTTTGAAGACTGCAGTCCATAAGCATTGTTGACTATATGTGGAACGCCATAATTAGCACAAATCACAGACAGTTCTTCTAACCTATAAACAGAAATATTCAATAGAAACACACACTCCTACTGTGCTTTTATAAGTTACAGTGTGAAAACGAATAGTTAACGTATAGTAGGAGAAAAAATCACAAAACTTAAATTTGTACAGCAATATTTTAGCATATAATTTGGCAGTTTGGCAAGGCATGGGAGGCACTTTAGGATAAACTTAAAAAGCTTTTAAATTTAAAATGTTACCAATAAATGAGAAAGTATGTATTTATAAAAATCTGTATGGATGGTTTAAGCCACTTTAAAATTTCCTATATAAAATGCAAGAAGCAGATTATTTATAATGACCCCTTATAATGTGGTACATTCATGTTTAAATATTTTTGGCTGCTTATCATACTAAAAATATTATCTGCAAAGTAGTAAGCATATCTTGAAATCTTTAAAAAATCTCACATTGCTTATCATACTAAAAATATTATCTGCAAAATAATTAGCATATCTCAAAATCTTTTAAAAATCTCACATTAAATATCCTATAATGTAAAAAATACATTTTCAAATAGACTTCAGTGTATTAAAAAATAGAGAACATTTAAATGTTTCAGTACGAAATAACATTTTCCAGCAACTTGGATACTAAAAAATCTGGTTTTAAATTCACGCTTACTTTCTCACTTGACACTCCTTATATAAAGACAATCTGACACAGGGATGTAAAGTGCAGCACAGGGAATACAGACAATAAGATTGTAATAACTAAGTATGGTGCCAGATGGGTACTGGGAATATCAAGGGGAGCACTTTGTAAAGTATATGGTTGTCTAACCGCTATGCTGTACACCTGAAACTAATACAAAATAATAGCGAATGCAAACTGTAATTGAAAAATAAAATTTAAATTAAAAAAAACATTAAAAAAAGACAATTTGAGAGCCTAACTTTATGCAAAAGTAATTAAATTTCAAGTAGAGTATAATTAAGTGATATCCTTTTGCAAAATCAAATAATACTTGTGACAGAGGTTATCTTTAACATAAATGTCTTCACATTATAAAGCAAAGACTAAATTCTATGGCTTAATAAAATTAATTTAAAAAAAAATACTCTTTCTACGACACAAAGAATTTGGAAGCAAGATATTTTAATACAATAAAACTTCCTTTCCACGGAATGTATTTCAAATATACAGTATATAGACTTACATCTATTTATGTATTATTTATTCTTCTTATAGTAGATGTGCATTAATATGTTTTCAAACCACAAATATAAGTTATTCTCTTCATCTGTCAGAAGTTTCCAACTTACTCTCTCAGAGTTTTATGAAGTAAGAACTCATTTCATCGTTCATTTTCACAAATCTCACAAATCACAGCACACCTCATTTAATCAATGTTGTTGTTAACAAAATAGACCTTCTGAGATACACACAGTATTTTCTTCATAAAAGCACTTTCAGATGTTTGCCTTCTAACAGAAGCATTCCTTAATAATAAACTTCCTTGAGAGTAAGGCACTATAATAACAAAAGCACTGTTTTTTTAAAAAAAAATCACTTGTGAGTAGTTTTAAATATTCTGAATTGATCAAATCTACTAATATTGAGTATGTATATACAGGTATTTAGTGAAAGGCAAAGAGATACTGAAAATATATCATCCGTGTGAATCAAATTGTATTCTAATTTAAGGTGTTTGTCAATTAAAGACACGATACCCTTACTTTTTTTAACATTTCCTTTGGCTGCTTTTGCCCCACAATGTTCTCTGTCCAATTAATGGACTAATAAAGACAATATCTCAATAAAGACCATGTCTCAATAAATGTCTCAATAAAGTAAATATCTTTACCCATTCAAATTAAGAGTACAGAAGAATTAAGCTTAATGTGAAATCAAAATACATTTTTAAATTTAGTAAATCAGAAATTCAAACATATTATTAATAGCAGTGCATCACCATTTTCCTAAGATTCCCTCTCATAAGAAACACTCATCAGATAATACCACTAAAAAGTGGTATATGAGAATTTTACTGATAAAAAACTTCATGATACATGTAAAATAGGTAATACTGCAGCAAGCATACTATAAACATCCAGAAAGATTGAGTCAAGGTGAAACGAAAACAGTAGCATCCTCAAGGATAAATAAGCTAATACAAATATCCATATGCTGTTTTTGGAAATGTGCTTTATTTCTATCACATTAAAATTTTTCTAAATAGCAACACCATCAATGAAGAAAGAATAGAGATGTCTAATATTAATACTTCAATAGAAATTTAAAATACATATGACTGGTAAGTAATAAATAAAGCATATACAATACAGGGTGGGGCAAAAGTAGGTTTGCAGTTTGTGAAACATAAGAACTTATTCTTATGTTATTATTTATTAATTATTGCATTATTTTCAAGATATTCTTTAAGCAAATTCACATTCATGATTGAAGCAAGGTGAATTTTCAAGAGCATGGTTTTAAAATTGTCTCTTAAAGTCTGCCTTTAAGATAGTAAAAGCTAATATGCATTCATTACTGCCATATTATATGATTCCATGGATGCTACAAAAAAAGTACAGAGTCAATATAGCTCTAACAAATCACTAGGACTTTATTCAAAATGTTAAAATGAAACAAAGACTTTATGTCAAAACTTGAAATTTGGCTCTGGCTGGTATGATTCGGTGGACTGAGTGCCAGCCTGAAAACTGAAAGTTTGCTGGTTCGATTCCCTGTCAGAGCACATGCCTGGGTTGTGGGCCAGGTACTTGGTTGGGGGCATGTGAGAGGCAACCAGTCAATGTTTCTCTCACATATCACATCTCTGTTTCTCTCCCTCTCATTCTCCCTCCCTTCCCCTCTCTCTAAAAATAAATAAATAAAATCTTAAAAAAAAAAACAAACCCTGGAATTCTATATTCCTATACCTAAGTCTATTATAATTTCAGAATAAAAATTTGGGGGCATCCTTTATAAAAGTAAACATTTGGATTTTTTTTTCATTTTGCTTTTATTTTCTTAAACATTTGCATTTTTCTCAGAACACAAAGACAACCACTGTGTACACCTAAGTGTACATCTGAATTACTCTTCCGATTAAAAAATAATCAAAGGGCAGTAAATAATTCTCAAAATTCTTATTTAAAATCTGTCACTACTGATAGTTCCTACATATGAAAACTAACTGTAAGATCTAAGAAGGGGAGATAGCAATGAGAACAAGTAAAAACACAATATTTAGCTTAGAAACTTCTATTAAATAATGAGGGAAAAGATGCTAGAAGATCAGAAACCAAAAAAGAGCAAGAAAACAGTTGCTCTGCATCTACTCAGGTGATAAAGGGGTCTCCACACTTGGTGCTAGTTGTTACTCCTTCTTATATAACAAGTTTTTATTTTCTCAAGAAATGATGCTGTTTCTCCACAAAGTCAATGTATTCTCTCAGAACAGTCCATTCACCTATTTACTGCCAAATGTTACTTAAACATCCTTGAGAATCAGTATATGTGCATTTTATTTAAAAGACTGATGCTACCTAAAAGACAATATTCACAAATCATTTACCTATCAGGCACCCGTGGAGCAAAACAGGATGTAGTAGAATGAACACACAGCACGTTATCAGGCCCTAGTTCCTCGACTTTAGCTTCCACTGCGTTCAGGTCTGTGCGAAGTTCGTCACCTTCTAAAACGTTTTCTATCACCACAGGCTCAAAACCTAACCAGAAATCAACCAGAAATCAAAACATTAGTGTAAACTGGAACAAGAGAAGATCCTGGCACTCTTCAGAGAAGAACTCCACATATTCATCTTGGCTGACGGACCCTTCTCTAGCAAAAAAGACCTGGCTCAGTCCTGGGATGAGTCCAAGGCAGCCAAAATAACGTGAGGGACAACTTGTCCACAACTAGGACCACAAATCTATCTAGCACTTTGATATAACAAGATTAGTTCTGGGAGTTAAGGACAACAAATGTTAAATAGATACCTACAAAAGCAGTAACAGTCATTGATGACAAAAAGGATCGTGTAGTCCAGTTCAATGCACAGAAAAGTAAATCTACACATTCTCTGGCAATGCTTAAGGTTTATTTTGAAGTTCACTTTATTCAGAGATAAACAAAAATAATAACTCAAGTATTGAAAATAAATCACAATCACCAACTTAATGTTTTATCTCTAAAGAAAAGGGTAATGAATTTTAGTAGTCTAGGGATTACTAACCCCTCTCATAGCTTACAAGGCCTTCTGTAACCTAAATATAAACATTATTTTTCAATTTTTAATTGAATTAGTATACTTAATTATCCTGTGATCAAAGGTCTATCCAAAAAGTAACTATGTTAACTTGTAAGTAAATGTTTAGGTATCCAAAAACTTAAGGAGTTGTATAAGCTATAAATATACAAAATAATGTACAAAGCACTTATATAACTAAGTACTCTGTGATACTAGTGAATATTCAGGGTAAAAGTAAACCCTAAGTGTTTAAGTCTCAGAAACTGGATAGAATATTAACCTGGGAAATTTTGCACATAAAGTTAGGGAGTCACATCTTCAGTCTTCCCAAATACCAAATCTAGCAGCCAAGCTAGATTCATGGATTTAAAAGCCTAAAGGGATTTAGAAACCATTTAGCTCAACTCATTCATTTTGAAGATATGGGAGTCAAAGTTCAGAAAGATTAAGTGGCTTCCTCAAGTTCACACTGCAAGTTATGACAAAGTTAAGAGCAAGTAGTTTCCTTTTGTGTCTTAGAATCCACATCAAGTTGTCTGCATTCTATTTATAGACATATAAAACCTTTGCCATTATAAAATCATTTCTAATCTGTGATGCTGAGATGTGCAGATTAATTCTTACCTTCACAGATATTAAAACAAACACATAAAACTTGACTTAAATAAGTAGCTCCCTGAGGACAGCTAACTTTCTATTTCTCAGATTCTCTAGACCCAACACTATTTTGGCTATCAAACAATTAAAATACAAGCTGTTTTTAAGAATACAACTATGCTGGTTAGTAAGAACAGAGGCTATCCTGAAAAAGAATAAACTGTACATTGCAGTCCAAATTGTAACATCTTTTGGAAAAAAGTTTGCAGTTTTTCAGTAAGGCAATCTTTTCCCTACATTTGGTTATCAATTATTTGGTTAAGAGGATGTAAATTAACAGACTTGACAACTTTATACCACTTAAAATAAATCAGCATATTTTTAAAGTTGATCAGTTTCTGCTGTATGTCCTTCTTATAAATCCCTTTACGTGAGTTTCTTTATGATTATGTACACATATGCAGGTTAATTACAGCCCAATACTGTTCATTTCATACAACAGACTGAAGCCATTCAAAAATGACCTTAAATATTCACATTTGACTTAAGAAAGCCAAATACAAAAACAGCAATGTAAAGTTTTGTCTCATCTGTACTTAACGGTATGTTATCCTTGCACTTTGACTCATGGTGATAATTTACGTGTACTCCACTCATGTACATTCAACCAACATTTCTAAGCACCTTTCATGCTCCAGGAATTACTGCTGGGCATTTTATATGTCATCCCACTTAATCCTCAAAACAATCTAGTGAAGTAGCTATTCATAACCCCATTTTAAACAACAGGAACATACGATCCAGAAATTCCACTTTTGAGTATATACTCAGAAGAATTCAAAGCAGGGACTCAAGCAGGTATTGGTAGACCCACGCTCACAGCAACGTTACTCACAAAAGGTAAAAGCAACCCAAGGGTCTATCAATGAATTTACGAATGAACTCATTAACAAAATGTGGGATATACACGCAGAATGGAATATCAGTCAGGCCTTGAAAAGGTAAGAAATTCTGCCACATGCTACACCATGGATTAAATCTTAAAGACATAAAATCAGTCACAAAAGACAAATACTCTACTTATGTGAAGGGCCTACAACAGTCAAATTCATAGACTGAAAGTAGAATGACGCCAGCTAGGGACTGGGAGTGGCAAGGACGGGGCAGTTACTGTTTAGTGGGCAGAACTTCAGTTTCAGAGGTGAAAAGTTCTGGAGGTGAATGGTGGTGACAGCTGCACAACAAGGTGAATGTCATGGAACTGTACATTTAAAAATGGTAAATTTTATGTGTATGTTACACAATAAAAAGAAGAAACAGGAACAGGTTTAGTTCCTTTCCATTTATATATCTTTAAAGTCTGAAATGTCTAACTGTGACAATGAAGACACTACATACAACACTTCTCTTCTTTTACCTGCAGTGATCATGGACTTAAAGCAGGACTTCTGGTCTATTCGTGGCCAAATAATATACTTTGCCTTTGGTCTTTTGTGTCGTAATGTTAAGAAACACAGAGTTAGACTCATACCAGTTGCCATAGGCACTACAAAGCAGCTAGTCACTGTATGGACACCTAGGAATAAGAAGTAAAACAGAAATTAGTTATTCCACCGAAAAACCAGCATCTTCTTGAAGAAGCGATATACCTCTAGGAAATAATAAGAGTTGTAGATTTAGTGCTCCTTCCTCTGTACTCACTCTCGGGAAGCTCACTGCCAAATTCATCCTCCATTCTTATGGCTCTGATTTTTTATCTTATTCTAAAGGTTTTTATATATACATATACGTCTTTTCAAAAGCCATTTATATCCTTTTTGTAAGATGCATTAATGAAAGAAATTAGGCAAAGGCATGACTGGCTGGTCAGCCAAAAGTATTATGATTAACACAGTACTTACCAGCTATCTTTATGATATCCAGGACCAAAGAATTGGTAATTTTGTTCAAAAGGCTAGAACCTGCAGCTTTTGGTTGCACAGCAGAAATATCACCTGATCGTCCAATTCCATGAATGAACCTAAGCAAAAAATAGGCCAAGAACTGGACAAAAATATTCAGTGTTCTAAGTAATCCACTGTATAAATATATAAATACAATAACCAAAAAAATACCAGAAGCAATACTTAACTATTATGGATATATTCCATCAACTATTACTATAAAAATATCCTATTAAATTGAAACAAATTCATCAACTATGTTGTGGTATCTAGTCTCCAAAGGTGGCCACTATTAATTCCTTTCTTCCCTGTGCCCACATGGTACTACCACACCAAGAGATAGAGTCTAATTCCTTCCACCTGAATCTGGCCTGGCCTTAGTGACTTGTTTGGCCAGAGAGAATCTAGCAAAAGTAATGGTCTGGAACTTCTCAGTTAGATCGTAAGAAGACTTAAAGCCTTCTACCAAGCCTCTTGAAGGGCTTGCTCTTTAGGGGCTCCCTCTTATAACCCACATGCCTTGCTGGGAGAAGCCAAAGCCACAGGCAGAGGCCACCTGAGCTCTCAGCAATCTAAGTGTGGCAACTTGGATAAACTGTCCAGCTGAAACTTCAGATGACTAAATTCTCCACCAACAACTGACTGCAACTACATGAGAAACCCAAAGCAATAATCACCCTGCTGAGCTCAGTTTACCCACAGAACTATGAGATAATAAATGACTGTTTTAAGGCACTAAGTTTTTTAGTGGTTTGTTGTACAATAGTAGAAAAACAAAACATATGCTACATTAAATTCTCTTCTTTCTTCTTCTCCTAACCAGAGCAGGGCACTAAGTTCCAGGGAGGATGAGTTGATATTCCAAATGTTGCTTTAATCCATTTTTTGAAAATTTGTGTGCAAATCCACTCATTTTAAATTAGATGTTACACACTATTTAAAAATACCTCTAAACAGTCTTCAAAATCAAAATCTATTTTTAATTCACGGTAAAATACATCAGAAATTCTACACACTGGAATTGTCACAGAACATTAGTTTCGCACTTCATTACCATTGAAACCTCATGTACAAAGAATTTTTTACAGGTAATATCAACCATTATCGGTCCATTTTTAACATGAACTTTCACCCAAGATATACATTCATTATCATTGGTTTTAACTGCAATGGATTTTTTTTAACTGACACATACAATTGACACATATAGTATCATATTAGTTTCAGATATACAAAATAATGATTCCGTATTTGTATATATTGTAAAACAATCACCACAAGTTAGTTTATATCCATCACCATACACAGTAACAATTTTTCTTTCTTCTGATGAGAACTTTCAAGGTCTACTCTCTTAGCAACATTCAAATATACAATACAGTATTATTAATTATAGACACCATGCTGTACCTTACATCCCACCACTTACTTATTTTATAACTTGAAGTTTGTGTCTTTTGTTTGAACTAGAAGTTTGGTGGTTTTGATTGAAATAAAATTGTACTACAGGATGGAAAATTTCATCATGATTTGAAATCATGAAAGACAGGAGTTTTTAAGAGTATACCTGTATTTCACAGAAAAGTTGGAGAACAGAGGAATGATTATATTTGGAATCGCTGTCAATTAAATGGTTATTAGAATTGAAGAAGCTTTTTACAAAAATATAAAAGGCTGACTTAGTAATCTAAAATTAAATTTAACATACCTTTTCCTATGTTTATCGTAACATAGCAAGGTGCCTATAAAATGGGATTCGGTTAGATGTAGATGAACAACGCTCAAAGTGCTACTTATACGTCATTCTCAGAAAAAAAAACCCAAAAACTCGTGACTGCAGGAAAGAAACATAGAAGAAATCTTAACATGTTTTAAACTCTTACAGACACTAGGATTACTAGGTTAATGTTCTCAACAAAACATATAGCCAATATGGTTAACCACCCAGAACCTGTCAAAGACTTACCCTACTCTCTTGAAAAGCAACTACTCAGATTAAATTGTTGCGTCTAGTTTTGCCCGTTTACGTAAGGAAGAAGTAGGTTCCAGACAGACATTTTATAATCTATGATAAATACTGCCACCATTGTTTTTAGGAGGAAAAAAAAAAAAAAAGCAAGGAAAAAAGAAATGTTTTCACACGCTATTTGAAAAAAATACCTGTAATGGCGCCGAGCAACTAAAGCCGACGCCACTCTCCCTTCCCTTTCCCCCACTCCGCAGTTGCCCAGGAAGTTGTTGCTATCCATGATGGCCAGTTCATGCAGGAAGAGCTCGAGTGTGCTTTCGTCCCAGCCGTCCTCGGGACACTTGCCCTTAAAGCAAACAAAAACCGCGTAGTTATACTGAATTATAGCTTAACCCTATTTAAGATGGTTTCATCGTTCCCCAGAACCCATTCAAGGAATGTGACCACTTTTTAATGTGTTATTTTGCCATGCTCCTTGCCGTCTAGAATTCAGACAGAAATTGAGTACTATGAAGAAACCTCAAATAGGCTAAACGTTGTATGTTACGTTGTATTACAATTTCCTACAGATGGCAAGAAGGGACAAATGAGCATGATGAGAGAGTTACTCGCGTTTGAAGTTGCAGTATGTTAAGGTCATTGAAAACCAGGAAAACCTTATCTTCAACGCAGATTCTTCAAACCAGAGTGTTAAAGCTAGAGGCTGTCAAGCTTGAGTGAAATTACAGTTCGGAAATGCTGGCAGAGGGGGGACCTGGGATGTTCCCAGGCAGCACTTGGTTCCAGCTGGTTTACGGAGGTTTACAAACACGTGTTCCCCGAGTTCTCGGTGGGAGGTGCGAACTTTGCCCTTTCCGCAAACAAAAAAGTAAACCAAATGGGGCTTCCACTCACTTCCGCATCTCGAAGTTACACAAACGAGACTCAAAATCTCGACCCTCGCACACCCTCTAATGACACTCTCCGGGTTCTGCCGGCTTTGGCGAGGCTGAGAAGGAGCTGAGCGCAGCAAGTCTACCCAGTGCGCGACCGGCTGCGACAACGCCCGGGGACGGCTCTCAACCAGCGAACGCGAGCAAGGGAAACGGGACCCAGCAGACACGGGGAGTGGGGCGGAGCCTGGGGGCTCGGCGGCTGCGGAGAGACCCCACGGTTCCGTACCTTCTCCAGAAGCAGCCGTATAAGGTGCTCGTGCGAGCGGCGGGCCTCACAGCCCTGACGCACGTACGCCGGCGACACTAGCCTCTCGCCCGCCGCGAAACTCTCCCGGTTCATGGTGCCGGTAGCGACTGCGGCGGGACAACGAACAGTCGACACGAAACGGACGCACGACAAAACGGGGTTGCAATTCGCCGCCTGGACGGTACGGCAAGACCTTGGGTCAAAAATTTACGTCTCGCTCTCGCACATGCGCGAACCGCCTCAGCCGGCACACCGAGAAACTGGAGAATTTGAGCATGCGCGGGGCTCTCTGCTTGTCTAGCGAGCTCCTGAGGACACTGGAAATGAGCCCCGCCTTGCTGCCCCGGATTGGTCTAGTTGATCCCTAGTGTCTGAGATGGACTGGAAGGGAGGACTTTGCACTTGTGCAGAAGGGCTGAGGAAAGTTGGAGGGCAACGGCGTGAGTGTTCCCGAAGAAAACATCTCCTAAGTTACTCCTTGCCAGTCCTGTTGAATGGTGAGATTTGCGCAGTGTCTCTGCTTCAGCCTTCCTTAGACCGTGTTTCTCGGATACCAGAACATTTCATCCTTACTTCATACGCCTTACAAACCCTTATGAAATAGCAATTCTCCATTCCTTTCCCCCTTTGCACTACAGAATTTTTACCCCTATCACCCACTGCCTTATATGACAGAAATTCGTTCTTACACATACACACACGTACCCCCATGAAGCAAGCTCCCTAAAGGCAGTGCATTGGTTTTTCCTGCCAAATCCACCCAGTCCCAACCTCAAGCCCCTAGAATTGTTCCCAGAATATAGCAGGGGCTAATTTTTTAAAAAATATATTGTATTAACGATTTACGTTGACCAATCAACAACCTAGAGCAGGTGCCAGAGATACAGAAATGAAAAGGATCATTTTGAAAAGGATCAAATGAAAAGGATTCCTGCCTTCAATTTCCTTGCAATCTTCACCTTAGGTGAATCGACAGTAATTCCTGACATTGCTCTTGTCCAGGGATGTGCTACAGTCCATTTGCACTGGTTCACACTTACTTGCAAGAGCTGATTGTTAAATGTTCAGTAATTTTGTGAGCTGGTTTTTAAATACAGCTGCTCTTTAACAATAAATAAGTTTACAGTTAAGTTAACTATATTAAAAAAACAAAAGTAATGCTCAAACTCTTCACTTCCTAATTATTGTACTACCTTTTACTGTTACCTATGATTTTGACATAATTTACATCGATTTCATCTGTACAGTGGAAGTAGAATGTAATGTGTGCTGCTATACATCCTATCCAACTTCCTTTTCGGTGGCATCATGTTGGCAGCTTGAAATTGGCCATGGTGGGCATATTTACACCATGGAAATCGGCAAACTCTAAAAATCAGGCCCTTGCATGTGTACCCCTACTCCACAAGGATTCGGTGGTTTAACAGGTACTAACCCACCACTGTTCCCACTGCGTGTGCCCGGGGTATCCTGCCATTTATGAACCATGGTATTTGTCTAATAGAATTTCAGTTGTTAAGTCTCTGTCTTCCTTAACTAGACTCTTGAGAGCCTGGCTGACGGGGCTATATTTCATATCTGTGTTCAAAGCACACACTGAACACATAACAGACGTTCGACAAATATTTGTTGAATGATATAGACAATTTGAGAACTGCGTAAAACTATACAGAAAAGTAAATTGCAAAACTAATGAAAATGTAGCTTATTTTTTAAAAAATAAACATTAGCTTTCAAACTTTGGGAAAGTGGAGCTCTTACTCCCAAATATGCAACTGTTTTTACAAGTTTTCCTTTGGAAAAGCCTTCAGAGCTGCTTTGTTGATCACACGCAAAATGTGCAAAAATCCCAAGATCCATCCCAATAATGAATGCCTACGCTAGGTTTTGAGCCAGCAGGTTCTCTCACACTATTCACCAGTCTTAACTTGGAAAAATGTTTGTTTCCAAAAATTAAATCCATCAAGGCATGCCATAATGAAGGATTCAAAAAGTGCAGGCAGTGGAGACAGTCTCCAAAGAAGTGTTCCAAAATTTTTGACTACCTACTATTTCTAAGAAATAGGGCAGCATCAGAATAATTCTATGATCTTTACAAGATGTAACATAGTTAAAAATAGGTCCAACATTTGTGGGTCTGAATTTTGCTTGTGTCACTAGTTGTACGGCTTTGGATACATTATTCATAGTGTCTGAGCTTTGCTTTCCTCGTCTGTAAAATAGGGACATGGAGGAGATAGTTATGATGATTAAATGAAATCTAATTGCTCAATGACATCTTCACCTCGATAGACTGATCATACAAGTGGACAAGGGCCAGATGAGAACCCCAACCCACAGCTTTGGCAGCAAATAGCCTCAGAATCCAAACTGAAACCCCTGCAGTTAAAATATGGTCAATGACTGCCAATTTCCCAGTTTTTTCACCTGCTTCTCACTCAGAACAAACTGGAGAAAGCCAAATAGACTCACCAAACCAATGACATATAATGCTCATTTCTAGTTAGCCAACTTCCATCTTCCCTTTGCCAACAACCTCCAACCAGAGTACACCTGAACTTTCCCTCATTTTTAAAATATGTTTATTGATATTTTTTTAGAGAAAGAGAGGAAGGGAGAGAGAAAAAAATCAACGTGAGAGAGAAACATCAATCAGTGGCCTCCCATACGCTCTCCAACCAGAGCCCAACTCGCAATCCCAGGTATGTGCCCTGACCAGGAGTCAAACCTCCAGGCTTTTGGTGTAGAGGACAATGCTCCAGCCAACTGAGCCACACCAGCGAGGGCTGAACATTTCCTCAATTTTTCTCCATAAAGCTTTTCCATTCCCCTGCCTACCTTTGAGACTTCAAATGTAAGTGATGGTGACTAACTCCCTTGCTCTAGCAAGCTCTGAAAATCCGTTTGTTATTTGAGTGGTCTTTGTTTATTTCCACAGTTTTCCTGAAGACTCCATTGAGACACAGTCTTTACTGGGCTCTATCACCATGGAGCCCAGCCTTCAACCCAATGAAGTATCCACAGAGCTCCCTTGGACCTTGCTGCTGTGGCTTGTCAAGTGTGTGCCATTGTGGCATGTCAGTGCTGGGTATGGACTCTGCTGTCTTTGCATTGAGCTCCTCAACTATTTATTCTAAGTTTGGTACCCAGGTTTTGTTATCGGTTCCCTTTGTTTATCATCCTTCATAGAATCAAGCTATTCCTTTTCATCTTTGTTGGCTCTCTTTTGTACCTCTATTTCAAATCAGGCTGCTTAAAAGTGTTGTTTGTCATAAGAGGCAGAATCACAGGGTGGAACACAGGCCCAGGCCCTAGAAACCTGTTGTTGGAGTGGCCTTGTAGACCAATCACTTTGCAGTGCTCTCCAAAATGGCACCCATTTGGACAAACTTTGTTGAGGGTAACCAACAAAACTAGATGAGTTCCCTGCTGTCTTGATTTTTTTTTTCCTGAGAATTTGCCTGTAAGTTAGAAAGAGAATTTACTCTAATGTTCCACCTGCCATGGGGCACAGATTGTCAAGTCTGTGTTCAGAGGGGGCTGACCATCAGGAGGGGGCCTGAGTCACTAAGAGCACAAGCGTCACTTTAAACTAGCTGTTGCCAGCTCTCCTGAGGTCCTCCAGCCCAAACCCTCTCCTCCTCCAGGAGAAACTGCTGCTTCTTATCTGTGTTCTCATTACCATCCTAATTCGGGTGCTTAGCTCTCTAAGTGGTGTGGCTTCAGCAACGAGGATTTGGACCTTCAGTGGCCACTCTGGGGGACAGTTGACTTAAATGAATTTTTTATTCAATAGACGCCTTAGAAAAGAAGGGGAATTAAGATTTCTCAGGTCAATGGGAAGCAGTTTTTGATTGGAATGTAGAAGCCTCCATAAGAAATTCTGGTTCAAAATTTGTTTCACTAAAAAATTATTTGGCCAAAGCAACTGGGCAATTTGACAAACTTAGGCAACAACAAACTGGAATCATTTTCTAGTATATCCTTCCTCTCCTTGTTCCTCAGTTGCCTCCCAACATCCAATATCCCTCTTCCCCTTCATTCTTCTTGTCTCCCTCTCTCCTCACCTCAACCAACTACTCCCTTCTCTTCCTCTTGACCAGACCCCCTACCTTTTCCCAAAACTCTGTGAAGCCCACAAAATACTAATTGCCTTTAAAAAATATATCCCTCCAATGAGCCAGGTATGCAGGCAACTGTAGAATTTCAACTTTGGACCCAAGGTGAAGTAAGGGCTGTGATTAAGGATCCTCCCTACTTTCCAACAAGAGCAGCAACTATTCCTAAAACAATTTAAAATTCTTTTGGGTGCATATGATTCAGGGTTACCTCACTTACATCAACTTGTACACATGTTGGTCAGAACAACATGTTGCTAAATCGTGGGTGGCTGATTGGACTTGCCCAAAAGGGAATCTACAGGACCTCTCTTTCCACAACAAACCTAGGGTTTAAAAAAAAAAAGAAAAAGAGCCTGGCCCTGACCTGTGTGGCTCAGTTGGCTGGGTGTCATCCTACAAGGCAAAAAGGTCACTAGTTCAATTCCTGGTCAGGGCACATGCCTAGGTTGTGGGTTCGAGGCAACCAATTGATGTTTCTCTCTCACATTGATGTTTCTCTTCCTCTCTTTCACCCTCCCTTCCCCTCTCTCTAAAAAAATAAGTAATTTTTAAAAATAAAACGGCCTGAAAAGTAGGGCAAAATCTCCTAAAGGTAGTTTCCCAAAACATTCCCAATAAAAAATTTATTGGGCCATAATTCAATCTTGCAAACAGAAAAAGATGAAAATATAGGAGATTTTTATGATACATCTTCAGATATCATTCAGGAGTTAGTGAAGGTGTGAGAGTAAAAGCAGCTTTTTCATCTCATTCTGTCAGTGGAGTTAAACCTAAAACTGGAAGCCTAATTCAAAAACAGAAATTAAGAATGGGAAATAGCACCTTTGCCTGAACTAAAACACCTGTCAGAACATTGAGAGGGATTTAGAATAGAAGACAGACAGAATCCAAAATAAACTATGACCTTGCAAACCGAACATCTAGGTGGCCCACTTCCCAAGCCACCGTGTTTGACAAGGACAGCGTAGATAGTATAAACAGAAGGGACACTTGGAAAAGAGAATGTCCCATCTTACAAAAACCAAGACAATGAAAATCCCTCAATTCTGATCAATGTGGGTGCTCTGAAGCAGGAAAACCTCCCAATATCCCAACTTACCCTTAAACACTCAAGTTCAATAAACATAGACGGTCCACCTCATCACTTCTGGTGGATAGGGTGCTACTCTTACCACATTGAACCCCTCGTTTTGCTCACCCTCTTTCTATGTGTCAAATGACCCACATATTTTTCCTATCTCCCAGCCCTTAACTGTAACCTTGGGCCCTCGAATGAAAAATATTTCTTCCTGCACTATGACATCACCCCTGCAAATTTAATAAGGAGAGGCTTACTCTGCAAATAGAATTGTAATATTAAATGCTCAACAGAGGAACTATTTCTTAAAGTTCTAGAGAACTTCTCTATTCATAATCAAGTTGTGCCTGCCCTGGATATAACTTTGCCTTCCCCATTATATTCCATGCATACCCAGATAATGGTTTGTAACATCGTACCTGACATTCTGTGGCCTTCAAAGTCCACTAACACCAAAAAAATAATAGGAGTGGAACCAGAGGGTAGATAGGTCCCAGTACCCAAACACCCACAATGTCTCTTGAAGGCAGAAGCAGAGGAAGGGTTCAGCACTATAGCTGACAGCCTTCTATCCAAAGGTCTCCTCAGAGCCTGCACTACCCCTTTCAACACTTCGGTCCTGCAAGTAAAGACACCAAATGGATAGAGATATCATTTTTTTCAAGACCTCAGAACAGTCAACAAAATTTTTGTCCCTCACTTGCCATTAATACCAGACTTGGCATCAACTCTACCTGAAGCTACTTTGCTTGCCTTTCCTGACGTGTCTGTCCAGGATTTCACATTGCTTTCTGTGACCATGTCTCTTAGTTTCCTTGGTTTATGACTATTTCTCAGGCTGTTTGTTTGTTTTCTATGGCTGTGAGTTTTGAAGAGTGTTTGTCAGGTATTTTCTAGAATGTTTCACCATTGATCTTGCCAATCCTCTCCGTGTTCTCTGTTTCCCTAATTTCTGGTCTTATCTTGATTGTTTCTTTCCTTCTATTTTCTTTGGGTTTATTTTTCTATTCTTTTACTAACTCCAGATAAAATCTTAGCTCAGAAAGGTTTGGCCTTTTTTTTCTTTTCTGCTATATGCTTTCCCCTCACTCCCTTACTATTAGCAAAACCATTCGTGGTTTCTGTGAAAAACTGAAGGTGAGATGAGATGGTGAGTCCAGGTCCAGAGGCCAGGAAAACTGCAAGAAGGAAGTGAGGATGGGGCTTGGGGGTAGGTATGCGGCAAGTGCCCAGGGAGGGAGAAAAAAGGCCAGATTTTCAATGGGAGGTTTACGATGAAATGTTGTAAACTCTAGAGGAAATCTTCATCCTCTATGACCCTATAAAACACTTAGTAAAATAGTTTTTTCTTGTTAACCCACTATGGGATTATTAGGTCTATTCTGGAGATGCCTCAAAGCACTATACCCTGCTGTAAAGGGGGGTGGAGAGTGAAGGCATCTCAGGCACCTGGTCCCCCTGGCTTACACTAACATGAGCTACCCCTGAGCCTGCATGCCAGGCACTGCTTTAAGTACTTTACCTGCAGTAAGCCACCCTTTGGGAGGGTGTGATCTTCCCGCCCCATTTTACAAGCGAAGAGGCTAAGCCCAAAGAAGCCACGTGAGATCGCACGTTAGTCAAAGGAAAGCCAGGATTCACGCCGGGCTGTCTGGCTCTGGAGGCTAAGCTCTTCACCACTTCTCCCCACTGTCAGAGACAAGAAAAGATGCCCGCCATATTGGTGCCAGAGGTCCTCAATGCTGAAAACCCAAAAGGGGTCACAGACCCCTCCACTCCATCACCACTCAGATCTCCTCCGTCAGCCATCTTGTCAGGCGCACCCCACCCTTTCTCTCCACCTGCCCCAGCACCATCCTCCGTAATCTCCCCGTCGCAGAGGACAACTGCAGCGTCCTGTGTGCTTCTACTTTTGTTTATCATCTTCCATCCCTGTGCAGCTCCCACTCAGCAGAGAGTATCCATCAAAGCACATCCTCCGCCTACTTAGAACCTTCAACACCTTCCCATCACACTGGGCACACAGTCCAGACTCTTCACCTCGACTTCCAAGGCTCTGCAAGGTCTGGCCCTCATTGATACTGAGTGCTCTCCTCCCTCAAGCTGGCGGGCTCCCACCCCACTGACCTCCTTGCAGACCATGAAACACACCAATTTTTCACTTTCCCCACCTCCAGACCTTCTTATGTGCTGTGCTTGCTGCCTTAAATGATCTTCCCCTTCGCATCTGTGTGGCTGGTTCTTAGTCTTCCTTCACTGCAAATGTCACCTCCTCTGAGAAGCCTTCCCTGACCACATATTGAAGTAGGAACTTAATTTGAAGTAAAAAAAATTTTTTTTCAAAATTTTTAATGAGTTGATTACTTGCGGTAATCAACTGGATCAGAAGCTTCTGGAAGACAGGAACCCTGACTTTTTACCTATTCTTCCTAGCAGCTAGCATGTGCCTGGCATGCATTCAGAAACATTTGTGAGTGAATAAGTGATAAGAATGGGTCCCAAAGATGGCTTATCATTTGACGGTTGATGAATAAACCCAGAAGTGGAGAGGGAGAGAGAGCAGGGGCCAGGGATGAAGAGGTGACACCTCATGTGATGAGGGCACTCTAATTTCAGGAGATGTTTCCCGATGGCAATGCAAACAGACCGAAGGATGACCACATCACTTTGTCATTCCATTCACATGTGTTCTCAGATGTTTGGGGTAGGGGAAATGACAAGTCTTTTAAGAAGTGTGGCAGGATCTGGCAGTCATCAACCTCATTAATGAGGCTGCTCAAGCAATCTAAAGCAAAATAACTTCCACACCAAGGCCAAGCTTCAAAGAGCAGTTGGAAGGAAGAAGTGAGGGAGCAGTAGAATCAGTAACTAGGCTGTTCAGAGAAGTCTCCTGTGATTAGAAAAAGGAAAAAAAAATGTAGTAATTACATTTTGCTGAGACTCAGGGAATTCAGAAAGCATGGGCTCGCCTTCATCTTCCCTATTTCAGATGGAGAAAGATGAAATAAAAGTAGATGTGGATGTAGCAGAAAGTAATTTCAGGACTTCCCTGGGATGAGTAAAGCAATTCTCTCTCCAGTGCGGAGACAGGTAGGTAGAGAAAGCTTCCTCTAAGCAGTAAAGCTGCAGACATCGTTACAATACCCAGTTAAAAGCAGGAGCAATAAAAAAGCTGCAGGAGACCTGACAGGAGTCTGTGAACTGGCCAGGAGCCTGGGCTTGCTGACATTTGAAAGAGAGTGAGGAAGGGTTTCAGAGGCCTTGGACTTGGAATGACAGCAGGTAGTAGCAGTGATAGCAGGAAGTGGGCAAGTAGTGGTGGAAATCAGGCAGGTGGGGTTCAGAGCCTGGCCCCTCTTCCTCCTCCAGCCTAAATTTGTGCAAAATTAGCCAATCTGTGTAGGCGAAGACCTCATGTCTCCACTGCGTAGCTTGCCAATGACGACACAGTGGAGAGAAGCAGGCCCAGCTCGCTCCACTGTCTCTGTAGGCTCCTGCTCACTCACTCTGTCCCCAGGGCATAGTAAGAGTGAGGGGGAGGCAGTGACAGAAGTAAAGGCGTCAGCACAGCTGTGACACACAGGGAGCGCTCAGCAAACGTGAGACCATGATCTCTGCTGTTGCAGCCGGTTGTTGCTGCAGAGGTACACCACGAGACCCTGGGTGTGGAGAGTGTGGACTGGCTGGGTCAGCCTCCTTCCCTGGGACAGCTACAAACTATTTTCCAGACTCCCTTCCAATGAAGAATTCTTAACTCTAAAAGCAAGTTTGGCCAATTAGATGTGCTTGCATGAGACTTAGAAGGTGGAGAACATGTCCTGCTTCTTTCAACTGTGTCATCACTGGCAAGCTACGCAGTAGAGACATGAGGTCTTTTCAGCCTTTCAGAGTCCATTCTCCAGCCTCCTGGGTGTCCAGAGGCAGTGTGGCTTCCTGTTACCATAAACATAGTCTCAGCAGTGGGTTTCTGACATCAGTAGCCCTAGTGGTGGCCTCAGAGGTGATAGCTCCCTGGTGGGTCAGTACTGCAGTGTTCTGGGTCATTTCTAGAAGTCCAGTCTAGAGCTCACATCCCTAGACTTCCCAGAGATTTTGTAAGCACGTTATTCCTTACATTAAGTCCCTTCTAAGGTCATATCTGCTTCCTGCACTGAATCCTGACTGCTACACGAGGTGTTTACATTTCTTTCCTTCACAGTCTCACTTGTGCACCATATTTTCACAAGGGAAAAAAATTGAAAGCATTGTTTGCTTCACCTGGTAATATATTATTTTTCCTGCATTAGTCACACCTGCAGAAAGACTGACCAATTACCCCATCCCTATATAACTATGCCTAAGGCATTGTCATCCCCTGGTGACAGCTGCCCAAACTGCTCTAACACTGGGATGTGACTAACCAGAGTCAGAATAGAGCAGACTTCACAATCCCAAACCAAGAGAGTGAAGCCCAATCAATATTGATGTTCTCATGGAATATTGAAAATGGAGGCATTGAGAGGAAAGAATTTCTCCAGTATTGCCGGAGAGAGATGGAGTGTTGATGACTCGATATGAGTCTTCCCGTCAGCCTGGCAGACTCAGCATTTTCATCTAGCTTGAGTCACCCTGCCTCAGCGGTGACTGTGTTACTTAAGGACAGCCACTCCCTTTGCAATGCGCTCACATCCTTTTTGGAGGGAGGCAGGAAGTGAGCACCCTCTGCAACCGTCTCATCTTAGCTTCTTTCACTTTTGATAAAGCGTTAATTATGCTCACCATCCAATATCTGCGCTGGTACGGTTGCCACTGCTTTAAGACACAAATAAGTAAGCATTCTAGTTTTTTTTTTCTGGTCTTTTGTGAGTCTGAGATCATTTTATCGATGATTCCATTCTACACAGCCTGAAGACTGTTCTACCAAGAACCGAGAACTATTTGTGAACCTATAGACTTGACTCAAAGCCTGAGCTCATCTCTGTGAGAAACCCATTAACTCTGGTACCTTCGTTTACCCCCTGAAGTACCTGACTTGCATTCCTAACAAGTGGACATTCACTCCTTGGTCAATTCTTAATTATCTGCATGTGGCTTATTCAGAGCCATTTATTTCAATTCAATGAGACGTTGAAAAGGCCAGGTTCTGAGTTTCGATAGACAATGGGTTCAAATCCTGAGTCCACAACATCTGGCTCTGTGATCCTCATCTATAAAAACAAGTCAATAAGAATACTTAGTTTGTATGAGATAAATGATATATAAAGTAAGTACACTCAATAAATGGTAGCACTTAAGAAATAGTAGCAATCGATATTATCCGCTGGATATTACAAGAAGGCAAAATGGAATGAGCCACAGTCAAAACCCTTTAGAAATAGCTGATCTAGTAGGGGAGGGTGCAGCCTGTACGTAAGTGAATTTAAGAGTCTGAATGAGATGTGCCATATGGCTGAAGAGCCCATCCAATTTAGATTTCAAGCTTATAAGTAGGAGTTCGAATTGGAGCGTGGCCTAGGGCTCTGTTCACAGGTACGTAGAAAGTGGCCCAGGAGGAATGAAGTGAAAGAGCAATAGTGTGGAGAAATAACAAACCTGATAGGCTTCTCTGAGGAAGGCCTTAAAGGCCAATTTGAACTTGAATATTCAGATTGCAAAAGCGTCTGCAAATGCTTCCCCCTCCTAGTAGCCGTATCCTTAGGTAATTCTGTCCCACAAATAATTTTAAAAACCGCCTTTATCCTTTGAAGTTGTGTTTTCTATTTTTTTAATTGGTGTCCAATTACATTTGTCCCCATTTTCCCCCATTACTCTCCCCTGCCCTACCCACCCCCACCTCCCACATTCAGTCCTCCCCACCCCTGACCATTGTCTTTGCCCGTGGGTCCTTTATACATGCTCCTTGACCCTTCCCCTTCTTTTCCCCATTGTCCTCCTCCCCTTTCCCCTCTGGTCACTCTCAGTTTGTTCTTTATTTCCATTTCTCTGGTTCTATTTTGCTCACTTGTTTGTTTTGTTGATTAGGTTCCACTTATAGGTGAGATCATATGGTGTTTGTCTTTCACCATCTGGCTTATTTCACTTAGCATAATGCTCTCTGGTTCCATCCATGCTTTCGGGAAGGGTAGGAGCTCTTGCTTTCTTTCTGCTGCATAGTATTCCATTGTGTAAATGTACCACAGTTTTTGGGCACTTAGGCTGTTTCCAACTCTTGACTATTATAAATAACCCTGCTATGAACATTGGGGTGCATAGGTCCTTTTGAATTGATGATTCAGGGTTCTTAGGGTATAATCTGAGCAGTGGAATTACCCGGGTCAAAAGGCAGTTCCATTTTTAGTTTTTTGAGGAAATTCCATATTGCTTTCCACAGTGGCTGCACCAGTCTGCATTCTCACCAACAGTGGACTAGGGTTCCCTTTTCTCCGCAATCTCTCCAGCACTTGTTGTTTATTAATTTGGTTATGATGGCCATTCTGACCAGTGTGAAGTGATATCTCGTTGTGGTTTTAATTTGTATCTCTGTGATGGCTAGTGATGCTGAGCATCTTTTCATATGTCTCTGGGCCCTCTGTAGTCCTCCTTGGAGAAGCGTCTGTTCAGGTCCTTTGCCCATTTTTTAATTGGATTGTTGTTCTTCCTGGTATGGAGTCATGTGAGTTCCTTATGTATTTTGGAGATCAAACCCTTGTCCAAGGTATCACTGGCAAATATATTTTCCCATACGGTTGGTTCCCATTTCATTTTGCTGATGTTTTCTTTAGCTGTGCAGACACTTTTCATTTGATGAGATCCCATTTGTTTATTCTTTCCTTTATATCCCTTGCTCTTGGGGACATATCAGTGAAAATACTGATGTGTGGAATATCTGAAATGTTCCTGCCTATGTTCTCCTCTAGGACTTTTATGGTGTCATGACTTATATTTAAGCCTTTTACCCATCTTGAATTAATTTTTGTGTATGGTGTAAGTTGGTGGTTGATTTTCATTTTTCGCATGTAGCTGTCCAGATCTCCTAATACCATTTGTTGAAGAGGCTATTTTTACTCCCGTTTTATGCTCCTGCCTCCTTTGTCCAATATTAATTGACCATAAAGACATGGGTTTATTTCTGAGCTCTCTATTCTGTTCCATTGATCTGTGCGTCTGTTCTTATGCCATCACCAGACTGTTTTGATTACAGTGGGCTTGTAATATAGTTTGATATCAGGTATTATGATCCCTCCTACTTTGTTCTTCTTTCTCAGCATTGCTGAGGCTATCTGGGGTCGTTTATGGTTCCATATAAATTTTTGAAATATTCTATAGCTGTGAAATATGTCATTGGTATTTTAATAGGGATTATATTGAATTTATAAACTGCTTTGGGTAGTATGGATATTTTGATATTAATTCTTCCAATCCATGAACAGGGTATATGCTTCCATTTATTTGTGACTTCCTTAATTTCTTTCTTCAGTGTTTTGTAGTTTTCTGAGTATAGGTCTTTTACCTCCTTGGTTAGGTTTATTCCTAAGTACTTTATTTCTCTTGTTGCTATAGCAAATGGGATTTTTTTTCTAATTCCTGTTTCTGATATTTCATTGTTGGTTTGACCTATATTCTTTGAAGTTGTATTTTCAAGAAAACGTGTGTGTGTGTGTGTGTGTGTGTTCTTGGCACCTTTGAGTAGGGTCACAAATGAAACTGCTTTCCCTATCTAGGCTTTAAACCAAGTAAGAAAATAAAGACAAAGCAGAAGGCAGATAGAGGCCAAAATTCATCTTAATCACTGGTGAAGTCTAGGTCAGAGACATTGTCAAATGGTTTCTTATTCAATATCCAGAATTACCCGGGCTTACCCATAACCAGTGCTGGCACAGGGAAGTCTTGCTGCTGCCTTCCCCAGAGAGAGGGAAGAAGAAAGGCCTGGTTGGGGGGCGCGGGGGAAGGTCAGGGTGAGTGAGAGGCTGGAGAGAGGCAGGAGCGTTACTTCCACATAAAAGGAAACACCAGGAATGGGGACAGGTATGTGGGTGGTAGCGATGAGGCAGACACGTTCTATAAAATGTGGTCTTTGTAACTGCTCAGAAGTTTCTTAAAAGCCACATTCTTTAGAAATGATCTTTTATGATGGCTAATTGATGGTATGATCTTCTGTTAAAATCAAATCATGAAGATTATGATTTGTAGGTCCTTTAAAAATGTAGAGTTTAGGCTGAATGGTATTAACAACAAAGAGCATATTTGAAAGTTTATGAATAAGAATAGTGCGAAAACTGAGGTGAAAGAAATGCAATGTGGGTTTGGGAGAAGAAGCAGGACTTTACTTCTGAAGGTTGAAATTGGGCGCAGAAGTGGAGAGAGTGTCCCACGTTATCCACCGACCTCACGTTGCCCTACAACAGAATTCTATGACTATTAATAATGCTCACAATAACACTGGTTAAGCTCTGGGAGCACTTACTGCGTGCCAAGCCCGGAACCAGAAGAACAATCTTTTATTTAAGCCTCATAACAAGCCACAGGTCTATATTTTTATTTCCAATGTTCTCATTTTATGGATGAGGAAACCAAGATTTAGAAACGTGAATAACTTTTCCAAAGTAAAACAATTAATAAGCTGTAGAGGGAGGATTCAAATCTAGCTCGCCAATTCCTTTCAACCTTGTGCCTTTTATCCTTGTTTTACGGTCATCAGTATTCATTATCTTATTTTTAAATGTTTTATTATTTGTATTTCAAGTGTGATATATTTTTATATTTTCAGACATTTAGAAACTACACATTACAAAAATTAAGAATCACCTATAATTTCCCAGAGGGATAACCTCTGTTAAAATTGTGATATACTATATACCCATTCACTCTCTCTTCAGTACACATATTTCCTGTTTTGTAGTTGTTTTACAAAAAAGGGAACATACTGTATATATGTTTTGTTGCCTGCTTTTTACACTCAACAATGCATCATAAACATTTTCCATGTCATTCTAAACCATGTATTCTTCTAAAACACCATATTTAACATTGCATTTTATTCTGTTGTATGAAGCCATCATAACACATTCAACCAACCTCCTATCAATGGCTGATTTAAGCTGTTAGACTATGTTCACCATTATAAACAATTTTGTGATGAAAATGTTTGCAGCCATTTCAGACACTATTTTTTCCCTAGTCCGAAGCCATTTACTCTCCCCCTTTTTCCTCCTAAGGAAACCTCCATTTTTAGAAGTTAAAAGAGAGATATCCTTTGATCTCAACTTTCCCCAGCTGCTGTTGTAGTTAGGAGTGACCATGGGGCTGAGTTCTAGACAATGGAAATTAAATGAAAGCTACATGTGTCATTCCCTAGTCAACATGAACAAGTGGCTGTGCTTCTTCCATTCTCCCTGTGCCCATCTGCTTGGACGCGCCCACGGCTGCAGCTCTGCCATGGTCCTAGAGGGAGGCTGTGTTAGTCAGGGGTCTCCAGAGGGACAGAACTAACAGGCTAGTATGTGTAGAAATAGATTTACTATAAGAAATTGTCTCGTGCGACTGTGGAGGCTGGAGTGTGAGATCTGCAGCTGGCAAGCTGGAAACCCAGGGGAGCCAGTGCTTCAGTGCCAGTTGGAGTCTGAAGGCCAGAGAACCAGGAGAGCGGGAGGTATAAGTTCTAGCTGCAATCTGAGTCCAAAGACAGGAGAAGTCCAATGTCCCAGCTCAAAGACAGTCAGGCAGAGAGAAAGAGTTTTCTTATTCAGCCTTTGATTTCCTTCAGGCCTTCAACAGATTGAATGAGGCCTGACTACATTGGGGTGGGAGCAGGGAGGCAATAAGCTTTACTCAGTCTACTGATTCAAATGTTACTCTCATCCAGAAACCCCTATACAAACATACCCAGAAATACTCTTTTACCAAATCTCTGGGCATCCATGCCCCAGTGCGTTTGACACATAAAATCAACCATCAAAGTGGTAGAGTCACAAAATGAGGAGTCTGGGTTACTTGACAAGAAATCTTACAAGACCAATTATCTTCCTTGGACTCTTCTGTAAAGAGACAACACAAAACAAAACAGACACACTTCTATTCTGTTGGAGCCATTATACAATTATTTCCGCCGTGACACAGAATAGACATTGCTGAAAGAACCACACATTCAGCAAAACTGTACATTCAAAATAATGCTTTTAGGAACATTGGGATTATAATGAGAGCACTAAAAATGTATGTGACTTTCTGACTGGAGCACTGGCAAAAACAGTAATTGGCACCTTGAGAGGCAACTTGGACAGTCCAGGCAGGAAGCTCAGCGTGGGTAGAGGTTGTCTCGAGGTTATTAAAATGCTATTAAAAAATAATTGTGGGAAATTATAGAGATGAAAAACAGATTAGCTGTTTCTAGGGATTAGGGATGGTGGTGGGAGGCGTGGGCACGGCTATGAAAGGATAGCGCGGGGAGCATCGTGGTGATAGAACAGTTCTATAGTGCATTGTGGTAGAGGTTGTACTAATCCACATGTGTGATAAAATTGCACAGAACTACAGACACACACATGCATGGGTACACACTCACACAGACACTCACACAATGCAAGTAAGACTGGCGAAATCTGGGGAAGCTCTGTGAGTTTTTCTGGTAGCCAGGGTCAGTTTTCTGGCTGTGCTATTGTACTGTAGTTGTGCAGGGTGTTACCATTGGGGAAACTGGGTGCAGGGTGTATGGAACATCCCTGTGTATTTTGTTTACAGATTTCTACAGATCTATAATTATTTCAAAATCAAGTAGAAACATCAGATAGAAATGCTGTCTGTGGTTGTAGAAACCATACAGGTAGAACTGGAGCTCTGAGCTCCAGGTGGCCAGAGGAAGAAGTGCAGTCTGCCCTGAGCGCGGGGGGGGGGCGCGTGCCTGTCTGGGGAGGAAGCCCAAGGTGTTGTTGCACTTATTCTTCTGTTCTTAACCAACACGTGAAAGGGCTCTTGGCCTGCACGTCAGCCAAGCTTAGGGCTTTTTCCCTTCTTTCAAAGTATGTCAGTGTTTTGAATTTGACTTGTTCTCTGCCTTTGTTTAGGATCTACCTGGCCATTTAGAGAGCTATATTTGATTGGATGTGGGACATTTTCAAAATACAAGCCATCAAATATTTAAGGGACAGGAAGTTTCCTGGGGAGATTTGAATCATATGAATAGACCTACCCTTTGGGATATTCAGGTATCATTCTGGGAACAAGCTGCTGCAGATTGTTTGTGACCCTGTGTGTAAAGAATACAACAGGCTCAACCAAAACACAGTACGTGGCTGTGAAAGCCCTAACTAGAGGTCTTAACCATCCGTGCACAGGAATCACTGGGGCAAATACAAGTTACCTGGTCTCCTATTCCCAGAGCCTCTGAATGCGTGGGTTTGGGAATGAGGTTCGGGAATGTGCAGTGTGACAACCACCCCAGGCACGCGGCCGCTGCCTACCTGAAGATCACTCTTTGAAACACACAGCATTTAATCTTCGACAAGGAGGAGGCTGGCCCACTCCCTTTTAAGTATTTAGCTGAGTTCCTGCTGAGATAGTGTAATTTGGCTGAACAGTGAGCTGTGGAAGAGATGAGTAGAGGCAGTGCTTCAAAGACATGCTGAGCAAACTGAAAAGCAAGTTAAAGCACCGTGACATTGCTTCCAAAGCCTGGGATTGACAGCAGCTGACAGTCGTGCTTGTACCAGTGTCACCTCTGAATACAAAGAACATTGGGTATTTTGACTTATTTCAGCTGGGATAAAATGTTAGGGAGGAAATATTCCCCTAACTAGTTTCCTCCTCTGAGCATCACTGTAGAATAATAATGCCTTGTATTCATGCATCAGCTTTCCAATCACCAACTTATTTTAAAGCCATCACAAGAGAGATCTTTTAAATCATCTGCCCTGAGGCAAATGGTACATTTCTTAAAATTCTTTGAATGTTTAAAAATGTACTTTTGAAAAACACATTCCAAGTTCTTTATAGCTTAGAAACATTTCCTTCTCAGGATGTTAGGAGATGTCCAGCTGAACTAGAAGTCAATGCAAACCGGTGAGGTAGAAAGCCGGTGAGCAGATGGTTAAGACATCAAGGAAAATTTTATGCCCAGGTGACACTGTGTAGCATCTGAATTTATAAAATTATGAGAACTGTGATTTGCCAAACACTGCCCTGGACATTACTTGAAGAATGCCCATCTTATACTCTTGGAGACTCTGGGGTCTCTCTGGTCCAATTTTAGAATTTGGGTTTGGAATATTCTTGGCTTCTCAAGGACAAGGACCATAGTCTGTTGATTTTGTATAGTCCACATTTAGTACATGATCCAGTGTATAAAAGATACTCAATAATGCTGAAAGAAAGAAATGTTTTTTCTAGAATGCACTAATCAATGGATGCGGTGGAAGGAGGGGAGAGGAAGGGAAAGCTATCTCTTGGCCCCTTTCTCCCTTTTTCCTAATAATTTGTTCAGATCCAAAGAGTTAACCGAGGTAAATGAGGCGATGGTGGGACTTCTGTAGGCCAGAGAAAGCAGGAGAGTAAGAGCCTGCAAGTACTCCCCCAAAAAGCTGGAGATCTTCAACAAATATGACCAAGTTCCAAGCAGGTTGCTCTAATTGGGCATTGGGATCAAATGTAATTTAAAGTTAACAATAATAACTGCTGCACCAGACCCTTTATTTGAATTATTACATTTAATCCACACAACAATCCTATGAAATAGAAATTATTATTCGTAAGGGACTGTTTGTGCTTGCTCATCATTGCATCCCCAGCCACTACCACCTAGTGGATGCCCAAATAATAGTGTCTCAATGAATAAAGCAATGAGTGAGTGACTCTCTGCCTTTGCAAGTAAAGAACTGAGGCTCCGAGAGGGAAGGAACTGGCCCTGGGGCACACCAGTCAGTGGAAGAGCTGTGATTTGAAGGTCTGCCTCCAGAAGAACCAGCGCTGCTCACACAGCCTCAGTCCCTCACGTCATCTCTGCAGACAGGACGTGGTTTGGTTTCCTAACAACGGAACCTCAATGATTAGCTAAGATTCTGGTGCTCGTTTAACAGATCATTTGTATCTGTGGTGTAAGCTTGTTTCTTCAAATAACTGACAAGTCACAAGGAAGGGGGACACACTGATTCCCTCTGAAATGGTGGTAGACTCTGCCTCCACATTCACAGGGGAAGCTCCACTTTCCAGAGCAAATCATCGCCAACACATTTCACCTCACAGTCAACAGCCTCCAGAGGATTTCCCTAGGGGGATGATATACCCAAAGATCAAACAGTACCCGGAGGTCGAGTCTTGTTGACCAAATCTGGCCAGCTCCCTAATTTCATGAACTCTTCTTTTCTTTTCTTATACTGAGAAGGTACATAACTAATGTAAAGGAGGGGGGAGAAAATTTTCCTCTACCCTCTTATCTCTAGTGACTGGGGCCCTGAAAATTAGACTGACAAGACAGAAGAACAGGAGAAGGGTTTTATTACTATGCTTCTGGCCTTTGCCAAAAAGCGAAGGCCCAAAGAAGTGAATAGGCCTGAGAACTTTATATATATATAAAGTATATATGATATATATCCTTTTAAACAAAACATTATACATTGTGGCGATATGACAAGACAAAGGAAAAGGGGCTGGGGTTGGGGGTGGGAAAGTGATTAGGAGACACGGGCAAAGCTAATGGAAGGTGAGAGGTGATTTGCAGACCTGTCTGGGTACTGGCTGTCTGTCTCCCTCATGGCCATTAGTGTTTTTGTAAAAATGGCACGAACGTAAGTGTAGGGAAGGAAAGGAGACCTGTGGGTTTTCCAAGAACTCTTGTGATCCCTGGCGGAGCACATGTGATGTGTTTAACTGTCACCTTCTGCTGGTGCCTCCGCCTTGAGTCAGGGACATCATGTTGTTCATTATGATATCTCACTTGCTTTCCCTCCTCCCACCCCATTTCATTTGACTAAGTATTTTAATTGGTCACTTCTATGCTCTTTACTTTTGCAAGCTTGGTCAAGTTTCTGTGTATTCACAACACTTCCCCCTTATTTTAGTCCCTAGTTTTCTGAAAGTTCTAGGCTTTGGAACTCCTCTAGTATTTACTTTTCCCTCTTTAACCTGTATTTTTAGGATTAAAAATATGCATTAGTAAGCTGGTATGTGCGGATCCCTTTGTTAGGAGCCGGGAAAGATACACGGGAAGGTCGTCTGACTTCCCTAGGCTTCTAGATGTTAACAGTTTCATTGCTTTATGGCAGTAGCTTCCAATCCATCACCACTCATCTTTGTACATTTTAGCTCACAAAATTAAGTTCCAGTCTTCTCTTATTCTCTTTCTCCTGGATTTACAATTTTTAAAAAAATAATTTATTGTGGTTTTTAGTGAGGACTTTGTTGAGAACAGAATAGAATTATGTGCTCATTTTTCTACCTTTAACCAGCATCCTTTATTTTTCAACTAATATAGAAAAATTAAATAACATCTATGCCACACAAATAAGACATTTTCTTGCTCACTTCCTATAGGCTTTTAGAAGTTTTTACTTATTTAAACAAAAATTGGTCATATAGTTAGTTGTTCAGAAAGACAATCTTTCTGAAATATATTGTTTCTATAGATCAATTTCTCTAACCATAAGTTAATAAAATTATATCAACAACAAAATTATGTCTAAAGATCTTAAGTAATTGAGAATTTAAAACTATCTTTAGAAAATAAAACAAAATTAAACAACTTGGATCAAAGAGAGAACTCAAAACTGAAAAAATATATGGAAATTAACAAAGAAAATATTTCATACCTAAGCCTGTGCATACAGGTAGCATTATACTCAAATGGAAATTTATAGACTTAATGCCATTATTATTTAAAAAATCTAAAAACATAAAAATGGTCAATTTAAAAAACTAGAGAGAGAATGAAGTAAAACAAAAAGTAATGAATAAAAGTTGAAACTAATAAAATAGAAAATAAAAGACAATAGAAAGAAAACACCTTAAGCTTATTTTTTAAAGAACATTGAATAGGTTCCGTTCAAGATGGCAGCATAGCAAAATTAATATTCACACACAGTAATTGTAGCGAGTGGTAACCAGTCTTATACTTTCATAATTCTATTTTCAATTAAACAGATTTAGTACTTGAAAAAATAAAAATGAAGAACACTTAGCGTTAATAAATCAATTGGATAATTAATGAATTATTAGCAACTCTAACCCAATGGTACAGTGAAAAGATGGTATACCACTTCCTTGTAGATTTTCTCTCATTGCTGCTGGAATGACTCAACATTACGAAATATATAAGTAAAATTTACTACATCACATTAAAGAAAACTACAATTACATCAATAGATGCCAGCAGAACTGACCAGAGATGCCAAACTGCACCCACCACTCCTCTGGTTTTACAGCTTATTCCTCATCCGAATTCTCCTTTACAACAGAGATGACACTTCTGGGAATACTAGAAACAGAATGTCCTGACTACAGTCTCCCCTCCCACTCCCCTCCCACCAGGAATATTTCTTAGAAAACAGTAAGTGCACATTTGTTTTAACTAAAATGTCAACCCCTCTGCTTCCTTCCCCACGAGTCCCCACAGGCATACAGTGAAGGGTTCCTCTGCAAATGCAAACTGTCATATGGGCCTCTGACTTGTGCACAAGTGATTCTCAAAATCTACAAATGGGGAGAATGCCCATCTCAGAAGATGGCGCCACTGCTTGCCCACATGCTCAGGCCAGAAACAGAGCCACTCTGATCCTTTCCCCACCCCTAGCCCCTCATCTAACCCATCAGTGTCTTAGTCATAGACTGGATGGCCTAATCAACATAAACTTATCCCTGACACTTTGGAGGCTGGACATCTGAGATCAGGGTGCCCGCACAGTCAGGTTCTGGTGAGAGCCCCCTTCTGACTAGTGGGCAGCTTCCTTCTTGCTGCGTCCTCAGAGGCCAGTGAGAAGTTCTTGTGTCTCTCTCTCATAAGGGCACTAATCTCATCATGAGGTCTCAGCCCTCATGGACTCATCTAATTGAAATTACCTCCCAAAGGCCCCACCTCCTACCCCTGTCCCATTGGGCATTAGGGTTTCAACGTATGAATTGGGGTGGGGGGCACAGACATTCAGTTCATAACAATCAGCACATCCGGAAGCCCCACCTTCAAAATATGTCCCCCGATCCAGCCACTTCTCACCACCTCTCCACTAGTCTAAGCACCATCATCCCTTGCCTAGGCTACTGCAAAGCCGCTTCACTGCTCTCCCTGCTTCCATTCTTTCCCCCACTATAGTCAAACTGATCTTTTAAACACATAAATCATATCCTGTTGCTCTCCTGCTCAAAACCCTTCAATGCTTCCCCACTGTGCTCAAGGTACAAGGCACCTGTCTGGGCCTCAGATCTCACCTTCTGCTTTTTGCCACCTTGCTCACTCCACTCTGCCAGGCTGGCCTTCCTGATACTCGTCAAAACCCCAATGCCCCTCCTGAAACTAGGACCTGCCTTTTGCATTTTAATTGACTCAGCTGGGAATGCTCTTGTCCCAAACCCTTCAATTGCTGACTCCTTTCGGGGCTCTGCTGAATCCCACAGCCTCAGGAAGACCTTCCCCATGACAGCTCCTCCCACCCACCCCTTCACCCTGCTTCATTTTTCTTCAAGTATGTATCTCTGCCTGACATTAAATTACTTGTTTTTGTCTGCCTCCCACACTAGAAAGTTCTCCAGGAAGACAGACTTTTCTTATTCACTGCTCTATTCTTAGTGCCTGGAAGGTACTTGGCTCATAACAGATGCTCAATAAATAATTGTTGGATAAATAAGTGTAAATTGATTTCCTGGTTGTCATTTCTATGGATTGACAATCCCTAAAGGTGGGGGTCTCCAATTTTGAGGTTTGAGTGGTATCACCGGTTAGGTTTCCCAGATGGCAGCATATCAGAATCTGTGCAAGGAAGGGAAGAAAGCAGGATCGGGCAGAGAGACAAGGAGAGCTGCAACACAATCCTAGTAGGAGCCTCAGCCAACTATACTGGGAATTCTGAGACAGATTGCGCCTTTGAAACTGTTGGAGCTTAAAAGTTGGAGCAGTGGAACAAGGCAGCCCTCTTAGCTGATGCAATCCCTTCAGACAGCTGAGGGCTAGCTGCCAACAGCACACCCAACAGCTGGGGAGCTAGTCCTCCCCTTCTGAGCGGTGCAGCAAAATGTCTTCCACAAATGGGAAGACATGTGGCTTAACCATAGTAATGCCAAGGAAGTCTATAGCTCTTTACCCAGGGACCTCATAATGTGGCATCTATTTCCTTGGCAACATTACAACACTCTGGGGACTGGTTCTTGGTCTGCCAAATCCAAAGCTCTGATGGTGTTAGCACAGAGAAAATAGAGCAGTCTCAGTGGTGAACTCACATTAATTCAGGTTCACAGATAGCAATGCATGCAACTCGATGCCCATTTACTTTACAATGAGTGACATAACTTTCACCAAAACTACAGGTGTCAGCATGACTGGTCCATTCTTTACAGAGCCACCTACCCATAGTATTCCACGCTGCATGTATCAGAACCCGGGGGCTGCCATTCCTGTGGACTGCAATATGAATGGTACAGCCCCTACCCCCACAATTGTCCAGTGCACTGGCACTGAGTTACTAGTAGGTTCATTGTTGAGCATAGAACCAGAGAAAGGAGAGTCAGGAAGGTAGAGTTTAGTAGTGGTCCTCAGATAAAATGGCTTGAGGCATTCTTCCCCCCTGCAAAGATAATCTTGCCAATAGAACCACAATATTATATGAAATCTGTTGGTCAAGTTTACATCCCATGTGTAGCTTTTAAATGACCTTCATTTTCATCATGTTTATAACCAAGAGCAGAGGGCTCCTTTCACTGATGAATTCATTGCCTCTGTAGATAATTAAATACTAACTAAATAACTAAAATAAGCTATAGCTTCTTTTTAAATATTGTTCTAGTAAGGCTTAAAAGCATTTCTTTATTTTTCAAAAAACACAACAAATATGTGCCAATATATACTATATTCCTTTTGGTTCTGTGCTAATTTAGGTCATTAGGAAGCACAATAGTTTGCACTTGGTTCGATGAGTGAACAGTCTAGTTCAGTAATCACACAGACAGCTGAAGTCCCACCTCTGTGGGCCCTTTGTGATCCAAGGCAAGTTACTTTGTCCTTTAAGCCTCAGGGTTATCATCTGTAAAATGGCAATAGTAATAACCAATTCATAGTGTGGCTTTGAGGACTCAAAAAACTATTTCAGTATATGAAAAATGCATATAAAACAACACAGCATCTAGCAGAATCAGGGGTTGGCAACCTTCTTCTGTAAAGGTACAGATAGTAAATATTTTTGGCTTCGAGGACTGCGATGTCTGTCCTGACTCTGCAGCTCTGTAGCAGAGTGCAAAAGCAGCCACAAATAATATGTAAATGAACAGGCACAGCTATGTTCCCATACAACTGCATTTACAAAAACAGGCCGTGGACTGCATTTTGCCTGAGACCATAGCTTGCCAACCACTGGACTACATGAACTGACTGATTTCATGGCACCATAATACTATTTATGCATGACTTTGTCCATTTATTTTGTTGTAAACTCTAGAATTGATGGTCAAGGATTCCTAGAGCTAATCTGCTTTCCTTGCTTCTTCCTTTAATGAACATGAAATATCACTAGTGCTAAGGGAAAAAAATGGCTTGCACCCCTTACCCCTTCGAGCTCATGGCTTCAAAGCCTAAGAGAAAAATAAACTTTCCATGTATTCTAACTGGACTCAACATAGGCAATGTATTTGTATAGCCATTTTACATTTTCAAATGTGCTGACAGGTACCACGTACTAGGTTTAATATCTGTGCCACCACAGTTATTCCAAGTTCCGCGCTATTACCGCCCAGCTCTGCCAGTTGTGGATCTTAGCAACCAGTAGGTGGCGTCGTCACTTACTGCTTGAGTGCTCACCCATCTGCAGCCCCTCCAATTTGAGGAAAGAGGATCCCTCTCAAGCCTTTCAAAATAGTTATTTATTTTATTTAAGAAGAAGTAATTATATAACCCCCAAGAATTTTACCCCAGTGGCTTTTATAAATGTATTTAAAATTACTATTTCCAGTTTGTGATGGTTGACTTGGGCTCCACCCAGCCTCCCAAAAAAGATATCTCCACACCTTAGTCTCGAACCTGTGACCTTATTTGGAAAAGGGTCTTTGCATATGTAATGAAGTTAAGTATCACGACTTGAGATCATCATGAATTGCCTGGGAAATTACCTACACCTAATGACAAGTGTCCCTACAGAGTCAGAAGACAGGGAAAAAAGCCATGTGAAAATGTAGGCAGAGAATGGATTGATGCAGCCACATTGCCAAGGAATGCGTGGAGCTGCCAGAAGCTGGAAGAGGCAAGGGAGGATTTTTCCCCTGGAGACTTTGGAGAGAGCACAGCTTGCCATTACGTTGATTTTGGACTTCTGATTCACAGAACAGTAAGAGAATAAAGTTTTGTTGTTTTATGCCAACAAGTTTGTGTCATTTGTTATGCTAGCCTTAGGAAACTAATACACAGTCCAAGTAAATAAAACCAGCCCAAAACAAGGCAGTTTAGCAAAATCATGAAGTTTTGAACTCAACTAATTATCCAAAGTGTTCACCCTAGTAAACTGTACATCTTCTATGCATCTATCATTTTAAAATGAATGTTCATATTATTTGTGAGGCAGAATTATATTAGATTATATTTTGATTTCCCCAAATATAACAAATACAGTCTCTTTTCTACTCCCATACATCATTGGGGAACAATGAGGCGTTCCACTGTCCACGGCTTTTCCAAATACAATTTTAGAAACAAAGCAGGGACCACATAGAGATAAATGTGCTTTATAGCATCTCCGAATGAGTCATTCTTGCCTATTATTGTGACCTTGCATAGGCACTCGGTCAAATACATTCAGCAAGCATTCACTGTGCACCTACCAGGGACCAGGCACACTACTAGGTGCTAAGAAGTCAAAGATGAATTGGGCATAGTTCTTGTGGTTTAGTTGAGACAGTCAAAGTTGCCTGATGGAGAAAAAGAAGGAGTCAGATATGGCTCAAGAAAGCATGGTGGGGAGGGGGAGCACAAGTGCCGCTCACCCAGGGGGCTGGAGAAGGAGGAGATGGAACCAGACCCAAATCCTGAAAGCCTGGTTATCTGGACTGGAGGCTGGGACACATGGTGCAAGGTGGTAGAAGTTAGACCACGGAGGTCTGGGCAACAGCCAGAGCGTCAGTGTATCTGGTCGGGGGATTCTATTAGGGAGAGGCTGAAGATGCAAACAGAGCTGCAATGGGGAAGGGCCTTGGTAAGGGGCTCAGATTTCAACAGAGTGCCTTGAAGAAGTTTTGCATCAGTTACTGAGTGATAGGATTGGTGTGATTTTTGGAAATGTTCATCTGCTGGTGTGTGGATTCTGGCTTCGACTCAGGCAGGAGCAGCAGGGAAACTGGGTTAAGAGGCCATTGCAGCCGTTGTCCAGCAATAGGGGGAAGAGGAGGAAAAGTCCAGAGCGGGTGTTGAAGGGGCTTTAGTACTTTAGCACTAGGTATGGAGGTGGGGGAAGGAAAAATAATATTCAAGATTCTCTCATGTTTTTGAACACCTGAAAGATTAAGGACTGTCTTTTCATTCATTTCTGTGCCAGCCCATCCACTTGCACAAAATAAGTCTTTAATGTATCAGTGGTCAAATCAAATTTCTGAGGTTTCTATCAGAAATTGAGGTCCCAGGTACTTTCCACGGTGCTCCAGATACCTTCACTTTCAAGTACATAAAGCTGTTATGAGAGATAATTTACAGCTCTCAGAAGAGCTTCCTGTTTTTGTTCGTCTGCCCATTTAGCAGCTTCTTACTGGATTAATGGCCTGGTACATGAATCATGATGGCTACCCACGCAGAATTAAGTGCTAGCTGGAGGTTTCAGGAGCGCCATCACTGATGCCACCTGGAGTCCCAAGCAAAGGTCAGCCACTGCTGAAGCTCCCCCACCCCCAAGCCAGGTCTCTCACGGGTATCCGTAGCATGCATATTTACACTGACTCTGTAGAAAGGGCCCCTGTTTGTCTCTCTAGCTACAATCCCTAAAGAAATTCCTACAGCGCTGCCACTTTTAAATCATCTTCTGACTGACGGAACAAGCATAGCACTGCTCCTGAACTGCTGGGTACAACTGCACCACAGACTGGCTTCCTGAAGCCAGAGTGCCTTCAATGTGCTTCAGCAGACAGGCTTTTACACCGAGAAGAGAAGAAAACCAGAGAACGCAGGACCAAAAGCTATGCAGGAGCAGCAGAGGTAGCAACAGCCTGGTGTCACTCAGGGGTAGTTGTATCAGGGGCCGAGTTGGGCAGAGAAAGCCTCGCAGAGATGAGTTGGGTTTCTACTGACAGGACTTGAGGGGGCCAGAGTTGTGGGGGGGAGTGTGATAGTGCTCTTGGTGATTTGGAGCTGGATGATTCGTTCATGCTGCACACATGGCATAATACAATACTTAGCATCTCTGACTCCTGCCTGCTAAGTACCAATGGGTCCAAAATGCCCCCTGACACACAGGCTTCCAAATACCCGCTGGAGGACTGTGTTTTCCTGGGTGTGAACCACTGATGGAGAACAAAGGGGAATGTCTGGGTGATTCAAAAGGAAGACACTAAGGCATGGAGGAGGGGCGCATGAGACACTCTCCTCCCACTGGGAGAGCACTGTGATTGTGGTAGAGAATGGGGCAGGAAACATTTAAAACAGGTTAAAAAGGAGGTTTATCATTAAATGCTAATCACAACACGATCAAATAGCCCCAAAAGATCATGTTAAATGCTAATGTCAGGTGCAATTAAGAAGTCAAAGGCATGTAGTAAAATGTTCTGTGAGCTCTGAACTCAGACGTAATTTGAATTCCAGCCTCGCCACTTACTAGCTATTTCCTTGGGCAAGTTACTCAACGTTCTCTCAGCCTGCTTTATCATTTTCAAAATGAAGATGATAGTTCTTCAAAGAGTTGGTGGAATGTCTTCAACCTGGTATTAAAAATATCTGAGCCTCAAAATTTGAGCTTTATAAATCAATTTAAGTGTTCTATCATTGTATCAAACTCTTTGTAAACCAGTGCTTCAAATTTTGGTTGTATGTTGTTCAAAATAGTTGGTTTTTCCCCCTCCTTTTGTTAATCAAAATAATATTTAATCAAAATAATATTAACTTTAAGTGTCCAATTTGGTGATTTTGTGTAATTTGCACATTTAACTGCCACCACAATCAAGACACAGAATGATTTTCTCACCCTAAAAAGTTTCCCCATACTCATTTATATTTAATCATCTCCCTTCACTCTGACCCCAGACAATCATTGGTCTGCTTTTTATCATTGCAGTTTTGCATATTATAGAATTTTATATAAATACTCATCCAGTGTAGGATCTTTGTGTTTGACTTTTTTCACATAGCATAATATTTTTGAGATGTATCTATGTCGTCGTCTATATTCATATTTCCTCCCTAGTTTTCCAAGCTATGAATACACCACCCTTGGTTCATCCACTCACCGGTGATGAACATTTGTGTTGTTTCCAGTTTGGGGCTGTTGTAAATAATGCTGCTACAACTGTTCATAAACATGTTTTGTCTGGACATATATTTTTATATCTTTTGGGGGAATACCCAGAAGTAGAATTTCTGGCTTGTATGGTAATGATCTTTAAGTTGATAAGGTAATGCCATACTGCTCCCCAAAGTGATTCTGTTCCTACCAGCCAAGTCCAAGAGTTCCAGTTGTACCACATCCTGGTCGACACTTGGTGGTGTCAGTCTTTTTTACTTTACCCATTCTAGTGTACAGTGATATCTCATTGTGATTTTATTATTTTTTAAATATATTTTATTGATTATGCTATTACAGTTGTCCCAATTCTTCCCCTTTGCCTCCCTCAGCCTGGTACCCCCCAATCCCACCCCTTAGTTCATGTCCATGGCTCGTGCGTATAGGTTCCTTGGCTTCTCCATTTCCTATACTATTCTTAACATCCCCCTGTATATTTTGTACCTACCAATTACACTTCATAATCCCTACACCTTTCCCCCATTATCCCCCTTCCCCCTCCCAGCTGATACCACTCCAAATGACCTACATACCTATGATTCTGTTCCTGTTCTAGTTGTTTGCTTGGTTTGTTTTTTAGATTCAGTTTTTGATAGTTGTGAATTTTTTGCCATTTAAATGTTCACAGTTTTGATCTTCTTCTTTTTCTTAAATAAATGCCTTTAACATTTCATGTAATAATGGCTTGGTGATGGTGAACTCCTTCAGCTTTACCTTGTCTGGGAAGTACTTTATCTACCCTTCGATTCTAAATGATAGCTTTGCTGGATAGAATAATCTAGTTTGTAAGTCCTTGCTTTTCATCTCTTTGAATACTTTTGACCAGTCCCTTCTTGCCTGTAAAGTTTCTTTTGAGAAATCAGCTGATAATCGTATGGGAACTCCTTTGTGGGTAACTCTCTGCTTTTCTCTTGCTGCTTTTAAGATTCTCTCTTTATCTTTAACCTTAGGCATTTTAATTATGATGTGTCTCAATGTGGTCCTCTTTGCGTCCAACTTGCTTGGGACTCTTTGTGCTTCCTGGACTTGTATGTCTATTTCCTTCATCAAATTAGGGAAGTTTTCTTTCATTTTTTTTTCAAATAAATTTTCAGTTTCTTGCTTTTCCTCTTCTTCTTCTGCCACCCCTATGCTTCAGATGTTGGTACATTTGGAGATGTCCCAGAGGGTCCTTATACTATCCTTGTTTTTTTAAATTTTTTTTCTTGCTATTCTGGTTGAATGTTTATGTCTTCCTTATATTCCCAATTGTTGATTTGAATCCTGGCTTCCTCCTTTTCACTGATGGTTCCCTGTAGATTTTTCTTTATTTCACTTAGTGTAACCTTCATTTCTTCCTTTATGTTGTTGCTGTACTCAATGAGTTCTTTGAGCATCCTGATCACCAGTGTTTTGAATTGCATCTGATAGGTTGGTTATCTCCATTTCTTTTAGTTCTTTTTCTGGAGTTTTGTTCTGTTCTTTATTTGAGCCATATTTCTATGTTTTTTTTCAATTTGGCAGCCTCCCTGTGGTTGTTTCTGTGTATTAGGTAGAGCTGCTTTTACTCCCTGTCTTAGTAGTGTGGCCTGTTGTAAAAAAGGCACCTATAAATTGTGTGGGACAGAACCTCAGGTAATTGCCAGAGTGGAGCAACCTGCTTCACTGCTTTGTAGCTCTGTGTGTGGGGAAGGCTCGGAGAAGGGGCAATGCTGCTGCCTGGCTTCTGGAGGTTTGCCCAACACTCACCCCATTTTCAGTCACTTCACCCACTTACTGTATGTGATTTGTGCCCATCCAGCTGTTGTCCTTGTGTTGAATCCCAGGGTAGGTGGGTTTGTGTGTATTCTAAATCCACATAGGCCCTTTAAATGGAGTCTCCTGAAAATCCAGCAGTTTCTTCTGCCACCCCAACACCCACTGGTTTTTACAGCCAGAAGTTATGGGGATTTATCTTCCTGACACTGGAACCATGGTCTGGCCTAGGGCTGGGATCACTTGCTCCCAAGGTGTCCCTCTCAATTTCTATCCACCATACGTGAATGTGGGACTGTCCATTCCACTCCCATCTCTCCTCTTTTATTTCCACAACTCTGCCCCTCCTACCTGTCTAGTTGTATGTGGATTCTTTAAATCTTTGCTTGTCAGACTTCCTACAGCTCAATTTTCTGACAGTTCTGGGTGTTACTTGCTTTGAGATCTAGTTGTAGTTTTTTCTATGGTTGCGACAGGAGCTGAAGCATGTCTACCTGTGCCTCCATCTTGACCAGAAATCTCTCATTGTAATTTTAATTGACATCACTCTGATGACCAATAAAGGTGGACATCTTTTCATGTGCTTATGAATTTTTTTAATCTAAGTATTTATCAAATTAAATGCCAAAATGCACTTATTGGAGGCAAGATTTGCAAACATGGAGACTAGCAATTTATCTTTTCATAAGCACAGGAGATACAAAACAAATTAAACAAGGAGTCCTCAAAGGTATATAATATTAATGCTGAAATTCTGTAATTGCATTTTGGAATATCTCAACTTGCAGGATGACTCATCTGTTAAAGCAGCTACTTTTAATTAGATAAACTTATGTTCTGTACTGGAATTAAATGAAATTTAGGAGACCTATAATTATGCAGAATCATAAGTAGAGACAACTTATTTGATGGGGTTTTTATTATGAAATATTTGTTGAAAAAAGGTACTCTGAATTAAGGCAAAAAGGGCAACATCTGTGAAAATATTTGGACTGAAATATTTATATATTTCAACATGCAAAAACTTAAAATTGTGAATAATATCCTTGTATGGTTTGCTAGGGCTGTCTTAACAAAATACCACAGGCTGGGTGGCTTAAACAACAGAAATTTATTTATTCTCTTGAAGTCCAAGATCAAGGTGCCAACAGGTTTTTTTTTTTCTGAGGCCTCTCTCGTTGCTTTGCAGATTGCAACCTTCTCGCTGCCCTCACATGGTCTCTTCTCTGTGCTCGCACATTCTGAGGGTGTCTCTGTGTGTCTGACTTCCTCTTCTTTTTAAAAATTTTTTTATTTATTTATTTTTAGAGAGAGGGGAAAGGAGGGAGATAGAGAGGGGGAGAAACATCAATGTGTGGTTGCCTCTCAAGCGCCCCCTACTGGGGACCTGGCCAGCAACCCAGGCTTGTGACCTGAACGGTAATCAAACCAGCGACCTTCCCATTCACAGGCTGGCACTCAGTCTACTGAGCCACACCAGGCAGGGCTGATTTCCTCTTCTAATCAGATGGTGTTAGGGCCTACCCTCAGTCTCTTTTTAACTTAATCACTTCTTTAAAGATCCTATCTGAAAAATATAGTCTCATTCTCAGGTGCTAGGGATTAGGGCTTCACCATACGAATTTTAGGGACACGCAGTTCAGCCCACAACACTCCTGCAATTAGCAGACCAGTTTCTGACATCTCTTTTATTTCCACGTGTCACAGAAGAAGACATGACCACCAGCATCCAGTGGTCAGGAGGGGTATATCAGGAGTCAGAAAGCTCACGCCCTCTGCCGGCAATCTGGAAACCTCCCTTGTACTCTGCTTTTCCACGTGTGGTCACTGACCTGCCAGGCTCCAAAATCTACTTGTTTAGAGCTATAATATTTACCTGACCCTGTCACATTGGCATATTTTTTAAAAATGTTTTGTTTCTTCTGTTTATAAAAGTAATATATGCTTATTGAAAAAAAAGAAAAGGAAAGATATGTGAAGTATATGGAAGTATATAGAAGATAATAACAACACCTCCTAAAACATTCTTTTTTAAGAATCACCTCCTAAAATATGCCACTGTTATCACATTGGTTGTATGTCCATCAGAATGTTTTCTCTATGCAAATACTTGTATGCTTTTTAATATAAAAAGTAGAAATTGCAACATATATAATTTCTCAACTTTGTTTTTTCTACTTCATATATTTTGGTGAAGGAGACATTAGTCTCTTGTTCAAGTGTAGCTGAAGTTTTTCCTACTTTCTCCTTGAACAAAAGAATTTGTGGTAGAAAACAGGGACTGGAATAACCAGGCCACACTCCCCAAACACACAATCACCACTGTTACAACTACATCACACTAGAATCAAATCTTGCCCCCCTACTTCTTATCAAGACTTTGGTGGAGCAAAGGAGATGAAGGGGGAAAATATGAAGATGGATGAAATGAAATAAAGGCTATAAAATAAATAATGAGGATAACTTGTTGTCACTTTTCCTTCAAAAAAGTTTAATAACAGGTACAGGATAGGCACTGCCCAATCTGAAGGCAGCTATAAACTGTTGTCCCACATGTGCAGCTACTATCTGTCTCAGTATCAGCCCTGCCATTATCCCTCTTCCTCCAGAGTGGACACCTTTTCCTGGAACTAGTAAGGAAAGAATATGTTTTTTCCTGCTGGATTTGCTGAGAAGACAAATGTTGGTAGCTATCCTCTCACCACTAGAGATCAGCCTACCTGAAAATGGAACCACCATAGAGGAAAACAGGAAAGACACAAGACATGCAAGCCAATCCTTTGACAACATTCAAGCACCTGGATCCAGCCATACCTGAGGTCAGTGCGACCTAGACTTTTTAGTTATATGAGCCAATCAATATTCTTTTTTTTTGGTGGGGGGGGGTCATCTAAGAAGTTAAGTTGGATTTCTTATATTGGAACCAAATAATCTTATCACACCCATATATTCTTCCCCCTTTTAAAGTTCCAATGCCAAAAAAGCCATTATATGCCTTACATAGGAATAGAGAAAGATTTCTGTCTAAGAAATGAGAATAAACCTAAGGAAAGTAAATGAAGTTCATGGGTGATTATAGCAATTTCCTAGGCACAAACTCCTGAAATTATCACCCCTCATACCCATACTTAGAACCTGCAATTTTTAGAAAAGCATGAATAGCAACGGAAAAAGGAATTGACCACCGAAATGCATGGAGAAACATCAGTATAGTGAGTATTGTATCTCTCCACTAAAAAGATTTAGTACTAGCTGCAGTGAAGTTTCATGCCCCTAAAATTCATTACAGCTATAAAAAACACCACCATATTTCCATAAGCTATTAAAACAAACAGTTAAAAATAAAGCCCATTTGGTATCCAATATCCTTCACATGATCATTTTTTTTCATGTATTTGTGAAGCAACAAAATTTGATTAACTGAAATATATCTTGTAACTGATTCAGATTTCCACATTCTCTTTTACCCTTTAAAATAATAAGCTACAATTTCTCTAGCCATATAATTTATAAATTACATAGGCTTATATCATAACATGAAATACATTTGTTGTTTCTCCCCTTTGTCTTTTTCAACTGGTCTTTCATTTTAACAATTCTTTTTTTTTTCTTTTTTTTAAGTATTTTATTGATTATGCTATTACAATTTTCCCAATTTTTCTCCCTTTATCCCCCCTCTGCCCTGCATCCCCAACCCTCCTGCATTCCCCACCCCCTTCATTCATGTCCATGGGTTGTACATATAAGTTCTTTGATTTCTGTTTTCTATACCATCCTTAACTTCTCCCCATCTATTTTATGCCTACCAATTATGCTTCTTATTCCTGTACCTTCCCCCCCTATTCTTCCCCTCCCTTTAACCAATGAAAACCCTCCATGTGATGTCCATTTCTCTGATTCTGTTTCTGTTCTAGTTGTTTGCTTAGTTTTTGTTTTCGTTGTTTTACTTTTTCTTGCTTTTTTTTAGGTTCAGTTGTTGATAGTTATGAGTTTGTCATCATTTTACTGTTCATAGTTTTTGATCTCCTATTTCTTAGATAAATCCCTCTAACATTTCATAAAATAAGGGCTTGGTGATGATGAACTCCTTTAACTTTACCCTATCTGGGAAGCACTTTATCTGCCCTTCCATTCTAAATGAGAGCTTTGCTGGATAGAGCAATCTTGGATGGAGGTCCTTGCCTTTCATGGCTTTTAATACTTCTTTCCAGCCCTTTCTTGCCTGTAAGGCTTCTTTTGAGAAATCAGCTAATAGTCTCATGGGAACTCCTTTGTAGGTAACTGTCTCCTTTTCTCTTGTGGCTTTTAAGATTCTCTCTTTCTCTTTAATCTTGGTAACTTAATGATGAGGTGCCTTGGTGTGTTCCTCTTTGGGTCCAACTTCTTTGGGACTCTCTGGGCTTCCTGGACTTCCTGGAAGTCTATTTCCTTCACCAGATTGGGGAAATTTTCCTTCATTATTTGTTCAAATAAGTTTTTGATTTCTTATTCTTGTTCGTCTCCTTCTGGCACCCCTATGATTCAGATATTGAAATGTTTAAAGTTGTCCTGGAGGTTCCTAGGCCTCTTCTCATTTTTTTGAATTCTTGTTTCTTCATTCTGTTCTGGTTGGATGTTTATTTCTTCCTTTTGTTCCAAATTGTTGATTTGAGTCCTAGTTTCCTTCCTGTCACTGTTGGTTCCCTGGATATTTTCCTCTATTTCACTTTGGGTATTGTTCATTTGTTCCTTCATTTTGTGACCAAGCTCAGTCAGTTCTGCGAGCTTCTTGATTACCAGGGTTTTGAACTCTCCATCAGATAGGTTGGCTATCTTCTCAGCACTTAGCTCTCTTTCTGGGGTTTTGCTCTGTTCTTTCATTTGGGCCATATTTCTTTGTCTCTGTTCACCTGTTAAGTTGTAAGAGGGCAGGACCTTAGCTATTCACCAGGGCAGGGCAACCCTCTTTGCTGCTTTGTGGTGCTGCCTGTGGGGGAGGGGCCAGAGAGGGAACGGTGCGGCTTGCTTGCTCTGCTCTAGCCCCACTTTCCATGAACTCTCGTGTGAAACTGGGAGTTTCTCCCGCTGTGGCAACCCCTGCAGTCATTTACGGCTAGCTTTGAGTCTTAGTGTCCCACTCAGCGAGCCCTGCTCTCACGGTCCACCTCCTTGCAGCAGGTCTCCTCCGCCCACCTGCTGCCTGTCTCCTTCCAACCAGTCTGGCTGAAAGTTTCCTTAATTCCTTAGTTGTCGGAGTTCCATGCAGTTTGACTTTCTGGCACTTCTGGTTTTTTATTGTTTTTACAGTGGTTGTTATCCTCCTTTTGTCTGTGCAAGGAAGCGAAGGGTTTCTACCTAGGCCTCCGTCTTGGCCGGAACTCTCATTTTAACGATTATTTATGAAATCTCCACAAACATTGAATGGCATGGGTGTGAGAATAATAGAAAGTGAGGGCATTAATATTTATTTGGCACTTATTATATACCTATTGCATCACATTTTTTATTTTATAATATTTAATACTAACCCTATTCTTTGGAGCAGGTGTTATTGCCCCCATTTTTCTAATAGGAAAGCCTTTATCCAAGTTTTACTCAAGTTTAAAAAGCTATAAAATAGCCATGGTAGACATTGTTAGTTGTTCATCCATAACTATTTTTCTTCTCTGCTGGTTGAACATGCTTTCATTAAAAAGTTGAAAATACTGAACACACTGTATCCCAGAGTTCTCTACTGCTAGAGTGTGAGCATGTGACCCACTCTAGTCATTGGGACCTGAGGAAAAGTCTGCTGGGGAGGGGGGGGGGTTTCCTTCCTGATTAAAAAATAAAATAAAATACATACACAAAAGAAGAGTCCTCTTTCCCCCTACTGTTTGGTTTTGGATAAGGCCTTGTAATGATGTGATACCTGGAGCTGCAGCAGCCTTCTTCAGACTATGAGGGTACAAACCTGAAGATGAAGTTAACTGTTCTAAAACACTGTAAAGATGGTGAAAAAGGAAAAATGGTCCTTAATGATATCTTTGAAATTCTCACTTAACTAGCCCTGAATCCCTTCTACCTCAAGACTTAGAACAGTGCCTGGTGAATGTTAGGCACTTAACAAACATCTGTTGAATGAATAAATGAATGATTTTAACTTTTCCAAATTTGGTGGTTTAGCATGGGGGGTAGGAGTACACGGTTGGCTTCCTGAGTTGTCTTTCCTTCCATTTGTATCTCTTACAAGTTCTGTTAACTCAGGCTTATATCTTCCCTCTTGGAATCTCAGTTACCTCCTCTGTAAAATGGTGCTATAGACTGAATGTTTGTGTCCCCCAAAAATTCATATGCTAAATTCTAACCATTAATGTGATGGTATTAGGAAGTGGAGCCTTTGGGAGGTGATTAGGTCACAAGGGTGGAGTACTCATGAATGGGATTAGTGCCCTTATAAACAGGAGGTCCCTTATCCGTTCTGTCCTGTGAGGTTACCTGGAGAAGGCTGTTGTCTATGAACCAGGAAGTGAGCTTTCTGCAGACATTGAATCTGCAAGCACCTTGATCTTGACCTTCCCTGCCTCCAGAACTGTGAGAAATAAATCCCTGTTGTTTATAAGCCATTCAGTCTATAGTATTTTATTATAGAAGCCCAAAAGGGCTAAGACGAATGGAGGTAATGTTATCTTGGAGGATATAGTCATTTGTTCTTTCATTAAATATCTGCTTATGTGTCCAGGCCCGTCCTCAGCAGTATTATTGGGTAGCACAATTTCACACATAATATGGACACAAAATATGTTCACTTTGCTTTCCAGGTTCTAAAGATGCAATGGGAAAAACACAGGCAAGGTATTTTTGAAATCTTTTGTCCTAGGGCAATATCATTGGTGACCCAAAGATATAAGCCTCTCAATACAAGCATGTTATAGTTGGAGAAAGGAGTACTTGGGTTCAAGTTGCTGTTATTTGATCTTGGGAAACTTCTGAACACTTCTCTCTCAATTCCCTCCTGAGCAAAATGTAGATAATGGTTTCTTCCTACTTACCTCCCAGAGTATCTAGGCAGTTACACGCCCTAGCAGTGCACCTCTAGTTCACTGAGGTCATCAGATGAGGCTATTTCCATGAGTGCCCTATGTAAACTGTGAATATACAAGTGGTGATCAAAATTCTTAGTAAAAAACAATAAAATTCGGGCTTAAGGATTAAGGCCTAAGGACAACAGCCTCAGAGATAATGTACATGAAAGCTCTTCTCTAGATAAGACACACAGATAGTATAATAGGAGGAATATTGAAGAGGAGCCGCCAGCCGTGATTTGCTATTATAGTGTTCTATTGAAACAATTCATTTCACTTAAGATTTACTTCCAAAATCCTTAGTCTGACTAATGACAACCTTCTGAAATGATTTTTTTAGAAAACTAAGTAATTTTGCTTCCTGAAAAATTCATGTAATATGGTAGATGACAGATTACCATAGCCATATATTTAGATCCACAATTACTAGATACAAATAAAGGAGAGCTGGAGAGAAGATATCACACATACTTTTAATCAGGAAAGAAAAAGACCTCTGTAATCAGTGTCTTGCAAAAGCCATTAACCAAAGTCCTAAACTGAAGCTCAAATAATTGAAAAATGAAAATGATCCATCTACTCATGACAGGGAGATTGCAGTCCTATAAAAATATTGAATGCACATATGGATGAAAAGGGTTGACACTGCCATTTAGTAATTGGCTAAATAACAGTCATAAACAAATGGAAGAAATAAGTAAGTTGAGAGCAGAGGTCAGAATTTTCCCCATCATCGTCAAAAGACCACAACACAGGCATTCCAGAATTTTGGTGCTGAAATCTTTAGTTATGTGGAATAGAACCAACAATGGTGAAAGCCGTTATAATTCATCCATCCTTTGTCCGTCTTTCCATCCATCCATTCACCCATCTATCCATCCACTAGGTTTAACCCCATGAAAATGCCATTATTTGGTTACTTTTGACTTAGAAGAAAGCCAACTTCATATAATTTAACATAAAACACTCAATTAATACTTACTGAACATGCTACCATGTTCAGTGCGCTCTGTGAGGTTGGTGGAGTAAGGGTAGAATAAGAAATCTCTCCATCTCTGCACATCCCCAGTGGGAAAACACATGCCAACAGCTATTTATAAGAGTTGTGAATGTTCAAAGCACTATGGGATTACATCGACATGTATGCATAGAAAGAACATACAACAAATTACCAGTAGGGGCGTGGTTGTGGGAGTTTATAAATTTATTTTCCCTTTTGCCTAGTGTATTTTGAAACGTTTTACTCAATAAAAATGCGTTATTTTGTAATTAAAAGTTTCTTGAAAATGTACCATGGAGGTTGCAGAATTAATGGCTATTAGTAGATATGATTAAGATAAAGGATTTAAAAGTTAAAATAGGTGAAGCAACCTAGGTAAAATAAGAAGTAAGAGACTGAATATAGAAACAGACAATGTCTAGACCTTATATAAAAACAGAACTTTGACCCACAACCTGCAGCAACCAGCGTGGGAAACCAACCTATTTTCTATAGTAACCAGCCCAGGAAGCTAAACCATAATTTTGGTAGCAACTGACCCTAAACATCCAGGACTTGATTAATAACTGAGCTTTCCTAATGGTTGTCTCCACTTCAAACTTAGGACCAAACAGACAGAGCCCAATATGCACCCCTAATCAATCACATAATATGACCCACTTGTAGTTGGCCCACCTCCAGCTTCCCCAGGCCGACAGCCTCTAGTCAGGGCACACTGGAAGCCTCCCTTTCTTTCACTCCAAAAACTTGCCCACTCCTCTCTGCCTGCCTTTGATTCTCTGCCAAAACATAGGCGATGGTGGCTGACACCTTTACTATAGCACTATACACACTCTAAATAAAGACACCTTGCCCATTCTCATTTGATTGGTCTTCGTTTATTTCCACCAAAGAGAAAGAGAAATGAATTCAGGAATCAGCTTAGCACACGTAATGCAATGACAAAGGCATATATGTTTATGAGAAATAAGCATCGTAGCAACTCTCCACAGCCCACTGACCACAGGGACTAGCTGGGTTCTGATTAAGCCCCAGGAGATGAAGTTGTTTTACCTCTCTCGATTTCCTTCCTCACATCCCCTTCCAGCATACTTTACCTCCCAGGGGCACTTAACCTGAAAAAGGCAAATCTAGAGCCAGCATATACTTCTGTTTAGGTTTGACCTTTGAGGGCTGTGTCAGAATCAGGAGGACCTGGGATCCAGATTTAATGACTAGAATACCAACTCCATGAGGGACGGGAAGGAACATGTCTGTTCAGACCCTCTCAATGTGCCCAGTTACATTATTGAAATAAACACATGGATACATCCAGGGCAACTAAAATGACTAGATTAGATAAAATCTATCTTGCTTCCTAGAGTTCCCAAACCAAAACACAGTCAGAGAACACCTATGGTCCTACACACCAAACGTGACCAAATAGACGCAGGGACCAAAGATCAGGGTCATCACTCCCTAGTAATTTGTCCTTCGATGCTCAGTGCTTACTTGGATACTGCTGCATTTCTAAACCCTGTCTCTTCCTCTCGTGCTCACTGGATAGTAAACATGAATCGCTATTAATAATAATTTTCCACTGCACGTCCAGAACAATCCATCCAGAGAAAATTGGAACTTCTTCTTTGCTGAGGTCCAGTCCCATCAATTTGATGCTCATTTCATAGAAAGGCCATTGAGCAAAATTAATGTACCCAAACAAATAGAGTTTGTCCTTGTAACTGATTCAGAGGATGACAGGAAACAGGAGGGCTGCCGCAACAGCTTCCTCTGGGAAATTTATTTTCAGAACATTGCGTTATTTTCTTCTACTCTACCAGATTACATTAAAATCTTTTTTTAAAAAAAAGAGAAGAAAGGAAAATAAAACTTAGCTGTCTGTTTTTATAGAAATCACTTTGTGATCTGGCTTCATTTAGATTCACTTGTTATTGTCCGAGTCAAAGACTGTTATAATCTCAGGGTTATTTTACTTCTTTCCATTATTCATTTTTTCCCCATTTTCTTCACACTGCCCCCAACATGTTTTACTCCCAGCCTCTTAACCTGAAAAGGAAAATCCAGAGCCACCTTGTGCCAGAAATGAGGGAGCCTCTCTAAAATACTGTACCTTCCTGAAATAATGCTCTAGACCGTCACCCAAAAACTCTGGTCATCTTTTTTCTGCATGTTGGGTCAGTTATGGTACCTGCCTCATTCTCAGTCACCACGAGAGAAAACAATTGCCTCCCCCATGTGAACTGTCTGCCTCTTGACACCCTCAAAACAGCCAGTTCATGGGCTCACATGTGAGGGCATGAATACCAAGCATGAAATCTGAAAATATGTGACATTCTGGAAAAGGCATGACTATGCAGACAGTAAAAGGGTCAGAGGTTAAGGAAGAAGAAGGGATAAAAGATGGAGCACAGGGAACTTTTTAGGCCAGTACAAATACTCTGTATGATACCCGATGGTGGATACGAATCATTATACATTTGTCCAAACCCACAGAGCGTGAAACACCAAGAGTGAACCCTGATGTAAATTACTGACTTTGGGTGATAATGACAAGTCAATGTCAGTTCATGGATTATAACAAATGTACTGCATTGGTGTGGTATGTTGATAGTGGGGAGGCTGTGCATGTGTGGGGACAGGTGGTATATTAGAAACCTCTGTACCTTCTGATCAATTTTGCTGTGAACTTAATTGCTCTAAAAAAAATAAAGTCTGTTAAAAAAGAATCAGGCATGAAAAACTCTATCCAAACAGAAAAGACAGTAACAAAAGAAACCAACCAGAGTGCTTTGGTCAGAGATTAGATTTGGGAAATATGAAGCGAGTCAGTTGGTTGGCAGAAAGAGACACTGAAAACTTTCAAACAGAAAGCATGAATGAGCCCACATTACCCATAAACAGTCAGGAAGGCACTAACAGACAGACGGGGAGTCGTTGGTGGGTAGTAGCAGGAAAAAGAACAGCAGTGCTGAGTCAGCGGGATGGCGGGGAACTGGTGATCACCAGTTGCTGAGCCGCAAGGAGAGAACCGTTCCTGGTCAGGTTTCCCACAGGCTCTCCAGGGCAGTTCCTGTCATGTGACCTCCCTATCATCATGTGTATATTTCAAAAACATAAAACCCTGTTGCAGGAATCTGAGTCCGCCTCTCTTTTGTAATAGAAAATTGCCAAACACACTCTGAAAACTAAACCTCACCACATCTAATGGATCTTAACCTTCCTGCACGAAAAGGAGTAACACAGTAGAGAGGAGCCTGAGGTTACAGGTAAGAACCAGTGAATTCTAATCCAGCTCTGCTACTAATCTGCGTGGTAATCATAAAGGGTTTATTGACTCTAAATCTATTACTTCAACCATAAAGTGGAGTCGCATTAGGTGCATTCACTTGGTAACTGTTTACCAAGTGCCTGCTCTGGGGCAAGTCGTGTGCTGGCTGATGGGCGTAACAGTGAACTCAGCACCGTTTTTGCTCTTCAGGCTTATGTTGTAGTTGGTAAACAGGTAAACAGGTTATTACAAAATTGTATAATATTAGTGTTACGTTTAAAGAATTCATTTGGAGTTAATGAGGAGGGGTCATCTGGTTGGTGAAGGGGGCCTTCCTGGGGACATGGAGTCCCAGATGAGGGATAGGCGTGATCTAGCAAGACAGAGGAAGAAAAGAATGGTCCATGTCAGGGTTAACTTTATGTGTCTATTTGGTTAGGCTATATTCTCAGCTATGAGATCAAATACTAAACTAGTTGTTGCCGCAAGGGTATTATGGAGACGTAGTTAACACTATAATCAGTTAACTTTAAGTAAAGGTGATTACTCCCAATAACATGGGTGGGTCTCATCTAATCAGTTGAAAGGCCATAAGAAAAAAAAAAAAACAACTGAGGTTTTCCAGAGTTGTTGTTCAAGGCTACTGTATCAACCCTTGGCTGAGTTTCCAGCCTACTGACCTGCCCTACAAATTTTGAGCTTCCTAGCCCCCCCACCACAAGTGCATGAGCTAGTTCCTCAAAATAAATCTTTTCTATCCTATTAATTCTGTATCTTTGGAGAACGCTGACTAATACAGTCCAGGCACTGGGTCTCTAACGAGCTTCCCTGGTAGACAGCATTTCGCACTTGTAGTTTGTCACAACTGGTGGTTTGGGGAGGTAAGAGCATCGTGTGTAACTACTAGGAGAGGGCTCTTGGAAGTAAGTGCCTGGTTTTCTCCTGACTTCACCTCATGTGCCTTTCCCTTTGCTTATTCTGCTTTGTGTTTCTTTCACTACAATAACTCATAGCTGCCAAGATGACATATGCTGAGACCATGAGTCCTCCTAGAATCATCAAGCCCGGGGGTGCTCTTGGGGACCTCCAACATAGGTTGTCTTGGTGGTACTTGGGGAGCAAATAGCAATACTATGAAAGAGAAGTTGGGGGGGTTGGTGGCTTTCACTACGAAAGTCATTTACAGAACTCCTTTAAATAGAATTTTACTCATTCATTTATTGTCCATTAATTTATGAAACTTTTGTCAAGTGCACACTATGTTTTAGTCACTCTCCTGGAAACTGGAGGGAAGAGAAAGAAATGTGGAGAAGAGAACATCACATCCTTCTTCGCAAGGGGCTGAGTTTCAAGGCATTTTTATTGGGAGATAAAGTTCAATGGGAGAGGGCTCCACCAGAGGTCAGAGCAAGGCTTTGGGGAGAACACAGGGCACAGACATGATGATCTCTGCTTGGGAAACTGGGGACAGTGTTCCAGAGACATTTGACATTAAACTAGGATTTAGTGGCCAGGTAGATGTCGGTCCAGTCAAGAAGAGGGTAAGGACATCCTGCGAGCAAGAATAAAGACACAGAGTAATGAGATAACTGGTTCTAGAAGTAGGACGTTCAGGGTGGCTGCAGCTGGGAAGACGTGAAGCCAGGTTTACATTAGAGGTAAGAGCCCAGTCTGTGGGAAGAATTATGCCATGGTTTTGATTTTTAGGTTTGATTTTGTTTTTCTGGCGATCATTGGAATAACATTGGAAGTTAGTGACAAGGATCAGAATTGTGATTTAAAAAGAACCTTCCACTGGTTTCCTAAGCGAACAGAGGCTGCATAATAGAACGGCTAAGAGGAGGGAGCTAGACCACCTGCGTTCTAACACTACTTCTGCCACTTATATCTGGATGGTCTGGGGTGAGTTACTTAACTTACATGCCTTAGTTCCTGCATGTGTGAAGAGGGGATAAGAGGGACCCCTGCCTCAGTGGGTTGTTGTGAAGGTGTATGTGCCAATCAACTCAGAGCACATGGAACAGCATCTGCTCTCGAAAACCTGTAGCCTTCCTTATTACCACACTAAAGCAGCATTTGTTTCACAAGAGTTTTATTTGCACATAAGTTTTTGGGAACAGATTCTGTGTAAAACAAGATCCAATATTAGTATAAGCTTTGGGAATGGCAGAGAAGTGGGAGTTAAGTTTTTCCTAAATGTATCTGTACTTAAATCACAACACATACATGCAAATATTGAAGTGGAGCAGAACACAAAGATGAGAGGGCCTGTGTGGAGGATCTGTGTGTTCCTTCAAGGTAGTCACAGATGCCCATGAAGCCGAAGTCCACTGTAGCTAGCTAGCCAAAGCCAACACAGATCACCAACTCGGTGGTGGTTATCTGTTTTCCATGCATACTGATTGCTGATCAGGTGAATCATAACCTTAAAAATCTACCACATCGAATTAAGATTTCACACAAGTCAAGTAGTTCCTGTTTCTTTCTTCCACTACTGTAAGAACCTTAATAATGCACTAAAATCATTTCTAATGTAATTTTTTTGGAAAAAATCTCCGAAAGGCCCAACATGTATACAGCAGCAGAAGCTCCAGAACTTCTGTACAGAAGGGATTTAGAGGTAACCATGTATTTGGAACGTTCTTCTCCCAGGTAGCTTAGTAGCCACCACTATCACCTTGATTTTGTCCAGACTCCCTCTGAGTGTTTGACTGCTGCATTAGTTCCTTGCGGATGTTGGCGTTCTTTGGTTTCCTCAGCTGGTGGCCACATCTATCTGGGCCTCATCTTCACATCTCTCTCGGCGTGTGTCCTCTCCTCTTCTACCTGTTTCAAATCTGTCTCTGCCTTTCTTTTATAAGGACACTTATTATATTGGGGGTCAACCAAGGTAATCTGGGATGATCTCATCCCAAGATCCTTAACTTAATTACATCTGCAAAGACCATTCTTCCAAATAAGATAATATTCACAGAGTCTGGGGATTTGACATGGACATATCTTTTGGGGGAAACACCATTCAACCCACTACAACCACCTTATATAAACTAGCACCTCCCGTTCACACCACCATCATTCTGATTCCTCACCCTGCATTCTTCTTTTTCATAGCCTGTCATCATTTCGCATTCTAATATTCTATTAATTGCATGTCATTGTTTGTGTCCCCCATGAGAATAGAAACTTCATGAGAACGAAGATGTGTTTACTCCTCTCTCTCCCCACTACTAGATTAGCACCTGGCACAATTTATTTGTTGAATGAATGAATGAATGGAAATATCCACTAGGAAACATTCTGAAGTCTGTGTTTGCTTAGTAAGCATGGTTTTCTGCCTAGAGTGTGTATTCATTTGGGGTGTCCTGGAGGGAGGAGCGTTGCTGATGGAGCCCAACCAGTACCAATAAGCCACCCCATGGTCCTCCCTCTTGTGTGGAGAAAATCACATCTTATGCCCACCCCATTTTCTCATCTCCCAATCGTTCTCTAGAGGCTACCATTGTTATCATTTTTCTCTATGTATTTCCCAAAACATTCAGTGCATATATGTGCATCTAAGATTAAGATTAACCTTCAACAGTATTATATGGTTCCCTGTTGAATTCGCTTATTAGAGGAATCACGTTTCTTTAAAACGTCTCTTTAAGCAAAAGTTCTTATCCTTTTGAACTCACTGAATTTCCAATTCAATCCGCACCCTACTTAACCCATACAGTCCAGCCTGATAAATCTCCTAAATCTCTAAACTCATTTTGTGTCGTTGTCCACCCCGTGGGTTGTAGACAGAGAGCAGCAGGGTGGTCAGGACCTTCGGCAAAAGGACTGAAACTATTGGCATGATACTTGTACTGAAAGGCAACACAGTGAGGCCCTGGACCACCCTTTGGACCCAGTGTCTTGCTTCCCCCTCTCCCCACCTCCGCCCCACGCTGTCTTCAGCCCGGGAGGCCTCCAGGGCTTAATGCACACCTCAAGCCGGTCTTTGCTCAAGCTGTTCCTTCTGCCAGGACTGCTCTTTCCTCCACTCTTTCCAGGAACAGCTCTGTCTTATCACATGTCTCCACCTGAATGTCATCCGCCCTATGAGGTCTTCCCTGACCTTCTACTTGCCCAGCAAAAAGCAACAGCTGGATCTCTAAAACTAATGATAAAACATTTCAGGTGAGATTTTACATCAGCCAAGTCTCTCCCTACCCCTGTATTTTTCTTAACCCTCTTTCCTCATCTTAGCATCTTTTGTATGCTTTATTTGCTCTCAGGGCACCCTGTACGTCCTCCACATAGTTCTCAGCATACTGTATTGTAACTGCCTAGTTATTTGGCTGTAAGTTCCATCTCATCATGAGCTCCTTGAGGGCAAGAACCTTGGGATCTTTGCTGAGATTGTTCTAGCAAATTATAGAAACTGAGGGGATTGTAGGCGCCCAAGTTTGTAGTCAGTTGGTCACAAATGGGGACTGCCAGAGCGTGCCTGGCATCTGAAGTGATGGCAGTGTTGTGGAGGACTGACCCCTTAATTTGCGGATTCTGTGCTAACTCTGGGTTGCTAACACCAGAATTCAGTTGCAGTGCACTAGTTGGTGTTGGAAGCCCATCCTGACTCTTCCAGTGGCTCCTTGCTGCAGGATGCAAAACACCTGAGGCTCCCAACAAAGACTGGCTTTGAAATATAGGTGTTGGCAAAGCCTCCTTTAACAGAAGCCCTGAGAGTAGAAGCAGTGCTTCCTGTCTTTTCTTAATAAAGGAACATTCTTGCCCTGGCTGGTGTAGCTCAGTGATTGAGCTTGGACTGGGAACCAAAGGGTCTCTGGTTCGATTCCTGGTCAGGGCACATGCCTGGGTTCCAGGATGGGGTGAGCCAGAGGCAACCACACTGCTCTCCTTGTCTTCCCCTCCCCTCTCTCTGAAAATGAATTAAAAAAAAATCTTTAAACCCCCCCCCAAAAAAAACCTTCTTAGAAAAAAATAAAGGAGCATTCTTTTAAAGGTGATGGTGATGCTGGACAAGGTGCATTCGGGCCTGTGTCAGGATGTTTTGAACACAGGTGTTGTAGAGTGAGGTTGTGAAAGTGATGACAAGTTTCATTTAAAGATTTCGCCGTTTCTAAATCCTGAGTACTATCAAAAAATACACTCCTAAGGAATATTCCATGGGAACAGGGTAAAGAAATAACCTGTGGGAAATACTGAAGGCAGAAGAGCCTTGGAATTCAAAACTGAGATGTTGACATAGGGACATATTTTCACATGTTCATGTGAATTGGAAAAAGTCTGTTTTGGTCAGTTGATTTGATAATGAAGCCTGGCTTTGCCGGTTTACTTTTAAGTTATAAGCTTTACATACAATGAATAAGCCAGTTCTGCAGTTCCAAGGTTTTAAATATATACACTTAAAGCTCACAATAAGATAAATGATTGTAATAAGTAATATTATATTTGGCAAAAGGTTTGTAAAAATGTTAGTATCTTTACTTTCTCAATTCTGAGTTAAAAAGTAAGGTGCCTTGAATTGAATGAGTTACATTAATAACTTGATGTCTTTTAAAAGCCTTTTTGGTATACTTCCCAGAAATTGAGAAAGTGAATAACTCAAGCAAGGGAAGACCTAAATGAGATGCCTGATGATAAAATAAAAAATAATTTTGAGTGATAGAGTACTCTGTGACTTAGTGTATTCTTAGGAGATTAAAGATTTTAGTGACATTGTTATTACAAAATGATTTCCATATTTACTTATATATTTGGACAGATTTTCTCAGTGTCTGTCTATAAAAATTTAAACTATAAATGGAACTAATGATGAATCCTGTCTTACCTAGCAATAACTAATATTCCTCTGCTAACATGTGAATTACTGACAAAAAATACTGCACCATTCATCTCACCAAAAGATACATTTCCAATAAAATGCCATAGAAGGCTATATCGGGCTAACCTTTTTATGGATAAAATATAAACTTTGGACTAAATACGCGAACTATTACAGTCACACATCCCATAACAATGTTTCAGTCAATGATGGATTACATATTTACATGACAGCGGTCCCATAAGATTATAATGGAGCTGAAAAATTCCCATCACCTACTATGTCATAGGTGTTGTAACATCATAGTGTAATGCATTACAACTGCCTACAGCATTCAGTACAGTAACATGCTGTACAGGCTTATGGCCTGGAAGCAATAGGATATACCATATAGCTTAGGCTATACCATCTGGGTTTGTGTAAGTGCACTCTGTGATGTTCGCACAATAATGAAATTGCCTAATGACACATTTCTCAGAACATATCCCCATCGGTAAATGATGCATGATTATATTTGATGACACTAGAAAGTAATAAAAAGCCAGCTGGCAATAATTGATGGGATGGCCACTCTTCAAAGAATTGAAATATAGTGAGTGTGATCTATGCTCATACATCTTTTCATCTGAGAGCACTACTCAGTTTGCACTGTGAAAGCAGCTGGAATTCAGTCAAAAAGCCACAGTCTTAATGGCTTAAGGAATTAAAGGATGAGGTCTGGGGATTCCAGAACAGCTAGAAATTGAGGTGGGAAATCCTGAAGAGAAGGGAGTAATAGAGGGAGAAACTTCCAAAATCTATACATACATTCTGCCCAAATCCTTGGTTGACTCCTGAATTCTATGTGCATGGTGGATATTCCAAAGAGCTCAGGAAAAAAAGCAACAGCTAAAAGAAATGATCGGAAATTTCAGGTAGAATCTGACTTCAATTGAGTTAACTACCTACTAAAACACATCAACCCTCATCAGAAGAAGATAACAGAATCTAAGCTCTAAATATTATCTACAATATCCAGTAAACAGTTCAAAATTAACAGATATGTAAAGAAACAGAGAAGTTTGATTCATTGTCCAGAGAAAAAGTAGTCAATAGAAACTGATTTCAAGATATTTCCCATGTAAGAATTAGCAAAGACTTTTAAACAGTTATTATATATGTTTAAATTATGTATAATAACTGTTTAAAAGGACTTTAAAAATAAGTGATCATAATGAATTAACACATGGAAAATAGCAGAGATGTAGACACTCTTTAAAAAGAACCAAATGGAAATTCTAGAACTGAAAACTACAAAATTTGAAAATAAAAAATCTGCTGGGTGGGTTTAACAGCTAATTGGAAATGGCTGAAAAATGGGCAAAGAACAAATGAAAAGAAATTATCCAATCTGACAAAGAGATACAAACTATTGGAAAAAATGAACAGCCTCCTACTAACCTGTAGTATAATACCAAAGAGTCTAACATACATGTAACAGGAATGCCAGACAGAAAAAACATTTGAAAAATAATAGCTGAAATTTACCCAAATTTGGTGGACTACATAAATTTATAGATTCCACAAGCCCAGCAAAACTCAAGCTGAATATAAATACAGAAATTCATACCAAGAGCATCAGGTCAAACTATTGAAAACCAAAAATAAAGAGAAAATCATAAAGACAGCTGGAGAAAATGAACTTCGTGCAAATTGGGTGGGTGGGTGAATGGATATGATTCAGGCACAATGAAGGCTAGAGGACAACAGAATTACACAGTTGCAGCCAGGAAGGAGGTTACCATTAATCCAGAATTCTATATCCAGAGAAAATATCCTTTGAAAATAATGGTGAAATAAAAATAATTTCAGATAAATGAAAACTAAGAATTTATTACCAGCAATATGCATTATAAGGAATGCTTTAAAAGATTCTTCAGAAAGAAGGGAAATCATAGTAGATGGAAACTAAGATCTACAGGAAGGATTGAAGAGCACTGGAAATGGTAAATATGAAAGATTATACATTGTTTTCTTAATTTCTTTTAAAGAAGTGTGATTGTTTAAGGCAAAAATTATTCACTGTATTTAAACATATGTGGGTTAACATATATGACAACAATAATATATGGAATGAGTGATGTGGACTCCGGCCAGCAGTATCCACGGTGTTGTGGATGCCACAAATTCACACGGACTAGAGAGTCCTGTGGAGAGAAAGGGACGGCATGGCCACTCTCTGAGAGAGAGAGCGCCTCGACCTTTGCCTGGACAGGCTTTTATTGCTTTCTAATAGCATACATCAAAGAAGGTTCTCATTCATTATGGTCAGGTTTGCTTTGGGTGATTACTTTTTACAGATAACAAAGGAAAGGATGTTACTGATTACTTCTTACAGATTAACAAGGAAAAAATGTTGCAAATGCAAGGGAACAATAAGAGTGATTGGTCTGGTTACACTCCATCCTTGGGAAAATTAGCACAGACTTCAGGTAGTTACTTTAAAGATATGCAGTAAGCATTTGCTGCTTCAACTCAGGGTGAGGGAGTTTTAGCAAGAGCAAGCCTCAAAGCAGCCTAGGCACAATGCAGACCTGGTTTCCCACAGGAAAGCTGATCCATGGGTTTGGCTTCCTGTGTGCCGACTCACACCTGTCGGTTTTCCGACAGGGCTGGGCTACATTTGCCATTGCCAGGCTGATCGGTTCCCTATAAATGAGGGATAAATGGAACTACACTGTTACAAGATTCTTACCTTTTATGTTAGGTGGTACAATTAGAGGTCTAAGTGCACTGAAATAACTAAGGATGTATACAGTAAATAACAGAGTAGGGCCTGCTATTTGGCCCTACTAAAATTTATGTAAAGACTTTTAACAAAAGACTTAAATTAACATAAAGACTTTTAGCAAAAGGTCAATACAAGAATTAAGATGAATATGAAGAGATATTAACTGAAAAGGAGGCAGAAAGGAGGAACAGAGGAACAAAAAAAGGGTAAAACAAATAGAATACAAATTGTAAAGCAATAGATCTAAATCCAACCACGTTAATATTACATTAAATGTAAATAGACTAAAAATTGCAATTAAAAGGCAGAAATTATCAGGCTGGATTTTCTAAATAACCAAAACCAACTATAAGCTATCTACCATACATACTAAATATAAAGTCACAAACAGACTGAAAGGAAAAGGATGGGAAAAGATTTACCGTGCAAGAAGTAAGCCTAAGAAAGGTGGACTTGTTACATTAACATCAGATAATGTAGCACTGTAGACTTCAAGTCTGAGTACTAAGACAGATAAGGAGAGATAGTTCATAAAAAAAGAGATGAAAAGATCAAATCATCAGTAAGACATAAAAATCCCATGTATGTACCTAATAACTTAAGAATACACAAAGCAAAAACTCACCAAACTAAAAGAAAAGAAATAGACAAAGCCACCATCATAGTTAGATTGTAGTACCCTATCAGTGAACAATAGAACTAAATTTAAAAATCTATATAGGTTATGTGAACATTATCAATACTTAACTGAATCGATATTTATAGAAACAAATGATAGTTACAGAACCACTCAATCTGCAGAATACACATTCTTTTTAAAGCACACGTGCAATGTTCACCAAGGTAAATAATATTCTGGGTTATTAAATAAGTCGCAATTAAATTTCAAAGGTTAAAATCTTAAGAGTATCTTCTCTAGCACAACAGAATTAAATTAGAAATCAATAATATTATCTAGAAAGATCCCTAAATATTTGGAAATTAAACAACACACTTCAAAGAAGTGAGTCAAAGAAGAAATCGTAAGGAAAATTAAGAACTATTTAGAACTAATTGAAACTAAAAGCGTAACATATGAAAAATTGTGTAATGCAGATAAAGCAGTGCTTAAAGAAAAATGCATAGCTTTATTTTAAAAAATAGCTTATATTAAAAAACATCGAAAATAGAAAGGTGAAGAACTATAATATAATCTACTCTAAGCAGCTAGAAAAACAAGAGGAAATCAAACCCCAATTAATGGCATGACAGAAATCAGTAAAGAGCAAAAATTACGATACTAGAAAACAGAAATACAATGGAACAAGAGATAGGTTTCTGAAAAGATTTAAAAAGTTGATAAACGTCTAGCTAGATTACTCAGGGGAG